>NC_142088.1:78515000-79775000 GCF_054644295.1 Miniopterus natalensis | reverse complement strand
AAAATCTACAAGTGCTGTGAGGTCTCTAGGGCAGTTCCAGAAGTTCTGTATAAGCTGGAGGTGGTTAGCACTAGATTTCTCAGAGTAAACAATGCTGGGAACTTTGTTAGCAGTTAAGGGAGATCATTTTAAAGGAAAGTTAAGTTGAACTTGTCTTTAGATGGCAAAGTAGGAGTAGACCTGGCTGGAGTTGGGGGGTGGGGCTGGGGAAAGTCCTGGGGAAAGTTGCTTACTCAACATTGTCTAGGGGAAAGGGCACAAATGCAAAAGCTTTGGCACAGAAATGAAGTAATTTAATAAGTTGGCTACATTTAATTGAGTTGCATTTAATAAACATTTCTCACATTCCAGTCATGTGGGTGGCAATACTAGACACTGGAACTGTGAGGACGATAAACGATGGTAACAGGAGTTAAATGACATTTTTGTTTATCAGATGAGGCAGTAACTTAAAAGTAGTTAAAATTCAATAATAATAACAATGTACAATAGCAGAAATTTTTAGGAGAAAGTGAGTGCTATTAACTAAATTGACTATGAGCATTACTTCTGATATATAAAATAGAATGGTAAGATGTCTATTTTTTTTCTATTTTCTAAATGAAAATAAAGGTAAGGTTTTATTTTTTATTTTTACCATTTTTACTCTCTTAACCCTGCTTACTTTTCCTGCCACTTCCACAATTCCTCTGACCCCTCTACTGCAGCTGTTCTAAACAATAGTCTGCACTTGTGGCAAACACTTTGCTCCTGATTCCCTTATACCTACTGCAGCCAGGTTTTTGGCCCAACCTCTCTACAAAAGCTGCTTTTTCTCTCTCTTTCATCTGAACCTTCAATTGCTCCAGCAACATTTCTTGAAAAGGCCATCTTTTGTCCACTGAATTGCTTTTGTGCCTCTGTGAAATCCAATTGAGCATACTTACCTCATTGAGCATATTTGTCTTCATTGACTCACGTGTTTGTGGTTTTCCCTCTAACAGTACTATACTGTCTTATCAGACTAAATAAACATTACGTCTTCAATAAGGGTAGAGTGATTTTCCCGCTTTCGACTTTTTATTCCAAGGCTGTTTTAGTTATTCTGGTGCATTTTTCATATAAACTATAGAGTAAAATTGTGTTTGTTCCCAATAAAAACATCTTACTGAGATTTTAGTAGTTCTAATTAAATTTATAATGTTGGTGAGAACTGGTATCTTTATTATGTTGAGTCTTTCAACTCATGAATGTGAGATATCTCCATTTACTAGGTCATCTTTTATTTATTTCATTAGTAATTTCAAATAACTAGCTTACATATTCTATAAATATTTAAGTATATATCAAGCTATCCCTTTTCCTTTGTAATTATTGTAAATGGTGTTTTTAATTTTGATTTTCTTGTGTTTATTTTTTACACATTAAATATATACAATTTTTATTTGTCAATTATACCTCAATAAAGTGGGGATTAAGGGAAAGAAAAAGGTTATTTGTTAATTTAATAAATATCTATTAAATTGGGATATGCCATGCTTCAATCCAACATAGTGGTAAATAAGAAACAGTCTTTGGCTTCATGGAGCTTATAGTCTAGTGGAATATACTTGTCATCCATTAAAAAAATCAAAACCTAGGCTGCCGCATGATGGGTGGGGACTCTGGGCTCTATGCATTAGTATTCTCAGTGAACAGAAAGAAGGTGGAACACACAAAACTGAGTGGTAGAAAGGGCAGTGAGCACCAAGTATTCTCCGTGGCCACAGAACAACCTGGTCTATGTGCTTGTGTTTTATTGTCCCAGGGCTGGTTGTTGGGGTTAATGCTAAAGATACTAAGGGCTGTAAAACACCCAACTCTCACCCCTTTCTTCAATTTTGTGCCCAGTAAACACTGTCCTTCTCATAACTCAGCTTCCCAGATATGGCAGAGACAATTACCTTCCTAATACTTTTCTTTTCTCTATTTTTTTTAAGGTTTTTTGGAAAAGTCTTTTTTTTATTTCTTTTTTACTTTTTTTTTTTTAAATATATTGTTGAAAGTATTAGAGATGTTCTGTTTTTCCCCACATTGATCTCTTCCACCCCCCACCCACCCCACCCCCAGGCCTCCACCACACTATTGTCTGTGTCCATGGGCTATGCATTTATGCATATAAGTGCTTTGATTAATCTCTCCCCACCCACTCCCCCACCCCTGCCTTCCCACTGAGGTTTGTCAGTCTCTTCCATGCTTCTCTGTCTCTGGATCCACTTTGTTCTTCAGTCTATTTTGTTTATTAAATTCCACATAAGAGTGAGATCATGTGATACTTGTCTTTTTCTGACTGGCTTATTTCACTTAGCATAAAACTCTCCACTTTAATCCATTCTGTCTCAAAGGGTAAGCAATCTTTCTTTATTACAGCTGCATAGTATTCCATGATGTAAACATACCAAAACTTTTTTATCCACTCATCTATTTTTTTAAATTTATATTTATTTTTTAAAGTGTTACAGATTTCCCCCTTTCCCCCCACTGGCCCCCTCCACCCCACTTCAGCCCCCCAAGCCTCCCAAGCCTTTACCACACTATTGTCTGCGTCCATGTGTTATGCATATAAGTTCTTTGGATTTTTGCTGATACATCTCCTAGGGCAAGGGAAACAAAGGAGAAAATAATCAAATAGGACTACACCAAAATAAAAAGCTCTGCACAGCAAAAGAAACCATCAACACAATGAAAAATCATCCCATGGAATGGGAGAACATGTTTTCCAATGATACAGCTGATAAGGGGTTAATTTCCAAAATATATAAAGAACTACAACTTAACAAAAGGAAGACAAACAAACCAATTAAAAAATGGACAAAGGACCAAAGTAGACATTTCTCCAAAGAGGACATACAGATGGCGAGGAGATATATGGAAAAATGCTCAAAGTCACTAACCATCAGAGATGCAAATTAAAATGCAATGAGGTGTCACCTCACACCTGTCAGAATGGCTCCATCAACAAATCAACAAACGACACGTGCTGGCGAGGGTGTGGGGAAAGGGGAACCTGGTGCACTGCTGGTGGGAATGCAGACTGGTGCAGCCACTGTGGACAGCAGTATGGAGTTTCCTCAAAAAATTAAAAATGAAACTGCCATTTGACCCAGTGATCCCACTTCTAGGAATATATTGTAAGAATCCCTCGCATTATTTACAATAGCTAAGATCTGAAACAGCCCAAGTACTCATCAGTATTCCCATGTTTATTTTTGGTATATAGTAAAGCAACTGATTTTTGGGTGCTGATCTTGGATCCTGTGACACAGCCAACCTCACTTATTCATTCTAGGATTTTTTTGTTTCTTTTTTCTTATAGATTACCTTGGGTTTTCCATGTACACATTAATGACATCTCTTCATTTCCAATCTACATGCTTTAATTTATCTTTTATTACCTGAATGCAATGGCTAGAATTCCAGTACTATGTTGAATAAGAATGCTGAGGCAGGCATCCTCACCTTGACCCCATCCTAGAGGGAAAGCATTCAGTCTTTTGCCATTAGGTAGGGTGCTATACTTAGGACTTAGGACTTAGATATATTGGCCTACCTGGTGTGTTAGACCAATTAATATTCTCTTGCAGTCTCAGATGGCAGTTTAATTTATTTTTAAATGCATTTTTCTTTGCATATCAGTTCTCTTATTTCTTTTTCTGTTTGTTTTTGCTGTTTCCAGTCTTCTATGAAGTCATGTAAATGATTTCTTTATTTCTGATGTTTCATTTTTTTTAATTCTAGAATTTCCATTGTTCCTATTTTTAGTTTCCTTTGTGTTGCTGAAATTCCTCATCTGATCATGTATGCCACCTTTTATTCTTTTCCACTTAGTTCTTTTATATATTTATCACAGTTACTTTAAAATCCTTGATCGGGTTGCTGCATAGCACTGAGTGGTGGTCTTGGATGCTTTGGGAGTATTCTACCCAGTTCAGTTGCTTACCCCTGGGTCTGTGCCGTGCTGCTGCTCGCAGCAAATAGCCATGAGCAAGAAAATGCTGACGGTTTTAGACTCACTCTGAGGTAAGTTTCCCTGGGAACTCTCATTCCTTCACGTGATCACTAAGTTTGATCTGAAGTTAGGCTGTCTCCTTCATTCACTTTGTGATTGCTTCCCCTGGCTCTGGACCCAGTGATAAGAGCACCCATGGGTCTCTAGATTCCTGGGAACAGCCTGTTTCTTTCAGAAATTTAAATCATTTATGTTTCTTTGTTTTCTGAATAGGTATATTTTTGTTATTATAATATCAGTGGGCTAGTCTTTTGCAATTTCTTACAATTTAATTTAAAGAAGAAAAGTACAGTATAATCATTTTAAATAAACAGCTTCTCACATTATTTTTATCAGTGTCTTCTAGCTTATGGTCTCCAAGTCAAAGTCGAAATCTCTAGTACAGGCTGCCAGGCCCAGAAGACCTGGACTTCGACTACCGACCTTATCTCACCTGTCCCTGGTCTTCTCTCGACACATCCCTTGTGCTCCATTGGCCTTGCCATGTCTCTCACAAGCTGTACCCATGTCCATGCTCACTCTTCTTCTTTCTTCCTTCAGAGGTGCTCCTCTCCAAGACCAGCATGCACCACCCTTATCTCCTTCAAATCATAAAGGCGCAAAACCCAGAAACAAAGAGAACACAACAGCAATCAAAAAAAGGAAAAGAAAATAGAAGCAAACAACTTCTCGCAGTGACTTTTCCTGGCCATGCTATTTAAAATTGTACCACCGCTCTTTAAGATATATTTGCTCTTCTCCTTCCCTGCTTTCAATTTCTCCACAGCATTTATCGCCTTCATGCAGAAGGTGACGAGGTGTGTGTGAGGGGTGTATGTGTGTGTGTGTGTGTGTGTGTGTGTGTGTGTGATTTATTTATTTATCTAATCCTCACCTGAGGATATTTTTTCCATTGCTTTTCAGAGAGAGTGGAAAGGAGAGAGAGAGAGAGAGAGACATCGATGTGAGAGAGACACATCTATTGGTTGCCTCCCCCACACACCCCAGCCGGGGATCTAGCCTGCAACCAAGGCACAAGCCCATGGCTGGAATAGAACCCATGACCCATTAGTCCATGGGCCAATGCTCTAACCACTAAGCAAAACTGGCCAGGTCATATATGTTTAATTTAAACATTTATTATCTTCTCCCCAATTGAAGAATGTAAGCTTCATACAATCAGGGACTTTCACCTGTTTTCTCTGCTGTTGATTCTGCAGCACTTCAAATAATGCTTGCACATATTAAGGGAAATTCTAGGAGTACTAAGGAGATGAATGAGACAAAGTATGAAGTATATTATTTCCTCTTAAGAAAATGTGTTATGAGAATGTCTGTGCAACCTCACTTAAATAATACTTAATGGAGCCAAGTAACTAAGCCTCATATGGTCAAAGGAAGACATACAATTGATTTATGGAAGGAACTTAAACAAACCTTTTCAAAAATTGAATGAGTAGAAAAATAGAAAAACAAACAAAACAATTAGTAATTTTTCTCAAACTTCAAAACATTAAACCTGCAAGACAGCGTCAACAAATCAACAAACAACTTGTGCTGGCGAGGGTGTGGAGAAAGGGGAGCCTTGGTGCACTGCTGGTGGGAATGCAGACTGGGGCAGCCACTGTGGAAAACAGTATGGAGGTTCCTCAAAAAATTAAAAATGGAGCTGCCTTATGACTCAGTGATCCCACTTCTAGGAATGTATCCTAAGAATCCTGAAACGCTAATCAGAAAGAATATATGCACCCCTATGTTCATAGCAGCACAGTTTATAGTAGCTAAGCTCTGGAAACAGCCCAAGTGCCCCTCAGTAGATGAGTGGATACAAAAGCTGTGGGACATTCACACCATGGATACTATGCAGCTGTAAAGAAGAAGGATCTCATACCCTTTGAGGCAGCATGGAGGGACCTGGAGAGTGTTACGCTAAGTGAAATAAGCCAGTCAGTGAAAGACAAGTGTCACATGATCTCACTCATATGTGGAATAGAATGAACAAAAACCACCGATGAACAAAATAGATCCAGAGACACAGAAGCATGGATCAGACTGAGGGATCTCAGAGGGAAGGTGGGGGTGGGGGAGTGGGTGGGGAGAGATTAACCAAAGAACCTAAATGCATATGTGCGTAACCCAGGGACACAGACAATAGTGTAGTGAAGGCCTGGGGTGGGGCATGGGTATGGGGTAGAAGAGGTCCATGGGGGAAAAAGTAGATATCTGTAATACTTTCAACAATAAAGATAAATTAAAAACCCTGTAAGACAGGATGGACTGTTTAGATTCATCAGAATACATTTCTGCCCCATGTTTTGCTGCCTTTAATTTGATTGGCTCTGCCTCAGTGGCCTTGCCACCTAGCCTCTCATGTGAGAGATGGAAGCTGGGTCTGATTTTGGAGCCCATGAGAATGCAGGGTGGAGGAGTTCTGAGAGATGGGCTTCGATCTCAGTAAGTCCTGGTTTATCACCCAAGTTCCGTATGCTACTATCTGTGGAACTTTCTCAAGCCTCAGTTTCCGTATGTGAAAGTGAGATTATTGACCTCATATGACTACTGTGAGGATTAGATATAGCAGGTGTAAAGAACTGTGCACATAATAGTGACTCAGCTGATGGCAGCAATTGCTGAATTAATGTGCTTAGAAGTAGCTTCAGAACAGCCTATGCAGGCTAACCATGCAAAAACACTGGCTGCAAGTCTTCCCCAACTTTTGAAAGACCTCTGAGCCTCAGGGGCATGGTATAGGAACTTTATAGGATACAAGATACTTCAGGTATATTTGTTACAACAATGAAAATATGAAATAACAATTTGGACATGTTTATAAATACAATGATTTTAAATAAATTAATTAGAGGTAGATAATACATATTTATATAGAGAAAACTATATATTTTACATAAAATCATGTGTGTATTAACTAATTTTTGCTGAATTTTTCCAGGCTCTTCTATGTATCCAAACAAATAGGAGACATCAAAATAGCTCAGTTCTGTGTAATGCAAAGAGAAGGGCACAACTGAGGAGACTGAAAAGCTGAGAAGAGGGAAAGGAAGCTGTGCTAAGTTGGTGTGTAGGAAGTCATGTCCATATGAGAAGAGGAAACAGAGTTGGAAAGTAAAAAATCATGCATCTTTGCGTTTATGGTACTGATTTTCATCTTTGGACAAGTCACTTTACCTGTGAGTGCCTCAGGTGTTTTACCTGTAAAGTGGGTTCTAACATGTTTCTGATTCTACACTTAGTCCAGCTTATCCTAAAGCACTTATTCCCTACATATATACCCCAGTTCCTTCCAAAGACATTTAGACAACTTACCAAAAATGTGGATAAATAAGATACAATAAATTTTAAAAATTAAAGAAAAATCAAGATAAAGTATTAAAATAAAACCACAGCTAAACATAGAAGTGCATCCATGCAGCATCCACTTGCACATTCCTAAAGATGGTCTATTAGTTTAGTTCAGAGTTTCTTAGATGCTAATGCCAAAATAGAGCAACTAGAGGTTACTAGCTTTATATTGTGAAAACACATGCCTCCCTAGTGCTTAGCAGCCAAAAGGCATTGTGTGTGTGTGCGTGTTGATGTGTTGAATAAACCTGGCGTGAGCTTCCTGGGGGCTGCACACATTGTCCTGGGAACAGCTGGAATGGGGAGCGTGATCCCACATCATACCTATGTGAATAGGTCTCCAGCCTCTGTTTATTTACAATCATCATAGACATATGTGGCAGCTTTGATGCCATATGCACAACTAAGGCACTAGAAAAAGACTTCAAAATGGCTATTTCTAATAACACGGATAAAATAAGTCATCTCTTCTGAATCACTGTGATGTTTCAGAGTATCATGTCATCGGTTCAAGCAGCCTAACTCCAAGGATATTAACTTGTGTCTGTTGCTCTAAAAAATGCAGACAGCAACACCTCTACTAGCAAAATGTTTCTGATTTGGAGGAAAAGGAATGATTTGATTTTAAGCATCCTTCAGTGACTTTCCTACATTAGCATGCTCTTTATTACACAGGCTCAGCAGAAATTGTGCTTCCCCCACTCCCTGTTTTAGCAGGGCAGCTGCAGGAAAAGAATCTCCCACCTGCTGGCCTTGAAACTCTGATCTTGGCTGTCTCAGGATGCTCATCTGTAGGAGTCAGTGGTGTTTGCTGGATGATTACTGCTCCAGGCACCAACCACGTATAAAATCAGAATTGGAAAAAACATGGTAATTATCTAATGATAATGTACATAAACCTGTAAAATAGCCTTCAAATATTATGTATTGTTGTTATTGCCCATAGACGAGATTTGTGTTCTAACTACAAATGGAATACAGGGGATACTAGGACTGAGTATAAGTAAAAGTTATGGTGATTACTAATGCATTCTCTGGGCAGACTATAATTGCAACACGACTTCCTCTATGAATAAAAAATATATTTTTAAAAAGTTCTCCCTTCCTTTGAGCAGATGGAGCTTTATACCAGGGCATGCGGCTTGGGTAGGCAGCATGTGCCAGATATCAGCCCCTAGCCACCCCTTTGGCTGGGCAGCTTTGGACAGGTCCCAAAACACTGCAGAGCATGTGCAATCCTGAGTTAGTGCCACTAAATGAATGCCAGAGTAGTGAAAGATTAATTAGAAAATTACAAAGCAATATTATCCTTAAGATATTCAAAGAAGTAAAGCTCACTTTAGGCAAATTTGTTAGAAAGGCTTGAGGAAAGACAAAGGAAGAACAATTGCATTTTAAAGACAGGTAGGGTTTGCTTGGTAGAAAAAGTCATTAAGCTACTTTCAGTTGGCTGGCGGAAACAGAGTGAACGAAAGTATGAAGATGGTAGAGGGTAATTTGTGGGAACAGCTGGTAAAAGCATTTGGTTGAAACTGTCGATTTGAGAGTGAGAATTAGGATATAAGAGTATAAAGGCAGCTTGGCGTCAGATGCCAGAGGACTTCGGATATTAGAATAAATAATTTGTTTTGGAAATTAACCCCTCATCTGAGCTGTTTGTAAATATCCTCTCCCATTTGGTTGATAGACTTTTTGTTTTCTTGGCAGTTTCTTTTGCTGTGCAGAAGCTTTCAGTGTAATATAGTTGCATTCACTTACTTGTCCCTTACTTCCTTTGCTTTTGGGGTGAAATTCATAAAATGTTCTCTAAAACCAAGGTCCATAAATTTAGAGCCTATGTTTTCTTGAAATACTGCTATTTGCGACTGCATGGATGGACCTTGAGAATGTTATGCTCAGCAAAAGAAGTCAGGCAGAAAAACCTAAGAACCATATGATTTCACTCATATGTGGGATATAAACTGAAATTCATAGACACAGACGGCAGTGTGCTGGTTATCAGAGGGAAGGGAGGAGGGGTAACAAAGGGTAAAGGGAGCCAAATATATGGTGACAGAAGACAATTTGATAGTGAGTGGTGGCACACAATGCAATATACAGGTCATATGTCATAGAAATGTACGCTTGAAACCTATATGATCTTATTAACCAGTGTCACCCCAATATATTTAATAAAAAAATAGATAGGGTGGCAGAATAGATTTTTAAAAAATAAAGAAATTAAACTCTGTCTTTAGGCAAGAGAAAATCATTGAAGCATTGAAAGCTCACTATTAATTTTATGCCATTATCTTACATTTTATAGAGGAGAACCCTGAGTCACAAAGAGATTAAATGCTTTTGTTCATGGCCCCATCTACTTGTGACAGAAACAGTCTAGTAAAAAAAATCTGTGTTTTTATTCATTCTATTATATTTCACCTTCATATTAAATAAATTATGGTAAGTCTAACCAGCAGTATATTTAGAAAATAAATATTCTGTGGTCAAATAGGGTTTATACACTATATATAATGTGTATCAAAGAAAGGTAATCTATTAATGTAATGCATATTAATAGATTAGAGGAAAAATGTAATTGTATCAGTACATGGAGATAAGCCACTTGATAGAACTCACAGCTGATGTTATACTTAATGGTGAAAGGCTGGCAGTTTTCCCCTTAAAGTGAAAAATAAAACTAGGATGGCCGTTCTCACCACTCCTGCTAATATTTTACTGAAGGTTCTAGCCAAGGCAATCATGTGACAAAAACACACACAAAAAAGATATTGACATTAGAAAGGAAGAAATAAAACCATCTATATTTTCATGTAACATGATCTTATATGTAGAAAATCCTCAGAAGCATTTAGGAATCTATAAGAAAATTTAGAGCTAAAAGTTTAGTGAGATTGCAGAGTACAAGATCAATATGCATAAGTCAGTTATAATTCTACATTAACAATAAACAATCAGGGAATAAAATTTTTAAAAATTTCATTTACAATAGCAACAAAAGGAATATATTAATTAGTGATAAACTTAAAAGGAGTACAAAGCTTGTACAACAAAAACTACAAGACATCCTTTAAAAATTTAAAGAAATACTAAATTAATGTCAATATTTATGATTCATGAATTGGAAGACTTAATATTGATAAAATGGCAATCTTAGCTAAATTATTCTACTGATATAACTCAATTTCTATCAAAATAAGATGAACTTTTTTTAAAGAAATTGATTATCTAGCCCTAAAATTTATATGAAAATGCAAGAAACCCAGAATAGCCAAAATAATAATAAAAAGGGGGAAAAAAAATTAAGAGACTCACACTTCTTTACTTAATTCAATACTTACCATGAAGCTACAAAAATCAATTCTGTGTATAATTGGAATAAGAATAGACAATAGATTAATGAAAAAGAAATGAATGTTCATAAATAAAACCATGCATTTATGGGACACTGATTTTTCACTAAGGTGTCTTGAAAATTCAATCTAAGAAAAAATACTCTTTTAAATAAGTTATGCTGGGACAACTGGTACTCTCATACAAAAGAATGAAGTCGGACTTCTACCTCACAAGATATACAAAAATTAATGACAAAAGTGTCAAAACCCTGTAAGAGCTAAAATTATCAAACTTTTAAAATAAAGTATATGTGTAAATATTTGTGACCTTAAATTGCTAATTGTATCTTAGATATAACTCTTAAAGCCTAAGCATACAAAGAAAGTACAGGTAAATTAGATTTCATCAATATTAAAAACTTTTAAACATCAAAGGAAAATATCAAGAAAATGAAAACCAACTCATAGAAAGAGTGAAATATTTGCAATTTTTGTATCTGATGAATGTAGAATCCATACTATATTAAGAATTCTTACAACTCAACAACAAAGAGATAACCCAATTAAAAAATGGGCAAAGGACCTGAATAGACATTTCTCCAAAGAAGATACACAAACACATACAAACATGCTAATCACATGTCATTAGGTAAATGTTAATTAAAACCACAAGATACCACTTCATAAACATCAAGATAGCTATAATCAATGAGTCATATCATAATAATTGTAGACAAATATATGGAGAAATTGGAACTCTATTTGTTAAAATGTAAAATGATGCAACTCCTATATAAAACAATCTGACAATTCCTCAAAAACTTAAAAATAAAGTTATACAACCCAACAGTTTCACTCCTCAGTGTATACCAAAGAGAGCTGAAAATGTTCACACACAAATGTGTATATAAATGTTCATAGCAGAATTATTCATAATAGCCCCAAAATGGAAACAACCCAAATGATCATCAACTAAGAAATAGGCAAACCAATTGTGGTGTCTATACAATGGAACACTATTCAGCTTTTAAAAAATAAAATATTTATAGGTGGTATAATATATATCAATTTTTAAACATACTAAGTGAAAGAAGCCCAGATACAAAAGGCTACATATGGTATAACTTTATTTATATGAATTGTCCAGAAAAGGCAGATCTAAGATACTAAAATCAGACTAGTGGTTGGCATGGCTGGGGGAGAGAAGAATGTGGAATAGTTGCTAGTGGATGTGGAGTTTCTTTTTTGGGGTGATGTAAACATTTTGAGCATTAGTGTTGATAGTCACACAACATTGTAAAATACTAAAAATCATATACTTTAAAGAGGGTGAATATTACAGTATGAAAATTATATATCAATAAAAAAGGTGCCAAATCTAAATGTGAAGTGCAATCTTAGACTGGCTCCTGGAAAAGAAATAAAGACTGCTGAAAAGACATTATGGAGCCTTGGCCAGAGTGCCTCAGTTGGTTAGGCATCGCCCACGCATGGAAAGGTCACCGGTTTGATTTCCTGTCAAGGCACATACCCAGGTTGTGGGCCTGATCCCAGGTAGGGGATGTGCAGGAGGTAGCTAATTGATGGTTCGCTCTGACATCTTTGTTTCTCTCACTCTCCCTTCTTCTCTCTAACAATCAATTAAAAAAAAATCTTTTTTAAAAAGATGATATTGAGACAATTAGCAAAACTTGAATAAAATCTGTGCTTTAGGCAGCAGAAAATTATCAATATTAAATTTCCTTTTTGGGGATAATTTGGGAAGTTGCACTGAAACACCAGTGGGAAAGGGTTTCCGTGATTGCTGCTTGCTCTCTAATAATTCAGAAAGATAGAAAAATAAGTCAAATGTAGCAAAATGTCAGCAATTGCTGATTCTGGGTGAAGGGCATAAAGATATCCTTAGTATTTTCCTTGTCATCCTTATGTAAGTTTGAAATAAAAATGCTTGTTTCAAAATAAAAACACTTGCCATGAAGTCAAAAAAACAAGTGAACAAAGAAAACCCAATCTATCTAGCAGCACGTGGATATGGTCCTTTCTAAAAAATGGAGAAGTTTCCGGGCTGGGCATGGCTCAGTGGTTGAGCCTCGACCTAGGATCCAGGAGATCATGGTTCAATTCCAGGTCAGGGCACATGCCGGGGTTGTGGGCTCCATCCCCAGTAGGGGGCATGCAGGAGGCAGCCGATCAATGATGACTCTTCCATCATTGATGTTTCTATCTCTCTCTATCCCCGTTAAATTCAATGATTCTTCAAGGTTCCTTATCTCTCAACCTGCTAGTAAGGGTAAATGTATAAAATGCAAAAGTAACCACTGAAAAATAAAATTTCTACTATGCTGTAGGAAAAAATCAGCAACACATGGGCATTTATCTGTTGGATTTAAAAAATTATTTTACTATCCATATTTGCTTGTATGTACTTACATTAATATAGTTTATAAAACAAGCATGTGCCTAGTACAATTTGTTGAAAAGGATCTCCTATAGGGAAATTATTTTGCCTTTTTTACAAATAATTTTCACATATCTCTGTAGCTCTGTTTCTGGATTACTTATTTTTTGGAGGGTTACCTATTTTGTTTCATTGATCCATGTGTTTATTGTGCTTCCAACATAATAACCCCTTGATTACTGTAGATATTTATCAGGCCTTAACACTGGGTAGAATGATTCTCCCTACTGGAACAGTTAGACATCCATAAGCAAAATTTACAAAAGAACCTCAAACCAACTTCACACATTAACTGAAAATGGATCTCAAATTTAAATGTAAAACACAAAATGATGGTACTTCCAAAAAAACTAGAAAAATATTTCAGAATCCATAGTCTAGGCAAAGTCTTCTAAACTTAACATCAAAAGCATGATTTATAAAAGTAAATATTGATCAATTTACTTCATCAAAATTAAATACAATTGCTCTGTGAAAGATGTGCTTGAGAGGCAGAGGAAGTGAGAGAAACTACAGAATGAAATAAAATATTTGAAACTTACATATCTGACAAAGGATTTGTGTCCAAAATATATAAAGAATTTTCAAAACACTTCCTGTCAAGATGACAGCATAGGTAAAGATGGTACTCAGATCCTCCCACAACCTCAAGTAAACTACAGAGCAACCATTATTCTGAACGCCCGAAATCTAGCTGAACAGAAGTCCTATAAATGACAATGTAAAATAGAAGCCACATCAAGATTGGTAGGAAGGGTGGAGATGCTGAATGGGCTGGCGCCCCAATCATGCATGGAAGTTGAAATTTGGAGTGATCCCCTGGCCTGTGTGGCCCAGGTGGTTGGAGCATCGTCTTGTACACCAGTAGGCGGCAGGTTCAGTTCCCAGTCAGGCACATTCCTGGGCCATGGGTTCAATCCTAAGTCAGGGTGCATGGGGACAGCTGATCAATGTTTCTCTTTCTGAGGAGTACGGGGTTTGGCCCCACACCAGGCCCTCCAGTCCAGGGTTCCAGTGCCAGTAAGTTAAGTGCTCATAACTCTGGATATAAAAACCAGTTGGGGTTGCAGCTGAGTGAGACAGAGAGCAGCTGGGGACCCAGGCATTCCTCTTAAAGGGCCCCCACACGGGCCTACTTGGACTCACTCGTTCTGAGCTCCAGCGCTGAGGCAACAGCTCAAAAGGCACAAGGGAAAATGGGGAGAAACTGAAATGGACACGGGCCGGAGGGGCAGCTTCCTCTCAAACAGAATAACTGGCAGAGGTCATTGTTCCCTAGCCGAGCCATTCCCCTGCAGGGCTGGCAGAAGGGTGTCATACGTTAGTCCCCAACAGCCTGCTGACACTGTTCGCCCTGTCCTGGTGACTCCCTGAGACCCTGCCCCACCCAACTTGCAGGTCTAACCAAGGTGTCTCCAGTGGCTTTTCCATGCAAACGGTCTCTTAGGTCATGCTTCAGACTTTCCAGAACTCTTTCAAACAAGCAGCATCTGGCCCCTGAATACCCCATACCTCTTGATAAGTGGCCCCAGGCCTGGCACTAGTGGCAGCCAGCATTGGTTCCCATCTTGGCACCTCCCAGACACCTACAAGACCAGCAGAGTAGCAGCCACCTACAGATCACTTTATAGTTTGTGCCATGTCCCTGGCAGGGTATATGCAGTGGCTGACCTGGCACCTCATCGGAGCCCCAAAGCCAGTGCAGTCTGTGAACAGCTGCAGATCACCCAAATTATGACCCAACCACCTCCGACAAGGGCCATACTCAAGGGGCAAACTTGGTGAAAACCAAAGCTCCAATAAAGCAAGTGCTGCTCCCTGCGGTTGGCCACCACACATCAGCTCCACTGCTATAGTCACAGTCCTCACTACCAATCGGCATGGGTGTCAATCCGTCCGAGTGACATGCCAAAGCAATCAAGGCTGTCTACAAGGGACTCACTTCAGATCAAAAGCACACAGACTAAAAGTAAAGGATGAAAAAAGATATTTCATCAAAATGGAAACAAGCAAAAAAGCTGAGATAGCAATATTTATACCAGATAAAATAGACTTTAACAAAGGTTATAACAAGTGACAAAGTGGAACTCATTAACTCCACTTCTGAGTATTTACTGGAAAAAACACAAAACACCAAATTGAAAAGACATATTCACCCATATGTATATTGCTGCGTTATTTACAATAGTCAAGATATGGAAGCAAACTAAGTGCCCATCAATAGATGAGTGGATACAGAAGTGGTGCCTGTGTACAAGGGAATATGATTCAGCCATAAATAAGAAAAAAATATTGCCACCTGCAACAGCATGGATGGACCTAGAGGATATTATACTAAGTGAAATAACTCAGAGCCCTAGCTAGGTAGCTCAGTTGGTTGGAGCGTCATCCTGATATGCCAAGATTGTGGGTTCAATGTCCAGTCAGGGCACATACAATAGTAAACCAGCAACTACATGGATGAGTGGAATGGCAAGTAGACGTTTCTTTCTCTCTCTTTCTGTTTCTCCCTTCCTCTTTCTCTCCCTAAATTCAATTTAAAAATTAAATAAAAATAGACAGAGAAAGAAAAATGCCAGATGATTTCCCTTATATGTGGAATCTAAAAAAATAAATAAATAAATGAACAAGTGGAACAGAAACAGACTCATAGACACAGAGAACATATTGATGGTTACCAGATGGGAGAGGGGTTGGGGGGCTGGGTTAAAAAAGTGAAGGGATATAGAAGTACAGATTGGTAGTGACAGAAAAGTCATGGGGGTATAAAGTACAGGATAGGGAATATAGTTGATAATATTGTAAGAACTCTGTATGATATCAGATGGGTACTAGGTTTAACAGGGTGATCACTTCGCAAGTTATATAAATGCTAATCATGAAGTTTTACACCTGAAACTAATGTAATATTTTACATTAACTGCAATTTAAAAAGACAAAATAAAAATAAAACAAAAAATAATAAAAAAGAATTTTCAAAACTAAACAACATGGAAACAAACAATTCACTTAGAAAACTGGCAAAAAGCATGAATGGACATTTTAGCAAAGAAGATATACAAATATAAAATAAGCACAAGAAAAATATTCAACAACACTATAATCAGAAAAATGTAAATTCAAATAGCAATGAATTTCAGTACACACAACACAGAGGCTGAAATTAAAAATAATTATGGCAACACCAAATGCTGGTGAAGATGAAGAAAAACTCATCATTCACACATTGTTGGGGGGATTATGCAATGGTAAGCAGTTTGATAGTTTCTTATAAACATATAACTAGCATATAACCAAGTAACTGCACATGAGTATTTATCTCCAAGATATGAAAACTTATGTTCCATGAAAACCTGTGCTCAATTATGCATAGCAGATTTACGCATAACTGCCAAAAACTGAAAACAATACAGATGTTCTTTAATGGGTGATTAGTTAAATATCCTGGAATCAACCATCCCACAGAATACTACTCGGTAACAAACTATTGATGCACCCAACCATATAATTATTCTGAAAAAAAAACACACAAAACAAAACAAAACAAAAAACCACAGCACTAATCTCAAAAGATTACATAGTGTATGATTCATTTTCATGACATTCTTGAAATGACAGAATAAATGTAATAAAGAACAGGTTATAGTTACTAGCATTGAGGGGCCAGAGGAGAGATGCGGGAGGACAATGAGTGCAGTGCTAAAAAGCAACAGGGGAAGGCTCTGTGGTGACAGATCCACTCTGTGTCTTGACTGCATCAATGTCAGTATCCCTGTGTGATATTTTACTATAGTTTTGCAGCATGTTACCACTGGAGAAAACTGGGTGTGTTAGTTTGCTAGAACTTCCCTAACAAAATACCATGGTTGGTCTGACATTTATTTCCTCACGGTTCTGGAGGCTAGAAGTCCAAGTTCAAGGTATCTGCAGGTTTGGGTTGACCTGAGGCCTCTCCGCTTGGCTTGCAGATGGCCGCCTCTGTGTCTGCATTCTAGTGTCCTCTTCTTATAAGGACTTCAGTCAGATTGGATCAGGGCCCACTGTAATTACTTTATTTTCCCTGAATTACCTGTTTAGAGGTCCTGTCTCTAAATATAGACACATCTGAGCTACTGAGTTTTAGGACTTAGTTAAATATTTAGGGTCACAATTCAGTCATTACAAAGAAATCATTTTCTGCATTATTTATTATAAATGTATGTGAATCTATAATTATCTCAAAATAAATAGTTTAATTTTTAAAATAATATGAATCATAAATATCCCTCATTATATTAAGAAAATTGCTGACACCCAAAGTGTTGCAGTTATTTTGAAGTTGCAGGTGCTGTAAGGTAGCAACAAGCTACAATTCATTATTTCATTAAATTGAGCTTTTAATCAGTCTCTAATGAGTATCTTTTGTGTCAAGATATGTAGCTTTTTTAAATATACAGATGAGTAAGATCTAAGTTACTGTCATGGTTAATTTTATGTGTTAACTTGTCTGGACTACGTTGTGCCCAGGTATCTGGTTAAACATTATTTGGAATTGGAGGCTGTTTTTAGATGATTAACATTTAAATCACTAGAACAGTAAAGCAAGCTGCCCTCCCTGAACTGGGTGGTCTGCATCGAGTCAGTTGAAGGCTTGAATAAAAGAAAAAGGGCAACCTCTCTTGAGTGAGGGAGAATCCTTCCTCACTGCCTCCCAGCTGCCGGCTCCTGCCTTTGGACTCCGAGTAAAACATGGGCTGCTCCTGGGCATGGCCAGCCTGCACCTTCAGCCTGGAGCTGCGCCATCAGCTCTCCTGGGCCCCTACTGCTGAGCCACCTGCAGATGTTGGAACTTACCAGTCAGCCTACACAATCCTGATTGAATTCCTTATAATAAATATAATATAATAATAATAATGCATCATAAATATATACTTTATATCCTATTGATTCTGTTTCTCTGAAGAACTCTGACTAATATAGCAGCTACAAGATTCTCTTCAAACCTGAGAGCCATTTCCGCAGCCCCAGTGCTCGGGGTTTGCCCTTCTTGGTTAAGCACATCTGGGTAGCTGAGTGCTGTATGTCTCACACAGGATTTGGCTGCCAGAGGAACAGTGCTGCTGTTGAATGCCCTGGGCAGCCCAGGTGTGCCTTGCTCTTGGCCCTGATGTTATTTGGGCAAGGGTGCAGGACTGCCCTGCTGTAGGGCAATATCCTTACTATTTCCTTAGTGTCCACCTTCCTGGCTAGAATGAACATGACTGGAAACAGGTGATTCCAAGCTAACTTCTCTGCAGTTAGAGCGTGGTGTGAATGAAGCTCCCTGAGAGAATGAATATAGTGAGTATGTTTATGCTTTATTACCTATATCTAGAATAGCACATTTGGAAGCCATCAGATAGGTGATAGACAAGTGGATGGATAGATATATAGACTTTTGGAATGAATGAACAAACCTTCTCACATTGTATATGCAAATTTATATCTGAGATGCATTCATGTATGTTATTGAGTCTTGTCTGCTTGTCTAAAAGTAAATGAGTCACACACAGGCTGTGGGTAGCAGGTAAGTACTTTCTGCCACAGATTTTGTTGTCCATAGTGGGTTCTAAAAGGACTGGTTCTATGAACCAGGAGATTGTGGTTCGATTCCTGGTCAGGGCACATGCCCTGGTTGTGGGCTCGATCCCCAGTGGGAGGCATGCAGGAGACAGTTGACCAATAACTCTCTCATCATTGATATTTCTATTTCTATATCTCCACCTCCGCTTCTCCCTTCTTCTCTCTGAAATAAAAAAAAAGATATATTTAAAAAAAAAAAAAAAGACCGGCAATTGTACCCACATGCAAAGCCTTTCTTCTTTACCCATGGATATATGCTGACTATAAAAACAGGGCAATTGTTGACCTCAAATAATCTCAGTTTTATGTGCAGGACTTCCTGGACACTTCTTAGATATTATTCTCTCTTAATTAAAGTTTGTTCAAGTTAAGTTTTCTAGAGACGGGGCAGACACCGATGATGGCACAACACTGTGAAATCAAGCACTCTGGAGAGTCACAGATGCTGCACTTAAACAGCATCCTTAATCTTTCATGGTGGGCTCACAGCTTCATTTCCAGATGAGACTCGTTAATCGTGGGGCACACCTTACAGATCCATATAACATACTTAAAGAAGGGACACTGACCTGGTTGCCCGAGAGTTGTGATTGCTCTCTTTCCTATGAGTACTAAAAGCAGCGTAGTAAGATGTTTGACTGGACCAAGGGAACCTGTCTTTTTAATATACACTTAACAAGTCAAGTCAACAATCTCATTTAGGGATCTCTCAAGACAGAAATATAGACAAGCAATGATTCTTGATCTTTTCCCCTAGCAGTCAAAATTTCCATCACTCAAGGATTTCTTGAAACACAATGAGTAAATATCAATATTACTGTTGTTAGGATGTCACTGTATTATTCATAATTGTTTCCTGTGTTCAGGGGCTGGGCTAAGCATGAAATCTATGAGCTGTTCTGACAGGAACACAAAATGAGAGTGGAATGTGGACTGCCATTGATTTTGAAAGTGTGACTGTCCAGGGCTGAGTCCATGAACACTGGAGGGGTAGATTAGGGTTCAGGTGACAGGAGCTGCTGCAGCAGTAAGTGTGGGAATTATAGTAACAACTGTAACTGTGCGCAGGAGTTCCTATTGTATGCATTTTCCTAATGCCTACTTTTTATTCTATATGAGCTTTCACTTCATTTTAAAGATTTTGGCTCTGAAATGCATGCTTCTTGTTCACTGGGCCTCTCTGCACAGAATGTGCCTCCCTTCAAGTTGCTCATTTCCCCCTCCTTGGCACCTTTCCTCAAGCTCACCCTATGCTCTATTCAATAAAAAAAGCATTGTGCTGGTTGTACACCCTTGTCTTTCGACTTCAGGACTGCACTTTTATACTCTGTTGTGTGGTGCTGAAGCTGAAACTAAAAATCACATTTCCACTTTGTCAGTGGCTCTGTTTGGCTCTGTCAGTAGGGGAAGAGGAGGCGCTGACAGGCTGGAGTGGGGGAACCAGTTAGTCCTTCTAGCCCCCTTCGGTTTTGGTGAGGATCCATCAGCTTCAAGTCTTCGCTGTGTTGGCTGTAATTCACACCAGGAACAGTAATTTAATTTACTTTTCAGTTTTTCCAAAGTTTGCGGGACTGGTTTCATTGTGTTCCCTCAAAGAATCCCCTCCTCAGGGGTGACATTTCCATGGTAACATTCAGATACACCAACCCCAGGCTAACCCAGGGCCCCTGGACTAAAGGCTTCTGCATTCAGATAATCTCAGCTTTACCCACATGCTTCAGCCAGCCTTCTAGGTGGCAACTAGCTCAGTGATGCTTTAGTGCTCTCTCATCACATTTTAATTCTTTATGCTTGTTAATAATTCTTTATATCCACCTTTTTTCTTCTGCTAAAATATCCAACATGATTTGTCTCCTGCTTAAACTTTACTTGATGGAAGAACAGGTAATAGGAATAGGTCCAGCAAAAAGACCCACAGAAAACAAGATTCAGATATTGGTTTAATGAAGAGTTAGGAAAACTTTTTCTGTAAAGAGCCAGATAGTAAATATTTTTAGCCCCATGGACCATAAAATTGGTCACAAGTACTCAATTATGTTGGTACTGCATGAAAGAAGTAATATACAACATGTGGACATGTGGTTGTGGGCAGGCTTGGCCAATAGGCCATCATTAGCAATCACTGGTTAATGGACAGAGATCCAGGGTGGATTCTGAGATAGGAATCCCAGGACTGGTTGGCTGCAAAAGAGCTCTCTGTCTAAGCAGAAGTTTCATACCTGCCCCTTACCTCAGGCTCTTTATCTCAAAAAGCAGGCTTCCAGGATCAAATATCTCAGTGCTTTTCTCAGCCTCTATACTTCTATGCAACTAAGAATTGTTCATTTAACTTAATTACATATCCAAGAGCAAAATTTGGCATATAAGACAGCTGTAGCAGTGGACCTGCAGACTGACAGCTTGGGGAGCTCCACTGACCTATTCTCTAGAGAAACTGCAGGAAGTAAAAAAAAACAACCACCATTTAAGATCTCTGGATATGGTCCTGAGTATACACAGCAAACAAAGAATATGTTTAGACAAGCAAGTCTACTTCAGTAAGAACAGTCAAAATCTTTAATATTTGAGCCAAGAAATATGGGAAACTCACAAGTATGTGAAAATTGAAGATAAAAAACTAAAACATAACAAAACAAAAAAACACAATCCTATATAACCAATGATGAAACCAAAATGGAAATAAGAAAATACTTTGAGATTAAAGATGGCAGTGGACTGAGTAGAAGCTACACTGACACTTGCCAAGGACAAAAATGGAATTACAACTAAAATATAGATAAACCATCCTGAGTAATCAGCTGCAACTGAAGATGAGATGGAGAGCTCCCTCATAACCAAGGAGGAAAAGTGGAGACCACACAGGGACTGGTAGGAAGCACTGGATGTGCTCCCACAGGCATCAGTTGAAGTTCCAGGGGGAATATCTCAGCTGTGGGGGTTCCCACTGAGGACTCTGGGACCTAAACCCCAGCCTGGGCTTTCCACCCAAGAGCGCCGGAACTGAGAAACATGCCCACATAATATCTGATTGTGAAAAGAAGCTGGGTTTCTGTCTGCCAGGAAGAAATAACTGATTATGCAGGCACCCTTGTAAGGAGCCAACACACGAAGTTTCCTGTGCAGCCACTCATCTTGGGATCCAGCAGAGGGAGGCCAGAGTGGACTGGAGCTGTGTGGAGTGAATCTAGGGTTGTGAGCTCCAGAGATAGAGTTCAGAGGTCACCCCTCTGGATTCCTGTGCCAAGATATTCCCCCAAACTGCAGAAGACATCTTTCTCAGGCAGACATCTATCTTTCAAGCAGCTTTTGCCTGAATGGAAGCAAGTACCACACCCTGCTGGAAAACCTCTCACCCTACCCAGTGGAGTTTATATAACCTGAAGCTCATTAAGAGACTGATAACAATCAGCTGCCCCACTCTGTGGAGTTTCTACAGCCTGAGGCTGATTAAGAAAATCAGATTAATCAGTCTGCAGGCAGAGGCAGACCTCAGAGTACTTTGAGCCTTTGCCTCATCTGCTTCTGGACCCAGGCCTTGGAAGAGCAGACTTTGGTGTGCATCTTGGTCCTGTCTAAATGCACCCAGCCCCACAGAGGGTACCTCAAGTTGAGGGTGTTGATAGCTCCAAACAGGGTACTCAAGGCCAGTCACAAATAGCATCTGACACTGGCCTGCACCAGAGACCATCTAAAAAGACTGAGAATCCTAGCAGGTCCACCTAATACATAGAAACAAACCGAAACAGGCACCCAAAATGGGGAGACAAAAATATAAGCCCCAAATGAAAAAACAAGAGAATTCTCTAAAAAAAAAAAAAAAGCTAAATGAAATAGAGATAAGCAATCTATCAAATATAGAGTTCAGAATACTGATAGTAAGGATGCTCAACAGTATGGAAAAAGATATGGAAAGTATGAAAAATGACCAGTCAGAAATGAAGAATGACATAGCAGAAATAAATAATACATTGGAAGGAAGAAACAGCAGATTAGAGGAAGCTGAGGATAAGATCAGCGAATTAGAAGACAGGGTAGATAAAAGCACTCAATCAGAGACCCAAAAGGAAAAAAAAAACAATTAAATAATAGGAGAACAGTCTAAAGGATCTGTGGGACAACATGAAACATAACAATATTCGCATCATAGGAGTGCCAGAAGAGATCTAAAGTAAGGAAGGGTTAGAGAACCTGTTTTAAAGAAATAATGACAGAAAATTTCCCTAGCCTGGTGAAGGAAAAAGTCACACAAGTTCAGGAGGCACACAGATGCCCAAGCAAGAAGAATCCAAAGAGGCCCACATCCAGACACATCATAACTAAAATGCCAAAAATTCAAGACAAAGAGAGAATCTTAAAGGCAGCAAGAGAAAAGCAATCTGTTACCTACAAAGGAGCTCCCTTAAGACTGTCAGCTGACTTCTCATCAGAAACTCTACAGGCCAGAAGGGAATGGCATGAAGTATTCAAGGTAATGCAAAACAAGGATCTGAAACCAAGCCTGCTCTATCCGGCAAGACTATCATTCAAAATAGATGGTGAAATAAAGAGCTTCCCAGGCAAAAAAAGACTAAATTAGTTTATCTCCACCAAACCAGCATTCAGGAAATGTTAAAGGGACTTCTGTAATTAGAAATAGAAATAGAAACATTGCAAGAAATGTTAAAGGGACTGATGTAATAATAATAAGAAATAGAGAGAGAGCCATAGGCATAAAGAATTAAAATGACACTAAATAAGAACCTATCAATAATAACCTTAAGGACTTTAAGGGAGAGATCAACACCAATACAGTCATAGTAATGGGCTTTAACACCCCACCCCACTAATTTCACTGGATAGATATTCCAGACAAAAATTCAACACAGACACAGTGACTAAATTGCACACAAGGTCAGATGAATTTAATTGATATTTACAGAACATTTCACCCTAACGCTGCATAATATACATTCTTCTCAAGTGCACATGGATCATTCTCAAAGATAGATCACATGTTAGGACACAAAACAAGTCTATACAAGTTCAAGAACTTTGAAATTATGTCAAGCATCTTCTCAGATCACAATTGCATGAAATTAGAAATCAACTACAGTAAAAACACTAAAAAACATTCAAACACTTGGAGGCTAAATAGAATGTTATTAAATAATGAATGGGTTACCAAAGAGATCAAGAAAGAAATAAAAAACTTCATGGAAATAAATGAAAATGAACACACTATTCAAGATCTATGGACACAGCAAAAGCAGTCCTGAGAGGGAAGTTCATAGCACTATAGGCCTACCTCAAAAAGCAAGAACCATTTTTAGTGAACTATCTAACTCTACAAGTTAAAGAATTAGAAAGCTCCTGGAAAGCCATCTGGACCAGGGCTTTTGTTTGCTGGGTGTTTTTTTATCGCTGCTTCGATTTCATTGGTTGTTATTGGCCTATGTAGGTTTTCTGATTCTACCTGATTCAATTTTACATGATCTCACTCACATGTGGAATATAATAAACAAAATAGACTGAGGAACAAAATATATCCAGAGACACAGAAGCATGGAACAGACTGAGGGATCTCAGTGGAAAGGCAGGGGTGGGGGTGGTGGGTGGGGAGAGATTAATCAAAGAACTTATATGCATATGTGCATAACCCATGGACACAGACAATAGTGTGGTAAAGGCCTGGAGTGGGGGCAGATTTGGGGCATATGTGGGGGGGGATCAATGGGGAATAAAAGGAAGGTATTTGTAATACTTTCAACAATAAAGATAAATTTTAAGAAAAAGAAAATACTTTGAGATGAATGAAATTGAAGATAAAACATCTTAAAACCTGTAAGATGAATATAAATCATTGCATAGAGAACAATTTATAGCTGCAACTCTCTGTGGTATAAAGAAAAAATATTTCAAATTGATAACCTAACATTCCAGCTTTAAACACTGGAAAATAGAAGAAAAGACTTACCTAAAACAAGGAGGAGAAACAATAAAAATTAGAACAAAAAATAATGAAACGGAGCCCAGCCGGGCATGGCTCAGCGGTTCAGCGTCCACCTAGGATCCAGGACATCGGAGTTTGATTCCCGGTCAGGGCACATGCCCGGGTTGTGCGCTTGATCAATGACTCTCTCATCATTTATATTTCCATCTCTCTCCCTCCCTCTCCTTTCCTCTCTCTGAAATCAATAAAGATATATTTAAAAAAATAATAATAATGAAATGGAGAATAGACAAACAAAGAAATAACAAACAAAAACTGGTTCTTTAAAAAGATAAAAACAGCTAAAAAATTTTTAGCTATATTGACTTAGAAAAAAGTAGAGAAAACTCAAGTAAGTAGAAACAGAAATGAAAGTTGGTGCCTTAGTAATGATCTTAGAGAAATATAAAGAATTCTAATGGAACACTCTATACAAGTGTATGCCTACAATTCAGATAATTTAAATGAAATGACAAAGTCCTAGAAATACATAAGCTACTGAAACTGAGTTAGATAAAATTAGAAAATCTGAATAGAACAATTTAAAAAGTGGTTGATAAGTAATAAACATATAAAGAAGACTTAATACCAATTTCTCACAATCTTTTCAAAAAATAGAAGAGCAGCAAACACTTTTTATCATTCTATTAGTCTAGTAGTATCTTGACCCTAAAACCAGATAAAGTTATTACAAGAAAACAATAGACCGCTATTGCTTATAAGTTTGGATGCAAAATTCTCAACAAAATATTGGCAAGCCAAATCTACTAGCATATAAAAAGAATTATACCCCACAACTAAGTAGAAATGCAAGATTGCTTGAACATCTAAAATCAATTATTATAATAAACCATGTGAATAGAATAGAAAACAGAAGACATGATTATTTCAGTAGATACAGAAAAGCCATTTGACAAAATCTAATACCTTTTTATCAATTTAAAACATCTCAAAAACTAAAAGGAAATTGCCATAACATAGTAAAGGGTATATAGAAAAGAAATTCACAGTAAAAACTATACTTAATTTTGCAAGACTGGCTTTCGCCCATGAATTTAGAAACAAGACAAGAATGTTTGCTTTCACCATTTATATACTGCTTTTTTAGTCAAGTAAATTAGACAACAAAAGGATAAAAAGACACCCAGATTGGCTAAAAGAAGTAATATTATCTCTATCTGCAGATGATAGAATCTTATGTGCAGGAAATCCTAAGGCAGTCAGTAAAATACTGTGAGAACTAACAAATGAGTTTAGTAAGGTTACAGGAGGCAGAATCAATACACAAATATCAACTGTATGAGCAATCTGAAAGAAAAATTTTAAAAATATTTTATTTACAATACTATTAAAGATAATAAAACAATTAAAAATGAATTTTACAAGAAAAATGCACAACTAATACCTTATAAAAATTATAAAACTTTGAAGATATTTTTAAATATCTGAATAAAAGAAACAAATATGCCATGTTCATGGATCAGAAGACTTTAAGCTGTTTAAGATGGTAATGTTTTTCAACTGCCTTCTTTGTAGAAATTGGAAAGCTGATTCTAAAATTAATATAGCTTGGCTGGGCATGGCTCAGCGGTTGAGCGTCGGCCTAGGATCCAGGCAATCGGGGTTCGATTCCCAGTCAGGGCACATGCCCGGGTTTTGGGCGCAATCCCCAGTTGGAGACGTGCAGGAGGCAGCTGATCAGTGACTTTCTCATCATGGATGTTTCCGTCTCTCTCTCTCCCTCTCCTTTCCTCTCTCTGAAATCAATAAAGATATATTTAAATAAATAAATAAATAAATAAATAAATAAATAAATAAATAAATAAATAAAATAAGATTAATATAGAGCCTGGCTGGGTGTGGTTCAGCAGTTGAGCATTGACCTAAGATCCAGGCGATCGGGGTTTGATTCCTGGTCAGGGCACATGCCCGGGTTGTGGGTCTGATCCCCAGTCAGGAGCGTGCAGGAGGCAGCTGATCAATTACTCTCTCATCATTGATGTTTCTATCTCTCTCTCTCCCTCTCCTTTCCTCTCTCTGCAATCAATAAAGGTTTATTTTTAAAAAATTAATTAATTAAATTAAATTAATATAGAATTAAAAGGGACATAGAATAGCCAAAACTATATTGAAAAGAAAAGAATCACGTTTTTATGACTCACACATCTAATTTTAAAACTTATTATAACACCACAGTAATCAGAAAAGTATGAGACTGCCATAATAATAGACATACAGAGAAACTGAATAGAATTGAGAACCCAATTCTAATTCTTATATCTATGATCAACCTATTTTGACTAGTGGTCCAAGATCTTTCAATGGGAATAGAATAGTTATTACAACAATATGATACTGAGACAACTGGATAACCACATGCAAAATAATAAAATTGGACCATTACTTCACAGCATATTAAAAAATAAGTTAGATGGATCAAAGGCCAAAATGTAAGAGCTAAAGTTAGAAAACTCCTAAAAGAAAACATAGAAGTTACTCATCATGACCTTGGATTGAGCAATGGGTTCTTACATATAACTCCCAAAGCAAGAGCAACAGGAGGAAAAATAAATAAATGGAACTTCATTGAAATTAAAAACTTTTGTGTTTCAAAGAACACTGTCAAGAAAGTGAAAAGAAAATTGCGGAAAGGAAAAATAATTACAAATCATACAGCCAATAAGAGACTTTTATCTGAATACGTGAAGAGCTCATACAGCCTCACATTAAAAAAGACAGTACAGTTTTTGAAAAATAGGCAAAAGACCTAAATAGATATTTCTCCAAAAATAACTCACAAATGGCCAGAAAGCATATGAAAAGATGTTCAGTATTATTCGTCATCAAGGAAGAGCAAATAAAAACCGCAATAAAACAACACTCACTAGGAGGACCAGAATTAAAAAGGCAGATAGTAACAAGAGTTGGTGAGTTATTAATTTGTAGTATGCAAGGATGGAAAAAACCCTTGGCATAAGGTGGCTGTATGAATTAGAGGGTTGAGCACCAAGTCAAAACCCTTGCTTGGTGCTGGGGAAACTGAAATAATGCACCTACTTTTGCAAGTAGTTGGCAGTTCTCAAATAATAAAACATAGAGTTACCATACGACTCAAAAATTTTACTTCTGGAGAACTCTTTTCCCAAAAGAAATGAAATATGCCTACATGGAAACTTCTACAGAAATTATTATAGCAGCATTATGAATAATACCCCAAAGTTGGAAACAACCCAAATGTCTGCTAACTATGGTTTAGCATAGTTAGCTAATGAATTTTTAAAAATGTGGTGTATTCACATTAAGGAATATTATTCGATCATAAAAAGGAATGAGGTACTGATATACATTGATGAACCTTGAAAACATTATGCTGAGAGAAACCAGTCATGAAAAACCACATGATATACAATTCCATTTGTATGAAATGCCTGGAATAGACAACTCTATAGATAAAGTACATTAATGGGTATTTAGGGCTAGGCTGGGATGAGGTAAGGGTGTTGATAGCTAAAGTGTATCAGATTCCTTTTTGAGGTGATGAAAAAGTTTAAAAATTGACTGTGGATTGCATACCTGAGGGCATTCTAAAAATCAATCCATCAATAAATAAATGTGTTGATCATTTTTTTACTAAAATTATTTTTGTAATGAAAAGACATGTGTTTTGTCTTAAATGTGTCCAAACTAAGAATATAGCCTATGGGTGAACTGGACATGAGTTGTGTGTCTTTTTTCCCCCTACCAAATAAATTAGTATAAATGAGAATTTGAAAAAGTAATATATTGAGTAAATTCTAAAATTTTAGATGTTATTTATGACTATGAATCCAAACTCTCAATCTATTTTCTTATCTCTAATGTAGGGAGGGTGATTAACATTATCACTTCTAAGATCTGGCCTTCCAGGTCTTATGACTTTATGTAATAGGGTTCTGTATAGTGGTATTCAATGGTAAAGTGTGCCAACTCTGGAGTTAGACACATTTTGAGTGGAGTTCGGGATCAACTATTTACTACCTGAGGGGACCTGAGAAGGTAACTAACTTTTATGGATCTCAGTAGCTTAATTTGTAATATGCTAGCATGGAAAGAACCCTTGGTATAAGGTGGTTGTATGAATTAAAGAGAGAACCAATGTACAGCACTTAGCAGGACCCCTGGCACATGTAAAGCATTCATTAAACATCAACTGTCGTTACCATTCCTTGGGAAATGTCAAAAGGGTCTTCTACTCAGTGCATAAAATATTCACACAACTACTATAGACCGTGAGAGGTGGCGCCATAAGAGAGTACTTTGCCTGATCACTCTTATTTTGGTTTTAAATACTAATTTAAATATAAAATATATTTGTTTCTCTTTAAATAAGTTGCTTAATGTAAAAATGCACACAAGTATGTAAATACAAATTTAAAAAACAGAATCCCACAGCATGAAGATTATCACTATTAACATTTTGTTATATAACTCCTTTCAACCTCTTTTGTGTGTGTATATTTTATAGCTTCATTTTGTTGTTTTGTTTTAATTTAATACAATTTTTTTTTCAGATCAGTTTTAAGTTCAGAACAAAATTGAAAGAAAATCAAAGAGATTTCTCATGTATTTTTTGTTCTCACACATGCATAGCCTTCCCCATTATCAACATCACTCATCACGGTGGCACATCTGTTACAGCGATGAACCGGCATTGACACATCATCGTCATCCAAGGCCCACAGTTCACATCATGGCCCACTGCTAATGTATAATGCATAATGGCATGTAAGCATACATAGCACCACTAATAGTCGTTACAATATGATTGCCTATATTTCCTATGCTGCACTTTACAGCCTCATGACTATTTTGTAACTACCAATCTGCTTCTCAATCCCTTCACCTTTTCCAACCATTCTCCCCCCTTCATTCTGGGAGGCTTGTTTTCTGTATGTATGCATATCTAATGATATGTATCCATCACTTTATCATATCGAGTACTTATTTTCTCTGCTCCAAATATATGCTCTGTTCTCTGCCCAGTCATCGCTCCCCATCCCACTCCAATCCCCAGCGACCACTCACCCTTTTACTGTCTCCATTGGTTTACCTTTTACAGAATCTCATACAGTTGGAATTCATATAGCATGTAGCCTTTTTTTTTTTTTTTTTAATATATCTTTATTGATTTCAGAGAGAGGAAAGGAGAGGGAGAGAGATAGAAACATCAATGATGAGAGAGTCATTGGAGATCGAGCCCTCAACCCGGGCATGTGCCCTGACCGGGAATTGAACCTCGGTCTCCTGGATCCTAGGTTGACACTCAACCTCTGAGCCACACCAGGCCGGGCGCATGTAGCCTTTTCAAGTTAACTTTTTTCACTTAGAAATATTTTTAAAGGTCTTTTCATGTCATTTCATGACTTATTAGCTTATTTCTTCTTAGCACTGAGTAATATCCCATTGTTTGGATGAACCACAGTTTATTTATCCATTCAACTACAGAAGGACATTTTGGTCTCCTCCGAGTTATGGCGAATATTAATAAAGCTGCTATAAACATCCATTTACAGGTTTTTGTGTGTATATAAATGTTCAAGTCCAGTGGGTAAATACCAAGGACTGGGATTGCTTTGTTTTGTAAGACACCACCAAGCTTTTTCCAAAGTGGCTGTACCATTTCACATTCCCCAAGCAATGAATGAGAGTCCTTGCCATTCCACATTCTTGCCAATATTTGCTCTTGCCCGTGTTCTGAATTCCAACCATTCTAAATAAATATGTAATATCATTTCACTGTTGGTGGTGGTGGTGGTGATGGTGGTGGTATTATTTCCTACAGTTCACATTCAATATTATTTTGCATTATTTTTAGGTGTACAGCATAGTGGTTAGACGATGGTATGCTTTACAAAGTGTTCCCCCTGATATTTCCAGTACCCACCTGGAACCATACATAGTTATTATTGATTGCATTTCCTATGCTGTACTTATATCCCCATGACTACTTTGTAACAACAAATCTATACTTCTGAAGCCCTTCACTTTGTTTACTGAGTCTTCCAAACCTCCTCCCCAGCTGGCAACCATCACTATGCTCTCTGTATCTATGAATCTGTTTATTTTTTGTTTGCTTATTTATATTGTTCTTTAGATTCCACATATAAGTGAAATCATATGATATTTGTTATTGTTGTTTTAACTTGCATTTTAAGGATGACACGATGTTGATGTTTTATAGTATACATGTATATGAAAAACTTGGTAGGAAAATATTTTATATATCCTCTATTCTATATTCTACATAACATACTTTTTTTTTTCCTGCTATGCTTTTCGCTTAATTTCCCAGAAATTTTGCAAACAAATTTTTTTGTTTTGTTTGTCAGAACAGCTTGTGATTACAATGGCTGGGAGACTGTAAAGCACTGTGATTGATTAAGGATGCTGATTTTATAATCAGGCAAACCTGATGTCCAATCCTGGCTCTGAAACTTTCTATGAATGAAGAGTTGTTCCTGGTGCCTCTTTGAAGTTATGTCTTCTCAGAGTAAACTGTGGATAGTACATAATTTTAAATTTGTAATATTTGTAGGAAATTTAAAAGCAATAGTGGATTTAAGCATTTAGCACAATTCAAGATTCATAGGATTTTTCCAATAAATAGCAGTCATTATAGTTATTTCCACAATTTTAATGACTAAACCAAGCCTCATGCGTCTATTGCCTCCTCTCCTTCCAGGACCTTTGCATTTTTTAATTAACAACATGATGGGTACCTTTGCCCATGAGGACTTTTTACAATTAAGACTTTTTATTTTAAGGACACAAAATTTTTCCAAAATTTGAATTCACAATGTGTATGAGTTAGGCTGTCATTTTACTTTTGAGGTGGCCCAAAACAGATAAGTAGGTGTTTGTACTCTCAGTGTCACACAGAACTGACAAGGTGAGGTCCAGTACCTGGGCCTCTTGGCTTCCATTTCTTAGCTTATTTCAACATGCTCCCTCTGTATGCCCCTTGCAGGAGGGAAGATGTTTCTCACACCTTTCTGTATGACTCATAGCAACCAAAGTAATTCAATTTGGAGAACATTTATTCACACACACACCCAAATATCTCACACACATCAGTGAGTGATAAATGTAAACACTTGTCAACTCTATTCAGAGTAAAACACCTTAACTGCTGACATTCTAGTGGAAATGTATTACTCCTAATGGTCAGCCACCATTCCTATCTTGGTCAGTAGGATATGTTTTGTTTTGTTTTCTTATAGGGTCAAAAATAGCAGAGAACAATGGTTTATATTAAGTCAGCGAGGAAAGGAGGATTTGTGGTGAAAGAGGTGAGAGAAGAGAAAAAGAACTAAGTCTAAGAATCCAACCCATTCATTGAGTTTTTATATTTCCAAACAACTGTTCAACTTAGTAAAAGAATATGTCAGTTAATCAAGATTTACAACTAAAATAAATTATTGTTGTTTGCTTAGCTGTCAGATTACTGAGATATAAAAAAAATAAAAAAGTCCTCAAAGAAGCCAATACATCCCGAGGGCCAGAAAGATAGTCAAGACACAACCTAGAGGGAGACAGGCCAGCATCAGACATTGCCCAACAATTCTCAATGATGAAGATTCCTGCAAAGGCCACAGGGTGACTAGGTGGTTATTTTCTTCTGGAACAGAAGCCAACTCGGATGATCAAAGTAAAATTCAATGACTACAGAGGAAAGGTACTTGAGCGGGAAACCCCAGTATTTACTAATGTCCATTCATCTCAAGCTTAATTTTTTCTACCAATATATAATTTTTCTACTTACTGCTGTTCAATTGAATTTAATAATTAATTTAGTTTAAAGTGTAATTCTTATCAGAATTGTGGATCTCACAGCTTTAGTCTGTACTGGTCATGCAGTGGGATAGAGAGGTCATGGACTATGATATCTGACAAAACTATTTGGCTTCACACTGAATAAACATAAGTTTTGTCAAACTCTACAAGAAAAACACAATTTCCCTGCTCACAAGAAGGCAGCAAAAGCTAAGTAAAATTTAATATATACACATTCTTGATATACTGTACAAAAAGTGCCAAGAAAACACCTTCGGGGAAATAAAAAAAATATTTTTCAAAATCCTAAAAGAAATTGATTTTTCACTGAAGAAAAATTGATTTCATTTAAATCTACAATAATCACAACAACAACAATAATAATATAATGAACAGATGTTTGAATACATCTTAGAAACTAGGAATTGCTTTACATGAATTACCTGTACTAACACAATGTTCACAATAACCCAAAAACCCTACGAGGCAGGTGTTATGCTCATCTTCACTTTTCAGATGAGAAAGTCTTAATACATATATAGATTAACATCACGCAGTGCTTGGTGGCAGACTCAGGATTATGACTCAGGTAGTCAGCCTTTAGAGTGCATCCTCTGCCCACCTTGCCGTATGTGTAAGTCAGGACAGATAAAGTCATGCTCCAATAACCATTAGTCTCTAAATCTCAGTAAATTAAAGCAAAAGATATTACTCCCCACTCATTCATGTCTATGTCTACACATAAGGTGTCTAATCCACAATTGCCTCACACAAGGCCTCCACCATCTTGAGCTGACTGCCATGAAAGTGAGAAAAAAATGAAATAACTATACTAATGGCAAAAGAAGTAACAAATATTGAGTCAATTTACATTTCACTGGCCGAATCATGTCATATGGTCTTGCTCCACTTACTGGCAGTGGCAAATGCAAATTACCAATGCGGTTACCATGAGAATGACTAGAATACTGGTGAAGAGCCTGGCTGAATTCAAGGCTAGCCATCTAAAAACACACATACACAAACATACTTGCAGTCACATGTATGTATGTACTCAAACCCATTGAAAAGCAGGGTATATATTATGTCAACATATAAAAGCAGACTAAACATTTCAGTCCACTATATTTTTCTTTCTTTTTTTGTAACAAATGTATCTTTATTAAAGATTAATTTGTGTTAATTACTCTGAGGACTATATGATAAACTAATGATGCACAATGTCTATATTTTAAAAATATGAATTTGGACATGCAGCATGTCAAATACTTACAGTCTGAAGTGGAGTGACTCTAACATCAAACTCTGATATTTTAATTAATCTGTGACCTGGTAGGTACATCTTACTAAGATGTATTATAAATTAACTTTTTTTTTACTTGCCATCAAAATAGCAGAGTAAATAAACGCAATACTCACTCTTTCCCAAAATCACATCGAAATTACAGCTAAATTATAGAGCAATCATAACTGAAAAGCACTTGAAGACCAGCTGAACAGAAGTTTTATAACTAAAGCTATAAAGAAGAAGCAATGTGGAGATTTGTAGAAGGGGTAGTGATGTAAAATGAGCAGGTCCCACACCTATGGGTAGAAATTAAGAATCAGGAGGGATATCTCAACTGTGGAGGTAACTCCCTGACGAGCAAAAAATCACAGCCCCACACTCAGCTTCCCTGCCTGGAACACCAGTGTCAAAAAGAAGAATCCCCATAACATTTGGGTGTGAACCCAAGTGGGGGCTTGTATACGAGAGAGAGGAAGGGTGGCTGTAGTCCCTGGTGTTCTTCTTCAGGCTCTGTGCATGGACTAGCTCACTCACAGACTCACTTGCTCTGGCCTTCAGTATGGGGGAGACAACTCAAAGTACCAGGAACATATCGGGGAACATGAATTGACTGGCTTCAGGGTGAGAGCTGAAGGCGTAGGGGTCAGGGCAGTTCTATTTGGGGTAGAAGTGCAAGTGCTATTTTGTGTTTGATCCCGCCTTCCACTCAGGTGGCAGGTGAAGGCAGGTGCCAAATCTGAGCTTTCCATTAACCTGTCTAACGCCTTTCACACTGCCACTGTGATTCCCTGAGACTCTGCTCCACCCAACTTATGTGCCTAGATTGAGCTGCTTTCAACAGTTTTCCCACACAACTGGCTTGTCTCATTTTGCACTGCCTACTTTACTAAAAATCTCTCAAAGGTCCACAAACCTCAAACAAGCAGTAGCTGACCTTGGCATGCCGTGAACCCCTCTTAAACAGCCCCAAGCCAGCCCTAACAGCTATCAGTCTCAACTTGAATTGTAACTCTTATCAGGTGGTCTCAACGTGGCATAAACTGCAGCCATGCTGGCCTGGAATGCAAATTCAACTAAGCTGACACAAACCCAGCACAAGAGGGAGCATAACTTAACTCACATTGTGGTGCCCAGAAAAGGATTGCAAACCAACTACTGGAGGCAGCCAGCCTAGCTTAGTAGCACAGATTCTCTCAAGTGTCTCCAAGCTCAGTCAAGTGACAACCAACCACATATTTCTTTGTAGCTCCCACAAGGTAACACAAAGCTGGGCACAAATGGTGGTTAATCATGGTCTGCACCAAGATCCTCCAGAACCAACATACTCAGTAACCAGTTTCAGACTACACCAGAGCACCACACAACAAGCTCCCAAAATGACACACCAGAAGAGGGGATTTAGCAGATAACACCCACTTTGTGGGGTCAACTCTTGCACAACAACTTGTCTGTTGAATTCACAGCTAGTCCTCACAGCCAGTCATGCTGAGGGTCAATCCTATGCACTGATTTGCCAACAACAATCATGGCTTAACCACTATAGGAGCATATGCTCAACCCACACAAAGGAACCCCTGGAACACTTGGTTCACGTAGATAGGTACACTATATCTCTGGGCCTTATAAGACAACTGAATACATAATGCAATTCTGCCAGGGCTGGAAGACAGCAGTTCTACTTAATACACAGAAACAAATACAAGGAGTCAACCAAAATGAGGAGATAAAGAAACATGTCCCAAGGAAAAGAGCAGGACAAAACTCCAAGGAAAAAACACAACCAAATAAAATGAGACAAGTAATCTACCAGATACAGAGTTCAAAACACTGGTTACAAGGATTCTCAATAAACTTAAGGGAAGAATAGATAAACTCAGTGAGAGCTTACACAAAAAAAATAGGTACCCTAAAAATGAACTAATGGGAAATGAAGGATACAGTAACTAAAATGAATACTACATTAGAGGGACTCAAAGGCAGATTAGATGGAGCAGAGGACTGCACAAGCAATCTGGGAGACACAGTTACAGAAAACACCTATTTAAAAAAGAAAAAAATAATATTAAATAGATAATAAAGTTTAAGGGACGTCTAAGACAACATTAAGTATAACAACATTCATATCATGGGGGGGGGGGAAGAGAGAGATCAAGACATTGAGAATTAACTTAAAAAAATAATGGCTGAAAGCTTCCCAAACTTGAAGGGAACAAATCAAATAGTCCAGAAAAGTCAGAGAATTCCAAGTAAGATGAACCCAAAGACGGCCAAGGCATATCATAATTAAAAGGCCAAAGAATAAAGATAAAGAAAAAATCTTAAAAGTAGCAAGGGAAAAGTAGTTAGTTATGTACAGGGCTGTTCACATAACACTGTCAGTCAAATTTTCAATAGAATCTTTGCAAGCAGAAAGGAGTGATATGAAATATTCAAAGTGATAAAAAAGCAAGACCTACAACTAAGACTAGTCTACCCAGCAAGGCTATTATTTAGAATCAAAAAATAAATAAAGACAAGAGAAAGCTAAAAAAGTTCATCACCAGTAAACCAATATTAAGAGAAATGTTAAAGTGACTTCTTTAAGTAGAAAAGATCAAAAACGTAAGAAAATATAGAAAAAATATATATGACAAAGGCAAACACTTAGTAAAAATAATGGATCAACCAATTCTAAAGCTATTACAAATGTTAAAAGGCAAAAATAGGAAGATTGTGTGTAATTTTAACAACAAAGTAAGGGATGCACACAAACTAACACACACAAAAATAAAAACATAATGACAAAAGTACACACATGGAAGAGGTGAGTGAAAACAGTAGTGATTTTAGAATTTGGTTAAACTTAAGTCACAATAAACTTAAAATAGACTACTTTAGACATATATTGGGGTACATGAAACAGATGGTAATAACAAACAAAAAAATTACAGGATATAAAAATTAAAAAGAGAAACACATTCAAATTTGATACCATAGGATCTCATCAACATACAAAAGGAGATAACTAAGATAAGAAAGAAAAAGAAAATAACTAGGAAAATAAAAAACCTTAACCACATATCTATTAATATGTAATTTAAATGTAAATGGCTTAAATTCTCCCATCAAAAGACATACAATTGATGAATGGATAAATAAACATGTCCCATGCATGTGCTGCTTACAAGAGACTCACATCAGATCAAAAGACAGAAACAGAATTAAAGCAAATAGATGGAAAAAGATATTTCATGTGAATGGAAATTTAAAAAATCACTTGGGGTAGTAATAAATATATATGACAAAATAGACTTTAAACAAGAACTGTAACAAGAAACAACAAAGGGCATTTTATAATGATAAAGGAATCAAACAAGAGTATGTAACAATTATAAAATCTACACACCCAGTGTAGGAACACTAAAAATTTAAAGCAAATGTTGACAGACATACAGGGAGAATTTAACAGTAATAAAGTAATAGTAGGAGAATTTAAGAACCCATTGACATCAATGGATAGATCATCGAGACAGAAAATCAATACAAAAATAGTGGTCTAAATAACACATTAGATTAGATGCACTTAATTGATATGTATAGATCATTTTACCTGAAAGCAGCAGAATATACATTCTTTTCAATGGCACATAAGACATTTTCCAGGAGAGACCACATGTTAGGCCAAAAAACAACTTAATAAATTTAAGAAGATTGAAATCATATCAAGCATCTTCTCAAACCATAATGGTATAAAACAATAAACTAACTATAGGAATAAATTGAAAACTGGAAAACACACAGATGTGTGGAGACTAAAGAATATGATACTAAACAGTGAATGGGTTAACAATGAGATTAAGGTAAAAGTCAAAAGATACCTAGAGACAAATAAAATAAAAACACAAAGACCCCAAATCTATGAGACACAGCCAAAGCAATTCTATAAGGAAAATTTATAGCAATATAACAGTACAGACATGCCTTATTAAAAATAAATATAAATAAATAAATAAATAAATAAATAAATAAATAAATAAATAAATAAAATAACCTTCACCTAAAGGAACCAGTAAAAGAAGAACTAACAAAACCTAAAGTGAGAAAAAATAAGGAAAAAATAGATATCAGTGCAGAAATAAACATAATAGTCCAAATTAGCAATAGAATAGATCGATAAAACAAAAAGTTGGTAATTTGAAAATAAAAAATAAAATTGATATACTTTTAGCCAGACTCATCAAGGAAGAAAGAGAGAGGGCCCAAATAAATAGAATTAGAAAACAAAGAGAAAATTGGCTATGGACACTACAAAAGTACAAAGACTTAGAAATACTATGAATAATTAAGGTGAACAACCTAAAAGAAATAAAAAAATCCTAGAAATACAACATCTTCCAAGACAAATCAGAAAGAAGAGGAAAATCTGAACAAATAACTACTGATGAAATTAAATCAGTAATAATAAAAAACCACAACAATAAATAAAAACCTTGGCTGGATGGTTTCACAAGGAAATTTTACCAAACTTTCAAAGAAAAAATAATACCTGTTTTTCTCAAACTACTCAAAAAAATTGAAGAGGAAGGAAAACTCCCAAAATTAATTTATAATGCCAGCATTCCACTGATATCAAAACCAGACAAAAACACTACAATAAAGCAGAAAATTATAGGCCCGTATCTCTCACAATGATAGATGCAATAATCCTCAACAAAATCTTAGCAAACTGAATTCAGCAATATGTTAAAAAGATCATAGACTGTGACCAAGGCTGGTTCAATATCCACCAAACAATTAATATAATATACCACTGAAACAAAATGAAGGCTAAAAATCATATGGTCAGCTGAACTGGCGTGGCTCAGAGGTTGAGCATCAACCTATGATTCAGGAGATCTTGGTTCAATTCCTGGTCAGAGTACATGCCCGGGTTGCAGACTCCATCTCCAGTAGGGGTAGTGCAGTAGGCAGCCAATCAATGACTCATCATTGATGTTTTTATTTCTCTCTCTTCCTCTCCCTTCCTCTCTCTGAAATCAATACAAAAACATTTTTTTTAAATCATATGGTCATATCAATAGATGCACAAACAGCATTTGAAAAAGTCAACATTAATTTATAATAAAAATTATCAGCAAACTGGGGATAGAGTGAACATGCCTCAACATGATAAAGGCCATTTATGTCAAACCCACAGATAACATCATATTCAACAGTAAAAAGCTCAAAGTTTTTTCTTTAGGCTGACGGATAAGGGGAGATTGTCCACTTTCACCATTTTTATTCAACATAGTACTGGAAGTTCTTGCAGCTTGTACAAATCTTTTCTTCTGAGTTGGTTCTTTTGTAGATAGCATATACATATAACTATAGTTTGCATGACAGGGTTGGGTTGAGCCTCACAGTCCGCCAGCCTGAGAGTCAAGCCCATTCATGAACTGGACAATAGTAATCAAGACACCATTACAAAAGAAGGGCTCACATAAAGCACACATGGGACATTTTTAGAGCACTCAGCTCAGGATATCAAGGAGACTGCACTACTGGGTCCCATAAGACACCTACTACAGAAGCAAATGCAAGAATGGAGGCAAAATGGGGAAACAAAGAAAAAGGCCCCAAATGAGAGAACAGGAGAATTCTCCAGAGAAACAGCTAAAGGAATAGAGGCAACAATTTATCAGAAACAGACTTCAAAGCAATGATTATAAGGATACTGAACAGCGTGAAAAAGGACATAGAAACTAAGAACAGTAACCAGTAAGAAATGAAGAATAATAGATCTGAAATAAGGAATACATTGGAAGGAACAAACAGTAGGTTGGATGAAGCAGCAGATTCAATAATCAAATTAGAAGATAAGGCATAAACATCACTCAATCAGAGGCAAAAAGAAAAAGAAAAAGAAAAAGTAAAAAGCATGAGGATCATTTAAGGGAACTTTGGGACAACATGAAATGTAACAACATCTGCATCATAAGGTTAACCAAAAGAAGAAGAAAGTGATCAAGAGATAGAGAACCTGTTTGAAGAAATAATAACAGGAAATGTCCCTAATCTGGTGAAGAAAAAAGTCACACATATTCAGGAATCACAGACAGCCCCAAGCACGAATCCAAGGGCACCCACACTAAGACACATCACAATTAAAATGGCCAAAGGTAAAGGCAAAGAGAGAATATTAATGGCAGCAAGAGACACAATTAATTACCTTCAAAGGAACGCCCATAGATGTCAGCTGATTTATCACCAGAAACACTATAGCTAGAAGGGAATGGAATGAAGTATTCAAAAAACCAAGGCCACTCTCTCTAGCAAGGCTATCATTTAGAATTGAAGGTGAAACAAAACAGTTAACATATTTATTACCACCAAAGCAACATTGCAAAACATGTTAAAGAAGCTGCTGTAAGAAGAAGAAGAAATATATAGAGAGAGGAACATAGACATAAAGAATAAAACTGGCAATAAATAAGTACCTATCATAATAACCTTAAATGTAAATGGATTAAGTGATTCAAATAAAAGGTATAGGATAGATAAATGTATAAAAAATCATGACACATGTATATGCTATCTACAAGAAAACCAACAAAGAACAAAATATTTGCACAGGCTGAAAATGAAGGGGTGGAAAATAAATGTTCCATGCAAATGGAAACAGACAAACAAAAAAAGCTGTGGTAGCAATACTTATATATGACAAAATAGACTTCCAAAAAAAGGCCACAAAGGAGACAAAGAAGGACACTACAAAATTCTAAAGAGATCAAACCAACACGAAGATTTAATCCTACTAAACATATATGCAGGTAATATAGGAGCACCCAAAAATATATGTATTAAAAGAACTATTGGTAGACATTAATGGAGAGATTGACAGTAAAACAGTCATAGTAAGAGAATTTAACTGGTTAGATCTTCCAGACAAAAACATCAACAAGGAAATAGTGACCTTAAATGACACATTCAATCACATGAATTTAATTGATATTTACAGAACATTTCATTCCGAAGCTGTAGAATATACATTCTTCTCAAGTGCACATAGAACATCCTCAATGATAGACCACATGTTAGTACACAAAATAAATCCTAATAAATTCAGGAAGATTAAAATCATATCAAGCATCTTCTTGGATCACAATGGAATGAAGTTAGAAATCAACTTCAAAAAAAAAATCAGTAGACACGTGGATAAAAAAGCTGTGGTACATTTACATAGTGGAATATTATACAGCTGTAAAAAATGATACCTTACCCTTTGAACTGCATGGATAGACATAGAGATCATTGTGCTAAGTGAAATAAACCAGTCAGAGAAAGACAAATATCACATGATCTCACTTATATGTGGAATTTAACGAATAAAATAAAATGATGAACAAAATAGGCCCAAAGGCATGGATGCATAAAACAGATGATAAATCTCAGGGAGGAGGGGGAGGGATGGGAAAATAAGTTATGCAAATAACTTATATGCATATATACATAGCCTGAGGGCATAGACGATAGTGTGTTGAAGGCCTGGGATGGGACAGTGGCTGGGTGGAGGAGGGGAAGTGGAGTGAAAATAGAGGACATCTGTAATAATGTCAACAATAAAAATAAACTTAAAAAAACAGCAAAAACATTCAAAAATGTGGAGGCTAAATAGCATGTAACTAGACAATGAATGGGTTACAAATAAGATCAACAAAAAAATGTAAAAATTACCTGGAAACAAATGAAAATGAAAAGTCAACAACCCAAAATCCATGGGACATAGCTAAGTAGTTCTGTGAGAGAAGTTCATATCATTATAGGCCTACCTCAAGAAGCAAGGAAAATCTCAAATAAACAATCTAATCCTACATCCAAAAGAACTAGAAAAAGATTAACAAGAAAAGCCCAGTGTAAGTAGAAGGAAGAAAATAATAAATATCAGAATAGAAATAAAAATGTAAAGAGTAAAACAAAGAACAATAACAAAAAAGAAACAATACAAATGATCCATGCAACCAAGAGCTGATTCTTCAAAAAGATAAACAATATTAATTAAACTTTAGCCAGACTCATCAAGGAACAGAGAGACAGCACACAAACAAATAAAATCAGAAATGAAAGAAGAGTACTAACAACTAACTCTACAGAAATATAAAGAATTTTAAGAAAAAAATATCAACAACTATATGCCAAAAAATTGGACAATCTGGGAAAAATGGACAAATTCTTAGAAATATACAATCTTCCAAAACTGAATCAGGAAGAATCAGAAAACATGAAAAGATCAATAACAACTAATGAAATTGAGGTGAAATAAATAAATAATAAATAAATAAACAAACAAACCAAAACAAAAACACAAAACTTCTAACAAACAAAAGTCCTAGATTGGATGGCTTCACAGGCAAATTTTACTAAACATTAGAAGAACTAACATCTATTCAAAAAACTATTCAAAACTTCAAAAAAATCAAGAGTGGGGAAGACCTTCAAGCTCTTTTTAAACGGTCAGCATTGTCCTAATTCCAAAATCAGATAAAATCACTACAAAGAAATAAAATTATAGGTCAATATACTGATGAATATAGATGCTAAAATCCTCAACAAAATACTAGAAAATTGAATCCAGCAATACATTGAAAGGATTATACACCACAACCAAGTGGAATTTATTCTGAGGATGCAAGGCTGGCACAATATTCACAAATCAATAAATGTGATATATCACATTAACAAAATGAAGGACAAAAATCCCATGATCATATCAATAGATGCAGGGACATCATTCGATAATATACAGCAACCATCTATGATAAATCTCTCAGCAAAGTGGTAATAGAAGAATCATAACTCAATATAACAAAGGCCATGTAAGAAAAACCTACAGACAATATTATACCTAATGGGCAAAATCTAAAAGCATTTCCATTAAGATCATGAACAAGACAGGAATTTCAACTCTCATCACTTTTATTCAACATGGTACTGGAAGTCCTAGCAGTAGCGATCAGACAAGAAGAAAAAAGAAGGCATCATAATTGGAAAGAAATAAGTAAAACTGTCATTATTCATAGATGACATGATACTGAACATAGGAGACACTAAAGACTCCACCAAAAAACTACTAGATTTAATAAATGAATTTGTCAAAGTTGCAGGATACAAAATTAATATCCAGAAATTGGTCGCACTTTTATACAACAAGAATAAACTCAAAATGGATAAAATACTTAAATGTAACACATGAAACCATCAAAATCCTAGAAGAAAACATAGGCAGTAAAATCCCAGGCATCTCTCATAGCAATATGTTTGCTGACACATCTTCTAGGGCAAGGAAAACAAAGAAAATAAACAAATGGGACTACATCAAAATAAAGCTTCTGCATAGCAAAAGAAACCATCAACAAAATGAAGAGGGGGCCCGCTGTATGGGAGAACATATTTGACAATGACACAGCTGATAAAGAGTTAACTTCCAAAAAATTTAAAGAACTCATACAACTTAACACCAGAAAGACAAAAAATCCAATTAAAACTGGGCAAAGGACCTGAATAGACACTTCTCCAAAGAGGACATACCAATGCCCAATAGACACATGAAAGAATGCTCAATGTCACTAATCATCAGAGATGCAAATTAAAACCACAATGAGGTATCACCTCACACCTGTCAGAATGGCTCCATCAATAAATCAACAAACAAATGTTGGCGAGAATGTGGAGAAAAGGGGAGCCCTAGTACACTGCTGGTGGGAATGCAGACTGGTGCAGCACTTTGGAAAACACTATGGAGTTTCCTGAAATATTAAAAATGGAACTGCTGTTTGACCCAGGGATCCCACTTCTGGAAATATATCTTAAAATCCCTAAACAACAATCAGAAAGAATACGTGCACCCCCATGTTCATGGCAGAGTTACTTAAAATAGCCAATATTTGGAAACAGCTCAAGTGCCCATCAGTAAATGAGTGGATAAAAAGAATGGTAGAATTACACAATGGAATACTACCCGACTTTAAAAAAGAAGGAACTCTTACCCTTTGTGACAACATGAATGGGCCTGGAGATTATTATGCTAATAAAAATAAGCCAGTCAGGGAAAGACAAATACCACATGATCTCACTTGTATGTGGAATCTAATAAACAGAATAAAGTGATGATAAAATAAGACCAGAGGTATAGATAAATACATGGGACAGAGTCACAGATATCAGAGGGGACAGATGTTGGGGAGATTGGAAGAGATTGTATGCATATATACATAGACCATGGACAGAGAAAACAATGTCGTGAAGGCCAGGGGTTAGGGGCATATGTAATAATGTCGACAATAAAAAAAATGGGCTACATCAATCTAAAGAGTTTTCACACAGTGAAAGAATCCATGAACAAAATAAAAAGACAATGTACTAAATGGGAGAAGATATTTACCTGTGATACATCTGATAAGAGGTTAATATCCAAAATATATAGAAACTCATAAAACTTAACACCAAAAACAAAGACCAAATATTTTATTAAAAATTGTCATATGACTGGAATAGACGTTTCTACAAAGAGGAGATACAGATGGTAAAGAGACACATGGAAAGATGTTCATCGTGAGAAATAATCAGGGGAATGAAATTACAACCACAATGAGAGATACCACCTCACACCTGACAGAATGGTTATTATCAATAAATCAACAAACAAGTGTTGGTGAGAATCTGGAGCAAAGGGATCCCTCATGCACTGTTGGTGGGATTTGCAAATTGGTAGAGCCACTTTGGAAAAAAGTTTGGAGGTTTCTCAGAAAAATAAAAGTAGATCTACCATATGACCCAGTAAATCCAGTTGTGGATGTTTTTCTGAAGAAATATTGAACACCAATTCAGAAAGATACTTGCAGTCCTGTGTTTATTGCAGCATTATTTACAGTAGCTGATATGTGGGAGCAACCTATCGGTCACATAGATTTTAAATAGTTAAATGGTGATTGGAGATAAAACAAATGAAGTTTAGGGCACTGTTTCAAAAACAAAATTGAGAAACTCAGAAACAAAAAGGAATATATCATATTGCTTAGAAATACAATAGCACTTTAGTCTGGGTAACAGAGACAGTGGCAGCTTAAGCTACTGGATGGCCATGGGGAAGAAAGAGAGTCAAGACATACAGTCATGAGCCCCTGTAAGATGGGGATATATTCTGAGAAATGGGTCATTGGCAATTTTGTCCTTGTGAAAACATTATAGAATGCACTTACACAAACCTAGGTGGTACAGGCGGCTCCACAACTAGGCTACGTGGTAAAGCCCATCGCTCCTAGGCTATCACATGTACAGCATGTTACTACACAGAAGAACACAAGATTAAATCAAGGACAAGAGAAGTCATGCCAGCAAGAGGCACTGTAAACACAATTGTATGAGGCCACTGCCTGTGTTACACAGCATACTGTTTCACAGCAAACATTTTTTATAAGTAGAAAGAGTCCACTCTAAAATAAGGATGAAAAGTTCAGCATAGTATAGTAAATACAAAAATCTGTAACATAGTCATTTATTATAGAAATCAAGTATTATGCACTGTACGTAACTGTATGTGTTATACTTTTATACACCTGGCAACACAGGTTTGTTTACACCAGCATCACAACAAACTCGAGTAATGAATGTGTTGCGCTATGACATCATTATGGCGATAGCATCACTAGGTGATAGGAATTGTTCAGCCCCATTATAATCTATGAGACTGCTGTCATATATGGGGTCATATGTATTGTTTGGCATTGACTGAAACATTAAATTGTGGTGCACAACTACTTTAGAGGAAAAATGAGAAGAACTCAGCCTTCTGTGTAATTCAACAACAACACTTAACCACATTCTCTGTCTCTCTCTGCCAAAGACTCTGACTTCTTTGTATGCAGGAATAATATTTCACTAATCTGTGATTCCTTGGAGCCAACCATCATATCTGATAAATTCTCAATACGTATTTGATAACTATCTGTTAATTAGGTAGTAAAGATGCAGCTATCTCTGGGTGGATAAGCTACCTGTTCTGTGTTGTCTTACCTAGTAAGGCTAAAAGCCAGAAAGTACTATGCTGAAAAAGATAACACCACCCCAATAAATCCTCTAGAGCAAGACTAAGTATGGGACCAGGACCACTGTGTGGAGCATGTGTAGATTCTAACTAAAGGCTATGTTGCTTCTGTGGAGCTTAGATAATCCAATCCATTGCTGCTAAAATAGCAGGAGAGCTAGTATAGTGTAGCGATTAAAAGAGTGTACTTGAGTCCTGGCTAGTGTGGCTCGGTTGATTGTAGCATTGTGTGATGCACCAAAAGCTGGCAGGTTTGATCCCAAGTCAGTGCATGTGCAGGAGGCAGCTGTCAGTGTTTCTCTCTCACATCAGTGTGGTTTTCTTGTTTGTTTTCTTTTTCTCTCTCTCCCCTCCTTTCTCTAAATTCAATAAAATCAATCAATCAATAAAAAATAATGTACTTTAGTGTCAGGTTTAAATCCTACCCCTGACCCTTCCCAGCTATGTGACTTTGTGCAAATTACTTAACACCTCTGCTTTACCACCTGTAAAATGGGTAGTAATAGTAATACATACTGTAGTAGGCAGATTAATGGTCCCCCAAATATGTCCACATTCTAACCCCTGGCACCTGTAAATATGTTATTTTCCATGGCCTGGGGGAATTAAGGTTGCTAATCAGCTGACCTAAAAATAGGGAGATTGTCCGGATTATGTGGGTGTGCCCTAAGCAATCCTCAGAGTCCTTAAATTTAGGAAACACTGGTAAAAGGGTGATTCTCCATTCATGTAGCATTAAAAAATGGCTCTACTGACTGCTGGCTTTGAAGGTGAGAGAAGGCCATAAGACAAGGCATGTGGGCATGTGGGTTACTCTAGACTCTGGCAAAGGCAAATAAGTGGATTCTCACTTAGAACCACCAGAAGAAAGCTGACCTCCCAACACCATCATTTTTAACCTAGGGAGACCCATTTTGTCCTTCTGACCTCCAGAACTGTAAAATAATAAATGTGTGTTGGTTTAAAAACATAGTTTAATTCTTAAAACATATGTTGAGTTCTGTTATTTTTTTATTCAATTGCATAACTTGTTGTAAATATTAAGTTGATTTTACAATCATTAACAGGTTGTGACCTAAAGTTTGGGAAACACTGGATTAAAGAGGTTAAATTAATTAACCAAAATATAAGAGCTACTCAGTGTTTGCCTGGCCGGGCGTGGTTTAGCCGTTGAGCATCGACCTAGGATCCAGGCGATCAGGTTTCGATTCCCGGTCAGGGCACATGCCCGGACTGCAGGCTCCATCCCCAGTTGGGGGCGTGCAGGAGGCAGCCTATCAATGACTCATCATTGATGTTTCTATCTCTCTCTCCCTCTCCTTTCCTCTCTCTGAAATCAATAAAGATATATTTAAAAAAAAAAAAAAAAAAAAAAGAGCTACTCAGTGTTAGAGACAGAATTCCAGTCCCAGATTTCCCAATTGAAAGCTTAGACAAAGTGCTGCTATAGACATGAAATTTTGTTTCTCCAGGGGATGAACAACATATTTATGAATTTGCAGGAGTTTTCATTGGAAACAGCTCACAGAGAAACACAGAAGGAGCTTCCACCTTTCACCCAGAACTGCTCATGTGTGCTTGTGAAGGTTGCCTGTTACCTTAGGTAGCCCTCAGTCAAAGCGTGCTCCTGAATGGTTACTTTGGAAGGCCAGGCGAGGTGGGGGCTGTGCAGAGGACATGGGTCACTGGGGTCCAGGAGTACCCAGTGGACTCCAACTAGTTCCACCAGATGTGTGGGCACCATGTACAGTGTGGGGAGGCAAGCTGATGGCTCCAGCATCTCTAGGCTTTCTGATGGTGGGTCTTGTACCCCCCACACACAGCACAACGATCCTCATACAGTACCCAGTCAGGGAGGCCCAGGGAGTCTCCCACATTGGCCAAGATGTCACACGGTGAGGTTCTTACACCCAGCACCAAAAACTGAATGGATAGGGCCTAGCACACCCAAAGCTAGAAAGAGGAATGAACAAGGCCCAAGTGTACTGAAAGCTAGCAACATAATTGGATTGGAAAAAATGCCCTCCGGACACTATCCCTATAAGAACTGAAGGCTTGAGTAGGGCCTGGGGGTGGCCTTTGAGATGGGAGACCACCCTTCTCCCAGGTCAGGCACCTGAATAAAACCTCTTTCTTTTTGCACCAGCACCTGTCTCAGGAGTTTGGCTTTAATCGCAGCAGGCAGCAGAGCCTGTGTTTTTTGTTACAGCTAGATTGTCCTTGAATGGGGAATGCAGATCCATTAGGCAGTTAACTTTGAAGATGTTTTGCACAACTGCTGTTTTAAGTGTTTTTATAAAACTCAACACTGTCATTAGAGCTGTGAACTCTGCACAGTGGTGATATTGTAGCTCATTAGGTCTGTGCGAATTTTAATAAAAAGGAGAAAAGTTACATGATATACTTAATGCAGCAAGTTTAATGCTATAATAAGTACATAGCATAGATTTTTTTTTTCTTTTTCTCTATTAGAACTGTATCAATCTTGGATCAAGTACACACACATTCATACACACACACACACACACACACACACACACAAGAAACTACCTCACAGTCACTGAAATATAAACATATTTTATCCCAAATGTCCAAAGCCAAGTGGGAAATGTAACAAAAATTCAACAATAGTAGGAAGGAACAAGGCATAGTAGATTAGGGACAAAATGGATTGGAGGAAAATAGGAAATAGAAATAACTCTTGTGCTTTGTCCATTCTCCTAAGCAGAGAGCTGCAGCCAGGCCTGCTCCCACACTGGCAGGAAGCACTCACCTGTGGAGGTGAACAAAGAGAGGACTCCAGCTTTGCTCATATGTCTCCCACTGCCCCATCACTGGAGTATGAGGGGCCGCCTAGAGTGACTTCCTCACTTGGGTGAGACATTGTCTGACCTGGAAATGAGATGGTGCTCAAGTCCCACTGGGTGGTCCCCCTTGAACAGTGTACTCAAGGCAGCCTGAGCATCACTTGGCAAGAATGAGGTAACAGAAGGCATAGTAGGAGGAAATTAAAAAATACATACATATTTCATAATTTTTCAAACATTAAGAATAGGTTCTTCTATTTTTTTACTGTCTTCATGATCAAACAAGAGAGATTCAAGGGGTCATCTCATATAAGTCCTAAAATGGGGTTTAAACTTATTCTACATCATCCCAAACCAACAATCAAACTATATGTGGTGAAGGACCCCCCACTGCTAAATTTTTTCAATTATTGTGTAATGGTGCATATGTAAAATATAAAACAACCTGCATGATGTATTAATTTCAACTTCTACAAAATTTCCAAACCTTTTATTTACTTTGTCTACTTATCCCATTTTGGACTGGCAATAAAAACTGTTAGCAATGTTCTATCCTGTTTTAGTACCTCCAGCATAACTATGCTGATCATTCAATTGTATATCACTGTTACTGCATTTTCTGCACTCAGAGAGAGTGGAAACAGAGCTGGGGGATGGAAAAACAAAGATGATCCAACCCCATGTGTGAAGGGACTCTCAGTCCAGCCAGAAACATGAAGGTTTGATGACAATTTCCAGAAGGGAGTGTCCAGAGAATGTGAATGAGTACTCGGAAAACTATAAGCAGTGTGGTGTACGGGAACTTAGAGCTCTCTCCCTCCCACCCTCATGAGCTGGTCTTTCCATCTGATGAAAGGCCATGCTAGTTTCTCCTTAATTTCTTCTCATTGGTTCTGGTTATACCTGTGAGGCTCAATATCTATTAGGGACTTTATCATCACTAATGAGAGCGAGAGAGAGAGAGTAAGGTGAGAGGGGGAAAAAGAAAAGAAGGAAGGAAGGAAGGAAGGAAGGAAGGAAGGAAGGAAGGAAGGAAGGAAGGAAGGAAGGAAGGAAGGAAGGAAGGGAGGGAGGGAGGGAGGGAGGGAGGGAGGGAGGGAGGGAGGGAGGGAGGGGAGGGAGGGGGAAGGGAGGGGAGGGGAAGGAGGGAAGGAGGAAGGGATCTCAAATTAAATTAGCTCTAAAAAAAAGTAAAGAGAATTATTTCAAATCTCACAGAAAAGGCCCCATTTTCTGTTCCCAGAATCTCCAGCCCATTTCTCATTGGTTTCCTTGGCACCTTCCCCTAATCCTGTCCTGATGCCAGAGTGCTGTGGAATATGCACATTGTCAGAGCCTCTCACATTCTACTCCTAGAGCTGTTTGCTGTTTCTCCACCTAAAATTACATGACTGATGATTAGGAAAGAGTGAATTCTCTGAACAAAGATTAGGAAACACTCTGGAAAGAAGGAGAATGCACATGGAGGAGAAAGGTCAGGGCCAAAGAGGTCCTGGCTGGCAGCACAGCTTGCTCCATTCCTCTTACACAGCAGGGCTGGAAACATCGGGTGCAGTCTCTGAGTGCTCCTTAAAGTTAAACAAGCCACTTTCTTTCAATGTGCCCCACATTTCTGGTTCACTCAATATATTGGTCTTCATATTTAGGAACAGAAATATACCAAAATATCCCATTTGAAAAATGAGATATGAAAACTTTTCAGTGACTTGCCAGTGGCTCTTAGAAACAAATTTAAAAAGCTTTAATGTGACCCAAAAGACCCCACATAACCAGCCTCTGCCCCCACATCCAGAGGCTCCTCTGCCCCTCCGCTCAGGGTATTCCCACCAAGCTAACTCCCTCTCCCACCGGGTGTCTAAGGAAAACCCCTAGCACCCTGGGTCATTGCTGTGTTTTTCTCTGCTGAGAGCATTCCTTGCCCCACCACCTGCCTAGTCCGCCTCTGATCACCCACCTGCCGTCGAGGTCTCAGATCCAGTGTCTGAGTTAGGGGGAGGCCTCCCTCTTCAGTGCAGGCTGTCCTTCAAGCACACTGAACACAGAGCTCTTTTTGCCTCCCTCCTTCCTAAGGCACAGAGGAAAACTGTGATTCTACAGGAGTCGTGATGTCTGACTTCCCCACTAGAATGAAAGCTCTATGAGGATAGGGAACTTGTCTGTTTAGTCTCTCTAGGCTTAGTAAAGCAATTCACATATTAGGCATTTAATAAATATTTGCAAATGAGCACATGAAGCCTTCAGCTTCTATTAATATTAGGTAAAACAGCTGCAAATCTGCCTAACTCCACAGAGCAGACGCTAGGCCAGATTTGCTTAATCTGTTTTACTCTTTTTAATTTTTAATCAATTATCATGGAAGAGAGTGACCCTTGGTTCTGCCAAACACAGCTGAGTGTAAATATGTGGAGGTACAATTTTGAAACGTTCTCTTACCTGCAGGAAATCTAATTTTCCTGAGAAAAGCAGACGGCTATGTTTGGGGAGACACCCCGATGCACTGTTTGTGGAGGAGGGGAGAAGGCTGGAGTGTGGATGAGGCAGGAAGCAGACAGCACATGCTGAGAGCCCTGCTCCCAAAGCCAGCAGCCTTGGTTTGGGCCCCTCTAGGGAGAAGCCAGAGAGCGGGAGGCTGAGCGAGAAGGCCCTGCGTGGTGGTGAGAACAACAGGGACTGGAAGCTGGGCAGTCGGCCGGGAGAGGCCAGCGGGGACAGCCGGTGGAGGCTGGCCCGGGGACATCTGAACCAGGGGATGTTTCCCCTTCAATTGCAGGGTGCTGTGCAGCTGTGAGGTGCCCTCGGCTCCCTCCTCCACTCCAGACAACCTCAGCTCTAACTCACAGACGCTTTGTGATTTTGTTTTATCTTTCCTGAAGTATGGAAAGCGGCGGTGGCCTGCCTGGTGTGAGGGGGCGCAGGGCAGAAACCGAACTTAGGGGCAAACAAGCTCTGAAGATATTTAATTAGCAGAAAGCAGGAAACCGGAGGCTCATGAGGCCATAATATGATATCAACTAGAATTCCAAACAGTCTGGAGGAGAATTTGGACTTCCTCAGGCTCAGAACCAGTCCACCTGATTTTATTTAGATCCCAAAGCACTGGGTCGCCCCAAAGGACCTCTGCCCGAAATGGAGGAGGTGATGACCGAGTTGTGCATGTTTGCGTTTACCTGTCCTGCTTGCCCGACTGGGCAGCAACCTGGGACCCTCCACGCGGGGTTCTCGTGGCCTGGAGACTATGCACTTTGACGCACACGTGAAATGCTGATGGCAGCAAAACCCTGTTGAAAATAAAAGCGCCCAGTTCAGCATCCTCTGTTGCCATGCTGATTATTGGTGACTATTTTGGACATACACATGGCATTTTTATCTCTGTCTTCTCTGCTCATAATTTATTAGCTAAAGTAAGCCTTAAAATAGAGTGTCTTTGTATAAATGAGACCCAAATTATGTTACTTCTTAAGAACCGCCAGCTGGTATTTACGGTGCACTTCCTGCTCCCCGGCGCTGGGCTGGTCCCTTCCCACCCACAGGATCGAAGTCTCAGGGCAGAGCTGCTTCTCGGGCGCTGAGTGCCCGGCTCAGGGCGGCACAGCCAGAGGGCAGACAAATCTCACACTCAAGCGTGTCTGTCCAAACTCTATTTAGTATTTACTAACTACGTCTCAAGAAAATGTAAAAGTGAATTTGAAAAATAATGAAAACTTAAAAGCACAACTTGAATCACTCACCTTGGAGAGAAAGGAGCCCACTGACCTTCACCAGCGAGGCGGATCGGGCCGGGCCGGGTGGCTTCTCCAGATGCCCAAGGGGCTGGGCTTGCTCAGCAACATAATTCAAAGCTAAACAGTGAGAAAGGAGAGCAACCTGGAAATCATTTCTTTTTAGCAGTAGGGAAGTTAGGAAATATACCCATTTTAACTTATTTTTACTCATCTCTACCTTCCATCCTCTTGGCCAACTTGACAAAAGTTTGTATTTGGCTGTTTGCATCCTTGAAAGTAGTATGTTGCTTTGTAGTAGCATGGGCTTGAGACAGCATATTTCAGTAGTGATCGGAGGGAGGAGGGAGGAGGGAGGGAGGGAAGGAGGGAGGGAAGGAGGGAGGGAGAGAGGGAGGGAGAGAGGGAGGAGGGAGAGAGGGAGAGAGGGAGGAGGGAGGGAGGGACGAGGGAGGGAGGGAGGAAGGAGGGAGGAAGGAGGGAGGGAGGGAGGGAGGGAGGGAGGGAGGGAGGGAGGGAGGGAGGGAGGGAAGGAGGAGGGAGGGAGGGAAGGAGGGAGGAAGGAGGGAGGGAGGGAGGGAGGGAGGGAGGGAGGGAGGGAGGGAGGGAAGGAGGGAGGGAGGGAAGGAGGGAGGGAGGAGGGAGGGAGGGAGGGAGGAGAGAGGGAGGGAGGGAGGGAAGGAGGGAGGAGGGAAGAAAGGAGAATGCAAGGGGTAGAAAAGTAATATCACAGGCAACAAGTTCTTCTGATTTTAGAGGAATTAGCAGAGAATGTGTTATGCTGCTACCTTCTACCTATAAAATGTACAGATCCCTGAAAATGTAATCAGAACATCAATGTCTGAAACCTTTCATTTACTTTACCAGTGTAAATGCTGAGCACATCTGCTTGCACACGTGTTCATATGCACATGCAATGCATGCATATGGGTTAAACTAACAGTATGTGACACCATCACGATGTTCTAAAATACTTCTTTATAGAATTGTATGGTTAGCACAGCTATTCTGAAGCTCTCACAAAGAACAGCAATAGATCTTTCCGACCCACAGGTTTAGCGTTCACGCTCACATCCTTACCTTCCAGAACTGGCGGTGCCAGGAGGACGGCTGCGGCCCCCCTGCGGGCAGCAGGACTGCTGTGGCGTCCGGCGGCCGCCTTCCTCAGCCTGAAGAGCCTCAGGGCAAGAAGTGCTTCCCTGAGGTTCTTCCTAAAATTTCACCCCCGGATTTTGGCCCCAGAGAAACAAAGGAAGTCTGTCAGTCTGTCTTTTTTTTTTTTTTTTTAAATAAGGTTCCTTGTGCATTTTCTTCTTTGGTTTAAAGTAACAGCATCTCTGTTTCTTCTCCCTTGTCTCAGTAGGAACCTTAAACATTTTCAATATTCTACATGGATCAGAATCTCAGTTACTATAAAATTATTTTTAAGTCCCTGAGATGAGAGACACCAAAGGAAGAGCCTGAGTCTGAAATGGAGACCAAGGGTGAGGGAAACGAGGAAAATCTCCAGGTTTTCCTTGTAGCCAGTTAACAACACAGTCCCAACCTGTAATTTAGCTCAACTCATCATCTACACTCTGTCTTATTGCAAAGTCCTTTGTTGCCTGAATGTATAAATAAGACATGCTTCTTAAAGAAGGATTTGAACATGTTGATAAGAAACAATGAAAAAAGTATTTCATTAATAAAGAAAGGATGTATTGATGTTTCGGGGTATAGCTCTTGTGTTCTCTCTCTACATGGTTATGTTTGTTTGACAAAGCTGGATCGCATGCACTGTTTTCAAACCCTTTGGAAAGATCCTTTCGCCTCCGAGGCCCTACTGCAGGGCATGCTGCTGACCCTGTGCGGGCGCCTTGCCGGGCCTCCGGGGTCCACGCGGGACAGTGTGCAGGCTGAGCTGGGGAAGCCACGTGCAGGCCTTGGTGAGTGGATTGCGACCCTCTTTCCCCCGATTACAATGCTTTTATAATCTTTTCACACGTGATCTCTCTCCTCTCCCGCCTCTCTCTCTCTATTTTTCTCTCCTTTTTACATTTAAATTTCAAATAGTTCACTCACTAAAGTCTTTTTTTTTTTTTTTTTTTTGTGGATTGTTGTGTTAATTTGATTTAAAAATTTGTTCTTTTAAGGAACTTTGAAAGCACTTAAAACTTATAAATGTTCAAGTGAAAAGTTGTTTAAGAACCCCAGGCTGTTTCAGTTGGGTTATATCTGCCTCAAATTCAGTCTTTGGAAAATGCATTGGATTCTTCTACACCTTTTCCTAGCTGTGGAAAAACAAATCATGCAGTCAAATTCTCATAATTTTTAGGATGGTTTATTTTCACTTTAGCAAGCTTTTCCCCAAAGATCAATCTTTCTGAGGTGAAGGGAGCAGTGTCTAACTGAAAAGAGAGATAATACACAAAATAAATCAGTACATTATATAGCACATTAGGAGATAAAAGTGCTAAGGAGAGAGGTAACAAAACTATCAGGAGAATACAGATTAGTCTTCCAGCAGAGAGGTAGTTTGCAAACATAAAGAGTGGTCAGAGAAAGTGATTTTGAGAAAGTAATGTTTGAGCAGAGACTTGAATATTGAGAAAGCCAGTTTTGTGAATACTGGGGAAGAATATTCTAGGTAGAAGAAAACATGTGGAAAGACCTTGGTGCATTAGCAAGCTTGGCCCGCCCTCCCTGGAGCCTGCAGGGAGCTGAGTGTGGCTCAGGAGGCGCGAGCCAGCGGGAGGGAACAGCAGAGGCCTTCAGGGTATTTCGGGACACCGGACACTGCAGAACCTTGGAGGTCAGGGTAAGGCAATTGGTTCTGCTCTTCATGACAGAGGGACTCTTTCAGCATTTTGACAGAAGAGAGACACTATCTAATTCCTCTTTTCAAAGGCTCTGCCTCTGTGTTAAAAAGCAGCGAGGACGGAAAAGCTGGTTTCAATCAAGAAGCTTCGTAACAGTTCAGGGGAGAGCTGATAGAGCCCAAATAAGAGGGTAGCAACAGCCGGTGCAAAGGGGTGCAGTCTGGACGACCTCTGAAGAGAGAGTCAGCAGGGCATCTGATGGATTGTCCTTGGAGATGAAGGAAAGGGTATGTGGACTGGGCAGCGTGGACGGGCCCGGACTGGGCCTCCTGAGCTCAGCTCCTCTCTCCTTGTGCGTGTGGGAGCCTTACCTTCTGTTAACTGAGGAGCCAAGGTTTAAGATCTAACACAAAGCAAGTCATCACAGAACATCAAAAACAGAGTGGAGCATAGAAATTGTGTGTGCCCCTTTATTTTACAGGTGTGAAAAGTAAAGCCCACAGAGGAGAACACAGTTCCTCTGAGTCCTTTATGCTCCTTTCCCTCCGTTTGTGTAAAGTAAACCTGCAGTAAGCAGAACATGGCACAGCAACATCCACGGATCATGCCCCAGCTCGGCGATGTCAGCCGCGCTCCTGCTCAGGTCACCGCCCGGATCAAGAATATCCCAGCACCTCAGGAGGCCCCTCTCCTGCCTCCCAGCGGCTGTATGTCCTCCACAGTGATAACCACTCCCTCGAGTCTTAAACCGTAGGTTTTGCCTGCTTTGGAACTTAAAAATAATCATATGGCACACCTCTTTATTCAACATTATTTTCATGAGGTCCATGTGCTGCAAAGTGTGATTGTAATTTATTTTCATTGTAATGAGCTGCTCGTAAATATAAAGTAAACTGACCCAGCTTGCTGTCCTCAGACTTTTGAGCTGTTTTTTTCTCTCTTGCCTGTTATGATCAGTATTGCTATGAATATTTTAGTATATGTTTGGTGAACTGTTTATTTCTTACCTGAAGTTATACAACATTATAAATTAAAGCTTCACCTCTCTTCAGATAGCCCAGTGGCTTCACAAATATACTATTATTGGATGATTTGGCTTCATCCAATGTGATTCCCCAGAAAATTTGTTATCAGTTACACTTCACAAAAACAAAAATTTGTATGCCTCTCAAAGATGTGATTTCTGTCAACTCACTTGTTCCTACAGATTCTCTAGGAGGTGGCAGGACGCTGTTCTTGCAAAAGGATACTTGAAGCAAGAGAGCATTAAGGAGGGGGTGAGTCCCACAGGGTGTGATTATTCGTCCAAGCCTGGCCACACACGGCATGGGAGAGTGAGTGCTACTATCCAAACGAAGACGTTGGTTAGAAATACCAGGAATAATAATAATAATAATATAATAATAATAATAATAATACAAGTTCTAAATTATTAAGGTAGGTGGAACAGTAATGCAGTAAATAGAATGGAATCTGGACCTGAACTGCTTGGTTAGACTCTCAGTCTGCCACTTTCCAGCTATACAAACTTGTTTGCCTCAAAGTTATCATCTGTCGGATATGAAAAATAATACTACTGACTTCAGAAGGTGCTGATTTAATGAGGTGACTTGTAAAGGACCAGGAGCTCTGTTTAAAATACAGTAAGCATTGCACATATATTGAGTTACTATTTTAATCATTTTTTAGCATGTAGCTACATTATTTCTAGTTTTTTATAACCTCTCAAAATATCTATAACTATTTCTAAACATATATAAAGTATCCTTTTATGTTTTTATATTTAATTTTCTAGTCTTATGTGCTTAATATGGTTTCTTTCTAAAAATAATGTATTTTCTATGATACATCATTAATTTTTTTTCTAACTGTTTCAATGAATCAAGGACAAATCTAGGTGGACTTTTCTTATAGCCTATTTTACAGATTTAGTTTTGGAGACCCATATAAGTTAATAACTTACTCAAGGCTTTGCAGTTTATTAAGTAACCAAATTGATATCTGGTATTCTGCACACCCAGTGGTCTTTTGCTATTTCTTGCTGCCCCCTGTGGCTTAATGGAAAAATTGAGTCTTCAGTGGGTTTAACTGTAAAGAGCTAGTTTTAACACCTGTGTTAACTGGATACTGCTGTTGTAAGTCTCCATTTTTGGGCTGCAGGAAGGACAAGCTTGCCTACATTGTCAGACCAAATTTTGGTTTCTCATTTTGATTATTTTGAAAGGCCGTAAAGTAGAGAAAAAACCAAAAACAAAGCAATCCATAAAATAGCATGACTATTTCTGTTATTTCTTTGCAGCACTTTTAAGCTCTATTGAAGCTCATTTCTGTTGTAATTTTAAAATAATTAATAGTAAATAAGAAGGTTCAAGTGAGAGGCTATTGTGTTTTCCATTAGCTGCAACTAAAAACCCAACAGATGCACCGAGAAGCTGAGGACTCTGAGAAGGAACTGGTAGAAGGGGCGCGGTACAAAATATGATATTTGTGCCACAACTAAACTGACAGTGAGATTCCCCATCCTTTCTTTTTTAAAATTCTTTTTTTTCCTAGACCAGATCCAGTGATAGCACACTACTTAAAAATATGCAGCAAATGTGGACAGAAAGCGCTTGAAAAGAATCTCTGTTTCTGGTACAAGTAGTGGGAAAGGGAACATTCACGGGGCAGATGTGATCAGATAAAGCCCACTAGTTTTTTAATTGTCATTGCTGTTCTCCCTAGCCTGCCACCCCGCAATCTCAAGTAGCACAGATGCAATGCCAAGTGAGAAAACACCTAAAATTCCAGGGGAGGGTCATCTGTGGTCTCAAAAGCTTGAGCAATCCCCACTGATTTTCTTTTTCTTCTCCTGATTTCTTATCTCTTGTCCCCAGAGACAGACGACACACATAGTCACAAAAAGTTCCCTACAAAACAAGAAGAGGAAGTCCTGGTTTTGTTGTCTGAGGATTTTCAGAATGAAAGCTTCAGGGAGATCATAGAGGGGAAAGATCTCAAGAAATTATCCCATAACGTTGTGTGTGAACTTCTGAGCTCGCCCCGAATCTGTGCATGTTCAACCTACAGACCGAATACGTTAGGAACAGAGCCCATGACCACTACCAGGTCCCAGGTGGCCGCTGAGTGCTGCCGAGGAAAGGGGCTGAGCTGAGCTGCAGGGGCTGTGGAAACCGGCCTGACCGGGGAGCCCGCAGGCTGCAGGCCCTGGCTCCTGACCACGACGCCTGCTGGGAGGCAGAGTGCAATGTTTCTAATAGGACTTTGACACTCATTACGTCCTATCCAAATGCATAAATATAGGCCTTAACTTCTGACACGTGAAGGAGCAGGGAATCGTGGCATCTTGCAAAAAACGCCGACTGATGTTAACTCTGAGGTGACAGAGATGCTGAAATTATCAAATAAACATTTTAAAGTAGCTCATGATCCAAGAAGGTTGAAGACTTTTGAAACAAATGAAAAGATAGAAAAGCACATAAGAAAAGATAAAAGATATAAAAATATATAAAATATATTTTAAATATATTTTTAAAATATAAAATATAAATATAAAAAAGAACAAAACAGAAAATTTACAAATCAAAACATAACTTTTTTAAAATTACTGGATGGGTTAAATAAAAATTGAAGATAATAGGGAAAATAATTAATAAATTTGAAGCTGCATCAATAAAAATGATATAATCTGAAAAATTAAGGAATAAAATAACAACAGAAAAACAAGGACTTGTAAAAACATAACAGAGCCTCAAAGACCTGTGAGATCAAACCACAGATCTAAAATTTATGTTATCAGAGTCCAGGAGGGAGAGGAGAAAACATGGCACAGAAAAATTACATATATATATATAAAATAAAGAAACAATAGCTGAAAAAGTTGGCAACATTTATAAATTAAAAGATACAAAATTTCAGTGAACCCAAGCAGGATAAGTTCAAAGATGCCCATGCTCAAATGCATTATAATGAAACAGCTGAAAACTTAAGAAAAAAAGATTAGAAATATATTGAAAGGAATGAAAGAAAAACAAGTAATTACTTATAGGGGAACAGTAATTCAAATGGTGAAATTCTAAGAAAACACAAAACAACCAAGGAGGGCAGGAAAGAGTGAAGCACCATTGATTGTGAAAGTGATGAAAGGGAAGAATTGTGAACTCAGAATCTCCATCCATCAAAAATCCTTAAGGAATAAAAGTATAATGAAGAAATTCTTAGAGGATAAAAACTGATAACATTTGCCAGCAGCTCTAAGAACTTGCTCAAGGAAGCTATTCAGAGAGGAGGGCACTTGCACCACGTGGCACTCTGAACCTGCCGCCTGAAAGAAGAACAACAGAAATTTAAACAAGTGGTTATGTATAGTAAACTATGGCAAACTAGAGCTCTCCTCTTACGTGTTTAAAAATACGTGTGGCCCAGCAGGCGTGGCTCAGCTGTTGAGCATCGACCTAGGATCCAGGAGCTCAGGGTTCGATTCCTGATCAGGGTGCATGCCTGGTTCGTGGGCTCGATCCCCAGCAGGGGGCGTGCAGGAGGCAGCCGATCAATGACTCTCATCATTGATGTTTCTCTCTCTCCCTCTCTCTGAGATCAATAAAAATATATTTAAAAAATATGTGTGTGGCAGTAAAAGCAAAAATTCTAAGGTTGCCTGGTGAAGATTTAATATGTAGACATCATATAAATGACAAGTACAACATACAGGGATGGTACAAACTGCCTGCGATGGGAAGGCTTGCACATTCCACTGGAAGTGATAAAACTGTAGGTAAAACTGTGGGACTCCACAGCAAATAGAAAGAGAATCGATTTATTTTTTTTTTGTACATACATTTAAAAGTTTGTAATGAAAAGGTTAACGAACACAAAAGGTTAAAAACACTAAGTTGTTGCATATAAAGAGGCATAAATATGCCCCTTACTGATGAATTTATTTTCAGCTGACAGTCGTATTATATTGTGTGGCGTTCTGAGTCTCTTTGGAGCAGAGTATAAAGATGTCAAGCCAGTGGGCATTGCCAAGAGAGCGGCTCCTCTGGTGCGGGGATCTGTGTTAGCCAGTGGCAGTAAGAGGGCCTGAGGCCTGATGTAAATTGAAAATGGCAAAGCTAATCATAAATTGAATACACTCATGAAAGCTCCATAATTCTCACTGCAGACATTCTCAGTTTGTAAAATAATAAGAATGAAGGTTCTAGAGAAGACAGACTGTGCTGCTCCTAGCTTATGATCCTGCCCATAAAATCTGCTGAGCCTTTGCTTCTTTATTTTAAAAGGGGTCTGATAGGAACAACTGGGCTGGAGGAGTCTGTACAGTGCCTGGGACACGGTAACAACTCAGCACAGGTTAGCGGCTATGGGAGTCCGTTCAACATGTCCACGCTCTAGTCTCCAGCACCTATGAATATGTTAGCAGGAGGGGCTTCGCAGATGTGATGAAGTTAAGGACCTTGAGGTTGACATGAATTATCTGGACGTGCCCAATGCAATGACAAGGGTCCCTCCATCGGAGTGAGAGGGAGCGGTGAGAGCCGGTCAGAGCCTGTCTGAAGATGCTTTCATTGGCGCTGAGGATGACGGAAGAAGCCATAGCGAAGAACTGCAGCTGGTCCTGGAAGCTGGAAAAGGCAAGGGAATAGAATTTCCCCTGGAACCCAGAAGGAGCCAACTCTCCTGAAACCTTAACTCAGCCTGGTGGGACCCATTGCAGCAGCCTGAGTGTCTGAGCTGTAAAATAACACGCTGGTGGTGTTTTAGGCCACTGTAGTGGTAATTTGTTGCAGTATCAATAGAAAGCTTGCAATTATTTTAAGCAAATAATTTCTTTCTGGTTTTATTCAATTTATAAAACTGCTATTCTACCACTTTTGAAACGTTTTTCAAATTCTGTACTATTTTTCTTATAGAAAGTGGGTGTTTAGAGACCACCCATGAGTGGTTTCTGTAAAGTGGATAGAACTCAGACCTAGAAGCTGGGCACAGCTGGACTGGAACCCAGACTCCAGCATTCAGCAGCCCTGCGACCTGGACATGCTGTTCCCTGACTTCTTGTGCTTGTTCCCCCATAACGGATACAGAGACTCAACGGTTGCTGCCTGCAGGGTTGCTGTAAAAAGTGAGCTATTGTCACAAATCATGTAGCACAGAAAATGACTCTGGTAGTGGCCATCAAATGAGAATTATTGAGATCTGTGTTTACCCAATATCCCCACTCTACAAAGGAGAAAACTGAGGCACAGAGAAGGCAGGAGGCTTGGCCGAGTCACATCGCCGATTCCGAGGATGCGCAGGACTGAACACACATCTTCCTGCTCTAAGGCAACTGCAAGATCATCATGGAGTTGCTGTTTGTGAGTATCTTGACTTTCCTTTTTCTCTAGGAAACTTTGAGGAGTAAGCAGAGGCTTACACGCGAAGACTGTGGGTTCTGCATGTCTCCTTGTAGAAATTACTGCTCTGGGCTCACAGTGAAAAGCCACATTTCCCTTTTCCAATCTCCTTTATCACGTGATGAAGCATTCTTTTCAAAGGAGCCTTTTTCAAATTCCAGTTAAAATCAGCTTCGAGTAAAGCTGCCTCCTTTATCCTTGCAAAAATAAAGACCTCCGGTTTTCTCCCCTCCAGCCATCTTCCTCAGAAGTAAAAGCAGTCAGAGGTGGAAGGACAGCACAGCGATCCCCGATCCCCGGCCGGCTCTGCCCCCCTGGCCCTTGCTCCCTGAAGCAGCCGGGAGCAGGGCGCAGCCGGGCGGGGACGGCTCGCGGCTGCTCGCCACCTGGTGGGCACTTTCACTCACAGGGAAGTGTTTGCAAATCTAGTTTAAAAGCATCTTCGGTTGTGTTTTCTGCAGTGAGTAGACCCACTGACAGGAGGACGCTTATTAGCCTGACTGAAAGAAAAACGACCTGTGTTATTTAGCAATCAGTTGTCTAGCAGTTACTAACCATGTGTTAGGTGTTCTCAGGGAGACCTTAAGCACCCCCAGTGGGGCCTGCAGCTCTCACGGCTTTAGTGGAAACGCACATTGATTACTTTCTTCGCAAACTGTTTCATATCCTCCTTCAGTGTTGCCGTGAACTTTAGGGTCTATATATGTCAATTTTCTTGTTTCTGTTTAAATTAAATTCATCAGGGTGACACTGGTGAATAGGATCAGATAGATTTCAAACGTACATTTCTAGGAGACATGACCTGTATTGGCCCACCGCCCGGAGTCGAGTCTCCTCCTGTCACCGTGTATTTGGCCCCCTTTACCTTCAGCTGCCCCCCGCCTTCCCTCTGGTGACCGCCACACTGTTGTCTGTGTCTGAGTCTCGGTTTCATATCCCACGTAGGAGTGGGATCAAATGGTTCTTAGCTTTCCCTGTCTGGCTTATTTCACTTAGTGTGATTTTCTCAAGGTCCATCCCTGTGGTCACAAATGGCAGCGCTGCATCTTCCTTACGGCTGAGCGGTGTCCACTGCGCACATGCCCCACATCCTCTGTCCAGCTCTCTGCTGAAGGACACTTCGGCTGTTTCCATGTTTTAGCCACGTGAATAATGCTGCAGTGAACACGGGTGCATTTATCTTTGTGATACGTGTTTTTGAGGTTTTTTGGGTCGATACCCAGGAGAGGGATGGCTGGGTCATATGGCAGCTCTATTCTTAATTTTTTGAGGAGCTGCCGGACTGCTTTCCACAGCGGCTGAACCGGTCTACATTTCCACCAGCAGCGAGTGACCGTTCCCTTCTCTCCACAGCCTCTCAACACTTGTTATTACTTGTTTTGTTGATAACAGTCATTTTTACAGGTGTGAGGTGGCATCTCCTTGAAGTTTTGATTTGCATTTCCCTAGTAGCTAGTGAAGCTGAGCATCTTTTCATATATCTGTTGGCTGTTTGTATATCTTCTTGAGAGAAGTGTCTGTTCAGGTCCCCTGCCCAGTTTTTAATTAGGTTGTTTGGTGTTGAGTTGTATGAGTTCTTTATAATTTTGGAAATTATCCCTTGTTGAATCTGTTGGTTGCAAATGTCATCTTCCATTAGGTTGGCTGCCTTTTTGTTTTCTTGTCAGTTTCCTTCCTGTGCAGAAGTGATTAGTTTGATACAGTCCCATTCATTTATTTTTGCCTTTGCCTCCCTTGCCTTTGGGGTGGAATTTATAAAATCTTCTTTAAGACCAAGGTTCATGAGTTTAGTACCTGTATTTTCTTCTGTGTAATTTATTGTTTCAAATCTTATATTTAGGTCTTTGATCCATTCCAAATTAATTTTTATACACGGGGACAAATTGTAATCTAGTTTTATTCTTTTGCATGTGACTTTCTAATTTTCCCAGAACGATTTATTGAAGAGGCTTTCTTTTCTCCATTGTGCTTTTGGCTCCTTTGTAAAAAATTATTTGCCCGTATACATGTCAGTTTAATTCTGGGCTCTCAATTCTATTCCATTGATCTGTGTGTCTGTTTTTCTGCCAATCTCATGCTGTTTTGATTGTCGTTGCTCCATAGTGTAATTTGAAGTCAGGTAGTGTGATACCTCCAGCTTCATTCTCTTATCTCAGGATTGCTTTGGCTGTCTGGGATCATTTGTGGTTCTACACAAATCTGATGAATTTTGTACTATTTCTTTAAAAAATGTCATTAGTATTTTGATGGGGATGCATTAATTCTGTATGTTGCTTTGGGTAATATGGCCATTTTAACTATTTTGATTCTTCCAATCCAAGAACACAGGATATTTTTTCATTTTGTTATGTCTTTTAAAATCTTTTAAAATAATGCTTTGTAGATTTTAGTATATAGGTCCTTCACATCCTTTGTTAAGTTTATTTGTAGGTATTTTATTCATTTTGCTGCAAATGTGAAATGAATTGTGTGTTTTTTATTTCTTTCTCTGAAGTTTCATTGTTAGTATATAGGAATGCAGTGGATTTTTATACATTGATTTTTGTATCCTACAACTATACTCTATTTGTTTATTGTTTCCAACAGTTTTTGTGTGGAATCTTTAGGGTTTTCTCTATTTAGAATCATGTCATGTGCAGAATGTGACCCTTTTACTTCTTCATTCCATTTGGATCTCTTTTATTACTTTCTAAAGAAGTCTTCTTAAAGAGACACGACCAAGCCTCTTTGGCCTGGCTCCTCTTTACACCTGCATCCCCATCTTTGATCATTTCGTAATATTCCACTACACTCATCCTTCGCTAGTCAGACTATACAAATGTAATTACCTGCCATGGACTGAATGTCTGTGTACTCCTCAAGTTCATGTGTTGAAATCTAATTCCTAATGTAATGGTATTTGGAAACAGGGACTCTGGGAGGTGATTAGATTATGAGAGGTGAGCCCTCATTGTGGGATTAATGACCTTACAAAGGAGATACCTGAGAGAGCTCGCGTCCTCGCCTCTGCTCTCCACCAGGTGAGGATGCAGCCAGGTGTCCACCTGCAAACCCAAAAGAACTCTCAGCAGGAACTGCGTCAGCACCCGGGTCTTGGACTTCACAAGCTCCTGGACTATGAGAAATAAATTTCTGCTATTTAAGCCACCTGTTCTATTGTATCCTGTCACAGCAGCCCACATGGACTAAAATAACATCTGTATGTGCCACACTCTCAGCTCCCTTTCCTGTGCACCTGTAATTTTCACTTCATGGAATGACCTTTCTCCTAGTTTTTTAATGTCGTATTTTAGTTAACGCAATATATCCTTCAACATATAATTAATATGTTTAATGATATTAAATGTTTAATGATATATTTTGCATTTGCTTTTAAGACTACATTTTAGCCCTGGCTGGTGTGCTCACTTGTTTGGGTGTCGTCCCACACGCGGAAGGGTTGCCTCTGGACTCCTGAGTTGCGGGCTGGATCCCCAGTAGGGGGCCTGCGGGCAGCAGCCGATCAAAGTTTCTCTATCACATCCATGTTTCTATCTCCCTCTCCCTTCCCCTCTCTAAAAATCAATAAAAAATCTTTAAAAAAGACTAGGTTTTCAAGATTTAATAATGTTTGACACTCACAGGACATTTCAATTCAATTAAAAATTTAGTCCAGAGTCCTCTGGCCCATATTTTAAATGCTTAATAGCTACATATGAGTAGAGGCCACCACACTGGACATTGCAACTCTACAGGGTCCTGGGCAGATCACCTTGACATAGTCATGACTGAAAAACAAAAATGGTGGGATTGTCATAAAGAAACTGGCAATACTGGCTGCAGTATCAAAAGAATGATTAAGTATTGACTGGGCACCTTGAGAAAGTGAGAGTTGAAATGCTATCTTTTTCCTCTTTAAATTCCTTGCTTTCATGTCTGGCTGTTTTCCATGAATTTTTCCACTTAGCTCCAACCTTGCATTTTTTGGGGAAGGAGAGCAGCCCCCGGCCTTCCAGCCCTCATGCCTCCACGACCCCCTGTGTTAACACTCGATTCACTGACCTGAGCTGAGATGGCAGATTGCTCGGCAGCCTCTCACATTAGATGGGCTCCTTGAGGGTGCAAACTAGATGTTCCTTCTCCCCCATGCCATGGTCACTCATGGCACAGACAAGTGACAATTACTGTTTGCTCAGGAAATGGACATCAGTCTTTTTTCATAAGCCTTAATTAATCATTCACCTGAATGTGACCTGAGGAAAATCACAGGGTCGAATACACCTGCCTTGTCGCCACAGAAAAGCTGTCTGACTCCATTTATCACATATATTGAGAATAAACTTTTGGACCTTTATTCTATAATATGTCTTTAGAGCATTTTGCTACATCTCATTAGAATTCCAACCTCTTTGGGGTGGGAGTCTTTTCAGGACACTATTAGATATTGCTAAATGTGCTTATTGACCGTGACAGCTCCTGAAGGTAAGGTCTTTTGGGAGCAAAGCAACATGGGAAAGAGGGATTCAAATATCATGGAGCAAACAGGACATGCAAAAGATGGGAAAATGGTAAAAACAGGCATTTCTAATTTCACATCTTTGCCGATCAATAAATCTACATTCTGCTCAAAGACCTAAAGTGGGTATGTCATTAAAGTTCAGAGATTGATTCAGTCAGATCTGCATTTGAATCCAACTTCTTTTATTTCTCAGCTCCGTGACTGGGCAGGTTCTCATGCTTCTTCAGCTGCGTCTTTCATAACGGAGAAGGGGGCACACAATGTGTGTCTTGCGGGGGCACTTAGGGGTATGATACACGCCTGTTGAACACCTTATGTGATATTGGAGTCACAGCAGGAGCTCAATAATGTCACCACATAAATCCTTTTGCCCTGTTCTGGAGAACATCCATGATCTGTGAGCAATCTGATATGTTGCCCGACTACTTGCCTGCAATAGGCACCACCATCTGTTTGCTGTGTGGGCTCCATGCCCTTGGCCTCTGTCATTTCCATGTGCCTTTTCTGTGTCGGAGTGTTGAGCAGATTTCTCCCAACTTCAGAAGTAAACAGGTTCATGGGTGAGTTTTAGGGAAAGCATGTCGGTTGGGGTGTTCATTGTGTTTGGGGGTGAATAAAGAGGAACATTTCCTTATTACTTGGATTTTGTGAACTATTTACTTTGCCAGCTAAAATGTCTGCCTAGAAGGTTTAATATAGTCTATGTTTATTGGTGTCTTTTGTGTACTAGCCTTAGAGCTGCTTTGTTCATCATCTGTATCATTACAGAGGGCATTTAAAAGTTAAAAACTATACTTTGTTTTTCTACAGTACTTTTCAATCTTACCTGATATGAGCTCTGAATGCACTTAAACAGCATGCACAGCCTCAGCACAGGATACCTTTATTGCCCCAAAGAGGGAGGCTGCATTCCACGGACTCACATCAGCTCAGGAAGAAAACCTCTCAGAGGTCAAATCACAACTGCCGGGCGTGAGGCTCAATCACAGAGACCCTGCAGGGCCTGCCTGGTTTAGGAGAAATCTGCTGATGCAGTTGGGTTTGGCTGAGCTTGAGCTCAGAGCTCATAATATCCTGTTCCACCTCAAAATCAAATACAAGTCAATCAAAAATTATTTTGGGCTGTACTGGGGAGGAATGATGGAGATGCAGTTAAGCCTAATAATGTGTCTGCCAAGCTTCCTCCGTTTCCACAGCACAATTAAAAACGGCAGCTCCAGGCATAACATCTATCTGGCCCCATCTGGGGTATTTACCTCCTCAGGGTTGTCTACTACAGTCATCATCCTAAGAGGGCAGCTGTCAGTAATGCAGGCTCAGTCTTTTCCATCATCAGTCATACTAATTAAATCAATAGTCCACTAGCAAAACTTGTTTCCTAAATTCTATAGGATTTGGCAATCATGGCCCCTGGGGAAAATACATTTTTAGATTTACTAAAAGAACATTCTAGTTTCTGAGTCAATCTTTTGATGAGTTTAAAAATACTGTAAAAAGAGACAAATAAAACAGCTGAGGAAACTGTCAATTAGAGCTCCATAACCTCTCTCTCTCCCAAAATGTACTGAGTTCATCCACAAATATTTAAAAATCTATTTCCCAAACTTGTACACATAATGTATGTATACGCACACATACACAAGCACATACTTACACATTCCCATAGAAATGTATGTGAACTCCTATATGCGGTACATGATGACAACATTGGATTCACCTTTAGAACTCAAGCTGAGTCCCGGGGGTGGGCTGGGTATTTCTATTCTAGTGCTTCCCTAGTGCCTTCTATCAAAAGCAAGACAATGTAGCTAAATTATTATTATTTTAGTGTAAATCTGTAAAGACTTACTTTTTGAGAACATAATTGTATTTTATTTAGCTGAAGTCTCCTTCAGCAAATCACACAGGGATTAGTATATAGGCAGTGCTCAAGAAATATAAGTAAAAGCGTAAATATAAAATACATTCAAATTAGAGTAAACATTAGAGACTAATTGCTCACACAGTTTTGAGGACACGGTAATCAGTGGGTTATGATGTTGGGAAGGTCATAAGAAGGTGAAAATAGGTTACTAGTAAGTGTTTGCACGGAATTTATATTTATCCATTTTAATTTTAAATGGCATTTTGAGTTTCATTTTTAATCCTAATTCACCCATTCACTCAAACATATAGTATATTAAGTTGCTTTTTTGAATCACATGGTATAGTAAATCCCAGGTTGTCACGATAGACCTTGAGGACAGTAGTGTGTTCTCAAGGAACGTGCACTCTAACGGCTTCACCTCTGAGACAATGACAGATTGCTTTAAACAATTCCTATTTTGAAAACTGAAGAAGGAAAAATATCTTTAGTTGTAGGTGATAACACTAAAGCTCAGGCCATTTAAGTAACACACCCTACGTTGTCTACAAGGGGTTGGTGTAGTTTTCAAACCCAAGATGTCCCACCTAGAAGCTCTTCACTTTTTCTCTGCCCCATAGAGCCTTCAATAGACAAGAGCTTGCAGGTAGGTGCAGGGCCTGGTCTGTGTGATGGTGAGGAACAGGCCCTTTCTAAAATAAGGTGCTTAACAGCCGCACAGACTTGGTTTCAGGTGTGATACATGAGGGAGCCACTTACTGACTGCTCTGTGCAGCTCCTTCTCTGAGCAGCATTTAGGCACCAAGGAGTGAAGGTTGGTTCTCTAGACCTTTTCCGCCGCTCTAGCTCCAGGAGCTGACCACATCACCTTGCCTCACCCCAGCCCCAAATTAGTTTTCAATAAAAAGTATTTTGGCTACCAGCCATTTTTAGAACCATGGAAGCTGACTTTAGATCCAGCCTGAGCATGATTCCAAAAACAACACCATAAAGAGAATCTGTGGCCTGGAGAGCTTGGGCCGGATGGACAGAGGCTATCTGAGAGCAGCATCCAGTTCATTAGCTATTAATAACAAGGAGCCTGCCTTCCTGGGCCTGCTCCAGCCTGCTAATAGGTGCTCCCTGGGGGTGGCCTCCTCCCTCCTCGGCTGAGCGGAGCCACTGCTGAGGCCGCTATGGACTGGAATTATTGTTTCTAAGAGCAGGACCTTGCAGAGTTCTAACCTCTGAATGACTTCTGGGTTCACATGGAAGAATTCTGGCTTCCTGGCCCTCTAGCCCCCAGACCCCTCATGCATTGGGGGCATTTGGCATGTCATCTTCCTCTTCTGTTTCCATGTAAACACCCCCTTTAATAAAGGCACAGGCAATTGATTTAGTCAAAGGTTAACACCAGAGCAATCTAATCTTGCTCCCTACCCTTCTCATTTGGTTCAGCAGATATGAGAAATCACAGCGGAGGGAGGAGGGGAAATCACAAGCCAGCTTTATAACAGGATAAATCAGAGAGCAGCTGGGCAGGGCTTGGAGTAGGGACTAGAAACCTGCCTTTTCAACTGAGGTGTTTGGGTTTTTAGGTTAGCAAGATTCTCATCACTAGGTTTTTTGGGCAAGACACTTCCTTTTTCAAGGGCTCAGTGTTCTGATCTATTAAATGACTAGGGTTTTTAAAACTTGCCTAATTATGAGAATAACAGGAGATACTCATCAAAATACAGATTTCCAGTACCCAGCTCAGATCAATCAAATGTGAATGTTCAGAGAAGAAGAGGGCTCCTCGGTGTTGCTGGTGGCTGGAAGAGCTCAGGCACGTTGGGTCAACCGGCCCTGGGCTCTGGTCCAGCTCTGACATTTGGTCCATGTCTGATGTGATCCTAAGGCACCATTACATTTGGATTATAGATAAAAACAAAATCAAGGCTCAGGATTTTTTTCAAAACTTCTTTGAAAGTGGTAAAATAAAAGTCAGAATGTGAGAAAGTCATGATAAGCCACAGAAAAATTCAAAAGGCAAATAAACTTATTTTGTATCTTCCCAAACTCCCCTTTAGAGGTTCCTGCTCTCTTGCTCTCCCTCCTTTCTCCAGCTCTTTGGTCCAATGCTGAGCTCTGACTTATACAGACTGCACATCATGTCCACCTAAAGCCCTAGCACCCCATCCTGTCATCAACTCTGTCTCCTTAGACAGTATCTGAGAACAAATTAACATTAATGTGTTAATAACTAGTTTGGGCATAAATGTATTTCCTCAGGAAAGTATTTGCATTTTAACTAGAGCTATCACCTACATTTAAAGAATGGTTCTCTGTTGGCGTTTTGAATAGCATGCACTGTCTAGTGAGGAGATTGTGGGGCCAGTGGGTTGCTTCTCATACACTAAATCACATCAGACCGTCATAGAAGAAAGTGTATTAGTGGGGCTTTACTTTTTAACACTAGGCTAAAAATCTTTCTTTTTCATAGACATGAAAAAGAATTTTGCAAATTTAATCAAAAACCCACTTAGCCTTTTCTGATGTTACCAACCAGGTTATTATCTTCCCCCATTAGGAGCCTCCCTGCCTCTCAGCTCCTGCCGACACTGACGCCTGGTTCTCCAATGCAAATGTAAGGATCAACTAGAAGCGTATGAAATATGTGCACCTTTGAAAGGTTTAGAAAGGAATTATGATGGTGTCAAAACCACACATTACTGCATTTGAAAATAATGTAGTCTACTTTTTTCTGTGAAGCTAAATGGACACATTTGATTTTCTAAATGTTTGCAGCATTAATACCAAACACTTGAAGATGTTTCTATGTGCAGATCAGACAACAATTGGAGGATGATGTTATAGGAAAAGACATAATTTAAAGAAAAATATCTTCACTAATATTCATCTTACCGAGTTCACATAGCCCTGAATAGGTAGGCCAAATACAGATTTTTGGTTTTATAGAGAAACACACAGTGGCTCCGTGCCGAGGTTCCCCACACAGACTTCTTGGGCAGCAGTGGGGGCCCTACCCTCTTTAAACTGAGTTCTCAGGCAAGTGAATGAATTCCCTATACTTTAGATCTCTTATCTAGAAAGTGAGTATTAAAATACTATGCACACAGTAGAGTTTCTGTGAAGAATACATGAGGTAATGCACCCACGAAGCTTAACATGGTGCACTAGCACCCAGTTACCACCTAATGTTAATCATAAGCATTATTGTTACCCAATTGTCTTCTTACCCAGAGGGATAAGTTGCTGAGGGCAATCTTTGCAAATCCAGCTCTTAATTACAGTCTGTCACTTTGGTCCAACTCATGACCAACTTCCTTACAACATGCTGAATTAAAAGGAAGTCCCAAGGATCCACTTCTCCTTGAGAATTATACCTGGCAGTGTTGTCCCAAGGCACCTGCTCCAGGCTTCCTCCCTGTCAGCCACTTTCCAGGCTGGCGGGACCCTTTCTGACCTTTCCTTAGCAGTGCCTCCTGCAGGTGGGAGGACAAGCTCTAGGAGAAGAGCAAGAAAACACTCTCTCCTTGCTCACTACAGGATCCACCAATAAAAACAATGGACAGACATAGTCATTGAAAATTCAATTGTAACTTGTTCTACATGTGTCCATTTTAATATACTCACTAATGATTTCAATGTCAGTGAAACAGGTGACCCTTGATGAATTCAATAAATATTTATTGAGAGCCAACATTGTGGTGTGGCAAGTGCCATTCTAGGGACAAAAGATATAGTGATGAAAAAGACAAATAAGTTTTCACTCACATGACAATATAATAAAGATCATGATAGATGACAGATAGATAGATGATAGATAGATATAGATAGGTATAACAAATGACTCAATATAATTATCATATGTGTCATAAAAGAAAAGTAAAGAAGGTCTAATATACTCAAAGATTGGGGGAAAATAATATATGATAATTGGACAGGTGAAAAACAGATTGCAGTTAAATGAATAAATAAGGGGAAAAGGTGTTCTATTCCAAAGAGAAGAATACACAAGAAGGTCATGTAAAGGAGGGCATAGCAAGGAAAAGCATGGTGCATAAAAGGAATTGCAGACGGAGCAAAAAAGTAGCGGAGAAAGAAGCAAGGCCAACTCATTCATGGCCTGAGATGCAGTATTAAAGACTTAAATTTTTATGACAGCCGTAGAAAATCATTGGAATATTGTTACTAGAAAAATTAAGAGTTTAGGATTATTTTGAAGAGGTCACTCTGGTTGCAATATAGATAAACAGAACTTGTAAAAACATATGGTGGGTATAAGAAGAGATGAAAAATATTTGATAGGGGAGGTAGCAGAAATTCTAGATTGAAAAATTTAGTAAAAAGGTATTGTTTCCTACAGTGGGCAACACCAGAGTAAGATCGCCGGGGCATGCTGAGTCTGAAGGCTCTCTAGGGCACCTAAGTGGAGATACTTGGGAGAAAGCTGGATGTGTGCATGTGGAGGTCAGGAGAGTGACCTTGCTTAGCACATAATGTCCAGCTTTGAAGCTGTGGGAGTACAAGGATTACCAAGGTAAAGAGTATATAGCAAAAAATAAAACAACCTAAACTGAACCTTGAGTAACTCCTAACTTTAAAGACTCAATATAATAAAATAAACTTTATAATGGAGCTTTCAGTGAAACAGGTGTTCAGCTAAAAGTAAAATGCTTTTCAAAGTGAGAGGCAGCAAGCAGTTATTTGAAATCAGAGAATAGTTATTCAGGAAGCACTGATTCAGGCAGAAACCAAACTAAAGTTCTGATTAGGAGACAAGGGCAATGGGTATTTATCGGAGAGGGAAGAGGAACAGTTACATGGATAAAAGGGAGGCATTTCTACTGATGCAGATGAGGGACCATAGTGACACTAATTCTATCCAATGTTTTTAATTTTCCGTCAATAGTCACGGTCTTGTAAAAATAATATCGGCTCTCTTGTTATCCTTGCAAACAGGTCTTTAAGATGGAATGTGGCTTTAGGCCCAGTCCACAGGTTATTCTGTGACATGCAAAGCAGTTCCTCTGGCAAGGCAGCTCTGACTCCATTTTAAAGTGGTTTTGTTTATATGATTTTTTACACAGGAGACAGTGAATGATTCACAGCAGCCAAGACGGAAGAGTGTGTCAAACAGGAGAATGGTAGAGTGTGGAGTGCTCCCAGGAGGCCAAGTGTGCTGAGGAGCAGCAGGACCAATGGTTCTACCATCATGGGGTCACTGGTCATCACACCTGGAGTCCTTCTGATGACTTGACATAGTTGGTTTGTGACTGGGAAGGAAAGAAACCGAGAGAGTAAATTTGGATAATGTTTTATGTTTGCCATGAAAGAAAGGAGAAAGCTTATAAAAGTTTGACAGAGACTTGAGGTTGAGGCAATTCAAGTATAAGACTGTAAAGCAGTGACCATATTTAAAAACTGAAGGATAAGATCTTTATACTAGATCTTATCCTTCAGTTTTTAAATAAGTTAAAATTTAAAATTTAACTTATTTAAATTTATTAAACTTTTAAATTTAAATAAGTTTAAAAATAAGTTAATCTATATCTCAATTCCTGAGAAAGTAAAATGAGCCAGAGAAGAAATGAAAATATGGGTTTTAAATTGGGAAGAAACATCCTAAATTGTTTTCTGGTTATTAGGAAATGATAATATATGAACACATGAAAGTTCTAGTAAATGTTTAAATCATTCCTTCCAGGTTTTCCACTCCTGGTTCCAGTGCTGGAGTTTAAGTAAGTGTGACTCACATGACTAGTCTTCCTTTTTCAGTGGCCTTTCGACCAGGACAGCCTAAGTTTAGAACCAATGTAAAGACAAGTGCATGTCACCTTGAAATCCAGTTTGACCTTGATGCCCTGGCTGGACATATTCTGAATTGTTTCACTTAATTGGAAAAAAAAAAAAAAAAGATTGAGTGTGTTCTCTTTTAGAAAATAGCAGCAAGGGAAAGCATTTCTGAAAATAACACTGTCTATTTTTTTCCACTGTGCAACCCATTCCATGCCTGCAGCCAGCAGGTAGAGGCCAGCAACGGTTCTAGGCCACGGTGTGCCCTGGCTGGCGTGGGGCGCTGTGGACACCCAGGCAGACCACCGGCCACGCACCCAGACCTAGGCCTGGCACGCTCTGTTTCTCAACCCTCATCCAGGTAATCTCTGTAATAATCAGAATACGGTAGGGTTATGTTACAAAAATAATCCGAAAAGTTTATTTCTTGCTTTTCTCCCATGCCTATTTCAGTTTTAAGGGGAAAAGGAGTTCAGACGACTGAATGATCCACTATCCCCTAAACATCAAAGCCCACAGCCTCCAGTCTATGGAGCAGGAGAGAGAGGAAGCTGGAAAGTTGAATGTCAGCTTTTGTGCCTCAGTCCAGAGGGAAGCCTGTTATTTCCTCCCACAGTCGCGGTGGTCAGAACAAGTCACTGGGCCCTGCCTGGCTATAGGGGGCCTGGGGGCTGGGGTGTAATTCATGTGAGTCTGGGAGACACCACTGTTTGGCCACAACCCACTCTTCTGGTCACAGAGCATTTCTTCATTCTTACCCCCCAACACACACACACATAACACATTCAACTCTTCAACAAGTGAAACAACCCGTCATCTCACTCATCCAGGACATTAAGCTCAAAGCCTGGGATCTCTGGGTGATGTTCTATGGTTTCATTCCATGGTTCCAAACAAAACTTGTCTTAGACTAGAGGTCTGTTAACCAAACAGAAAAATCATCTACGTGATCTGTACTGCACTGATAACACGGAATAGAGACAAAGTGACCACAATAAGGCCCTGATCCCATTCAGAAAGGGATGGATCCCCAGAAACAGGAATCCGCATCGGGTGAACATTGTCCAAGCCCCCTGCTCTGGGCCAGAGAACACTTTTTGGCTAAACTTAGTTCTGGTCCCAAGAGCTGGAGGCCTTCATTCTGCCGTCTGCAGTGCTCGCTTTCCCTTTGTCCTTCTGGGGTGTATCTTGCTAGTGTTGAGACTCCCCTTTCTCTTGGGAGCTATACAACTCTCGGAGAAAATGGAAAGGCCTAAGAGCTCTTTTGATTCTCAAATAATTTATAATTTAGCTTAAGCTTCCAATTTCTTAACAATTCAATTTTCTAAAATAAATTTAGTAGGTTTCTTGTTTATTTAATAACAATTTAAAGTCAATGTTTATACTCAGGTTCTCATCCTCAATTCCCCTTTTCATTTCAAAGGGCTGCTTGAGGCTTAAGATGGTTCATTGAAACTTAATAGCTGCAGTGACACCCACCTGTGTCAGTTCATTTGGTGGAAAGATTTCACTAGAAGCAGGTCCTTAACCTTCCTGTTGCCCTGTGGCTTCCTTTTTACTTGAGAAGTTTTAGCAATAGGTGTGAATACCACACCTCTCTGATATTTGTCAAGAAGCTGAGTTTAAATTGATCTCTGTCTCTCAAAGATCGCTCAATATTATTTCCTAGACTTTAGGATCTCGAAGATATCTGCTCTCTCAATATCACAAGGCTGGGTCTCTGCAATCACTCTGTTCTATTTATTTCTGCTTGACACCTGACCAGTTTGTTCCTCAGTTGGAAGCTTTCCGGTGATGACTTCCCAAGTGCGCTCTGCAAATACTAGTCCCCCCTGGTATTTATTAGCTCATATACGGACCATTGTAAATGCCTCCTCACCTCTCTCCCAGCAAGTTGCCTCTGCTCTTGTAATGCAGCTTCCGTTTTCCACCAGATTAAGATGATGAAAGCACAATTCTGATCCAATTATCTTCCTGTATAGCCAGGGGAGCATTTATGTGTTGAGTACCTATTCTGTGCCAGATGTGGCTTCATGGGTTATCTTATGTAATCCTTACAGCAACGTGGTAGATAATTGGCCCACTCATTCACCCATGTCTCAGGCACAGGGAGGTGGAGCGACTTTTCCACCTTAAAGAGCGTTACTGGCACAGCTAGTTGGGGACATGACTGCCTCGATTCCAAACCACTAACTCTCATTTCCTCCCGTTCTCGCCTATGAAGGAGTTAAAAGAATGGGTGCAAACTATAACCTCTAAGCTATTAAGCCAGCGTGAGTCCGGGGGATGGTTTAGATTTTGCACATTGCAGATAAGGTTTGTCTGAATTAAAATGTCTGAGTCCCAGGTACCTTGGTGTCCTTAAAAAGTCACTGCAATTTAGCACATCTCCTTGATATATTTAGAATGTCAGTTGTAGACTTTTTTGATAGGTTTCTTTCACTTTCTACTTTATAGAAATCTGGCAAGGGCTAGTGTGGGTGAAATGAGGGAAGCCTCCTTCAAGTGTAAAGTGACAAGGACACTTCAAACTGCAACCTGGTGACCACATTGTCAAAATACTTAATTTAAGGAACTGATAGAAATAGCACTTGGATTTTTTTAAATGCAGCAATTTTGTCTCACTCCTTTTCTCATTTCTTTATTCATACTGTGGTACTTTTAGATTTTCTTTTTAACAGAAAATGCTGCTGTTTGGAATTTTCAGTTCACATGCTCTCTTTTCCAGTTCTTCCACACTCCCAGAAAAACATTGCTTAAAGCTGCCATTGTATGTCTTGGAACTGAATGTACTCCATCTTTTCTTCTGAATATTAATCTTGTCATGGCTATTTTTGTTAAAAAGACATAGCCCAAAATAAAAGTAAAAAATAATGTTTGTCCACAGTGTGTTAAATATAGTAGCCCCATGCAATGTTTATAAATGGCCCAAGAAAGTGATATGAATTAGTTTTCTCAGTGATCATGCTATCCCATCACTCAGCCTTTATTTTTTGCAACTAGTGACAAGCAATCACTTCAGATTTTTTTTAAAAATATTTTTCAGTTATAAAACAATACATAATTTTAAATAATGTAAAAGTTTAATAAACTAGAATAACACCATCACAAAAAGACAAATAGTTTAAGATTTTATGCTCATACATTTTACAGACTGTTCACATATACTGTGTATATAACATCTCTTGATTTTTCTTAGAAAACAGAGGCATGCCTGATATCTCTGAAAGTATTGGTAATGACTACCATATTCTAATCCATCACACCTCCATTAGTTAATCCATCTACTACATTTACTTCATCTGCCTTTCAAATTTTTGGAGAGTAGGGGTGCTGGAGTAAATATAAGGTTGCCATGGATAGCCTTTTAGCGTTATTTCCTTAGAATTGATCCTCCAAATTGAGATTGCTGGATCAAAGTTTAGTGATGTTTTCAAGCCTCTGAATACATATTGTGAGATTGTTTTCCAAAATGGTCATACAATTTTAGTGTTTTTACAGTGACTGGTAGTCCTCTTACTCTAGCCAATGCTGAGACTGACTAGAGAAAATACCATCTTTTTTTGATAACTAGTTTATGTTAAGCATCTGTTGTGTATTTAGCACTACAGTAACTGCTGAGGTTTTTGAAAGTCCTTGAAGTCACAATATTTCATTTAGGAAGCTTTGCAAACAGGTGCATTGCTAGACAGTTTACAAGTGGAGCATTTGAGGCCAATGACAGTCCAATAATTTGTCTCCAGCCATTCAGTGGAAGAGCTGCGATTGTAGGTCATATCCTGCACCCCTCAGGTGGTCCCTCTCCCTCTTTTCCATCTGGTCTCATCTGGGTGACCAGCGTGGGTGCATTCATGCAGATAGAGTCACCCTCCACCCACACAGCACAAAGACAGGCCCATGGCCTCAGGGTAGCCACTTTTTTTTTTCTTTTTTCTGTTGAACACATCCCCTCTGATGGATCCCACTAAATCCTTTTAAAATTGGTTTGGACCCATACTGATATAAAATTCTGCTAAGAGCTGAGATAGACGTTTAACTTATCGGGACAATTCTTTTATTTCACAGGAGGAGGAATCCGAGGAAAGGAGATGGGACAGATTCATGATGGCCCAGTGAGGTGAAGTGTTCATCACTGGCAGTAAATGTAGGGTCCGTGGAGGAGGTGTAGTACAGACCCATGCCTGCGCCCCGCACACGGCAGGGGGCCAGTCGCATCTTCTGTTTTCCTCCCTCCCATTCTGTCTTCCTCAGCCACACATTGTTACGAGATTCTTCATTGGAAACATGCAGTGAAATCTCACATCTATCTCTCGCTTCTCACAAGGTTATCTGATTGTAGGTTGACTTTATATCGTTAACCAGCAGTAATTAGAATGCTAACAGATAGATTAATTTAGTCATCATCAGTGGCGTGCTTTCTTCCCTCCGTAATGTCCATTGCTTTGTTGTGAAATTATCTTTTTAGATCATTAATGGACATGCAAAACTAAAGAAAAATTACTAACAGGAAAATTCCACAGTGTTTTTATTCTAGCGCATCTGTCTACATGTCTGCTTATTCCATTATGTTATTAGTTTATATATATTTAGAATTGCATATTCTTATTAAATTTTGACTTCATATTGTATGTTAATTTTCCCTTAGTATATAATGCAATTTTTGGGTCTACATTTTCTCCATAATTATGATCTGAAAAGTTGTTTAAGTTTTCATTTTATGTATGCATAACACTTATTTACTTAACATCATATCAAATAGAAAGACTATTTATATATTTTTACTCTTCGTAAGAAAGCTGGAATAAATGTTCTTATGCATTTTCATGTTTTATCTTGAGAAAACCTTTTCTATGATGAGTTCTATACTTAGAAGGACTTACCTGTGGCCGTTCCAGGAGAGTTCCATCTCAGGATGAGAAAGTATGGGCCTTTTGGCAATTCTCAATGTATACATTCTAATTCCCTTCCTAGTGTATGATGCTATTTCCATCGATTCTTACAAACATGTCTAAAGTTGTGCAACCATGGCTAACCCATTTTATTATAGATTTTAAAGTTGTAACCTTTCTAGCATAATAAGGAAAGTTGATTGGGATATGTACTAGTGGAATACACACCTCTGTGCTGGGATTTAGTTTGGGAAAAATAGGACAACATATGATTCCTCAGCATGTATAATAATTACAAGTGATTAAATAATTGAAAGTTCAGACATTTTTAAATTGCTTTTTCTATTTCTGTAAAAAATGTCATTGGAATTCTGATGAGGATTAATTTAAATCTATGGATTATTAGTATGGACATTTTAATAATATTAAGTCTGCTAATTCATAAAAATGAAATAACATTATATGTTTTAATTATTTTTATCAGTCTTTTGTCAATTTCAGTAGATAAGTATTTCACATATTTAGTTAAGTTTATATCTAATTATTTTATTCTTTTTTGGTGCTGTTGTAAATGGGATTGTTTTCCTAATTTTTTTTCAAATAATTATTAGTGTGTAGAAAGGCAATTGATTTTTGTATATTGATTTTTGTATTTTGTAACATTACTGAGTTTGTGCATGAATTCTAATAGCTGTGTGTGTGTATGTGAGTGTGTGTGTATGTGTGCGTGTGTGTGTGGAGTCTTCAGGGTTTTCTATATAAGACCTTTTATCTGCAAACAGGGACAATGCTACTTCTTCCTTTTTAATTTGGATGCTTCTCTTTGCTTGTCTTGTTTAATTGCTCTGGCTGGGGTTTCCAGTACTAAGTTAAACAGAAGTGGTGAGGGCGAGCTCCAGATCTGAGAAAAAGCTTTCAGTTTTTCATGGTCGAGTATGATATGTGAGGGACAGGGATGTGTCCCTTCATTTCTTAGTTCTTCCGGCTAGCCTAAGACTTAAATTGATATGAGACAGATTAACGGTAGGAAATGACCAAATTTAATTACAAATGTACATACTGAGGTTTCATAAGAATATGGGGCCCAAGGACAAATCCAGAGTTAAGGTTTATTTGCCATTTTGAGCCAAGGAGAAAGGGGAGAAAGGTAGTTGTCTAGGACTTCAAAGGGGAGAAAGGCAATTCACATAGAGATGGAAAAGCAAATGTTTCGTACACCAATATTTTCTGGTTCATCTTTAACAATGGGACACAGAGAGAATTTTGATCAAGTGAGCCTTGATCTCTGTCTGTCACATAATTCATAGCAAACTAAAGTTTTCTATGATGATGGCTTCTTGGAGCAGGTCCTTTATCTAAATTTTTTTGCACAGTTATGAGGAAGGTGAAAGGTTCTTTCTGAATCTTTTGTTTCTTAAAAATAACCAGCTTAAAATAATCAATAGACCACAAAAGGACATATTTTTAAAGGGGAAAACTCTGCTCCCCCTCAGATGTTAGCTGTGGGCTTTCACATGTGGCCTTTTGTATGTTGAGGAAATCCCTTCAATTCTCAGTTTGTTGAGAATGTTATCATAGAAGGATGTTTAATTTTGCCACATATTTTCTTTAATCTATTTAGGTGATTATATAAGTTTAACCTTTATTTTATTAATGTAATGTATCACACAAATTGTTTTTTGTATATTGAATCATTTTCATCCCAGCGATAAACACTACTTGGTCATGGTGTATGATCCTTTTAATGTGCTTTTAAATTTAGTTTGCTAATGTTTTGTTGAAGAGGTTTTTTGGTTTTTTGTTTTTAAATCTATATTTATTAGGGATATTGACCTATAGTTTTCTTGTAATGTCTTTGTTTGGCTTCAGTATCAGTGTAACACTGGCCCCACAAAATGAGTTTAGAAGTGTTTGGTGCTCTTAAAATTCCTGAAAGAATTTGAGAAGAATTGGTGTTAATCATTTGAATATTTGGTAGAATTCACCATTAAAGCCATCTAGTCCTGGATTTTTCTTTATAGAGAGATTGTTGATTACAGATTCAGTCTCCTTACTAATTATAGGTTTGTATAAACTCTTTGTGGCTATATGATTTGATTTTCTTAGGTTGTATATTTCTAGAAATTTATTAATTCCTTTCAGGTTATCCAGTTGGTATATATTTTTATGACAATCTCTTATGATTTTTTTTAACTTTTGTGGCATTAGATTTAATGCCTTCTCTCTTGTTTCTGACTGTGTTTGAGTAGTCACTCTTATTTTTCTCAGTTTAACTAAAGGTTTGTCAAGTTTCTTTTCAAAAATCCAACTCTTACTTTTCCTGATTTTTTCTATTGTGTACTATTTTTAGTTCTTCTATAATTTTTATTATTTCCTTCCTTCTAAAATTCTAAAATTCAGATGGAACCCAAAGAACCCTGAATTGCTAAATTAACTTGATAAAGAACAAAACTGAATGCATCACTCCTCCTGGTTTCAAAATATATTATAAAACGATAGTAATTAAGACAGTAAGATCCTGGCATAATGGCAGACATGTAGTCCAATGGTACAGAGCTGAGGGCCCAGAAACGAATCTATGCATACATGATCAGCACGTCTTCTAGAGGGTTCCAAGAGTACACAAGGGGGAAAAGATAGTCTCTTCAACAAATACTGTTGAGAAAACTGGATATCCCCAGGCAAAGAACTATATTGAACCCTTATTTCACACTGTACACAAAAAATCAACTCAAAATAAATTAAAGACATAAATGTTATACTCATAGGGGGAAAAATCACTCTAAAACTTCTGACAGAAAACATACGGGAATAGCTTCATGACGTTGCCTTGGAAATGATTTTATGAATATGACAGAAAAACGCAGTCAAAAAAAGCAAAAATAGGCAAGTGGAGTTTAATCAAATTGAGAACTTTTGCATAGCTAAGGAAATAATCGAAGAAGTTTTAAGGCTACCTATAGAATGGACGAAAATATTTGTAAGCTGTACATCTGATAAGGCTTGGGGTGGAGAGTGGGTGCAAGGCGGAAGGGGTCAATAGAGAAAAAAGGGGAGATCTGTAATATTTTCAACAATAAAGATTTTAAAAATGAGTAGTTCCTCTAAGTATTCAAGATGTTCCTAGATTCCAAATACAGATGTTTGTTATCATTTAAAAAAAAAGAGTCCATTTCCAAAATATATAAAGATCTCTTACAACTTAATTACAAAACAAATCTAATAACTCAATTTAAAAAGTAGGCTAAAGACTTGAATAGACAGTTCTCTAAAGAAAACAAAGAAATGAACAACAGATATATAAAAAGATGTTCAATGTCATCAATCATCAGAAAAATTCAGATCAAAACCACAATGATATCACCTCATATTAGTTAGGATACCTATTATTTAAAAATAATAATTGCTGGTAAGGATAAAGAGAAATTGGAAGCATTATACAATGTTAGTTGAAATGTAAAGTGGTGCAGCCGTTTGTGAAAACAGTGTAGAGATTTCTCCAGAAACTAAACATAGAACTACCATGTGATCTAACAATCAAACTTCTGGGTTTTTATGTAAAGGAATGTAAATCAGAATTATAAAACAATGTTAACACACCTGTGTTCATTGTGGTACTATTCACAATAGTCAAGATGTGGAAATAACCTAAAAGTGCATCAGTAGATATATGGACAAAGAAAATGACATATATACAGGCAATAAAATATTATTCTTTAGACTTAAAAAATGGAAAATTTGTAGTGTGTGACAAATGCATAATCTTTGAAGACATCATCCTAAGTAAAATAAATTCATCACAGAAAGACACAACTTTATAACCCCACTCTCATGAAGTACCTAGAATAGTAAAACTCATACATCCAAACAGTGGAATGGTGGGCACCAGGAGCTTGGAGGAGGGAGGATGGAGAGCTGTTAACCAGCAAGCATAGGTTTTAGTTATATGAGGTCAATAAGTTCTAGATCTGCTGTACAACATTGTGCCTACTGTTAACAATACTGTGTTGTACACTTAAAAGTTTAAGATGGTAAATCTCATGTTCAGCGTTCCTACCACACAAATACAAAATAAAATTCAATACATTTAAAATCATTGTCATATCGTATAGCTCTACACCATGATAGTAATATCTATAGCCTTTTCTAAGCCTAAACATGAAAATGGCCTTACTTCAGATGATTAATATTTTGCTTTCTGTACTCAAATCTCCTTTCTTACTAACCTAAAATACAGACAACATTGACCCACTCACTCCATCTTCTCACTGTCTGTATGCATCCCGGGCACACGGCAACCACTGTAGACTGCTGGAAAGGTCCACTTTTTACTCAGCACATGGTACACAGACTCATGGCTTTGAGCCTTTGCCTCCTCGAGAATCCCCTCCTTTATGTCCATAACAGATGAACTCTACCTCATCGATTCCAGGTTCAAAATTCTTAGTCCTGCTGAGTTCCAGATAGGCAGGCTCAATTTATTTCTGTTCTAGCTTCTCTTAATTAAGTTATCATTTATTATATATTTAGTGGATTTGTTGTCCACCTCGCCATCTGCATGTGGGAACATTTTAAGGACAAGGGACATGTGTTTTTTTGTTGTTTGTTTTTTGTCATGGTAAGACAGCTAGTGCAACTGTCATGGGACCTGGTACCTGGTAGGTCTTCAAACGTTTGCTGAATATATAAATTCCACATTGTTTGACTTCTCTAATCCACATACTAAATTCTAAAGCAAAAGTTTTAGAACTACATCAGTAATAAAGTCCCCAAGCTTTTGATTCTACATCAAGAGCATCAAATATGTCTATGGAAATTGCTCCCAAAGATAATATGCATGATGCTTTTATCAACATCCCCACCATTCAGGGCTGTGCAGAATTAACCCACACGGGGGAAAAGTGCAATTGCATGCCCTGTCTGCAGCTCCTGATAATCAGAGCCAAATAACCTGCAACCCTAAATCAGTCCAAGCAGGGAAATGTGATCTTTCATGAATTAAACCACATGTACCAAAGTCTTTAATTTTCTTCTCAGTTACAATACATTATTAAGTGACATTACCATCTTCCCCCGTTTCCCTCAAAGCACATCTGGTCTGGGCTTGCTTTGTTTTATGTTTGATAGCAGAACAAACGTCATTATGGAGTTATGCAAATCATTCAAAAATGGTAAGCTGAAATAATTAAAATCGCCCCTATGAAAAGCCTGATCAAGATTAAATTGGATATATACTTTATTCATACACACTCTTCCCCCAAATCTAATTGAATTCCATCCAATCCTGTAAATCTAAGATTGCACACTGGCAATTCATACACTCACGCTGAATCTAGTTCTCATTTTCATCCAATAAAACACTGCTAGAACACCAAGATCTGGATTTTGAAATCCATTAATCTGGTTTTCTGACAAATAAGAAAAAAATTGAAAATGCCATTTTATATAGAATGTCAGTAATATAGCAAGGACATTTCTAAAGAAACATCTGAAGTTTCTCCATTCTCAGTGCTGTTATAGGCAAATGTTTCCCAGAGTTATACACGAGGGATGGCTCCTTCTTAAACCAGGAAATAACACTGAACCAAAGGAGAACTGTGCACTGGGGTGGGGTCACAGTGGGTAAATTCTGAGCAATGAGATTTCCTGGAGAAGTATTTGTCTAGTAAAGTTTGCACCTAACTTTTGAATTTCATCATCCAAAAATCTGATCTTCCTCAATCTCTAATCATTCTGACAGAGCTTACTGAGCTACAACTTTTTGTTTTTACTCCAAAGACCTCTTTAAATAAATTACTTTTCATCTCTTTTTTCCTGTTATAAATTTTTTAGTCAGGCTTTATTACGGCTATTTCTTTTGGCTGTGTGGGAAACAAACTCTGAAACTTGCTATTAATTCTTCATGAAAATAAGTTATTGTCCACCAGAAACAAATTGCCAGACAAATGTCAAACACTTAAAAAAATTGCATTGCCACTTTCTAAACGTCTTGTTTTTCCAAGAGAATGTAATTATATTTGATAATGACAATAACTGTGATCTTGTTACATCTGTGGAGCTTTGCTATATGAAAAGCATTAAATAGTACCAACCAGGAGATGCTGGAAGTAAAACTATTATGCTTAATGACACTAAAATATGAATAACAGTGACCATTTAATGAGCACTCAAGCACCAAGCACTGCATTTCACTTACTTCATCTCTGATCCGCACACATCCTTACTATTGAAGATATCCTGCTTCACAGAGAAAAATAATTTAAATAATTTTCCCTCTGTATCATATGCCTAAATTGAGATGAAAACTTAATATATGCCCAATACTCAGAACACCAAACCTCGAATCCATCGGCTGCCATTTCTTAGGGTAAAGTGTTAGAGATACGTGAAATGAAAGCACGTTGAGTGGAGGAGCCACTTATTATCTCATTGTAGCTCCTAATGCATCTGTAAGCAATGACCTGCCTCACATCAGGACAAAGAACTATAAACTGTGAAACAATTAGTCGCTCCCCTCCTTAATCAGTAAGTTTAAAATCCCTACAATAACTTTTACTTTCTCCCCAAATAAATATTAAGCCTTTAACAAATTTTGTAGTCTGACACTCAGGTAAATCCCCTTTCCATTTGGAGGCCACCAGTGATTCTAGTTGTCTTCCTTCTGGCTATTCTGCTTCCAACCCCAAGTTTCTTAAGTTACCATCTCCTTTTCGCCTCTGTCTGCTCATAAGTTACTTTCCCAGGAACTTTTCCTGGCCTCAGGATAACGTCAGATCCTTTTTCCAGGTGTGAGTTCTCACTGCCTTGGAGCTGGCCTCTCTAGCATGTAATGCAGTTGTAATCAGTTGTTGGACACGGACTATATACACTAAATTGTGAATACTTATAAACATAAACTTTCACAGCAGTTCTCCTTGTCTGCTTGTGGGCTTCCTGGACCACTCCTTGTGCTGATCCAGGTGTTGAGTGAGTCAAAGAAATAGAGGACCTGTAGAAAACTATAGCCACAGAAACAGAAAGGAGAGAGGGGGGAGGGGAAGTGTGTGGGTGTGTGGGAAGGAGGGGGAGGGGAAGAAAGGGAGAGACAATTAAGCAAATAATTTGTAATTAGTTTTTAAGAATGCTGAAAGTAAAATCTGTATGAGAGTTCTCTATATTATCTTGACTTTTTTTTCTTGCAAGTTTGAAAGTATGCAAGATACATACTAAAATGTAAGTATGCATGGAAACATGGAGTTAATACTTCATGACGAGTTTATTGAAAGGTCATGAAAGTTGTTCAATAATCTCCAAAGATCACAGGAATGAGAACATTTCAATGACATATTATACTTGTAGTGAATGTGAAATGGGAAATAAAGTGAAGATTCTAACCCAACTCATTCAGCAGAAATGGTTTTAATCCTTTCTGATTAACACCCACAATTCTACATATTCAGTTTACATTTTCCAAGATTTGAGAGATCATTTTGTTAAATAACTTATTGCATGGTCTCTGATAAACAAAGGCTCTTGAAAAGCAATTCTGAGTGGATGAATGAAACACCTCGGGTCTTGTGTAGTACGCAGTATGTACCTTGTATTCTGCTCTAGTGTTGCACTTAGATTATATCAGGGCTCAGTAAAGAGCTATCTAGTAAGTAATCTTGGCTCAGTCATATAGTTTCTATAAAAACTTCTCAACTTCTCAATTATAATGAAAGGGCAGCCATAGATAACAGCAAACAAATTAGTATGGCTTTAAAAAAAACTTTATTAATAGACACTAAAATTTAAATTTCATGTTATTTGCATGTGTCACAAAATGCTCTTTGATTGATTCTACCCAATCATTTAAAAATGCAAAAAAACATTTGTAGTCTGTGGGCTGTTTAAAAGCAAGCATCAGGCCAGGCTGGACATATGGGACAAGGTTTCTGAACCACTATATTTGTACAGTGTCCCAAAAAATGTATACACACTTTAACAGCTGGTAGCTCAATGTTGAAAATAAATATATTTTAATAAACGCTGCCTTTATAATCATTCAAAGTGTATGTATACATTCTTTGGGACACCCTATATATTTGCTTTTTATTTCTTTTTCTTTCCTGATCATTGTGGCTAGAACTTTTAGTGCTATGTTGAATAAGAGTGGTGAAAGCAGACATCCCTGTCTTGTTCCTGATCTCAAGGGAAACACATTTACAAAACAAGGACAGGCTCACAGATAGAGAGGGGGCAGACAGCTCTGGTATGTGTGGGGTGGTTGTGGCTGAGGGTGGAGGGATTGAGCAAAAAGGGGAAGAAAGAGAGAACTCATGGACATGGACAACGTGTGGTGCTTGCAGAGGCCAGGAGGGTGGGACAAGGTGAGAGAGGGCATAGAGGGATAACTGGTGATGGGAAAATAAAGTGAAATAAACTATAATAATAAGAGAAATAAGAGTTGTTGCCCACTGAGTGTGATGTTGGCTGTAGGTTTGTCATATACGGCCTTTATTTTGTTGAGGTATGATCCCTTTATTCCCACTTTGCTGAGAGTTTTTACCATAAACAAAATAGAAACAGAGCCACGGACACATGGTACAGTCTGACAGATGTCAGAGGGGTGGTGAGGAAGCGGGGGCAGGATGAAAGCAAGTGAAGAGAATATCCAAAGAATATGCATAACCCACGGACACATACAACAGTGTGCTTAGGGTGGAAGGAGGGGAGGGCAGTGTCTGCGTGGAGGAGGCAGGGGGCCAGGGGATGGGGACATCTGTAGTAATATCAACAATAAAAATACAAATAAAGGAAGAAATGTTTGCCCTCAAGTGGGCAGGGTAGGGCAGGGTAAATGAGTGTAGAGATATAGATGGTATAGATGATAGATGATAGATAGATGATAGGTAGATGATAGATAGATAGATGATAGATGATAGATAGATATAGATGATGATAGATGATAGATGATAGATAGATGATAGATAGATAGATAGATAGATAGATAGATAGATGATAGATAGATAGATAGATAGATAGATAGATAGATAGATAGATAGATAGATGATAGATAGATGATAGATAGATAGATAGATAGATAGATAGATAGATAGATAGATAGATAGATAGATAGATGGATGATAGGTAGATGATAGATTAGATAGATGATAGATGATGATAGATGATAGACAGATGATGATAGATGATAGACAGATGATAGATAGATGATGATAGATAGATAGATAGATGATAGATGATAGATAGATAGATAGATAGATAGATAGATAGATAGATAGATGATAGATAGATGATAGATAGATAGATGATAGATAGATAGATAGATATAGATAGATAGATAGATAGATAGATAGATAGATAGATGATAGATAGATAGACAGATAGATAGATGATAGATAGATGATAGATATAGATGATAGATAGATGATAGATGATAGATAGATGATAGATAGATAGATGATAGATAGATAGATAGATGATAGATAGATAGATGATAGATGATAGATAGATAGATAGATAGATGATAGATAGATAGATAGATAGATAGATAGATAGATAGATAGATAGATAGATAGATGATAGATAGAGATAGATGATAGATAGATAGATAGATAGATAGATAGATAGATAGATAGATAGATAGATAGATAGATAGACAGATAGATAGATGATAGATAGATGATAGATATAGATGATAGATAGATGATAGATGATAGATAGATGATAGATAGATAGATAGATGATAGATGATAGATGATAGATAGATAGATAGATAGATAGATAGATAGATAGATAGATAGATAGATAGATAGATAGATATAGATAGATAGACAGATAGATAGATGATAGATAGATGATAGATATAGATGATAGATAGATGATAGATGATAGATAGATGATAGATAGATAGATGATAGATTGATAGATAGATAGATAGATAGATAGATAGATAGATAGATAGATAGATAGATGATAGATAGATAGATAGATGATAGATGATAGATAGATAGATAGATGATAGATAGATAGATAGATAGATAGATAGATAGATAGATAGATAGATAGATGATAGATAGATAGATAGATAGATAGATGATAGATAGATAGATAGATAGATAGATAGATAGATAGATAGATAGATGATAGATAGATAGAGGATCTATTGGATATATGTTACTTCTGAGCATTTACGACGCTGAGTAATAGCACGATTAACCAAGATGATGCAATCAGAACCTGTGCACTTCTCCCTTAACAGCTTTGTGCTTTGGACAATGTTACTTAAATTTCATGAGTCTCAGTATTCTTATCTGCCCAATGTAGCTAATAATATATCCTCTAGAATTGTGCCATGAGTTCTAAAAGAAAAAACAAGGTCAAAATTCCTATCGTAGTTTGGTAGTTAATAAACATTGTTCTACTTTCTTCTAGAGAACTTAACTAGTAGTGGCTTAAACAGTACACACACTCATTGTTCTGGAGCAGAAGTAACCCTATTGCAACTAAGACCCACACAATGTCTCTCTTTGCTTTTTGCCCTCTCATTATCCAGGCCATCTCCTCATGTTTCCAAGTTGGCTACTATAAATACAAACCTCCTGCACTCACGAGATATTGTCCATGCTCTGGGGACAACTGCAGGGACAATAGATTTTTATTCACACTCTTCTCCCTGTTCCAAGAGAAGAAAATTTCCTTTCCCCTTGTTGGTCAGAACTGGGCCACACGGCACATACCAGAGAGTCACTCTCTAAGGGGGAAGTAATTTCTCAGGTAGGCTGGTCAAACCCTGATTCCTTCTCCAGCCTGTCTGCAACCAAGGTAGAGGTTGGAAATGGCTGTTGATTAAAAAAGCAGTAATGGCTGTCACTTTGATGGACTTGAAAAACTCAGCATTTGGCTGTTTCTCATGTATAAGCATTTATTATTTATGTTTATATGACCGCCCCATTAGAAATTGTGGGGCACGTAAGAATCACAAAGACAGGACAGAGCATCTCATCTATGGCACTTATTTAACCAAAAGTAAATGATACCTGTGGAGGGACGTCAGTGTTGCTCAATAAATTAATGCTGGCTTATGGAATTATCGTGGTGCCTTTGACTAATAAATTATGCATATTTCCCATAGAATGGGTAATTTTTTTAGGTACATGCATATATTTTTACTCTAAGGATGAATTGACGAATGAAATGCATGAAAAATCCAGTGGTTTGGGGCTGAATAAATTATCTTTCTTGAGTTAAGACATAATCTTTATAACTCGTGACTGTATAAGAAAAATATTTTTACATGTGTTACTCTATTCACTACGCAAAAGTACCTAAGCCAGGAATTATCACAACTGACAATTTACAGGTGTAGAAAGAGAATCTCAAAGAGACCAATTTATATACTCAAGGTCTCATACCTCCTCAGCTGCAAAGCCAAGGCTAATACTCAGGGTTCTGATTCTAAGCTCAGAACTCTTTTCATTAAAGCACTGCAGACAGGTTTCTCCTGAAACATGATATATATCACAAATGTCTTCTCAGTGACTGTAGGCAGGACTTCCTTCAGAGAGCCAGAAATAAGTGAAGAAGAGAGGTTTTTTTTATACATATGTTTCTGAATGTGGCATGGCTGGGTTTGTACAAATGCAGCTATATATACTTTAGAGGGTGACATCCTCCCCCAAAATAAATCTAAGAATTTGAAAAATACACAGCTAGGAGGAGTTATCAAGATATTATCCTAAACTGCATTCCTATTGATTATTCATTAATTTAACATCCTGATTTCTAAGGTAAATAAGGAGTCTCTGAATCTGCTGCTGGAAACAGAATAGACTGGTAAAAAATCTGGTAAAAAGCCTGGAAGGTTGACAAAACCATTTTATATCTAACATCATTCATTCATCATGAAATTCTTGAAAGCCTACTATGCGTGCTAAAGACTCAAAGTTGAATGCTAAGTGATAACTACTCAGAGTTAGACAAATATGTGAACAGCACCATGACCATAATCAATAAAGACCTCAAGAAGGAAGTCTTAACTAAATTTGGACTTGAATGCTGAATGCTAATTAGCCAGTTAGAAAGGAGAGATCCCTAGAAGAAAGAGTAGTGCTCTCACACCGCAAGGCAGGCTACCGACTAAGGAACATGCATTCCAAGCGAAGGCATTTAAAACGTTGTTCTATTTGCAAGAGACAGGTGATGGACATACGTAGTTTTGATGCCCAGGATGAGTGCTGTGGGGACAAGGCTGTGCTTAAGGTAGACCAGGAGAAAGAAGTACTGCTGAGAGGCTCAAATGAATTCTTCTCAACATTTGGCTGAGGCCCATTTGCCTTAATAGAAAAGCCCACTCTTCTGCAAAGCAGACTTTGCCTTCATCACCCTTAGACTTGACTTTCCTATAAAGGCAAGTGACCTGGCTTAGCCTGACTTGAATAACAGGTGACTGAAATCTCTTTACCCCCACAGAGACAAAGAAGCGCTTCATTATGCCAGTTCCAAGTTTTCCTCCCCAGAGAAAACAATCTGCCAACTTATAAGCTCCGATAGCCCTTATTATCTGAACCAAGTGTCACTTAATCACATACCAACTGTTGCCTTAACTTTTTAATGTATTTACATGATGTTTTCCCAAATCATTTTTGGTTCCATAACAGCAGAAAACTTTTTCCCACTTCTTATACCTGTAGGTTTTGTATATTACTGGCTACACATACTATAAAAAGGAAAAATAAGACAAGAACAAAATTAAAACATTAGAAAAAGAAAGAATAAAAGAAAAATAATTAAATTAACTTTCGCTACATCATTTTTTAAAACTTTATTTTGAAGATATGGGTGGCACCAGAAGTCATTGTTCAATCCTTACAACGTATTATATGTAAGGTTGAAAAAATCCAAAACTTCTGCTACTGGAAACAGAATAGACTCTGCGTTGTAGACTCTGCTCCCATGCAGAGCGTGCACTCACATGTCACAGTGACTTCCAACTACCTGCTTTCTAAACATAAAGGAAGCAGAATGGGGAGTTTCCATTTTCAAGTGCTGTATGGCTGAGGCCATTTCTTCTGGATGATGTTTAACATGTCAGTCTGCTTGCTCTTAGGATCCCATCTATAAATTGGGATTCTATATGTTTTACAGAAATGCTGTATGTCTTACAGGAGGATCACAAAATCAATGAGACAAACCAGCTGCTGAATATTTGAAGGCTAAGATTCCAGCTCATGAGTGGTTCTTTCCCTTCTCCTCTTTCAGGGAGAAAGAAACGGGAGCTCTCAAGGGAAAATAGAAGGGAATGAAAGTTTCCCATTCCCTATTAGGCCATCAACCTGCTCGATCGAAGCAGGGCTTTAAGCCTCTTCAAAACAAGGTGCTTGGAAGTATGACTTTCTCTCCTACAGCTATCATCATGAGGGGAAAGGGGAGATTATTCTGCTTCTACTCCACTTTTCAAAAGGAATGTTTATCAGACTAAAAGGCTTAGAAAAGAATGTCAATAGGTAAATATCAATCTGGCTGAAAACCCTTTTAAAAGCATTAATATTCCACAGCTACTAAAATCTTGCTGGCAGAAGATGGAATTGTTTAGTGTTGTGTGAGAGGAGCGGCTGCCGGCCCCTCGCCACACGGAGTGGCCGTATCCTCACTGAAATGCTAGCAGATCTCAGACGAATGTCTGCTGTTCAAGGCTCAGGGCTGCTCTGAGAACAGGTGTGCTTGAGAGACAGGGAAAAGCTACAACTGTAAACAGAACTTCAGTTTCGGTGCAAGGTGTGTGCTATTCACTAGGTCTGCATACGGACTTCAGTAAGGCAGAGTTCCAACGTCTGCTAATCACCCGAAGGTCACCACAGTTTGGGAGCTCATGTAACAAATGTCCCTGTCTGCCTTTTAATATATAATCCAAGCACATTTATTGTCAGAGATTCATTTTAAGTCATTCTGTCAGAAAATAAAGACACCACCTTCCATAACTTTTGAAATAGTTCATTTAAACGATTTTGAGAGGCGTGGAAAGTGGGGTGATATAGTGGAACACTAGCCTCAGTAACTAAAGGCTGGTGTTTTCTGGGTACCATGTTCCCATTTGTCATCAGAGAGGGCCTGGAGCGTGGGCTGGTGTGTGAAGCAAGGGCCGAGGGGCTGTGAACGGCCACCACCGTCTTCCAGAGGAACTGTCAATACCTGCTAGCGCTGAAGGTAAGCGTTTCCTGGTATCAAAGTGTTTACTCCCAAGTACATACTTGAGGAAAACCAAGAGATAGTACAAGATCATATAGTGTATATTGAGAAAAAAAGACAGCAGAATTAATCTGTAGGTTAATAAAGAGAAGAATTAATGAATATGTTGTGGTGTACAAGTAAAATGAAATATAATACAGCAGTTAAAATGAAAGAATTCAGACCACATGTGTCCAAATGCAAACGTTCCAGAAACAGAATGTAGATAAAATTGCAAGGTGAAAAAGAAACAGTGGGATCCACTTACATATTGGTCAAAGGCGATCGAAGCCGTGCTGTACGTTGCTGAGGAATGAAGATGCGCGTGGTAAATGCACAAACACATGATCTATAGGGATAAGAAACAAACCCACAAGTGTTTACTTCTAGGCGTGATGGGAGGTGGATGGGCGCAGGCAAGGATGCAAAAGGGACTTAAATTACATGTGAAGTATGTTATTTCTTTCAAAATGTCTAAGGGTTAAAAACATACAAAGCTAGATAAGGGTTCATAGTTTCTCTTCTAGTCTCTCTAGTATGATAAAACTGGCCGTACAGTGATTTTAAACCTGGGGTCCTCCAAGGCCAGGCTAGGGCTGCAGCGCCTGGGGGCCTTCAGGAGAGAAGCCCCAGCCTCCTGCTCCTGCTCCCTGGGCTCCTGCTCCCCAGGCCGGGCTCAGCCCCGGGCTCCTGCTCCCCAGGCCGGGCTCAGCCCCGGGCTCCTGCTCCCCAGGCCGGGCTCCTGCTCCCCGGGCTCCTGCTCCCCAGGCTCCTGCTCCCCAGGCCCGGGCTCAGCCCCGGGCTCCTGCTCCCCAGGCCGGGCTCCTGCTCCCCGGGCTCCTGCTCCCCAGGCCGGGCTCCTGCTCCCCGGGCTCCTGCTCCCCAGGCTCCTGCTCCCCAGGCCCGGGCTCAGCCCCGGGCTCCTGCTCCCCAGGCCGGGCTCCTGCTCCCCGGGCTCCTGCTCCCCAGGCCGGGCTCAGCCCCGGGCTCCTGCTCTCCGGGCTCCTGCTCCCCAGGCCCGGGCTCAGCCCCGGGCTCCTGCTCCCCGGGCTCCTGCTCCCCGGGCTCCTGCTCCCCAGGCTCCTGCTCCCTAGGCTCCTGCTCCCCAGGCCGGGCTCAGCCCCGGGCTCCTGCTCCCCAGGCTCCTGCTCCCCAGGCCGGGCTCAGCCCCAGGCTCCTGCTCCCCAGGCTCCTGCTCCCCAGGCCGGGCTCAGCCCCGGGCTCCTGCTCCCCAGGCTCCTGCTCCCCAGGCCGGGCTCAGCCCCAGGCTCCTGCTCCCCAGGCTCCTGCTCCCCAGGCCGGGCTCAGCCCTGGGCTCCTGCTCCCCAGGCTCCTGCTCCCCAGGCCGGGCTCAGCCCCGGGCTCCTGCTCCCCAGGCTCCTGCTCCCCAGGCCGGGCTCAGCCCCGGGCTCCTGCTCCCCAGGCTCCTGCTCCCCAGGCCAGGCTCAGCCCCAGGCTCCTGCTCCCCAGGCTCCTGCTCCCCAGGCCGGGCTCCTGCTCCCCAGGCTCCTGCTCCCCAGGCCAGGCTCAGCCCCAGGCTCCTGCTCCCCAGGCTCCTGCTCCCCAGGCCAGGCTCAGCCCCAGGCTCCTGCTCTCCGGGCTCCTGCTCCCCAGGCCGGGCTCCTGCTCCCCAGGCCGGGCTCAGCCCCAGGCTCCTGCTCCCCAGGCCGGGCTCCTGCTCCCCAGGCCGGGCTCCTGCTCCCCGGGCTCCTGCTCCCCAGGCCGGGCTCAGCCCCAGGTCCCTCCTCCCCAGCCCGGGCAGCAGGGCCGGAGAAGCCGCCTGGGCTTTGAGGTTCGCGGTTCCGGCCCCGGGGCGGGCAGGGCCTTCCCCCCGCAGCCAGAGCGGGGGCGAGGGGAGCCCCGCGCCCGAGCACCGCGGAACCGGCGGCTCGCTCTCCGGCCGGGGCTCGGAGGGAAGAGGGTCTGCACTCCACCGGCTGGAGGCCCTCAGGGTTCTTCCTCCCGAGCGCGCGGCCGCTAGGGTCCCGCGGGCGCCGGCCCCGCTCCGGCCAAAGCCGCGGGCGGACTCGGGTCCTGGCGCGGAGGCCCCTCAGCGCGCCCGGCAGCGGGACCCGGGTCCGAGGCCGTCGGGGGAGCCCCTGCGGCTGCGGGCGCGCCGGGGCACGTGCCCCCCTCCAGGCTGCCCCCGGGACTGCGGCCCCTCACTTTGCTCGCGTCTGCGGGCGCCCGACGGCTTCCGGGGCAGTCAGGGGGCTCACGGCGAAGCAGGAGCGCGGCCGGGGAAAGCCGCGCGCCAGCGGCGGGCTCGGGCCGGGGGAGCCCAAGCTGCCCGCTCCCTCTCTTAACTCAAACCCCTCGGGCGGAGCCCTCGGACCGGAGCCCCACGAGCAGTGCGCGCCCCAGCCCCTCCCCCTCCGCACACCCCGCTCCGCCCGTCTCGCGGGCACGGCCGCCCGGCCCCCGCACCTGCGCTCACGCACCGCGCGGGGCAGCACCGGCCCCAGGGGCCGCGGGGCCGGGGGGCGGGGCGGGGCGAGGGGCGCGGGGCGGGGCGCACGTGCGGGTACAGCCGCCAGTCCTGCTCTCAGCGCCCTCGCCCCGCAGCCTCCACACTGGGGAGCACGCAGGGGAATCGTGTCGCCTTATCCGCCCCCCCCCCAAAACAACAGCAGCAGAAACAAGAGCCTCTCCTTAGTTCTTTGCAGACCTTTCCACGGGATGTTACTCTCGCTGATGCGTTTCTTCCCGCTCCTCTTAGTGTCCCTTCAGCAGCGCCTTCCAAAGCCTGGCTTAAATTTCAGTGCCTTTACCCAGCCCCAAATTTGGGGGGCAGGGAGGGAAGAGACACAGGGTCCCCTTCCCCTTCCCCGCCCCGGGTCCCCCTTCCCCGTCCCGGGTCCCCCTCCACCTTCCCCGCCCCGGACCCCTTCCCCGCCCCCGCCCCGGGTCCCCCTTCCCCGCCCCGGGTCCCCCTTCCCCGCCCCGGGTCCCCCTTCCCCGCCCCGGGTCCCCCTTCCCCGTCCCGGGTCCCCCTCCACCTTCCCCGCCCCGCCCCCAGCGCTCCGCAGCGCGGGGGCAGCGCGGGGGCAGCAGCGGGGCCGGCGGGCGCGCCCAGCCGCGGCGGGCGCGAAACGCGGGGCGCGGGGCGGGGCGGGAGCGGGGAGCGGGGCGCGGGGCGGGCCGGGCGCGGGGCGGGCCGGGCGCGGGGCGGGGGCGGGGGCGGGCCGCGCGGCGGCGCCTATAAGGAGCGGTCCGGGCCGTGCCGACTGCGGCTCGCTCTCCCCGCGCGGCCCCCGCGGCTGCAGCCGGCTGGCGCGGCGTCTCCAGGCTGCGGGCGCGCAGGACGCGGCGGGGCGGCGGCACCGCGGGCGGCCCGGCCCTGAAGCCCGGCTCAGCTCGCGAGGCCGGCGCGGCGGCGGAGCGCGGGGCGCGGGATGGAGTGAGGCCCGCGCCGCTCCGAGGGCTGGGGGAGGGCGCGCGGCGCGGAGGAGGCGCGGCGAGGAGCGCGGCGGGCCGGGACCGGGACCGGGACCCGGCTGGGAGCGCGCGCTCGGGGCGATGGATCCGGCGCGGCCGCTGATCGGCGTCGTCACTTTGCTGCTGTCCGGCGTGTGGCACCCGGGATCCGCGGCGACCAACTGTAAGTGTGAGCCGGGCGGCGGCGGGACGGGAGCGCCGGGTCTGGGAAGGCGAGCGTTCCGTGGTGCCTGGTCCGAGCAGAAGAAAGGGGAACGCTCGCCGGGGCGGTTCCCCCGCTCTCGCCATCCCGAAAGTTAGCGGAGCTCGCACGACCCGGCCCCGCCGGGTTTCCTGCGCCCCCTCCCCATTGCAAAGTTCAGGGCGGAGGGAGGGTCCGCCCGGCGCCCCCGCGCCCCGCGCCCCCGCGCGGTCCCGGCCGGGCTGCCCCGGAGGGCCTGGGCCAGGCTGCCGCGCCGCCGGGCGAGCCGGGGACGCAGGGGCCCGGCCGCCGCACCGGGACCGCGGCCGTCCCCAGGGCAGCCGCCCGGGCTCGCGGTGCGCCCGGCGCCGCGCCAGACGCGGGCCTCGGCTCTGCGCTGGCGGGAGCTCCAGCTGGGCGGCCGTGCAGCCGATGGGCGCCGGTTTAACGGGGCTGGGAGTTTTGGCCCAAGAGTCGTGGCCCGGTGTAGTCGAGCCACAGATCGATGGCTGTCTCTGTTACAGGAGGACAGCGTTGATGCCCCCCCCAATCTTTGTGCCCAAGAACACGTAACGAGTGTGCACTAAATGTACACACTGTTCTCCAAGCTGTAACCTCTGCAAGTGCGGAGCATTTAATTTAATAGGCAGGAAGGCAGGACACCTGGGGATCCGCCACCTGCACTGTGTATTTAAAGAACTCAGTTTGTCAAACTTGAATAAATCTCCAGAACCATCAGAGGTTTAAGCTCAATTGCTCAGCTGCCTCTCTAGGCAGAGAAGGGGAAGTTTTCCAGCTCTGGAAACTCCTAAATGAGAAAGAATGCAATTAAGCCATCTGTGTTTTCCCAAAGATGGTTTACCAAGGTTCCTCAGTTTTCTGGGCTTGCTCCTCTGTCTGCTAACCCCTCTGGAGGCTCAGGAATGTTTAATCATATTGGTACATTTTAATACTATTGCTTGTAAATCTGAACCATCTCTGCAAGTAAGACAGCTCGCTGCTCTGAGTCCCTCTTCAGTCCCAGCTCCTCAGGTCTGAGAAGGCCTCCAGTAAGATGCTCAGCCCAGACATACCTCAAGGGAGAGAATTAGACAATTGTTATTCCCCCAAAAACCACCCAAAGCAGAGAGTGTTTCTGTCTGTGATTCAGAATTGTAGATTCAGAATCTGTAGTTAGTGCAGATGGCTTCTGAAGGTTTTATTAAAGTTTGAATTCTAAAGCAGTGCTGAAGAGGTCAGCCTCTCTGGAAGGGAGGTCCTAAGGGCCTTGGATTAGAAATTATTTCAGGGAACAGGTAGGGACAGGTTATAATCTAATTTTCTTTCCCTCCTGCCCCACCTCCTCCTGCTTCCCTTCTGTCGTCTTCGTCTGTTAAGCAAAATTGTTCCCAAGGCGCTTTAGAAATACATCCGAGCCCTTTAGCAAGAGGTGAGGCCGGTGCGGAGTGGTGCGGGCACCTGCCGGAACGCTAGAGGTCAGTGTTGTCCTGATGATGCGAAGGTGTGGCGGGGAAGCCGCCTTCCCGGGGCAGTTACCTATCTGAAAGGGAAAATTCTGAAGACACACAAGATGGAGTGGGGAGTGCCGGCGAAGTAGACAGAACATACTCTATAGGAATATGATTCGGGCTTTCTTATGTAGTACATTTTCTTAGGAGCAAAGAAAACTATAAAATGTTGAGTGGCATTTTCTGTAAATTAATTGAATTATGGTTAAAATGTTATACTAAGGCTTATAAAACCTCTATGGTATGGGTTTAAGGCTCATGCTGATCATTACTAATGCAGCAATAAAGATGACTCTGAAATTTAAAATAAAACTGTGATAACAAGCTTTAATATTTCATCACTGACAGTTTAATTTCCTTATTTCCAATCACCATTTCAATGGAATGCACTCTGCTTGCTAAATATTTTGGAGCCAGTGTCCTTAAAGAGTATTGATAAATGCTTTTATTATGCTGAACAAAATGTATTAATTAAGTGAACGGTAGGCTAGCTGCAGAAAATTACTTCTGAACTCAGTAGGTCTTGGTAGTCTCCAGAACCTGAAATGCAGAACCTCCAAGGAAAAATAAAAAAGGAACATTCTACAGTTCTCCAGACATTGATTGTCCACACTCTTCGTCCATTAAACACAGGGCTTTGATCTTCCATCAATTCCAATCCATTAATATTCATATGCTTATTTTGAGGAACAGTCCATTTGTGGAAGTTTGTAAATTATTTGAAGAAACTATTTTTTTCAAGTTTATTCTTTCCATATTTTGAAATAATATTTCATGTTATTTGTGAGAGTAGCTTTGAAAATGGGTAGTTATCCAAGATGCTCCGTGGTATCTGTGTGCCTGTGAACTTTGTTCAAGTAAAACCAACTTTTGCTTTCATTCTTCTAATAATAATTTGTTGTTGCTAGTGTTGTGTGTGTGTGTGTGTGTTTAATTTTCTCATAATCTTATCAAATTTGGACATTTATCTGCAGGGGGAAAATGAATGCTTACCCACTTATAGATTTTATACATTTCTAATTAAACAAAATTAAAATAAAGTCAGGTTGGAAGGCCAGCTACAGTATAGATATTATGAATTTGTGCAGAGAGTGTAATTACCAACCAGTAATAAAAACTCTGCAAATTTCCCCATTCCAGATTTTCAGGATATTAAATAGCTACAACACATTCTTTGGATTTACCCTGAGGGAATTAGTTAATTTCAAATGTAGATATGATAGGCCAGTGTTAAATGAAAAACCCTTTTATATATAACATCAACTCCTTTGACACAAGAAGAAATGATGCAACTTGATATTTAATTGAAGTGAAACCAGGATTTTGAAATGCCATGGAGTTCTAGCCCCAATTATGCTTCAGCTAAGATGCCAGATGCTCCTCAGGTTAAGCCGGTGGTCACAGGCTTGGCTATAAAATAGCAACTGAGATGTATATCTACTCCCCTCAGAACAGCTGCTTAATATTTCACTGAGGAAATTCTTCAAATATTAGATATGTTGAAAGAACATTATGATGGAAGAACTTGTATTCAGAAGATAAGAGGAATGCATAGGACACTAATAGGGTCACTATTCACTTTATTTTTAAACCATAATCAGATATTATGTGACTATAAAGAGCCTTAATTTTCACCAGTAAGTTACTTCAGATGATCTCCAAGCATCTTATCTGTTTGTTGTTATATATGAGGTTCACACAGATAATAGCCTTGAGAGGGAAAAGCTCTTCGTTCTAGCCCTTCATCGCAGAACTTCATCTAAAATATACGAGGATGCCAGTCACATTCATAGATATCTTCAAATAAAGGGATGCACTACAGCTTCAGTCATCTGAACCTTATGCACAAGCCTAGTTGAGAGGTAATATTATGAACAGACAAAGGTTAGGCTGATTTCTTTTGAGAGGAAAGTATTTGCGGTATATTTCTGTGGCATTTATAGTCAGCAGACGTGAAGGAAGTATGTAATGCTCATTTGGAAGAGTCCTAAAGATGTCCCCATGGTTGAATGGGCTTGGTTTTGACAATCCATTTGAATCCGCTTTCCTTTCTCTTCACATAGCCCCCATCTCCAAACCAGATTCCTGCTTCCACTATTGGAAAACGTAAAGAAAAATCTAGACTAGCAGTTTTCACACAAAGGCACAGAATTATGAGAAAATTTATTTCCATAGGAATAGGCCTCTCCCTCTCTTATTCTCAATCTGATGAATGAATGTTCTCTAAATTGCAATTTTTCATTTTCCCCCATTCCCCTTACCCTTTTTTCTTTATTGGGATCCAGTTTTCCTTTGTTACAAAACAAAGTTATGTGATATATTCTTTGAAATGTTTCTAAAAACCTTTAGTAGGTGATCAAAGCCCTTTAGTTTATATGTCAGAAATCTGCTGAAATATGGCTTTTATACATGAACTAATTATCCTTGTCATATAAGAAAGTAGGGGGAGGGTCTAGTTACCTGAAAGACCAAAATAGTCATTCACTCAGTAGGACTTTATATTGAAGCTTCTGTGTATTCATTTGGAGCCAACAATGACATTTTTAATTCATAAGAGAAGCTGTCTTCATTCATCAGAGCTCTGACACTGTCTGGCTGGTGTCCTTGTAAAGGTTATGGACTTATCCTAATGTTCTCGGTGTATTAAATAAAGGAGTTAGATCAAATTATTATTAAGGACCTATCTCATCATAATGTATTTTTGTCTTTAACTACTGATGTTGCCTACTGATCATTTCATTTGGATACTTCTGGGGTGATTGTACTCAAAATTGTTAAGCAGTTTTATTTATAAGAACAACATAATAGGCTTTTAATTTCTAATTAACTGCTATGCACTTTGTTTCCCTCACTTCAGTATGCTAAGTCCACAAAATTTGGCCAGGTAACCCTACTAAGTAGACTTTATTAAATTCACCTTACCAATGAGTACGTTTAAGGTTAATAGAAGTTAATAAATTTCCCAGGATCATAAAGCTAATTGATGAAAAAGATCAGGATCTGGAACTATATCTACCTATCTCCAAAGACCACATTCTTTGCAATATATGAAATTAATTCCTGTGAACTTAGGGCCTGTGTGAGCATCTGTGGAAAGTTGCTTTGGAACTCCTATGGTTAGTCTCTGTAGCTCTGTCCTCAGAAAAAGATATGAGGTCACAGTTTCCACCAGAGCCAACTCTTAAGTTATAACTTAAAGCAACAACCAAACATTTACATTATATCTGATACAAGAGGCCAGACATTACCATGGTCAAAAATAAGATGCTTCACATCTGACATGCACCAGAAGCTTTACTTTTCTTATGAGTTTCCATAAAAACTTGATAAGGAAAGGACATACACTTGATGAAGACTTGTGACCACACACACACACACACACACACACACCAATACCTGAAAGGCACTGCTATTGATGTCATATCAGTTTATAGATGTCAGACCAAATATAGCACTGCCAAGAACTGAACTTCATCTTGACCGCTCCCCATCCTCTAACTTCTAATTTTATGGAACTTCTCACTCCACAAACAAACCATGCTGTCTCACATTGCCTCCTCCTATCATTTATTTGCTATTTTGTCTGCTTAGTTTAGAAGGCCCTTTCTCATTTTTATCTTCTCTCACTTCCTCCCAATACCACATGCACGCACACACACACATGCACACACACACACACATTTTCACCAGGCTGGGTCAAGTGCCCTTATATATTACTATTATATTTTTATAATCTTTGTCTCCTGATTAAATGGCAAGTTTCCTGATTATCATATTTTATTTGAATGTCTATATTCAATAACTAAAACATTGTACAAATGAATGGATGAGATAATAAATGAATGGTTTCCAACTAAGAATTTTTATTTCACAATTAAAATACTTATATGGTTCTGTAGCTAGAACTTTGAAATTTATTTGTTTTACATTTCTTTTTTAAAATAACAAGTATTGCTTATTGCTTTGGAGATGCCAAGAAGTAATTAGCATGTGGGGCTGTTAGTGAAAGAGCAGACTCTCAGATCACTGTACTGGACGTGTGAGCTGGGGAAGGCCCTGCACTCACGCAGGCCTGAGGTTTCCATGATTTCATTCAGACATGATTCTACTTATGTGTCAAGTGGCCTTTGGTTCCTAAATGAGAAACCCTCTGTGTCCATCTGAGCTCAGTGCAAAGCTTGAGCTAATTTTATTAACTTGCTTTTGCAATTTTAATGAGTGTTTCCCACATAGTCTATAGATTTACAAATATATAAGAACTCTTCATAGTGCAGGGTTCAGTATAAAAAAGAAAAATGTGGGCTCTATTTAATTGGGTTTTAGCAGTAAATCACTGTAAGGATTTTTTTTATTGCAAACCTACAACAGTACCCTAATAACATTATTCTGAGTCTCCAATGTCGTCTCATCAAATTGTGGTGGGGGGAGACTAAAGTGTTAATGGTCAGTGTGATATTCATTTGAAAAATTTATTGAAGAAATGAGTCCCAACTAAAGGTTTTCTTTCCAAAACTCAAGGTTATTGTTTTTTAAAATCACTCTGGAGAAATAAAGATGACTAAGAAGCCCATGACCTCAAGGAACCCTGAACATGGGCAGCCAGAGAAATACATTTTTAAACGTGTCAAAGTGATAAATGCTGTAACAAAGGTAAACACAAGATGTAACGTCAGGCACAAGGGAATTTCGGAGTGCTGGGGCATCCAGGCAAGCTCTCAGGGGAATGAAAGTAACTCAGACAAAGTCAGACTTCCCTGGCTGAGAAATGCAGAGAGACTCTTCCAGGCTTTCTGAGTGAAAGCCTGGGAGTGGGGTGTGTTGAAGTGGCTCTGAGGGTAGAAAAGAAACTATGGGCAAGCGTGGGGCTCCTACATTTTCACTGGTAAGCTGTGGAGAGCCAGTGAAAGATTTGTACATGCAATTAGATATACATATTTAGATCTGTTTGTAAAACAATTATTGTGAAGAATAGACTAGAGTGAACCGAGGCTAATAGTGAGGAAAGCAGTGAAGAGATCAGTGCAGGGACTCAGATGATGATTCATAAGGGCCTGAAGAAGAAGCGGCAGAATCCACAAGGTTACACAGAATCAGAAGGAAAACAATGGCCAAGTAAATTCCAAACAGGGAAATCTCTGAGCTCGCGCCCCCGCAGAAGGCACAGGGTGTGGTTGAATGCCTTCTACAGCTGCTCCCGTGGTTTTTGACAATGAGAGCTCTGGGTGCTGGAAGGGGTGCTCTGTTCTCTGAATGAACCTCTTCCTGGGAGTACCCGGTGGCCAGATTCTCCGCGGTGTGTTTCCTGTGTGCGTGACACCGTATAGCGTATGCTCTCTGCGCCCGTCATCCCGACGCATCTTCTACTCGGTACATTATGCCGGCTTTGTCAGCAGAGTGAGAACTAGTCGTTAAAGATCATGTAATTAAACCTCCGCATCCCCCCCCCCCCCTGGGGTGAGCGGGATCATTACCACCCCGGGTTGCTCCAGGGAAACAGGAGCAAGGGGCACTGGATGTGCCACATTGATTTGCTATCATTGGTGGTTGATTTGCTGGCATGAATTCTGTGTCTCTACTTTTCTAATTTCTTTTGTGCATATTCTTGGGGGTTGATTAATGCCATCTGTTCACTGGATCAGCTAGATTGAGTTTTAAAGGAAATGTTGAAGATAGAAAGGAAGTGAAGGGAACGCCACGACACCACTCATGATGTGTATTATTTTTAACTAGCCACCTTCGGAAGCAGAGACGTTCCTCTGAAGACAGTCTAAAGAAAGTTGCCTAACAGACGGATGATTGTAGGTGTTAGTCTAGGTTGCTGTTTACTTAATGTACGTGTTCCCTCCCCCTTTCCCGCTCCTCTCTGCCACGTGGCCATGCCTTTGGGGGTTACAGCTGGCTTTTCTCTGAGCTCCTGATTGTGATAAAGTGTGAGAGGAGGGGAGAAGTCTGTGGATCCAGGGCTGTCTCTTGAAACTCTGTGGGCATAATCACCAACCGTGAAACCTCCCAACAAAGCCTGATCTGAGGGCAGCCCTGGCAGGGCTCTGCCACCCTGGCACTGGGAGAGCCCACCTGAAAACAACACCCCCACTCATCTGTCCCCAGACAACTCTCTCTAACTCCATTAGCCTCCTGAAGCTGCAAATATGGGGGGAAGCCATTCAATTCATAGAGATAAGCATTACCACACAGACCCCACTGGAGGGGAACACATAAGAAGGTAAATTGATACTGAACTACACCTGACTCAGAGAAACACCTTTTGCCAAACGAAAGTTTATTGGGTATCTGAAGAGGGGAGAGAATGTTCTGAGTTGGGGGCAAAGAATTGAATGTTCAGGGTGGCAGGAGGAGTGTGTCAGCTTCTGGCTTTGCCAGGCTCAGCCTCCCAGTTCCTTACGAGGCTGAGAGAGCAGCAGGTGGGCAAGGGGAGGTGGTAAAGGATGGTGAGCAGGGCACACGTCACACAGCTCAGGTGTATCTGCTTCCCATCTGGGAATATTTCCTGTGTATACTATCACGGACCTTGGAGAGTCGGTGTAAGTATAATACGGGTCACTCTGTATAAAATGCACAGGATGTGGGCATTCAATGATCACTGTAATAATAATTATAATTACTGATGAACCTCAACAGGGGTTCTCTCAAGATCAGTTATAATGCTAATTAGGGCAAAGACAACTACATTTCCATTTCCACAAAGATAGAAAGGCCCACCATCTTTCCTCCCGGAAATCAGAGCCGAGTGACTGCCACAGCAAACAGAAGCTTGTTCTCATTGCGCTCCTATGTCAGAGGGACGCTGGCAGAATCTGTCTCCACCTGATCAAGGTAGACGATCATTTGGATTTCTCACGTGATTCCTCAGCTTTGTCGTGATATGATCACAGCTTCTGGGCCTTGGCCAGTGGACTTGCTGGTTGAAAAACTCACACAGGGAGCCTCATAAGAGAGTGGGGAATAGAGCTTCATCTATAAAAATAAGCAGCACTCACCTTCTGAACACTGAGCAGGTCCTTGCAGAAGATGTGGGGAAGTGTCTTTGAACAGACTTTGAGAGCTTTAGAGGCCCCAAACAGGAGAGTGGGTGACGTGTTCCCAGTACCCTAGGCCTTCCATGTGTAGGAAACTTGGGCAGATGGAGGTAAAATCTGAAGGTTGGGACACCTGTGTTTCCTCTGCGTGTACTGCTGAATCATGCTTTGTGTGAATAAATACTAGGAGTGTTAATGTAGGGCTAAATCGGGCTGGTGCAATGACTGAGGAATTGTACATACTCAGACCACCTTTACGTGCTCATTCATTCATTCATTCATTCACTCACTCAGACATGTCTATGTGATGCAGACACTTCCCTGTCTACCCACAAAAGCCTTTGTTCATTGCAGATCAGTTGACGAGGGAGGATTAGGATTGCTGACCACAGAGCTCCAGGAACAAAAGACAGTGCTACCCCTTCAAAGCAAAGCTGTGGCACTGTGGCCTCTGCACTGTATTCTTACTAGTCCGTGAAGCGCCTGCCCCCTCCCCTAACTTCACCTGCCCTCCTCTGCCGAGGGCCTTCTCCCCAGCTCCCTCCCTCCCCCCTTGTTTCCTCCTTCCCCACCCCAAGGTGTCCTTCCTTCTTCCCCATCTCTATCTCGACTTTCTACCTTCCTTCCCTCACTCTGTTTCAGTTAACATTTACCGGATGACTTGTTTTTATGTTTTAGAGTCAAAACTAATGCTTTTCAAACTTTGCCAGAAGAAAAGAGGGCATGGGAACCAGGGACTCGGAGCTCAGCTTCAGTGGCCACTGACGCATTAATTTCCTGAACTTGATCTTAAACGCTGAGGCAAGCTTGAATTCTCCTCCGTAATATACTCATGTTTATGTTAAGATAAAAATATACTTTCCCAAAATGTCCATTAAAAGTTGATGAGCAGAGTTGATTCACTGAACCTGCGGCAGACGACCCCTGGGCCCAGCGGCACAAGCCTGGGCTTCTGGGTCCTTCTCATGGTTCATGCCTCCCCCAAGCGAGGAGACGACGGGCCCCGGCTGTCCTCTCACGTGGGAGGAGTGGGTAGCTCCCATTCCATTCCCGGTGGCCGGGTGTGAGCTGCAGATTCTGATCAACCAGTAAGGGGAGATGAGGAGCTCTCCTCCGTGCACAGGAGGAAGGAAGCCCACAGGCCTGCGTGGGGAACAGCAGTGGAGCTCTTGGGAGGCGCTGTGCACAGGAGTTCGCACAGACCCTCTTCAGTCTGCCCTGCACCCACTGCGGTCCCCTAGCCCTGTGCTGTCACATCACAAGGTTCACCTCTGAGTGGACGAGCTCTGCCAGGCGACAGGATCTGGGTCGAACAGGGCAGATTCTTTCAGATTGGAAGCAAGCTGAGCTCACCGGGATATTAAAGGAGATTAATGCCTCTCATGGTACAACAATCAGGAACGTTTTGACACAATCAAAAGGAGTGAAGCCTGCGGATTGTAATTTTGGGACAGGGGAGATTAGACATTAGGTTAAGAAATGTGTCTCTTCCCTGGCAGGGTTTCCAAGCCCACACCGGTGGTGGGTGGTACCTGATGTGGTTCACTTTGTTCCTCTGCTTAGCTGCTGGGCAATGGCTCTTGCCTCACTCTGATGGCTTCAGTTAACATTTACTACATGACTTGTTTTTATGCTTTTTTGGTAGAAGCTAAGGCTCTTCAAATTTTTCCATTGAAGTGCCACTCACCAGCAGAAAAGTGCATTAAGATCCCAGGGGATTTGATATTTAAAGTATTCTGGAGCGAGAATGTGCTGGCTTGGATGGTGAGGTGATTAACCAACATCGAGTAGGTCGAAGGTCACACTGGGACTATAATACAGGTCCTCTGACTCCAAAATCCATACTTTTTTAACTCGGACTGTTGTTTCCTTAAACCTGAATCTAAGGCTGAGCTATTGGTAAACTCGGGGCTGTTCTCAGCTCTTCAGAGCCAGTCTTCTCTGATCCCTGGTGAGAAGACCTTTGTCTAGACCACAGACTCCTCCAGTGTGGGGGCCATTTCATTCTAGCCTTGCAGGCGTCCTTCACCCCCATCCTGTCCCCATGGCAGACAGTTTCTGCAGGTCTAACCATTTGCAAAAGTCGATGGTGTTACTCATTAAAGCTTTGCAATCAACTCTTTATGGCCAAGCTCTGTGCCTATGGCTAGTGGCCTTGGATTCCACACTCAGCACCCACCTTTAACATGCCTGTTCCTGTCCCACGCTCCCCACAGACCTTCCTCACTAAATGTATTTTCATCACTACGTCATACCCAATAGTCCAAGAATTTGTTAGATGGATGTTCTGATTTTTTAAGTGATGATAATGAGAAAAACCCTATTAGTGATATTTAGATCACAGTTCAAATAAGTCAAGGAATAAGTGGCATTTGGTTCTGTTCTCTGTCTTCGGCTGCAGAGTTCATCCAGCCCTAGCCCATAACCCCCTTTCACCCATGGGAATGGGTGGGGAGGGGTTAACAAGTCCATACCCAATACCATTTCTCTTCATCACACTCTGCTGCTTGGTTGAAGCGGACCAGCCTGGGTGTGGACTCCATTCACCGTGGCTGCAGGGACATTCTTGGCTTTATTCTCAGCTCTCCTGCGCTTGTCCCTTTGACCTGCACTGATGCTTGGCCTTGTAAGGTCTGCCTTTGTGCCTGTGCCCCCCTTTTCAGCTATCCTCTTGTCTTAGTTTCACAGAGGCTGAGGAATTTGTCCACCCAGTATCCTCACAGTCTTCACTCTCCCTCTATCAACAGCTGCCCTGGGAAAGGACATAGGGAGTCCTAACGTGGCTCACACTGCCGCAATTAGTACACGCTGGGTTCCTGCTCTCCAGAAGAATTAGCTCCAAGGAATAAGGCCTTAGTATTTAAACTTATTTTAGGAGCAGAACTTTTTGATTTCCAAGATGAAATCATGCACAGAATTTCAGCATGTGAATTACTAAGATTTCTGCTTCTGGGCAGAGGTGGCGAGGAGCTGCAGAATCCCAGCACTTGCCTCCTCTCCTATCTGGTTTTCACAGAAGGACCGTGAGGACGTCTGCCTTGTCCTCAGTGCAAGAATCTCTAAGTACATTGTCTCATTCACAAACGATAGGGCACATGGAGTTTCCAGTAAGGTGGACTGGCATCCTCAATGATCACCAGCACTTGGCTACTGGGCTTCCCACTTAACTCTCTGCATCAGTCTGTTGAGATTGTTAATATATATATTTTAATTTATCTTTATTGTTGAAAGTATTACAGATGTCCCCTTTTCTCCCCCATTGAGCTCCTCCATCTGGCATCTGCCCCCCCAGGCCTTCACCACACTATTGTCTGTGTCCATGGGTTATTCACATATGCATATAAGTTCTTTGATCAATCTCTCCCCCCCCTCCCCCAACTTCCCTCCAGTGCCTTCCCTCTGAGATCCCTCTGCCTGTTCTATGCTTCTCTGTCTCTGGATCCACTTTGTTCCTCAGTTTATTTTGTGTATTAGATTCCACATGTGACCGAGACCATGTAAAACTGAATCAGGAAGAATCAGAAAACCTGACTAGACCAATAACAACTGATAAAATCAAAGCAGCAATAAAAAAAAACTCCCAGCAAACAAAAGCCCTGATCCAGATGGCTTCACAGGGGAGCTTTCTAATTCTTTAAGTTGTAGGGTTAGAAAGTTTACTAAAAATGTTTCTTGCTTTTTGAGGTAGGCCTGCAGTGCTATGAGCTTCCCTCTCAGGACTGCTTTTGCTGGGCCCCTTAGATTTTGGGTTGCTGTGTGTTCATTTCATTTGTTTCCAGGAAGTTTTTGATTTCTTTCTTGATAATATTTTAAATGTTACCTCTGCTTGCCTAGCTGGGCATGGCTCAGTGGTTGCACGTCAACCAGGAACCAAGCGGTCAGTGTTCCACTCCCAGTCAGGGTGCATGCCTGGGTTTCAGGGTCCATCCCCAGCAGGGGTGTGCAGGGGGCAGCTGATCGATGTTTCTCTCCCACTGATGTTTCCATCTCGCTCTCCTTTTCCTTTCCTCTCTCTCTAAAAAGCAATAAACACATATTTTAAAATACATATTACTTCTGCCAAGGTGCCTGTTTTTAACCCTTTGGAAATCTGTTTTTTCTTGTTGCTATTTTATACAAATTTCAGGACAAAAGACTCTTATGGGCATTTTGCTGATTTGAAAAGATTGTAGCTAGTCAAAGGAATGACTCCTCATTTTGACCTCCTTAGTTAATTAATAGTCAATAACTAAACTTATCTTTAAAGAAAAGTTATCTTGTGAAGACCTTTAATTATCTACTCCCATCTCAGATATCCCCTTGGGACCTCCTCAAAAGAAGGGATTTCATGTTATACATCCAGTAAATGGCAAACTAATCACTTGATAAACTGAATTAAAGCTAGACAGGTTAAGGTAAACCCAAGTGGAGACAGCAAGCCTGGATTCGGGGCAGTCCAGGGGCAACCTCTGAATATGGGCACATATGTCAATGCTCCCTCAAAAAACTCATGCCTCTAACTCCCTACTTTTGTGAGAGAAATGGAACTTGGCCTCCATCACTAAGGCCCTCTCAGAGACCCATAATGATAATTAATGGACTAGAAGTGGGAAGATTACAAATTAAATAAAATTGCTGCATGTCTGAATTCAATCTCGATTTCAGATTTTAGAACATGTTAATTACAATCACATGCTTGAGTGTGTTCTTAGAGAACCATCCATTAATAACCCCATTGCATGTAGATCTACACAGCACTCACATGCGAAAACAAACCTCAAGTGAATGCCAGCTGTCCTCACTCTGCATAACTAACAAATTTAATATAATAAATAATGTAAGACAGTGTGTGTATATATATAGTATATGTGTGTACTACACACACACACACACACACACACACACGCACATAACATACATAAATACACTTGAGCTACTTTAGCTTTCTTTCATGGTTAACATACCAGGTAGAATTTCACATAGGCATACATTCCACATGAACTGGTTATTTTGGTAAATGTCAAAATTTATTATTCCTCAAGGTCAGTATTGACTTGGGTGTCACCTTTGTGATTATTTACCTCTCTAGATAATAGATTGAAGTGGGCATCTGGATGAGAATGAATATTTATTTATTGGATGAGTCTTTCCACGAAGATAGATAAATGCTGTTGGGAGGTGGACGGCATGTTCCATGCAGCTGCTCAGTTTTAGGTGGCCTTCAGCAGGCAGCCTTTGCATTTAGGTTTACTCTGGGTTTTTTTTACAAAATTTTTTCCCACGTGGTTTTCTTATCTAGTGGACCTAATGCAAAACTTCAAATATGTTCAGCTTGACATTTTAGTAACATAATCAGGAGATAATGATACTTGAGCATTTGGATAATAAGGCTACATGAGATTAATGAGCACCTTCTTTGGAATTTATTTACGCCCAGATAGTGTTACTTGAGAAACACAAAGCTCCCCCCCACAAAGATCTAATTAAAGAGGAACACAGGAAGAGACATAACATTACAAAGTGGTTCCTTAGGTTCTGACGTATCAAGTTGATATTTTGAAATAACCTTGTTATGCATTTTGGAGATTTGTGTGTGCCCATGTGTGTATTTGTAATGGTGCATCCTTCTTATTAACAAAAGTTAGTACCACATGTTAGGCACCTTTCAACACATCAAACCAAGTTGAAATTCTTTCCAAAATTGTGAGTCTGCAATAGAAATAGTTCATGTTCTTGTCATGTCTCTTTTACTAATTTTGCGTACTTATTAGCCATATGTGTGTGTGTGTGTGTGTGTGTGTGTGTGTGTATGTATATATACTCATATTTTGGCTTAGAAAGAACTGGCAAAGCATTCCAATAAAAGCATGATTATGCCAGGTTCTGTGTGATGTTCATGATGTTCTGTGCACATGGAATGTACGTGTGCTTTGCTCTGTGAATGTTCACAAACATTGCATTCTTGGCTGTGTCCTTTATAAACGAGATGGAATTGTTTAGCTTTCATATTGACAAATCTTTTCTGGTCGTCAGTGGCCTGATAAAGACCTGCACTTAAGAAGGAATGTCACAATTACGCACAGGCTGTGACTTAGTAGTCAAGGGAATAAACCACTAGGAAAATTCATTAGTAAAGTTAGTCCAAGAAACATCTGAGCAAGTGAAACAAAATCAATTCAAGGGAAGACTGTAGAACTCTATTGACATTCCCACCCTTGTTCATACATTGTTTGGGGTAAAGATCGCTATCTTTTCTGTGTAAATATTATTTTTGTTGGAAAATTCAATTTGACTTATTGGATTTCTATAGCTAAGTGTTTTGTAACTTCATTGAGGAAATAATATAATTTTGTATATGATGAAATAAAAATTCCTCACTTGGCCAATAAAAGTCTCATGTTACACACAGTCCAACTCTCATCGCAGACTAGAAACTAAAGCCAAGAGAGCACCTCAGCGTGTGTGTGTGTGTGTGTGTGTGTGTGTGTGCATGTGCACGTGTCTGCTAGGAGAGTTTGATTCTTAGAAGAAGCCAAAGACACTGGAGAGTTCTCTGTCCATGACTTACATGTGTATGCACACATATGCACCCACCATCGATTACTTAATGTTTCTCTCATAACAGAAGTTAATCCTGCTAATATTAGGTCAATAATTATCAGTTAGAAGCAATTTTTCCCCAGGGGGCATTATACAATATCTGGAGACACTTTCAGTTGTCACAAGTGGGAGCTTGTACTGGCATGTAGTGGGTAGAGGCCAGGGATGTTAGTCAGCATCCAGCAATGCACAGGATTGTGACCCACAACCGGTAATTTTCTACCCTGAAATGCCAAGGTAGACAAAGCCTGAGAAACTCTGCTTAGATCTGTCATTCATGGATATTCACATGTTAATTGAAAAAAACACACAACAATATCCCATCCAAAAAATCATTTCTCATCAAGTCCAGTCCTATATGAAGACTCTTAAACTACAAGAAGAAATAAGTCCCGGTCCTGATTGACCACTTACTGGCTGTGTGACTTTGTGCCTGTTATTACACATTTTCCCCAAATAAGGATGCTACCTGCCCTGAGTAGCTGCTCCCGTGACTAACACATGAGATAAAGTGTCTTTGAGAAGCTGTGCACACATACTCCTTTTAATTTGTATTATTTAGAGAAGCAATGACCTGGGTGTAATGCCCCCCAGTCTGTCACAAACAAGGACAGCAGGGGTGATGCGGACGCAGTGTGAGCAGGCTCAGCGGGACACGTCCTGCACTGGGAACTGCAAAGTCAACTTCAGACCACTTTCCAGTTTTTCTAGTTACCTTTTGGTTTAGCTTTCTGTCTCATCTTGGAAACCATCTGTTCCGCCACCTTTGGCAGAGTTCCGTGCAAGAGCTGAAGTTCATTTTATGGTACAGTGTTTTCTAACTATTTGTCACTCATTTTCTTTCTATAGGCTCCCTTGGCACACCTATGTATTTGAGAATTTCTGGGATGAAACTAAAGGTACCAACAGTGCCTATGCAATTGCTTCCAAGTGACATAGGAACACTGCCCAGGAAAGGCCATAAATCAATTAATTCAGATGACATTTTCTACCTTATTTAGCAGCTCAAAGATCAGTCAGATAAGGATGCTAGCTTCTATCTCTTATCTGCTCTAATCCAATCTTCAATTTTAAAAATCAATTAAAGGAGACACGCAGTCTTTGATTTGCTTTCCCAATGGAAATGTGATGGTTGGCCTTGGCCTCTACTCTTTTGAAAAGGCAGGTTACAAATTCAGAGGCTGAAGCACTGGGACATGCAGGCCTTCAGAGTTAGAGTAGGCGAGCCATGACCTGCATAAACCTATGTGGATGTCCACATTCCCGAAAGCATTCCAGAAAGGTGGCTGCTTCATCTTACTTTTTCTTACAAGCACACACAGAAAATGACTTCATTGGATAGCTCATGTTCCTGCCCCACAAAAACTCTAACTCCAGGGTATCCTTCCTTCCAGTGTACCCAATCCACCTCCAGGTAGCACCAAAACACTTCTCTGAGCTCTGTTCGCTGGAACTTCTCAAACCACAGCTTCTCCATTTTTATCATATTTTTTCTATAAATACCTAAGGACAGTGGCCCCATTTCTCTTGGTCTTCTTATGTCTTCTTTTACTTTTTTAGAAATATATTTTTTGATTTTTAGAGGGAGATGGAGAGAGAGAAACATTGACGTGAGAGAGAAACATCGATTGGCGCTTCCTACACACCCACTACTGGGGATCAAGCCCAAAACCAGGGCATGTGCTGTGCCTAGGGATCAAACCCATGACAGTGTTGTGCGTGAGACAATGCTTGACCAACTGAACCACACCGGCAAGAGCTGTCTTTTTTTTCTGTATCTTTCCTGAGACATGACTCTTCCTCTTTGTACTTCCCATTGTCAGGTTCTCTTATTTTGTACATATTATTTTGTGTCAGTGTTCTTTTCAAAATATAGTGTCCCGAATAGAATACACTCGTTCCTTCAGTTTAGCTCTGACTGACTGGGTGTCACAGTGTGATGGCCATTGGAGACCAGGACTGCAGAGAAGATTCAATTATGTTTTGCAACAACATAGGCCTTCAGGTCTAAAGTGAACAAAGCTAGAAAGCAATAAGAGCTTATTATCCACAGGCCACTGTTGCCTCTCTTTTCTCCCCCCTATTTCTTTCTCTTAATTAGTCCTCAAATGATATAAATGGCTCTCCTCACTTTGCTTAAGAATATCTTAATATTATCTTGAAGGATTCTCCTAAATTGTGTGAATTGTAAACTCTCACTTTAGCTCTATCTGTACAGATCTCTTCCAGGATCCATTCCAGCTTCCAAGTCTATCTGTACAGATCTTTTCCAGGATCCATTCCAGCCTCCAAGTCTTCAGGCTTAATTAATTTTGCCATCCGGTAAACTCCGAAAACCTATACAATATACTTTACATCTTTAAGCTCTTAATTATGTACTGCCTTTATGGGTCTCCATTTTTCTTTTCATTAGTAATTTGTCCAATTACACTTCAGTGTGTGGAATTACATTTTATACAATCTCCCTTTGTAGTAATAGTAGCTACCATTATTGACTGCCTACTGTGTGCCAGACATTGTCATTAGTATCCATTACTACTTATCTATTAGCCCCGCAACCTTGTACACTTAATATTGCTTAAGAAACTTCAGTTTAGAGAGGCTAAATAATTTACCCAAATATACACACTTATTGTGCAGTTTATGCACTTGACCTGAGATCCAGCCCTGGTCTCTGATTCTAAAGCTTTATATTTTTTCCACTGAGGAAAATATTTGAGAGCCTGGCTAGCAGCTGAGCTTCTAATATCATTCTGCTGATCGGAGGAAATCAAATTCATTTCACAAATATTTTTCGAGTTCCTGTTTCAAACCAGGAACTAATTTTAACTTTTCATGAAGAAATACATTCACCTTCTCAATACAAGCCATGGCTACTTTCATAGTGGAAGACAGAGTCCCACCAGCCTGAGGTTCCAGGTGACAGAGCTTATATTGGCTCCTAGCTAGGAGACCCCATCTGCATTTTTACCATTGCCCACATCTTTTGAAAAGCCCTGTGGTTGCTCTTATATCTTCAGCAGTCAGGATGTAGGTGCTATGAAATAATTGTATCACTCAGGGTGGCATTATCTCTGAACCCAAGCTTTGCAAATGTAGCTTTAGCACCACCAACCACAGAAAGAAGCACTGATAATGAGGAAACACACACAGAGACATACATACGTGTGCACACAGACACACACACCACACACACACACACATCAAAAGAAGAGCCCATCTTTCTGGAGCACCAGTATCCTTCAAAACCTAAGAGATGCACCTCACTTTAATATTAAAGAACACACACAACTAATTTCTATATATTAGTTTTGTATCCTGCTACTTTATTGAATTCACTTATTAATTGTATTAATTTGGTCGATTCTTTAAGGTTTTCTATATATAGTTTCGTGCCACCTGCCAATACTGACAGTTTTAATTTTTATTTCCAATTTGGATAAGTTTTATTTTTTTCTTGTTTGATTGCTGTGGCTAGAATTTCCAATACTATATTGAAAAATAGTGGTGAGGACATCTCCCTCGTGTTGCTGATCTTAGAGGAAAGGCTTTTACATTTTTTTCCATTGAGTATATAAAATTAGCTGTGGGCTTCTAGTATATAAACTTTATTATGTTGAGGTATGTTCCTTCTATACCCACTTTGCAGAGTTTTTATCATGGATGTGGAATTTTGACAAATGCTTTTTCTGCATCTATTGAGATGATCATATGATTTTTATCTTTGGTTTTGCTGATGTGATGAGTCACATTACGGTAACTGTTTTGTGGATGTTGATGGACCTTGCAGTCCCTGAATAAATCCCACTTGATGGTGGTGTGTACTCTTTTTAATGTTTTGTTGAATTTGTTTTCCTAGTATTTTGTTGATAATTTTTGCCTCTATGTTCACCTGGGACATTGAACCATAATTCTCTCTGCCTCTCTCTCTCTCTGTTATTTTTTTATTGTCTTTGTCTGGTTTTGATGTTCAGGATATTCTGGCCTCATACAATGAGTTTGGAAGAGCCCCTTCCTCTTAAATTTTTTGGAATAATTTGAGAAGAATAGGTGTTAACTCTTCTTTAAATGTTTGGCAGAATTTCCCTGTGAAGTCATCTGGTTCTAGGTTTTTCTGTGTAGGCAGTTTTTTTGATTATGGCTTCAGTTTTGCTGCTAGTAATCAGCCTGTTTGTAATCTCTGTTTCTTCTTGGTTTATTTTGGAAGATTTTATGTTTATAGAAATTTATGCATTTTTTCTTGATTGGCCTATTAGTGTTCATAGTATTCTTTAATGACCTTTTGTACGTCTGTGCTGTGGGTTGTAATCTCCTCTCTTTCATTTCGGATTTTCTTTATTTGGGTTCTCTCTTTTATTTTCTTGATGAGTCTTGCTAAAGGTTTGTTAATTTTATTTATCCTTTTAAATAATCAACTCTTGTCTGGCAAGGCTTGGCTCAGTGGTTGAGTGTTGATCTAGGATCCAGGTGATCGGGGTTCGATTTCCGGTCAGGGCACATGCCCGGGCTGTGGGCCCAATCCCCAGTGGGGGACGTGCAGGAGGCAGCCAATCAATGACTCTCTCATCATTGATGTTTCTGTCTCTCTCTCCCTCTCCCTTCCTCTCTCTGAAATCAATAAAGATATATTTTAAAAAATAAAGAAAGAAAGAATTAACTCTTAGTATCATCTTTTCTACTGTTTTACTAGAAAATACAGATATGTTCCAGGGTAGAATATAAAATCTTATAAAATTTTCAAATAAAATATGACATTTCAAGCATTTCTCTGGCTTTAAGGTTAGTGGGTTTACTCGTCTCTGATTTAGAGCCTTCTCAGTACAAATCTTTGTGAAATGTACCCCTGAGTCAATCTCTATGGGCTTATTAGTTTTTCAGCTTGGCTTCCATTGAAAATGTCTTTCTCTAATTTTTTTTTAAATACTCTCCAGAGGATTTTAGTGATTTTTTTAGAGAGAGAGAGAAAGGGAGAGAGAGAAAAACATTGATCACCTGCCTCCCATACGCACCACAATCAGGGGTAGAACTCACAACCTAGGTGTGTGCCCTGACTGGGAATCAAACCCACAACCTTTTGTTGTACAGGATGATGCAACCAACCAAGACACCCAGCGAGGTCTGATTTTTTTTTTTTAAGATAGAGTTACTAGATTGTATATATAGAATATTATAGTTGTGTGTATCTTATCTCTCAGTACCTCTGATACAAAGCTCTATGTAGGCAGTGACAGTAATAATATTCACTTTCTGTTTATTCTAATACCGACTGTAGACGTATCTCCACTGCCAGCTTTCTGTGCTGGGAAAGTGGAATGCAATGATATTGACGGAAGGGCCATTCCCCACCTCAGCCCCATCTGCCCCAGCCTTCTCACAGTCTTGCAAGGACTCTATTAGGACTCTTGAGGATTGCATTTTGTGTTCAAGAATTGTTGTGAAATCCCTTAAACTGCATAAGTCACTGTGTGTGTGTGCATCTGTGCATTGTTCTTGAAATAAAGGTCCTATGTTTTACGTGGTTTGCAAAACGTGACCATGACCCAGAAAAAAATGAAGAGGAAAAATCTTTGAGAGCCTCATTACCCTGCACAGCCTCGGGAGGTGAGCGGAGGACCTTGCTCTAAATGCTGAGACAGTGCCTCTCACCTCCATGTGCATGAAGCTTGTTCTCCCCAGCTCCTGACTGCGTGGATGTGAGCGCAGGGAGACTGGGGGGCGTAAGAAAGAGCCCTCAAAGAAGAGAAATTGTCTAGAATGTAAAAGACAAGGACAGGAGAGGGAAATTGAAGATTTCACAATTTCCCAATGCCAAATGTGCACATCACAAACAAGCTGGAATTAACATGGATTAACATCTTTATTACAAAAAACAGAGATTCAAAATGAATATTCAGAGCCCGCCCCATTGTCCTTTGCGCTGCCTCCCCTGGCGTCCCTTCGTCCCTTCTCCACAGAGAGAAGGAGGGATGGCAGCAGCTTAATCTCTAGCATTTGCAAGTCTCTGAACAGCCACCTGAAAACAGGAGCCCCCAACTGAGAAACCATTGAACTTGAACATTTTTATTGCATCAGAATTAAGATGGCTGACAGATCCATTTTTTCCTTCAAATGTCAGGTGCCCACAGCAGTAAACAAATCCCACTTCTACTAGGTCAGGTTACAGGATGACGCACATTTCACAGAAGGAGACTTTCTGGAGAGGGAGGCGAAAAAACTTCGCCAGAGACAAAGGCTGAGCTGGAGGGCACCGGGGTCCCCCGCGTAATGCTGGGCCAGGTGAAGACGAAGCTTGGAAGTGAGCTGAGGTGGAGCTGGAGAGGGGAACTTGTCCTGGGCACACATTTTTTATTAGGTTAATACTGACATGGCCTCTAAAACCTCCAATGTAATACTTTTCTTTTATACCAAAACCTCAAAAATCCCTGAGACTGAGCTTGAGAGGGCAGCATGCTCAAATCCCCTTTGCTCAGTGTCCACCGTGGTCTAAGAAGTGGCCGCCTGCCACGTGGCAGGAGTAAGTACAAGAAAATAACAAGAAAGGCCTGACATTTATGGAACACACTGCAGAGAGGGACGGTCCTGCTGTTACTCTCACTGGCACATAGAATCCTCCTAATAGCCCCGCGTGGTCATTGTATGTTGAACCCTCGCTTACAGACAAGGAAACAGAGGGAGGGTGTCGCTTGCCTAAGGTAACAGAGCTGTCAACTCAGGCCATCTGGCCTCAGGCCACTCAGTCTTCAGGTCAGAGGTTGACATGTGATCCTCATTTGACAAAGGAGAAACTGCTGGGTCAGGTGAAGACATTTGCGTAAGGCTGGTCACGGCTGCACACAGAGCTTGGCTTTTCCCCAGGCCTGTCCGACTGTGCCTGCCTTTTCCAGGGCAGCGTCTCTCCGCGTAATCTGCGTCCTGCACATCATTATATTGGAATTTGGCTCTGTAAGGGATACAGGCCCTTAACTCTAGTGCCTGCATCGAATTAGTTAGAAGGGTGAAGCTCAGCTGGCCTTCATGAAGCCTTTCACTCCAGAACACTGCTCGCCTGATGCCACTGCCCTGGACACACTGCCGTCCAGCTTCTCCTGGGTGCCTGGTACATTCAAGGCCACCCCATGACTTGGTTATTACAGGGATGAGCCATAGGCTTCTACTCAGAATGTGAAGTTTGCCACAAGCCGGCTTCTCTCCCTTTTCAGTCATAGCTTCCCATGCACTCAGTATGCATTTACCAAGTGCCTGTTCTGTGCAGTTTGTATGCAATGGTGGTAAAGAGCCCGTCTTTGCCTCATGACACTGCATGTACCTGTCTAGGTTCTTGGCTGAAACACCCCTGTAGTAACAGATAGATTAACAAGAGAAAAACCATCAGAACTTTAATAACATGTATATCTCTTATATACATGAGGGACCCAGTAAAAATGAACTTCTCCTGCAAATGACCCAAGCCTTCCTTCAGCTAAAGACAAGAGAGAAATGTCCAGGGGGGTGACCAATTATGGGAGGTGAGCAGGACAAGCACAGTAAAGAGGTAAATTAGTTGTGCAAATTTAAGTCTTAGCCTTCTCCATTGATAAGAGTTTTTAGAGATTGTCTTCTACTTGGGGAGAGAGAGAGACACTAGCACAAGCAGAAATATTCCTGATAAGTGTAAATGCTTCTTATAAGAGGGTAGCTACTTGGTTTTCAGGGCTTCTCCTGTGTCTGCTCTTTCTCAAAAACAACCAACTGAGGATAACCCTGTACCAAAGAGGCATATTTTAGGGTGGTGTGTTGTGCCCTCCTTTACACTGGGAAGCCAGGCTCAGAGCCCCCTCCCCACCAGCACTGTGTCCGGTGCCACCACTGTTTTCATACTATTCCCTGGTCCTGCTGTTCACATGCTCGCATGGAAACAAGTCCCCTTAGCTGATCTGTCACAGCCCTTCCCAAGCCTATGCAGTTTTCCTGGGTTACAGGTGCTTTCTTCGTTCTATATTATCAGTCTCCCTATCATTACGATTTCTACTCCTCTCCAGTAGATTGTTTCTTTAAGTGAGAGTCACTTCCTCTTACCTATCTCTGTAGTAGCAGCAACTGTTCCATTAAACACACAGTTGTGTGGTGAGTCATGCTTCAGAGTCACCCAGAGCTGGGTCCAATCCTAGCTCTGCCCCAGAAACACAACCTGCGGGCCTCTGACCAGCTTTCCCTCTCAGGAAATTGAGAATTATTTCCCCCCGTGATTTTGAGCACATTTCTGCCAGGCACAATACTCACATGTGGTTTAGTGGATGCCATTCCTTTTTCTCTGCACCCAGTAGGCGCTCAGTAAAAGTTTCATTGGCCCATCCTGAGGTATTAACTGAGAATTAAAGTTATGGTACTCGGACACACTGGCGGGGAAATGAGCAGCTCATGCACCTGGCTCCTTTCCGATTTCAGGGTGCAGCTCTACACTGTGATAGAGAATACTTTCGACTGAATTTCAATTTCTCTAAAATATCAAGCTCACAAACTGTCTGCAGCTTTGGTTACACTTGGCATACTCTGCTCAGGGCACTGAAATAGAATTTATAGTAGAAACCAGCTCGGAAAACAAGCACTCTTCAAAGTGTGTTGTTTTGAATGAAATAGGCGCTGGGAGAACATCAATGATACTTAATCGTCCTTGGGTGGAGAGTTCTCCAGGCTGCAGCAGGCGAAATGTCCATGGTTAGCCCTGAAAGAGTCTTGCACATGATCCTCCAGTGGGCCCAGCGTTACAGGTGGCCGAAGTGGGACAGGAACTGACATGATGACGAGGGACACTATGTTTCTGGTGATATTACATCCTATGGATACATTGTCATTTGAGGCCTTATCAATTATAAAACCTCATTTTCTTCTCACCTCTTCTCTCTTCTGAAAACACACACTCAGAATTCTTACAGATAAACATGAAGTGTCCTGTTAGACACAAAGAGGTGGTCTGAGGTTTGTTTCTGGGTGAAGATCTGGTGCAAAGCCCTCCCGAGTAGGAGCCCTGGCCTGCTTATGAGAGGCCTGCACTTGCTCCTCTAGAGGGCGTGGTGCTTATTGCCTTATACTCTGAGGCAGAGCAAGTGTTAATGGGGGGAGGTACCAATTATTTAGACTATCGAAAATCAACGCTGCCTCTAGTGTTGCACGATGGTGTATGGACGTTTGAAATGGTTTATGATATGGACCCCAATCTTAAGGCACTTTCTATCTCTTGAAGAAGCTCAGCCTAATTTTAGCAATAAATTATATGGTTTGTAACAGGAGAGCAGGGGCATTAAAAAGGGTATTGATTTGAAGCTTACATAGATTTGAGTTTGAATTCCCACCCACATAATCTGAATAAATGGTCCTAGTTCCTGTGGTTTTGTTTTTTTAATTTGTAGAATGGCTGTAATAGAGTCCATGTCACAGAGCCTTGGTAAGGATCAAGTGAGACAGTGAGATGTCCAGTTTACCTGCCTGACACGTGGTCCCCACTCAGGAGTATTACTACCATATGCTTTCTTTTCTTCCTTAGGATATTCTTTTCAATGCAAAGCAGAATAAGACTTCCCCAACTGTTTGTGAGGAAGAGCCAGCCCCTCCCACACTCCTCTCTGGCCCCAACTGTCACAGGCTAACACTTTTGTAAAACACAACAAAACAAGCTACTGGAAAAGTAGAAGTAACGAAGTTGTGGGAAACGCAGGCAGCACTTGACTGTTATGTTCCACATAGTGAAACATGCAGCTAGCCTGCTTTAGGCTTCTCCAGGCCTAGGCTGACGTCCGTGCCTCCTCCTCCTGGATGGTGACAATGGTCCGGGGGCCTGAGCTGCTCTGCACCTCACACTGAGGAGCTACCTGAAAGACGGTGCTAAGGTCCTTAAATGTAATCTGATTAAGAGTAGAAATTACTGAGTTAATCTGTTGGAGCCTTTACTTCATTGCCAATATGCACAGAAAGACCAGCCTTCATTTGCAAGTGATAATTAAAACTGACCCAGGGAAGTAATCCTGGGTACAGGGACATCAAGGCCAGGAGGAGGGAAAGGCTCAGAGGAAAGTAATCGACACACCGCAGGAGATGGCAGTGTTCGAGGCAGCCAGGCATTCCTCTCGACAAGGGTCTCAGTGTCTCCCGCACAGAGGCAGGGGAAATTAGTGCATGCATTTTGCAGTGCAGAACTTTTACTCATATATAGATTTCCTTTCTAGTTTCCAACCAGTAGTAATTAATAATCATTTTGCTTCCTTGTGAGTGTGGAAATCATGGGCCCTGTAGTGTGAGCGTCCACTTTCTACCTCTTTCACTGCAGCTTACACTTTAACTCACATAAATATACGTGAAATCTCTATAAAATGACAGCTGTCTGTGTCACTGCCCTCCATGCTGCTAGGAGACCTCCTTGTCCTGGCTCTGCCCACCTCTGGACTCGGCGCTCCTCCCCAGCCTGCAGTGAGCTTTGCATGTGATGTTCTGGTTGTTCTGAACTGCTCACACTTAGCTTTCCATTCCTTTGCACCTTCCTGTGCTCATGCATGTTCCTCTGCTTAGCCCAGCACCAGCCCCTCCTTGCCCGGCTGACTTCTAATTATCCTTCAAGATTTACTTTCCATGTCCTCCAGAAAGTCTCCCCGACTGCCACCCCTGTCCAGGCTTGATTGTCCCTGCTCTATGTGCCATACCTTCCTCTGCAAACCTCGACTATGGAACCAGCCACATTAATCTGAAACCATCTGTTTTTCCTCATTTCTTATTCATCAGCAAATGCCCAAGAAATGTCTGAGGACTGGCTGTAACTGAGGTAGCTGTCATGGCCCTGATGAGAGGCACTCAAGAGTAGTCCTACATACTGATAAGCCAGAAAACACAATTTATTGCACAAATTGGGCTGAGACAAAGCGGAACCAAAGATTGTCAGATTCACCCACTAGTTAAACAAGAAAGACTCGATCAAGGCAATCTGCAGCTCCACCCCTGGGTACTCTGGTTCTTTGATATAAACTAAATACATGTACATACATTTCAAGTCTAGTCAATTGTTCATCATCAGCTACCAGGGCAAGTCTCCATATCTGGGTAGCACAGACCCGAAGAAATATGAGGCCTGGTTTAGAGTGATGGGTAGAGCACTGGATTTTGATTGAAATTTTGGCTTTGCTTCTTACACGCTCAACAGGCTTTTGAACTTTCTGAGTGTTTGTTTCCTGGACTGAAAGAGCGTGGTAATAACCTGTATCATAAGATTAGTTTGCGGGTTAAGTGACATGATTTACATAAACACCTGGTACAGTGTCAGGCATAATAAATGGTGGCTATTATGATTTGAGGCAACTATTTTTATTCTATTTAAAAGCTTGCTTTATGGAACTCTGCTGTGTAATTTCTCATAGCCTAATGTTGCATCACCAGGAAATAAATTTGGGGGGGGAATAAGCTGAAGGCACATCACAGCATGCCTTTACTCATCTCAAAGCATTCTTAAAGAATTATAATAAACACCTGATCTAAAGAGTTGTTTCTTAGCCTTTCCCGTATGACAAGATGTTGGAAAATTTGAGTTTTTCCAAACTGTGGAGCCCATACTAAAGAGCTAGGATAAAAAATCATGAAGGCAGGGGGAGATGTCAAAATGATTTACTGGATGAAAATACTTCATGTTGGCATTAAAGAGCGGAGTAGATTATACAGTGTGGTAACAGATACAGATATAGATCCTTAGCTAGCCTAATGGACCAGTAAAGAAGCAGAACAGAGGGCCAAAGAAATGCCTCCATTGAAGCGTAAAAATAGACTCTGCCCTTTGCCATCTCTTGAGAAATACGTGCTCTTGGCTTTTTGTCCAGATGTTTCCTTTTTAATCTGGGTGAGGGAGGATATGGGAATTTGGGCAGTGGGAAAAGGCTTTTGGTTTTCTCAGGAATGTGATGGAGAAAGATATTAAGCATTAAAAATGTTAAAGAACATATTATAGTTAATGCATTAGGACCCTTGGGCTCCTGCCCCTGACAAAGGTGAACCTAGATCATGCTTAAAAAGGAGCAAGGAGCAAGGTTACCTGTCCACTTAGAGCAGCTGGCAACACCATCACCCACCTTCAGTAGCTTGGCTGAAGTTGTTTAAGACAAGACTAATGAAAAAATAAGAGGTCAGAAAGCATGAGGAAGGAGGGATGTAAGATTGAAGTTTAAGTTCCTTGGGGTCTTATTGCAGCTCTAAAATCATATTTACTGCAGCAGACTATGGCCACCAGCACCAGGGTAGCTACTCTTCTCATAGCTCCCCAGGCTCTGGAAAACATATAACACACAGCACTCAAGCACTTTCCTTTTGTTCCTTAGCAAAACTGCCTTCTTTCATCTGCCCTTTCTGAAAAATAGCACTTGACTTTTCCATTTTCCTCCTTACAACAGCTCCAGAACTTATCCCTTGGCTTCCAAACCTCATTTTTGCCATTAGGACAAAGAGAAGAGCCCTTCTTGTTGTACACAGCAGGGCTCTCATTAGAAAGTGCTTGCTGATATATTCCCACTAATTATGTACCTACCAGAGGTCATGGACTGGAACCAAATAGGTAGGAGTATGAAGTCCGAACCCTGTGCTTCCTACCTTGTGTGACCTTGACCAGAGTGGGCATGAGCTGAACTGATGTGAAGGTTAGACATATTGTATGTGAAGTCTCTCTAACACACAGAAAGAGCAAACCAATTTTTGTTTCCCTCTCTTGACATAGTGAGATAGCTGAATATGAGCACCTGTAAGTCTAAAATAGATGCTTCCTGAAGACAATGGTGCTTTTCTGCCTTGAAAACCTTTGACAAAGGATGAAGTTCAACTTTTCATATCTTTCCTGACACAGACTCATCTAACTCACTTTCTAACAGCCCCCAATAACAGCCGCCTTCAAGCCCTCATCTCCTTCAACACTCCCATGTTAATTTACAGCCTTCAGATAGCTCTTTTCTGCATTTCTGGCTGCTCATTCCTCTTGCAATATCCTTTCTCCCACCTCTCCATAGTCCATGCCCTGTCCAACTTTCACAGGTCACCTCAGCCCTCACATTATTCATGACTTGTCCCAGAAGGTTCTGATGCAGCCATTCCTAACCCGTGGTGGCGATCATTCTGGTGGAACACAGAAGTTGTGTAAGGTGGACACCAGGCTTTTCCACAATTCCTTAGTTACCTGATCATCACAATCAAGAGCCTGCCAAGTCTGTGTCCCCACACTGAGCTGCCAGGCCAAGTTTCCACATGTTCTTGGTCACCCACTACTCCATGTCCTCTAAGGGGTTATTCCCATTTTGACTTCATTTTATTTAAGACCCTATCTTTTACTATCAGACACCATTATTTTTAGCTAATATCTCCTAAGTCATCAAGAACTTAGAAAAATGGAAGCCGTCTATTTGGCAAGAAATGACGAAACTCTTTATCTCCCCACCTAACAGCATGCTTATTTTTATGCCTGAGTCATTTTCCTTAAACATTCCCATACCCACGGCCATGGCTGTAGATTTGGCTTCCCTGAGACTGTAAAGATAAAACTCCTATGCCTGTCTCACCTGGGCATCTAAGCTCACCTTCTTCCTCTCTGCTGAATCTTTCCCCTTTGAATTAAAACATGTCTTCCCCCTCTCAACTTAGCATAGCTTCATCTCCTGTTACTTTTGCTTTGTTTTCAGAGACAAAGTTTTAGAAATAATCATTGACATGAAATGTGTCTAATGTATCACCTGTCATTCACCATCTACTGACCAGATGTGAGTTCCCTGAAATTCCTCTCACTCACATTTCCAGGAGGCAGCAGGTGACGGGGGAAAAGGCCCAGGCTCCAAGCTGGGCAGATGTGGGCCGAAACTGAGCTTCTCCTGTCACGTCCCATCTAAACTTGAGCAATTTGACAAATTTCTTTTTAGTCTCATCATCTCCTTCTGTAAAATTAGAGTAACTTTTCCTGCCATGTAGTTGGGGTGTGAACACAAAATGACCACATACGTCAAGCGGGATATACAGGATGGTGGGTACATTGAGCCTTTACTAATCTGACATCCCAACAAGAATTCCTCATGATAGACAATCCCCCTCTCTCTCTTGGAATCTGCTTTACTTTTCCTTCAGTTGTAGCCCTCTCTCCTAGCCTTCTTCCTGTCTGTTTCTGGTTATTCCTCCTCATTTATTTATTTTTTTACAAATTTTTATCTTCTACCAAATGCTGTGTTCTCCAAAATTCTACATTTGTCTTTGCTTCCTTTGATATCACTAATAGCTTGAAAATTACTAAATCCTCATGTCCAATGCTGATTTCCTGAGCTCTATTACATGAACTGACTTCATAATCTGGAAGGATCACAGGCAAAAGAATGCCCATTCTGAGCTCATCTCTTTCCCCAGTCAAGCCCCTGCATTTCCTCACTGTACAGCAGCAGTTTTCAGAAGTCACCCTTGATTCTTTCCTCTACCTTGTCTCCCCTGTATCTGATAAATTAACAAGTGCAGCCTCAATTCATGCGTGCTGCAATTTTTACCTGGATCATAGCAAATAACTATTGAGTCACTCTGCCTCCATTTCTTGAGCTTCCAGTTCATTCTACAGATGAACACATGTGGCCAACTCTCCCAGTCAAAACACTTTGGCAGTTATTGCAGAACAGCGTCTTTTAGAATTGTGACCCTAGAGGTACCAGAAATACCAGAAGCATCAGAATAGGCTAGAGAGACTGTTCAGCGTGCCGATTCCTAGAGTAACTCAGACTTCAATCAAAATTTCATGCCTGGGTGATGCTTATGCACAATAAAGTTTGGCTTTTGACTGTCATTGTCAGCATTCTGCCACATGATTTACATGTCCATCACATGGTTTAATCCTTCCTACCACAATGATTGCATAATGCCAGATTCCTGCACTCCTGGTTCACCTACCATGTTGTCCATTCTTCTAAGACTAGCTCACATCACTCATCTCTCCTTTTAGTAGGGTTTTCCAAACGTCAGTCGTTTGTGCTTCCATACATCCAAGAGCACACAGGGAAGTTGCGCACTCTTTCTCCCTGTACTGTCTGAAAGTTAAAGGTATTGTACATCTCACTGCTTTAATTGTTCATTTATTTATCAGTCTTCCTCACCAACCTAGAAGCTTCCCAGTACTTATATATGGCGCATGGCATGTATTAAGTGCTAAAAAATATTTGTTAATTGAAAAATTATCTCTCTTTAAATCCTTATGTCTGCCAGTTGTCTATTACCAGTCCAGTGGGCTAAATCTATGACTTTCTAAAATTCAAGTATTAACCTTGTGTGGAAGGACTCATATTCCTGTCCAATCCTGTTACTTCAGGATAAATGCTTTTGCAAGCTGCCCCCTGCAGATCAAATCTGCCAGGAATACTTACTTGCCCTTGTGTCTGTCTTCCTGCTATTCTGTTAGGTAAATTATTGTCCCACCTACGCTAGTGATATAATTCCTTATCTTGCAGAGTTTTCTTTAAAGTTATTGAAGTAAAATCAGGATCAATGATGTTGCCAAAATGTTACTGAAGTTTTAGCTACTAATGTATTTATTGTTCATTTTTAGAAGTAATAGAAATAAAGTGCATTTTCAACAGCACTAGTGCATTTTTTACTTATTGCATTTATTCTTTACTCTTACCTTAAGCAGTACAGTTTTCCTTAGCAGTGTTATTAAAACGAATGGACCCGTTAGATTTATTTGCTTGTATCTAAAGCCTTAACTATGAAATGGACTCATTGTCTGTTGAACTGCCATCTATACATCACATAACTGTAAGCAAATAGTAAAATAACAGATCATAACAAATTTCTTCAGAAAACTGTGCTTTGGCCCCTACTCCCTAAAGGGAAACTGTGGGCTCTACTGGAACAGACACAGCTTTTCCAGTCCCACCTGCAGGGTTGGCTCCTGGCTCTGGAAGCCATTAGCTATGGGGCCATGCACAAGGAGTCATCCCTGACCCCAGGGCTTCCTTCTGTAAACCGGAGATAGGGGATGGGGGCAGAGGTAAGAATAACCCAGAGTGCCTAGTGAGATACCTGGCACATAGTAGGCACTCAGTAAATCCATTTCCTGTCATTTTATGTTTTCTGTTGTGGTAGGAAGCAGATTTGATTTTCATAGAGCCATTAAGGAGAAAGTGAGAAGCCAATGTTTTCACTGCTCCAGCCTTTGGTTTTTGTCAGCTTTGACTACCTTCTGTCTGATGTTTCAGTAAATTATCTGATGTAAGTTTGACTGTAGTCTTTCCATGAGACTCCAAGTTCCTCCAGGACAAGAGCCTATGAATGTCAACATAGAGTGAGTGCTCAGTAAATAAAATATCTGATGGATACACTACTAAAAAGCAGGAATACCATTATGTGAGAGAAGCAATATACTTGAAATAATTCTCCTTTCTGCAAACATGGATTCCTTACAATGAAACATTAAATCTAATAGTCTATGTTTGTAAGACTTTTTCTGTGGTTGGCTAATGTCCACATGTTTACATCTCCACACATAAGAGAAGCATAAAGAGACTTTTATTTCACTGTGTATAAGGTGGTCCCTGTACCTTCCCTGATCTGAGCACACAGTGGAATTCAAGGCTGAGAGATGCCTGTATCCACTTGTACCAGAAACCCAGCAGGATGAAGACATCTGTCATGATTAATCAGGCTGAGCAGCTCTCAAGAAGAAAAGCATGAGTGAGTTTGTTTTGCTGTAAAGGCCTGATCACATTAACGTGTGAGAAGGAGGTGACAGTTTACCAGGGAAAATCAGATTGGGGGACCTGTGACACTATTCAGATGCGCACGGAAGACTCCTGTAATCCACAGGAGAGCCCATACCTACCTCTGAGAAACAGTTCAGAAAAGTGCAGCCTTAGGTAGCCAAAAGCATCAACTGCAGGTAGGCCATTTATGGGACACCTGTGTGCACCTCTGCTTTAAGGGCCCACACAGGTATGGCAGTGCCTGTGGTGTGCAGGACAAGAACATGGAATTGGGCATTAGGCAGGCTTTAGTGTGGATCTTGGCTCTGCCACTCCCTGGCTGTGTGAGCTTCTGCATGCCATGTAATTTTGGTATCTACACCTGTAAGACAGAAACTAGAAGACGTTCTCACAGAGTTATCGTAAGGATTAAATAAGACCAAGTTCTTTCACATGTAGTTGTTAAAAAAAAAAGTCCTCACCCTACCCCATCTATTTCTAGGTAACTAGGTAATATGATTTAATAAACATTTAAAAGCCCTTTATAAAATTCTCTCTCCCATAGTCTTGCAAAGTGCCAGAAATTTTCCTCATAGTCATTTTGTTCCTGTGGTTAAAGCAAGGAAATTCCTTGTTAAAATGCAGTACTCCCTTCAGGAGAGAGATGGCATACCATTGTGAACATTAAATTCAGGTGAACATTTTGGAGGCACCTACTATGTGTCAGGCACTGAGTCTCTGTAGATAGATACACAGATACCTGATTTGGGATCCTCAAAAGCTTCACTAAGAGAAAAGAAAGCCTGGAAATAGAAGTAGGGACACATTAGTAGCTTAGGGGATTCTCAGGGTGCTGCCTCCCAAACCCAGACCCCAAATCCAGAGAGATTCCCCACCCAGGGCAGTGGTGGTAATGAGCCTGTCTCTGTCCCGTCAGAACCCTTGCTGGTGTGTATGTCCTGTGCAGCTCCATGTGAATCCAGATTGTGATTTCATGGAGAATATAAAACATTTCCCCTTCCTCCTTGAATTCCAGTGCCTCAGAGAGGGTCCAACACAGAACATATTTTCAGTATTTGTTAAATTATGTCAAAATGAAACTGTAGAGAAGATCCAAGCAGAAATACCAGGTCCTTTATTTACTCCAGAAAGTAAAAGTGGCTTAGGGCCGTATTCTTGAGACTGCAGCCACAAGTCCTCATGGAAACTCATGGATTGTGTTTTTTTACCCTTGTGTAGTCTGTTTTTATTTTTTCTGATATTTTTGTCATAGATGTGTTCCAATTTCATTGTTTTAAGGTTGAAATTTTTCTTTTTTGAACTGAAAGTCTTTTATATCCACCTCCCTCCTCCTCAGTCAACTCTCCTGCCAGACTTCCTTCAGCCGCCCTGCTGTCCTGTCTGCCTTGCTCTCATGTTCCCTCACAACAGTCCCCTGACAAAGGTAACCGTATTACTCCCATTTGGCAGATTAAAAAAAAGAGACAAAGTGAGGTTATGTAATTGATCCAGTTTCACACCTGACTTCGGACCAGTGCAGGCTGTCCCTTGACTGCAACTGGATGGATGAGTGTCCCCGTGAATAAGTGAGGAGATGGAAGAAGTACATGACCGCATAGAAGGCATTTTGTTTGCTAAGTGGCCTGTCCCCAAAGTACTAGCCCTGCCTTCCTGGAATGAGCGTGATCGAGACCAACCCTGAGCATTTCCAAGCATATCTGTATTATAGGTAAAACAGGCATTTCTTTTTTTTTTTAATGATTTCTTCTTGTATAATTTTTTTTTTAAGTATATCTTTATTGATTTCAGAGAGAGGAAAGGAAAGGGAGAGAGACAGAAACATCAATGATGAGAGAGTCATTGATCGAGCCCGCAACCCAGGCATGTGCCCTGACCGGGAATCGAACCCCAATCGCCTGAATCCTAGGTCCACACTCAACCACTGAGCCCCGCCCCGCCGGGCAAAACAGGCATTTCTTACAGAAGAAAAGTCCATACCTGAAATTTAAAAAATTCACAATATAAAATGGGACTTTCCAATCAAACTCTCTCAAATGACTGGGGAGCTATGATTTCTCACCTGAAGACTTTGGCATCATTCAAACTAAGTTAGCCACCTAGTTGAATTTTTCAGGGTGTTTGTGGATTGGGAATCCAATGCCAGAAAAATCACACAGATGGCAGTGACTCAACAGTGGATAGGCTCAGCTGACATCAGTTCAAGCCTTGTCTGAGGGGCCCCACGAGTGGCCTGTTTTGCTTTTTTCACCAGGATCTGGGTACATTTCCTTTTCAGTTTTCTTTGGACATTATGTGCTGTCTCCACTGAAAACGCATGTTCTTAAGGGCCAGGGAAGCCTGAAGTGGAGTAGTGTCCACTGTGCTTCATCCTAAAATCCGTACTCACTGCGCCCTATTGAATAAAGCTTCACTATTTGTTTTATTATTGTATTTCTCTTCCAAAGATGAAAAACTGTTCTAAAGCAGAGGAATTTAACTATTGTCTTTAATCCATCATCTTATGTACATTTTGCCTGTACAAATCAATTAAAATTTGATTTTGTATTTGTGCAAATGGTCAATAATCCTTTTAGCTTATATTTGATCTCTCTCTTCTGATATTCATCATTTTATTCTTTCTGATAGAAGCTACTCTGACCCTAAATCTATGAACAAAGGAAAATAAGGAAGACCTGGGTTTTAGAAAGGCTTGTAAATCCCATATCTGTGAGGCATCTCTCTGGTCGCTTTATGCAAAAAGACCCTGGAGGAGGGTGTTCTGGGTATTGTCCTCTTTTTCCATTTGGAACCAGCATTCACATTTCTATCCCCACATGGACAGAATGGTCTCTGGGAGGAGTATATCATATCTATTCATTTGTGATTCATCTCGTTAATTACTAGAAAGTGCTCTAATCTTAGTGATAAGAGATGCAGATTATTATTGAATTTCTTGCTATGTGTTTGTTTCTTTTTCTGGTTTCTATGATTTTCTCTTGATGGTTGTCTTATAGTAGCAAAAATATCAAGAAGAACTTGGGACAAGTAATATCTTTCTTTAAAAAAATCCCTAAAGGACCTGAAATATGATATAGACAAATTGTGAGCTCAGAAGTACTAGTTTATAAACTGGTAGAAACCCACAACACAGAGCAAAGTTCATTTAACACTGAATTTGAACTTAAAAGATCAAGTTATATTTTTAAGCTCTGTCACATCCAGTCATGTCATCTTAGGATAATTAACATGCACCTCCAAGTATAACTTTCCCTTTTATAAAGTGGAATATTGATTTTGATAATTTCCTAGATTCCTTACAACTTTAATATTTTATGATTCTAAATTCTACACTTTCAATTTAAGTGATTCCAAAGGTATCTCCTGAAATCTTTATTCTTAGCAAAACCAGCCATAAAATAAGAAGGTCTGGTCCTTGATTTTACTAAGTTAAAAGAATTTTAAAGTACAAGAAACATTAAATGATAGTTATAAAAGCACTTAGTCTGACATATAGAATTCAGCACACACTCAACATACTCTTTCTGAGTCTTTCTATTTGCCATGCAGTACAATAAGTGCCTGAAATACAAGGGGGGGGAGGAAGCAAACTCTTTTCCTAGAGTCTAGTAAGGCTAATAGTTATTTATTCAATTAATTGCTAATTCCAATTTAAGCTATTTAAATATGTGATATTCAAATCATTATAAGACAAGGTTGTCTCTGTTGTGTGATGGGACATCTTCTCTTCAAGAAGATGAACTGATAATTGTAAAAATAACAATTTATGCTTATATTTCATTGGCTGAAACTTAGTCTTATGCTCACTTATAGCTAGAAGGAAGTATGGGGAATGCAGACTTTAGCCATGTGCCCAGATGAAACTTAGTGGAAACCTATTAGACGTCTAGGGAGTAAAGTATCTGGCTCTTACACAAATGGTCTTAGCTTGGAGTTCCCATGGTGATTAAAGCAGCCGGTAAACCTGGCAGCTCTTGCAGGATTCACTGGCTAAGTACCCTAGGAAGCAGAGGTGGGAGATGGGCAGAGAAGTGGGTCTGAAGACAGCAATCCAGTTAAGGAGCTGCAAAAATCTTCTAGCCAAGGGATGAAGGCTTTTGTTATTATGAAAACCATTTGAATGAGTATACCTGTGTCCATTTGGGCCAATGAGATGCGCACCAAAATATGCTTCATTTTCTGGGAAAGAGAAGCCAGGCCTTTTTTTCCATTTCTTTTTTTTTTCTGGAAATCATAAGAAAACATGTTGCTCTCACCGCTACAGAAAAAAACTATTTGTTGAAAAACTACAAAATGAGACTTAGAATGAAGCAGATGTTTATAGGAAGAAGAGAGCTATGGAAAGCAAAAACACACCTGCCGATATAATGGAGCAGCTAAGTCAGTGAACCCTAAGACTGTTATCCCTGTGGACTTCTGGGTAACTAAGATAAAGTCATTCCACAATAAGTACATCTGACTTGGGGTTTCTGCTACTTAGGTCAGAAACAATATAACGTATACTGTGAATGAGCCCCAAATCAGTATTAAAGTCCAGGAATTAAGAGCACTATTTGATGGTGTGTATAGTGGTGGGGTTACTGTGATTGTTTTTCAGGCACAGTAGAAACTATTTAAAATACAGGCCTTCCTTTGCTCACTCAACATACTTAGTCAGTCACAAATCTTGTCAATCCTATGACCTTCATATGCCCTACATGCTTTGTTTCACTTCTGATGACATCACTCCGTCCATGTTGACATCTTGTGCAGCGGGACCGCTGCTGCCCCGCATCCATGCACTACCAGCCCTCTATTTTATTCAGTGCCATACAAATCTGATATTATCATTTCCTGGCTTAAAAAAAAAAACCCACAAAAAACATTTTCAACAGTAGCTCATTGATCTTTGATAAAGTCAAAACTCCTTAAAAAGCTTATAAAGATGTCAATATTCATGATTCTGTCTACTCTTCCCACATCATTACTCACTAATCATCTACGCTCTCACGGCCAGACCTGGCCTCAACCATTCTGAACCTCTTTGAAATCCTACAAATGCATCCATATGCTTGTACTTCAATTGCCCCCCTACGTGTTTTTCACATTGATGGGAGGGTTGTTCCCTCCTTTATGACAGTCTCATTTCTATCACACTTCAGGTTTGGGCTTCAATGCTCTTCCTTGTGAAAGTTCTCTTCTGACTAAACACTCCAACAATCCTCTGTACTCACTTTTTCTCCTTCTAGGATGACCGTTTGTTCATGTCTCTTCCTTCTTGCAGGTTCTACTCTGTCCTATTCACTGTTGTAATCCATAGTGTCCACCTAGAGTGGGAACTCCTTACTAATTGGAGAGAGGGGTCAGATGAGCACAAGGGTAATGGGGCAGACAGTTCATAGCAGGACAGACACACTGGTGATTAGTAAAAGTGGTTACAATTATGGAAAAAGAACAGCAATGAACTACTCAGTGCTCTATCCTAAGATCAAGCTAATGACTGTCATTCAAAAGCATACACATACCACACTGATGAGGTCCCTGACTCAGACCCCGGCCATTTCATTCCCCCCGGCCAGTTCCATTCCAAGTTGTCCAGCCTGTTTTCTATGTGCTGCACAGGTGACTATTCAGCCTAATGATGTGCATACAGAGAACAGGCGATGTGCCGGCAGCCACAGGTGAGCCAGTGTCAGTGCAGACATCAGTGCGTCACAGAGCAGGGTCAGAGCTCAGCTGGACTGACTTCAAGCCCCCTCATTTGGTCTTGTTTCTCAATCCCCCGAGTGTCTGTTTCCACATCTTGAAAGTGGAACTAATATTAATCCTGTAAAGAACTGTACAAATGTAGCCTTTGTATGCATAACAGCAACTATATGCTTGGGAAAATGAAACTTGTCATTATAATAACACAAAGGATCCAAGTTTAGGACACAAGAGGGGTGGCAGCCGTGACCAGCAGACCCAGGAATTCGAGTGCTGAGCAGCAGCCCCTTCCTCTCGTTGTTGTGTGCTCAGCGTAAGTGGCCAAGCTGTAATTCACAAACTAGATGATTCATAATCAAAGCAGAAGAAATCCAATTTAGTTCACAGTGTTGATACTAATGTTAGTCTCCATCTGGAGATTTATCAGCTTCACGTCCGTCTGCTTTATAAAGCTAAAAGAGGACTATGTGTTCACAGTCTGATTTCAGTTTCAAATTGAGAAATACTTTCCGAAGCTATTAACAGTAAGTGGGTATGCTCTCGAGGTAGAATATCAAAGCAGCCTACAGTCAGAGGAATGTCTCCTTGCAGCTGCCTCAGTGCTGAGATGCAAAAATCTCCGCTCAGCTACCCGGGGAATTGTCCTGACAGCATTTGTGAAACAGAATTGGGGACACAGGAAGGGGAGGGCCAGTGAGCGCAGGCTGGGTGGGGAGAGGGTGCTTGGCAGGGGTGCGGCATTCTTTTTTTCTATACCTTGTAGAGGGTTATGGACAGTGGACCCTCACAATAATCCTCTGGGATGCTTCAGTTTAATCCAAATGATTTCACTTTAGCCTTGAGCAGAGAATAAGCCCAGGTTACATTTTGAAATTATTACATTTCCTGAAATCTAAGATAGACTCTATTTCATTATAATATTTGGAGATTAGGTTATGCATATTTAAGTAGTGATGAGTATTTTTCTCTCTGAAAGTCTTATTAAATTAGTGACCTATGGCATCTGAGCATTGGATAAGCATGGCATATTTGCTCCTAGGTGTCTCAGACCCATGTCATTAGAAGATGTAATTCTATTATTGAGCTTGGAACCTGCGATGAAGAGGCATGTCACCTAGTCAGTGTTCTCAGGTCCCTCAGCTGCATTATGACATTGTCCTGATAGTGCTTCTAACTGGCACTGAACCCAGACAGTTCTTAATACTAAATACTTGTATTGTTTCCTCATTATTAAAAATCAGGACATTGGAAAACACAAATCAAAAAGAAGGTAAAGATAATCATGATAAACCCACCAGCCGTAGAAAACTAGGGGTCGTGCTTTGGACCATATGCTTCAGAACATTTTTAATGCACTGTCAAAATGATTTAATGGTGCTGTCTTTTCAATATATCAATACATGTGCACATATTTCTCTGCCAATACATTTGTTTACAACCTCATTTTAAATGGCCAAATAGTATTCCGCTATGCAGGTGTTACTATTTTTAACCGTTTCAGAATTTGAGTGATTACACTATAATGTAAGGTACACATCTGTTCACCTGTTTGTTTAGACTACAAGAGTCTATAAAACAGGAGCTCTGTTTTGTTTAAATCTGTATGGCAGATGCCTTTCACTTGGTAGGTACTCATTAAATATGTTTGTGGATTTGAATTAACTCTATAAACAAAAAAGCACTTGGAATAATATGCAAAGCCTAGGAAGATCCTATATTAGTTTCCTGTGGCTGCTGAAACAAATTACAACCAACTTGATTTCTTACAACAAAAGAAATGTATGCTTTCACAGTTTGGGAGTCCAGAAGTCTGAAATAACTATAACTGGGCCCAAAATGAGATGTCGACAGGTCAAGCTCCTGTTGGAGGCTCGGGGGGGGGGGGGGGGGGGGGGGCATCTTCCCTTTGCCTCCTCCAGCTTCAGGTGGCTGCCGTCCTTCCTCACCTGCTGACTCATCCCTCCAGTCTCTGCCTCCGAGGTCACATCGCCTCCCCCTCTTCAGGTGTATAATCTCCCTCTGCCTAGCTCCTAAAGGGATAAATGTGGTTGCATTTATCGGCCATACAGATAATCCAGGATAATCTCTCCCTCTCAATGTCATTAATTAATCACATCAGTAAAGACAGTGAGTTTATTTTTGTCATATAAAAAAAATTATGAGCTCTTGAAATGAGGACATTGGATATCTTTCCTCTCTTGAGGAGGGGATGTGCTTTGGCGCACCAATAATAGTGCATAAATTCAGCCACAGCTTTTCATCTTAGTGCTTTTCAGAAATACTAAGGGCGAGAAGAGTGTGCAGGAGGATTAGATGATCTTGTTCAAAATATCCTTTTCTTGAAAGATTTGGTGTTTGGTGAAACGAGGGCCATTATTTTCTATTGATGTAAAAGGCCCAGTGAGTCACTATTATTCAGTAGCATTATTTGAAACAAAAACCTTACTTTTACTTTTATTTCTAAATAAACTTGGTGGGTATAGCCAAATAGTCTTATGTTATGTAAATGGAGAAAGTAAGAGAAATAAGTAACAAAACCAAACAAAAAGAATCGAGGGAGAGCAAGGAGAAGAGAGCTGAGGCAAAGCCTGCTACACAGAGAGTACAGTGCAGACAGGGTGGGGCCAACAGAAACCTCTAATTTGGTCATTTCTTTCAGCCTGGGATCCCTGGGTCTTTCGTTTAATTAAATTTGCTGTGACATTGGTTAATAAAATCATGCAGGGTTTCTGGTGCACACTTTTATAATACATAGTCTGTACCCTGCTTTGTTTGTCTACCATCTCAAGTCAAGTCTCTTTCTGTTACCATATATTTGACCCCCTTTACCGTTTACTCCTCCCTTCCACCCCACTTCCCTCTGATAACCATCATGCTGTTATTTGTGTCTGAGTGTTTGTCAATTTGTCTTGTTTGTTCATTGGTTGCTTTCAGTTTTATATCCCATAGATGACAGAAATCATATAGTTCTTGACTTTTTCTGTCTGACTTATTTCACTTAGCATAATATTCTCAACATCCATCCATGTTGTTGCAAATGGCAGCATTCCATCATTCCTAATGGCTGAGTAGTATCCATTGTGTATATGTGCCACATCTTCTTTATCCAGTCATCTAGCCAAGAACACTTCAATTGTTTCCATGTCTTCGCCACCATGGATAATGCTGCAATGAACATAAGGGTGCATATATCGTTTCCAATAAATTTTGGGGGTAGACAGTCAGAATAGGGATTGCTGGGTCATACGGTCTCTATTCTTAATTTTTTGAGGAAACTCCATACTGTTTTCCATAGTGACTGTACCAGTCTGCATTCCCACCAGCAATGAATGAGGGTTCCTTTTCCTCCACAACCCCTCCAGCACTTATTATTACGATTGATATTCTGAGTAGAGAGTGAAGTGAGGGGCAGATGGGTAAAGCAGGAGCTATTAATTTCATCTTATGTCTCCTGTCTTCAACAGTTACCTTAGCATCAGATCTGTCAATAATAATAATTGCTCCCGGCAAGGTGTGGCTCAGGGGTTGGGCGTCAATCCATGAACCAAAAGGTCACTGGTTCAATTCATGGTCAGGGCACGTGCCTGGGTTGCCGGCTCTCTAACCACTGAGCAACCAGCTAGGGCTGTCCTGTGACTTTCAAAAAAACTACTTTCAAACATTATAAACCTTATTATGGTTGGTTTTAAATGTATAGGAATAAGAAAATAGTAAAACCAGTATTTATTTAGTGCATACTAATTTGAAATATTAGAAACAGTGAGAACTAAAAATTTCTTTGCAGAAACCCTCACCGAGAACCTTTGAGCAGTGCCAGGCTTCTTCTCACTGCACTGCTCTCTCCGTTCAGACCAGCTCCTAACATTTTTTCTTTTGCAGTCTCCCTGTCACGAAGTATCTCTGAGGGTGTCTTGAGTGTGGAGTTTTTGTCATTGTCACTTCCTCGGAGACATCTTCATCGTATTCGTCACAACCGCTTTCCTCACTTACACTGACAGGTTTGCCTACACTGAGTCACTCTGGCGTCACATCTGGCCTCCTGCAGGGCAGCCGTGTCAGCGTCTCCAAGACCCGCTGGTGGTTCTCTGCCTCCATTCGCGTTCGGTTTCAGCCTTATCTGCAGCGTTATCACTTTGCACTTCTTCATGGCACACTCATTGCTGCTGTTCAGTTCCCTTTCTCAGTCATCTCCGTCTGGAAAATGCCGCATTCGTATCCCTGGGAACAAGGAGGCAACAGGACTGCGCACTTTGCTCTTTGTGAGTGGGCTGAGCGCCAGATGCAAAGCGGCCTATCGCAGCAGACCCCGAGGGAAGCGATGCAGCTGGCCACTGACCATGACGGTCATCATTATGTATAGCCTTGCTCGTGGACTAAAGAGCTAGCAGCCAACTTTGTATTTTGTGCAATTACTCACAGTAAATGCTCCCTGACAACTAATATTTGAACCATGACATTGAAGAACTTTGTTATTTAACGACACTGGTGAGTAAAGGGGTGCATGTCAGAAGTGTGCCGAGTGAGGACTGCCTGCACCATGAGGTAGGGACTATTATTTCTCCCCATTTTATAGAAAAGAAAATTGAGGCTAAGTAAGATTAAATTATTTGCTCAAGATATTCGTTGGTGAACCCAGAATTAAAACTCAGGCAGCCTCACTACGTATAACAACAGAGCTTCATAGTCTTTGGCCTCCGCCTGGGTCTTATATCTACAACCCCATCAACAGTGAGTAAACGCTCACTGCTGTTCTCAGGCAGCTCTGCTCCTTGGGGAAGACGCCTGATTCTACCGCAGCTCTAGTTCAGACGGGATCCTTTCCTCTGCAAACAGCAGAGCCCCCAGCTTCTCCATATCCGTGACTACGGGGGAGACTTTGGAGGAATTAACTGTAGAGCATGTATGGCAGTGCTCACATGTGATGTTTGCTGTGCTCACAGTGTCCTCTACCCCTGATTATGTCCACTTGGTGAGAACTCCCAGCTTGCCCTTTCTTTTCCTGTGTCAGTGTGACATATTGGACCCTCTCCCAACTTGCCTTTCCTCTTCTTTGGTTTTCCCACAAACACCTTTTTGGTGCATTTTAAATTTTCCCTCACCCATTTCTCCCAGCATAAAAAAACTATACGCAATTCTCTTTTCTTCCCAGGTAGTTCCTTAGCATTTCTTTCATTTTCAGGAGAATGTACAAACTCTCATTCTCTAACTGAGATGAAATAAGCCCAAGTATTTGGGGTTGAAGGTATTGAATTGGAGGGCATGATTGTTGGGAAGACCGAAGGGGGTGACGTTCTCTTCTGTCCACTTAGCAAGCATCTACTATTTGTATAAGGCCAAAGGGACCACTGTAGTCTTTGCTTTCATTGTCATTGTCCAGAAAGAATAATAAGTTTAAACATTAGGGCTTAGAAAGAAATGATTAATTGTCCCAAAATGGTGGTGCTAAAGTTGGAGCCACTATAATCCTATAAAGAAACCGTTCTAGGTATGGACCCGTAACCTGCCTGTGGAGAACAGCCCTATCACCCACCTGTCATGTTTGTAACTTAGGGAGAGAATGGACATTTCAGAACCTCAACGACCTTGTCTATAAAGTAAAGAAGCTCAAGCTCTCATTATTAGTATCAGGAAGGATTTAAAGACAGATCCATTCAAATCAAGCTTGTTTTTGGTACTTGCAAGAGAGGGGACTGTGGCGTGTATAGTTATATGCAGTTTTATTCATTCATTTATGCTTTTATAGGATCCCTTGATATCTTTGTTCTAATCATTATAGTTAGTGAGGCCATGCACCAGTTTATTAAAGGCATCTTGGGTAGCATGCTTCCAGATGAGTCTCAATACAATACCTCAGTGTGACAGGTGTCGTCAGAGAATTGAAATCAAAATTGTAAATTTTGTTTGGGAACAGATCAGTGGCATAGATTGTCCTTCCAAGATTAACTGTATGATAAATCCAAATTCACACTTCAGCTTTAGTTTCCGCACATTTGTGCTGTCAGACATTATTAGGAGGTTTTGCTTGAAAATTCCCCATGTACTGTGACCAAATGACAGTGTCTGATGAACTGAGCACATGGGCAAGGGCATGTTGACATCATCTCAGCTCCTAACAACCTTCATTATAGGAAACCTGATCTTTTGTCACACAGGGTCAGACTTCAGGGCCCTTCTCTTATCATCAGCTTTGTACCTGTTCCTAGTGCTCTCTCAGGATCATTGTGCCTTTGGTTTGAACTGGTCTTCACTCTTTGTCTTTGATTAAACAGATGGATACATGAGATTAAGTCTCTGATACCAACTTTAGAGAAAGTAGGTAGAATCAGGAAAATTCTTTTTGGCGTGTAATACAGCCTGACTTGAGTTAACTTTGGGGAGTTAGGGGGTTGGCCACTGGTGTAAAAAGATTTGAGATGTGAGCCATTCCTTCAGGCTGCTTTGCTGTAAGCACCACAGCACACAGTGAGGGCATTTGGACATGGTTCCCCGATGCTGCACAGTACCTTCCTCAGGACTGCATAGTAACACTGAAGGGACAACGGCAATAGAGTCTAATGTATTAGAAGCTGAATTAACTCAAGCAATGTATGTTGGCTTCAAAATAAAATAACAGCATGTATAGACAAACGATAAAGGAAATGTCAAACAAAATTTAGAAGTCTACTTTTGAAAGGGCCACTACTCTTTAAATTGTAGTATATAGGCATTGAATCTTTTTTTCTTGTGATTATATGTACATGTATTCCTATAGATAATGAGTTCACAAATAGGACCATGGTTGAGATATTGAAATGCATCCTGCTGTTTTTATTCAACAACATGTTCTGGCCATCTTTCTACATCTCTAAACATGTTTTTATGGGTCTGCAACAATTCATTTTATATAGTCATGACAATTTCCTTTGTACACATTCTTAAGTATACCCTTTAGGTAAACTCTTAGAAAAAGAATCCTCAGTTAAATTCTATAAAAACACTCTAAACTGCAGATAGCTATGAAGTGGCCTGGGTTCAAATTTCTGTCTCCCTGCTTACTAGCAATATGATGTTAGTTCTTAATTTCAAATTACTTTTCGGCCCAAACATAATGGTTTTCCCTCCCAAGGATTATTTTTAATACTGTGGTAGAGTCTTCAGCTAGAAACAATTTAGAGTTTTTGATCCTTTGTCATGAACTAGGTATTCCACTAGAGATAGAACCTACTTCTGCCATTTAATCTCAGGACCACAATTTAATCAGCTTAACTTCTTGTAATTTGTGTTACTTTGATGGTAGAGACTGAGACAAGGACTTGGGTGGAGGTAGGTTCCTGGTGAGGTGATTCCAGGTAGAATAAGTAAGAGGGTGGGACAGTAATAGAGAAAAATGGAAGTCACTAAAAAGGGCACTGGTCTGGTAACCTCTGTAGGCAATGGAGACTCAATTCTGTGGGATTTCCCAAAAGAGAACAGTTTCCAATTTGTCTGCCCCAAGGACAGGAAGTTGGGGGTTTAATCACTGGTTGATGATTTCTTCTTGGGCATCAGTTCCTCTGAATGTGTGTAGTTGGATTTAGGAGATGCAAAAGCTCTGGAAAAGACACAGGGCTGGACCTAGAAATGAGACTTCATCATTATGAGTCTGAGCTTAGCTAAAACGGTGCACTAAAGTTGCAGATGAAATCATAACTAGGACAAGGGTATGTGATTTTCAACAGCAAAAACATTTGCTACATATTTCCAGCATAATAGGCACAAAATCTGATCCCAGAGAGATTAATTTTTATTACTGCCTGCAAACACTAGGACAGCAGTGGCAGATCCAGGCTTCACACTCTAGTTTTTTGGCCCCAACACACATAGTCTTTGCATCACACCAACTGCCTCCAAAAAGCAGAAGCCCTTAATGTTTGTGTGGAGGACCCAGGCTCCCTGGTCTCTTTCATGGCTGCTTGGGCGGAACATGAGGCTTACCTTGTGCACCACTCATCACCCTCCAAATGTCCTGTAACCTCAGGACTTGGACATAGAGTCTGCATCTGTTTTCTTCTGCAATCCCCAATTCCCCAAGTTACAAAGATAGTGCACATGTACATTGTATCTCAAACAGTGGGTTGCATATATTGATAGGTTGTGGAATTAATTTAGTAGGTCTTGACTAGAATTTTAAAAATAAAATGATGAGAAAAATATCAAAAGTACATGGCTCGTATCATTTAAAAAACTTTGTTTTCATGATGCGTGTGTGTGTGTGTGTGTGTGTGTGCGCGCACGCAGTGTGTGTGAGGTTGATGAATATCTATGAAGAAGTTATGATATAATTGGTCCTGGATAAGAATCTTGAAAGTCACTTACTTGTAGATGTTCAATCCTGTTCAGAAGGCATGGGACAAAATCCCAGCTCCCCCACTCATTGGCTGGATGTGCTTTCGTCTTCCTATCAATAAATGTTCCTAACCTCAAGGGCTGTGAAGAAGAGTGAGTGGATGGTGACATATGGGACGCTGAGAACAAGGTATGACATTAAGATCCCTATGTGAGTGTTGCTTGTTATTATTGCAAATGTGTAATCAGTCAACGAAGCATAGAGTTTATGGGTAATCTTTGTTCAAGATGAAACAACAAGGTTGAAAATCACCAACATGTTCAAGTATTTGGAAAGGTGCATTATTAGGATTGAATTAAAATAAAATTTTCCTTCAATTTCCCTGCAAAATGCTCCTCACTACCTTGCTCTAGATACACATTGTTGCTCTACATACACATATATATTTTAAAAATTAAACCATGAATTACTTAGGATAATTAATGTAAATCTTTTACATTGGTAAGCTAATCTCCATTCAAAAATATGCATTTTGTCCAGTATCCTGGAGAATAAATCATCTGTATATCATGGTCCATGCCATATATAGTCTTGCAGTCTAAACAAATGACTCTCAAAATACCATACATAAAAGCAGAATTATACTTTCTAAGTCAGGAAAACACAGTACCCTGCACTTCCCAACCCTGGCAGTGACCTGGAAACACTGGATGAGTGTGCTGTGTTCTATTTCCTACCCAGGGCAGTCATTTCTGAGTGTAGTGCACACCAAATTCATCTGGGAGATATTGAAGGTAGTTTTCCAGTCACATTGGACCAATTTTCTGAGAAATTCTGCTGCCCCCAGAGCCATTCTGAGGAAAGTGTTCCTGGGAGGTGACAGTGGATCTAAAGAAAAACAATTTTGAGAGTAAGCGATCTAGAATTGCTGACTGCTCTTTCATGGTTTGAAATCATGTCATGATAATTATTTTTGTAAATATGCAACAATTATACAGTAAGTTGATTTTCACCATTCTTCCAAAACCAACCTCAGAAAATCACAAACACTAAGACTCTAACATGTCAGGAAGAATCTAAGAGATAACTTTTTTCAGAATGTTGGCCGTGATAAGAACCCATTTCCCAGCATCTTTAATGTATTTTGTTATATCTGAGACTTCCAGTGATAAATAGGCTCTGCCTCTGGTGAAAACCCTCAGCTGCATCCATAATCAGCGTTCCGAATCATTGTAGTCGTGAACCACCTCTACTGCTACTTATAGTTTTGCTTTTTAAATCACCTTTTAAATATTAGATGTATTTTTAATAGACAATGTGCATATTCTGAGTGAAAATTTTGTATATGTTAGTTTTATTTTGTTAGTGTACATTTCAATGAGAACATAACAACATGAAATATGTTAGTTCTTACACCACTGAAAATCATCCATATGGACCACCCTTTAGGAAATGTTCCTTATGAGTGTGAGCAATAACATCCCACTTATGGCACCTAACAGCCCTCAAATTCATGTACCTGCTAACATTTCTCCTCTCCAGGCTAAGCTTCCATAACTTTTAACTACCCTCATCTGAAATGATTTCCTGATTGCTCTCCATCCTAGATACCTTTATTTAGATGCTCTCTGGTTTGTCAAAGTAGCTTTTAAAATGTGGAATTTTCTTTAAGGTGTATTGACTTGTCTCTAGAAAATGTTAGTGACAAAAATTCCACTATACCTTTCTCTCCTGAATCACAGACATAAGGGCCTTTCTTCCAGAAAGTGTAAATTAATCAACTATAGGATGAAGGATTTCTTATGGTGCATTTTAAGTTCCCTTTTTGTTTCTTTGATTAGGGACTGGGTAGTGAGAGTTTGCCTCTGTACAAGAACATGCACAAAATATCACACATGATTTTTCCCAAGGGGGATTAGTGTAAGGCAAATGTGCCACCCAAAACTTTTTACTTTGAGTTATTTATAGATTCAAATGCAGTTGTAAAAGATAATTAGAAGGAGGCCTAAATTTCTTTTACCAAGTTCCCCCAATGGTTAACATCTTGTAAAATGATACTATAATATCAAAACCAGGAAAATGACATTAATACAGTCAAAATACAGAACATTTCTGTTGCCACCAGGATCCGCATATCTCCCTGTTAGAGTCAGTTATTTGTATGAACATAAATTTTCATTACCTGAGATAAATACCCAGAAGAATAATTACTGGCATATATGGAAGTGACATTTTTACTTTTTAAAAATCCTGCCAAATTGTATTCCAGGTGACTCTACCATGTTAGATTCCTTCTAGCAATGTGTGAGTGACCCCGTTTCTCCACACCCTGGACAGCCTTTGGTGTTGTCTCCATTTTTTAATTTTAGGTACTCTGATAGCTTCCGAATCATATCTCACTGTGGTTTAATCTGCATTTCTCTACTTCCTAATGGTGTTGACCATCTTTCATGTGCTTATTTGCCATATGAATATCTTGTTAGTGAAATTTATCTTTGTCTTTTGCCCAAGTGTTATTGAATTGTTTACCTACTGTTGAGTTTTCCAAGTTCATTATATATTTTATATACTACTCCTTTGTCTAATATGTAGTTTGAACATATTTTCTTCTACTCAGTAACTTGGAACTCAATGCCACAAATAGGGAACTTTTAGCACAGAAATCATTTTTCTAAATTACGCTTTTGATGTCAAGCCTAAGAACACTTGCTTTTAGATACCAATGGTTTGTTGCTATTTTTTCTAAAAATGTACAGTTTTATGTTTACATTTAATTTTATTTATGATTCATTTTAAACTCCTTTTTGTATAAGATAGAATTTTGTTAATGTGTTTTAGATGCTCTCTATTAAGTTGAAAAATGTCCACTCTTTATTTTCTGAGAGTTTTTATCATGAATGAGTGTTGAATTTTATCAAATACTTTTACTGCATTAATTACCATTAGCATATGATTTTTCTTGTTTAGTCTGCTACTATGGTAGTTTCCCTTGAGTCCCTTGATTGACTTTAAAACATTTAACCAGGTTAGGATCCCTGCTGGGGTGAGGGGGTGGAGGGAAGAAACTCACTGGTAATAGTATATAATTGGTTATATATATTGCTGAACTCTACTTGCAAATATTTTCTTAAAGATTTCTGCACCTGTATTCATGAGGAAATATTCCTATATACATACTGTATATAGGGAGTTCTATACATATGTAGGTGTATAATGCAGATACATTGAAGAGTTTTCCTTCCCCTCTGTTTTCCAGAGGAGATTATTTAGAATTGATGCTAATTCCATGGTAGAATTCTCCTATAAACTCATCTGGGTTTATAGATTTCTTCTTTAGGGGAGTTACACAAATTCTTAATTTAAGCTTCTTAAGAGTTATAGGGCTATACAAATGATATATTTCATGTTGGTTGAATTGTGGTAGTTTTTTAAGAAATTGACTGTTTCATAAAATTTCCAAGTTTATGATAGAGTTTTCTGTAGGCCTCTTATATTTTTGATGTTTGCAGTGATTCCACAGGCTTTACTCCTGATACAGGTTGTTCTCTCTTTTGTCAGTTATGCTAGTTTTCTCAATTTTATTGATCCTTTCAAAGAAACAGCATTTTGCTTCATTGACTTGCCATTCTTTTTTCAGTTTTATTGATTTCTGCTCTTTATTTTTCTTATTCCGCTTTCTTTGCTCCTCTTGTTCTAAGTTCTTGTGTTTGGAGCTTATATTATTGATTTAACTCTTATCTTATGCATGTAGTTAGTCCTATGAACTTCCCTCAGCACTCACTACTTTGGTATAAGTTTTTATATGTTGTATTTCAATTTTCATTCAATCAGAAGTATTTTTCATTAAACTGCCTCTTTGACTGAGTGGCTTACTGTTGTTTAGTTTCCAAGTGTTTTAGGATTTCTCTGGTTTTTTTGTGTTTTTGTTTTGTTGCTACTGGCAACCAATTTTATTCCATTGTGGTCAGAGTACTCACACTATTTGATTTCAAATTTTAAAAGTATTTTGAGGTCTATTTTATAGCTCATATATAGTCTATATAGTCTGTATTGGTGGAACTTTAAATTGGTGTCTATTTGGCTTCTGTTCGTTGATGGAGCTGAGTTCTTCTGTAACATTGCTGATATGAGGTTCTGTCTAGTTGTTTTATCAGTTACTTAGGAAAACTGTTAAAATTCCCAACTATAATTTTGAATTTGTCTATTTTCCCTTTTGATTCTAGTAGTATTTGCTTCACATATTTTGCAGTTCTGTAGTTTGGTGCGAAAACATTTATGATGCTATGTCTTCTTGGTGTATTAAACCTTTTATCATTACATACTGCCCCTTTCTAGTTGTGATTTTCTTTGTTCTGAAGTGTGTACTTTATCTGATATTAATATAGTCACTTCTGTTTTCCTTTGATTAATGTTTCATGGTATATCTTGTTACCTCTTCTTACTTTCAGGCTGCCTATACTGTTATAGTTATGAGAAGATATTTATAAACAGCATAAATTTGGCTCTGGTTTATAACCCACCCTGCTAATATGTTTATTTAATTGGTGTATTTAGATTATTTATGTTTGATATATTAGAGATCAACATTTAATATTTTGTTTTTTATTTATTAGCTCTGTTTTTGCTTCTCTGCTTTATTTTTCTTGTCTTCCTGTGAATTACTTAAAAAAATTTTAAATTCCATTTTGATTTATGTGGGGTGCTTGTGAGTATTTCTATATATAGCTGTTTAGTGGTCGGCTTAGGTATTACATTATATATAAGTTATTTATCAGAGTCTGCTGGTGTCATCATTTTATCAGTGTAAGTGAAGGATAGAAAGCTTAATTCCTTTTAAGTTCCTTCCCCCTCACCCCTTTATAGCATCTCTGTCTAAAATATTTCCTCTGCGTACATTTGGAACCACATTAGGTGTGTGATGATTGTTGCCTCAACTGTCAACCATAGCTTAGAAAACCGAAGGTGAGGAGAAAAGCTGACGTGATCAGCCCATGCGTGTGCTGTGCCCTCTTTTCTTTCCTGATGTTCCAAGGTCACTTTTTGTTCACGTTCTTTGTTTAAATGAGGTGCTCTCCCCATTCTTTTAGGGCAGGTCTGGTGATGACACATTTTCTTAGGTTTGTTTTTTAATTTTATTTCCTCTTCGTTCTGTTTCCTCTCATCCCTGAAGGGTGTTTTTGCTGAGATTGTGGCTGACAGTCCTTTTCTTGAGCAGGTGAAGCTGTATGCACGTGTTTTCCAGCCTCCGTGGTTTTGAAGAGAAAGCCGCTCTCATTCGAGTTGTTTTCTGGTTTATGGATAGGGCGCTATTTTTCTTGGGCTGCTTCTAAGAATTTTTCCTTGCCTTTAGTTTGAAAAAGTTTAACTATGATACGTCTTGATATGGGTTTCTTTGCTTTTATTCTGCCTGAGGTTTACCCACCTTCTTCAATCCTATAGGCATACATCGTGTTAACTTCGGGGGGTTTTCATCCATCACTCCCCCGGGTTCTCCCTCAGCTCCACCCACTCTCTCCTCTTCAGGAAAACTGGCGACACAAACTTTGAATGTTTCCTTTTTATGGACTAAGCCGCTGAAGCTCTGATCTTTTCTCTTTTTTTAAAGTTTATTTTTGTCTGTTTTCCAGATTGGGTCATTTTTACTGTTCTATCTTCCAATATTCTTATTCTTTTCTGAGTCTCTCCCTTTTTGCTATTGAACTTATTCACTTAAGCTATTACCTCAGTTATTGTATTTCTTAGTTTTAATATTTTCATTTGTTTTTATGTCTTCTATTTATTGCTGATACTGTTCTTTTGTCGAGGTTTCTAATGTTCCATTTGTCTTGTGTGCTCATAATTGATCGCTGAGATATTTTTCAGCACTGCTTTAAATCCTTGTCAGATATATACCTCATCTTGGTGCTGGCAACTATGGGTTGGTTTCTCATTGAGTTCAAGAGCTTGTTGGTATGATGATTGATTTCCAATTCGAACTTAGATGTTTTCATATTTTGTTATGAGAATCTGGATCTTAATTAAATTTTTTGTTTTACTAGCTCTTTTGGACACTGTTCTGACAGCCAGAGGGGAGAGCACCACCCATGAGTGCCGTGCATGCAGCCATCAGGTACCTCACTGCCCATTGGCGCCTACTATGGGGCACCTCCTGGTGGCAGGGCAGGGTGTAGCAGCCTGGCTCCCACTGGGGTCTGCATTGGAGCTGTGGGTGGGTCTGTTTACTGCCAGTGGAAGCAAGTGCTTGTTCCTGCTTGGTTCCTTGAAACCCCCCAGCACCTCAACTGCAGCCTCAGGAGGGGCGAGTGTAGGCTCCTCAATTCAGCCTTTACTCAGGAGAGATGGGGTCACAGATGGGGTCACTGGTGTTTGCCTGAAGCAAAACAGTTACTGGCTGTAAGCTTTCTGACTTACCAGGTTGCTCTCTTTCCGCTCCTTTGCCGAGGAAACAGCTTGTGTCTGGATGTTATTTTGTCTTCTGCCCTTGGTGTTTGCAGGTTGCCAGCTTCATCAACTCCGTGCTTGAGATGTGAGGTAGAAAGAAACCCAAGGGCACTCGCTTCTATGGCACTTCCCAAGACCCACGTTTTCTAACCAGCCTGCCTTTTTCGCTCCAAATTTCAGAGTCCTTTTATGCTTGTTTTTACAGTAATGTCTGTAATTTTCAGTTGTTCATAGTGGGAGGAATAGGAAGAAGTCTATCTACACTCTCTTTTCAGAAGGTGAAGACTCCAGTCCTTTTTCTTTTAAGTTCAAGAGGACAGCACAAAGATTGTCTTGGATTACTATGCACCAGACACACAGCCTGCACCATCTCCTTCACCATTTCCCTCCTCTCCCCAACTTTGCATATGAAGTAGTTAGGTTTCAGAAAGCTTAAGAAACTTGCCCAAGGTGGCAAAGATGAAAGACGAAATTGAAGGAATTTTGGTTCCTCGTGGGGTTAACTTCCCAGCCCATGCTGCACCTGCTCTGCCGCGGCCCCCTTCAGTCTTCTCTAATATGTTCAGAGTAGGGAAAGCTTTGCAAAGAAATTTAACAAAAATCCTTCTCAAGTATTATAACAACGGTGTGAAATCAGTTACAGTAGTAATTCCTTTAAAAATTACGGAATTTAAGAATAAAGAAACCTAAGAGTTCATTTTACTTACCCCAAAGCGTAAATGTTTGGGTTGAAAATATGTTTCCTAACCCAGCTCTCCTCGCCCCCCACAGCACCTTCTGCTACAATGAAGTGGCCGCCAATTAACCGGCTTATCGCTGAGCTGAATGCATCTTACTGGAGAGCAGCTCCTTGTGAATGTTCACAAGGGCACTGGGTGGCTGGAATACCCCGTCACCTCCACTCTCCCAGTGGTCCCGGCCCTCCTTCAGCGGTGCCCCTTGGGCTGCAAGGCATTCCCAGGCCTGACTGCACAGGTGTCCTCAGCACAGTCACCTCACCTCGTGCCACTGTGGCTTTTCTGCAGCCTGTCTTTCCTCCTGACAGTGGGGTCAGTGAGAAACAGAGCTCAGTGTTTTCATTTTTACAATTCTAGCGCTGTCTTGGTGATTACATGTTAGCACCTCAGGAAACAATGTCGAGTGGATAAATGGAAAAGGAAAAGAAAGTATAATCACCCCCCAAATGCATCTTATCTTTGTGAGAAGGGATGTCCTATTTGAACAGGTCTTTATTTAACAAAAACCATACTATCTACATTGAAAGAGAATCAGGGATGGTTATAAAATTATACAAACTATCAGTCCCATCATCCTCTAAATCATATCAGACCTTAAGAAAAAACCTTTTGAGGAGAATGTTTGTTTTCCTCCAATAAAAATATGAGCAAGGAAACTTACAAAGACCTGCCTGAGGGTAAACTTTCCCATGGGATCGTATTGATTACTTTAGCTGGGGATGAAGGCAAAGCCATCGATTTTCCCCCATTCTCTATGAGATTGTAACTAATCAATATCAAATATTTATTGATTAGTCCTTATATGTTCAACAATAACCTAATGGCTAAAGTAACTAAAGAAGAAGCATAATGCATGCTCTTATCTTTTATGTTATTCACAGTGTCATTGAAATGCATGGTGTCTATAGAAGAAATAATGAGTGAACTATTCAAGACAATGGAAGCAGAGCCCTGGTTCATGTCAGAATTTTATATAAACATGGTGGTAGCTTTAAAAGGAAGGGAAATATGCACTAATTGTCTACTATGTGTCACCTATTACACAAGATACAATTATACAGAAAAATCTTTCAAAATATATTAATCTTATTTTCTACAAGTGGGAAATGTGAGGCTGTGGGAGGCTGAATGCTTGCTTAGTGCTGCCTATTAACTTAAGAGGAGGACTCTCAAGTTCAAACAAAGTCTCTGCTCTGTGATGCATCAGGTCTATGGAGCTGCATAACCAGTGATGATTTACTAATGGCATGTGCTTTGGGAATGAGGGAGAGAAGTATAAGAATGGGAGGGAAGGGAAGTGTGCGTGGAGGAGGCGTGGAGATTAAAGATGTGTGGGGCTTGGGTGCCTGGAGAAGGGCAGACATGGGGATGGCCAGATGAGAAAAGATTCCTCCAAACTGAAGAGCAGACCAGTCAGATAGAGACACTTCTGGGAAGTAAAGTAGTGAATAGAGGAAAGTAAATTGCACTCCATGGGAGGAATTGAAATGACATCAGAAGCTTTTGACCAGAGGAGTGTAATCGGAGCATGAGTCAGAGACTGGCCTTGTAGCGGGACTGAACTGATCAGAATAAAGACTTAGTTTCAGTGAGGATGAGCAACTAGGGACTCAGCAGTTTTCCCAGGCCTGGATTTGATACGACAGAGGTAGTGAGAAAAGAGAGACTGAGGCCAGAAGGAACTGCTCCCCAGTTCTGGGGGTGGACTGCATGTGAGGGAAGGAGAGGAATGCCTTGTGCAGCCCAAATCTTCATGTTGTTAGAGCATGGGAGGCAACCGGGAGAGAAGGGGCTGAAACTGTGACTCATGACGTCTGCTTGCATACTCAGAAATGTGACCTTACTACTCTGAAACTCAGGTCTTTTTAAATAAGTTTTTCATTTTTATGTTGGAAATGTAAGACCCTCTCCACAGAGTTGCTAGGAAAATTAAATGAAATAAAATTTGTAAAGCACCTGGCCTGTAACAGGCTCCAGAGACCACTGTGAGGTTATACCCGTGGATGAATGGCAATGCCTTCTTGGGAGAAGAAAGCCCAAGAAGTAGGAAGAAGGTGTGTTTGACTTGGAAGCTCTCTCATGTGTTGTGCTGGGACCCCACACGTATTTGGAGGAAGATACTTGACCTGGACCCTAAAGAAGATGAGGAGTCCCCAGGTCACGAGGTCAGGTAACAACCTCTGTGCACTAAGATTCTGAGGTGAAAACAGCTCAGAGCTGTCTGTGGCTACTCCAGTTGGCTTCTGTTGAGAACTCAAAGTAGACCAAGTACAGGGCCTGCAATTCCTGGGGAACGTGGAGCCTTCTGCTTTGCATAGGGCATGTCCTTGGCTTGTGTGCCATCTTTGGGACAGTCTGCGTCAGTGCCCTTTTGAATTTAGATGGATAACATTCTCTACATCACTTCTGATGCCCCTTTATATTTTTATCATAATATGCCTTCTGAAAAATGCCTCTTTTCAATTCCACAATCTTTTCCCGTGCTTTGCAATTGTACTGCAACAATGTTAAGTTATATTATACCTATTATGTAGGGATACAAACGAAGATACAGGATGGTAAAGGAATCCATTTGGGTCAGCAGCCCCAAATTAGGGCCTATTACAGTAAAGCTAGAGTTATGGAGCTATGGGGAAAGAGAAGGCTTGAAGAGATTCTGACCATCAACTGCTCTCTGTGTTGGCCAACCTTGGAAAGGGCCAGATAATACACATTTTAGGCTTTGTAGCCTGCATTTCCATCTCTGCTGCCTGCCTGTCTCTCCCTCTTCCTTTTTTATTATTTAATAATTCTTTAAAAAGTTAAAAATCATCCCTGCTGGCATGGCTTAGTGGTTGAGCATTGACCCATGAACCAAGAGGTCATGTTTCGATTCTCGGTCAGGGCACATGTCCAGGTTGTGGGCTTGATGCCCAATAAGGGACGTGCAGGAGGCAGCCAATCAATAACTTTCTCATCATTGATGTTTCTCTCTCTCTCTCCCCCTCTCCCTTCCTCTCTCTGAAATCAATAAAGATGTATTTTTTAAAAAGTTAAAAATCATTTTTATCTTAAAGCTGTACAAACAGATCACAAGCAAAATTTGTCCCAAAAGCCATAGTTTACTAATTTCAAATTAGTTCAGTCCTTTCATTTTATAGATGAGGTTCAGTGAGATCCCAGGTGTCACCCTGCTAGAAGCCTCAGATCTCCTCACTTGCATTTTCCTTCTCACTGTAGTTTAGTATCTTTAATAGTTTCCAGTTGTGGAGATGGAAGCAGTTACTTACCTATTTAAGTCCAAGTAGAGCCATTTGAAGGGCCATGGAGATTGGGGCATCAGGCCTTGCCTCTCCCCATCTATGTCTCTCCTCATCACTTACTTTTTAACATAATTACTTATTACTTGGTCCACAGAGTGCTTGAGGTCATGTACAAATGTACAAAATTCCACAGTGATTCAATAAATAAGGCAGTTTCATGAGGCACATATGAAATAGGGAAATAATAATGCCAAGAAAAACATAGCAGTAAATAGTAAAGCTTGCCTTGGACTTCCAAGTTCCCAATGCAGAGAGAGATTCTTAGTCACAAATCCAGTGACCCAAGCTGGATATGATAGCAAGAATAAGGGGGGGTCATTCAGATTCTGGGAGCCCTAGATTTTTGTCTCCATGATGTGGGAGTGGGAATCCTCACACTTTGACAAACATTTTAAGAGTAATGGTTTTTCAGTGCTCTTACCAGTTATCAATATCGGACATAACTCCTAAGTCTGACAACTGTGAGGAAGAGAACTCCCTGCCCTCTGACCTCTGGCCTCACTGTGGCTCTCAGGTTTCAGAGAATGAAGGCAGCTCTGGGGCAGGTGGCAGCAGCAGGAGCACATGCCTACCCTTAGGGCAGTGTGACCCATGTCTGCCCCACTACCCCACTGGCCTGAAGGCTTGAGGAGCCAGACCTGGCCAATCCAGCTTCAAAGGAGAATATAAATCATGGGCCAGGCAAAGGCCTTCAACACTGAAACAACTCTTTCAGCACCAGGGGCGTCACTAACACTCACCCTTTTCATTAAAATACCAAAGACTCTGCACACAGTAGGTACACAAAGCTATAAGACTTCCTGTCCTCTCTGCTGTAATGTCTGCCCTTTTCCAATGCACCCAAGGGTTTCCAAATTTTCAGGACAAAATGTACTGAAGTTTCCACTTCTGGCTGGTTGGTGGTTCATCATTTTGCTGCCTGATAAAACGGTGGCTAGTCTTCAAGTTGACAGGGCCCAAGATGCACAACATCTAATCCTTCCTGATCTGGGCTCCACCCTCACATACACAGTCTCCCCCTCTGTCCCTGGCCTGGTCCTTCCTTAGGAAGGATTAATTTGCCCGTTGCTTCTTTGTTTTGCTTTCTCAAGCAAGGCCCATGCATGCACTTGTTGGTCCCTGTCCTAGCACATGACATCATTCCTGTAGAGCCTGCTTGCCATCTCTGCCCCCACTTTCTAGAAACCACCTTCTCATTCCACCTGCTCCTTCTCAGACCATAGTCCTGATCCTGTTTCCACCCTCTGGATATCTTTCTGTGTAAATAGGCTGGGGTGGTGATGCAGTCACCCCACATTAGGAGCTCTGGTAATAAAGTCAAACCAGACAGCAACTGGCAGTTGTCTTCTAATCGTAGAGCACACTGTCCACCAAAGTCTTCCCAAGCTTAGACATTTAATTACCCACCTACCAAATACTGAAGCAGTGGGAATGTGACTTTTACCTGCCATTTCAACAGCCTGCACTCACTCCTTAGCTAGTTAGCATTCCTCTATGGCCACTGAATACTTAGTCTTCTAACCGTCTTTCATTATATTTCAGGGATATGCATAGTATCCCTTTATTTCCACAGACATTTCCACATGTCTTCCCAAAGTAATATTTAAGAAGTGGGCATAGGATTATGAAAGGATGGGTTTCAGCAGAAATCTATCTCTTGAAATGGCTAGATTTTACAAGATCTTCATGTCATTCATGTTTTTGTTTCATAATTATTGTGATCTAAGAGGCTGAATTTTTTTTTTTTTTTTTTTGGCCAAACCATGGCCTGTGGATCTAGGCAAACTTTTGTTGGAATCTTAACCTAGTATATTCTTACTATTCTTACTATGTGGTTTGTCAAGTATGCTGGCTTTTCTTCTCCTTCCTGTCTTACCTGGGAAATGAGCATGGCTATCTGAGGACCGGCGGTCAGGAATAGTGAATACATTTGAAGCTTCTAGCTGAGGTTAGCATGTGATCAGTGTTCAATAAATGATACCTATTGTCATAACTCACTGTAGATTTCTGACTTGCATTTTGAAGGAGTGAAAATATTTAAGCTGATTTAGCATCATATAAATGCTGGCTGATTCTCTGTAAATGCCTGACTATGAATGATTACTGAGATACTAGGTGTTTCAGGTTAGTATAGGAGATGGAGGAATCTTTTCCTTTTTAGAGGAACGTGCAACCCATAGTCACATTAAAATTTAAAGGATGTTTGACATTGTAAAGGTAAAGCACAACAAAGCAGCAGTTGATATTTCATCTTGCAAATCTCTAGTTTGCGCTTGTTTTCACACTCTCTTTAATCTCCATACTCTGGTACAAGATAGGGAAAATAGCTCATGGAACACAGGCTGCAATAATGATAGCATTGCATTTGCATGCTAGCTTGATGCGGGTGAAAATAAAAATACTTATTTCAACTCAGTATTATCTTGCATGATTTGTGTTACTGATATCACAGCCTCCACGATCAAGAGCAAGCTTGGAAACTTGCAGATAGGACTAAATTATGGGAACGACAAATAATGAGGTGCAATGCATTCTGATGGAGGAGAAATTTGCTCATTTGTGAACTTCAGACTAATAGAGAGCTAATGGATAGTAAATACAGTTGGGTGTAGATAAATGTTGAGTAATGAGTTTTGTAACACAGACTAAAAGAAGGAATGCCTAATGAACTGGAAATGCTTCAGCACCATGAATCAGAGAAGGTTGGTGAGTTATTAGAGGAAATGATATAACTGTGAAGACTCGAAGTATTTCTCCTTTGCAGAGAGAGGCAGATGGGGCCACCAGAAGGAACTCTGGGTAATCAACATCTCATCAACAGAAAGAGCAGGAACTTCGGGGTTAAGCCTACATGAGTTTAATGTCTGATCTGTCATTTTCCAAAGTCATTTGATTGGACAATTCTATTCACTTAGGTGAGCCCTATTCTTTTCATATGAAAATAGGAACAGTAATGTATGGCAGGGTTGTGAATATGGTGTTGTCAGTTGCAGTGATCCCTCAGCTGAACTGACACTGCTCACATTGGAGGCAAGATTTATTTCAACAATGTTGTTGCAGATGGCCTCAAAGCTTTGTTTTGTTTCGTTTTTCTAAATCAAAAAATTACAAAGCATTTCTAATATATGGAGGCAAAGAATGTTGAGAAGGGATGATTTCTCCCTAAATTGTCAAAGACACTATAGGAACTGGTGGAGACCCCAAGATTGCATGGCTCCTGTGCCTAGAACACAGGAGGTGCACAGTGAGGGGCCAATTTGGGGGTAAGGTGTGGGCACAAGATCTTATGGTAACTCCCTCAGGACCAGCAATGCCCACCCATAAGGTGATGGCTTCACCAGCGTTCAGTGTGAGGCTGTGGAATATTACAGGATAAATTAGTCAATCAAAGGCTGCCGTGTGGATACTGCCCTCCTCTTTCTACAAAATCCCAGATTTAAAATGCTGCAGCAAAATTGTCAATTTACCTTTCTGGCTTTTTCCTTGGAGTTTTAGCTCCTTACCAGTATAAGAGCAGACCTTAATGTCTAGTTTCCACAGGAAAGTGCCTGAGGATTTGCTTCTGAGGGAGTCAAGAATGAGTCTGTTCTGCTGCTTCCATTGAGGACTATGCCATCCATTGAGGACAATGTCAGATTTCTGGGATTAGTTCTTTTAACTCGTCATTGTTTTCTACTTTTTTATTTCTTTTGTTTTCTTCCTTCTTTACATTTAGTTTTTTCAGTCAAAATGTATTGAGTATACAATGTGTTGCAATCATTGAGGTAAACTTTTCAGTCTTTTTATTTAGTCTTTAAAACATCCTTATGAGACAAACACCATCATTCCCATTCTCTGGATAAAGAAACTGAGACTCAGGAAACCAGTAACTGCCCAAGGTTGCACAGTTGACAGATATTGGAATGGAGATTCAAAGTGAAATTTACCTTTCCTGTTTTCATTAATATATTCATGCTTGAACTATTTGTATGCATTTGTTTCTATTCTGTTATATAATTCGCAAAGAAATTCAGTGTCCTGTAAGTCAACTTTCACTAATTATCTTCAGTTTCCATTTGTGTTTAGATGAATAACTTACCCAATTGCCCTAAATTCTGTCCCATTGTATATCTACCCATCAAAACTCATTCAAGTAGACCAAATGGGGCCCTGCTAAAAGAATTAAAGGGAAATCCTTTTGGACAAGAGTTACACATGGTTTCACACTCTCTAATGCAAAAAATTCCAATGCCCTTTCTTGCTGATTTAATCAATCTCACCGCTTGCAAGTTAAGACTCCTTCCTTCAGGGATCTAGACACCTTTTTCTAAGCATATTTCTCTTAGGCTTCTTGCACAGCCCTCACATGTCTGTCTCCCTAATTATCCTATATACTCTTCAAGGGTAGACAAGCCCTATTCATACAAATGAAATCTAGTGAAACAGTTTGAGCAAATTGTTTTTCTCTCTGTGCCCCAAATAAGTCAAATCTTTTCACTTGTCTCCACTATTTCTCTGGCTGGACTATTGTTACAGTTCTCTGCCATCCAAACATAGCCCATTTCTAATAATAACTAGGATTTGGGTGTTCTTTTAGAGCCCATGAAGCTTGTTCATGTATATTACCTCATCAACTTTTTTCAGTTTCTCTATGAGGAAAATATTAAGCCTTCTTTTCAGATGAGACATGTAGAGGTTGGGTGACCTGCCCAGAAGATGTCAATGAAGGCTGTTGTTGCTGGTAGTCTAACAACGCATCCCGACTCTAAGTCCACTTTTAAAAATTCTATCATGCTGCTTCACCCAGGCTTTATCTCCACCATGATACCTGTGCTTTTTAATCAACCCTCCTCTCAACTTTTATACACTTTGATGGCAAAGAGAGGTGAATTCTACAGTCCTCCATTGTTGTCATATCAGCAACCAAATAAACACACAAAGTAAAACAGTACTCAGGTTAAGCAAACACAGATTACAAATGCTATTCCTAGTATCCCATCTCCTCCTGCCCTCACCTGTTAATCAACTTTACAGACTTTAATCACCATTACAGGCTTCCTGGCACCACCAGAGCCTGTGTTGTCTGACTGTGCCAGTGGCACTTCATACTGTGTTAGAGTGATCTTGTCTTTCATCATTGTTTTCCCTGAAAAATGGTGGAGACAACCTCTGAAGCACATATACAGAGATGGGGCAGTGGGAGGAACCCACACAAGTTAAAGCATTAACAGAAGTTAAATTTACTGACTACTACATGCTACAGATGGTTCTAATGACGTTATGTGTATTGAGTCATTTAACTTTCAAAAGAATCCTAGGAGGTGATGTACTATTCTTATCCCCATTTTACAGATGAAGTAACTGATACACAAATAAAAAAATTTGTTCTGAGACAAAGCTAGTAGGTGCTCAATTTGAGATATATATCAAGACAATTCTACCCAGAGTCTGTGCTACATGCCACTATCTACATGTCACTAACAACAGCTTTTATTGACATCTGAGCAGGTCATCCAACCTCTACATGTCTCATCTGAAAAGAAGGCTTAATATTTTTCTCATAGAAAAATTGAAAAAAAGTTGATGAGGTAATATACATGAACAAGCTTCATGGGCTCTAAAAGAACACCCAAATCCTAGTTATTATTAGAAATGGGCCATGTTTGGATGGCAGAGAGCTGTAACAATAGTCCAGTCAGAGAAATAGTCTAGTTTAAGACAAGTTAGAGTTGGAAAAAAATGGCTTGAAGAATGGTCTGGAGCCTGAGACAAATCGACTTTATTCTTCTGGGAAAAGTGAACTGAGGGTAGAAGGTGTCAGAAGTTCTACTACAGCCATATTACACATACGAAATAATCATGCTTCTGTCAGCAACATCAGTTATCAGTCTCAGGACACTCTCCACCAGTTGTTACCGTCTCCCTTTTATTGACTAATTTGCATATGTTTCAATATGTCTCCCTATTATCTATTAAGTAGCCTCAACTACTTTGCCCAGAAGTTAAGAACCTCCACAATTTAGTTTTGCTTTCTCTTCTAATTCATCTCCCATTACATCCCTCCTCACACTGTAAGTTCTGATAATAACAGGGCTCTATAGCTCCCCCTACACCCTCGAGTTTGAGGGCTTTGCTCATGTTCTTCTGTCTAGTGTCTTTCATGTTCTCTGTAGTGAAGCAATTCTTTCAGCCTCAATTCATCTATTTCCAAATCCAGGAAGTCTCCTCTCAGCACACAACTTTGATGATATACCTGTCCTCTGGCCTCCAGAGCACCAAGTACTTACATATATCTGGATATTTACTTAATATAATGACTGACAACCTTCGTTTGTATATCTATAATTCACCACAAGATCCTTGAAGTAAACATTGTCTTGCTCACTTTTGTGTCCTAACATCTAACACATGCTAAGAGTCAAAAGAGGATTGGATTATTTATCAGACTCTGGTTTGACACTTTGAATCCAGCTCTGATGTCCCCTTAATCTCATGAGTTTGACCATTACTAAGCCTACTTTATAGATGAAGAAACTTAACCTCAGAGAAATAAAGTAACATATTCAAAATTGCATATAATAAGCAATAAGTATAATGAGTGATTGATTTAGGAGAGATTCAAATCTAGCAATGTTCAGAGTTTGGCACTGGTTCCCTGGTCTGTACACTGTAACACATTGACTTTCTCCCAAGAAGTGAAATGACAAGAATCATGAGACTCACTGGAGCTAGAAAACAGAATGAGAAGGCGTTTTTGAAACACCCTAACATTCTTTTCTTATCCCCCATAGTTTAGCAAGAAAGGGGCAGGACCCATAGAACTTGGCCAACCCTAGATCACAGGGGTTAGAAAGGTAAGAGATTCTTGGGATAAGTCCAATAACAGTGTAGCTCATAATAAAAGTAGTTGTAGCTAACGTTTTTGATCACTTACTATGAGACATCAATGATTTGAACTGTTTTACATTTTTACATTATGTTTTCTTATAAAACAGGTATTATCCTTATTTATTAAATGAAAAAAATAAGAGAAGTTAAGTAATTTATTCTAATTTACACTAAGTGGAAAAAAAAAAAAAAAAGACTCCATAACTCAAACTCAGGTTGTCTGATCTCAGGTTATACACCTGAAACAAGAATATCACACGGCCTCAATAGGGTTGGTCTCCAGTGATGTGCGGACTCCGAGTATGTCAGAACTGTACGGGAGCAATAGAATCCCAGGCAGGTGGACAAGGGATGGTACAACAACACAAGGAAGGATGGATGGGAGGGGACTTAACAATCTGCCCTGGGAATCCCAAACAATTATCACAACCTCCTTTTAACACAGGACTTGGCCCATGTGTAGGAGCTAAATTGCAAATCTAGATACGGGGTCTCCAATTATAGAATAGATTCTACTTAAGCCTGTTTTCCCTGTGTCTCACAGATTTGTGGTTGTGTTCTAATTTTAATTTGTTTTAAGGTATCTTTTGATTTCTTCCTTGATCTCATAGTTAACCCATTCATTATTTAGTAGCATATTATTTAGCTTCCATGTCTTTGTATGATTTTCAGGCTTTTTTCTTGTGATTGATTTCCAGTTTCATATCACTATGGTTGGAGAAGATCCTTGATATGATTTTCAATCTTCCTAATTTTATTGAAACTTGTTTTGTGTTCTAACATGTGGCCCATCTTAGAAAATGCTGCATGTGCACTTGAAAATAGTGTATATTATGCTGCTTTGGGGTGAAATGCTCAAAAGATATAAATTAAATCCACCTGATCTAATGTATCATTTAAGGCTATTGTTTCCTTGTTGATTTTCTTTCTGGAAGATCTATCCATTGATGTCAACAGGGTGTTGACATCAAAGGCCCCTACTATGACTATATTCCTGTCAATCTCTCACATTAGGTCCATCAAGATTCGCTTTATAAATTTAGGTGCTCCTAAGTTGGGTGCATAAGTTTGTAAAGGTTATATTCTCTTGTTGGACTGATCATTTTATCATTAGGTAGTGTCCTTCTTTGTTTCTTACCATATCTTTTGTTTTATTTTTTTTATTTTTAAAATATTTTTAATTGATTGTAGAGAGGGATGTAAGAAGAGGGAGAGAAAAGCATGGATTAGAGAGAGAAACATCAATCGGTTGCCTTCTGTACATGCCCCAACTGGGAATTGAACTCACAACCCAGATATATTACCTGACTGGGAATCAAACCAGCAGCCTTTCACAGAACAAGATGATGCCCAACCAATTAAGCCACTCCTTTGGGACTCTACCCTTTGTTTTAAAGTCTGTTTTGTCAGATATAAATATTGCTACCCCAGCTTTTTTTCCCTTCCCATTTGCATTAAATATATGTTTTCATCCCTTTTCTTTTAGTCTGTGTGTATCTTTTGTTCTGAGGTGAGTTTCTCTAGATATCATATATCTGAGTCTTATTTTCTTATAAATTCAGTTACTACATGACTTTTGATTGAAACATTTAAGCCAATTACATTTAAGTGAATATTGATAACTATATAATTATTGCCATTTTAATCTTTTAGCTATGTTCCTCTGTTTGTTTGTTTTTTCTTTCTATCATCTTTTTCTTAAAGAAGGCACTTTAACTTCTCTTGTACTACTGGTTTTTGGTGACAAACTTCTTTTGGTTTTTCTTGCCTGGAAAGTTCTTCATTTCTCTGACAAGTTAAAATGATGGCCTTGCTGGGTAAAGTAGTCTTGGTTGTAGGTCCTTGATTTTCATCATGCCGGTCCCTTCTGGCCAGAAATATTTCCATTGAGAAATCAGCTGTCAGCCTTATGAGGGCTCCCTTGTAGGTAACTGTCTTTCTCTTGCTGCTTTTATGATTATCTCTTTGACTTTAACCTTTAACATTGTAATTGTGAAAAGTCTTGATATGGGCCTTTTTGGGTTCATCTTGTTTGGGTCTCTTGCACTTCCTGAACTTGTGTGACATTTTCCTTCACCAGCTTAAGGAAGTTTTTGGTTGCTATTTCTTGAAATAAGTTCTTGACCCATTGTTCTCTCTTCTCTTCCTAGCATGCCTATAATGCAGATGTCATTATACTTAATGTGGTCGCAAAGGCCCATTAAACTATTCTCATTTTTTAAAATTCTTTTTTCTTTTTGTTTCTCTGATTGGCTATTTTTTAATATTTTGTCTTCTAAATTGTTAATTTAATCCTCTGCTTCCAACCTACTGTTTGTTCCTTCAAGTGTATTCTTTATTTTAGATATTGTATTTTTCACTTCTGACTGGTTCTTTTTATGATTTCTATGTCTTTTTTCATGCAGTTGTAGTTCTCTCTAAGTTTCTTGTAGTTCACACTAAATCCCTTTAGAACACTTATAACCCTCTTTTTTTTTACTCTATATCTCATAAATTGCTTGCCTCTGTTTCATTTAGCTATTTTTCTGTGGGTTTCTCCTATTCTTTCATTTTGGGCATTTTTCTTTATCTCCCCATTTTGTCTGCCTATTTGTGATTGTTTTTGTGTATTAGGTAGATCTGCTATTACTCCCAGTCTTGGTAGGGTGGCCTTATGTAACAGATGCCTTGTGGAACCCAATAGCAATCTCCTTGATCACCTGGGATAGGTGTTTTAGAAATATCTATTGTGTGGGTTATGTGGGTCCTCTGGTTGTAATCGAGACTTGCTTGTTATTGGCCTACTTGTGAATGAGGTCAACCCTCAGGCTTGCTGACTGTGAGAATCGACCTCTATCACAGTGTATGAGCTGCTGTGCACATGCTGAGCACATGAAGGGTAATTAGTATTGCAAGGTCTGGCATCTGTTAAGATCTCCCTTTGTATATGTTGCTTGTGGAACTAACTGGATCTTGCAGTCTTAAGGGGGAAATTCATAGTATTACAGGCCTATCTCAAGAAACAAGATAAATCTCAAATAATCAAACTTTACTCTTAGAGGAACTTGAAAAAGAACAACTATCAAAACCCAAAGGGAAGAGATGAAAGTAAATAATAAAAATCAGAGCAGAAATTAACAAAATAGACTCTGAAAAAAAAATACAAAAGATGAGTGAAACCAAGAGCTGGTTCTTTGAAAGGATAAACAAGACTGGCAAAACTTTAACCCAGGGTGGAAAACCATTTTTCTGTGGGCCATTTGGATATTTATAACATCATTCACAGGCTATACAAAACTATCAACTTAAAATCAGCCTGCTATATTTGGTCAAACATTTAATTAACTCACCCCTAATGTGATGGATGGAACTGCTCCTCTTTGGTGAGGCCTGGGCAGGGACAGACCAAATAATTTTGCAGGCTGTATATAGCCTGCAGGCCAGATGTTTCTCTACCCTTGCTTTAACCATACTCATCAAGATAAAAAGAAAGAAGGTCCAAGTAAATAAATTCAGAAATAAAACAGAAGTAACAGCTAACACCAAAGAAATATAGAGGATTGTAAGAAAATATCATGAGCAATTATGTGCCAAAAATTGGACAATATAGAAGAAATGGATAAATCTCCAGAATCATAAAATCTAAAACTAAATCAGGAAGAATCAGACAATCTGAATAGACCGATTACAACTAGTGAAACTGAAGCAGTAATAAAAAACTCCTAACAAAGAAAAGTCATGGGCGGATGGTTTCAGAAGGGAATTTTACCAAACATTCAAAGAAGAACTAACACCTATCCTCCTCAAACTATTCCAAAAAATTCAAGAGGAGGAAAGGCATTTAACCTCATTTTATGAGGTCAAAGTTATCCTAAGTTCAAAACCAGATAAAGACACTACAAAGAAAGAAAAATATAGGTCAATATCCTGATAAACATAGATGCTAAATTCCTCAACAGAATATTAGCACACTGGATCCAGCAATACATTTAAATGGTTAAACGCCATGATCAAGTGGGATTTATTCCAGGGAGCAACATTGGTACAATATCTACAAATCAATAAGTCTGACACTCTGCATAAACAACATGAAGGATATAAAAACCATAATAATATCGATAGATGCAGAAATAGTATTTGATAAAATCCAGCACCCTTTTATAATAAAAAAAAAACTCTCAGAAAAGTTGGAATAGAGGGAATATACCTCAATATAAAATAAATGATAAAGCCAATGTCATACTCAATGGGCAAAATTACAGCATTTCCATTAAGATCAAGAACAAGACAGAGCCCGGCCGGGCATGGCTCAGTGGTTGAGCATCGACCCAGGATTCAGGCGATTGGGGTTCGATTCCTGGTCAGGGCACATGCCCGGTTGCAGGCTTGATCAATGACTCTGCCATCATTGATGTTTCTATCTCTGGCTCCCTCTCCTTTCCTCTCTCTGAAATCAATAAAGATATATTAAAAAAAAAAAATAAATAACAAGACAGGGATGTTAGCACTCACGCTCTTATTCAAACATAGTATTAGAAGTCCTAGCCACAGCAATCAGATAAGAAAAAATAAATCAAAGGCATCCAAATTGGAAAGGAAGAAGTAAAACTGTCATTACTTGCAGATGACATGATACTGTATAGAGAGAGCCCTAAAGACTTCACCAAAAAAATACTAGAACTGATAAATGAATTAAGTATAGTATCAGGATAAAAATAAATATATCAGTTCCAATTTTATACACCAATAATGAACTATCAAAAAGGGAAATTAATACCTGGCCAGCATGGCTCAGTGGTTAAGCATCGACCTATGAACCAGGAGGTCACAGTTTGATTCCCAGTCAAGGCACATGACCAGGGTTAGGGCTTTATCCCTGTGGGGAGCTTGCACAAAGCAGCTGATCAATGACTCTCTCTCACCAATGATGTTTCTATCTTTTTCTTTCTCCTTTTCTCTCTCTGAAATCAATGAACATATTTTTAAAAGGGAAATTAACAAAACAATCCCATTTAAAATTATAGAAAAAAACTAAAATATCTAGAAATGAATTTAACCAAGGATATAAAAAATCTGTACTTGGAAAATTATAAGACACCGAAGAAAGAAACTGAAGGAGATACAAACAAATAGAAGCATGTTCCATGTTCAGAAGAATTAGCATCATTAAAATGTCCACACTACCCAAAGCAATCTATAGATTCAATGCGACACCAATGGTGTATTTTACAGTAGAACAAATATTTCAGAAATTTATACGGAACCGTAAAAGACCTCAAGTAGCCATAGTAATCTTGAGAAAGAAGAACAAAGTTGGGGGTATCATGTTACTTGATATCAAACTATACTACAAGGCCATAGTAATAAAAACAGCATGGTACTGGCATAAAAACAGACATAGAGATCAATGGAACAGAATAGAGAGTCAAGAAATAAACCCACATCTTTATGGTCAATTAATATTTCAAAAGGAGGTAAGCACATACAATGGGGTAAAGTTAGTTTATTCAGTAAATGGTGTTATGATAGATGGACACCTAAGAGCAAAAAAATAAAATAAACTAGACCACCAACTTACACCAGTCACAAGAATAAACTCAAATAGATGAAATATTTAAATGTTAGACCCAAAGTCATTAAAACTCTAGAAGAAAACATCACAGACATGTCATGTAGCATTTTTTAAAATACATCTCCTTGAAAAGGATAACAAAAAATAAATAAACAAATGGGACTACATCAAAACAAAAAGGTTTTGCACAGCAAGGGAACCATCAACAAATTGAAAAAGGAACCACTGAAAGGGAGAACATATTTGCCAATGATACATGTGATAAAGAGTTAATATTCAAAGTTTATTAAGAACTTATACAATTCAACACCAGAAAAACAAACAATCCAATTAAAAAATAGGCAAAGTACCTGAATCAAAACTTCTCCACGGAGGACATATGGATGGCCAAAAAATATATGAAAATATGCTCAACATCACTAATCATCAAATAAATGCAAATTAAAACCATGAGATATCACCTCACACCTGTCAGAATGGCTACAACCATCAAATCAACAAACAAGTGTTGGCGAGGGTGTGGAGAAAGGGGAACCGTCCTGCACTTTTGATGGTAATGCAAATTATATAGCCACTGTGGAAAGCAGTATGGAATTACCTAAAACAATTAAAAGTGGAACTGCCTTATGATTCAGCAACTTCACTTCTGTGAATTTATCCAAAGAAATCTGAAACTCTAATTTGAAAGAATATATACACTTCTGTGTTCATTGCAGTGTTATTTACAATAGCCCCATAGCCAAGATTTGGGAGCAGCCCAAGTGCCCATAAGTAGACTAGTGGATAAAAAAGGTATAGTACATTTACACAATGAATACTATTTGGGTATAAAAAAGAAGTAAATCTTACCTTTTGTGGCTACATGGATAGACTTGGAGAGTATTATGCTTAGTGAAATAAGCCAGTCAGAGCAAAATAAATACCATCATTTCACTCATATGAGGAATCTAATGAATAAAATAAACAAAATAGAAATAGGCTCATAGATACAGAGGACAGACTGACAGCTGTCAGAGGGGAGGGAATTGGATGAAAAAAAACTTCATAGATACAAACAACAGTATGCTGATTACCAGAGGGAAAGGGGTATGGGGGAAGATAGAAGGGGGTAAAGGAAGGATAAATGGTGATGGAAGGAGACATGACTTGGGGTGGTGAACACACAATACTATATACAGGTGATGTATTATGGAACTGTATGCCTAAAACCTATATAATTCTATTAACCAATGTTGCCCTAATAGATTCAATTTAAAAAACAAATAGGTCTTAGAATTTAGTTTGAAAGCTTATTTAATCCACTGGCTCACCAAGTGCAGTGCTAATAAATCTCTGGGCCAGAATGTATGAAGGATGTACAATGGAGCCAGTATCCTCCTGACGTTTGGACTAACAGAAACAAGTCAGTGTATCAACACAGACCACTTATTTCTGGTCTTTTTCCAAATCCAATGGGGCAGATTTTGTTAGACATATCCTCTTTTTAAAATGGATTAGTAGTTCTCTCTCAAACCAACCATAGATTACTTATTCTTACCTATCTCAGATGCTGATGGGGTCCCTCACAACATTTCACTATTGGGCCACTGCCAGCTCTGAAAACACTTGCTTATGACTTTTCTAAGACCCACAGTAGATGCTAAAGACAACCATGATCTCCCATAGATTGAACTAAATCCTGAGGCTTCCATCCCCTTCACCTTCACCTTCACCTGAACCAGAATTAAATATAAAAGAATCAAAATGCATCGTGACCTTTGAGTATTTTTGTACAAATATTAAAAGCAATGCCACAGGCACAGAAACTAATCCAAGTCCCTTGGGCCACTTAAAAGAAAGTAAATCTCTACACAAAACAAATGAAGAAACTGTGAGGTAAAATTGCTAAATAATAAAGTAAATCATCCCTAGGGAATAATATATCCTGGACTCTGGTTGACTATGCATATTTGAAGAGCACAGGGCAAGAAGTGGGGTGATCAGTCTTCTGTCCATTTGTTGGCTTTGTGATCGCACCTCAGGCAGACCACTTAATCTCTTTGGGGTTCGGTTACTCCTGCTACAGAGAAATGATAACCCCAGTAGAAGTCACAGGGGTGGATATGAAAGCAGTTGGAGAGCTGGCCATTCTGTCTTTCTCTCTGCTCTCATTACAATAATTCAATGAGAACCAAGCTCCTCTCTCCACTTCCAAGAAAGGAGCCTTCTTGTGAAAGCTGATCTCTCCATCTGTGCTCTGGAAACTGCCTCCCAGTCCCCCTGGGAAATGTAGCCTGCAAAAATCACTTAACTTCTCTAAGCTCCAGACTAATTATCTATGAATTTGGATTAAAAGTATTACCTACTTTCTAAGACTGCTGTAATGATAAATGAGATAAATCAAGTAAAACACTTAAGACAGTGCCGGGTACATTCAAAGTACACAATAAATGTCAGCCCTTATTGGTTTTGACTTTCATTTCCCTACATATAAGACATTTCCAAGTGTCTATCATCTTAAATATGTATGTATAATGTAAACATAGCACATTGTATATAATCTAGCCATTCTATATAATATTATTAAAATATATTTAATATGTGAGTTTTTTTAGATTCCACGTATAAGTGAGACCATGAGTGTTTGTGTTTCTCTGTCTGACTTATTTTACTTAGTACAACTTGTGGCAATCAATTCACAATGTATGTATGCCAAGTCATTATGTTGTTCACTGTAAGTTTATACAGCCCTATATGTCAATTATGTCTCAATAAAACTGAATAAAACTATAGTTAATCATAACAATAAATATAAAGTGTATATATCTTAACCACCGTCACCTGCAGGGGGCAGATGAGAACAGGAAGGAAGCCAGCAATGGGGAGGAAGTGGCGCTCCTCTGAGCTTTGACCTTTGGAACTATGCCAATATTTTATGCATTCTACCTCATTTCTCACATTCCCTGTCCATCCAAACTTTTGGACCAAGTGGCTAACATTTACAATCTTCATTTTTTTTTTCTTTTCTTTTTTTTTTTAAAGAAAAAATAAAAATATAATGAATCCCATGTAACTGCCACTCGGCTTCATCAATCATCCACTCATGTTTCATCTATGACAGTAACATTATGTCTTCCACATTATTTTGAAGCAAATTACTGGCACACTATAACTTGTTCATAGATGTCAGTATGTGCCATTGAGAGGATTTTTGACTATATTTTGAATTTCCACTCGGTCCTTAACAAGGGAACATTACCCATGTGAGAGAGAGAGTTTTGGTAGACAGGTTGGCGGTTCTTCCTTATTTCTCTGAGAAGTACTACATGGCCTACCTTGCTCACAAGTGTGACTTAACCATTACATCTCAATAACTCCCACTTTATTAAATGTTTTTTTGTTTGTTTACTTGTTTGGTTTGGCCAGATTAGGCAATGATGAACACATTATCTAATTCACTGGACATTTTTAAGTCCTATTTGTACTTGATTTTCTGAGGCCTTTTCATACTTTACAGTGAGACAGATTTAAACTAACATTAACCTCTGAGATAATTACCTAACCTTGTTAACTTTTTAAACTCTTTAAAATAAAATAAAAAAGTTATATTGTAAGGCATGTAACATAATTCTTGGCATAAATGGTTATAATATGAATGAGTGTTATTAATATTACTTAATTTCTCATTTGGTTCTATGATACTTAACTCTCTTTGTTTACTTTCTACCCATCATAATTTTAAGTCACTTTTGGCAGCCACAGGTTTGTTAAGGTGGATGTCTTCAGGTACTTGGGCCTGGGCCTCCTTTCTGGCGCTCTTTATAATTGTCATGGGGGAGCACAGGTGTGGTCATTGTTTCAACTTTCATGTCCTTGGGGATGGCCCCGTCCTCCTTCTTACACTTCCTGCAGATATTTCCATTTGGGTCATCTCACAAGCTCCCAAATTGCACATGCTTGAACTGAATGAAATTTGTCACCTTCAGTCCCAAGCTTTTCCTCTATGAATTATCTCAGCTGTCCCAGTAGCTGTGGCAAATGACACTGATGAGACACACATGGAGCACTGTTTTCTGTTAGTTAGCAGTAGAGCCAGCCGCACTGGGAATGGGGGTGAGAACAATTATCACCATGGCTTTCGTGCTAACAGGTCTCTCAGAGGCAAGCAGGGGAGGTATTTCTACTCTGTATTTAATCCCTCATATGGAATCGCTCAAGGTCAGTTGTCACTGTACTTGTCCAACGCCTCCCATAGATTCCAGGTTTAGCCCCCAGTAACCTCAGTGTCCAGCACCTTGCCTGGCTCCCAGTTGTAAATTAATGCCCAAATTAGATTTTATGTATATCGTTGTCTGAAGTTGAGACCACTTATCGGGACACAATGGCAAAATCCTGTTTTCATTTCTTTTATAGCTGCAGAAAGCACTTGCCAATGCCTGGGTTAATTACACTTTCAAGTTAAAAGTAAACAGTACAGGGATATATGTATTTCATTTGTTTTTAAAAAAGAATAACTGTAATTTACTATCATTATCATCAACCTGAGATGAAAAAGAAGTGTGCATATATTCATTTGCTCCTTTATTCTATCAAAAATTTATTAAATTGCCTAGGTTCAACTCATTAAATTGCACACATTAGATATATACAGGTCGTTGTGTATCAATTACACCTCAATACAGCTATTTTAAAAATAAATAAGTAAAAGAAAAACTGAGAGGGAGAAAACTCCACTTTGTACTTGGAAAATCCATTAATTGCTGTGAAAAATGTTACTGAAATTTTCTCCTGTCCCAGAGAGATTTTAAAACTGGACAGAGAAATTAGGTTGGCCTATAAATGTCTGAAAAGTGCCCTCAGTTGTGTGAGAGGAGTTTTCGAGGAGTAGGTGAGCTATCGGATGTAGAAATGTGGGGCGCTCGCCTGGTAGGAGGGGTGGCGGCGGGCGGGACCGGGGGAGGTCCGGCTGTGAGACTACGGGCGTGGGCCACGGAAAGGGCGGGTAGAGTCGCCACGCAGCGTGTGTGTTTGCTAAGAAGTGGGTGTCCCGTGTAGTTAGAGTGCAGCACCCGCGTGGAATGTGGTCAGCCCGAGGCCAGGCGCAGAGGTTGCCCGGCTGCACCTGGCCTGAAGGACTGCAGAAGGTGCATGAGATACCGGCATCCTGTTTGGGCAGAAGGGGGACTGATGTGATGGAGGAACCTTGGGCACCTGTTCGTATGTGTATAAATGTACAAAATCAATGGTGGCGTGTAGCTTTAGGAGAGGTATCTGTATGCATGTGCGCGTAGGTAGCCCCGTCCGTGGCAATGCGCAGCAGAATCCTGTGCTTCTGCCCTGCCCCTCCCACCCCATCCCACCGCAGGCAGCGCGCACTCCCCGCGTGGGTTCTGATGGTTGATAAAGGTAAGAGAGGCTTTAGGAGTTATATTAGTACCTCTGGTACTAATTCTAGTCTGTTGCTTTCTCAGTTAAAAAAGAGCTTAGCTGCTGGTCATATTGATAGCTTTGCTTTGTGGGGGTAAGGTTTCTGCTGTCCGTATGTTAATTATTTTGGAAAACTTAATACAATCGCATTTGCAGGGTTAGAAGTGTGCATAAAGATATGCAGGTAATGTGTTCGGACACACCTCTCCCCTAGAAAACCAGGTGCTCTCCCCTGGAACAAGCATTTTTAACCTACTGTGTGTCATCAGGCATTCTGCTGGTATACAGGCATATACAGACACGTCTCCCTTTCAACACACAGATACTGGCAAACAAACGAACTGCTCTGTATCTTGCTTTTTTTTCAATTAACATATCTCATGATCCCTTCAGATCAGTGCCTAAAGAACTTGCTAGTTCTTTAAGATGTATATAATTACTAAATGTGGGTGTGCCAGAATTTCTTTAACCCATTTCCAGTATTGGACATTTAGGTTGTAGCTAACCAACCAGTGCCATTAAAAACAATGCTGCTGTAAATAACTTCGTGCACTAGACAGTCTGCATGTTTGTGTACATATGTAAGAAATTTCTAGAAAAGGGATGACTGAGTCAAAACCTATGAACACTTGTTATTTTTAGAGATAGTGAGAAAATGTCCACTACAGAATTTCTTCCCATATACGGTCCAATCAGCAATTGTAAGAGTGGCTTCTTCCAAACATTCTCATGAAAATTGTTTTATTACTTTTTCTGATCTATTCAAATTTAATTAATTATAAATGGTATCTTGTTTTATTTAATTAGCATTTTCTGTCAGCTTTGCTTCATCTGGATTCTGTAAATTTTAACATTTTTTATGTTCGTTGTCATTTTCTGGACAGTTTGTATTTTTAAGTATTTATCCTTTACTCATTAGCCCAGGAGTTGTTTTATCATGAAATTGGTGGCTTTGCTCTTGTTGTCCTTATTTAATTTCCCAGTGACAGAGTCCGCTGATGTTCTGGCTTTTATACTGATTCTGGTTTTGCTGCGTGTGGGTCCGATGACCTTGTCTGAGTATTTCTGTGTGAGAACGTAGCCGTACTTTCCTGGGGGGCATTCGTTTAGAGTGTTCTGTGGATCTTCGGGAAAGTATTCGCTCCAGTTATCAGGCTACAGAGTTTAAAATGGATCGATTTCACTTACTTTTAAAATTATATTCCTTAGGGTATCTATACACTTTTTTTCGCTCCGCTTTGTTTTTCGTGAGATGTTCCTATGTATTTTTTCACCCTGCTCTTCTTTTTTTTATACATCTGACTGTGATAGGAATTACGGCCACAGCAACCTGGGAGGCGCCAGGGAAGCGAAGGTCTGGAGGTAGGAGTGGGCCTGCCAGGCCAGACGGTGCCCTCACGAATCAGCCCCCTGAACACCAGTGGGTTGGCCATCACATTCCTGAGAAGCCAGCAAGTTTAGCCGCTAAATTGGGGCTGTGAAATGGGAGCTCGTGGAAAAGGGAAGCAGGCGTCCCAGTGTCATGGGCGCCTCTGTGGGTCCATAGCCAGCCTCTGGTGTGGGCTTAGGACCTCTCAGTGTGCGCAGGGCCTATGGGGGGAAGCCCTGAGTCTGGATTGGGGGACAGCCAGGGCAGCTGGAGCCCAGAACACCTGTCTGTCTTTTAGTCTGACCATGAAGACCTACCAAGGGAGTGCAGGCTGTCTCCTAAATCTGACTCTAGTGATCCTCTGTCGCTGAAGGCCATGCAGGAAAGAGAAATCTGGAAAATATATTTCCTGCTTAACAAAGTTCACTCAACACAACCCAGCTCGCCTTTGCTCACGATCGGTTTCCACTCTGAATTATTTCTTATAGACGAGTGTGTCTCATATAAAATACAGAGCTGGGGTTTGCTTCATCCAGTCTTGGAATGTTTTCTTTTTTTAACAAATGAGTTTAGCTATATAGATTTTATTCCATGGTAAAATATTTTTTCCTTAGCTCTTCAAATATTTTCTGTTAATTTTGTCTCTTGTGGCTGCATAAACCTATTCTCCAAATAGTCTATATTTTCTTGGCGTTTTTGAATAATTTAGAAAGCTAAGATTTTTATAATAGTGGTTAACTTGAGCTATACTTTGTATACTATCCCTAATTCTCTTTCATTAAAGAAAGACTTCTGATTGTAACCCCTGATTATGAACGATAATTAAACAAGTCTTTCCTCTAACTTGCACTTGCCTGTCACCACCTGTCCTTTGTGATTACTCCTGTGAGTAATGTCAGTGTTCAATCGCCATCTGTGAAAGATGAGAGGCTCAGAAGATGCCTTCCTCCTGTCTTCTAACCCCTTTCCTCTCCCAGCCTTTCTCTCATGCACCATCTCTGCATTGTTAGCATGTAACACAGTTTGTGTTGCTGATATTGTTGCTCCTGACGCATTTATGTCATTCCACACCAGGGCACCTCAGGCAGGCGGCACAGTGGATGCAAGTGCCTTGCCCACTCTGAGTACAGACACCACACAGGTGCTGGGACAGGGCTGTCACCCCTAGGAGTCGCCCCTTCTCTGTGTGAGGGGTGCAGGCCTATGGGGAGAGGACACTGACTTCCCCCTGGAGCCTAGGCCTGGTGTGTAGGGCCTGGCTGTAGGGCCACTGGCGGGCCCCTCGGTTCTCTTGCTGAGTCATAGGGAGGGGTGTGCACCCCTGGGAGTCTACACTCAGTTGGAAAGTATCCCCTTGCCTGTCAAAGTGTAACATAAAATAAAAAACATGGGAGCAGGTCAAAGACACCAGAGAAAAGGAAAAGAGAGATATATGCATTTTAGCAATTTCAATGACACTTTGTTTTTAAAGAAGGGACCCAGATTTTATTTGTCACTGCCTTCCTGAAATCATGTTCTCAGTCCTACAGATAACTTAGGTACAAGATGACCTTAGTTAATGGCTCTTTTAGTGTAAATTGCATGAAATTATGATAAGTGCTCAAAGGATTATTGCAGGTTATGCTCAGTAAACCGAAAGTGTGGAGAGCACAGGAATCACCTTCCCTTGTCTTTTACTTGCTCACTGGGTCCAGCGTTTGCAGCATTTCATTCCAGGTTTTGGTTGTTTGCTGTCAGCTCAGTGGAAGTGTCTGTGTCCCTGTGGGTGCCATCTTCCCATGAAAGCCGCACCATGCACAGACTGGCCCCCTCATACTGAGCCCAAGGCTTCCTGTGTAGGAGTGGGGAATATGCAGAGGTAGGACATGCACCACTTACAGGTTCCACTTTTAAAGCCATATGTACATACAGGCATGGATTTGACACTATGGCTGGCCCTGGGAGGAGAGGAGGTTAGGACAATAAATAACTTAATCGTCTCTCCAGAACTCAGAATGGAATTGGCAGCCAAGCACATATGCACATTAAAGAGAAACAAATGATAATAATGGTCATCGCGATGCTGTAAAATGCAACACAGAGCCCTAGGGAAAGAGAGGACTCTTTATTGAACCTGCCATGGGCGAGGCACGCAGCTAGCATTTTACTCCTGTGATCTCCTTTCCTCTTTTCACCCCTCCTGAGGGATGACGGCTTTTGGTACCTTAGTTTTACAGGCAATGAAACTGAGTCTCAGGTAGCTGAGGTTGCTCCTCAGGGCCCCACAGCGGGTTGGCATTCAAAGGCAAATCTACGTGCCCCCAGAGCATTCTGCTTTGAGAGAGTACCTCCCAAGGACAGCCATCTCTGTTTATTCAGTACATTTACCATTCAAAAACCTTTCACATCTCTTACCTTATTTGATCTTTACAAAGGCCCTTGAAAGAGAACTCACCACCAGAAAGGGGAGCCGAGGACACAGAGAGGGTGAGGAGCCCAAATTCATTATCCATTCGCAAGTGTGGCTTCTCTGATCTCCCGTGATCTCTGTCTGGTAAATGAATGGACTGAAAAATGACTGTATAATCAAAGTGCAATTTGTTCTGGGTGGTACTGTATGAATAATTTATGCAGCATAAATACTGCTAGATGAAGCACTTAACTAAACCCTTGATCAGATGCCTGCTATTATCTGGCTGGCGGACAGTCAAAAGTATGAAATGAAATTTGGGCAAATTCCATACACACTTATTTGGGAAAGGCCCCTGAGGCCAAAGGGGGGACACAGGAAAGAGGGGGAACTATGGAGAGTGTGGAGAGAGTTTGGATTTCCGAGACTTTGGGAAGTCCGTATGAAAACAGGCTCAAGCACAGCTCCCTGGCAGAGCGAACCCCGCGCAGGGACTGAGTGCAGACGGCCTGGGGTCTCCTTCCCGGCCGTGACTGGGGCGGGGTGTTTCATGCAGGTTCAGCCTGCAGTGACCCAATCCCACATGGTGAGGGGTGTCTGTCACGTGCACTGATGAACGTGGGTCTGCCACAGTGTGCGTTTGCCACTGCATGGGACGTGAGGCTGCCGGTGTCCCCCAGCAGGTGAGACCACAGTGCCTTGCCCTGTGCTGCAAGTGGAGTGGGAAGCGGAAAGCTGCCCTCGGGCACAGACTGCAGGATGACTGGGGCCAAAGCCGAAGGGCAGCCATGGCGGAGACGCTGAGCACACAGGGCTGAGGCCCTAAGCAGACGACACATGGGGTTTCATAGTGTTCTATAACTCCATGTTTTCTCTCCCGCCTTCTTCGCACTGATCGCAGAGGGTGGCTCCCCTCCAAACCACAGCGCCCACTTCTGACCTCAGTTTCTCCAAACCCCAAACCCTGAGCCTCCAGACTGTGACCCTTCAGGGTCTTCCTCGCTCCACAGTTCAACACAGCCGCTGTGCAGGTCCCTCCACCTCTGTCCTGCCCCAGGGACAGCACTGCTGAGTTTATCCCTCTCTTCCCTGGCAGCACCGCCTGCGGAGTCTGCTGGGACCCTGCGATGCTCTGGATGTAATGGGGATAGTCGGTGTGCCTTCTGAGGAAAATGCAAACTTCCTGAAGGCTAACAGAATATTTATCTTCCTTTCAGGCCATTGTGCATTAACCTGGCTTGTGGGGCTGTCCCACTAAGGAAACAAAGCACACCCGTCACTGGCTGGCTTGTGAACCCTCGCAGGGTGGCCTTCCAGCTGTTCATGTGGGTTGGTCACTGCTTCACATCATGGTCTTCCGTCTCAGAGACATTTCTTTCCCACTCACGCCCTGGCAGCCTGCCTCGGATTTCCTTGAGTTGACCATTTGAACGTGGATGTCCAGCTTGGACCCAGCGCTCTATCCCCAACATAGAACATTATTTCCCCTTTGACCAGAAACCGCAAAACGTTATGTAAGAGGTGCTCTGGCCAGCTGCCTCTCAGGGCTGAGCCGGCAGAGCCCCGAGGCTGTTCACCTGCCACTTCTCCAGCACAGGCGCCGTCCTCCTCCGGCATCGGCTGAGCTCATGCGTAGAGGCTTTGTTTCTCTTTTTAATTTTTGATTAAAAATGTGCTCTTAAAGATAAGTTTACACAAGAAAACTTCTTCTCTTAATGATGTATTACAAAGTGGCTCCCCATGTAGGCACCATTTGTGTAAAACTAAACAAATAAATAAACATTACCAGCACCCAGAAGCCCCTGGCTGGGCCCCAGTAACCACCTCTCCCTCCCACTAAAGATAACTACCTCCCCTGCTGCAGTAACCATGTGCCCGCTTTCTTTATAGTTTACCTCTGCAGCAAGCATCCCTAACCGCCATATATTTTAACTGTACAAATAGAATTATTTTCTTGTGTTCCGTTTCTCTTGCTTAGTATTATGTTCCTTTGAGAATTTTTCAAGTTATTATTTGTAACTATAGTTATTAATTTCCATCAGTCATTTTGAAAATACAAAATAAACAATAATATTTCATACTCATCTGACAAAATGTTTAAAATTACAAAACATTGACAATATCAAGAGCAATAATATCAAGTGTTAGCAAAGAGCTGATATCCCTGTGGTAGGAATGTAAAGACATACAGACACTTTGGAAACCGGTTTTCTACTACTGAATACATTTTAAGCACCATATCCTGTGACTTTACAATTCCATTCTTGGATGTACATCCCCCTGAAATGCATGCCTAAGTTATACCAAGAGTCACATACAACAATTATCCACAGTACCTAAAAACTTGTCACTCTAATTAAGTATCAGCAATCAAAGGATAAATTATTATATTCATGCAATGAATTATAATATGTGAAAAATCTTTGAGCTTTAAGCTTTTTATGCACTTTTTTGTACACTCGTTCCATTTCTGGCTCAAAATAAAAAGGTTAAAAATAACCTTTATTTAAACAATTTAAATAGAATGAGTACTCTGTACCTCCATGCTGGGTAAATAAAATAATAGATTGGTTAAAATAGCTTGCCCATTTTCTGTGGGGTTATGTAATGCATTATTTGTAGGGATTCATTTTTGTATTCTGGATTGGGGCCCTTGGTTTATCACACATTGCAAGTACCTCCTTCCAGGCCATTGTTAATTTGTTCACCCTCTTACGGTCACACAGAAGTTCTTAATTTAAATTACTTAATTGTTTAATGTGTTTCTTTATATCATTGTGCATCTTGTTTAAGAAATAGTAAGATAGTTTACCAAGTGAAATGTTATTATTTTACCTTTCACATTTTTATTTATAACTCCTTTTGGAATTTAGTTTTATGGATGGTATGAAGGTCACATTTTATTTATTTTTTTTCAACTGTCGCGACATTATTGAAAAGATCGCCATGTTCCCACTGCTTCACAGTGTCACCTTTGCTATAAATCAAGGGTCTGTATATATGGATCTGTGTCTAGGCATTCCAGGCTTTCCCACTGGCCTATTTGGCCTTGAGTCAATATCACATGGCCCTAATTACCGTAGTTACAGTCGCTTCTGATAGATGAGAGAACAAATCCTCCCACCCTATTCAGTAGCACCAGTAGCTTTTTTTGTCTTTTGTTTTAATTTTCCACATACATTTTAAAGCCAACTTGTCAAGTTCCAGAACCGAATATGTCTGGATATCGGTCAGGATTGTGTGGAATCAATGGATCAGGGCTGCGTGACATCTTTACAGCCTTAAGTCATGAGTTCATGAACCTTCTCTCTCTCTCTTAATTTATTAGTCCTATTGTATATTTTTCTCAATACTATTTTAAAATTTTCCGCAGAGAAGACTGTATTTTTTTGTTATATTTTATTCTTAAGTATCTTATATTTTTGAAGCTATGATGAATTCTGTCTAACTTTCAAATATAATCTTATAATTGTTTGTTGCCAGTACACGAAAGGAAATTTAAGTTAGAAAGCTGACCTTGAATTCACCAGCCATGCTAGACTCATTATTTTAATAATTTATCTATGGATTATTTCATATTTTCTATGTATAGAATTATATCATTCATGATTAATGACAGTTATTTATTTTCTTTTCTAGTCCTAATATTTAAATCATTCTTTGGCCTGACAGTGGATAGGTCCTTCAGTACACCATTGTGGATGTAAGGATAATATACAATCCACCCTTCCCTGATCTCTAAATAATATCTTTCAAAATTTTATCAATAAATATTGTATCTGTTTAGACATGTTTGTAGATGCCTTTTATTAGATAAAGAATTTCATTTAATATATGTGATATTTTCTTTCTTCCTCTTTATATATAGATGTGTGTGTGTGTAATTGTCAATTGTTTTTACTGCATCTAAGACAATATTATTTTTATTTTGTTAATAGAATTAATTTCAATGATTAATTGTAAATGTTAAATCAATCTTGTATCTTAAAATAAGCCTAAATTATTCATAAAAATATACATTTAAATAATGGAATAGAAATATATTTTGATAATGGTTTATGATTATCATGGTATTATTATGTCATGATATGTAAAATCAAAGATTCTGTATATCTTCTTTATATATGATAGATTCAGTTTATTAGTATATATGATACAATCCTTTTATATCTATATTTTATTTAATTCATTATTAATATATTTTAACTTTTTAGTGAAGCATGAAAAACATAAAGAAAATGCAAAAATCATAGCCATACAGCTCAGTGAATAGTCCCAGAATGGACACTCTCAGGTAACTAATTTGGCCAGTAATGTGCTTTGGGTTTTCTAGGTCTGTGGACATAGAACAGTGTCCTAGACCACGCACCTAGTAAGAGTTATATAATTTTCAGAAATCACCACACCTAGGAATCTGAGACTTAAAGCCAGCAGGTTAGGAGTAACTGGCATAAGGATGATTTATATCCTAACTAAGAGCTAGAAACAAAGTGGAGTGAGGCACTGCAGCGTCACTGTGATCCCGAGGTAGGAACAGAGGAGGGGTCCTGAGGTGAAACTGGCCTGGCCTCCCTGTGACCCTGATACTACTGACTGGCTGCTGCCCTGGACACCCTACCTATCTCCTCTATAGCTCAGCTTCCTCGTGTGTAAAAGGAATCATTACCTTCTGTAGAAAAGTCTGCAGAGAAGAGAACGTGCTAGTTTGTAAAACACAATGCATGGCATTCAGTAGATGCTCAATAAATGTTTGTTTTTTTCGTTATATCTGCCTTCAATTAATACAAACCCATAACAATAAAGAAAAAAACATTCAGTGATTTAAAGGTCCAGGGTTTTGTTTGTTTGTTTGTTTGTTTTTAGGTGTAAAGAAAGATCTAACAAGAAGAAAACCATGGCAGCAATTACTCCTGAGGGATAGCCCCAGTCAGACATTACCCCAGGGTATGGGTGCCCCTCTGCACCCGGCACGGGGATGAAGTGGGTGTCCCTCTGCACTCGCCACAGGGATGAAGGGGGTGCCAGGTGTTCAGACTAGAAAAGCTGGGACAGGAGGCTCTGCTGTGCGGGCTGAATCCCCCACCTCAGTCCCCACAGCAGGAGTGGAGGACCTGATACCCTCCCGGGGAATGGAGCAGGATCCTGGGTGGTCATTTTCCGCCAAATTATAGGCACAGAGGAATCAAAGAGACAGGAAGGGTGACAGGGACCCTGTCAGCAGCTGGACACTGGCTTATTTGTTTCCATGCAGTCCGTCCCTGAGCTGAGCTCTGTAGTTTCTGGTCACCTTGGTGGTTCACACTGGCTCACTGTCCTGCAGGAGCCCCAAATACGAATTATCCTGTGATTGGGCTCTTCCTAGATGAACCATCCCTTTCTTACACAAATTTAAACATAACCCAGAGCTCCTAGACAGTCTGTCTTAAAATACAAAAACAAACAAACAAAACCCCATTATTTTATCTTAAAATCATTATTTTTCAGTCCTGAGATAAGATGAAAAATGGATTGTATTCCTGCATCAAATAATTTAAAACCTCTCTCTTTCATAAAATAACTTGAATGTCAGCTATAATTGAAAAATAAAAATAAATTAATATTTTTTTTAAAAAAAAGAAAGGAAAGCCCAGCCGGGTGTGGCTCAGCGGTTGAGCATCAACCTAGGATCCAGGAGACCGAGGTTCGATTCCCGGTCAGGGCACATGCCCGGGTTGAGGGCTCGATCTCCAATGACTCTCTCATCATTGGAGATCTCCCTCTCTCCCTCTTCCCTGTCTCTGAAATCAATAAAGATATATATTAAAAAAAAAAAAGAAAGAAACGTTTCTCTCCATGTGTGTATAAAATGTGTGAATATGGTATGTATATGCATGTGCACATATTATATATGCACACATAACCATTTAAAAGCCAAATGTATATTCCTCAGTGTTTGAGAGCTGAAGAGCCGTAACAGCCGCAATACCTGGCCAAGATGGTCATTTCTGTAAGCTTCATGTCTTGCATTCAACTTTGAGAAGATGGCAAGTCATTCTCAGACCTGCTCCTTCTAGAGGACACTTCTGTCCCTGGGCTGATGGCAGGTGTAATGAGAGGGTCTAACATCACTAGCCTCATTTCCCAGCAAGGAGGTGACAGGACCGTAAGCCAGTCCTCTTGCTGAACCACCATGACCCAGTCAGCTCGCACAAATTCTGCGCCTTAGAGAGCACATGGCAAGAGCACTGTGAAGGCATAAGTGCAGGGGAAGGTCAAGGGGAAACGGCTCTGAGGGCAGGCCGTGGGTCCTCACCCAAGCCCCCTGCCTCGTGACCTGGGCAGGCCTGGCACGTGATACACAGGTGAGGTAAGGGAGAGGAGGGCAATGCCGTGTGTTAAGTGTCACTAAGGATGGGTGTCTGCACCAACTCATTCTCTCTTCACAATAGTTCACCAGCTGAAATTACATCTCCATCGTAGAGAAGGAAGCTGAGGTTCAGAGGCCGGGTAGTTTGTCCAGGATTATGTAGGTAGTAGTGGGGTTAAAAAGTTCGGCACAGGTGAAACTGGCCTCAGACACTCTATTGTGCACACACTGCTTCTTAGGAACTGGACGGGTGAAAAGTGCCAGAAGCACTTCCAGCTCACCTGCGGACACTGCAGTCACACGGGTGTTCTTTCTGTGTGTGGACAGGCCAACCTGTTTATGGCCTTTGCACCTGCTGTCCCTCTGCTCAGGTCTCTGTGAGGCTGGCCTCCTGCTCCCCTGTGACCCAGCCAGTCTCTCCTGACCACCGAGTGAAGCAGGGTCTCAGTCGTGCCCACGATATCCCCTGTGCATTGTTTTCCTGGCACATGCTACCTGATGTTTTTAAGGACTCATTATTGTCTCTGCTTTCCCATTAAAGTGAACATTCCCTGTGAGCAGTGTTTTCTCTCCTGGCCGCTGTTGTACGCCTGATCCTTAGAACAACCCGTGGCACACAATAAACACCCAGTATACACTGTATATTTTAATGGCGTGGAATGAATAAATGCTGTTACCAACAGTAGACACAAAACACTTCATTTTAAGAATTCTTAGGAATTATGAGACTGAATGACTGATAGGACAAAAGGTTACCAGTCAGATTCTGTGTGGGTGGTGCCATGGTATACGCAAAAATAATCCAAGATAGACCATAAAATAGCATATTATTTAATAGGATCAGATCACAAAGTGTTTGGGCAAAAGTGCAGTGGATGAAAAGGGAGTGAAGAAACCACTACTGGGGGTTTTATCCGACATTAATTTATTAACCAATATCCCTAAGTACGTTAGTGTTAGACACTCTAAGACAGTGTCTTTCACACTTGGAAATGCCTGAGGGGCTTATGATACTCATAGTCGGGCTCGCCCCACCGTTTCTGATTTCACTGTCCTGAGGAGTGAGCTGGGTGTTGAGATGTTGGAGGCCCCCAGGTCACTCTGCTATGCAGACTTCGGCTGAGAACCTCTGCTCTGGGGGTGCCCAGCCTTTCGGGTGTCAGAGTCTGCTGAAAGCGACAGATACGCAATTACTGGAGAGAGCAACAAGCTACCCATGGTAATAATGGTGACTGGGGTGCTGTGGGCCCTCAGAGCAGGTGCCACTCAGCCAGGCTGATCCTCACCTCCCAGGGCCTAAGCAGAACCACATGGAACAGAGAGGCCACGAGGGAGAGAGGATATTTGGGGGGAGACACAAGAAGCATCAACCGGGAAGGAACAAGGTAAACTAGGAAAACTGACTTGGCCCCTTGGAGCCAAAGGAAGTAGCCGGTGAGGGAAAGAAAAGCTAGGTTGGCACAGGTACCTCTGAAGGACACAGTACAGCCACTATATTTTCAAGATCATACAATGTGAGTGGGTTTAGATAAGAGCCATTAGTCTTAGGGATAGAGTTATATAGAGTCTAGGAATTATCTGATCTAAGGAGATGATTTGATAGGTGAGGGAACTAAGGTGCAGAAGTGTTGCTGAACTTGGCCCAAACCAGCAGCCACACTGTGCGCGGGAGAGCCTGGTTGTCATACAGGCCGGGTGCTGCCACAAGCTTCAACCCCTGCAGCGCCCTCAGGAGAAAGGACATGCATGAGACAGAATGAGCCTGTGTGTCTGAAAGAGTGAGAATACAGATTGGCATCAAGGAAAAGTGGATACCAGCTGGACGGAGACAAGTGTGCTGGTTGTCTTGCTGTAGGACCCCAGAGAAGTCCTGGGCATGTCATCACCCACACTCCAGTCTTGGTTCCCAAGAGGCTCTGTGGGAATCTGCTCACTGTGTCTCTGCTGTGGGGCTGGAGGGTAGATTTGGGAGCGAGACAGATGGGAGAACTAATCATAGTGTCACAGTTGGTTTGGGTTGCCCAGGCTTCCGGTGTGTTCCCAGCCTTGGCCCCTTCCAGTTTATTGGCGGCACTTCTTTATCTTGAAAGGATGGAAGCTTTTGGTATTAGTGCCACACGTTTGCACACTCTCACACACACATGCACAGAGTCGTGCACACACCGATGACCTTTGCTTGGGTAAGCATGGTTAAAACCATCACAAGCCGCCGGCGATAGTCTTAGCTTAGCCTGCACTAGGCGCAGCCTGACTGAAGCCCATCTCATTAATGCAAACCTGGGTGAAAAGACCCAACCCTTCCCATCCATCTGGCCTTCTAGCGCATGTGTTTACATTTCTCTTCCCTGATTTCCAAACTTACTTTCATCTCTAAATATATCTGAGGCTTTCTCCTTCCTTAGTATTTTGCTCTCATTGAAGTCAACACGGTCGCCACTCAGGTCTGGCTCCCAGGATTTTATCATCACTGAGGAGAGACGTGAACCTGAAAACACATGCCTTTGTGGTCAAGTGCTGAGTCAGGCTTTAAAGAGCTACAGTTGGAAAGCTTTTGAAGCATTTTGAATCTGAGAATCACCATAAGAAATGAGCTAAGAAACGCTTTGCCCCATCCCCTGCGGTCCCGAATTATCCAGTGCACCCAGAGTTTCCAGCCCACATCCAGCCCCGCAGCGCTTATCACTGCCACCCACGCTGACCTTCCCCTTCCAGGAGCATCAGCTGAGCTTTATAGTGTGTACCAAACAACTGAGCACTTAGCTCTAATTAAACGAGGTTACGTAGAATCACTTCTGTAGAAGTGCCTGCTGTGAACTGTGTGAAGCAGATGCGTGGTACTATTACCCCCATTAATTAGATTAATTGGCTTTGTGTTTCATTTTTCCACCTCAGCTCTTTGGTAAGCTTTCTACTGGAGGTTCCATGTCAGCTGATACATGATGGGAAGAGAGGAGATGCTAAATAGCTGTGGATTTATTGAAGGTGAAATCACTTGGTGGTATGATTCGTGGCTCCTTATACACAGTGGTCTCATTTCTTCCTTGAAAAGTCTCACTCATCCCTGCAGAGGGACAGAGGGACAGTGCCAGAACTCTACCATGCTATATTTAGACAGCCAGAGATGAAATTACTACAACGTGATTGATAACCTGAAGTCCAGGGAAATGATATTGCTAATTAAATCCTGAAACATTAGGCAGGATGTCAAGCACAGATATATTTAACATTGTAATAACTCTTGCTTATTTTACAAAAGTGTTTGCATGTTGAATGATTCTGGTAAAATTGTTTCTATTTGTCAGACCAGGTGTAAAGTGCTCATTTCCATGGTTTCTGCAGACATAGCCTGCGACCTCAGATAAATCCAGGCCCAGAGAGCAATTTCTCTCTCACCTCACATTCCCCCTTCTCTTCAGTCTTTCACTCAGTCTTGAAGTAAGCAAATTCCAAACTTTTCAACATTTGGAAACTAAAGTGTGTGGTGAAGTAGCAGGAAAAATAGAAGTAACAAAGCTATAATTGCTGCATACCTATTTTGTGCCAGGTTTATCCACGGTTTACTAACCTTAACAGCCCCATTTCACAGATGAAAGCAAAACAGAGATTTGAAAAGACAAACAGAAAGACCCCTCCCTCCCTCAGTGGGGATGGCCAGGCTGAGGAAGGCGCGTTAGGCTGTGAACAGAAAGCTCTCCGCTGCCAATGTCACTGCTCCTCCAACGAGGCCAACTGCACATCCTCTGGGTTTCCCCTACCCCGGGCTCTCCACATATATTAAAACCTTAAGTTCAATGATAAGGAAGGCTAAGAAAAAATTATCTCACTCTAAGGAGCAGATGGAGGTGAAATTCTTCTCCAGAGATGGTCAGTTTGAAGGGATGCATCTTTAAAGCCAATGAAGAGTGAAAGCAAGCCCATGAGCCTTGGGTCAAGCGGATCTTTTGTCCCATTGGCAGGTCAGACCGAAAACTGCATGACTGTTGACACCTCTGATCCAGGGGACCCTGGTTCTATTTGTGGTCAGGGCACAAGCCCAGGTTTCGGGCTCATTCTCCAGTCTGAAATATATATATATATATATATAAAAAAAATAGAGATAATTTAAGATACCTACCAGAGGACAAGGGAGGGCGAGAGGAGGACTTCCCAACATTTCCAAAATTGTGTTCATGTGTTTGCTTCGTCTCTGTTTTAAGACAGCCTCAAATATTGCATGTTATGCAGATTTGGACAAGGGTAGCAGGCACAGGCTGCTCCAGTGCAAGGCATTACATTAAGCATGGTAAAGCTGCAGAGTAAGAAGAAAGTCCTGGAAGCATGTTAAATAGGGTAAGGAAGCCTTAATTGAAGCTCGAGAATGATTGCTTTAAAATCTCTTTATCTAGGTTCCTTATTTTCTTATCTGATCGTGGAAGGAAAGATACCCCCAGCTGACCTATCTTACATTCTAACAGGCTTTCTGTCACCGTCGCCAATGAATAAACTGATACTGTCCCTAATCCTGAGGGTCCGGCACAATCACAGTAAATTACATGCACAGAGGCAGAGAAAAGTCTCTGGTATTAAATCCCTAGGACCTCATCTGCATTCCACACAGATTGTCAGCTTGCCCAATTCAAGGCTGCAATCTATTGTTGTAATTAGGCTTTGGGAACCTTTTCCTGATTTCTCTTTTTCTGAGATGAGGATTTGCTATTAAAAGTATAAATTGCGAATACATTTCAGGGTGTGTATCTTTCATTTTCTCTTAATCTCCAAGAAATTGCCTTTGTTTTTAGTGCTGAATCTGGGTGGCTTTAAAGTGCTAACTCTGGAAGGAGTGACCAGGAGAGGGAAAAATAAGGCTCTTCCATCCTTGAGCATCAGGGTCCTTCCCAAGCTTGAAACTGCGTCTTCAAATCCTTGTCCCACCCGACTCAGCCTCAGCTCCCTCACCCCAGCTACCTGTCCCTCTTTCCTTCCTGGCTGAACCTTTCTGTGAACTGTCTGTCCTTCGGGCTGTCCACGGAGTGAACCTATCATTTTGAGAGTGAAATGAATGTAATTAATCACCATGCCTGGGAAAACATGCATTCATTGAGCCTCCTCTGGCCAGCGGGGACACCTGGTCACCTCTCCTGTGCAAACCTACCCTCCAGCACTCCCCACTCTCCTCCAGCACTGCTTGTGAGCCACAGAATCTTTCTGACATTGAATCCTTTTATTTTGATATTATTTTCTTTTCACATACTTTGAATATATGCTTCATCTCACCAACGGGGTTTCTAAGCTCAACACTGAGACTTTCTTTATGGTTAGAGTAAACACTCAAGCAGTGAATTAAAACAGAATATGCATTAATTAACACGGTTTGGTTAGTTTTCTCCTTTTTATAAACTGAAAAGAAGAAAGATGATATTGTTATAGTAGTAGCAATCCCATAGACATTAGCAACAGCAGCCTCTTCAAGGTTTGATTTCTTTAAAAAGAGCTGTAAAGTAGGGTATCGGAGTAAACCTATTATCCATCAATGAGAGTGGCTGTGTTTCTGTGGCTGGAGCGCTGGCCTAAGAACATTACCTGACTTGTGTTATACTCCTGACCCTCCTGGAATAGCTGTGTGATCCTAGATGCGTTATTTCCAGGTAACGGGTCCCTCTTTTTGACCTGAATATTGGGTTAGCAAAGCAAATTGTTCTAACTCACAGTCATACTCTGATGATACACTGGAAGCCTCCACTCCATTCAGATAACGCTCTGCATGGGGGATGCTGTGTTGTTCACCGCATGGAAGTGTCTGGAATGCCCTAGACAGGAGAAGTAGGTTCTCTAGACAATCTAGTGTCCTAAGTGCACCAATTCCACTGGCAGACAAAGGCATGGAGGTGAAGAAGCATTAATTAAGTTGACCACATTGGTAACTATAGACCTGGGATTGGATCTCTGGTTTATCTGACCCTGTAATCAGGAGTTGGATTGTGTCATTGCCTCAGCAAATCCAAACGTTTCCTGTGGGTAAATGATTGGGATATGAGACAGGCTGGGGACTGATCTAGGATTCATTCTGTTTTGGTGGCTCCTTGCAGATTCAGTTCACATCTGTTTTGGTGGTGAAGCTGCAAGACACTGATTTTATTTCTCCATTAACCAAAGGGGGTGGTGTTGTTTTGTTTTGCTTTTTTTTTTTTCTTTTTGCATGAGCTAAATAAAAGCATAGGATATAAAGTCCCAAGGTTATATGTTTACATGCTCCTTTCCAATACGTAAGTTGTAGAAAGAAATAGACTCCTTTCCTTACAAACCCCCACCCCATTTAGATGGTGCTTCCTTTAGCCTGCCATCTTGGCACTGCACCTCATGCATAAGCATGACCTGGCTGTGTGCAGAGAATGGATGGAAACCAAGGACCCTGCAGTTCCAGGTAAGCCCATCAAAGAGCCATGAGCTGAGGTATATTAATAAATATATGCTAAGTCCATTGAATGTGTTCCATTCATTGAGAGAAAAGAGGCGTCCTGTTCTTCCTGGCAGGACAAAGGGGACCACATGAGCGTGCTGCACACACAGTGCCATAGGGTGACAGGAAGCCAATCTTAGGATCAGCCCTGAGCTGAAAGATGTCTGCACACTGAAAGGGCATTCAGACACCTCCCATGCTTGTCCTCAGGAGAAGCTGCCCCAGAGCTTGGGACTCGAAGAACACAAAAACAGGAAGGTGAAGCTAGAAAGACGCAGATCAGCAGCAGTTCTTCCCAGGGTCGGCCAAGAAAAACTATCAGTGACCAACCATCAAGACCTGAAGAGAGAGGCAGGCGTGCTAACCTGAAAGAGAAGGCAGACTGACCCTCAAATGTGCCGTTCAGCAGTTATTTTGTTTCTTGATGGAAGGAACTGGGGATATGAGCAGAGCAGAGCGTTGCTTTTCCTTTGCAGTTTGCTAACTCTGCAAACCCACGACATTGCAGGCAGAGCTCACTAGAGTGAAGGGGCATGGTCATTCTCACATTTCCTCTGATGGCTTCAGGAAAGCAGAGTTTATGGCTTGTATTGCTATAGTTAGATATTTGAGTATAATGAACTATGTTCAACTCTTAGAGTTAACATTTTCCTGCACAGATAACCATATATTTCCCATGAAATATGGTATAATGGTGACTTGAATTTATCTGACCATATTATATAATATACTTACAAGTGGGTCATCTGACTTTGCCATTACAGCAATTCTGTGAGGCAAATAGAATCAACTTTATTTTATAAAATCAACCTCATTTTATAGATCAGGAATTTGGTTAATTAGTATTGCTCCTGGTACTATCCAAATATCCAAGCTCTATAAGCACCACGTAACTGTGATAAAGTAGTAACAATGCTAATATAAAAATAGTACCAATATCCAATACCTAATGAGCACTCACTATGTGTTGGGCACTCAGTGAACAATTATTTCAATTATTAACCTGTAGAGTAGATATATAAGTATTGTCCTATGAACGCCTGGGTTTGTTGAAGAGTTAGATATAGTATGCATGGTAGAGGGCTTCAACATGTTAAATACTATTCAACAGTAACCGTTCATTTATCATCTTAGCAACTGTATAAATAACTTTATCTCTCCAGCTCACTGAACCACATACATCTGGCACTCCTGTCTGTTCTACTTTTCTCAGGCACCCTACCAATATTTCTCTCTTTAATTTCTTAATTACAATAACAGCAAAATAATAAGAACAATAATAATAGTTCATTCTTTCCACTGTAGAAGGCTCTCTGGCTCGCAAAGCAGTTTATATATTTGATCTACAAATACCCTGTGAAGAGGACCAATCAGATATCATAATTCCCAGTTTCCAGAAGAGTAGATAAGAATCAGACCCACAGGTTTTTAACTAATCCCAAGAGCAAAGTGCAACTCACACCCACAGTTGTATCATTTCCTCCATAGGAACCTCATGTGTGTCCCTCTCCCTTCCAAGCCCTCCTGCCTAGAAGAGTCCCAAGGCCTTTCTCAAACTCCTTACAGTAAGAGTGTCTGCAGTGCTACTTGCTTCCCTGGTGATCTGAGCTCCTGTGCAGTCAGAGGAGGTTCTCCTACAAGGACTATCTCTGGTTCCATTCTCTGTGGAGGACCTGGTCACTCTCATGGGGGTGGAGGGATCGTGCAGCTCTCTCTGTAGGAAATACTCTTCTGCTTATCTCGCTGGAGTATTAAGAGGTTCAACTCCAGTGTCTCTTCTCTTGTGAAATGTCCACCAGCACCCCATCCTCAAGCATTGCTCTCTGTGTCTCTCCTGCACCCGGCAATCACAATCCCTGAAGCGGGGGCAGTGCTTTCCTTCCCCACAGAGTCACAGTTCTGTCCCACAAGCAGTCTGTGGGATCCATGAGAGCCAGAACCACACCTGGGGGACATTTGGGTGTCCACGTTCCATCACAGTAGGTGGAAAAGCTTCAGTTAATGTTTGAGTAGATACATAGATGATGATAGATAGATGATGATGATAGATAGATGATAGATAATGATACATAGATAGATAATAGATCGATGATAGATGATAGGTAGATGATAGGTAGGTGATAGATGATGATAGATGATAGATAGATGATAGATTAGGTAGATGATAGATGATAGATGATGATAGATGATAGATGATAGATAGATGATAGATAGATAGATGATAGATGATAGATAGATAGATAGATGATAGATGATAGATAGATGATAGATAGATAGATAGATAGATGATAGACAGATAGATAGATGATGATAGATAGATAGATAGATAGATAGATAGATAGATAGATAGATAGATAGATAGATAGATAGATAGATGATAGATAGATGATAGATAGATGATAGATAGATGATAGATAGATAGATAGATAGATAGATAGATAGATAGATGATAGATAGATAGATGATAGATAGATAGATAGATAGATAGATAGATAGATAGATAGATGATAGATAGATGATTGATAGATAGATAGATAGATAGATAGATAGATAGATGATAGATAGATAGATAGATAGATAGATAGATAGATAGATAGATAGATGATAGATAGAAAGATAATAGATGGATAGAAGGATGGATGGATGGATGGATGGATGGATGGATGGATGGATGGATGGATGGATGGAAAGATGATAGGTCCCATTGCCTCTGTGAAAAGCAGCTTGTCCATCACTGCTATAAAACAACTGTGCTCTAATGGAAGCTGACATGGCCAAAGCAGTTGCCTCTTTTTCGAGGTTCCTTAATTGATGTTCTTTCCTGCAACATTACCAGTGTAATGTGCTATTTCTTTGTACATGTCTCCCGAACACATTTTCAAATGCACGTGGAGCCTCGATCTTGTTCCATTCACTTGAAAAGGCCAGTGTTGAGGTCTTGAAAAGTCTCACCTCCACGAACCAGTGCGTCTCTTTGGGGTTCGTTCTATGGGGTCATTAGTTACCTAATGTCATTCTCATTTTCTTCCTGGAATGAAAGGGAAAGTTCTGAGAGGACAATGGCTGTCTCCATTAGCAGAAGAAGGAGTGAGACAACTCGAAAACTCCCAGAACGATTAGCCATGGAAAATTAATGAACTCAGATTTCAGACAGAATTTATGGGCTCTAATAATAAAAATTAGTTTGGGAACAATATCACACTGGGTTCTTTTATATGCCAGTCTCATCTTCAGAAAGCTTGCTGTTAGTAAAATGCTCCCAGCAAGGGGTCTAGCACAAAGCTATTTCTATCTCATAAAATCCATATTGTCCACTTCTAGTCAATAAAATACACTTTCTAATAAAACTTAATTGTGTATGGTCCTGGGGCCTGGAAATCATGTGGATAATTGAAATAAAAGGCACAGACATACAAATAATTGGCTACAGTCAGTAGTCCTAATGATCACCCCACCTGGCTTTTTGGGAATTTCTACATTTATCAACACTCTTTCCCAGGCTCATCAGCCGCTATTCCGGATACTGCTCCTCACCCAACCTCAGCCCAGAACTCCGTGCTCCCAGGAGAAACACTAAGATCGAAAGGTCACTGAGCTAATATTCAGAGCAGCTCGGCTTCACATTGCAAATGCTTCTTCCTGGCTGTGTGACATGGGATTTTATGCCAGTGTTTCCATTTCCTCATTCCTATAGTTGAAATAAAAGTATCTAGTACAGAGATTGTTGGGAGAGTTAGTCAAAGGAACAGGGTATCCCCACATGACTAGCAGGGCTTCATGCGAACTCCTATCCCTTAAGGAGCACGGGGCCCTCCACAGAAAGGCGAGGCAAGCAAGAAGAGCCTAAAAACTCAAAAACTATAAAACCATTCTCTGCATAAGCTAACGAATGGGCAAGGTTTTACCTTTATGAAGCCTGGTAATTGCAACATTTATGAGCATCCCTATGTGCGAAAGCATAAGATGCTTCCCCAGGCAGCTCTAGTTGAGAGCCACATGCGTATCCAAAACGCAACATGAGCTGTGGAGACTGACAGCTCCACTCCCCAACAAGGCTCGCCATGGGAAGTGGACGAGCCCTGGGGGGCCTGATGGCTTTCTGGGCCTCCTACCTCTGCAAGGAGGGTGTAAGCTTGATTGCCTCACTTCCTCTGTGTTTCTATTGCACTCGTCGGCACGGGTTAGTAAGGATGACTGTGAAGAGAGGCAAGGAAAGAATAGGCAGCTAACTCAAAGGGTCATAAGGAGAACTTGCCTTTACCACCGGAGTGTTGCTTCCCTCTGAAGCTGCAAACACCTTTCCCCTTGTGGCGACTCAGAGCTCACCTCGCCGTCTAGCTATGTCCATGCCTATTCCTTCGTCTACACCTGCTATACGCCAACATTTGCATCGCCGCCTCTGCCTACACCCACATCCACATCACCACTTTTCCACCAAAACTTAGGAGTGGAGACCTAGATTTTCGTTTGTTTATTTGTTTTATTGTTTTATTTCTAGAGTGTTTATACAGCCCCTAATTCTTGTCTGTGTCCTGTAATTCATGCTGCTCTTTGCCATAAGCTAAACAAGCACAGCCTCCTTCATGAATGATGTCTTATCAATGGCCTTGCTCTCCATTCATCAAGCTGTGCCCTGAACTCCTGCATAATGTATTGTTGTGATGATAATAAGCCCTAAATCTAGAGGAACTGTCTAACATTAAAGGAGGAACATTAAAATCATGCCGTCTAGATTGTCAAGGGCATGTGGTCTTTATATTTAAAGATTATGCTGCCAAATTTTCAATTAAATAGGGTTCCATTTTTTTCCCCTAAGAGTATATAATCTTGTTTTATAATCATCTGAGGCTCTCACGATAGGGGCTGTGACTGTTTTGCCATATGTAGCCCTATAGCTGCAGCTGAATCAGAGAAGCCTGAAAAATGGCCCCAAGCCTTCATGTTTTGAGCTTTCCCATTGCTACAGCCATAGGGTGACTAGAATAAGAGCAGAAACTAACAATAGGGGGAAAAAAGTGGGACAACTAATGTTAACCATAAGACGTGTGTGTGACATGTAAACTCAAGTTTACACTGGAACTAGCTGCTGGCTGGGAGTGGTGAACATCTTCGATGCACATTGTTCAGATTACTTGTCACATTCTCTAGGAAATGACTCCATCAGAGAAGCTCCGGTCATTGTAAACAACATGCTCTTCTTTGAGCATGCTCTATGATTTTTTTTTTGCCCTTTTATAGGCTATTTAGTCCTTTAGGGACATCCTGTCCCAACTTTGTTAGGGAATTAGACATAACACTCTCTAGGAGGGGTGACCCCTTTTACAGGCTGGATGAAATGTCCCTTCCTGGGTTATCCTATCTCTCACTTTCTACTTTAGCATAATTCATATTTTGTTGTGTTCTGTCCACACATGTTCTGTCCATCAGCTTCTCCAAGACACACATTCTTCAAGGGCTAGATGGCCTTTCCATCTCCAGGTCCCACTGCTTACACCAGGCTCTGATTCAGCATTGGTGGTCTGTGTGTATTTTATGAATGTGTCAATGAATAAATAAATATATGAATAAATAAAGCTGCATATGACCCTTATGATGTCTTTTTAATTTAATTGTTAAAGTTTCTCTTCATATTAATTTTAATCATATTGCATGCGTATATAAATTAAAAAGAGAGAGAAGGCTCAATTTCAGTTGGTTCCACCCAGGGTTTGGTGTAGAGATAATTCCAATGAATTCTTCTGACCTTGAATGGTAATCTAACAAACTCTGAAACCATTCACGAATTATAGAGATTCAATAGCATAGAACTCAATTACCTGAGAGAAGTCCAGTTCTAGAGAAAGTTTTCATTCATTAGTGCTCATACATTGAGCACACACAAGACAGTGCTCTTTGGGTGCTTTAAGAGAATAAAGGATAGGATCAAAACCAGCCTCTAACTTTAAGGAGCTTGCATTCCAGTGAGGAGTGTGTGGCAGGTATTTCTCTAAATCCTGTTGCCAGGTACGCAAGCAGTGTCAGAAATGCAGCAATGGGATGACATTGTGTTGCCATTGATGAGACAGTGGCCAGACTGGAACATATGGAGAAGTCGGTGGTGGTTCTGAGAGACAGCAATGGCAGGACCATGGTAGCCAGGGGATTCTGAGCCTTGAGACTAACATCTTGCTGAAGTAAACAGCATGCGGAGAAGGGTACTGGGTTATAAGCCAGAAAGCAGGCCAAGAGGATACCCTGCCAACACTGTCTCTACCCTGTTTGATCCATAGTTGAGAGCAATTAAATTTTGCTGGATTTCATAAAAAAGTTCAGCAGTCATCACAGATTTTCTCAATGAAAAAGAACTGAAAAATATCACATCAAAGAGGAAAGTTAGAGGAAAGTTACAGATGAGCAGGCTGAAGGGAAATAGTTGGTGGAATAGAGGTCAAAGCCCAGAGTCTGCGATCATTTGGATACAACCCAGGTACTGAGAGACACCGAGTGTCTCTGAGCTCCCCTTTCCTTTGCCTCCCCAGGGGTCCTCCCCTATAAAGCAACAAGCAACAAGAGGGGAGGGACATGCATATGCCAACACCTACTGCTTCCTAAACGCATTTGTGTCATGATTTTATACAGAGCAGTTATCGATATCTTGTTTTCATTCAGAGAATGCAAAAGAATTCAGCACCACTGTCCTAGGGGATCTTACATGGAGCAGTATTGAAAATAGTTTGATAGGAAGTCTAACTCACAAATGTCAGAGACTGTGACTTTTAGGAATAAGTATGCTGACTTTTCATGAAGACCCTCAGCCTCTGCTCTCTCACTCAGGTTTCTCTAAGTTGAACATTTCCCCCCTCAGCTGCCACCCAGGAGGCTGCTCCTGCCCTGGCACTGTCCGAGCAGCGGGGAAGCGGTGCTCTCCTCCCAAACCAAATGCAAGGATTAGGCCCCAGGGTTCAAAGAAAAATTGCTTAATTTTATTATTGACAAAGGAATAAGTGGCTCTATCTCTTTCTACTTAATCTCCTTATATGGCATACAAGAACCAATGGCTTGAATCTCTCTTCAGTGCCCCTCACACGCACGCCACACACGCACAGAGTTCCAATTGCTGGAAAAAACCTCAGAATGCTTTCTGATCACTTTCCTGCCTTTGAACAAAGAATTATTCCCATTTGAAAGACACTAAAGATAATGAAAGTGAAAGAAACCTGCCTAAAGTAGGTCCCGCCCATGAAAAGCAGCGGGCAGTTGGCACTGCGAAGCTGCCTCTCTTGGGCAGCCATTTGCCAACTACCTTCACCTCCGCGGGGGGTGGGGGAGACAGAGCCTAAGTGCTGACGCCCAGAGATGGTGCACCTGGCACAGGAGGGAGACTCCTGTGTGCTTGGGTGCGGGGTTCTCCCGAGAATAGCAAAGGGGACCCTGCTTTGTAATCACCTGTTCCCTCTGCTTTCTCATTAGCAGGCGCTGCTGCTGAACACAGATGTCTAGTTTTGAGAACTTGTGCCCAATAATGTTATTAATTATAGGGAGGATTTGATGTCTGAAAGTACATGTAGTGGGATTTTGAGCTTTGCATTTCACGGGAAGGATTGAAGTTTGATGCATTTTGATAGCGACTATAAACAGTACACAGCTGACAAACACGCCTCTTGCCAGTGTGTTCAGCTGACAGCATCTTGCCGCTGTACAGCAACGTTTCCTTTTGAAAGGACTCTCGTGAGCAGTACTTAGTTTTATATTCAGAGCAACTCATGTAAAGCAGACAGGGCAGAGGCCACCATGACTATTAACGAAGAAAAGAGGCTGGAGGTGCAGAGAGAACAGATAGGCCTTTGAAGCCAGGAAGCTGGTGCCAGCTCTCTTGACACCTGCACAGGTGTGCTTCCCACTGGAAACTGCACTTCCGATTGGCTCCTAGTTGCTAAATGTCTAGATGCCAACGTGCCAAAATCACTCGTACCGCTAATCTGTGTTCCAACACGCATGCACACCCTCCTCTCCTGGTGTTCCCAGGAGAGCAGGACGGGAATGTTGGAATATTTTCAAGTCAAATTTGATTTCCCTCAATACTAAGGATCTTAATTCCCCCCTTTCACCTAGGAGTTTCCCTTCTAAAAATTTACTAAATAAAGCAAAGAGAAATGTACACAAACTTTGATGTTCATCTCAGAACGATGAAAACACATGTTTGAAAATGGACTTCAGCATTAGTAGAATACTTAAGTAATTTATGTTATGTCCATCTGCTGGAATCTTATGAAGTTGTTAAACGTCATACTTACAAAGAATATTTCACAAGATACTCTTGTGACTTAACCTTAAATAAATTAAGAATAAATAAGAATAAAGTATATATCAAATTACTATTAGTCGGTATCTTATATTATAGACTTAAAATTTTTATTTCTCCTCTTTTGTTTTAGTTGTAAAATTTTATTACACTCATTTCAGTAATAAAAACATTTTAACTTTTTTTGTAAAAACAATGAGCTAAAGGAATGTATTCTTTCATTCTGTGTGGTTCATTGAGCTCCTCTTACGTCTGCTCTTTCCTGTGGCTGGACTGCAGCAGGCCCTGCCTGTGGGACTCCAAGTTAGGGGCTGGGGAGTTGGGGGCGTGCGCGACAGACAACAGCGAAAACACACACCAAATGAATAATGTAGCATTTCATTTTTTAACAAACACTTTATAATGCCCCCTGCCTGTGGCAGGTGCCACTTACATAATGAGAAAGTGACCTAGGAAGGAGAGAAAGCATTGTAGAGGATCCAGAGCCTGCAGGGCCAGGGAGAGCTGCAGTTTTCAATGCGGTGGTCAGAGAAGGGCTCGTCATCAAGAAGGTAGCATTTGAACAAATTCATGAAGAAAATGAGAGCTATAGCCAAAACACAACCCATTTTTTGAAATCTTGTGACCAGGTTCGTTTTCAGAATTTTCCAAAATTTAGGAACGTAATTCAATGCATGTACTGTATGTTAACTAACACTCCAGTAAGGTCTGAGACAGTGCCTTAATCAAACACTTTCATATTTCCGCAGGGAAACATGAGTAATCCCAAAAATGTAACAAAGTGTATGTCGGCTTGTATTAGTTCAGGTTAGCTTTCTTCATCAAATGAGCTATGGGAAACGCTGCTTAACTCCAGATCTTTTTGGATCTCTGAACTGCAGATGAAGGTTGTAGAACTGTGATAGACCAAGTTTTAGTGAGGCTCACAATCTGAAATAACCTTCGAGAGGACCCATTGTACTCCAGATGTCTTCCTGACAGCCCTGCAGCCCCCCCGGGGCGGGGGCATGCGCGAGAGTTCAGATGTTTGCAGAGGAGTGAGCTCCTTGCTGCTGTGCTGGGGGCTCCCTATCACCAGAGGACCACTGGCTTAGGCTTTGCACTGCAGGGGATCCCTGCTCTGCAAGGGAGCTTGGGTAGCCCACCCCTAAGTGTTCTCTCACTCTAAGAGAAGGAGCCCATACAGCCATAACTATACTGATAATCTCCCAGTGGAGTTGAGAGTTGCTGAGTAGAACCAGCCCTTTACATTTGTGAACATGGTATTGGTACCTCTGAGCGATTTGACAACTATGAGCTGAAGGGATGTTTGAGTCAAGGAGGACACCTTGCTGCATGCTCCCCAACAGGGCTACTCAGGCCTTGCCCACCCCAGGTCTCCCAGGTGACCTTTCCCTGGGGTCAAGGGTTATAAGCTACTCTACTAAATTATTTTTTTTAAACCAAATTACATTGGTAAACATACTTTCTAAAATTTCCAGGCTGTTGCATGATTTTAAATATTCTCATTTGGTTTGGTTTTATATATCCTTAAAGCTAATTTGGAAAATATTTTACCTTGGAGATGTCAGATTGCAATGGGGCAGGGGCTTGTGCTGTTTTTGTTCCCTGCTATACCCTAAGATCCTTAAACAACTATATAAAGTGATATTTATACATGATTATATGTGCATGCATATGTATATATGTATAAATACACAGAGCAAGCACATATACATGGAATGAATTAATATTATCAACAGTTTTCCTTGAACATAGTGAATTCCTACAAAATCGAGGGCAAATGTGCCTCTTTAGTTTTTGTACCCAGGTTAGTCGCACATGTTCCACGTTTCTTTGGCTCTTTCAAGGCTGTGAGTGTTTTAAATTCGTTTTTACTTCCCATCAGGCCATGCAGACCCTCCAGTCAGTCTGCTCATGTCTCCCACTCCACCCTCACCATTCTTCCAGTCATTACATCATTTGAGTTCTTATAGAAACCACTTAATTTTGATAAATGAGAGAGGAGAGGATGTGGCTTCTTCAGACGTTAGATTGTCAGGCTTGTCATGGCCAAGAAAAATTAGATACAGGAAGGGGAGGAAATAGGAGTTTGCTACCATGTGACCCAGGGCCCTGGCTATCACAGAGGAAATGAGCTGAAAAAGCTCAGCTCCACTCCAATGGCAGTGAAAATAGACGTTAATATCACACAGAGGCCAGCTTTACCGTGGCATTATCTGGATTCAGAACTCCCTTTAAGATGTGTAAGTAGGGCTAACAGCATGATTTTCTGCATTACCAATCCTAGGCTAAGCATTTTTATCAAGCAGAAGGAAAAAAGAAAGAAACAAACAAAAAGCCTAACCCCTCTTTAAGGGCCGTCACCAGTTGGGACAGCAGACCTGGAATGAGCAGAGAGGATCCCAGAGAGAAAAGAGTGCTGCCAGGCCCCCGGCACTTCCTCTCCCTGACTCTGACCACCAAGATACCACTCCAGAGCTGAACGGGGACAGCAACACTGGACGACTCACATCTGCCAGGTTAAGGGTGTGTCTTTTGTTGCCCAGTCACCCCACTGGCATCTGTGAGCAGTGCAGGGGCAAATTCTTCTTTAATTCTCACCCAAGGGTTTTTCCCATTGATTATACAGAGTGAGGAAGGGAGAGGGAGGAAGAAACATCGCTCAACATTGATCCATTGATCGGCTGCCTCCGGTATGTGCCCCGACCTGGGGTCAAGCCCACACCCTGACTGGAAATCGAACCCAAGACCCTTTGGTGCAAGGAACAACACACCACTCACTGAACCACACTGGCCGGTGAGGAAGAGCAACTTGACCTTCCCAGGCCCATCCTGCCAGCAACAAGAGGGCCCTGGCATTTGACGTTGGGCAGATGTTTCTCCTGTTCTGTAATCTGTCCCAACAGTTGAAATCTGAGCTCCCAAAACCTGTGATAGCTCTGTATCAACACAAAACTCTTGGGATCAGTGGAATAAAGAAGAAATCCTTAATTCTGTCTACATTTTGAAAAGTATTATGGAAAGTAAAGCACTTAACCCTCAATCAAAATATATATATTTTTCTACAAAAGCCTATAAAAACTTATTCCTCATTAAAGAAACCTAGAAAGTTTATGTTTGCTGTTTTATCAAAATATTTACATTTTTTGGCATCTACTACAGTTAGGCCAGTGTGTTAGGAAAGGAAGATTTGAAATGCAGGGACACGTAGTTCTCAATGTGCCCAAGATGTGAGTATTTCAGCTTCGGTATCTTAATTCTATACACTCATTTACTCACACAACGGAAGTTATAGCTACAAGTCAGGGTCTCTGCTAGTAATTTACCAATTAGCTATAGGTATACACAACTGGAGCAAATAATCTAGAGATATTAGATAATGAATTTTTGGTAGTTATTACTCAGAACCCCTTTTCCACCTTCTGAAAAGCTCTCTGTCCTTCTCTTGACATGAAAGTGTATGCAGGCATTTAATGCCTATTTAACACCTACTGCGTGCCTAGGGGCATGTATAAGAACTGGAGATGCACACATAAGGGCAGCACATGGGGACTATACGTAGAGGACCAACATGCCTGGGATGTGATGTCCACGCCAAGGCTGCTGAGTGGGGCAGAGAAAGGACGTTTCTAGGAAGTAGGGAGAGCACATGTCAAGACACCGTGGGAGAGAGACCCTGCCATTGAAAGACTCTAGGGTAATGGATCATTGAATACATTGGGAAGCAGCCCATGATATAGGGAGAACTGGTCTGGGTCTCACAGTGGAGGCCTGTGGTGGGTGTCGGAAATCTGGGCTATAACCTAAGGGCAATGCCAGGGCATGGAAGGTTTCTAAACAGAGTGACAGAAACATACTCCCTCTCCCGTGGTGACTTCCCTTCTCTGACCATCCTCCTGAGCCTTCTTTCAGGGCTTGATCAGTGCTGCTGATCTTGTCCAGAGTTGGAACAGTAATGAACCAGGTTTAAAAATTAGTTCTGTCAATTACTAGTTCTGTTATTTTAGACATTGCAGCGCTAAGATACTCTTCCTTAATCGGACCTCCTAATGAGCTCCTAAATAAGTCTATGTTTTACTACTTTAAAGATGTTCTCCTCTGTTGTCTTGTGAATTTCAATTAAATATCTTAACTAGCTGGCCTTATTCCCTAAGTGGATTGCCAAGATGGATTCATTAAAAAAATAAATATGTATTTATAGAACTCTGTGTCTGAGCGATAACACACGATTTAGCCCCATGAAGTTGTCTCATGTGCCCCCATCTCCTCATCCTGAATAATCCCTCTGTTTCTTTCTGCCTGTGTGGGAAAACACCTCAGACCCGGGAGTCAGTAACAGCTTCTGTTAGTTTAGCTGGGCGTGCACTGCATGTGTACGTGGGTCCTCAGCTGTATAGCAACGTATTGATCATCTGTGAGCACCAGACACCATTAAGAAAACTATGTCTTCAAAGGTGGTGAGATGATAAGTGGAACAAGGGAAATACATTATTGGGCATCCACTAAAACACAATGGCAAGTGCTTTCCCTTTGGTGACTCATTAAATTAACTTGACTGAAACTCTTGAAGTAGATCGTGGCCAATGAATTGTATGGATAGGGAGGTGGAGCCTGAGAGAGGCAGGAGACCTGCTGTGTGTGCTCTAGCTCACCCATCCCAAGGCACACTAGGGGAGCTATGAAATGCCGGTCCGCTGGTCCCATCCTTGCTCCTGCTGTGCATGTTCCCCAGCAAAGTGACAACAATAAAAGTGAGCAACGATTTAGCTATTATTCACTGAATACATACTGTGCGCTCGGCATTGTGCTAAGCACACTATATCCGTTATTTCATTGATCTCTTCCATAAATGTGTATGGTAAGATTTACTATTATCCAGATTTGGTAGATGAAAGACCTGAGCCTCTGGAAGCTGAAGCAAATAGCCCAGGGCTGAGAGGTAAAAAGGAGCGGAGCTGGAATCACAGCTCTGCCTTTTGCCAATGCCTTTGTTATTAGCCCTTCCGCTATGTACAATATTATAGCCATTATATACATCTTACGAAATTGGAGTTGATATGTCATTATGATTTGAGGTTGGGTAATGAGGATTGCAGATTTGCTGGAGAGAGAGCAACAGATAGCAGATGTGGGACTAGTGGCTGGAGAGAGTCCAGAAAGGTGGGGAGAGAAATGGAGGGCATTCCAAATAAGGTGACATCACGAGCAAGTCAGCATTTTGGAGAGGGACATGACAGGTCTGAGGACCATGAAAGGAACAGACAAGCCAGAATCTAAACTTCAATTTTGAAGAAAATAGCTGATAATCTTTTTCTATTATAACATACACCCCTCTGCTTGGTAATCATATTTCTCTTCTAGTTTCCTATTAAAAGAGAGTTGTAACTCAGAGACTGGCAAATGAAAACCATCCTCATTCATTAACTCTGGTTGCTATGGGAACAGTTGGTGAGGTTCCATACAGCATCCTGGATCCAAGGTCATCTAGACCATCCCTGGGGTTAGTGTCGCTTACAATAGTCCAGGAGGAATTAGCGAACCTAAAACAGCCCTGAGACTAAGGCTGACGTCAAGGTCAGGATAACTGAGGGTAGATTTATAAAACTGTAACCCTTCATAGCATAATGATGTGATTTAAATAATTCATATCACCCATTGATTTTCTGAAGAAAGGAGAAAAGAGAATGACTTTGATAAAAAAAATAGACAAAAACAGCAAACTAGAAAAATATATAGAGATAAAATGTGGCGAGGTCATGTCCAATAAATGCTGCTCGATGGATATTTAAAATTACCATCGCTATCATTTCAAGAGGACAGAGAACGCTGGTGCAGAGATGAACTTCTGGCAGCACCATGCTGGACGCAGACCCTGGTTTGGCTGCCTGAGAACTGAGTGCAATGAGGATGGGGCAGATGCCTGACTTCGTAACCTTTGATCTCATCATGTTTGGAATATGGTCTTCTTACTTACAAATTTTGCTCACTTGTTGAATACCTCAATCCTTGCCTTGCTTTCCTTGCTATAGAGGCAGCCCCCCAAGCCTGGATGTGCCTCGTTATTTTTTATCTGCTTAGTTTAGATTTCCCCAGGCCAGACCATGGTGCAAGTATTCAGCTGCCAGGAGTTTCAGAGGTAAAGAGAACAACAGTAGGGGGCCAGGAAGTGAGACAAGGAATAGAAAGAGGGTATTCCAAAGTGGGCGTCATCATCTAATGGAGGAGAGGAGAGGTGTGGTTGGAGCTAATTCCACTGGAGAACCTCTGAGGGTCAGTGTAGAATGCACAGCTCATATTTACGCCCCCGGGGTGAGTGAGTTTTCATCAACCCTGGGTTGAAGGGTGCTTTCAAGGAGCAATAACTCTCCCGCACTTCTGTGCTGCCATGTGATGGGAAAAGAGGCCTCCTGTGGGAATAAACAGTCTTCAGATGAAGAAAAACAGGTGCTTCAGTGTGAAGCCTGGTGTGTTGAAGTGTTAGGGACGAGGGGATGGGGTGAGCTCAGCTAGCATCTGCTCTAGCCTCCCCAGCTCAGAGTACTGGCCTCCAGTGTTTGCTCCATAATTATCTTTACAGCGAATGGCAGGAGAAACGCATCCTCCAGCCCGGTGCTGCTTTATCTTGCTGCACATTCAGCCCATACAGGGAGCTTTTAAATAACCTGATGTCCAGGCTCCAGTGCGGAGCAATTAATTCAGGATCTCTGGGGTGGGGCCCGAGTATCCGGATTTTAATAGCCAGGGCTGAGAACCACTGTTCTTGTTCAACTAATGAGTACATTCTTTCTACAAAATCCCTGACAGATGGCCACACAAGCCTCTTTTTGAAACAGTTCATGGGGAGGGACTTTGCTATTCTCAGAAGCAAACCGTTTCCTTTTTTGACAACACTAATTGTTCCAATTCTTTTTTTTTTGTCCTTATATTGAGCCAGAACTTGCTTCTGTACCTTTGATCAGTCATCCTAGCTCTGCACTTTAGAACAATGGAAAATGAGTCTACTGCGTTTTCTACATGGCTACCCTTTAGATATTCAAAGGCGGTGATAGTGCCCCAGCCTGACCTTCACTGTTACACTCTAAACACTCTTAGCTCTTTAAACTGCTATTCAACCTCCTCTAGCCATCTTTGAGTTTGCCAATAACATTTTTATCCTGTGGAACTGTCTACTGGACCCATGATCTACATCTGCACATGAAAACAGAAAGAGAACCATGTGTCAAAGTGTGTGTGTGTGTGTGTGTGTGTGTGTGTGTGTGTGTGTGTGTGTGAAAGTCTGTTAGTGACTGGCCCACATAAAGATATTTGCTTTATTAGCTCATTAGGAAAAGTTGAATTTTTGTTCTTTCTTTTCCGTCTCCCAGAATTCGCCTTTTCTTATCATGTTTTTTTGTTTGTTTTTTGTTTGTTTGTTTTTTGTCTCTTGGTGAACTTGGTTGAGTCCCTCAATTCTTGCATTACTTGTCAAGGCAATGCAGATATATATTTTAACAGGCATAATGTAGAAGGAAAGAGGGGAGGGTTCCACTGAGGTTTGCCACCTGCCTTTTTAACAAGTACTGAGCCCCAGGATTCATGCAGCCAAAAACAAAACAGTAAACTTCCTCTGAGGAGGAGGTACTAAACTGCTGTGGTTCTCCAGGGAAACCAATTCTTCACCCAGTGACTAGGTCTTTGGAGCTGGGCCCTTTCTGGAAAGTGCAACAGGACAAGCCTTTTCCACACCAGAGACAGCGAGCATGCCCTGCCCCCACGCACTCACAAAGCAGGACTCCGGAGGGCCCTGGAAAGTGCTTCTGAAAGAAGGTTTGAGGAGAAGGTAGGTTTATGCCAGTTAATGTAATATGATCTCAGAAACTCTGACAAATAAAATTGGCAGATGCTTGTAACCAGCAATCTTGATCTGGAAATAGAATAAGACTTTGAGACTCTTATGGTCACTTCTGAAGAACCATAAGGAGACTGTCAGGTATTCTGACATGGCCCAGGGTAGGGTGGTAGAGGAGCAGTAATGATGGCTTGAGGAAAAGAGAGAGACTTGATTCAGAGATTCACCACTGATCATCTTAACGACCTTCCGAAAGTGGTCTTTGCTCCCCGAGCCTTGTTTCGTGAATCTGTGAAGTGAAGGAGAAGCGTGACCATCATGCCCATGCCAACCGCAGCCCAGTATCCGCTGCGGGCATGACCTGGACTAACATCTGTGCCAGGAAGAGTGTGGACCCAGTGATGTGAGCATTTTGCCTAACAGCAAGAGTTAGAAGAGTTAGAAGGTCTTGGTCATCCCTAGCCCCTGCAGGAGCCCAGTAATGTGATCCCTTCCCATCTCTGTGCCTCAGCTACCTCTTTTGTAAAATGAAATAATAAGAATACCTACCTTCTGGGTTATTGAGAACTGAATGATCAGATACACATGCAAAGCTCCTGGAGCAGAACCTGGCACATTGTAAGCCTGCAAAGGAGTTGGGTTGTATTTAAGAATCCACCCATAAGGGTTCCCATTAGTTCCAGAGCCTTTGAGCCTCAGTTTTTTGGTGTAAGACAGAGGGGGAACTCTAGAGTCTTGTTTTTGGTGATTCTGTATTTACTGCAGCGTTGAGGAGTTGCACTGGGTCTGGCTGCCTGTCTCCCTCGCAGCTGCCTCCTCGTAGCCTGGGCATTAGCTTTCCAGCACCTGGCCCTTAAACTGCATTCAGTAAATGTGAACGGATGAGTGAAGTACTGCATGTAAATCCACTCGCACCTCTCCCTGTGCCTTGAGGTTTGCCCCTTTACTGCTCTGTGAAGAGGCAGCTAAGTCAGGCTCTTCGAGTCAGAAAAGCATGAGGCAAGTTCCAACGCCTGTGTCCTGGCTTCCTACCTTGTTTTCCTCTCAGTGATTCTATCTTTATGGTCTCTTTACGGAACTTTCCCTCCTCACCTCCTTTTTATCGTGTTATACTGCATGTAAAATTCTAATCTATTGCAATTCCTTTTTGAAGAAAGAAAGGGGTAAATACCAAAAGGTAGAAGTAAAATACTGGTTTCAAGTAAGTTATGTAACTTCTCTGAGCTCATTACCCATTTGCTAAATGAGATTTATAGGAGGCGATGTTACTAATCCCTCCAAAAATCCCTGTTGTCCATTCTTCCTGCCTAAACTCTAGTATGGTTTAAGCACTCACCTCTTCCACCCAGCTGTGTGCCAATGAGGAGACAAACCTCCTGCTATCCCCCAGCCCTGAAGTCTCAGACAGTCAGGGACGGCTGATATCTCCGCCAAGACTCTCTCTGGCAGGCCTATGTGACACAGGTTTAGTAGAGCAAAGGACTGCTTTGCTCTGAAAGAAGGTTCTTGGGGAGAAACAGCTAATTTTTCTTTCATTAGATGTCAGAACTGTGTTAGTTTTGACAATCTTGAAAATAAGGATGACATGCTAAAGGTGGGTAAAAGAAAATACAGAAAGAACATGGTTCTGGTTAACATTGTTGGGCCACCGAATTAAACAATCTTGGAGCCACTGTCCCTTTTCTTGTTAATAAGGTGATGGATCTCCCTGTTGATTAAATCCAGTTAGCCTGGCTCGCTCTGTTGCTGACTACCCAAGGCTCCCGCTTAGAGCTTTACTCCTGCCAGTGAGCTGCTGAGGACCCGGTGAGATAATGTTTACACATGTGTGCCAGGCATGCTGACACGTTCAAAAGTGTTGGTGTCTTTGTGACAGCCCCCCGCCCCCCCACTCTGAAAGGACACTTCACCTATCTCTGGCTTACCTCATAGTTACGTGTCTGCTTAAAATCTAGGTTGCTGGATTTAGCCATCCGATAGCTAAATGTAATTCATCTTACCACGGAAGCCCACCGGGGTGGGCACCTGACTGCTTTTTTCTGTTGTTCGGGTCAACCTGAGTAGCCCCTCACAGGTGTAGAGCAGCTGTACTTGAGGTGTGTGCTGGTGGCCAGTAACTGCCTGCATGTTGGTGAATGAACCAGTGAACTGCCTTCAGTGCTCAAGAATCCTACAGTTCACTCCCAAGTCTCCTTAAATTGGTGCTCTCCATGAGCGTCGCGACCTGGGGAGCAAGGGTACGGGTGTGACTTTAAGAGACACTCACGCTTCACGGGGCCCAGCACTTTGCTCTTCAGTCATGTCCCCTACCAGAAACAACTCTTTAACGCTGAAGTTGCATTTGTGACAATGTGTGTCTCTTAGGCTGTAAAACTCAAGGGTAAAAATGTCAAATAGTGTTGGTCTGTTGGTTTTTACACTCAGATAAGAAATGATTTAGGTGGCGACTCTCTTCATGAGTTGGAATTTTGTAACTATTCTTAATCAGGGCCCACAAACGTCCTCCAGAGTGCACAGTGAGAATGCATCACAGGCCAGATGGCCTCTGTCACAGCTCTCCGCTGGCTGTTGTGGCAGGAAATACATAGACGATATGTAGATGAACAGAAAGTGACTGCATTGCAATAGAATTCTATTTACAAACGCATGTGGCGGGCCAGAGTTGGCCTGTGGTCACAGTTTGCTGAGCCCTCTAATTAATCACTGAAAAGCTCAGTTTGAACACTCCGTCTCAGTTTTGTCACTAACACACTGTAAGGCCATCTCGAAGTCATTTAACCTCTCGGCCCCGTTTTGCTCATCTGGACAATGAAAGCCCTGGGCGAGGTGATCGTCACATTCTTCTACAGCAAATATATGACTTTCTGCGATTCCAGTGTCCCAGCAAAGAGGCAGAGAAGAGCTAAGCAGGAAGGAAAAGAAGTTCTGGTCTTTGGAAAGCAAACACTCACCTCTGAGCTCACTATCAAATAACAGAGAGCGTGTCCACCTCTATAAAAGAATTGAGGTTTCTAGGGAAACTACAAGAACAAAAGCAGATCATCCAGGTTTTAAAGAACTCAGGGGATGTTTATCTTGAGGGATGGATACAACTGAAGGAGGAAGACAAGCGAGAAAGATATTGCACAGTGAGCTCCACAAACACTGTGCGATATTCTTACGCCCCACAGATGTTTATTCTTAAAAATAGCCTATGCAGTTGATATTTGAATTCTTATCTGAGGAAGCTGAGATTATGAGCAGTTAAGAAATTGTCTCAAGATCAAACACCAAGTAAATAGCAGAGCTTTAAACCCACATCTACTAACTCCCACAGCCACTCTGTTTCAACCACCTTGGACCCTCCTAAGCTAATGAAGACGACGCACTTCCCGCCATGGGAATGAATACACAGAGCTACAGCTGGAAGAAGCTTGTCAATATTACAGTGACCAAATTAACAGTCTAGATCCCTCTTGTGCCCCAACAGTAAACCTCGAAGGAAGACACCACATATTTCAGTCCTTTCCCCAGGTGTTTGCTATCTTTGCTATTTTTTTGTTGTTGTTGTTAGGTTGAGGCAATTGACCATGGTACATGAGCAACAAACTATAAACACTGACCATGCAGGTGTAGAGAATTGTGGCATAATCAATTTAAACTTACAACAGAGTTAATTTGACACACACCTAATGATATACATAATTGAATTTTGAAGCATAATAATTAGGTATAAATGGTAAGCTATTGACATAAATGGCTGAAATTAGCATTGCCTTTGCATGGGCAGGCCATGTGTTAAATTTACATTTCTCACTTTGCTAGTTCCTTGGGATTTATAAATTATCAAATTGTTGACAGGTTTTTTTAACTGGGGAATGCAAGGCTTTGGAAATTTGGGACCAAAAGGCTATATTTATTTATGTTGTTTGTTATATTATTTCTTTATACTATACCTTACCGGTTTCACAAAGGCCTTGGAATTATCTGCAATAACGATATACAATGCAATAGGAAAATACACATGCAGCGGGGAAATATGTAATCAATGAGGAATTGATGTTCAGACCATAAAAGAAGCTAGAAGTTTTCTGTCTCTTGGAGCAATGGTGAGCTGATAATCACTTTCCTGAACTGAGTGCATAGTACATCAATTTATTTCTAATTATCTAACAGCCCTGCAAAGTACACAGTCTAATTCCCATTTCATACATAGGTCAGAGAGACACACCTCTGTTTACTAAGTTCACTGAGCTAGTAAATGAACAGAGCTGAGATGAAAACTCAGTCTGCATGACTTCAAATCATAGTCTACCATGCTGGCTAAGAGAGGACTTGAGGTGACATAGGTGAGGGTGGTGACGGGCTGGGAATTAGAAAAATAAAGTCTACATCTGGGCATCTAGAATAGTGAGGCAGACAGAGAGGACAGAAGTTGGCAGCCTTCCCTGGCCCAGGCAAACATACACACTAATGGGGACCACAGAAGAACCCTCTGGAGACCACTAGCACTTCGCAAGCACTCAGTATTTCTTTAATGATTTACTAACAAGAGATGTCAATAAATTCACAAAGATGTTAGTCATGTGGGTGTCAGTACACTGGTATTGTAGTATGTTCATTTTACTTTGAGCATTTTCCTTACTTAAAAGGGACTTCTATGCTGAAAAGAACAAAAATATCTTGAAAGGTGTGCTCATTTTGCATGTACAGGGAAATACAAAAACAAATGGTAATTGCCCTAGCTCAAAAGAGCTAATAATGTACTGACCTATGACCACCCTTAAATTAAAATATAAGAAAAATTAAATTAATAGTATAATTAAATTTGGGAAATTTTGTGAAAATTTATCTTTAGATTCAACAGATGATTGTGATTGGAAATTATCTCATGATAAGGAACATATCCTTAATTATGTCTTATGATTTCAAGAATAGTGAAAAGTAAAGTGAACAAAGGGAAATGATAAAAGTGTAGCAGATGTACACAGCAAGTATGGACAGTGTGGCCACGAAGCTCTCTCTGGCCAGGCTGGATTCCTGTGCCATTCATCTCAATAGCCTTGGGCAGGTTTTTTACTTTCTCTGCACATATTCCATTTTGCAAAAATCCCACAAGGTAAAGGTTAAATCACACAGTGCACTTAAGTTCATGGCACCAAGCTTGGTACATAATAAGTGCTCAATAAAAGTTAAATATTTTTATTATAATAGTGAATGAAGTGAGCACATGTTTACATGGGTAGTAAGAGGCGAGACATGGCAACATGTGCTTTAAAAAGGAATTTTGTAGTTTAAATTTAGTTACTCTTGATTCCCCTCCGTACATAGGATGATTTTTGAATAACATCAAAAAGGCTTAACCCTACATTAGGCGTAGTTAGTCCACACGGCGTATTTAATGTGTGCCGGGCATTGCTCCAAGTACCTTATTGACAGTATTTCATTGAATCTTTAAAATCAAATTAGGAAGTAGGCCTTCTTATCGTATGCATTTGAGAGACAGTAAATCTAGACACAGAGATGTAAAGTGCGTGCCAGGCGCTGCCCAGGTGGCGGTGCGGGTGGGCTGGCACACACGCAGGCCAGGTGGCCTGTTGAATGCCGGAGAGCTTCGCTCCAGTGTCCCACCTGGGCAGGTGAACCCCTCATGGCTGATTTGGGAATGTTGGCCCTGTTACCAAAGAGGAAACAGGATTCCCTGTCTGTGTTACCACCCTACCCTCATCCGTAGCTTGAAATAAAGAGGGAAAAGTAAAAATCAAAATAAGAGTAAGACAAATTTTACTAGAATTTCATTTAATTTTTTTAAAAGAATAACACTAATAGTTCTCATTTTGGAAACTAAGGAATTATGTAGTTACTGTAAGGCTATGTGACTGAGTAACTATAATAATCATAACATTAAATATATCGCAGAATATATTTCAGAGCCTGTTTCCTATGCATCTCCTCACATTCCTAAATATCACTAACCAAGGAGAAATCCTAAATATAGGCAGAGCATTTAACACCAAAGTTCCTCTAAAATAAATATTAGCTTTCAAAGTTTAAATAAAAGGGATACCTCGAGTTGCTAAGTAATAATGTGTCTCTAAAATATTATTTAACTGGTAATTCTCCACTACTCCTATGACCATTATAAATTTAGAATTATTGGATTTTAAATCTGGAAGCAGACCATGGAGTTTACTTGGTCTCATCCATCCTTTCATTTCAGAAATGGGGAAAATGAAGCCTAGAAATGAGAGCAGGAGGGACTGATGGCAGAGCTGACGTACCCTGACCTCACGTTTGCTATTCTGACCACACCATACTCACACCCCCAGGGTGCAGGGGAAAGAAGAAGCTTCTTCCAGACGTAGGAAGCAGGGCTATGGAAGTAGTTGCTTAGTTTATATCGTTATTGTCTTAAGAAGCCCTTAGAAAGAAACCGTCTTATCTCTTTACCCAAACAGAGTTTTCATTTACTGCAAAGGCCTAGAAGGGATCCCACGCCTGGGGGTCAGACACGGTTCCGAATCTGATCACCATGAAGACCCTTCGGCACTGAAATGCTGGCTGTCAGGGACCATCATGCTACATGAAGTTAAACACACTCTGTTCACCTTTCTCACTTACGGTCACTAAAAGCAACGCTGACTTTGCTTGAAGCTCCCATTTAGAAGGCTGTACGCTTCCCCCTTACATCTGCGCTGCAGCAAGCCGTGACCGCCTGGGACAGCCTTCAAGGCTGCTAGCCTCCCGGCCTCATCCCAGTAGCTCCTCTGTCTGGCATCTTATTTTCCACCTTAAGAAACGGAGAAAAGGAAGTAACATTTGCTTTTCTCCCACAAAGAACAAGTCATTTAACTTGGAGCTACTGTCTCTGCCTGCATTTTTAAAGAATTAAAATCCCTCCTAACATTCACAGCTTAATCATGTGTTTCACTGCTCCAAGGTTTATCACTCTTCTTTCTTCACTTACTTGGCTGGAGCGTAACCAGACATTCCCTTTCTTACATTTGTATTTAGCCGTAGTGCTTGTTTTCAGCGGATTTCAAAATACAACTGTTCTCCTATGTTGGCTGTGAAAACATTAAAATGCATGCCAAATAAGAGAGAACGTACCTGCATCCACGAAGTCACTCAGCCTTTCGTGCAGAGATGCATTCAGCGCAGACTGGTCCAGGCCTTGTCCTAAGCAGTGGGCCTGCCCCGTGGACCTGGCATCGCAGGAGGGATATATCCAGGCCTTCGCGGTGACACTAGTATGACATAACTTCAGGCCCTTTGGGCCATAGAAAGAGATAAACCGCAGCTAGTGCAGGAGCTCTATTTCAGAGCATGTTTTTAAATAACGTCTGTTTGAGGAAATAATACTTGAACAAATACCTGAATAAGTAAGGGAGGGGGAGAATTCTCAGTGAAGGGGCCGTCCCTGGGACCAAGACACCACTGGTTTCCTGGGAGAACAAGGGCGCTAAGGGGGCTGTGTTAGCGTTAGTGTAAGTAGTTAGGTAGTTAATAAAGGAAGGGAGGAAGGGGAACCAGACATTACGCATATGAGCTTGGAAGCTGAGTGAGACGTTAACCCTAATCTAGAGAGCGGAACAGGACAGCAAGCTCGCTCCACCGGGAAGCACAGCATCCACAGACAGCCCCGAGACCGCTGCGGCCTCTGCCCTGGGACGTAATCCTGGGCAATCCCTGAGCAGTTCCGGAGTGGGCAGGCGGGGCCTCCAGGGAACTGCCAGCTGGTACTGATTATGAGGGGTAGGGGACAGTAAGAGGGACAATTCCTTTGCTAGGTCCAGTGCAGTAGAGCCCAGAGGAGGCAGCAGAACTGTGGGACATGCGCAGTAGGCGCCGAGATGGCAGGTAAAGGGGGGAGCCTGGCCTGGGCAAAGGGTCAAGCAGGATGAGGGCTGGAACCTGGGGAGGTCTAGGAAAGACGTCGGTTAGAGGAAGGACACTGCAGAAGCTGGGGGGGAGGGGTGAAATAGATTGGGTAATGTGAAAGAGCTCATTGTCCCTGAAAACCAAGAAAATATATGGAAGATTATCAGCAACCTGGGAGAAGCTGCCACTAGAGCCTGCCCACCCTCTCCATCGCCGAGGGTGTGTTATTTCCCTTCACCCAAACAATCTTACCACTGCCTTTAAACTTCTCCCAGCACTTGCCTTTGAAATCCTTTCTCAGGACACAGCAAAGGAAGCCATTTTCACAGGCAACTCACAGGCCAGGGTTTGAATCTCAGTTTAAGAATCAGAGCGTATGATTTTGTGCACTAGGTGAGCCCTGCGCATTCCTTCCCCACCTCTGAAAAATGTGTAGGGTAACATCCATCACACAGGGCTGTTTTGGGAATTAACGCCAAGTGGAAGCGCCTCGCTCAGATACAGTGGCTGTAACTTAGGAGCTGCATGGTTTTGAACTACTTCCCTAATCAGCCTTTGCCATAGTTTCTTCTATAGATGGAAACACCTGAACTGTTTGTGACGATAGAATAAGAAAACAACTTATAGCTTTTACCAGAATGTCTGGTATACGGTTCACGTTACAAAGACATGAGACGATGTCATATTTATCATCTTCAGCACCTTCCTTCCACCTCCCTGCTGCAGGCATGGAAACAAGTGTTCACACTAAAGACCCAGTTTAGGAAGGCTTGAGGCGCACGGCCCAGGGGTGTCTGCAGCCCCATTTCTCGCCTTTGCATCACTAAAGCCTGCAGTGGTGGCACATGAGAAGGTCAGAGGCATTAGACAGAACCTGTGATGACCTTGTCTGCCTGTCACTAGCTACCTGCCCAGGGACAAGCGCCTTTCACTCTCAGCACCATCACACTCTGGCTGGTATCTTCCTTTATTCCACACACATTCAGAGGCCTATTCTGTCTCAGGGCACCAGGCACCAAAAAAATATACAAAAGTTAAGGATATATAACATTTACTTTGGAAATATAGACAGTCAGACGAGAAGTCCCAAACGGATAGCCCATGGGCCATTCTTGGGTGGTCCATGTGTAAAAAATAATTAACTAACTAAATAAATAGATAAATAATGTTTCAACTTAATACCAGAATTTTTTTATATTAACAGTCCTAGATTATTAACTGTTGTCTGTAAAAGTATGAATATTTTACCACAATTAGACGGAGCAGCACAGCAGCTGGCTCATGTACCTTCATTTCGACATAAGCCCTCTGCTCCCGGCAACTCGCTTTCACCCCCAAGCCGCTCATCCATCCATATCACCTGCGGTGTGGGCAGAGATTATGTGCGAAGCCTTGGTTGACTGCAAGAAGGAATGTGGTTTAGACGTGGAGACTCTCCAAATATCCAGGCCACAGAACGCATTGTTCTGGATAAAACATGAATGCTAATAACCTAAACAAAACTCTCAAAACAGCCAACTGTTTAAGCTGCGATTTGCCTACTTTGCTTCATCATTTATCGCTCATATGGCTTCACATCTGTGAGTCTGTAAACAGGACATGGACTGAATTACACAGACTGTTGTTTTGTTTAAAACTGATGTGCCATAATCCTGATTAAAACATCCTGTTTGGAAATTTATCAAGATATTTATATGCAGTTCTCATTTGAGCCAGTAGGAGCCTGATCACAGTTACTAACCTAAAGCTTAGAACTAGTTACGCTTGCTTACCGCAGGATTTACGTACGGGGAGCCCAGTGCGAAGACGGGCGCTGCGGCCCTGCACACTTGGTCCGCTCTCCAACAAGCTGGTAGGCTCGAACCGGCGAGGATCGCAGCCTTACCTGCTTGACCACAGCCAGCTGCGGTCAGTCTCCTCTTTTACCTTCATCTCTTTTCCACTTGACGTGGTGGCAGGATGCTCCTTCCACTCCCTTTTCCTCTTGTGTTTATGAAGGTAAAATAGCTTCACTTTTCTCCTTTTCTATTGCCTTTTGCCCCACAACCTTCCCTAAATTCTCCAATTCAACGTTCCATTTTGTAAGCTGAGCCTCATATATCTTTCTCTTTCAAAATAAAACATTTCTGCTAAAACTCAGGAATACCCGCTCAGTTTTTTCTCCCCCTGAAATCTTCACTTTCAAGTGAAGTTCTACAGTTTCTAGAAGCCATGCTTTTTTTTTTTTTAATGTTGCGTTTGCTCTTCAAAAAAACATTAAAGAGGCAGTCCTTGTTTAACGTATTTCCAAACGTGACTGCAGAGTCAAGATCATAAGAGATTGAAACTTTCTCTCACACTCCAGAGTCCACTTTTACTTGAAAATTTTAACTTGACTCACCATTTAAAGTTAGCAAGTTAAAAAAATATATTTTTTAAAAGGTTCTCACTTTTTTCAACATTTTACAAACTCCTGGTGGGTGGGGAATGGATGGAGGAAAAAGATAAACAAAACAAACACTTCTCTTTTAAAGCATGAGTCCAGGGAAGCAGGTTTTATGTAGAGAAACAGATTTGGTTCCCATGTAGTCTCAGACGCTGAGAACAGTCCCAGGTCACTGAGAACAGATGGCCTCTGTCCATCTCCTGGTGCAGGTTGCACAGGGCCGTCTAGACAGGGACCAAGGACAGCTGAGCGCTTCCCTGCAGGGCCCGGTCATCCGCAGTGCAGGACCAGCCCTGGATGATTTCAAGAGTCAGGAAAGGTCATGCACAGGGAACTGCCTTTCCCTCTTTTGGGCTAATAAGTGACCCCTGAAATTTGCTGGAAAAGAAAAGAAAAATCCCTAGTGGTGTAAAACCAAGCAGGGAGTGCAAACTTCTGAATGGCAAGAAAAATGAAAGGGAGGGAACAAGGGAGATGGGAGGAGATGTCCGATGTTGAGCAGAAGAGACGAGGGAGACCCAGGAAGGGGAGGGCATTAGAAACAGCTAATGCTCCTCAGCCTTCCTGGGGGCTGACCTGGGGAGGTTGGGGCCAGGCTGAGACAGAGCAGAACTTACTGGCCTCCAGGGCTGATGAGAGGGTGAACAAGTCCTGCCCCATGGTGCACATTTCTACGTGAGCTAAGACATGATCCCTGGTTTTCTTTGCCTCTCCCTGCAGAAGAGCCTCACTGTGAATTATTAATCACATCAGGGCCCAGAAAGCAGGGCTCTCGATTTAAGGGCACAGTGTGGTGTAGATGAGACCGATCATTTTCTAAAAGTCTATCAGGAGAGTGTCAGGGAAGAAAGTGCGCACAGACCTGGGGCTCTGGGGAGCAGAGGGGAAGCTCTAGACGCAAGGCTGAAACAGTTCCAACTTCCAGGATTTTCTTAGTGTAGCTTCTGTTTGTTTTGTAGCAGTTGTGACGGACATTAGCCTATTCTTCCTGCCCATACATGGCTCTGTTTATTGGGCAGAAAGTCACTTTTCTATTCAATTTTCAAATAAGGGTTGAAAGAGGTCTTGGAGCAATTCTGCCCCGAGGTGGTTGGATGGAAAGGGTAAGTGAGGAAAGGTTCTCTTGATTTTAAATATATCTACAAGAATGTCATGTCAGGTCAGGCTTGGTCTGAACAGAGGAGAGCAAGAAAGGAAGAAGCAGCTGGATCTGCTCAGCATCATCTGCGTTGGGGGGACAGTGACAGGGAGCCCGGCTGCCGCCAGTCCTCCATCTGGAAAGATGGGGTATAAAACGCACAAACGCAGAGCTGTCCTCACGTCCGCGGGCCGCCTGTCTCTCACCAAACCCAAGCTCCAGGCCCCTGTCTGTTTGGCGATACAAGCTCTCCTGCTTTGAAGTTGCTGCAAACTTAAATAGCTCCCTCCGCGGGACCATCCACACCCAGATGACACACCAACGGCCCCGGCTCCTCGGGCGGGGCCGGCGCCCACTGTGGGCCCAGGCGCACTTGTCTGTTCTCGGCCTGCCTCCCAGCCCCTTTCCTCCTGGCTCTCCCTGCTGTTTGCTTTGCCTTCATGTTTCCTTTCCTAGCAGACTGTAAGCCCCTCGAGGGCACAGGCTGGCCGTGCTGTGTTGATCCTTTCCTGCGAAACCCCTATTCCCTGCGTGCAGGTGATGGGCAGAGTGAGGGAACAGGAGGAGCTGCCGGCCGCCCTCACCGCCGCCGAGGGTCCCGGCTGGGCCGGTGGGCTGAGGCCGGCGCGGGGCGACGGAGAGGAAGGCAGGGCGATGCCCGCAGCAGCCACTGGCCCCAGCACGGCCATGTCCGAAGAGAAGCATCGGTTCATGTACAAGGGGAAGTTAATTGTGGGGATGATGGAAAAACACAATAAAGAAAGGGCACTTTGAAAATAAAATAAAAATTTAAAAAAAGGGCACTTTGAAAGAAAGGTTCAACGTGGACAAATTGTCTGTAAAAATCCTTGAATTAGGGATAGAAATTGTAAAGAGTTGACATTTGTTGTAAATTTTCACAGAATGCTGCACAAAATATAGTAATTAGTTTTTAGGAAAATAGTAACTGGCGATGAAATGGTACAGTCCCAGAAAAATGAAATTTCTAAGAGCTAAGGACCCTGCCCATTAGAATGACAGTGTTCCAATAATTTAAATGCAATGCTCAGTTATTAATTCCTGATTTTTTTAAGGTGCACAGGAAAATGGCCATGTATTCAGAGCCCTTACTCACGCGTAGGCTCAGGGTGAGCCACGGGAAGCCAGCTGTCTCCAGTGTCAGGGTAAGGTGGACAGGGGTCCGTCACCCGCCCCGTGACATCAGTCTGTCTTGCTCTTTTCCTCACGTGGGGAAAGATGGTGGACAGACTCCTGGTCAGACACATGTAAAACCTGACCATAGCCACGGCCAAGCTAGCACACTGTCCCCTGCAGGGAGCTGGGTGTGAATCCCCCCTGGGAAGGGAGACGGGGCAGGGAGACAGAGAGGCAGGACAGCCCAAGGACGGGGACCCTCCAGGGGCCGCAGGGTCTGGGGTCAGCAATGGAGAGAGTACGGGAAGGCAGGCAGCACATGGGGACTTTTATGAAGAAATCCACTTTAAGTCTTTATATGTCTTAATTTTTTTCGCCTGAAAGGGCACTGGGCGGACTTTTGTTTCAGTCACTGACATAACCTTTACTTTGCTCTCCGAGAGTTACCTTGGGAGCCCTGTGCAGATCTGACTCGTTCATTGGGCATGATTTAGTACCTGAGTTAGCTTTTCAGAAGTCTTGCCAATATTAGCATTGTGTGCAGACGCTTCTCAAATGAATGGCGCCCTGGGACACGAGTGGAGATGGTGCTATTAAATCACACAGCAGTGTCCTCTGCCACTCTCTGGAAGGAGGGCAGCGGAGCCAGAGCGGTGGCTTCCGGGTGCCACCCTGTGGGTAAAATACCAAGTCTGTTCCAGTCATGTCTGGAGGAGCCTTCCAGCAGGCTGCTGGGTGAGAGTGGAGCAGAGTCACAGCCAGGGTGCCTTCCCGGGGCCAGACTGAGCTATGTCAGCCTCTCCCCTCACTTGGCAAAGGGTAACCGCAGGCCCAAGTAGACAAAGGATCGGTAGGAAGAGCAGGTAAAAGGGCAAGAAGAGCCCACTGGGACGGATCCTCGTGGACAAGCATGCAGGCAGGCAGAGTGGAAAGACCGTGCTCACAGACCCCACGGCCTGTCCCTTCCCTTTAGTGACCTTGAGTCAGTCACCTTGACTTCACTGAGCGTTGGTCTCGTAGCTCTTAAATAAGAAACGCAGCAGGCTCTTGTGGCCGTGTTCTGATCCATTAGCCATTTGAGAAACCCCTGCTTCCTTTCCACCTCCTCCACCCCACCATGTGGGCTGATTTTTCCATTTCTAAGTTGCTGAGAACTGTAGTAACGGCCCATATGTCTGTCACTCAGATAGAAGGAAGGTTATTGCTTTTTCAAAACAGGATAGAGTTACAGCAGGGATATGAAATGTCGGCTTCCACCGAGTCATTTCAGAACCCTATGGGCTCTTCTGCCCTCCGCAAATGCTCTCCTCTTTAGCTCACTGGCCTGAAGCTACCTCTTCTTCTCAGCAAGGTCAGATGAAGACATTGAAGTTTAATTTACGTTATTTATTGAACACACAAATCATGGTGCCCAATATGCCAGCTGCAAAACACCCTTTATAGTTTTTGATCACTGGGAAAGTAGCACAAGACCATCACAAACCTTCAGCACCCAGCTAATCTGAGATTTCTCCAGACATGACATAGTGAATGACTTGTGATGACAGCTCGTGGCTGTGCACCTGGAGTCGCTGGGAGCAAGAATGATGGCGTAGGCAGTTGACCTTAGTCGGGGCTCAGCAAAGATCTGGGGATGGCAGTGCTGGCCGGAGACGCCCTTGAAGGCCCTATTATGCGTACAGTTTCTGCGTTTAGCTCAGACTCTTGACCTTCTCCTATTCCTGGTGCTGGGAATTCACTGTTTCCCTGGAGTCGAGGCCCATCTACCAGAGTGAAAGCAAGGTGTCCTCACCGCACTGGGTATTCGGTGAACTAAACAGCACGCTTTTCTGATACACGTGGTACAGGCTGGATCAAGACTTTCAGAGGAACAGCTCAGAAAGGCTTTCTGTCAGCCAATCTTGGTGGCGGTTCATGTCCTTTACCAGAAAGAGTGACATGGTGACCCTCCTCCTGGCACAGCTGTAGTTCATGTTGGCCAACTTTCCAGCCCAGCACTATGCTCGTCTGCTACTGTATGCTCAGCGCTGGCCACAGAACCCACCATGAGCAACACCAAGACGGTGAAGAGTTCTATCTACTTTTCTCTATCAGAATTTAATTAACTATAGTTTACTGTTTTTAAGGCCTCAAAGTTTCTATATCTCAAGTGCTTATAATAAAAAAAAATTATGTAGAGAAAGGCTTGATTTTTCTCTCCCAAAATAGCAGCGAAAGTGACAGGAATTCTTCAGAAGAGTGATAAATATATGCACATTAAGATAATAATTAATTATTAATTTTAGAGAGGTCATTGCTAAATAACTACTAAAATGTTTATATATTTTAATTAAAATGTCTATAAATTAAATAAATATGAAATATGAAACAGCTGTCACTGAATCACTGAGTAATGACTTTTAACATTTTGAAATCGTGGCCTTTTATTTTGCCATTTTTAAATGCTCTCTCCATATATATATATAATTACTATATAATATACATACAGTATATATAATATATGTGCAGTAATTATTTTATATATAATTAGTTAAGTATATAGTAATTTAGTTCCTATTTGTATAATGCATATACATGTACATGTTTATATGCTAACAATTACTATATATATGTACATATGTGTGTGTGTGTATATGAATATATATATATATAATAATGTCTGGAGGAGCCTTCCAGCAGGCTGCTGGGTGAAAGTGAAGACAGAGCAGAGAAGAGAAAGGCTTGATTTTTTAAAAATATATAATAATTTATATATATAGTAATTGTTAGCATATAAATATATACATGTATATGCATTACACAAATGGGAACTAAATATACACATGTGTACTTTGTGTGTGTATTGAAAGTTGCTTATTTAAAACTTAGTATCCTGTGAGTAGGTAAAAAACCTGTGGTATATTTACAACATGGAGTACTATGCAGGTATAAAAAAAAGGACCTCATACCCTTTGGGACAGCATGGATGGAATTGGAGAGTATTATGCTAAGTGAAATAAACCAGTCAGAGAAAGACAAGTGTCACATGGTCTCACTCATATGTGGAATATAATGAACAAAATAAACTGATGAATAAAATAGACCCAGAAACATAGAAGCATGGAACAGACTGAGGGATCTCATAGAGAAGACTAGAGTGGGGAAGTGGGAGGGGAGAAAGTAATCAAAGAACTTACATGCAAAAATGCATAAGCCTTGGATACAAACAATGGTATGGGGAAGGCCTGGGGGTAGATTGGATTTGGGGCAAAGGGGATCAATGGGGGGAAAAATGAGACATAAAGATAAATTAAAAATAATAAAAAATAAATTTAGTATTCTGAATTTTTTATACTTCTTATATTGTGATCATATTCATGTCATTAAATGATTTTTAAGATAAGATTTTAAGTTATTTTTATTAATTTTATATTAAAATATAGTTGACATAATATTGTATTAGTTTTAGGGTAGAACACAGCGATCTGACATCTATATACCTTATCAGGTGATCACCAATGTAAGCTTAGTAACCATTTCTCACCATAGAAAATTACTGCAATATTAGTGAGTATATTCCCTGTACTATATACATTACATCTCCGTAACTTATTTATTTTATAAATGGAAGTTTGTGATTTGAAAATATTTTAAATTAATATTGAAAACTCACACACTAACGTGACAGTCCTTGGGGCTAAAACCACAGTGTGCGTTGGTGGGTTTGCTGCGTCCTCCCTGCTTCGTTCCCGGACCTCTCTCCTCTTTCGTCCTCCTGAAGTGCCCAGGCCTCGGTCAGAGAGAGTGGCTGTGCCTGCCAGCAGGCAGCCCCGTGGGCTGCAGGTTCCCCAAGCACAGCAATGGATCAGCCAACACGGGGCGAGACCCTCGTTCACGCCTCTCGCCTGGGAGGCATGGATTCATTTGTTTGGCTGAATAAGGGAAAGGAAACACCACTTACTGAGCTTAATGATGAAATAAGTCAAAGTAGAAAGCTCAGAGCTCTGAAAATGCCTTCCTCCTCGGGGTTTTGCGGCTCCTCGGCCAGGCGGCACTCACGTTTAAGGAGACACAGGCAATCCGTTTTCCTCTGGAAGGCCTGCCGAGCTCTCTGTCCGGAGGGAGAGGGTGACGAGGACCCAGAGGCTGCGGAGTCGGGGCTCTGGACCCAGGCCTGCCTCTTCACCTGAAACGGGCGCACCTCTGAATTATCTCTTCCTTTGCTACGTGCAATTTTTCTTTTATGTACGAGAGTGGAAAACTCACATTTATTTTGATGTTTGTGAGGAATAGTTACATGAAGGTCTGCACAGCGCCGGACATGCCCGCGCGTGGACTCCTGTGCGCGCCCAGGCGCGCCCGTGGACACACACTGCCCGCAGGAGCTCCCAGCAAGGCCGCGGCTCGGTGAGCGCTGGAACGCCCCTCCAGGGATTGGACTAAAGTCCCTGCTACATTCTCTCAGCCTTTTGATTTTAATGATTTACCTTTCCCTTCTCAGCATCCACTCCTGTCACACCTGGGTTATTGGAGATGCTGAGCAACTAACTTTACTTAAGTTTTTTTTCTGAGCAAACCCAGTATATGTGTAAAAATCAACACTTTCAAACACCCCGGGCATTGCTTTGGCTGTAAAATAAATTCCTTATTATTTCTTAGTATCTAATTTTTTATTTACCCTTTATATACGAGTACTGCTCTGCACTCGACTTTATCCATGTTCTCGATAGTATCATTCAATTTCTGAAACTAAAACCTGGACTGACACTCTAATTATAGCCTGACTAACCTGACAAAAAATGGGTATTGCTTAGCATTTCCCATCTACTGAGATATCCTGTAGTTATTCTAACGTCTTATTTAATGTTACTGTTCTCTTATGCCCTTGTATAGTGCTATTTAGCTTGTGTTCCACTAAGGCCACCACTCCACTTTGTCTCAGTCCCTTAGGGGCACCACTCATTCTGCCCTTTAAGCTTAAAATGTTGTTGTGGCTACGATGGTGGTGGTGGTGGTGGTTTGCTTGTGTGTGGTTTTGTTTTTTTAACTCATGAGATTAGGGCAGGCTTTTAGGGTTCCCACAGTTTTTTTAGACTTTTGGTAGTTCGCCCATTATTATAGGGTTGATATAACTTGTAAATAGATATCAGAAGCGGTAGTTTGAATAAGAACTCTGTATGAAATAGATCTCTGAATTTTAGGGTTCTTTCAAGAAATACTTGTCAAAACTCGTTCCTCATTCGCCCACCCCCGCTCCCTCCCACCCCCACCTGCCCCGGCCTTGCACAGACATGCACTTCTGCTCACTCTACCTTTAATCAGATACGGGTCCTGGATACTCCACAAGGTCAGCTTTACTTAGGGCAATGTGTGCACATTTTTTTTATCCTTTTAAAAAATCACAAAAAATGACAGTATTTTGTAAGGTGATCACGTTATTATCAGGAGCTGCAGTCTACGAGACCAGGAGTGATCAACATTCGAGCTACAGATGCTCCCTTCAGTTATAGGAAATATAAGTCTGAAAGTTACATGGAAAGAAAGGGAGAGTTTTATTCCAATCCAGTCAAAGACAAATGTCCTTAAAACTTCCAACTGCGAAAATCCAAACTCGTGGATTTAGCACAATTGATAGGCCTCCAATGCACATGGGCTGGTTCTGACTTTCAGATTTCAGCGGTTGGCGCTGTGCCTGCCTGAGGCTGCTGCTCACCTGCTCGTGTCCGCTCCCGGAGGACAGGGCTATTTTAGAATACACATTTATTTCCCTCAAAACAGGGACGGTGTCAGAAAGTAAACATCTGGTGCTTTTCCCCCATCAGTGTAATTTGGGTGATTCTGCAGCAAATGAAAGAGAAGAATGTATGTGACCTGAGAAACATTGGGACTGTGAATATGGATGGAAATGTTTGGTTTCTGGTGTCTCACCCAACAATTAATTTCGGGAAAGAGAATTCTGATAATTTAAAAACAACTGAGTGAGAATGAACAGTGGTCTTTGACAGGACTTCGAAGAGCCTGCAGACTGAGACAATTCCCATCACAGAAAATCAATTTCCTGTAACTGGTGTAGAAGCAAAGATTTTAGGCCAACATCAGAGGTGGTTCTCAAGTGTCTGTTTTCCGCTCGTTTTCTGGAAGACCTCAATGGGGATTTGAAATAGATATTTTGTACCATTATTTACTTTATCTTCTTTTCATCAGCTTGGTGACATTATGCTTAATATTTTATGTATATTTTCAGACCCAGTTTTCTTCCACAATTAGAAAAATAAATATTGGGTGTGCCCTGTTTGCAATGGAACCTTGATGCCAGTGAGAGCTGAAGAAAAGATGAGCATTCAGTAATAAGTCCAGTTACTGCCCTCCAGTCCTCTCCTTGGCAGGATCCTGAAGCCTGACACTGTGCAAGCTGACAATAAAATGGGAGGCTTAGAAATTTTTATATAATTTTCTTGTAAATTTAAAATGAGTTTTATTATGATTCATTGTAACAAATTCCAACAATTAATAATAATGATTTAAGAATTACCATACTTATTAAACAAAAACTATCAGGGTGGAAAGTTTTTCTGAAAGAAAAGGGGTGGAGGCTGGGTTAAGGGAGTAAAGGGGAGTAGTGGGGGACAACTGTACTGTCAACAATAAATAAAAATAAAAATAGATTAAAAGTTTTATTGAGCCAAATGCCAGAAAAAAAACCAAACACACACACACACAAAAAACAACCCCAACCAGGAGTGTTTCTGTGTGCGGCTGCCTGGCGCGGCCTGGGAGCCCGCCCCACACCAGGGTGGGCGCCCTCTTCCCGCGCGGCCCAGGGCGGCAGGCTCCTGCCCTGGTCCCTCCCTGCCTGGCCCACTGTAACTTACTCTAGGAAGCCTGGGATATGTTTCCTGTTATATGCTTGGTAATTTGTTACATGAAGACTCATAGTTAGGAAATGTTTCCATTTCTTCACCTCTGGATTTCAGGAAATGCGCACCATGCCCCTGCTGCTCCAGCGCTGCTGCGGGACGCCCTCTGCAGCGCCCCCTCCTGCTGTCCTCGGAGCCGGCCTGGTTCCCTTGTGGCCCCTCTGCATCCACACGGGGCCTGGGGAAGACGGTCACGGGAAGGACAGGCAGGGCCCAGAGGACGGCCACGCTCATCCGGCAGGTCTCCTTACGTAGACGGAGACAGCCCGGAAAACAAAAGCAGGTCACCTTTTAAACATAAAGCAACTTTGCCCTGGCCGGTGGCTCAGTGGTTAGAGCTTTGCCCAGGGAAGGCTGTCTCCCTCCCTCTCCCTGAAAAGCAGTGGAAAAAATATCCTTGAGTGAGGATTAAACAAAATAACAAACATAAATAATGTAATTTTATGTTTAATTTTATTTACATATTAATTTCATATCCATATTACATTTTATATATAATATTATTTCTTCTATAAAACCCTTAGGTGTTTCTTTGAGTAGCTATAGCAATTAGTACACTACCTCGCTTTGGGGGTTTATTGAGTAATTATAGAATGAATAAAAGTAAAGTGTATAAGAATTTATGTGATACTGTATGATTGTTTCTAGGTCAAAATTATATTATGTAGGGCCCGGCTGGTGTGGCTCAGCAGTTGAGCATCGACCTAGGATCCAGGAGATCATGGTCCGATTCGGGGGCAGGGCGCAGGCCCGGGTTGCGGGTTCGATCTCCAGTGTGGAGCGTGCAGGAGGCAGGCGATCAATGACTCTCTCCATTGATGTTTCTCTCTATTTCCCTCTCTCTTCCTCTCTCTGAAATCAATATATATTTAAAATATATATATATGTTGTATAGGAATGCCTTCCTTTTACATAATCAAGCTTTGGAATATAGAATTCAATTTAGTATGTTAGGCATCATGAAGAGATGCTAAGTGTGTGTGTCAGCTATATGCCTATCGCCAGGTTTACCTTTTCCTTCCTTCATTCTTTTGCTTTGTTTCTAGCTAATACCTATCTCCTAATGTATTTTGATTCCAGAAGTAATGCAGCTCTTTGATCGAGAAAGCAGGTCAGGGAGGGAAAGGCGCCCAGAGGAAGGAGGAGGGCCTTAGTTCCAGTCCCCGCTCTGATCTTCACATTCTGCAGCTCTGGACGTTGCTCCCTCCTGTGTGAACTAGTGAAAGCCACATATCTCTTGCCTGTTTCACAAGTTTGTGTTAAAGATAAAATAAGATTAGTAATGGATTCTAAGATATAGAAAATGTTGTATATTCATAAAATGATATTAGTTATACACTGGTAGTATTAGTTATTAACTGACTATGTGTTAACTGATAGTGTTAGTTAATAGTGGTAAACCTATGCTTAGTAAATAGCATGCGATTCTCTCTTCTACCCTTTCCATTTTGATTTAATCAGTAGCTATTCTTTGCTTTATGGTGTTTAGAGATTCAAAATTGGCTATGGGACAGAAAGGTATATCATGATTATAAAATAGGTTGACAAGAAAGTCACTCAAAGATATGTTTAGTTTTAACTTGACTTACATAGATAAAATTATCTATATTTTTACAGAGCATAGATTTAAGGGTAAGCCTTTATAAATAAGATTTCTTCCCCAAAGAATTAGACTTGGGAGGACACTTTTAGTCATCGCATTAATCTAATTCTTCTACTGTTATACAAAAATAGCTATGGTTTGGTCCCTATCTGCCAATGTAGTGTTTATTTATGGGGTTGTTGTTTATCCCCACTGGAAATCACCCTCCTGTTCTCTTCAAATGAAATACAGAAAGGCAGGGATCCTAACCACAGCTCTGTGCTCCTCCTTAAATGTAACGGTAGGTGAAGTTACGGACAGCATCTCATCACGTTCTTGGAAAGTTTAAAACTTTTTTTCAGTTACAGTTGACGTACAATATTATATTAGTTTCCAATATAAAACATAGTGATTAGACATTTATATACCTTACAAGGTGGTCATCCCGATAATTCTAGTACCCATTTGACACTGTACACGGTTATTACAATATTCCTGACTGTATCCCTCTGCTGCACTTTACATCCCCGTGACTATTTTTATAACTGAAAATTTGTACCTCTTAGTCTCTTCACCTTTTTTACCCATCCTCTTATTCCCCTCCCATCTGGTGACTATCAGTTTTTTCTCTGTATCTATGAGATTCTTTCTGTTATGTTAGTTCATTTATTTTGTAGTTTTAGATTCCATCTAAGTGAAATCATATGGTATTTTTCTTTCTCTGTCTGACTTATTTCACTTGGCGTCATACCCTTCAAGTCCATGCACGTTGTTGTAAATGACAAGATTTCATTCTTTTGTGGCTGAGTAATACCCCATCGTTTATATGCACCACCTCTTCTTTACCCATTTCCCTACTGGTGGTCACTTGGGCTGCTCCCATACCTTGGCTATTGTAAATAATGCTGCAATGAACACAGAAATGCATATATCTTTTTGAATTAGTGTTTTTGACTTCTTTTAATAAATACCCAGAAGTCGAATCACTGGGCTATATAGTTCTATTTTTAATTTTTTGAGGAATCTCCATACTGTTTTCCACAGTGGCTGCATCAGTCTGCATTCCCACCAGCAGTGCAAGAGGGTTCCCTTTTCCCCACACCCTCACCAGCACTTGTCATTTGTTGATTTATTTATTTATTTTTAAATTTATCTTTACTGTTGAAAGCATTACAGATGTTCGTTCCCCTTTTTCCCCATGGACCCTTTCTACCTGCACCCACTCCCCGCCCCAGGCCGTCACCACACTATGCCTGTGTCCATGGCTTGTGCACATATGCATATAAGTTCTTTGGTTAATCTCTCCCCACCCACCACCCCCACCCCGCCTTCCCTCTGAGATCCCTCAGTCTGCTCCATGCTTCTATGCCTCAGAATCTATTTTGCTCATCAGTTTATTAAGTTCTTTAGATTCCACATATGAGTGAGATCATGTGATGTTTGTCTTTCTCTGCCTGGCTCATTTCACTTAGCATCATACTCTCCAGGTCCGTCCACGCTGACCCAAAGGGTACGAGACCCTTCTTCTTTACAGCTGTGGTACTGATGATAGCTATTCTGACAGTGTGAGGCGATGCCTCATTGTCGTTTAATGTGCATTTTCCTGTTGATTGGTGATGCTGAGCAGCTTTTCATGTCAGTTGGACATCTGTATGTCCACTTTGCTTAAATGTTTCTTCAGGTTCTCTGCCCATTTTTGCATTTCATTTTATTCTCAAAGCATTTCTAAAGGGGGTTGATTGCCAGTTTTCCTTGATGATGAGAGACTGTGGCTCAGGAAGGTGAGATAACTTACTGACACTCACACAGATGTCAGGAAAGTCACGTTTCACCCCAGATTTCCTTGACTGCAGAACCCAGGGGTCTCTGCTTCTATTATCTCTAGAAAAAGTGAAGCTTGTATCAATCAGGTAAAGAACATTGACTTTGGCACCACAAATTCTGGAAATTACTGCATCGCTGACAGATCCAGGAATTAATACTTGGGTCTCATCACTCCTGTTCCTTAGGCATGCGTTTTTACTCACGTAGATGTCACTGACTCAAAAGCTCTCTAATGTTTTCACAAGTACCGGAGCCTGGCAGGCGGCGTCCCCGCCGTGCTCTTGCCCAGAGCCGGTTTTTGCTTCCAGGGCATTTCCCTTGTCCCGGTGCGCCCTGCCTGTGCCTGCAGCGCCTACCAGGGCCCGGCTGTGCGCCGCTCCCGGGGCTCCCCCGCCTCGCCGCAGGCCAGCGGCTCAGCGCACTTCACCCTCCCGCCTGCCACCCGCCGCTCTGCTTCCGTCCTGGAAACATCTGCACCTTGGATACAGAATCTTTGTTGTTGGTTCTCATTAGCAGGAAAGATGTAGCAAATAAACCCCTCAGTGCTGAAGAACTCCCTTCCGCATTTGGCTCCTCACGTTGTGATGGGTACACGTCCTTCCATATTTGGCTTAGACGTCACTTCCACCGTAAAGCCCACAGGTTACCTCCGTATGGTTTAGATTCTTCTTTGCTGTGATCACCTAGCCCTGAATACCTACCACTGCATGTGCTGCTGGCATCTCAGAAACACCCATTCATGAAAAAATAAGTCAAAATTTTAGTGGGTGAATAAAATATATGTTTATAAATCAGAGATTGCTTTAAAATTCTTTATTTCTCTGATCCAATTTATAATGTCAGATCTTAAAAGATACATTATCTGCTAATTATTTTATGCTAACCTTGAAAACCATCTCTAAATTATTTTCAATAAATAGTAAAAATTTCTATCTTCTTTTGAAATACGTTCAAGTCTTATGAACAATTGAAAGTGAAATACACATTCAATGTGCTGTGATCCAGTGGAATCAATTGATATTGAATTTATGTAACTGTGCTCTGCTGGGTTGAATGGCTTCCCCTCAGAAGCTATCATCTATTGCATTAATCAATCTAATCAAATAGTAAATCATAGTCATTCCTTTCTCTCTTGGCAAATGTATAACACACAGTTAATGTACTTTATTGCAACTCCATTATGGTCTTTTTCTAATTTTTTTTAATGGAAGGCTATAATTAGGTTGACTTAATTTATTCATACATTCATTCAAACCCATTTTTTTAGTATAATTTACAGAGAACTTCTCAAAGTCTGTGTGGAAAGAGATAAAAGATAACATCGTGCTTCAGATGTTCTCTTTCAAGGTGGGAAGGTAGAAATGTAGATAATTATAACAGATCACATTATTAGGTCTAATACATACAGATATCTAGGATTTTATGACAAAGAGCAGAAGGGAGAACCACTCAGATCTGGAACTCAGATGATTCCAGACAAGGTATGCATTTGCTAATGGAAAAAGAGATGCCAGGAGGGTAGCTGGGGAGGAGGCTGAGGGACCTCTGAGGGAGGGAGCAGCAGGAGCGACGGGGAAGAGACAGAGTGACAGAGATGGTTATGGGCTGAAATACGCTGGCTGATGATAGGAATGTTGGATTTGCATATCTCTGAAGAGATACAGCTGGAAATACAGGCAGGAACTACTTCTGTAAGGACGGCATGTTATGCCCTCCCGGGTTTTATTTTCTTGGGTTGAGTTAACCAGAGGAGCAGTGTGATCAGATTAACACTGGGAAAGCACTTTGGTATAGAGTTGTCAGGCAAAATACAGCTACATTTCAGATAAGTGATGAATATGTTTTTACTATGAGCTCATCCCAGTGCCCTGTGAGATGTACAATAACACGAAGTTACTCATTGCAGACTTAAAATTCAACTTCACCTGCATTGGTGTGCTAAATCTGTGCTAAGTCTTAGCACCTGCATTGGTGTGCTAAATCTGTGCTAAGTCTTAGCACCTGCATTGGTGTGCTAAGTCTGTGCTAAATCTTAGCACCTGCATTGGTGTGCTAAGTCTGAGCACCTCACTCTGCTGGCAGTGTGGAGAAGGAATGGGCAGTGGAAAGAGCAGGCAGAGAGGGCAATTTGGGGGACAAGTCATTAAAATCTGGATTCAGCCTTTGAGCCTCAGGGGCAGTGGGGTACACTGTGCTGGATTTCAGAATGCAGACTGCCTGGTTCTGGGTGCTGAGTCAGAGAGGCCCAGCCTGTCTTTAGACCTTTAAGTTTCATTCAAAAGTCAGGGGGTGTTTTGGACCAAGAAGATGATTTTGCTGTGCAGTGTTACATATGCTAAATTGGGGAGAGTGTGGTGCATAATTATGTGTGCCCCGAGGCAGTGGGGCGCCTCAGAGGCTGTAGTGATAAACCCTAGGGATACAAAGACCCAATTAGCTATCTTGGCCCCAGGGAGGCCTTCCCAGACTTGTGCCATATTGTATATATTATGCTTTGAACTTTGTAAACTCCTCTCCCACTCATTATCTCACATTCTCACCCAGTGGTCCCCTGCCAGTCATTATTAACCCACATTGACAGACAAGGAAATCTTATCTGCAGGTATGGAAGTACTTCACTTTAGCTCCCCTGTTAAACCACTTTTTGCTCTTCAAATCTCAGTTGAAACCTTACATTTCCCACCAAAATGTTTACTGCTCACAATTTACTTCCTTGACACTTGTGATGCTAGTATTATTCAATCCAGCACAAGCCTGCTCTCTGGGACCTTATTTGATTTCATCTCATGCAAATTGGTAGAGGGGTAAGCTGCCAACAGGTGATGGCAAGTTTTTGCATCTTTCTGGAAACTTCCACAGCATCTTAGTGAGTGTTGACATGTAAAAGGCTCTTAATAAGAGTTTTATTATCAAACTGTAAGCAGCAGAGTCAGAAGTAAATGTAAGTTTCTTGGTATGAAGACCTGTCCTGCTCCTTCGGGTTATCCCCAGACCCCCTTTTTATTCTCTCTTGTTTAGCCAAGCAGAGGTCTGTTGGGGAGCAGGACACACAAAGAAACTATAGGCCTATGCACTGCTCAGAAGGTGCCTCGTTCACCCTGTGCTTAGTGCAGGCCTGGACCTAAGCTACACTGGAGAGACAGTGTCTGCATAAACTGTGCTGGGCCACAGTTTAACAGTGTGGCAGAGGGAGGGCTCAGTGCCTGCTCCTCACTTTCCCTCCTGAGAAGCCTCGATCCACTTCCTGGCTGCTGTCCCCCGACGCTGGGGGTGAAAGGGGGGTCCTCGGTGCTGCCTGGGCCCAGAAGTGCTGGGCTGGGGGAGTATGAGCAGGGTCCCTTCTGCGTGCCCCTAAGTAATGGCAGCTGCTTTATATTTATGAATATATTAAAATATTCATCTTACTTACTTGTTAGCACAAGAGCATATGTTCCTTTAAATACATGCAAAGTACACGTCTATATATTTTATAGGACAGTCATTGTCATTCTGAAGTGTAAAATCAGAGCCCCTGAAGGACTGGTGCAAACACAACTTTCTGGGGCTCAAGGCTTCTGACTCAGCTAGTCAGGGTGGGGTCTGGAATGTGCAGTTTTAGCCTGTTCCCCTCGATGCTGACAGCACTAATACTGACCACACTCTGAGATCTGGGAACCCAGGATGTATTGCCTCATATTTGCCTGTGTACGCACCATGCGCATATTGGTTTATATTTGCATCTGTTCTATAGTGTGTATTATTTTTGGAGACATATTATGCACATGCTGATCTGTATATTTAATACACACATATACATGTATACAAATAATGTCCATATTTATGAAAGCTGTTTATATGTGCCTGTAAGTATATATAAGTGCATATGAAAAGTTATAAACCTAAATATATATTGTATGATCACACACATGCACACATATGCATGTTTTTGTATAGAAATGTAGTTATAAGTAAGTTTATAGGTGATGCTTATGCTATATATGTACATGTGTATATTATTAATGTGTTCCTTCCATTTACAAAAAAACCTCTTATTAAGTGACACCTTGAACTCCATCATTATGTTACTGCTTGATGCTGAGCAGTGTTGAGTTTCTAGCCTGCATGCCCACGTCTCAGACTTCTTCGGTGGGATGATCTGCCCACCTTCTCTGGAGTCTCTTCCATACTCGCCACATTTCACACATGGAAGGGCCCAGTTAAATAAGTGGCATGTTCTTTTGGAAATACAAGAGCTTCCTACAAAGTCAAATCTCAGTCATTCCATGTCTTTGTCTTTTTCACAATAGATATTTTGATCTTTCTGTCATTAAACTGGCAAAATTAATGAGAATGCAGCACAAACTCAATGTGCTGTGTGCTCTGAGTCATAGCTCCTCCCCTGCTGAGAGTATGTGTTTTCATTAAAGGCAAACATTGTCTTTGGAGGAGAGGAAATGAGAACCATGAGATTAAAGTTTGACACCTACAAGAGCAGAGGTATCAAAAAAAATTAAAGGACCAGAGCTACCAGATTTCATGGGACACTCAATATAGCAACAACTTCTCTCCTTCTTCTAACTGTCCTCCCCTTCTGAAGTCCTTCGCACACAGTGAGTCATCTGGAGTAACAAAGAGGCAGAAGAACATGTTGGTCTCGTATTGCTAGCTACTGTGTTTCCCGGGTGTGATCATGGTTTCTGTATATCTCTTGGCAACACACTACAATGAACCTTATCCTTAATACATAGCTATAGTGATGATATAAGGTCTTTCAGTAGCATGCTCTAGGGTTCTTAGTAAAAGGGAAGGGCCAGAAGACACATAAAGATAGATCTGCTTCCAAAGTTTAGATGCAGACATTGAGATCACTGTTTCCCTAAAACGGCCAGCAAAAGACAGTCAGATAGTAGCTGTATGAAAATCCTTTGGGATTTGTCTGAGTACACATGTCCGGTTGGAGATGTGAGGAACCCTGGGGAAACTGCCCATTTTGAAGCAGTGAAATAGATGTGTTATATTAGGGATGAGAGGCGAGGTGTATGTGGTGTTCTGTCAACATCAGAATTTACCAAGTACAGGGCACTGAATTGCCCAGCCAGAAATATTCTTGGTTTAAAACCTGAGTTTTGCGTATTTTTATATCCATAGCTTTTATCAAGGTGTTCAGCCTGTGGCAGTTCACAACAAACATTCATTGAATTAATTGCCTGATTCAAGCTGTTCCTGCTAAAAGTTAGTCTCCCCTCCCAGCTGTCTGTTTGCAATTCTTTAGCAAGAATTAAGATTTTCTTTCATACAATGAGATAAGGTTAAACGGTAATAATGCAGACAGAGAGGAAACATTGACTCGGTACCTGCAGGTAGACATAATCAATGGCTGGCCACCTTCTGAGATTACAGCTCATTAGAAAGCTGAAAAAGGTCACAGAATATCTGATAGGGGCTGCAGATAAACACAGAGATGAGAGACCTCACTAGTTTCCTGATGTCTGATCTTTTGAGCCCACTTGCAGCAGAGGAAGGTGAGGGGTGAGGGGAACTTTGGAGTCGGGAGACTTGATGCACAGAAGCTTTCCCGGCAGCTTCTCTCCCCAGGGACGTTGCTCTTAGACTTTTCGCTTGAGCAGAAAAGATATTGTTAACCCAGTGTAGAAAACAGGAGATCCTGATGGTAAAAAGTCAGAAATGGTAAAGAGGTTTATGAGTTAGCTTAATCAGTGTTTTAATGATTTGGGGGAAGGTTGGAAATCAAATCCTCTTAACAAAATGCAGAGAGAGAATATTTCCACAGTATCCAGAAGTGAAGAGCACTACCTGTCATGCTTTGGACGTTCTCCTGTCATAGAGTGAGATTAATCAGGGCTTCATGGCCTGGGGGATTTTACACCTGGATGTCTCAAGTCTGGTCCAGGCTATTGAACTCAGAACCACACAGAATGGGATTTTAGTATTTGAAGACTAAGGCTTTCCCGAGCTCTTCCATGTTTCCTTCCATCAAACAGTTAAACAGAAATTAAGCAAAATATTTAGGAAAGGTGTATTCTAATCATGTGCATCCTCTAACTAATTAGAAATTGTCACTTTAAATTTTATTTCTCGTTTTTCATACAGAAAATATTTGTTGAGCAGCTGCTCCAGGTTCTCTTTTAGGTGCTGCAGGTAACAGTAAATAACACAGAAATCTCTAACTTCATGGAACTTATATACCAGTGGAGGTAAACAAGCAAAATAAATTGTGAAAGCATGTAACATGCTGAACATTTTACATTGGTGGACACCTTCATAAAGTCTTCTCCTAAGCCTATGAGTCAGGGTGAGTCCAGGAGCCACTGCTGACCCTGTGAGGAGTGGAGGACATGCAACTGGAGGGGTCCTCACACATCCGCTCCCCAACTTCTTAGTCCCTTGACCCCGCACAGGTTTCTGCACCACTCTTAGCCTCAATGACTTCAGCTCTAGTGTGTGGTCTTCATAGTTCCCTTGAAAGTTTTGAGTTTATTGGAGATCACAGATGTGAAAGAGCATGGAGGTGACCAGTGAGGAGGAGAGCCTGGGGAGTCCTCACACTCTAACATACTTTTATCAACAAAACTTAGATTAATCGAGGAAAAGGATCCCTTTTTCTAAAGAGGTGTTTTTGTTTTGTTTTGTCTTGTTTGTATTTAATACACTGAAAAGAGCTCTACATTTAAGAATTGGCAGGACATTTGTCATTTGGTTGCTGATAAACTCCAAAACACCTTGTAGGTCACGGTGGCTCTTCTAAGTGTATGAGATGAGCTCACTAGAGGACACAGCAGACCCTCAGCAAATGCTGTGGAAGTTATGCCACAGAGCCGAGCTGGCACCACTCCGTGCCAGGCTTTCCAACTGTCTCCATTGTAGGCTGTGAATGTCTTTTAACTTCACTGAATTGTTTTTTGCACCTGAAAAATTAGGGGGAAAATCATCTTGGCTTACTATTTGTGGGGCCTTACAGTTGAGGCCTTGCTCCAAAGAAAAAAGAAAACAAAAAGCCTTCATGCTTGAATTAAAAATTACAATATTCATATGTTTTGCTAAACACTTTTCTTAAGGACCCTTAAGGGTGAAATTTCTCTCTCTTTGTTCCATAATGTGTATGTTATTTAAAGAATTTATTGCTTTGGTGGTCTAAGCAGGGATGTGATATAAGCCACTATTAAGTTAGCCATTGGTAGCAATGATCTTTATGAGCAAACTTCAAGGGTAGCTGTAGAAGTCATCTAACAATAACAGTTTTATCAGTTAAACACAATGGTGGGTGGTAACCAACAAGAAAACGTCTCTTAAGGAAGAGAGGATGAGTGTAGCTTGAAATAATGCACTTTCCCCATGTGTGAGCTGAAAACTCCACTGACAGATTTTACCACACTGGCCCCATGGAGCACTTATTGAATCAATTACCTTAATCTTAAAATCAGAAATACACAGCCTTGCAAATAACCGCTTCCTAGTATATCAATTAATAAAAAATGTATGTAGCATGGATGGACCTAGAGGGTATTACGCTAAGTATAAAGTCAAAGAAAGAAAAATACCATATGCTTTCATTTATATGTAAAATCTTAAAAATGAACAAATGAACAAACAAAATAAAATCAAACTCATAAAAACAGAGATTAAAATGAGGGTTGCCGTAGGGTAGAGGGTGGGACATGGGGGTGAGAAGGTGAAGGGAATTATAGTTAATAGTATGGTGATAAGTTTGCATGGTTACAGATGATGACTAGAATTAGTAGGGCAATAATACTGTAAGTTAAACAAATGTTGAATCACTATTCTTTACAATAGAAACTAACATAGCTAATGTAATAATGTAAACCAACTATGTTTAAATTTTTTAAAAATGTATGTAGCAAGAGATAAAAAGCTCAATCAAGGTACTTGGCAATGGCAATTTTTTACACGATATCCACTTCTCTGAATCTGCCTCTACCTCATTAAAACAAGAATAAGGGTGAGATAACAGATGTCCCCTCCACTAATAATATCATATGATATCTAGTAATACAGTTGGTAATAGCATTGTATATCAATATTAAATATCTAAATAAAATGATACATAATTTACATATATATGTAAACTCAGTATCTGCAAGACTTTAAGCATTTTCTCCAACTTCCCTCATTTATAAAAATGATTGATTGTGAGTAATTTTTCTTGGCATCAATTTTTCAGCCTTTCTGATGCTCTGGGAGGACACCACTCAAGGTGCTTATTTTTTATCTTGCAAAGGTAGATTGATGGCTTTTCAGCTATTGAATACTAATGATACAAGCCTGACTTTTCAACATATTTTATGGGAGTCCAAAAGGTTAAATACATACTTATACTTTTTGTTTTTGTTGGTGTCTTTGAAGAAACAGTGTTCAAGAGAAAACAGTAAAATGCACCTGAGGCCTCTGGGTTTTCTGACTAAAAGCCTAGGGAAGACTCTATGGGACCACTCCATTTCACCCCTTTCCTCAGGTCAACACTATGTGTGAGGCAGATCTATATGATCCACACATGTATAACCAGATCTGTCTCACACTTATGTTATATACACACACAGTTTCATAACTAGCTACATACCTTCTTGGTACGTGGGGAAGACCTCAGAGGATGTGTTTTGATGAACTGCCTTTGCTGTGCATTTCAGGGTGAGCTCCCCCTCTGGGTTTTTGAACTTTTGTGTTTCCATATATGCTACTTCCATTTAAGAAATTTTACTTGCTTGTTTGGCATCTAGTCCTTGAACTTTTAAAAAATCATCTAATTTGTGATCAGTTACAGGTCCCATGGCTTAGCATCGATCAATATATTAACAAGGAGTAGAATGTTTTCATCTGGTATCAGCAATCCCAAACCAAGACCGTCTCTACCTTTTTCCTTTACCTTCACCCCATCATCTCAGCCCAAAACACACACACAGGACCCTGGCTTTGGTCTACCCCACTATGGCCTATACCCTTGTAATGCCCAGGAAGCCTAGTTCATGTCATTATTCTTCCATTGGGGATAATTGAGTTCACACTAAATTTACCTTTATGTTTAGTCTTTTTTTCAATTTTAAAACAAAAGACCACAGATTCATAACCCAAATATTGTTTCACCAACAGAAATATAGTAGAGAGGAAGATACTAGGGCTGGTACCATGAGGCTTGTTATAAGCAAAGCAAGGAATACAACTCAGGTCTTTTTTTAATGCATACTAATAACTTATTCTATATTCCAGTCCCTTTTCCCTAAAAGAGGTGAATCCTCCAAAGAAAAGTTTTATCACTGTACTATTTATGAAAGCCACATTTATTGGCAAATTTTGATGTTTACTGAAATAGATGTCTTGGGGAAAATATGGCATAAGCTAGTGATCGGCAAGTGTAATTATTACCATGAGTGATAATTGTATTCAGCTTGAAGAGCACATGCTCTTTCTTTGGTAAGAAGCACCCTGATGTTATTAAATCTAGAAGTTAGTCATTATTGAGAAACTGGAGTTTCTGGACTTATTGAAATCTGAATAATTTCAGGTATATTCTTAATGTTAACCACAACTCTGAAAAGTAGGTGTTTTCCTATTAGTTTTTCAAGTGGTAATGGTAATGAACATAGATTGCATGGTTAATTTAAAAGGGATTAATCAAATTTATGAAGGTAAAAAAAATCAGTATTCTTTTTCTTTTATTTCATAAAAAAATGGCATCTCTGATATTTTTCTTGAAGCAAAATAAAGAAAATAGTATCTTTTAGTACTTATAAATCAATAGCATTAGCTCATATCTTTTATTCAGAATAAAATGTTTTGATGTAATCAGATGCATAATATAAGGTCATGTTTACCGTTAAATCGATATATTTTTATAGAGTCAGAATGAGACACAAAACTTGTCCTAGTTCTTAACCTCCTAATTCCTGGAATATTCACAAAGAATAATCGGGAGTCTCCACAAATACAATTATCCAAGTCACATTGCATGTTTGAACCACCGTTGTTAAATGTAAAGACTTTACTTTTAGGCATTAAGGTGTGCATTTCTCTTACTTTACTACATTGGGCCAGGAAGAACTTTGGATTACAGATAAAAATTAATTACTATGAAATTAGCAGGATAAATGTGTCATTCTATGTTCAGACAGTAAAACCTCCCAACTGGAGTAAAACCCTCACATTTATATCAAGAATAAAAAAACAAAAGAAAAGAAAACTTGTGCCAGCATTGCATAGCTTCTTGGGTGCCGAGATACGTGAGGAAATATTGTTTGAACATATTCTGTGTGGCATTACCAGGAAGAGAGGAGGCTGAGGCGCTTTCCATTTTCCAAGCTCAGAACACATAAGATGATGGAACTACGTGCTCTGAAGGGAACTGAAAGGTGAACTAGATGAAAGGCATAAGGATGCAGGCTCAAGCTTCATACGTCCACTCAACAAAGAGGCCCTGGTGCTCAGGGTGCAGGGAATCTGTTCTGGAGGACCAGATGGAGATGGGGGTGCTGCTCCAATTAACTTATAGTCAAAACGAAGTGATAGACAAACGCATTCCCAAATACGACCTTGTAGTAGGTCAGGTATGCAGGCAAGCCTAGACTAGAAGAGGACCACAGAGAAAGCACAGGTGTGCGGCCCGGCCTGCCGCGGAGGGTTTGCACCTTTCCTTGGTGGGGGTTAGGTGAAGAGAAGGGGAGAGACCCCAAGCTTGGGGAGCTCGGCTTTGCCAGCTTCCTCTGGGTCGCGGGTCTCCAATGAACTTGCACTGGTGCCCCCTCCTCGCTTTTCCCTGCTTTCCTCAAGGTAGTGATCATAATGAGAAGTCTCTGAAAAACAGTACTTATTGGGATACCTAGAAGATAGATATTCAGGGGCAGGGGGCTGCAGGGGCTTTTAGGAAGATAGAACAGCATTCCAAGGCCGGTGCAAAAGAAAGAACTGGCCCATTCTGATCCTGTAAAGTTTGATGTGACTGGTGAAAAGGGGGGAAGACAAAGATCAGGCCACAGAGGTAAGCAGGGCCACAGTTAATATGCTAATAATTTGAATATTATTTTTTTAAGCTATGAGGAGCCACTGATGAAGTTTAACATGAGTTGCATGAAAAAACACAAGAATAAGCTGCTTTGTCACAGAGATGACAAAACCCCTTTCCTTTGATGATTTAAGGAGCTGCAGTCTGAGTGGCTTCAGTTTTGGACCTTCCTGGGATTGGGTAGGCTAACTATGACGCAGAATCTGGGATCTTCTTTCATCACCATACAAAGGCATTGAGTGGGCCACTTTCTGGGGGCCCTACAGATCCCCTCTCCACCCTTCCCCTGCTCTGGACTTGGGAACTGGGACTTCAGTAGCTGATTCACTTTCTCTCTGCGCTGCTGGGGTCTGCCCATGGTAGGCGTGAGGTGCACACACAGGGCGGGGGAGCATGAAATCAGAATGTTTGCTCCGTGCCCAGCCGGACGTGGCTCAGCGGTTGAGCATCGACCTAGGATCCAGAAGATCATGGTTCAATTCCCAGTCAGGGCACATGCCCGGGTTGTGGGCTCCATCCCCAGTGGGGGGCATGCAGGAGGCAGCTGACCAATGACTCTCTCATCATTGATGTTTCTCTCTCTCTCCCTCTCCCTTGCTCTCTGAAATCAATAAAGGTATATTAAAAAAAAGAAAAAAAGGAAAGGATTCTTGCTCCTCATGCCATCCTGCCCCTCTCCTTCACCTCCAGCTGCCCTTTGCAGCCCTGGCTCCTCACCTGTCCCTGTGCACTGTGGATGGCCAGGGACTCCGCTGTCCTGTGTGGGTTTCCCTTTACCCACACTCACCTCGAGGACACTGCCTCTTCCACATTCTCCCAGGTGCCTGAGAGTGCCTCCTGCCTCCTGCTGGACCCCAGCCGAGTGCTGACGTCTGATAGTCAGGTCAGGCATCTATATGGTCAAAAGCAAACTCCACAACACTCTACCTGGAAGCGTCTGGTCTGCATCATCTCAGCTGTGGTAACTCCGCCCTGCCAGTTGTCAAGCTGAGATTCTCCCACCCCGCTCCCCCTGACTATCCTCTTTCCTCGTGAGGCACACACTCTGTTAGGAAGTCACATTGGCTCCTCCTTCAAAATGCATCCAGACACCCACCTCTTCTCTCCAGCCCGCTGGCTGCCGCGCAGGGCCAAGCCGTCACCACACCTTTGCAGGTTAGTGCAGGATTTCCTTCTATGTTCCCCTTGCTGCTATACTTCCTTATAGCCTGTGCCCAATATAGCAGTTGTACAACTGCATTAAATATAAAATAGATTATGTTACCCCTTAAAACTGCCAACCATCATCTCCTCCTATTTTCTCAAAGTAAAGTCCCAGGCCCTCGTGACCTGTCCCAGCTTCACAGGCCACTTCCCTCTCCCTCACTCTAGGTCAGCCCCATCGGCCCCAAGCTGCTGGCCCTCGGCCCACCACTTCCTGTGCCTGCATATCTGTCCCTTAGGTGTCCTCTGGGCCGCCACCCTCAACTCCTGGGAGATGTTATGGTCCCAAGGAGCCTTACCCTGACCAACCTGCTTAGTGTTGCACCTCATCTCTTGCTTCCCCCAACACGCTCCTCCTCCTGGTCTTGCCGTAGTTTGCTTTGTTTTGTGGTATTTATCATTTCTGAGCATGCACGGCGCATGTGTTTCCTAAGGCTGCCATAACAAATTATCCAAAACTGGGTGGCTTAAAGCAACAGAAATGTATTGTCTCACAGTTCTGGAGGTTAAATATTTGAAACTAAGGTTTAAGCAGTCCTTGCTTTCTCTGAGGTCTCCAGGGGAGAATGCTTCTTGCCTTGTCCTAGCTTCAGACAGCTGCAGGCCTTCCTTGGCTCAGGGGAGCATAACTCAGTCTGTGCCTCAGTCTTCACATGATGTCTTGTCTCTGTGTCAGCACATGGCATTTTTATGTGTATCTGTGTCAGTGTCCAAATTTCCCTCTGTTTAGAAGGACCCGGGTCATATTGGATTGAGATCCACCCTTTCCAATGACCTCATCTTAACCTAATTAAATAAAATCTGCAAAGACCCAGATTTCCAAACAAGTCTACATGCTCAGGTACTGCAGGTTAGGACTTAAACATTTTTGTTGCAGGGACACAATTCCACCCATAACTCATGGTAACTTTACATTATGCATAATGTCCCTGTGTGTGGTCTTTCTCCACTGGGGTTGGGATTGTCCAGGGCAGGGATCTGTGCCTCTTCCAATCACAGATGCTCATATGAGCCTGGGCTATGCGGGTACACAAGAGAGATTTGTGGAGTGAAGGAAATGTCTCAAGAACAGGTTGTTTTAAGTATGAATGTAAATGGAATTTTATTTGACATGAAAAAAGAAATGTCTCTGAAGTTTTAGTTTGGCAACCTTAGTTTTGAAAAGCAAACACTGTGTTAAGATTTAGAAAAACACCAAGCTACTCCCCTTTCCCTTGGAAAACAACGCCTCACTGGACATGTGGGATCCCCATTTTACACTGATGATTTTTTTTTTCCTGTTCAACTGCCCATTCATCAAAGTTGAGACACTTATTTTTAAACCAACCCTTGTTAAACCCTCTGGATCTCAGACCTGAGCTTTGGCTGTTCAGCGGATGGTTGATATGTACCTTGGGAGAGAAGGGAGGGTGTGGAAGGAGGAGATGAAGGGGAAGGACAGTTTGGGCGGCCACACCTCAGCCCCGGCAATCAGGAGAAGAGAGGCCAGCAGGAGACAGGGAGGGGGTGGCCCTCATGCTGTCTCCAGTTCCAGGGCTTGTCCTCAGCTCTCATCTCTCTGGCCATAGCCTGTGCCCATTCAGTGCTGATGGCCCCGCCTCTTACTCACCCCAAGCCTGCAAGGAAGTCCAGATCCCTTTATGACTTCCAGGACACAGCTGCTGTAGCATCTCTTCATTCAAATGGCCTCCTGGCCGCTCTAGTTTTGTTCTCTGTGCTATAGAGCCTTGCCAACACTTGGCACGTGCTCACTCTTCACACTGTCCCCGATGGTGCAGCCAGCTCCAGAGGCGCACAAGCAGGAGCAGCCAGCTGTCAGAGATGTAATGAAGCCCAAGCTGCACATATTACAGGTATGAGCAAGTCCCTCACACACTGCTGTGTCTAGTCAGTTCTGTGGTTGCGAACATGCAATCTTTTGAAAAGTATGCATCCACTGGCCTCTGTGTGCTTCATTCAGAAGCTGTTGAGTGATCTCAAGTATGTAAAGGTAGTTTACATCCAAGTATTAAGCTAGTAAAGTAGCTATATTATCTGAAAATACAAGCATATCTCTGAAAAGATTTACTTAGAATCATTTTTGGTATAACTTTATCACAATAATATAAAAAAATGATATAGATTATATAAATATATAACATATATTATATACATAATATAATACAAGTAATGCAATTATATATGATTATATATAACATATAATATAATCATACTATAAAAATAATATACCTCCATTAATTCAGCATCCATTCTCCTAAAAGGATTTCTTTTCACATCGGACACAGCATAGCAGAAGTTATCTGAAGTGTCCCAATTCAGTAAGAGATTGTTGCTATAATATCTAAAGATCTTACACCAAAAATACTGACTAAAGGGACAACTGCCTCAATGGAAATAGGCCAAATATAAATCATTTCCACTCTCAGAAGAAATAATTCAGGAACATAAAAGTATCTGGAGAGAAGCTGAATGTGTTTAAAAGTTAGTCATGCCCGTGTGATCATGAACTGTGGCCTATCGACAGTCCTGTGGGAAGCACACACTGAGTGAGGCCCAGAGGTGGGCTGGAGGAGTGGGGACAGTGCTGGCTGGTGACTCTGAGGGGGAGCTGCTGACTGCACATGGGAACACTCACTCTGCTGTGACCTTCACTCTTGTCTTGTGCCTGTGTCCTGGAGGGAGTCTCGCAGGAGTCCCTGGAGCGATGCTCCTAAAAATTCTCACTTTAGTGTTTCCAAGTTAGGAACTTGGGAGAGACTCGCGCTCCTCCCTGGGAGAACAGATGTACAAAACCTGGCCAGTGAGTGCCTCAGGGCAGCGGTTTGCAGACCTGTTTGTAAGGGCTTGAGAGGAAGCAAGGCTGGCTTTGTGAGCCAGAGGGCCCTCTCTCCACTGCCCTGCTCTCCCTTTGCAGCAGGAAGCTGTCCCATGGGCATGGCCCCGATGGATGGCTGTGCCTGCAAACCAATAAAATGCCAGTTATAAACACAGGCATTTGTCTGGGTTTGGCCTGAGATAGTTTGTCCATTCTATATAATAAAATTCCATGACAAGGAACTTTAAAAAATATACACACATAGTGTGCACCTAGCAGGACTACACAGAAAAACCACCTAGCAGGACTACAAAGAAAAGTGTGCATATTATCACATATGAATATTGCTGTAAGGAAAGGAGAAGAGAGTGAGGTTTTACAAAAGCGAATACAAGGTGGGAGAGGGGAGAAGAAATTGACGAATATGGAACTAGAAATAAGGAACATCATTAGCTCAAGACTCTGTACTTAAGTCCAATTTCTTTTTTCTAAACAAGGGCACACGAGCTACGGTCTTGAATAAGAGACCTCAGTGTGCTCACGACTTCTCAGGAGTGAGGTACAGTGCAGCCAACCGCCGGCTGCGAGTTAGCAGGGAATGCGGGCCTCTGGTTGGCGGATCCACACTTGTGGCAGGGAGTCAAGGAATTCGTGCTAAGTGATTTCTGCTGCCCTTCTTTTGAAAAATAAATGACACTAGATAAAAATAGCAGCATTTTTTTCTTCTTGATCAGGAAATAATGATTTTAAAAAGGCCCAAAGGGAGAAGACAGTTGTCAAGCAACACAGCTTACATTGTACAAGATTTTAGCTCTGATAAAAAGAAATGGAGCTCTGTCTTACAAGAAAAAGTGTTGGAAGAAAAAGCATGTTGCACTTATTAAAAGCAAGGGACTGGAGTGGGTTTGGGATTCATGTCTTGGATGTCCCACATGGTAGGCAAATTACTTAAACTTTGCCAGCCTAAAGTTCTTCATCGTACAATAAAGATATCTTGATAGGTTATTTTGAGGGTGAGAAGCTTAATTTAAAAAAAATAGGATGGGTACACAGTAGAACTCTTTTTTAAAAAAATTACTTTATTTTATTTTTCCATGACCATTTAAGTATTATTAATAGTTTGTATGAGGAGCAGTTCCTCATTCATATCGTTCTCCATATTTCCACTCAAAGATGATGTACTCACTAACCCATACTTATGGGCGGAGACGCCTGTTGCCACAGGATTATAGCATATTTTATGGAAGTACTAACAAGGTGTTGTCTTGAACCCCAAAGCACCTAGGTTAGCATTACTGTTCCTACAATAAAATACTCACAAAATGCTCTGCTCAAGTGGCTCAGTGGTGGAGCATCAACCTAGGATCCAGGAGATCAAGGTTTGATTCCTGGTCAAGGCACATGGCCTGATTGCCAGCTCGATCCCCAATGCGGAGCATTCAAGAGGCAGCCAATCAATGATTCTCTCATCATTGATGTTTCAACTCTCTCTCTCCCTCTCCTTTCCTCTCTCTGAAGTCAATAAAGACTTAAAAAAATACTCACAAAATATATTATAGAGATTAATTAAAAGAAATTATAATGTTAATAAATTAAGTAATTAATTAAAAAATTTGTAAAATGCCAAAGAAGCACACCATGATGGTTGAGGGTCACACAAGGTTATCCATAATGCCTTGGTCTCAAAAGTCATATAAAATCTGCAGACTTTCATCTGCTTTTGCCCTTCCCCTGCCCCATGCCTTGGGGACAATGTTGACTTTTCTTAAAGATTCAGCTTCAACCCTTTTCCCAACATCACTCGGCCATGGGACAAGCAGTGTTCACACACCTCAGAGATGGTAAGCGGTCTGGATAAATGGCATGTACACAGTGTCTCTTGTTCCTAAATCAGTTCCAAATAATTCATATGTTTTCATTCACACACTATATATTTTCTTTTCCCTTCTAAAATAATTTTTATTAAATTGAGAGTGTATAAAATAACATTTATCAATTATGTGGAAGACATGAATAATAAAAATGAATCTATATGCTCTCCACCTCAATTTAGGAAAAATAACATTGTCAGCATGTGAGAATCTGCCTGTGGGCCCCTCTCCAATCCTACTCAACCCCAGTCCAACGAGGAGGAAGACTTACATCTCCAGTTTCACAGGAGAAAAAAAGTCCCCATTTCAGGAAGGTGAAACCAATGCGTTGCAACCTTAGGATCATAGGCAGGGAAGTGGACCTCACCCTAAGCCAGAGATCTTCCTTGAACCTCCCGTGCGTCACATGGCGCTGTAGATCTTGGAGATAGGCTCCTGTGTGCATTCGGGATAATTCCAAATTCCAGTAATAAAATCCCCAAAAAGGGTTTGGATGGAGTTTCCTTTGGAATTTCAATGGTGGACATTTAGCCCTTGCTTGGTAACTTAAAGTTTGATTTGGCTAAACCTTGATATATATTGTAATAGTGATCGGCAGAGTGTAGGTAGAAATCACTTGTATTTTTTCTAAATTTTCCAAGATTATAAGATGGGTCAAGAGACTGAGAGCAAATTAATAAAATGGACTGAAGTGAACTAGGTCACTTCTGCAGAATGGTGATAAGGTAGAAAAGCTAGTAGGCATTGGACAGATCTAGTGCCACACCCAGCTCCATGACCTTGGCCCGATTCCTTAAAAGCCCCTTATAAAACCAGGGTTATAATACTTGACTCATAATTAGTATTAGGGAGAGCCTATGAGTTAATTTATGTAAGTCATTCATCCCAGTGGTCCTTCCTCAAAGTTCAGTAGATGCTGTGCTATTGTAATGATAGCAGTTATAGCAAATGAAAGGGAATACACTGGCCTACACTGCAATACACTGTGTTATAGGAAGGGAAGCTCTGTCCATAGAATGGCCTCACTGATTACCTCCCTTGTCATTGCCTGTCATCACTTTTTTCTCTGCCCTGGGGCTGGGACAGCTTTGTCAGTCTCCAGCTGTGTGCTCCCTCTAAGGCTATTTAAGGCCCCAGAGGTCTGTGTTGGGCCAGTAGGGGCAGTTACATGAAATAGTAAATGGAGAGAAAGCTAGAAGAGAAAGGCCCAGTGTTGCAAGGATTTGCTGATGCAAGTGTGGCTCACTGACTACAGAACAGGAGACTTGGGAGCTGGACCCTGAATAAGACTCTGCACTCGATCAAGACGCCCCTGTGATTCACCCTCTCCATAAGGTTAAGAGGAACTATTCCAGGGCGTACCCCAGGATATCAAAAGCGGGTACCTGGCCATCCTCAGCGGCAGAAGACACAAGGGTCTAGAATGGGGTGAAGTAGAGCAGGGAAATGATCAGAGGAGGAATTCCACCAGGTTCACCTCTTGTAAGGCACACACACAGCAGGAAAAAAATACTACCTTGGCAAATATCAATAGATATCAAACATGAGCGAATGACTACATATTTTCAACTTCTCAGTACTCATGTAGGCTCAGTCTAAGTCTCCCTGACAAATGTAATATTTAGTATCTGATAGCATGCATTCCCATTTTCCTAGTACACTTAGGAATGCCTTCCTCACACATTATCTGAAGAGCTAGACTCTGTGACCCGCTCACCAAAATTCTGTTTGAAGCTCTCAAACCAATGCTATGCATTAAAGGATTTATTTCTTCATTCTGTCTTCTCTTCCAAGGCTTGACTCCTAACCACTGGAGGTGGAACTAAAGCTGACAGCGAATTGAAAATCCTCTGCCTTCTTGCCCGGAGGAAATGCTTGGCAGGAGATTTCCAGGCTGTGCTGCCATCAAAGCTAAACTTAACCTTGTTCAGGAAAAGAACCCTTTGCTTTCAAACCAACTCCTTGTCAGGCCCGTTCAACTTGCAAAGTACAATGTTAGGGGGGAATGAAGAAAAATAGCAATGAATGCATTTCAGTTGGAGGTTATGGAGACTTGAAATGATGACTTCTCCTGTTTTACAATGACATTAAATTTAAATATCTTGGTTCACGCGCAGTTACCACTCCCTTCATCTCCATTAATCTTTGCTCACAGTTTTGAAATATACCACTTCTGTCTTCAGCAATGAAATGAAATTTCCCCGAGGTAATAATTGCTTTCCAGTATGTCTTTCCTCATGTTATTTGATTGTTAAAGATTTCCTCCAAAATGGGAGATATTTAGCGAACACAGTACAATGTATTTCCCTGCTATGTTTAATCTGTTCTTGCATAATTTGAAGGGTTGGGTATGGGAAAAATAGGAATTGAACCCATCTGACCATGACGGATTTGCAAACTCTGAATACAACTCAAGCTTTATTGATGCTTTTAAATTATGGCACCAAATACCTGGACATGTCCATATAACATTTATAGCATTTTATGTCTTCATAGCCACAGCTAGCGTTTGCTTAAGAATCACAGTTAAATTCAGGATGAGCAAAAAGAGCATTTTACAGTGAAAGTAGAACATGCTGAAGCATTTTGCCTGGAACAGACTTTTATTTTTAGCCTGTCCCCAAAAAATCATTATCTGGAGGCCTGAAATGTCTCAAAAAATCATTACATTTGAGTGCTGCTAGGTCATTTTATAGAGTCCCGTGGGAACACACTTGCTGTCAGACAGGGAAGCTCTCTGGACACACAAACAATGGGTGGTGTGGACAGTCTGCCAGAGGCCAGCCCTCCCTTGTGCTTCAGAGAGACATCCTCTCGTGTACAGAGCTATAACAAACGGCAACCACAGCTTCACCCAGTAAATTATACCCAGGATTTTTTTTTATGAGTTATATAAAAGGTAGCATTTCCATACCTGAAATTCGATGATGTGAAGATCTCAGAATAGTTAATAATATTTATAAATATTATTTTATAAATAATTATAAAATAATCAATAATATTTATCTGCATGCAATAAGCTTAGGTCTTTTTTCTAGTGACATTTTTGGATAAATTTACATGAGTAATAGCATACAAAAGAATGCCAGAAACAAAGGGTAGGATTTGGGATTTGGCCCTGCACTCTCCCTGATCCACTCCCTTCAGTGAGAACAGTCTTTTTAGAAGAGACTAAATGCATAAGGCAGAACCATCCATCATCCATTAAAGGGAACCAGCTGGTTATGGGGACCACCCAGGCCAGTTTATGGGCCACCCCTGCCTAGTTCCCCTTCCAAAACACAGAAAGACAGGCCCAGAGAGGCCTCATGAAATATTAAGGGGGTTGATCATTAAGGGATCATTAAAAATTAAGGGAGCTGAATTCGTTTCACTTGACAAGGTTAGGATTCAAATTTATGCACTCTCTAAACATCATTTCCTTACTCAAAAATCTTTACAGAGGCCTGTTGGATAATCGCAATGCTGTAGTTACCATTAACTGAGCCCATTCTGTGTGCCAAGCACCATTCTCTCTGCTGGTGGTTCATAACAATCTTCATTTGTCACTGTCCCCTGTAGAGAACAGGCACCATCAGCCCCATTTTCCAGGATGGAAACTGCAGCACAGAGAAGGGAATGGATTTGCCCAAATTTGCCAAGTCAGCCAACAGAACAACCGAATGTCCAAACAGTGACGGCGCCGCCGCTGTGGCCTTCCCATTCCACCTGCGCGGTCACCGTCCTTGGCCTTACAGCCAGGCTGCCCTCATGCTCCCAGGCTTGCCCTCAGCCCCCTCAGAGCCGCGTTTCTTTACCCGCAGAGGGGGGGCGCCTGAGGCTGGAACAGTCCTGGAGGGCAGGTGCCTTTGCCTCTCAGGCCGCGCTCGGGGACATCGATCACTGTGTCCTTGTCATCTCAGACACCATGGCTGCCCTACCTGCCTGAGAGGCTTTTTCTAAAGATCAGTAAAGAAGGTATTTAGATAAAACACATGTGTAAAAACAGTGATTATCTCATCAAAGCTGTCTCCAAATGCTCCGTCTTGATTTCACTCCCTTCTGTGACTAGGGGCGAACGGGCCTCCTTGCAGCGGCCGACATCTCGGAGTCGGGAAGCCGCCCGACCCTCCCAGGGGTCTAACGCCAGCTGAGGCCTGTCCCCCGTCTTCCTAGAGTTCTACTCAGACCATTATTGAGCGGCTGCTCTGTGATCGCCGCTGTGAGGGGCAGTAACAATCCGAAGTGCGATGTGGTCCCCAGCTCTGGGAGAGCTAGAGGTCCAGGGTGCGCCACAGCACCCAGGCCAGACCCTCCCCGGGCGGGCCTCCTGGGAGGGGGAGCAGAAAAGCCCCCTGGGGAGGCCCGGCGGCCTCGGCAGCCCTGCACGGCGCCCAAGAGTCGGCGGGTGGGCAGGAGGACCCGAGGCGGGGGCACTCGCATGCGGGCAAAGGCGATGGCACAGAGGGGATGCAGCAGGCCCGGAAGGCCGCGACTAATGGGCTGGTCTGAGCACAGACGGGGAAATGAGGAGCGTCAGCAGGGAAGAAATAACCGAAAAACAACCACGGAGGAGTATGCAGAAGTGAGGAACTAGAATTTCCTTCGGAGGCACGAGGGGCTCCCTACTCCGGGCCCTGTGACGTTGCTTTATTCCTGAATATAGCGCCTGTGGCCGTGCTATGTATGAACACCCACCGCTCTCTGGGCAGGTGCGGCTGGGTCCCTTCGCAGCTGCATGGGCTTGCCGTCTTCCACGCGCCCGTGCACAGAGCTCAGTCCCGTGACAACACTCACAGTACCTAAAAGGGGCGCCAGGAGGTAGCTATAACTCAGAAATCACTGTCATGTGGGGCCTTCATCACCTCTGTTTTGCTTGACTTTAATTTTTCAATTTAGAAAAATGATGTGAAGCTTCTCCAGGCTCTAGCATAACATAATAGAGAGTCTTTCAAACCAGACAGCTGAGGGTGTTCTCCGTTCTTACCTCCCTTTCCATTCACCCGGCAATGATGATTCTTATATAACTAGATCTCCTCACCTTCTCTCCATCCCAAATGCCATCCTTTGGTCCCAGCCTTTTTGTTTTTTTCTTTTACTCTTTCTAAAGGCCTTGATTGGGTAGACCTTCCACTAACTTTCACCCTCACTACCCAACCTCCACCTTCCCACAGACGTTTACCACACACACGCCTGCCCCTTTCTCCACAATGAAATCAGACAAAGCCCTAAAATACAAATTGGTGTGACTTTCTCACCCAGAGCAGCGTTTCTCAACATTTTAAGGTTAAAATCTAAAAACACAACCATGGCAGGCCCTATTTTAATATGTCAGTATTCTTTAAGTAAATCAAATATAAGTCTAGACAAAGCTCCAAGCAGCCTCACCCCTTGCCATGTGCGTCTGTCCCCCTTCAGACAGCCCGTCCGTCTGTGCAGCAGACCAGCCTGATGCCTGGAACACTGTGCTCCAGAACTGTTTACTGAATACAAGAAAAACTGTGATAAAACGGAGAAAGTGTGCTGTGCTTGGTCTTGGAGCTTGTTATGCGCAAGCAGAACAGCTCTGGGTACAGAATTATCCTATGAACGCTGAAGAGCTGATAAAGAAGCTGTTTACACCATGTGGAGGGCAAAGTCTAAAAGGCACAGCAGAAGACACCAGAAATGTCACTTTCCAAAGGCATCAGCTAGAACTAGAGGTGATGAGCTTGAATCTGAGAAGAAAGAATGACAGAAAACAGGAAAATTAACATATGTCCAGTTATGTGCCAATCATCAGGTTAAATGTTTTAAATGTATTGTCTTTTTATTCTCATAACCAGCCTATAATTAGTTATTATCCCTATTACACATAGAGAAGGCTGAGATTAAATAACTTTCAAAAGACATATGATTAGTAAGCTGCAGATTCACGATCTGAATTCACACTGGGCTCAAACCCAAAGTGTGGGCTCTTTCCAAATATACTATAGCCTTCATCTGGTCCAGAAACACACACACACAGCCAGATTAGAATACTGAAAGACTACTGTTTCTGTCTTTGGGTTGGCTTTAGTTTTTCATCTATAAATACCAATAAAGGCTGGTATTTGTTCAAATTATCAGCATATGTTTGTCTCATCCCTCATAAATGGTTGGTGTTCACCTCAATGGGCTGTGCTATCAGCCAGTCCCCAATTCATAGTTATCTTTTTAATTAGGCTTTTTTTTTTTTCTAAATTCCAATGAGCAGATTGATGACACCCAGAGATTGTAGTGTTTCCTTTGGGAACTTTACACCTAGACCTATGAAAGAGGAAGTGGGTTTATGGATACATGTGGACTGACTGAGCTGCACTTTAAGAGCATAGCTTTTTGAGTGATCAGGGTTTTCTGTGTAATTTAGCTCCACTCAATGCAGGGCCATGGTTAGCTGTTGGAAGTTCAGCTCCAGTGTGTTAAAAAGAATAAATAGATACCTGCTGAGGAAGACAAGGCTCTGGAAAAGATTCTCAACTCAGATGAGCGCTGAGATGACAGAAGCTATTTTTACAATTATTCACTTGTCTCCTTTCCTACATTTCAATATTCCATTCATAATTATTTAAGCAATATGCTTTTTTAAAATTTATCTTTATTGCTGAAAGTATTACAGATACCCCCTTTTTCCCCCCTTTGATCCCTTCCACCCGGCATCAGCCCCCAGCCCCAGGCCTTCACCACAATGTCTGTGTCCATGGGCTATGCATATATGCATATAAGGTCTTTGGTTAATCTCTCCCCTTCCCTTCCCTTTCCTCTGAGATTCTTCAGTCTGTTTCATGCTTCTATGTTTCTGGATCTATTTTGTTTGATAGTGACAGTTTATTTTATTCAGTAGATTCCACATATGAGTGAGATCATGTGACACTTGTCTTTCTCTGACTGGTTTATTTCACTTAGCATAATACTCTCCAGGAATTTCTTAAAGTAAAAGAGTCATCTCTACTTTTAACTTTCAAAAACTTTATCTTATTTCATATTTTCCAAATCTTAACATTCTGTACATCCATTTCTTCCATTTATTTAGCTTTGCTCAAAAAGCAAGTAAATCCTAAAACTGACTTAACATTGTGCTTTTTAATTATGTTGATGGATGGGGATGGGAAGAGGGACACCAGGGTGCATAAAAAAAATGTTAAATTTAGCGAAAATTTTTAAATAGGTAAAATTTTATTTTTTCAAACATTTAATTTTTTCTTATCAGTTTCTTCTAACACCATCCAAAGTAACTTAGCCACCACTCTCACCTGCTCATATTCCAGAAATTTCAAATTATTTTTATTTATTGACTCTTACCTTTTCTACCATGAAAAATTTCTTGTCTTCTAGCTAATCCAGTTAAGCTATGAAGGCATGTTCATAATCCTAAAGGTTTAGTAGCTTTAGCATATTTGTGTTCAGACACTGTCTGAGTGGTGTTTTTTCTGGGGGTGAGCATGCTCCTAGCCTCTGATTGAAGTTGATTCTAACAACAGGCCCCTCATTTCTGACCTCTGCTTGTTGGACCTCACTCTGACTGACAAGCCTGTTATCCTATCAATGACACCCTGGCCTTAAGCTCTGCTTGGATGTGTTGTATGCTAATAAGTCACATTGTTCTTTTAGCTTCATGATGGCACCTCTGGAAGTCTAATGTAGGGCTGACGTCCCTAGTAAGTTTTTGGGAAAGAAACATCTGAAAAGCAGGGGGTTAGAAAGGACGGTCTAATGAGAGTAAAGCTCAGTGGTAAACTGAAGGCATATGATATTCGAAAAGCCTGAACTAAGATCAGGTAGTGAGGGTGAAAAAAAAGTAAGTGTAAATCTGAGAGACGGTTCTAAACAACACTCCAAGGTAGGACTTATATCTTTTACCCTTTAATTTGAAAAAAATATTTATTGAACATACACATAGTCCTAGATACTAACTACAAGAGTAAAAAAATCCTTAATCAACATGATGATTTATATTCCCCAGATAATTAGCACATTGTATACTTCACTTAAAAGAAGTTTAAGAAACATTCATTAAATTAGATTGTCATTGATGAATTAGATTTAAATAGAAAAATAAATAAATATTTCTAGCCTGAGAATTTTAAAAAAAGTATCACCAGAGGCAGGATGGGGAGACAGGCTGTGGGATGGGGTGGTTAATCTGAGAGAAAAGTAATTTAGGAGTGTGTTTGGAGCCATTGAGTCTGGGCTTTTTGTGTCACATCCATGGTCAGGTGTTCTTGAAAATCGAAGAAAGAAAGAACTAAACTCACAATGGTAGTCAAACAGGAGACTGACCCTGCCATCATTCCAGGGATTTGAAGCAGATTTTCAGACAGAGGATGTACAAATAGTTACAGGGACTTTGGTTAAAAGCCCTGTGTAGACCCTGACTGGAGTGGAAAGTGGAAAAGGAACTTTTATTTTCCTGCTCCATATAATACAGGTGATGGGCTCCCCCTGCCCTGCTGCAGTGACCGCTGAGAGCTAGACAGGGCTCTGCACCACTACTGGACTTATCCGGTCCAATTATGATGCCACTAGAAGCACAGGTCATTTCTGCCACATCAAATCTTTCCTAAAATCTCACATAAGATTGTTTAAAAGGCCTGGAAATATTCCCACAGCCCTAATCCTTAGGCAGAACCAACTCAGCTTTTGGGCGCTGCACCCCCTCTGTCCATCCCCTGTCAGTGGGTGGAGGGCATTGGGGGGCGGGGTGTCCATCTCCACTATGTTTGAGAAATTTGCCACAATTGCTTCCATTATCTTTAAAACCTGATAGAAGTCCTGACACCTAGAATGTGCTCAGTTAAAGACTGTTGGCTGAATAAATGAACAATAACCCCTGGCATGTCCAACTGAGGAATCTGAAACACAGATGAAGGGAGAAGGAGCTGGGACCCCTGCACCCCAAGTCACAGGGTTTTTATTCACAACTGTTCATAAACATAAAGTGCTTTTAAAAATATCTGGGTTAACTTTACCCCAAAGTCGACACTAGGCTTCTAGAGCTCAGAGGTTGCATCTGTGACTTTAATTCCACTTAATAAAAGCCTAGTGTGCCGCCTGAATTTGGAGATGACCTCGGGATTGAGAAGATTTAACCTTCTTTTCATGTCTCATTGAGAGAGCCGTATTTCTTACTCTGCTCAAGAGAATGTAATTTATCTTTTAGGATTTCATGGTGGAAAACGGGGACAGGGTCATATTCAAGAGTCATATTAAAGCATTTGTTTTTGTAGTTTGCTAAGTGAAATTATAAGTAACACGAGGACAAAAAATAAGTGAAGCTAAAAGCATGAGTTGTCACTTCTAACACTGTTGCAGGCACTACACAAAATGCATGTTTTATGTCCTTTGTGAAAAGTGGACCATTACACTTGCAATGCTAAGAGTAACTTTATTTCTCCTATAAATACAAGTCAGTCTTTTAGGCTCTAAATCCCCATATACAGATAATCTATTGTGGCAATGAAGTCCATGTTTGCAATTTAACTTCAGGACCATGTGTAGATCTACTAGTATTTTAATAATAATTAAAAAAATAGATGTTGGCAACAAAAATGTTACTTTAAGTATAATCATTTTAAAGAGTCAATGATAATTTTTAAGAAGCTGTGTAAATATCCTATTTACTCAGAATTTTTTTTGTGCTTTAATTTTTAATTAATGTGATAGAAGGCCTTAGTATTTAACTGTACATTAGAGTAGAACAAATTATTCCTAGTTATTTAGATTGAAAATATCAAATATCATGCTTGATTTGAATATCCATATAAATATTAGGAAGAAAACAATAAGTTACTTTTCTTTTTCTCTTTTTACTTTTTTTTTCTTTTTTTTTTTTAAAAAAAACATATCTTTATTGATTTCAGAGAGAGGAAAGGAGAGGGAGAGAGGAAGATAGAAACATCAATGATGAGAGAGTCATTGATGAAGCCCGCAACCTGGGCATGTGCCCTGACCAGGAATTGAACCCCGATCTCCTGGATCCTAAGTCGATGCTCAACCACTGAGCCACGCCCAGCTGGGCTACTTTTTTTCCTTTCTTCCTTCCTTTAGTTATTTGTTTTTGTTTGTTTGGTCAGTTGGGTTTTTGGTGGGTAAGAGAGAGTTAAAAGAAGAGATCAGCAAAGCAAGAAAAATAGAGAAGAATTTCAAATTCTTTTGAAAACTATACACTGTTTTGTTATCCCCAAAATAAGACTTTATCTTTCTTTTGCAGAAAAAAATAGTCAAACCGTTAAAACAAACCTTGTGAAGAAGGCATAACTAATGGCTACCAAGCTTATGCACAGGCGGCAGGCAGCTCTGAGCCAGTGGTCACCACCTGGAGGGAGGAAACCAGAATTTTGGTCCATGCTAGTCCACTAATCAACTGGATAATCCTGGGCAGTCCTTCTATCTCTCTAAACTCTGAGATTCTCATTCGCAATGTGAAGGGCTTGAATTCCACAATTTCAGAGGTTCCTTCTCGTAATTTTTTAAAATTATTATTCATTAATGGACAGCTGACATATTAGTTTCAGGTATACAACATTGTAATTTGACATTTGTATCCATTACTCTGTGCTCATCACATTAAGTCTAGTACCATCTGCTGGTATCCTCTTAGTCTATGAACCTAAGGCTAAGGCATTTTCAAATAGGACTGGGCTTGTCCAAAAGCTACAGAATGGGAGTAGATGAGGTGCTCCCATCACACCCAAAGGCCTGGATCTTTATCTGCCTGGGGGCAGGTGGGGCAGGAGGTGGCCTTTGTTATCAAGGAAACCAGCAAAGATGGCAGGAAAGTTGTGAATTGGGTTAGCATTCTTTAAATAGCCTTGTAACTTCATCTGCTTTTGCAACAAATCTTTTAGAAAAAAGGTCCATGAATGGGCTTTTTAAAAGCATAGTTTGAAAATATTCTCCTATGCTAATGCATTATGTATTTGTGAAGTGTGGTTCATTTTTGGAAAATGATCCTTGGGAAAATCGTTATGGTCTGTCTCAGGTTATGCGTTGAATTGGAAACCGAAGTTTTAGTCCCTAGGTATTTTTTTCCTGAACTTCAATCATCTCTCTCCCTACCCAAATTTCCTCACCCTTTCCCTCCCCTCACATAAATACAGATAAACATCCAGGCACACTTTTAGAGGAGCTGACTGATGAACTTAGCTTTGTGCAGACACACTGTCAGAGGCTGAGGTGGGAGTGGAGACTAAAATGTGATGACAACCTGGAATTGATTATTTAAAGCCTGCAGGTGGAGCAGATGGGGCTTTGATTCCCTGCTTCCCAGCCATGTGTTTGGTGCGATGTTGGCCCAGGCTCCCCAGGGCTGCCAATCACGGAGGGGGAAGTGGTAGCTTTTGATTGCAGCAGATTTACAGACGGTTCATACGCTGCCTCCTGTTCTCATTCTGTGCTTTTTTCTTAAAGGGGGGTGGGGGGTGGGTCCTATCTGTTCTCTTTCCACTGTAAAATGATTCTACGGCCGCGTGCGGGAGAGACGACTCCCTGCGAGAATGGAGATAGTGCTTGGTGCATTTGAGTGTTACCTGGAGTCACCAAGACAACGGAATAATCAGCCTAGAAGGGGCATCTTCTACTTCGGGCCCTCCTGAGGCTTTCCACTACCCACACTGTCCCATCATGAATTAAGAACAAAGTGAAAACGACAAACAAATCATCGTTCTCATTTAAGCTAGCCCATCTCTTTTCTGCTTTAAGAATAAGATGTCTAAAAATAATGGGCGCTTTGGGATTTAGAATGGTGATATGGACACTTTATTAATTCCCAATGACTATGGGTAATTTAATTAGAGGGCTGGCCTATTCTCAGTTTAGGTGACATCAAGTGTGTGTAAGTGACGTGGAGTTGACAGAGGGAACTGCCTGTTGGCTGGAACCAGGAGACCTTTCTCCTGATCTGAAATTTCCCCACTCTTATCCATTTTAGGAATAAGAGAGCGAATTATCAGACCTGGTCTCCGACAGCCACTGCTCCGATGCACGGGGCCCATGAGGAAAGGTGTCCTGAGGGACCTGCTCTGGATCCTTCCCTTAGCACAGGTTGTTTCAAAGGATTTACTGGCTTCCAAAGGGGAAATATTGATGCCACAAACTTAGATCTGGGTAAGGGTGTTTCAGAGGAAGAAATGGGCAGTGGGCAGTGGCAGCTGGTGTTGGAAACTCCCCCTGTGCCAGCGCCTTGTGAACGAGGGGGCTGCCCAGGGCTCGAGGAGGCAGAAGAGAGCTGGTTGTCTGGATAGTGAGGTGCCTGTTTCACCGGCTTGGGCTTGGATGTGACTTTGTTGAAACTCTCCTAAACTTTCTCATCAGTTTATTTACTTCTCTACATCTCTATATTTCTCAATAGTCTAGGAACTTCTTGAGTTATGACACTTCATTTTACTCAGATCTATTCTCAATCCCTAACCAAGTTCAAACATAAAGTAAGCTCTTATAAGTGCTTGTTGGACTGAATTACATTGAAATGATTGGATCACTTCTAGTTCTACTTAGGGGAAAATAGGGTAAGGATCATAATACTAAAAAATGTTAACAGTGACACATAAGAGATGCTAAGAACGTAATGAAAAAGCTAGAGCAGTTTTATACATGTTATATGCTTAAAGAAACATAGAAATGCTATAATAAATATGATATTTTACCTTCAAAAGGTCTTGAGTTTGCTTGTGGGAGTATTGTGAAGGGTTGTCAGTTATGGGCAGGTGGTGGGAGCAGTGCTATTTGAAGTCAGAGGGTAACTGTGGCTACACATGGGAATGGGACACTTCATGGTGTCTGTCATGTGTGCTGGTGTGCGCGTGTGCATGGAGCTTTCCTGGGGCTCAGTTCCAATTCTCTGCATTCACGTACTGTTTTCTGATGGCAAAACAGGTGTACGCAAATACAAGATTTGCATTATGTTTAAGTTGTTTCCCAATGTATAAATAGTGTAAAAGATTTGCTTCTCCAAACAAGTGCCTTGGGGGTGGGGGGCTTCCCTCAGCTGCCTTTAGGCCCAGAGAGAAGTGCCCGGCTTCCCTCTCTGTTCAGGAATGGCCCTGTCTGCTGAGGCCCTTGTTGTGGTTTCCCCCTCTCTCCTTGGTGAGGATCTGGCTCTGTCTTGTGTTTGTCAAAGACCTCAAAATATTTTTCAAATATTTGTGTTGGGGAAAAACTCCAAATATGCTTTGCCAGTTGATTTTTTAAACACATTTAACAAACAGACAAATTAATCCTTATGTTTCTCACTAATTTTCCTGCAATTAGATGAAATACCACTCCCTCAGAATTTTCTGGACAATCAGCCTCATAATGCTATGTGCCTTTTATTTAAAAATGCCAAATCAATTCTTTATGAGAGCCTTTAATGCCATGAAATTTACCTTTAAACTGAATAACACATTTCGAATTTGTTTTGGCTAAAGTATGTCTAGATTTCAGGAAGGAAGTTTTGCACTGTTATGTGAGTGCTTTTCTTCCTTCACTCACCATATCATTCTTTCAGTAAGACTTTATGAAAAGCCTATGTGTACCAGATACTTTGCTAAGGCTCCACAAAGAGCAAGCCACTTGTTGGAAGATATGCACAAGTGGATAAAAAACTACTTAACTTTAGATGACCAGTATGCTATGTAGAGCAGCATTCTCTACATGAGTGGGTGGTCAGGGCATAAGAGTCAATCTGGCAGAACACAGCTGTGTTGTCAAGAACACACCTTCCCATTGTGGCTGCATCAAAGACACTGTAGAAAGCATACTTACCAAAATTAGAGGAGGCTGGAAGGGTGCTTACTGAAATGGATATCACATTAAAGATTGTATAGGACCAGGACCATTCTCTATTACTTTGTGCAACAGAAATAAATTATTAAAACTAGAAACTCAATTTTCAAAGACTTTCACACAACTGGGAGTGAGATATTCTTAATTATTCTGTCCCTCTAGATACAATTATTACAAGGGGCTTTAGGGCCTGAATATCGAGAGTAGCTCGACAATGTTTCTTCCTTTAATATTCTTCCTTCTTATGGAATAAGCTCAATAGCTGCAACTTGAGGCTTTGCTCAAGCAGTGATTCAAGGAATGGGTGGAGAGTTTGGCTTTTCAGTGAGGCAAATCTGGGTGAGCATTCTGGCCACGCTGTTTTCTAGCCTTGTGATCTTGGACAAAATAACATCTCTGAACTTCAGTTTCCCTGCCTGTTAAGGAAATCCATGAATGTTCCTCAAGGTTGTTGTGAGGAGAAGGTGAAATAGCACATGGAAACAAGGAGTGTTGGCCTTGTTCAGAGCAGGTGTTAGTAAGTGATGAGCAATGCCATCTCGCTAATAGCAGTTGCTCTTTCTCTCCTGTTGTTTCAGACAACTGTGATGACCCACTAGCTTCCCTGCTTTCTCCAATGGCATTTTCCAGTTCCTCAGACCTCACTGGAACGCACAGCCCAGCTCAGCTCAACCGGAGAGTTGGTGAGTAGGGTGACTGATTTTCTAAAGCACAGTGCTCAGCAAGCATGCCCTGGGTACATGGAGGAAAGCACACCTCCATGCAGAGATCCTGGACAAGAGCAGTGCTCAGCGGGAGAGGGGCCACAGTGGGATGAAGCACGTCTCCCAGCACAAAATGGATATTCCAGTTATGCTGATTCTTGTTCCCCCAACCCACATATTCCTCCTTGATTATCATGAGAGGCCTTTGAGAAAGTATTAAAAAACCTTGCTTTATTTTTAATGTTTCCATGTGTGTTACACAAATAGCTACCAAAATATATTATTATTACTATAGCATGCTTATAATAAATATGAATGAAATCAACCAAGACTTTCTTATGATTAGTTTAATTTTTACAATAAAAATAATGTTGTTTTTTAAAAAATGTTAAATGCTATTGAGTAAAAGTAAGAATATATATATACACACACACACATATATATGTACACACACACACACACACACACACACACACACACACATATATATATATATATATATATATATATATATATATATATATATATAAAATCCTACCAGCTAGAGATACCCACAGTTAAATGCTGAGTGTGTACCTACAATGTGTGACAAAAATAAGAGCAGACACCCCTTAACTAGTCTCTTATGTGAAATTTCTTTTAAAAATATGATGTTAGATGTAAAACACACATATTTTAAATCAGATTTTGATATTGGCTTTTACTTTTACATATATATATAATTATATAGTTGATTTTTTAAATTTTTAATTTTTTAATATTTCACATTTGTATATTTAAGGAATGTTATAAACTCATTGCTGTGTTGAGAAATAATTTTGTATGCAATTTCAGTAGGTGCACTGATCTATTAGAAGTTATACTAATTACTCTTAGCTATATTTTGACATGATAAATGAGGCTGATCACATTAGTAAGTTTTCCAATGTTGAACTATCTTTGCATTCTGGTATAATTTCTAATTGGTTATTCCATTATTGACATTGCTTTTGTAGAGTGTAGAATGATTTAAACTGCTAACATTTTAATTGATAACTTAGAATCTTTATCAATTGTGATATTGATTTGCATTTTTTAATTTTTATATTTGTTGTTTGTTTCATACCATGTTTCATAGGTTTTTTATTTAATGGGATCAATAATTTAGAAGTTAGCAAGTTTATGGCTTTGTTGAGGCAGGAATTTAAGAATATTATTTTAAAGAAAAAAGACTGGCCAATTATAGACCCAGCAGAAAAGTATTAATAATGATCTTTTCCTAACACTGTCTTTTGCTGAATACTCTGTACAAAACCCTTATAAGGTGTTTTATCTGTGTTAAGGCACACAGTCTTCACAAAGACACAATAAGTAAACATTATTACTTTTTACCTTCAGGCAGAGTTCTTGATCTCAGAGAAATTTCATAACTTGCCTAAAATCAGAGTTAAGAGAGGGAAATGCTTGGATTCAAATCTTAGTTATCTGCATAAGAGGTTTTGCTCCTTACAACCACATCAGCAAACTAATTCACTAACTCAGGTAAAAATAAATAAAATAAAAAATGAAGAGGCCTGGAAACTATCAGCCAGGGTTCCAGTGCTGGCTGCATGCCCCTTCCTGCTCCCCACTTCAGGTCTCAATCTGTAAAGTGGACCAATGGGTCCTGCCTTGCAGTATTATGTATAGAATGAGACCAGACTTGCGTTTAGAAAAAGTTCCATCTCTGCAGGGTCAAGAATTTCTCTGGAACAGGGAATTCCACTTGTCATTTCAGGAAAAACCACTGGTTGGCAGATTTTTTAAAAACGTTTTATTTATTGATTGATTTGAGAGAGAGAGGGAGAGGGAAAGTGAGAGAAAGAGAGAGAGATATGTCATTCCACTTATTTATGCATTCATTGGTTGATTCTTGTATGTACACTGACCAGGGATTGAACCCATAACCTTGGTGTACTTTAACCAACTGAGCACCCCTGCCAGGGCTCATGTTGGTAGATTTTGATGCCATCTCCAACAGGGCATCTAGAGCCAGAATTTGTCTCATCCCACCCAAATGTGTAGTGTTAGAACATTATCACCGCCTTGTAGTTCCTCAGCAGGTTCTGGGGAATCTGCGAGCCTGATCATAGCCCAGCTCCTCCCATAATAAACAAATATTAACAGGCACAAGTGTCTCTGATCCAGTTTATTACAATTGTCCTGATGACAGGAGAGTCTGGGGGCCTGAGCCCAAGGTCGTCACAGTGTATGCAGAGCTTCTCTTTCTTCTCCCAACCAGAGTCTAAACTAGGAAGGCCCTGCAGGAGACACGGTCATAGAGTTTGGATGCATTGGCCTACAGCTCATGTCTTAGCATAGCTCCCAGGAATGACAGCCTCCCCTCCATTCACCAGGCCCAGGCATGGCTCTCAGTAAGAAATAAGCACAGACGCTAGGAGATATCAGATAACAATTTCTCATCCAAGCCTCGTGCGTTTGAGTCACTCAGACAGCTTCACCAGTGGCAGTGCCTGAGCCCATCTCCCAGCTATTCTGAATTAATTGTCTGGAATGGGACCCAAACACAGATACAGGTAAAGTAAATAAATACAAGCTTTCCAGATGATTTCAAAATGCAACAAGGCTTGCAAACCACTAGATCGAATGCATTTATGAATAACAAATCCTTCTATAAATATTTATTGAGCACTTGTTATGTGTCAGACACTGTGCTAGAACAGGACCCATAGTTGAGAAAAACAGGAGCAAATCCTATGCACCAATGGTGTTTTTTGCAGAACTAAAACAAATAATCCAAAAATTTATGTGGAACCACAAAAGGCACAGAATAGCCACAGCAGTCTTGAGAAAGAAGAACAAAGTTGGAGGAACCACCCTAACTGTAAAACAGTATACTACAAGGCTAAAATAATCAAAACAGCAAGTTTCTAGCCCAAAATCAGTCACAGAAATCAGTGGAATAGAATAGAGAGCCCAGATATAAACCCATGCCTATATGGTCAATTAATACTGGGGTGGCAAACGTAGTTTTACAGTTGTTAGTATGCAAAACACAGTTTATTCTTGTATTATTATTTATTAATTATTGTATTATTTATTTGTATTACAACTGTAAACTTACTTTTGCCCAGCCCTGTATATGACAAAGGAGGGAACAACATACAATGGGTAAAGATAATCTATTCAATAAATGGTGTTGAGAAAATTGGACAGTATGTGCAAAAAAATAAAGCTAGAACACCTTCTTACAACATATACAAGAATAAACTCAGAATGGATTAAAGACTTAAATGTAAGACTCAAAATCCTAAAACTCTTAAAAGAAAACATAGGCAGTAAAATCTCTCATATTTCTCTCTTAACAGTATTTTTTTCTAATATATATTGTCTGGCAAGGGAAACAAAAGGAAAAAATAAACAAATGGGATTACATCAAATTAAAAAGTTTTACACAGCAAAAGGAAACATCAATAAAACAAAAAGACAACCTACTAAATGGAAGAAAATATTGGCCAATAATATATTCGATAAGGGGTTAATATCCAAACTTTATCAAGAACTCATGCAACTCAATACCAAAAAGAAAAAATAAAATTAAAAAATGGGCAGAGGACAGAGAACCTGAATAGACACTTACCCAAAGAGTACATACAGCTGGCCCAAAAATGTATGAAAATATTACTAATCATCAGGGAAATGTAAATTAAAACCACAATCAGATATAATGGAGGGTCCTCCAAAATTAAAAATTAAAAGGCCTATGGCCCAGAAATTTCACCTCTGGGTATATATTCGGAGAAATATGTACTAATTTGGAAGGACATATGTACCCTTATGTTTATTGCAGTGTTATTTACAATAGCCAAGATCTGGAAGAAACTCAAGTGCCATCAATAGACAAGTGGTTAAAAAAGCAGTTGTGCATGTATACAATGAAATATTACTTAGCCATAAAAAAGAATGGAATCTTACCATTTACAACAGCATGAATGAAGCTAGAGGGTATTACGCTAAGTGAAATAAGTCAGGGGAAAAAGACCAATACCATATGATTTCACTTATATGTGGAATCTAAAGATAAACAAACAAACAAACCAGCATAATAGAAACAGACTCATAGATACAGTCTGTTAGAGTAGATTGAAGTTTACCAGAGGGGAGGGAGCTTGGGGGGCTGGGTGAAAGAGGAGAAGGGATTAGGAAGTACAGATTAGTAGTTACAAAATGACCACAGGAATGTAAGGTAAAGCATAAGAAATATAGTCGATGAAATTGTAATAACAATGTATGGTGCCCGGGGGGTACTTCAAATATCAGGGGAACACTTTGCAAAGTATGTGATTGCCTGACCACTATGCTGTACACCTGAAACTAATACAGAATAATACTGATGTAAACTGAAATTAAAAAATAAGGTGAAAAAATCATTTACATGTATAATGTAAATTACTATGCAATTAATAACTAACTTAGTAGTAGTAATAGTGACCTTAGTATTTTGTTATATACATAAATATAAATGATGTGCATGTGTATATATACATACAGTAGGTTATATAGAGTAAGTTAAATATATATATATATGTGGTTAGATATATACAGAGTCAGAATTCTATATAGAAAAAGGTGCATATATACAGGGTTGAAAATTCATATACATCCATATGTAATAGAATGTGTATATGCATAAATATATGTATATATGTATATATGAATGCATATAATAATATATATACTTATGCACACATAATACATATATAGAATATATGCATATATAGTATATATTATAATAAAATAATTATGTAAATGTTATTAAGAACAGATTGATTCTAGGGGTTTTCTAAATATAAAAATCAGAAATTTAGGAAAAAATGAAAACTTTTTATTCATTTTTCTCCTAAAAACAGACATGTTCTGTCTCCTCTGAAATGGCTGAGAGGTAATAGTAGTCCCATCTAATGAATATTCCTGTTCTACATGACTTCCTTGAAAACTTCCTCTTTATTTTAAAGACAAAAGACATGAAACATACCTCAAAGTGCAAACTATTACACATAGTTTGAAATCTAGGATACTCTCAGACATATGGGGAGATTTAAAAGAACATCATGCTTTTGATTTGAATTCCCCATATAGTTTTTTAAACAAAATTCACAGTAGGTGCTAAAGAAACCCTACTCTGTGCTGTCACGGCCAGGTTTAGCTTTTCCCTGAATGGTTGGATGGTGTGCCCAGCTGCTTATACTTCTGTTATCAGCTTTTGCCTAGCAGCATACAACAAATAATGCACTGCTGACCCCAAGAAAAAATATATTTATGGAGGGACCTAGAGAGTATTATGCTAAGTGGAATAAGCCAGTCAGAGAAAGACAATTATCACACGATCTCACTCATATGTGGAATATAATGAACAAAATAAACCAATGAACAAAATAGATCCAGAGACATAGAAGCACAGAACAGACTAATGAATCTCAGAAGGAAGGTGGGGGTGGGTCAGTGATTGGGAAGAGATCAACCAAAGAACTTATATGAGTATATCCATAACTCATGGACACAGACAATAGTGGGGGGAAGGCCTGGAGGGAAGGGGTGAGAGGGCAGGTACAAGGTAGAAGGGGTCAATGGGGAAAAAAAGAGGACATGTGTAATACTGTCAACAATAACGATAAATTAACAAAACAAAAAAAAACACAAAAAAGAAAGGCTCCTGATGTCCAACTGGGCTCCAGTTTGCAAACGGGGCCTAAGAGCCACTGATAACCAGGGGCCGCTCACACAAGCTGTGCTTCAGGGAGAAGCCTGCCCTGAAGCGCCCGCCTGCACAGCGTCCCTGCTGCCTGAGTCCGCCCTTCCAAAAGAGCTCCTGGAATCCTGTTTCAACCAACAGAAGTGAGGCTTTCCCCATACAATTGAAGTTGTACAGCTATATCCCCATTAGCATCTTCATTGACCAATCAGGGTGGCCCCACTCTGATGAATCAGGACAGTGCTTTTGGGACCAAAGTAGAAGAATTTGGAGTCCTTATTTGCATGAGGAGAAACCAATAGGGGACTGGGGCTGGGGCTTCTCCCTCTGCAAGTCAGCTCCCTCTAGTTCCAGAAGTTCACTTTCCCTTTGCAGTGAAGACTATATTTCCCAGCTGGAGTTGAAACATCAAAGATGTCTTGATGGAGTGAACAGGAGCAGAGCTCTCTAAAGGAAGAGGGGTGTCACTGAAGAATGCCTGGAGGCCACCTCCCAGCCCTGCTCGCCTGTAGCCTTCCATAGCCGTGCTGAGTCAAAATTGAGCTGTAACACTCTTGAGCTGTCTCACAATTGTGCTGTGCAGCCATGCTTATCACAATTGAGCTGTGTGCACTGAATAAAGTTTCCTTCCTCACAACACCCCAGGTTGGAGATCTCTGTTGGTATTGCATTGGCACAATGACTATTGGTTGATATTACTTAGCACTATGATAAGCCCACTCTGTTCTAGGACCTTAAGATATATCATCTCCATCCTCACAACTACCCCCATGCAGATGTCATTGCTACCTGTGTCATAGGTAAAAAATGCCATTGCACAGAGAGGAAAATGACAAATATTAGAATAATAATTCTAGGTAGACATAAAGCTAGTTAATGTCTTACAAGATAATGAAATCTGGGGATTATGTCTTTTCTATTGCACAAACATAAGTTAACATGTAACTTCACAGTATTGACCAGTGAGAAGCACAACCAGATGACAAATACGTTCTTGTAGAGACTTAATAATCATTGAGTGAACTTGTTACAAGTTGCCCAGGATAACATTGAAAGTTCACACAGTACCCTCTTTTCATTTCCAAGTTTTAGATAGTTTTCTCTTAATAATCCATTCATACATTCACCTGGTTTATGAATGCCTTCTCTCTGTCACCCAGCCTCTGCACACTTGTCAAGGAACATCCAGGTATCCCACCCAGGATGAATTGTAAAACCCTTGGCTTCCATAACACCAAGTCCCCTTGATTGAGCTGAGTGTGCTCAGCTCATCACTGCTGAGCTATTTCACAAAGATGAACTTCCCTGCAGGTCCTCTGACACCACTTATAGTTAAAGTCTCTGAATCCCCTGGGAATCATAAGCAGGTTTCCCTCACCATCTGAAAGCAGAGTGGTCCTATGAAACCTTTCACAAGCCACAATGGTGTAAAGCAAAGAAGCAATTACCATTAATGGTGTAAAGCAAAATTCCTCTTGGAATTTATTTCCATTGTCAAGTACTCATGTAGCTCTTTTGTAAAATCAAAGTGGTATAATGCAAACTTTCAAAAAGCTAGGGGTACCTACAGGCCTTTGACACACTGTGAACGCGGGTGATTAAGGACGGCTTCACTGTCAGTGTGTGCTCACAGCTCAAGCACACACATCCTCTGACCTCTTCCCAGGAAGAAGTGTGCACAGCTGTTGAGTATGTCCTGTCAAAAGCAGGGATCAATCAGAAGTCGAAAAGAATATAGGAAGGGTGTGCTGATGGGCACCCTCAGAGCCTGAGTGGAGCAAGTCTAATAAGCTCTGTCAGGGACAAACTCATCTTTCTGAGAGAGAAAGCACTCATGGCAGCAGCCTCTGAGCTTAGGCACTGCTGTGGGCACAGGTCTGGGCAACCCACCCACGGAGGGTGTTGGATGGGAAGCCCCCGTAACAGCCTCTGCATGGCCGTCTCATCTAAGGAAGGGATTTGCCAAGTGGAATTTCTGTTCTCCCACCTCCACACACCTCTCAGCCCCCATCTCAACCACTCACAAAGAAATGAAAAGCAACAAAGAAAACTAATTACCTTTGGGAAAAAACTACAAAATAAATGAAACTGGATGTCAGATCGCCATTCACTTAGCTTGCCAAGTCCATCTATATAGCTGCGGCTTAGCAGGGATCTGACTTTGTCAAATGTGATTTGTTTTGTGGCAAGAAAGCTTTTGATCTGGGCATTAAAGTCAGCTGGGCTGCAAGAAGCACTTTCTGTCAGCAGGAAGCCGCGGGGCTGTGGGTTAGACCTGCTCAAAGTGAGGGGAAGGTTTTAAGTTACTTTATATGATTAAAAGCAAATAGGAAGAGTCATCTCTGGCCCCGGGAGAGGAGAGGTTTGTACTTTTTCCCCCATCTCCCTCAAATATAGTTTTGCAAACAGTTATATTTACCTTTTGTTCCTTGAAATGCTGATTATTCTTCTACACTCAATATATTTTGGAGGTGCCTGCTTGTGTAAGGTGAGAATTCGGTTGCCATGGAGAATTTGATTTTTTATGTCAAGGCATTTTGAGCTTTCTGGGCTCATGGGCTAGTGAGGAGGCTTAAAGCTCCCACCTCCCTCGAGTACAGCGTCCACACCTTTTCCTCCCTTGGCAGGGAGGTGACACGTAGCCAAGGACACAGGAAGGTCTGCCCTTGCTCCCCAGTCTGGCATATTCAGTCCCTGTGTGAAGAGTGTAGATTGAGACAGGGCGGGAATCAGGGTTCTCACAATTAGCATGATACCAGTTGTCTAGGGACTTGTTCCAGATACCTGGGTGACAGTCCTGAGGATCCAATTTCACAGGCAGCACTCCAACACCCACTTGCAAAAAATAGAGCAAGTCTCCCATCTGGATTGATTGAGCCAGACATGATATGGATAGAATCTAATCTGTTTAAAAGGCAGGGAGGTGCACAGAAAGCTGTCACTGGATTCCCTCCTCTCCCCTTGAAAGGCCCTTTCCTGTTTTTCAGCACCTTTTCATGCACACTCTCCCTGGCTCCCGGAAGCATGGACCCTGAGTGGGAACATGGGTGTCACCTGGGAGCTTGTTAGGTATGTAGAACTTGACCTTCATCCAAATCTGCTGGATCAGAACCTGAGTTTCAGCAGCTCCTGCATTTGCAAACTCAAATTTGAAATGCACAGTTCTAGAGCATCCCTGAATCTTCTGCCCCTTCGTTCTTACCCATATATCTCTTTTACTCTGGAATCTTGGGGGATGGAAGTGTTAACCTAAATATAAAAGGTCTTTCAAATTGAGAGGCAACAAGCATTGATTTGAGATGAAAAATAGCTATCAGTGAAGCACTGATTGAGGCAGAAACCCAAAGAGAGTTCCCTTAGGAGACTAAGGCAAAGGTTTTTCTGGGAAAGGGGGAACCACTGCATCAGTAGAAGGGAGGCCTTTCTGTTGGTGCAGAAAAGTGAAAATTGTGATGCCAATTCTAAATGTTTTTAATTTTCAGTCCACTAGTCATAATTGCTTTCTTACTGTGGGGAAAGTGAAAACACTTAGGCTTTCTTGCCACCTTCTCTTGGCGAAGGCCCCAGTTATATAAACATGATATAGCACAGTCGTAAAAGACGTCATGCTAGTTAACTAATGTCTGACCCATCCTTGGCTGAGAGCCACTATTGTTGTGGCCCCTATAAAACTGCCCTGGGACTTTCAGAGGTGTGGTTTTGTCCTCGGGGTGTGGTTTGCCTCCCATGTATGCCCAGCTGGCCGCCATCAGGAAGAAGGGTGTGGATTTGTCTATCCTGTACATTCGGTTGGCTGCAACCGAATAAAGAAATGTCTCACCTTCCTTTGGCTCCACAATCTTTTGTGGGACTGTCTGGTTCTAGTGTGAACCTCCCAGGCTTTGATTGTCAGCATTACACTTATTATCTTTGCAAACAGCTCTTTGGGGCACAATGTTACTTTACGTGCAGTTTAAAGGTATTTTGCCATTTCAACATTCCAAAGGTTTGAGACCTAATACGTGCAAGGCAGTTCCTCTGGGATGGCAGCTCTGGCTCCATTTTAAAGTGGCTTCATTTTTATAACTGCTACAGAAGGAAAGCAAAGATGGATAAGTTATTATGAAGAAGGATCGGTGCTAGAAACTAGAAAGTTAAGCCCGATTTTTATCATTATGTTAATACTAAAATAGTTGGTGCTATTCACATTTTTAAAGATGAGAAAAAAGATTCAGGGAGGTTAAGTCACTGCCCTAAAGATACACAACTAATTATCGGTAGGATTCGGATCTGAATTTAATTCTGTCTACTCCATATGAACAAATATCTTTATTCGTGTTGACCTGAGTATAAATGCTGTTGGCATCATCGCCACCCTTTCAGGTAATAGTCACCCCTCTCAGGCAATAGCCACCCCTTTCATTTCAAGCATTGCCAGTGTTTTAACAGCAAAGGCTGGACTTTCAGGCATCAAAGGAGAAAGAAAGATGTGCCTTCCATGCCTCTTCAGTGCTCCTAAAGTCACATTGTGGCCTAATATGCTTATGGGCAAAATTGTTCTTGACCTAGATATTTAAACAATGCCCTGGGCCTCTCTCTTACTAAGACAGCTATAGAGCATTGGGAGATGTACATGAGATATGTGTGAGAGAGATGCAGAATAGAATCTGTGATTGGACATGGGCCTTGAGATCCTGTCTCAAATGCGGTTAAATCCAATGTGATGACCTTTTCTGTTCAGACAGAGTGATTGCAAAGCAAAATGATATTAGGATCATAGGAATACTTTTGCTCACTAAAAATATAATGCTTCAAAATTCTAAATACCCACATTTGGCCAACAAAAGTTATAGATAAGGCTTTGTAAGCCAATCCTTACATTTTTTCCTGATAGCCAGTCACTTCCTTTGACAGGCCAAGCTGACAATTTTTTCTATGTGGTGCTCTTCAGAATGCTTGCTCAGTGAATCACCATTGACATCGCTAATATTTTGCAGAGACAAGATCTTATTTGGAGATTGAGAGGTGTCCATATTTCTATTCCTTGAACAGTGTGGTGGTTATAAGGTCATTCACCTTGTAATAATTAATTATTTGTTGGTGAGAATTTTTTGCCTATGTTTTATTTCACATTTAAAAAAAGAATTAGAAATAAACTTTTTAATGAGGACAAGCTGCAGAGCTGTGCATTGGGTTCAACAATGCCATCCTCAGTGTCATCTTCATTCTGGAGCTAGCATGGCCGCCCAGGATCTCTGCCAAATGCAATGTCCTGGGAAAGGAAGAGCTCTTGGCATTGGCCTCTTGAGGCTTCTTTTCAAGCCACCAATTGTGATTCCTCAGAACAACTGTAAGATGAACATCACCCAGGAATGTGTTAGAAAACGCAGATTGTCTGGGCTTACCTTAGACTACCTGAATCAGAAAGTCTAGTCAAATAACCCAGAAACCCCTGTTTGTCCAGGCTCCCCAAATAATTCTGATGCAGTACAGTGGGAAAACCCATGCTTAGAGCAATGGCACTTTCCTAGGACTCAGGGGTCAGGATCCGGGACCCAGACCACCCAGTTCCTCCACTCCCACATCAGCAGCAGTCCCCTCAGGTCCACTGAGCCATCACTTGGTCATGTGTCCACCCCTGGATGCCATCACCATCAAGGGGAGGAGGGGTTACTGCTGACCGGATATGGGGAGGAGGGTAACCAACCAGGCCGCTTCCTCTCTTCCTCAAGCTGTGCCTCCTGCCTTTTGTCTGGTCTCATTACACATCTTCCAGTCCAAAGAGTAACTTCTTGATGGAGGTTTGAACAGATACCAGGGTTTTCCTCATGGATAAAAATACATGGTGAAGCTTTTGGGGGTAAAACAATTAAATACGCTTCTCTTTAACCAGTTTGTGCCCATAGTCAAAAACCATATGAGCTGTCATATATTATCTTATGTGATCCTTGATAAAGTAGACTCTAACTATATAATTTTTTTAGAAGTAGAGAAATGACTGTAACAAGGTCACAGAGTAGAAAGTAAATCCCAGATGTAGACCAGGCTCCAGCTTTCCCACAGCATTGCCCCAGGAAAGCAGGACAGATGCAGGTGCTCAGCTGTGCTCACAAGAGGAAAGCTCTAAGTGGCAATACCACAGTGTGAGACTTGCAGTTTTATATGACTTCCAATTCACTTCTACACTTTCCCTTCAGAGATCTTGGGAGAGTCTTTTTTATTTTCCTATATGACTAAAAATAGGAAGAGTGTCTTATCTTGCTGCTGAATCTCTTACACAGCTTTACTCGTGGATGGAATTCAATAATTATATATCCATTAAATCAGGAATAAATTACCCACTAAAATCCCCTGAGCCTGAGCAGCGGATGGGTAGAGTTAGACAGGATTGATTTGAGGAGTTAAAACAGAGTTATGCTTCCCCACTCTGAGAGGAGTTCTGGAGCAAGGTTAGGCATAGAAAGTCCTACAGGGCTGGGAATGTTCCCTGGCTGTGCTGTCTGACAGGCTCACCTCCAGCTACACATGGCTATTGAAATATGGCTACAGCTTCTAAGTTTATAAAAATGCCTTGGTGTTTTTATGCAAGGGGCATAAATTTGAGATGTCATCGTTGGGACTGAAGTCTCCATTTTTTTACACCCGCATGCACTCCTCATCACCTCCCTTGCTTCTTGTGTAACTTCTTCACTGTGTCAGGCGCAGCTGGATATTCTTTCTGATCCATGAGAACCTTAGCAACCCCACTCTCCACCAAGAAGATTCTTGTTGTAGGCCATCCCAACAGAACTATCGGAGCAATGAGCACCAGAACCCTTCAGCTCTCTTCTATAGACACAGAGACGCAGGGGTGTGTGGCCAAATCTGTGCACTGTCACAGGGCTCTTGGTGTCTATATCCCTGACTTCATTTTAGCACAAGGCCATCTTAGAGGCTAAGTCCAGATGGGACCTCTGTTCAAAATATCTGTGGGATTGTGATCTCTGGAGACAGGCTGTGAGGGAAGGATGTGGGGAAAGCTACCAAGAAATGTGGTCTCAGCTAAAGTCTACCTTCCTTCAGATTCCAGAAGAAAATTCTGGACCACAAGTTGCACCATAAATATTAGTCAGGCCTTGAGATGACTGGCTGAGGTAGGGACATCGAGAGTGGTAGCTTCCCAAGCAGGAAGGCTTCTGTTTGTCCCAGAGCAAACCCCTGGAGGAAGGGTGACGAGTTCTGTCAGCACCCACAGCTGGGGAATAAAGCCGCCCTCTAAAGAGGATCTGAGTGGAGCCTGAAGACATCTCCAACAGGACTACTTCCAACCCCAATAGCTCTCTCTTCCCTCACCTGCCCAAGGGTTTTCTCTCTGTGCTGCAAACACTGCCCTGCCCTCCAGCAATCTTTAATCCCTGCCTAAGAGAGTTGTACAAAATCCTTAGCTGCCTGCTGCTCTGGTATAACCCTAAAGTGCATCCTACACTGTAGGATTATACTCACCGGTGGGAATGGCTGGCTAGGGGATGCGCCTTGGATGGACTCTCTTTTATCCCAGTCTCATCTCCATGGCCTTCACCTCACTCCCTGGTGTCAATTCCCAAATTAACTACTTACACTCAAATTCGTGTCTCCTCGCTGACTTCTGGGAATCCCAACTCAGTCTCACCCAGAGAGCCCCTCCCCTTTCTTGTTCGGGAGTCAGCCTGTTAGAAACCTGGGTCTGACTCAGATCCACACCTTTCCCTTCCTTAAAGAAATTTCCCCTTTGAGCTCCTTGGTTCTTTCCTGCCACCTGGCCTCCTGCAGGGCCACTCCATGTTTTCCAATGGGTTTTTGCCTTTTCTGAAACTCACTGGCATTTGGTCACATTCCCATTCTCCTTTTCCGCAGGGGCTGGTTAGTCCCTAAGTGTGCAGATAAAAGGGAGGGAGCCCCGATCAGGACCAGTATGCCATTCCCAGGTCCAATTGCACCTGCCCCGCAGCAGAAGGATGGTGCCCAGTGTGCCAGCCATCAGCCTTCCAGACTCAGGAGTTTTCGCCCGGCCACAGGGACTCTCACAAATGAACCAGTGTTCTGAGGAAGTGCAGGAAGCCCTCCTGAGCACTCCAAGCAGGCTTGTGCTGTTATCACTCTTTCCCGTCCTCTACAATGTTAAATATTTATGGGGAGCCTCTCATTAACATCACTAGGTAGTTTGTGCCTGAAACATTTCAAACCTTTGCTCACAGAGGCACTGGCTGTTTAATAATTAAAGATGCAGCTTGTAATTCAACTCAGCATCCCAGTCACTTGTGAGAGTGTCTTGTCACATTTAGGGCCTGTGTAAAACGGGAAGGCACAGGACTGGGAAACCTATTCCCTACAGTGTTCATTTCAGGGTTTTCAAAAGTGGCCAGGCTGTGTGCTTTGGACAGGTCAGGTATGAAAATGTTATCTGAGACTCTTAGCTTCTGCTGGTCTTGTACCAAATGGACTCTGGTTTTGAAAGATAGTTGTAAAATATTGCCTAGCGGAGACCTGCTAATTCATCTTGTGCCCATTTCCAGTGTGTGACATTAGTCAATTCTCATCTCCCTTCCTGAGTTAGAAGAGGAAATAAGTGTAGAAAGGGAATTTCTGCATTTTTGACCAGTTATTTTGTTTCATGCTTAGAGGCTCCCCTAGCATGTGAAGTTGGGAATGAGCACTGTGGTGTAGAGGGCGGAACAGAGAACTGAGCATCAGAAACCTGGGTCTCATGTTCTTTAAACTTTTCTTAGAATTCTCCATGTGAGCCATTTTCTGTTTGCTTAAGACACTGGTTCCTGATTAAAACTTCAGGCAGAGACAAGAGATTAGAACTGGGCTGGAAACTAGTCTCTCACCATATAACCTGGATGGGCTAGTTGGTTCCTTGTGGCTGCTAGATTCTCTGGTGAATAAAAATTAAAAATACTATTGCTGATTGCTATGAGAATCAAGGGAGACAGTACAAAGTCTGCAGTGTGCATTGTGATTCTCGTGAGAATTGTAAGAAGAGAGCAGAGGAGGGGCAGCAAGAAAGTGCCTGTCCTTGCTGCCCAGAGGTGTGCAGATGAATGGTTAGGAGCTTGGGTTCCTGGCTCCTGGTTTTCTGTGTTTGAATCCCCCCTACTCCACCACTTACTAGTTGTGTGATCTTAGAAAACCTGCCCAATCACTCTGGCCTCAGTTTCCTCACCTGTGAAATGGGATAATAATACCCATCAGACAGAGCTACTGGGATGCTGCCCAGGAGCTAAGGCAGTGCCGAGCACTGAGCAAAGACTGTTAGCTGATGGGGGACAGGAGTGGACTCTCCCAGGGCGTGTGGAAGGGAGGTGGTGAGAAGGAGCCAAGGGCTAACTGGGAGTGAAAAGAACTGCCTAAGCAGGAGGAAAGATGGGTATTTCTGAATTCATGAATTTTCAGGTGTCCTTGGCAATTATAATTCTGACATTAATTAACCATCCATGTTGAGTTTGGGGGTTAGGAATCAAACTGGAGCAGAGTGTCCATCTTTAGATCCAGAAGAAATTTCATATTGTTATTTTTGCTTGTTTTTAATAATCAAAACTAGTATTTTGTATTGAATTAATTTGGATCTTTAAATATATAAATAATGAAGCTCTTATCAGTCAAATACTGGAACTGAAACCTCAGAAGCCATCTCATCCTGTATTTCCCAATTTCCCAAGCCACTTGGCATGTCTTGTGCACCTTTCTAAAAATACAGGTTCCCAAATTAGGCTCCTGAACCATATATCAAGGGTTAGGTCAAGGAGTTTGCTCGTGTGCCCTTCGCGAGCTCTCCAGGTGTTTCTGATGTTGAGCACATTTGAGAATCTCTCATCTCATCTACTGGCTGGGGTATAGCTGGGTCTGGAACCAGGTCTCATTTTCAGTTCATCCCCCTCCATCTTTTCCCCTGAAGTCCAATCATGTAGTTCCAGAGTATGAGGCTTGGGGCGAGCTAGCAATGTCCTAGATAGGACCTCCACATCATTCAGCATCCCACGCTTGAGAACTAAGGAAAAGCTCTGATGCTGCTGACATCTAAGGTGAGGTTATTTTTTCTTTCAAAATTAAAATGATTCTTGAAATTTCCACTAAATTCCTCTAAGTTTAAGCCATGGGATTTATGGAAATTGCAGTTAATAATCACTGATACCACAGCCACAATTACCATCAGCACTGTCTTAGTTAGCACCTGTAACTTGCCAGACACAGGTATCTGTGTCCTGCACCTCCAATTTAGACAATGGTTCAGACAGAAAGCGAGCATGGGTACAGGGTGTCTTTAGAGGAACTGCAAATAGTATCTTCAGGCTACTCTCATCACTTGGGAACACGTTTTTTGTTCTGTAGAAAGAACAAAATGTTTGCCATAGCAACCACGGCTACCCTGGGTACCCAGCCCATTGCCTAGGTGCAGGGAGCTCCTTCGAGGCAGGGAGGGTCCCTGGCAGTTGTCACCGAGAGCTTTCCTCCTCTCAATAGCTAGGGCTGAGGCTCCTGGGCTGGGATCATCCTTGATGTGCTAATGAGTACTAACAGCAACACTTCCATCTGCTTAATTTCAGGGGATTAATAAATTAAGGTTTTTACTGCGGGCAAAAGGGAGATGTCATTTTTTTTTTCTCTAGACAAATTTGAAGAACTCTTTGTTTTAGCATTAATTCCCCCTCTGTTTGTTTGCCTTTGGTCAGTCTTTTGTGATTTTATACTTTCAAGGTAATGGGGTGAATTCCTTGTCATTTTTTTTGTTTCATACTCAACATAATTCTTATCATATGTGCATATGAGGAGAATAATGAGAATAAATCAGGGAAAAACTCTAAACCATGACGTGGATTCCTGGGGGTAAAAGAGAAATAGTTAAAGTTTGAGGAGTCTTACAAAAAGTCACAGTCGTGTATCATACCACCAGCTGTCAAGTTGCTATACACATTCTGTGCAATAAACCATATAAATATGACTAATGAGATCTCAGTTTATGAAAGAAGGACCAGCTGATCATAGAGAATAGTTCAGTGCGAAACGCATAGAAGTCACTTAGAAGGAGCACCCTTCCGCTCAGAACTCACCACTCAGGTTTCTCTCTAGCAAGCTTTAATACTGTTGCTATCGTGGAGTTCATACAACTTGGGTTTTTTTCTCTTAAGAAGAAAGAGGCCTCTTGGAATGGAAAGATGAAGTGGAAATAAAGAGGAGGTGCAGGGTGATTTTACATTTCTTGCAAATGTAAAATCTTCTTTTTGAACATTCCTGCCAGTTTTGAGGACTTGGGGTGTGAAGGTGATACCCTGCTCACCTAGGTGAAGACGGAGCTCAGTGATAAATACGCATGTGCACATGGGGGTGAGGAGAGCTCAGTGATAAGCATGTATGTGCACATGGGGGTGAGGAGAGCTCAGTGATAAGCATGTATGTGCACATGGGGGTGAGGAGAGCTCAGTGATAAGCATGTATGTGCACACAGAGGTGAGGAGAGCTCAGTGATAAGCATGTATGTGCACACGGAGGTGAGGAGAGCTCAGTGATAAGCATGTATGTGCACACAGAGGTGAGGAGAGCTCAGTGATAAGCATGTATGTGCACACGGAGGTGAGGAGAGCTCAGTGATAAGCATGTATGTGCACACAGAGGTGAGGAGAGCTCAGTGATAAGCATGTATGTGCACACGGAGGTGAGGAGAGCTCAGTGATAAGCATGTATGTGCACATGGAGGTGAGGAGAGCTCAGTGATAAGCATGTATGTGCACATGGAGGTGAGGAGAGCTCAGTGATAAGCATGTATGTGCACACAGAGGTGAGGAGAGCTCAGTGATAAGCATGTATGTGCACACAGAGGTGAGGAGAGCTCAGTGATAAGCATGTATGTGCACACGGAGGTGAGGAGAGCTCAGTGATAAGCATGTATGTGCACACAGAGGTGAGGAGAGCTCAGTGATAAGCATGTATGTGCACACGGAGGTGAGGAGAGCTCAGTGATAAGCATGTATGTGCACACAGAGGTGAGGAGAGCTCAGTGATAAGCATGTATGTGCACACGGAGGTGAGGAGAGCTCAGTGATAAGCATGTATGTGCACACAGAGGTGAGGAGAGCTCAGTGATAAGCATGTATGTGCACACGGAGGTGAGGAGAGCTCAGTGATAAGCATGTATGTGCACATGGAGGTGAGGAGAGCTCAGTGATAAGCATGTATGTGCACATGGAGGTGAGGAGAGCTCAGTGATAAGCATGTATGTGCACACAGAGGTGAGGAGAGCTCAGTGATAAGCATGTATGTGCACACAGAGGTGAGGACAGAGCTCACTGATAAACTTGTACCTGTGGATCTCGTTCCTCAAAAGCCTCCTCCCATCGCCTCTCCGCCTTATTCATTTCCTAGGTTTTCAGAACTTTTTTCCTCCTGTCGCACATGGCCTTGAATAGCTCTGCTTGAAGCCTGAGCACCAGGTGTTCTAAGCGCCCTGGACCTCAGGTTCCTCAGCTACACTGCGGGAAGTGGCTGCTGCGTCACGGGGCGTTGTGTGTGCTAAGGTAGCTACCCTGCAGTGTCTCAGGCCCCAGTGTGCAGCGGCCTAAACACAAGGGCCACCGAGGGCTCATCCATATGACGGGTGTTACAGGTGAGGGCAGGTGTTCGGGTAGACAGGTTTTCCTCCGGCGCCGGGGCAGGGGCTCAGGGTGTTTCCTGCTGTGGCTCTTCCACAGCTCGGACCCTGTTGCAGGCTGTTCATCAGCAGTGGGTGGGAGAGGGGATAGGAAAGAGGCCCAAAGGCCAGCACAGAGCACACCTTTCTTCCACTCACATTTTTTCTTTTCTTTTTAATCCTCTCGAGGATATGTTTTTGTTGATTTTAGAGAGAAAGGAAGGGAAAGAAAGAAAAAATAATCATTGATGTGAGAGAGAAACATTGGTTGCTTCCCAGGCGCACCCTGACCAGGAATTGAGCCTGCAGACTTTTGGTGCCTGGGATGGCACTCAACCAGCTGAGCCGCCCGGCCAGGGCTCCCCTCACATTTTTCAGAGAGGACTTGTCTGTGTGGCCATGTCTCTAGTAGCGGGAGAGCTGAAACCTGCGATTACCCAGGCACGCTCAGTGTTACTGCTGCAGAGGGGGAGAGCACAGCTTAGCAAGCACCGGCTCCATCTGCCCCTGCACTCGTGTCCTGCAGGACATTTAAAACTACAGGCCACAGCAGGTGCTGCGCACAGTCTTTGTTTCTTTCCTGCATCTGAATCTTCTCAGGGAAGTGGAAAACATTTCATCAAACCAAAGCTTCAGAGCAGGAGCTGTTTACTGAGAGAACCCCGCCGTGCACTAGCAGGATGGGCCTGGGCCAGGGCAGGCCTGCCGCGTGCTGTCCATCCCTCTGTCCACATGTCCACTCCCACATGACCAGAGGCTCTCTCTGCAGTGGGGGCTGGGCTCAGGCTTCTCAGTTACCAAGGAGAAGTCCAATCGATTTGTCCAAAGATAGCAAGAAAGTAGACTCTGGAATCACTAAAATTATTTTCAGTGACATAGGTTGAAACAAAATTCCCTCTAAATAAAAATTCAATTACCTCCCAGACCCAATGCCTTGAGCAAGGTGCTGGAAGTTGGGGGCCAAGGCTTTGGTTCCATGTTGGGATGACCCTGTACGTCCAGCACACTGGCAGGTCCAGGAGAGTGGCGCCCTCCTGCTCCTCTGAGGTGTGCACGGCTGGCCCCTTGGCCCTGGCTGATCTCTCCAGCGCTTCCTCACCCCGCCTCCCTGCCTGGACAGTAGCCCCACCTGTTTCGGCTGCAGCTCCACACACTGTCTTTAGGCTTCCTGATCACCTGCCCCTTCGGTCTGTCTCTGGTCCTACTGCACCTGCGCTTACCTCTTGTGACACTTCCTTACACATTCCTTTGCACACTTTTCTTTGCACATGTCCTTCCTCAGCACCCAGCGTGTCCCTGGTGCTCAGTGAACATCTGCTGGATGAACGAGCAGGAACCTCTCAAAGGCAGAGCCAGTGATTTTTCCTCTCTGTATCCACAGCAAAACGCTGATGCCCAACAAGAAGTGTTTGGAGAGAGAGAAGCAGGGAAAGGGGAAGGAGGGATGAAGGACAAAGAAAACAAGGGGGAGGGAAGGAGATATTAGTGAGGCAGGGGATGTAAAACATGTTAACAGTGAAGGCTGTAAACAAATTCCACTAAGCATGCAGAAGATGGAAGCTGTGATGATGGGACAGAGAGAGGGAGTCCTGGAGGAAGCAGCGTTTGGGGTGGATCTTAAACCAGGAAAGCAAACTCGGTGGAGGGGAGGCCGGCGGTTGGACCAGGAACTTATCGGGGGCTTAGGCGCAGAGCCAGGGCAGAGCGGGGCACAGAGCCCCTGGCTGAGCCCGCGTCCGTCCTCTGGGCATCACCTGGTGGCCGTGTGCGATGTTACCACCCCTGTCTGATCCCCCTCTAGGAGCCGGCGGTTGGTCCCCGGAAGACTCCAACGCTCAGCAGTGGCTGCAGATGGACCTGGGGGGCAGAGTGGAGATTACGGCCGTGGCCACGCAGGGGAGATACGGGAGCTCCGACTGGGTGACCAGCTACAGCCTCATGTTCAGCGACACAGGACACAACTGGAAACAGTACCAGCAAGAAGACAGCATCTGGGTAGGATGTCTTTCCTCTTCAGATAAGTGAAACTGAGATGTGACGATGGCAACTAGTATCTTTTCTGCTGCTTTCTGCTCCCGGGCTGCGGGTAGCTTACCAGCTGTTGAGTGCTCATTGGGACATGATTAGACTACGTCTAAGCCCATCTGCAGCGTGGCTCTGGTTCCTGGACCATTGAGATGTCTCCTGCAAGTTCAGGGTTTTCCTGCTGTTCTGGGAACAGGGTAATCCACTGACAGTCTCACTTCTTTCATCTATAAAAACAGAAATACACCACCAGAGTCAGTTGTGAGTGAGAATGTGAGCCCGTTAGCTCAGTGATGCAGCTGGACCAGCGCTGCCCAGTTTGTGACTCTTGGCATGAGACCCTGCAGTCTCATCTCACGTTGGAGCCACTGTGCCCAATGGCGTTTATCTAAGGCTAGAAAACAATGGAAAGGGTTAAAAATGCAAAACAAATATAAAATTTAAAATCATTCTGTCTTTATAAATAATCTTCAGCTTGGAATTAAAGAACAGGCCCAAACAGGGGCCCCGCACTGTAAGTCCCCAACCTTGAGGCGAGGAGGGGTGCGGAGGCCTCAGACACCCACACACTGAGCAAAACACTGCTTTAGTTTAGAGCATCCCCAAGTGTGAGTTTTTCCCTAAATATACATGAATTGTGAAGATTTGGCGATTGATGGTATTATCTTCCCTTTCTTAACCCCCTAGTTCCTTCCCCGCTCATCCCTGCCAAGCGCGATTCCTAACTGCTGCGGCTTTCCACGTGGGTTTTCTTGTGCCATCCCCACTTTCATGGGGAAAACCTGCTCTTTATTCTTTGTTATTTCTTGGTTGCCCACCCATCACTATTTCTAACTGAAAATAATGGTAAGTTGAGGACTAGGATTAGTCATGGCAGACTGAATTTGAGAGTATTATCACCATCTTTATTCAGTTACTAGTAACATTAGGTTTTAATACTCATGGAGAGCATGGATTTCTTCATTAAAAAAATAAACTTTTGGAAACTATTCTACTGTTTTCTCAATTTTGAAGCCCCCATACATTTTTACAGCTTTTGTTTTGTTTTGGGTTTGAAATAAAAATTAAACACACCATCCATTTTAAGGAACAATTTTACGGATTTATGTTGACTTTAGAGGGACAAGTAGATATGGGACTGTTTATTTCCTTTGGAGTTTTCAGTCAGAACGAACTGTTTTTCAGATTCAGTTGCATTTTTGAGATAGTTTGCCTTAATTTTTTAAAAACCCATGAGCTTCGTATTCTTTAGAACCAGTAGTCTGCTTTCATAGCGTCCTCTGAATGGGGGTGCGGCTCAGGCTCCTGAACTGCTGGCTTGAGGCCGGTTCACTTCTTTGCCCTGTGGGTCTACCTGCATTTCCAAGTGGCTCCAAGCACTTTAGAGACAGGGGCCTGTCCTACGGGCCCTGGCAGCCACCATGCTTATCTTTGCTGGACACAAAGCAAGGGCGAATTTTGGGATGGTTATTTAAAGTGCTGCAGAATTACTAGGGCTTCTAGAACTGAGGGGAGGAGGCTATTTCCATCCCTACCTCCCCTCAAAATGACCTCAGCCTCCACATTTCTGGGGAAACAGCATATGCTGGGTGGGCAGAGAGGAAGGGACAGGGACCAGGCGTGCAGCAAGGAGGTGATTCCAGTGCTGGCTTCCCCAGACACTTAGGGGCCTGCAGAGCCCTGGGGAGGCAGCAGCTTCAGGGTCAGCTGGTAGGCGCAAGCAGTGGGGGGAGAAAAGACTTGGGGAGGGATCATCACAATTCCAGTTGAAAGAGCCGAATACAGTGACATTGGGCATGAACACCATGATAAGTTACGCTCAGAATCAAATTTGGAAAAATGTGCATCTACTCATACCAATATTGAGGAAACTAGCAGCTACTGAACACCAACTGCACATCACATTTGTAAGCGCGCGCGCACACACAGTTGCCTTGCATTCTATAAACTCTGGAGTTTCTATGTTAACATCTCCATGAACCAGAGGCTTGACACTCACCTCGGCCTACCCAGGCTCACATAACTAGAAACCGGTGGTGCCAGAGCACAAACTAGGATTTAGTCCTAAATATACTTGATCGTAAAACTGTACTTTCTATTTCTCCTTCACTACACCTGACTTTTTTATTTTATTTTACTGAATCACTTTACTTTTCTCATCTTAAACGTACACTTTGTCAGAACCCCTCTGTAAGAAGAATATTAAACCCCAGCGCATGGCAGAGCAGTGACACTCGCCACATGCCTTTGTTCCTCTACGATGTAAATAGTGCTCAAACCCTCAGAAGTGGTTCAGGCATCAGGAAGGCCCCGCAGAGATTCAGGCTACCTAATCATGTGCTTCATAGACACGTGTAAAATCAGAACTGTGGTTAATAATCATTGTTATTTCTACCAGATTGTTGTTGGATAAATTTTCTTGAGGGTTTTTCTCTTTTAATTTTCTTTCAAATTTAAAATTAGAAGTAAGAATGACTTTGTCAGAGTTAAGCCTGATAAAAAAGATGCGAACAATAGTCAAATGACAGGTTTTTTTATAAATCTCTCTAAGCTGTTCTGTTTAACTTTTCAGAAAAATGTCAATATCTAAAAATATCAATGTCAAATATTGACTGACTTAAGGATGGTGTATCAAAGACGGAGAGAATCTTCCGAAGGAGACTCTCACGTGGCCTTTTAAAGATCCCCCATTGTTAGATGATATGGAGTTTGGGATGCTTTCTAAAATTGATTTACCAACCAAGCCACTGCAGTGCACGCTGTGGATGGGATATCAATTTACCAGGACTTGAGAGATGTATTTTATTTTACAAAGTTCACTTCGGAACAAGAATTCTGAACATATATCTGTTCAATGTACAGTAGCAAATATTCATGCCCTAGAAATCCAATTTGTAGTGTTTCTGCTCTGGCCGGCACTGAAAGCGATGTTCGTGAGTGAGGCCACCAAGCAGCGGCTTAGCGATGCGTCGTGATTTATGGACAAGCCGCAGCCCTCACTTTGCTAAATGCTCAGGCGTGAAGGTGTCTCAGTGACAAACTTAGCAACAATTTTAGAATCTTAGCAGATCTAAAATATCTTCCTCGTTGATTTTGTAGATAGTACAAATATTAAGACTCTAACTCTGAGCAGCACCGTTAGCTGATGTTTCATAAAATGGATGAATTTATTTGGAACAAAGGAACCTCTAATTCTCTAATTAAATCCACCCAGACCAGGGTCCTCTGTCATTTTGAAAGATATGCCAGGAGAAACACTTACTATCTCTTGTATTCATGAATTATCTTATGTCTTGAGTCCTTGTGAGAGTCTGCAAAGCCTTCATTGATCCATCTTTTTTTTATATACAACTTCTACGTATTCTAAAATTGCATTTTTCTCTATGTGTATTGGCACTCTCCTCTATTTTCTAGTATTTATCACTCTGGATTTTCAAAGACATGTGCTTGTGTTTTAATATATAGTGCCCTTTTTTAAAATCATCTTACCCACATTGCTCATGGTCATGCACAAGTCATTCAGGATCCTTTCCCCCTTCTCCTATTAGACTAAATATCTCCTTTTCAATCAATAGTAAGATTTCAGTGATAATTTTAGTTGTATTTCTCTTGAGCAATCTCCCCTCCCCAATCTTTCTGGGAAAATCAATAATGCCAAGTATTCTAGGTATGGACACAAAAGCCTTATATAAGGATACAAGTAAGTTATTTGTTTTGTGTCCAATGTCCTCCTTGGTGGCAAGTTTTACATCCATTTTGGCTACAATAGCATAGTCAGTGAACTCCCAAGAATTTAATAATTTATGACTGGGCAAGAAACAACTACAAGGATTTTCAACCCACAAGATAAACTCTACCAGATATTAAAGTGTATTTCACTCATCTCAAAGGTAATTTCTAACGTCACAGACCCGGAGTCCCATCACCTTTTGCCTTGTTTCTTGGATGTGTAAGATGAATGCATCTCAATTCTCTTAACCTCTTATAACAAGAACTTCACCACAGAACCCCATTGTGCAAAAACCAAGGAGGAGCCTTCCCTAAGTCCCCAACATCATGTCACAAGTGATGAACAGATCGAATCACATTCCCAAATGATTTTAGTTTTTAGGACTTTATTGAGCACATTGGATAAATATTTGCCTTTCTTGAGCACTTTTATACATATGTAAAAGCATTCAAACCAACTTTTTGATATCTAATTCCAAGTGTTTCTGACTTGGAGACTTTAATGTCACCTAAAAACCTTAATGATTTTCATAGTCCTCCTTCTGCATTTTATTTATAAAGATAAGAGAATGTAATAATTAGAAGCCATCTGTAAGGATCCTGGATTTTTCAATTTCTCTTTTCAGAAATAATTTACCTTTTTAAATGCCATCTTCGTATAATCAATGGTAAAGCCATATCCATCTTTGTGGGATACTTGTTTGACTTGTCCTTTGAAAAAGTTTTCTAATGAACCCCTCTCCACTACTGGTTTCAGACAAGTATATGCTGTTGGTAAATACTTCAATATTGAGCACGAAGAATTAGTGGCCTGATTTACCTATATGTTCACTCATTTCTTCCATGTTCCCATTTATTTAAGCATTCACAATCAGCCTCTGTAATGGTACCATATATTATTCCTGATGCCATAACATAAGAAGGCTCACTCATGAGGGATGCCAGGACCACAGTGATATGGACTTTTGTGAGGGGGAAAAAATCTTAAAGAGTTGAAGTCATTGATTAAAACAAGGAATTTTACAAGGCTGGCATCTATGAATGAAATCAGAACAGTTTAGAGTATAGTATCCAATGGGTCATAGAGAATCCAGTTCATTTCTCTGGTGTCTATATCCCTGGATGCTCAATTCAGTGTGTCAGTTACTCATAAACTGGGCATTCATTATGAGTAGGCACTTTGTAAAATTAACAAATATATCATTTAATATCTTCTAAATAATTCTAATGACTCATTTCTATTGTATGGAAGAAGACATCGAGGCTTAAAAAGGCCCAGGAACTTAGCCCATGTCACGCAAGTAGTGCTGTGGGTCCATAAAGTCTGAGCACCTACACAAACAGATAATGCCTTAGCCCTGGGTGACAGGATGGGAGTTCACACCCAGTATTCTCAGAGTGCTGTGCAACCTGGGCTGGGATTCAGGACACTCTGTGCTACAGCAGGGAAATAACCAGATCAGCCAAAACAAAGTGGAAATTCAAGTTCCACCTGCATGGTACACCTCCTGGGAAAAAGCAAAACAAAACTGGGTGGGCATGAAGACTCCCAGAATGCATCCCAAACACAGTGTATTCTTTTCTGCTAGTGATTCTACTGTTAGTGGTGTGCTCATAACTGTTTCAGAAGAAAGGTTGGGATTAGCTCTTTGACCTAAATCTTCATGTGATTATTACGTAAAACAGATCATCAGGGCTGATGTTGGGAGAGACTGATGTTCATGAAGCTTAATCTCTCTCCCTCCACTGGTTACACATTGAACCCCAGCGTTTGCTCCTTCGACATGGACATGAAAATGTCTCCCTCCTCCTGCACAGGATGGCCTTTCATATCTTCCAACAACTGTGGGCTTTGATCCCATTTAGTCACTGGCACAATCCCTCATCCTCACTGAGCCCAGTACCTTCACACACTCAACTACCTTCACAAGGTTGACGCACGCACCCTCACTAGTCCACCACTCCCCTCTAAATATACTGTATATAATTATTTTATATTTATTAATATTTAGTTTACAGTTTTCTCTTATAAAAATTATGCTTCCTCTTCCCAAACACATCAGTCCTTCACTATAGTCTTCTTCAGCTGGTATAACAGGAAGGTCTAGGTTTCCTGAGCTCTGGAGTCTTTTCTAATGTGAAGGGCTTGTGTGTTACCCAGCACTGTTCTCATGGGGTCAATTGAAAGAATGGATTACACATTTAGTCATGAGTTCTCCAATTTCATCCCCAAATGACTTCCAATCTCTCTGGGAGATGCCCTGATCTTCATGATTTATACACATTTATTCTGCCAATTTGGCTTAGAACATCCTGAGTATTGATCGCTGTTTGATATAATTTGTTCAGCTTACCAATTTTAGAAAACAATTGATTACCATAAACATATATCTTTTAAACTCTCATTATGTGACAAACACTGTGCTGTATGTTGGGCAGAAAAAGGGGCACATGATGTGATTGATCCCTTCTGAGATGTGCAGGACCATTAAGGAGACAAAGGATGACCCTGCAGGACAGCAGGCGCGGGTGAGCAGCACTGACAGCAAGGCAGATGCATGGGGCTGTGGAGAAGGTGGGCTGGGGTTGAATGCCCAGGAAGGACTTCGATGGGTCAGAAGACAGTGATTGTGTTTGTTACCTTGGCTTCCCAACAACTGCAAAGCGCTGAGTGCCTAACAAAATCTCCACAAATACAGGAAGGATAGAAGAGAAAATGATGGAAGGGGGAAGTGTTTACAGCAGGAGAAATGCCATAAGCAAGATCTTCAAGCAAGATGTGTCAGATACATATTGAGACACACTGAATTAATCAATTAGGTACAAGATTTCCCTTGTCACTTATGGAAGGTAAATGTGGAGAGGGGGCTGGTCAGAGATGTAGGTGCTAGCACCCCCTGTCTTCTTTACTTACAGACCAAAGAAAGTAATTCATTATTGCTAATTGGTTTTATGCTGATGCTTTTGTGTTAAATAACAAAGATCACTTACTAGAAAATGCTATAAAATACAGTGTTCAAAATTTTGTTGATAGTTTCTCCTTTGCTCTTCCACAGGTACATACATATGAGCTTTTAATATAGATATTCATTTCATACTTGGTCATTATTAGAAACTCAGATAAGAACAGAGCATGCTTAGAATCTTGCCCCTGATTCAATGAAGACCAGCAAGGCCAAAGCAAGTTTTCACCATGCACCAGACCCACGGAAATGAGGCATGATGGGAAATGCAGGGGCTGTGATTGGGGTCAGAATCCGCTGCACCACCGGTTGCTTGCATGGCATTGAAAATGTCACTAAACCTCACTGTGCAGATCATTCTCCCGTCCTGGCAGACACACACCTACAATCTTCTAGGCCCTCTGCATGCTCTCCTCCACACTTCCCTGCTCCACTCCTTGGGGTATGGGCTGCCCTGAATGACAGAGTGAGAAATGCATAGGGGGGGAAAAAACCCTTCATGGTGGATCCAGCTCAGAACAGAGAAGAAAAGGCCCTCAAAACCTAATATACCCTCCGAATCGTCCCCATCATTCTATCCTAAGCACTTACTGACCTTAGAGTCTCTTATCGCTGGATGGGGCTCTGCAGAAAAGGGAAACATTGTGGATGCCACGGCTGGTCCTCAAGCCATAATCTGCAGGCTTCCCCTGGCCCTCTTATTTCACCCCGAGTCCTTGGAAGCTCCTCTCTGATGCCCACTTGCTTTCCTTTCTCAGACCTAGAATGTGCTGAGGTGTCTCAGAGAACTTCCAACAGGGGTCTAGCCTCTGAGGAGTTCATACTGCCACTCGCTTATATATGTGTCATTTAAGCATCTCACATGAGCAGGGAATCAATGTGGAGTTGTAGTATTAATATTCATACGGGCACCTTCTAGGGGAGAGCAGAGGCTGACAGTCTCCTACAAACCAGGTGCATTTGTAATGGGATAGGATCTAAAAGCTGATATCAAAGCTGAGGATCAGCTTAAAATTAATTCTCCCAAATTCACTGCTATTAAATTAATCTGATCGTTAAGGTACTTAGTGGTTCACAGGAAACTTGACTTAAAATCATATTATTAATATGTATAAACCAGTTAGATTTTGGAGATACTTACCTTAGATTAGGAGTAATTGTAAGTAATATCTGAAATTTAACATGTAACAAAGCATTAGATGTTTTATGTAACTATATTGAATTGATATTTGCTAGGTACAATGACTGAGAGGAAGAAATCTTATTAACCCCCTATTTGTTTAGTCTTTAATATATACATTTATTAATATTTAGTTTATTAATATATATTTATCTATGACTTTGATAAATGACTAAAACTCTAGAAGGCTCAGTTATCTCCTCTGGAAAGTGGGTACAGTGAGTGTACTCACCTCAAGTGATCTGTAGAGGGGAGACTCTCAAAATTGTATGTTCATCCAATGTCTGACAAGGCTCCATAAGACATGGATTGCTGTGTCCCCCTGCAGAGCTTCTGATCCAGTAGGTCTGGGGAGAGCTGAGAATATGTACTTATAACAAAACCCTGGGAAATGCTGGTGCTACTTGTTGGGAGCTCACTTTGAGAACCACTGTGTAAACTAGAAATGGGTTAATGCATGTAAGCTTTACACAGTGCTTAATAAATAAGGGTTCTCATCACTCTCGTCACTACTAAAGGTAGGTGCATGTGATATACCTATTGAAGACACCCAGAGGACACTCACCCTTACTGGTTTTTCTTTGGGCTTTGTATACAAAATGGAAAGGAAACTTAATAAGTCAGCATTTTGTGTGTGTGTGCGTCTGCGTGTGTCTCTGTGTGTAATAAAATAAATGCCCAGTGGAGAAGGTAAGATCTCCCTGTGGTTACAGGCAAAGCTAATTACCCAGCCAGGCTCATTACAGACAATTAGCTGAGAGTCCTGATAGCCGACAGAAGAGCTAGTGAGAGAGTCTGGGGAGCCACTGACACCTAAAGAAAAGGATTCTTGGCCAAAGTCTGAAGCTCTAGTGTCTACTTGGCTCTAGCCAGACAGAAAAATCACAGGTCTGGCAGGAACCTCAAGGAGGGAAGAGTCCCTCAAGTGTTTAAAATCAAAGTGTGAAGGAAGCAGGCTTCATTAAGTTTATCGTCACAATGATAGCAGTTGATAATATGGAGAAAAACATAACTTGGTAGCAGCATCTTTCTATTCCTATTGGGTATGAGTTCCAGTTGCATAAGGAGAGAGCCCAGCAAAATAAGAGCAGAGCAAGAGCTCACCATGGGCTCACACCTGCTACGACGGCCAGTGTTCAGGGCGAGCACCCTTCCCCTGCTGCAGGGGCCCTGTCCACTGTGACTCAGGGAGAAGCTGAGGGATCTCACTGCACTGTCTCAGCTCTAGCTTTGACAACATTCTCTAACTCAGTGACTCAAGAATTATTTGGAAATTGCTTCACAAGTCCATAGAAAAGGGAATAGTGTTATTTTTTGTTTGTTTTGTTCACTTCAGTGTGTCAGTATGGAAAGTAAAGTAAAGGAGTCATAAATACTGGACTGGAATTATTTTGGCTTGAACTTCATGGGTGTTTTGTTGTATAGGAAGAAAGATGTGCTGCAAAAGAATCTCTACCAGCCCAGCCGGGAGTGGCTCAGTGGTTGAGCATCGGCCCATGAACCTGGAGATAGAGGTTCGATCCCCTGTCGGGGCACATGCCCCAGTAGGAGGAGAGCAGGAGGCAGCCAATCAATGACTATCTCACCATCGATGTTTCTATCTCTCTCTCCCTCTCCCTTCCTCTTTGAAGCTCAATAAAAACATATTTGAAGAAAGAATCTCTACCAGAGAATCCTGGGCCCCTAAGATCCTGTCTTACCTAATTATAATTTAGGATATCTGGCATACGTTAGGCACAGTCCGCATGCAATAAATCCAGGCAACTTCAAGAGTAGAAATCCACATCCCTGGTCAGAAGTAAGATGAATGCGTGGAAAGGTACACAGTGAGTGGATATGCACAAATGGGCAGCTGACGAGAGCATGAAGGTCCTGACTTGTCAGTAGGATACTTATCGATTTCCCCCCAGTGGCTTTTTTGATCCTGCACTGGGTAATCTACAGATTTGATCAATCTGACCCCGTTTATGACACACTGTAATGACTGAGGGCCAGGGTCTATAATGGACCTGGAAAGAAGGTAGGGGGGACTGCTGAGGACCGAGTGGATACCCGCGAGCCCGCTAGCGCGGTGTCCTGAGCAGCTCAGCTGCGCGGTGGTGGCTGTGAGCCGAAGGAGCCGGCGGGTGCGAGGCGGGCGGCGCTGTGCAGGAGAGGTGTGTGCACAGCCCGTGTGTGCACAGCCCGCGGCCGCAGCGGCGGCCTCCTGCTTGGCCGTCTGTGCCGGGCCTCCCCCGGCCCCGCGCATATTTCTGCGAGGTGTGTTTCAGGCATCGTGTTACTGTTAACGCTGCAAGCATGTGAGAATGCAAGCGTGTATGTGTGCGAGAGGCAGCACCAAGCCCGGCTTGGGGGGGGCAGCCTGAGCCACTGCAGTTCACACGCACTGAGGGGGGCCCTGTGCTTGCCGCGGAGTCCTGCTCGCGGCCTCACCCTCAGTCCCATCCCGAGCTGGCCGCTGCTACACCTCGCACCCAGAGGTGCCTCGGCGGCCACCCCTGCCCGTGTGCCATCTGCAGATGCACGGCAGGCGGTTCCCGGGTGATGCCCACCGCCCTGCCCAGCTGCGCCTGGACCCTCTCTCCGACACAGCTCGGGGAGGCACCTGCTCAAGGCGCCCCGAGTCCTGCTTCTCCATCTTTGGTGGCATTTGGTGAAACTGCTGCTTTTAGGATGCAATACTATCATTTAAGCTCAATAAATTAAATTAATTTAATATAAATTAAATTAATACAGGGGTGGGCAAAAATAGGTTCACAGTTGTATGGAATATAATATAATAATTAATACATAAGAATACAAAATTAAACCGTTTTGCATACTCACGACTGAAAGCCTACTTTTATCAATCCTTGTGTATATGTACACACAATATCTTTAATATTAATATTAAAAATACATATGTAGATAGTTATAGATTTAAATATGAATCTAGATTTATAGATTTAAATACATGTGTGTATATCTTTAAATAAATTTAAATATATATATGGTATATGTATGTGTCTTACATACATGCATATACCTTACATTTTAGCATGTGTCATCTTTATTTCCTTTTAATTATGAAATTTTACCTTTCTTATAGCTATTAGGGGATTTAGAAGATTTTTGCTCTGAATATTTTATAATAAATTTTTGATATTGAAATTACACATAACAATAGTAACACATAAATCAGACCAAGTTATTGTAAGGTTTGGTTACTAATTGCCAAAGTCTTATTGAAAGGCAGAAAGCAAGGGGAGAAAACATAAGACTTTAATGATATCACAATCAAGCTGGACTCCAACCTTTTACAATAGAGGTTGCCTTTGAGTGAGAGGCACCGTTTGACGGGATTGCAGACTTTTCTTTTGCCTGAGTTCACCTTTCAAGCATGTTAGAAGCAATGGTATTTGAAACACATATTGAGTGTCCACCATGAGCAGCATTCGTGCTGAATGCCTTATAAACCCAGCAAAGGCGAGATTATCCCGCTCGAAAACAAGACAACGGGCTTGCGGAGAGAACTGTAAGCGCTGCTCCCTGGGCATAGCAGGGCTGGGACGTAAAGGGGCGCCTGAGCCAAAGCCGCCCTTCCCCGGCACAGGCCCCCGCGGCCGCAGCACACCCTGCTGCCAGGCAGGTGTGCCAGCTGCCTCACTCCCAGGCGTACTCTAGGTCACAATGTTTTGACACCGTCATTATTTCTTGCTTTCTGTAAGCAGGATGACTCCGGGTGAAGGGACACGCTGAGGATGTTTTAAGTGTTGCTCCATTGTTCAATGACTTGTGTGAATTTCTTACATAAACGAGAAAAATAAGCCAAAGAAAATAATTAATGCATTTTGAAAATAATTGGGCACCACTGGCAGAGTTCTGCATACTGAACACTAATAAAGAGAGTAGAGTCAGAATTAATTGTTTTCCAGTTTAACTTACTTTTGCTTACCCAACAATAAATACAAGGCTGCCAGTAACCCAATATGTACTCCATGGATTTAGATAAGAAGATGGACAAGGAGGATTTGGGGTTCAGACTGCATCAGGATTATATTGCTTCACTTGAGTCTCTTTAATTTAAGAGTATTTAATAAACTCTCTTTTATGAATGAATTTGGAGCATGAATGTTGGATTTTGGCAAACCTTAGTTTGAATTCGGATGACTTCCTAACAGTCCTCCCAAGAGGCCCTTTCCCTCTCTGAGCCTTGGAGTTCATGCCTGTAAAGGTTTGTAACACGCACCTCAGACTGCTGCAAGGGTTCACGGGGAACTCAGTCTAGGTAGGCGCCCCCTGATGTCCCTGGCATATTAGAGGTCCTCAAATCAGCATCTTGAATTCTTATTTGAAGCAAGTTTGAATGTTACCAAGACTCTGTGAAAATTCCAAAGCACAGCTTTCTTCTCTTAAATGCAAGATGGTGAAAAGGGGCCATCGTAATACTTTCAACAATAAAGATGAATTAATAAATAAGTAACAGCCCTGTTACTGCTCCCTAGTACATTTTCAGGGCCAGGAGCAATTTTAAATTCCAGAGGCCATGACATACTCGGTGCCTGCTGGTGAGAGAGAGAGGGGCCCCTGGGGCTTCTGAGCAGGTGAGCATTTCTCCTATTGGGATGCTGCTGCTCAAGGTGCTCCCACGATAGATGAAATACCTGCCATTCTTGTGGGTATATCATAGTTACTAAGTAACAGGACAGAAAGGGAAGTGGGACTGGAAACAGTCAGCCACCTGGGGGGCCAGGCATTTACCAGGGAGCAGATTTGTAGCCACTGATGTTCTGTTTAAATTAGTTCTGAGAAAATCATGTGAGTTTCACTTATAATAAAAGCCAATGCCTTGGTTGAAGATAGATCCTGATGTCAGAAATCTTGCTGCAGGCCAGGAACTTCAGGACCCACTCACCCTGCAGTGCTAGGCAATAACAGCACTGCTGTGCATTTCTGAATGGTTGACTGGCCAGCAAAACAAGCCAGCCAAAATTCTGACTTCTTACTTACTTCTAAAAACATAGCTTGTTTTTCAGTTTGTTTTACTATTGACACAAATTCCTTAACCTCCTTACACTCAATAAAGACATTGTTTAACAAAGATTTTTGTGTGAGCAAACATGGTGTTATTAAAGTCTTAAGTAGCAGCTGGCCCTGGACAGAAATGTGGAAATAAGACCTAAAGCAGGGGCCAGGGGGACATCAGGGCAATGGCGACTCTGCCTGCAGACGGAGACAAGGATAAGTGCTCAGGAAAGGTCGGCGAGGTGTTTACAGAGCCACGTTCAGAATCACGCTTACGTGGTGAGACTTAAAGTACCTTTTGAGAGAGAGAACAAATAGAATTAATGCACGGTTTAGAATTAAACCATCTGTGTCCCAGTCCTGACTCTGCCTGTAAGTATTGTGTGTGTCTTCAGGACCACCAGCCCTCCCTGAGCCTCTAAGGATGTGTCTTATTCAAATGCATTACTCTGTCCAGGCGCATAGTAGGTATTCATTAAATGCTGGCTGTGAAGAAGTGAATGTTTTATCATTTTCAACAAACACTAGCTGAGGGTATATTGTAAAGAGTCACAAGATTGAGCTTTGGGAAACAATACCTATAACATCTTTTACCTGCCCAGAAAGTAACAGAAATGCCATCTGTTTGTCTGAAACATAGGACTTGTGCTGGGAACACAGAGGATAAGTCTGGACAAGCGTATTGGCTGATGTATCTTCTGCGTTTGTGTAGGCAAATTTCTTGTTTACACATGTTTTTCCAGTGTAATTTTTAATTGAGTCACTTTCACTCTCAAAAATTGTCTCGGGTGATAAATTATACGGTCAGTGTACTTCTAGGGCCCATTAATTCAGAGTATGCAAATTCTAATTAGCTCAGCAGAAACAAAGACAGAAGAGATGTAGCATCTTTTGAGCCAGTGTGACTGGACGATGGGTAATGACGTTAATTGATGTTGGACGATCCTTGCCCTGTGTTCATCCAGAAGATGGCCAACAATATTTTTAAGAGTTTAAATTGAAGCATGAAGAAAGGGCTGCTAATGGGGACCACTCTAGTTGTAAGCCTCTGGTGGATTTGACAAGTTGAAGGTCTTACGTCAGAGCAAGCAATAACGCAGTAAGTTTGAAAAAGCCAGTTCCTAAGGAGTTCCTACAGGAGGCTCGTGAAGACGAACAAGAAGGGGCTCACCTTCCTCAATTTTTATTAAAGAGAAATCCATTTATTTGGGAAAAGGAGCCCCATAGAATTTGGGTGAGAAAATAAGAGAAGGGTGTACTTGGCCTCAAAGCTTCAGAAGAGCCCAGGGTCCCCTCTACTAAACTGAAGTGTGTGGAGGGGCTGCGAGATTAACCACGTTCTTTCCGTCACTTTCTGCTGGTGCGGAAGGCGACCTGCTGTGGAAGGGCGACTGCTGATGCTCAGCCCAGTTCATGGCCCCCTGGACGCTCAGAATGTTGCCTTTTTTGGAAAAAAGGTCTTTGAGAATGTAGTAGTTAAGGATTTTGAGGTGAGATGATCTTGAAATTAAGGAGAACTCCAAACCCAATGACGGGTGCCCTCATAGAAAGAGGAGAGGACACTGAGAAACATGGGAAAGGTCCTGTAAAGTTGGAGGGAGACGCTGGAGTGAGTCGCTACAAGACAAGAAACACCAGCGATGCCAGGAGCTACCAGAAACCAGGCAGAGGTGAGGGAGGAAGCTTCTCGAGAGTTTGAGGAGGAGCATCATCCTACAGACACTTTGATTTTGAACTTCTTATCTTTAGAATGATGACGAAATAACTTTGGTTTGGTTTGGTTTGGTTTAAGCCACTCAGTTTGTGATAATCTGGATGGCAGCCCTAGGAAAATTCACTTATGACTTTGTGGAATGTGCTGATTCCACACGTGTAGCTCTGAGCTCCTCTCTCAGGGGTGGGCATGTTGACTACAGCCCTTGTGTGACACCTTTTAAATTCCTCCTCAGCACCCAGCTCAATGCTACCACTGGCTCAATACAGCCCAAACTCGCTGTGCATCTCAATGCTTTCCCATCCTGGAGCCTTTACTCATAGTAATACCTGGATTTCTCCTTCTGCCCCCCACGTCTCCTCAACACACACATCTCCATTCCAGAAATTCTCTCTCATCTTTAAGATCAGGTTCAATCTAACCCCAGGCCCACAGTGACACTTCTGACTCAACCCTTGGAGAAGTGATTTCCTGCACACCCGCGCTCCCTGCACACCTTGTTGGGCCATCTCTTGGGACTTGTAACAGTTCTTCCTATACTTTGTTATAATCCCTCCAAATGTTGCTCCCTGTAAGTTTGTCTTGCCCAAGAAACCAAATGGGGTGATTTAGGAAGATGGAGCCCATTCTGATTTGTATCCCCATCTGTCTACTTTGCTTTGCACAAAGTAAATGTTCAGTAGCAATGTGCAACCATTGCCCCGGCTTTCTCTTTCCACAGTGATAAAACTAAAATGTTCTCCAAAATTTCTTTTTCATTATTATAAATGAGACTTGAAAGCCATGCCATTGATACATTTGCTAGGGGTTATTTTTTGCCCATAATTCATTAAAGCTGTCCTCATATAGAACACATATTTATAGGAACAGCGAAACCTTAACCCCAAGCCAAAAATGACCCACGCAAATGGGCTGCGTGAGGAAAACAGGCAGAGCCCTGCAGGGCAGGTCATGGCCCTGCTTGTTCGGAGGCCTGGGATGTGGGCAGTGAGTGAGCTGACGAGGAGAAGGCAGCAGAGCTGCCAAGGGAGAGAAAAAGAAACAACAGTCCATTAATTTGTTCCGAGGAAAGTTTTCAAGGATCGGCCATGTAATGATGCTCCTAGAATGTTTTTTGTAAATGCTCAAAGATGATATGATGGGCATTCCAAAACAATGACACCGCTGCGGGAAAGGGCTCATTATACCTAATTTTGAAGATTGCGAATCTGTTGCACAGATGGGTTACAGGGTGGCATTTAGTCAAAAGGGCAGGGCACGTGAAAAATGACATTACAGTGCCCCAGTGGATGCCTCCGATTCACCACACCTCCTCTCACCCTTCATTATCTGAAGAGCATGAAACAATACTGTATGTTTATAATACGAGTCTAATTCCAGCTGTGTGCTGTGCTTCAGAAGAAACTGAGGGATAGAAGAGGCTGTGGCTGTGCTATTACAGTGCTTCAGTTAAAGGGAGTCCATTGGACAAAAGCACTAACATGGCAAAGAGAAGGTTATGGCGCTTGCCTTAGAAGACTGGTATCTCTTGGTAATAATGCAAATATCCATCAGTGGTCAGTTGACATTCAACAATGTGAGATGATTTGAAATACGTATAGTGATATTTAGTAATACTCAAAGCAGGCGTAGCTTATTTTTTTCCATAAAACAAAACATTTTGATGAGACAATATATTCTCAGATCCAAAATTCATAAGGAACATCTAAAACTTAACACCTGCCCTGGCTGGTGTGGCTCAGTTGCTTGGGTGTTGTCCATACACAGAAAGGTCCCTGGTTCGATTCCAGGTCAGGGCACATGCCTGAGTTTTGGGCTCAGTCCCTGGTAGAGGGCAGGCAGGAGGCAGCCTATCCATGTTCCACTCTCACATCAATGTTTCTCTCTCCTTCTCCTTTCCTTTCTCTCTAAAAATCAATTAAAAAAAAAATCTTAAAAAAAATTAAAACACACACAAAACAAATAATCCAATTAAGAAATGGGAAAATGGCCTGAATAGACACTTCTCCAAAGAGGACATACAGATGGCCAAGAGACATATGAAAAGATCACTAAGCAACACCACTAATCATCAGGGAGATGCAAATTAAAACCACAATGAGGCATCACCTCACATTTGCCAGAATGGCTCCATTAACAAGCCAACAAACATCAAGTGTAGGTGAGGTTGTGGAGAAAAGTGCACTGTTGGTGGGAATGCAGATTGGTGCAGCCACTGTGTAAAACAGTGTGAGGTCCCTCAAGGAATTGAAAAAATGGAGCTGCTTTATGACCCAGCAATTCCACCTCTGGGAATATATCCAATGAAACCCAAATCACTAATTAGAAAGAACACGTGCACCCTATGTTCATTGTAACATTATTTACAATAGCCAAGTGCCCATCAGTAGATGAGTGGATAAAAAAAGCTGTGGTACGTTTACACAATGGAGTACTACTCAGCCATGAAAATGAAGGAACTCTCCCCTTTTGCCACAGCGTGGAGAACCTGGAGAGTATTATTCTAAGTGAAACAAACCAGTCAGAGAAAGATGGGCACCCTGTGACTTCACTTATATGTGGAATCTAATGAACAAAATAAACTAACAAACAGGATAAAACAGACTCACAGATGCAGGGAACAGAGTGACAGCTGTCAGAGGAGAAACTGGTGGGAGGCTGGGTGAAAAAGGTCAAGGGATTAAACAAAAGGAAAAAATAACAACATCTCATGGACATAGACAAGAGTATGGTGATTACCAGAGAGAAGAGAGACAGGGGGAGACAGAACAGGATGGAGGGAAGATTAATGGTAATTGAGGGAGCTTCGACTTGGGGTGGTGGACACACAATACAATAATACACAGATGATGTATTTTAGAATTGTATACCTGAAGTCTATATAATTTTATTGACCAATGTCGCCCCAATAAATTCAATAAAACATACATAAAATAAATAAAAGTAAATGTTCATTCATGCATGAATAGAGAAAGAGCTATAAATTTAATTTAAATAAATTAAAACACCATGCAATGTAAAATCCATAGCATTCCTCACCTGCAAATCTGATTCCAGGTAATTATAATACACATCACACACACATAGAAGTGGAGTACACTTTTCACACCTTAATTAATTTTGACAAATTACTAAATTTACTGAAGAATCATCCCTTTCACAATGTTTCTCAGAGATCTGTGCAGGGAGAGTGCGCCTCCCGGGAGATGACCCACCTGCCTGCTGCCTGCAGTGTTTGCCTTGTAACCAGGCCACCCTATACTTGGAACTGCAAGCGAGATACTATTTCTATGCTGACATTTTCTTCCCTCTTGGCTGCCAGATGCAGAGACTGTTCAGGTACCAGTCCTCATGATCTTGAATAAGAAAAATTGCTATATATGTAGTTGGAGAGGTACAGGTTCAACCCACCAGGATTTTTTAGCTGAAAAGGTCAAGGGAGAAAGGAAAGATTAGATAAGCACAAGTCTCAGCTTTATTGTGATTATTGTAGCAGCTTATTAGTTATTTACAATCCACCCATTCTAAGCAGGAGTAAAGTGGCTTGTGATGAGGTGAACCATAGGAAAATATCAAAGAAATCACTGAGGGAATCATGGAAAAGAAGACGTAATGGTACAAAGAGAACATAAAGACAGCATAAGGCTAGTGCCACACATTAGGCCAAGTACACAGCAGGATTCTACAGCAAGCACTGTCTTTGCTCACATTGCTATTGCGTATGAAATACAAATGTCACTCTAAAATTAAAGATATTAAGATAGAAATAACAGCAATTTATCCCCCATTCCCCTTTTACTTCTGTGAAACCAACACGACACTTTACAGTCCCTGAAAGAGACCAGGACTTTTTGATGGAAGATAGCATAATACTTACCCAAAAGCCTTCCGGGAAGCAGCAACACCCGGGAGGCTTCATCCATCAGTGAGTGGCCTAGAGTGCCATGCTGGGGGTGGGTCAGGAGATGGAGGGGCCTGGGGACAGCAGCAGGCCATGTGAGACAATGCTCTCCTTCCAGAAATTCCACTTGGATAGAGCCCTTGTTTTAAAATATATAGAACAGTAACCACCTGCTCCAGGATCCCTAGGTAAATTCCAAGGACGATTTCCTCTCCCTCCTCCTGCCAAAAAATTAATTGGCTTCATGACCAGACTGTCTTGCTTATCCTGGCTAATTTTTCAAACATCATATGTGATTTAGAGGCTCATTCTTCTTCACTGACACTCTTGTTTAATAAAGTTCCCAAAGTCCAACCAAAGGATACATGGGGATGCCAGGGAGAAGCTGGGTCGTAAATCCACAAGGCCTGGTTTTGACTCTTAAGCCAGCTCCATCATCACCAACTTTCCTGAGCCTGTAACCAATTACCTCACTTCTTGCCTACCCAATTTCCTTTTCCACAGAATGCAAACAGCATCATCTCCCATGTCCGAGTATTCGAGAATTAGTGGGAATTAATATAAAGCATCCTAAAGGTGATGAAATATGGTTGGCATTATTAGCCCCGTTTCTTTTATGCTAACCCATTTTACCAAGGTCTGCTCCCACCCAGGCACAGAAGGGAAAGGAAACCCTTTAACCTCTAGATGTCAGAGTAAAAGCAGTCAGCCTGCCCTTGGGAAGACCAAGATACTCAAACCACGAGCACTGATAAGGGACTTTGGAGTTGAGTAACAAAGTGAGTTCATTTCAGCCATGAAAATATTTGAAATTATTTTTGTAGGTAATTGCCTAAATTGGGCTCTTCCTATAAAACAATACAGAAATGATCCTCTGTCTGATTATCTTTGAGTAAACTAAGTATTGCTCAATTCTACACACACAAACACACACAGACACACACCAATCACCATGGCCAGTAATCAATATGGGGATTAGATCCCACTGCACCAACACTAGGACTACTGATTCCTCCTGTGTCAACAGGAATGAGGCGAGCCGGAGGGCTAGCTCCCCTCTTCAAAGTTCCTTGAGGAAACCATAGAATCAGATGTCTATGAGAGGCAGGTTCAACAGCAAGGACCAAAGGCCAGGAGCAAGTCTGAACTTAGGTTGTCGAATGGAGATATCAGATTCATGGAAGGTGGAGAGAAGCCAAAGCAGATCTGGTCCAAGGTGGGGTCCCAAATGATCCTCTCTACTCTCTGGTGGCTTTGTGGACTTACTCAAAGACCAGAGACAGTTCACACAATTAGGGAGCCAAAAGCTGCCCCAGACATTCTTGCTATTTTGTTTTCATGCTTCCCTGGAATCTCTTTACAATACGTGTGTGTGTGCGTGCCCATGCATAGGTAAGTGTCCTTGAATGTTTGAGTTTATGTCTGTGTGTCTGGATATATTTTTCAGAAGATGACAATTTTTTTTCATGAAAGAGTCCACTTTGTGTGAAGGCCACATGCAGTGTTAGTAACACAGACCTCTGAAGAGATCCCAGCATCACAGTTGACACCCATAAACCGTGTTGCTAGAGGATCTAGGGAGCCGCCTGCTCAAGGTGCTTAGGTTGGTAACATTCATTGTTTGGGGAATGCAGGTTTTCGGACAAGGACCATGAAAAGCACTCCCAGCCTCTCTGGTAGGTGTGCTGTTTGTTATGCAGATGTCTGCCCCCACCTTGGCACAGAATGAAGCTCCCACTTTGCGTGCTCTGTCCACGGGGATCCATAAGTGAGAACTGTCACTCCCACACTGCTCATCAATGCGGGCCTGCCTCAGCCCTTAGGGTCAGCTTCACTTTCTGCATCCAATAAGGTCCAACTGGAAGTCGAGCACCTCTGCACACTCCTGCAGGCTAATCACAGCTGGTTGGCTACAGTATCGGGGTCATCGTCTCCTCTTGTTCGTGAGGTACTAATAGTCACTTGAATATCCATCACTTCTGTGTTAATCAATCACTGCCTTTCATACCAGCTGCTCTTAAACTCTAAGAAATTTGTACCTAAAAAGGAGGCCTTGAGCCTGTGCCTCCTGAAGGCATCAGAGCATGAGGGTGTGAGGGCAATATGCCTGAGAGAGATTACAGCAAGTTAGAGAAGGGAGGAGGCCCTCTGGCAAGGTTTTCATGCAACCAGTAAACTAATTCATGAGCAAAGGATCGAGACATGAAATTGGGCTGGTGCAGTGTGTGTGCAGTCAGCTTATCCAGGTGACAGAGGGCTGGTCTGGGAGCCCGGGACCTATCTTCTGCTCCAGCAGCACGGCTGGACTACACAAAATTAATGGGCCTTCACATTTCCATTTGCAGCCTGAGAATGGTCAAATGAATGGAGTCAGTCAGTCAGGATTCAGGTCAGTGCAAAGTCAAGCATCCACAGATGATCCACAGGAAGCCACCAGAAGACAAATCACAAATTGAAGAGGCTGGAAGAATCTATCATGGTCCTGTCTGAATACTCACAGCCACAGGAAGACGAATCACAAAGTCTCAAACGTGCCTGGTGCCCACAGCTCTCCCTGCCCCCACTGCATTACCCTTGCCTGCTGAGTGAGGCTCGGGGCCTCCAACTCTGATCAGCTGGGCGACTTTGAGCAAGTTGCTTAATCTCCCCCAGCCATAGTCTCCTCATCTATAAAAAGAAATGAAAAAAGTTGCTGAGTCCATAAGATTGATGTGATTATTAAGTCCTATCTCCTGAGCCTTGCATGTGCTAACGGCTCAGCCAATGGCTATCTATAGGACTTTTATCTACAGAATTGGATGAAAGTTTGAAGTACCTTATGCTTCGATAGCCCAGCATCACCACACCTGCTAATCAGTTGGAATTTTCTTGTCTACATGACTAGAAATGACCATTTAAAAAAACTGAATTGACATGTTATTGAGCTGGATGAAATCAACCCCTCAACAATATGGACACAATATCGGTTTCTTTGCAGACTTTGGAAACTGATTTGACTCTGTTTGTTTCTGGGAGAGCGTTACATTTCACCTTCCAAAAAAAGCTGGGCAGCCCTAGGAATGATTTATGAACAGGTCTCTGATGCATAAAATCTCATTTTCTTCAGTGCATTTGTCAAAAGCTTTTCTGATGTGTGTCTTGCATAGGACTTGGTGAGTGTAAACCCCTCGGCCTCCCATGCAAGATGCGTATTTTTGCCGAAACTTTTTCTTGACAGGTCTTGGGAGGATCAGGTTTAACTGATGTGCTGAGGTTCTTCCTTTAACTCCTGCACTGTGAGTTTTACATCCTGTTTTGCTTCCCTGCGTATTAATGCTCCCATCTTCCTGTACGGAGAAAGAGAGGTCATAAAACTCAGCCCTTCCATCAATTAGGCTTTGACTGGCAAGTCACACTCTGCCTTTTGCGAGCTAACCCAGGACGGTGAGCAGACAGCACCTTCTCAGCCTTTCCAAAACGCCCCCATAGAACAGAAATCAAGTGCGCTTTTGGCTGGTTTGAGCATAATGTGGACTCATTGAGTGGAAAGACAGATGAGGGATTTTTTAACATTCTGTGAAGGCTTTAAAATTATTTACTATCCTCATTATCATTAGGAAGTAGGCATTGTTGTGTCTATCTCTCCAGTTTTTCATGGAGAAACTCGATCTTAAGATCCATCATTCTTACGCATCACCTGCTCCTGCACTGAAGGCGCACGCTCAAGGGAAGAGGGATGGCTGACCGGTGTCCGGTGTCCAGGGGCCTTCACAAAACATAGTTGAAAAGTTGTGAACATGTTTTCTATCAGGATGTGAAAGCTGAGTTCTCAACAAAGGGGATGCTGCTTAGAAGACGATTTGGGAAGAAATGGCTGATGAATTTATGTAGCGTGAACATTTAAAGTAAAAATTCAAATCCTCACCTTTGGGGTCATGGTGATTAATTTTCATTCCAAATGTAACTCTTTTTATAGGCGAGAAATCCAGTAACTATTCCCCTGTGACCAAGAACCCTGCGAGCCGCTGGCAGAATTAATAAAGCTGTCAGGGCTTCTTTGGAATGGTGCACATCTCTCTGTACGTCACTTAACTGTGAGGTGTAAATATGCATATGCACATCAAGAGGCTAAATATATTAGTCTTCTGGGCTTCAGTGCCTGTTTCTGTTCTCGTTTATCAATTTTTATTAAATTAGGGGAGAGTGTTTTGATACAAAAATAAATAAAAGTTATGTAATTTTCCAGGAGAGTGACTTGCATTTTTTATTCTCCCTGACAAGGGACAATATGTATGTATATTCCTAATATATGGCTTTGGATAATGTAACATGTTCTGTATATAAGATTATGTTCACAGCCTGGGAGAATTTGGGGAAATGTTCCTGGCAGGCAAACCAGTTTTAAGAAGAAAAAGTAGAAAATCCGGAAGCAAAGGGAAACAATGCATCTCCGTCCCCGTGCCTTTGCTATATGCAGCTTCTCACTGGCAGCCCAAGGGAGGCGTCTCTCCGAAGATCCCGGGACAGGGTAGAGGGACATGTGGTCTGCAGGAGACAGCTTCTGCTTATGTCAAGATCAAGTTTAATTCTTCAAAGTAGTGCTGTCATACAAACAAATCGCACTGAGAAGGGGAATGGCCTATGTTTACTGGGTGAACATGGGCCCAGGGCCCAGCTGGAGGCCCTGCCCTAGTTGAGCCCTGTCTTCGAGTGGGTAGAGATTGGCCGGCACAGGAATGTCAGGGCTCTGTGGCCACCAGTACTCTTTCTGCTTTGAAACAGTCAAGAAGGAGGACTGCCGCTTAAAAAGAGTAACAAGGAATTCATAAATGGTTTTAATCGAACCAAGTATTGAAGATTTAGTTTAGTTTTTTGTTTTGTTTTCTTCTCCCCTTAGTTTAAGGTAAAAGATTTAAAAAAATTTATTTACTGACTGGTTAGTATATGTTCTATGTTGTTACAAATAATATAAAATTAAGGTCAAGCAAAGGAGAGGTATCATTGTCCCATTTTATAAATGAAAGAATTGTGGTTCGTAAAGATTAATAAATTTACTTCAACTCATAAGTGAGACAATATTCTCCCTAGCAATGGTGGGGCTTGGGGCAAATTATAAATTGATATCATATTGTACTGCATGCCTGCAGATGTAAAAGCCATAAATCACATCAACTATTAAGTAAATTGTGTTCTCTCCTCCTTTGTTAACAAATATACACTCATAATGAAGTGGAAGTATAGGTTCTCATAGGAATGTACAATGCCCACTGTGCTCTGCTTTCCAACGCTGACCTCCTGGCACCTTGCAAGGAGCAGAGCTCACCTTTCCACACTGCCCATCAGCTGATGTTCGGCCATGCTTTGACCCCAAGGTCGCCCACAATAATCCTATGGTCTGGCCCATCTTCTCTGAGAAAGATGAACCTGGGAGAGATCTGCACAGGCCAAGGAAGTGAGCTCAGGGCCACTTGGTCATGGAATTCTGAGGTCTGAGTGTCTGACAGAATCATGGTCCAACCTGGAATGGCTGGGGAGGGAGAGCACAGGTTTCATGAGGGCTCATCTTCTGCCAGGCCTCACAAAGGCCTCATCTGCAAGGAGAAAGTCAAGAAAAAAAGGGCCATGAAGGGGCTCCTCCCACCCTGGTGGAAAGAAAATGCTACACCCTGGATGTAGTGACCAAAATGAATGGATTCAAACCGACACCATGTGACTCAATAGTTGGTGTTTTATCTATCTACCCTACCTTTGTACTTCCTGGTGCTTTAAAATAAATAGAAATGAATGAATGAATGAGCAAACTAACTAACAAATATATAAAATGTGAATCAACTAACTTACCATTTCAGGAATCCTTACATGAACAAAATAAAAGGTTTAAAATGTCGGCCTCAGTGCAGAACCTCTTTTGAGGCTCTGGACCCACATCAGGACCTTCATGATGCTGAGCTAGGTGTCCTTCTTTGGTCTTCTTCAATAGGGCCTTAGGAGCACCCAGGACCTCTTCTTTTCGGGTTGAGCCTCTGATGAGATATTTGCAGCCCTGCAGATTCCCCAGCTGTTTTTCTACTGAGTCATAGCACCTCTGGGCTTCTGAGTGTCTGTTGTAGCTGGGAAGGAGAGGCTCTATGCATTAAAAAGGTAGTTTTCAAGTTGAGAAATTTATCTTATCTTTGTTTTTGGCTTTACTTGTGTGCCTGTGAATTAAACTCCCCATTTGAGACTTTGCTATAGAGAACTAATACCAAAAATTAAGCAGGGAATGAGCTTACTTCTAAGATATTTTTAGTTTTCCCAATTTTTGATCTGGACTTTCAGTTTTCTTTTCCTTAGTTTAGCTAAGATGGATTGCTTTGGATTATGGTGTAGAAACTTTCCCTAACAATAGACTTTACTTTTAAATATATCATGGAAATGGATGGAAATGGTCTTTAACAGAAACTAGCTGTAGAGTATACACAGCAGATGTTTGTATAAGACGTGCTTTCAGAAAGAATCTGAAGCCTGAAAACTTTCCAAAAACCATGCTCTGCAACTTACCTCTTGAGAGGAAGACAAAAAGAGAAAGAGAGACATGGTAAATCATGAAATTTTTTGAGTGAAATAATATAGATGTAGCTCTATCATTACACAGAAGAAAAGCAGAAGGGGTGGGTGAATTAAATTTTAATACAATGTCTTTGCTACTTCCTATTTGTGTTGATGATTAAATTGCATTGGTTAGAGAACCAATTTTTTTGTTTGTTTGTTTTTTTAAATATACGTTCATTGATTTCAGAGAGAGGAAAGGAGAGGGAGAGAGAGAGAGATAGAAGCATCAATGATGAGATAGTCGTTGCTCTAGCCCACAACCCGGGCATGTGCCCTGACCAGTAATCGAACCCCGATCGCCTGGATCCTAGGTCGATGCTCAACCGCTGAGCCACGCCCGGCCGGGCTAGAGAACCAATTTTGTAAAGAGCCTATTTTCAACTCTGTAATATTGGATAATAGTATCTACCTTGCAAGAATGTTGAAATGACTAAATGGCAAAGCATATGCAAAATACTCTTCAAGAAGCAAGTGTTCAATAAATCATATTCATGCACTATTATTTTATTAATATTATTTTTAGAAATACAAATTTGGAACATGAAAAGAAAGATTCTTTTTTTTTTTTTGCTTTTATCAAATGACTTTTATTTATTTATTTATTTATTTATTTTTATTTTTAATTTATCTTTATTGTTGAGAGTATTACAGGTGTCCCATTATTCCCCCCAACTGACCCCTTCCACTTCACTCCCACCCCCTCCCCAGGTTTTCATCCCATTATTAACTGTGTCCATGGGTTGTGCATATATGCATATAACTTCTTTGGTTAATCTCTTACCACCCTCCACCCCCTTTCTTTCTTTCCTCTGAAATATGATCATCTGTTGCATGTGTCAATGTCTCTGGATCTATTTAGTTCATCAGATTCTTTTGTTCATTAGCTTCTTCCTAAAGAAGACCCTTCAACTTTTCCTGTAGTGCTGGTCTGGTGGTTATGAACTCCTTTAGCTTCTTCTTATCTGTGAACCTTTTTATCTGACCTTCAATTCTAAATGATAGCTTTGCTGGGTAGAGCAATCTTGGTTGTAGTTCCATGTTTTTCATCACTCCCTTCTGGCCTGCAAGGTTTCTGTTGAGAAATCAGCTGACAGTCATATGGGTGCTCCCTTATAGGTAACTAGCTACTTTTCTATTGCTGCTTTTACGATTCTCTCTTTGTCTTTAACCTTCGGCATTTTAATTATGATGTGTCTTGCTGTGGGCCTCTTTAGGTTCCTCTTGTTTGGGACCCTCTGTGCTTCCTGGACTTGTAAGTCTATTTCTTTCCCCAGGTAGAGGAAGTTTTCTGTAATTATTTTTTCAAATACGTTTTCAATTTCTTAGTCTCTTTCTTCCCCTTCTGGCATCCCAAAAATACGAATGTTGGGCCTCTTGAACTTGTCCCAGAGGCTCCTTATAGTATCTTCATATTTCTGGATTCTTTTTTCTTTTTGCTCTTCTGGTTGGGTGTTTTTTCTTTCCTCGTGTTCCAAATTGCTGATTTGATTCTCAGTGTCCTCTACTCTACTGTTGATCTCCTGTAAATTATTCTTCATTTCAGTTGGTGTAGACTTCATTTCAAATTGGTCCTTTATTATGTCATCAATTTTCTCAATTATTTCCCTAACAGTCTGCTTAAACATCCTTATAAACAAAATTCTGAACTCTGTATCTGTTAGCTTGCTTGGATCTATTTCATTTAGTTCCTCTTCTAGAGATTTCTTCTGTTTTTTCCTTTGTGACATGTTTCTTTGCCTCCACATTTCGGCTGCTTCCAGGTGTTTGTTTCTATGTATGAGGTAGAGCTGCTATGTCTCCTGCAATTTGTAGAGTGGCTGTGTAGTAGGTGTCCTGTAGGGTCCAGTGGCTCAGCCTCCCCAGTCACCTGAGCTGGGCCTTCTAGGTGCTTCCCTGTGTGGGCTGTGTGCACTGTCCTGTTGTAGCTGAGCCTTGGTTGTTGTTGGCCTCACTGGGAGGAACTGACCCCCAGGCCAATCAGCTGTAAGGAGCAGCTGCAACTACAGCCAGAGAGCTGCTGTGCTGGGGACACCCCTATGGAGCAGGATTTACTTCAGTGGAGCTTTGGTGTTCACCAAGTGTGCCCCTTGACTGTCCCTCTTGGATGTGGTAGGGTTGTAATCCAGCGTGGTGGAGTCTGACCACCAGGTGCACTGTCTCTGGGGCCTCCCGGGAGGTATGAAGTCAGCCTGGATCAGTGCCTTGCCCAGGGCCACCCAGCATGAGCTACAGCAAACCGTAGTTCGCTGCTACTTGTGCTGGGCTTGGCGGTGTCCAGGAGAGGCCAAGCTATGAGCCAATGCAGCTGTTGCTAGTGCCAGGCCTGCGGCCAAGACGTATGGGGCATGCTGCTTGTTTGAGAGATTTTAGGAAAGTCCTAAGCATGAGGCTCCAGAGGCCCCTTTCACAGAAGCCCCTGGAAACGGCCTGGATGAACTGCAGGTGGGGAGGGGCGGGGCCTCCGGGAATCACGGGGCGGGGCCAAAGGCGTGAGTCAGGTGCCGGCCACTCAAACATGGCGCCCGCCTGCCGGCTGTGCGGGGAGGACTCGCCACAGGAGCCATGGCCTCCGCCTACCCTTCCGCCTGGGAGGAAGCCGCCCTCTGCCTCTCGCCCGGATTTCAAGCAGGTTAGTTCCTCCCCGAGTGTCCCAGGTCCTTTCAGGCTGCCGCCCGGCCCTGGGCTCACAGGGGCATCTGAGTGAGTCCGTGCTGGGCCCTTTAGAGGAGCTGCTGGGGCTCCCGCAGCCTCCGCGACCCTCAGGGACAGTCCCTGCTGGTTTCACAGCCTGGAGTTGCGGGGACGTCTCTTCCCGGCCCTAGAGCCCTGGGCTGGGGGCCTGCTGTGGGGCTCGGACCCCTCCCCCCTCTGGGAAACCCCCACCGAGATTCCCTCCCAGGTTTCAACCAGGGCACCGGGGGTGGGCCCGGGGCCTCGTCTCTGGGATTCAGCCCCATCCCCCCGCGTCTCCGCCCCTCCTCCCAGTCTCGGTGTTGCTTCAGCTCCCTGGCTGTGGGGCTTCTGTGCAGCCAGGTCTCAGGAGGCTCTGAGGGACGGTGGTTCTGGGTTTTAGTTGTGATTTTGATGTGGTTGCTGGAGGCGGCGGGGGCATCTGCTACCTACGCCGCCATCTTGTTTCTCCGACAAAAAAGATTCTTATTTTTAGTTTGTAGAAGTAAGGAATTCAACACATGAATTTCCCAAGGGCTGTCTCTAAGCATATGGTGAGTAAGTGGATGATTCTGTGGGTCATCTCCTCACATACCTCAGTTCTTGATCTTCTTCATCAAAGGAGGGGGTACAACATAGAGGCGGTGGGGACAGCCTTACTCCTGATACTTGTAGCTCTATGGCCTTAAGAAGGTCATTAAATTGTTCAGCTAAGACGTTTGTGGTTATTAAATATGATGCAGGTGGCAACATACCAAGTATAACGCCTCCCACATATTGAGTGTTCTATGAGCATTTGTTTTCTGTTCCCAGCGCCTCATCTCTAACATTAAAATGCTACCACTTTCTGCTTTTCTCATGCTGCTTTTAAAGCAGTTAGTTACCTACAAGGCAGCTACCTTAAGACTGTCAGCTGATCTCTCAACAGAAACTTTGCAGGTCAGAAGGGAGTGGCAAGAAATATTCAGTGATGAAAAGCAAGGACCCTCAACCAAGATTACTCTGCCCAGCAAAGCTATCATTTAGAATCAAAGGACAGGTAAAGAGTTTCCCAGGCAAGGAAAAGCTGAAAAAGCTCATCACCACCAAGCCAGTACTACATGAAATGTTGAAGGGTCTTCTTTAAGAAGAAAGAGAAAAAAATATATTAAAAATATAAAAATATGAACAATAAAATGGCAATAATACATATCTATCACAGCTTAACCTAAAAAAATAAAACAAAATAAATGAACAAACAGAACAGAAAGTGACTCATAGATACAGAGAATGTTTTGGCAGTTGCCAGATGGGAGTGGGGTTGGGGAATGGGTATAAAAAGGTGAAGGGATTAAGAAGTACAAGTTGGCAGTTACAGAACAGTCAAATAGTTAAAGCACAGCATAGGAGATATAATCTACAGTCTGTGGTCTCTCCAGAGAGCCCCGCAGAGAGATGAGTAGGTGCCACTGGTAAACCTGAATTTACAATGAAAGCCTGTGCCTTCGTAGTTCACTTCTTACCCTCACATTAGCTCTGAAACATACATTAATTATAGCAATAATATGTGTGTAAACACTGAAGCTTAAGACGTGTCAGAAGAACTGGTGTATGTGCACAGACCCACGTGACTCCAAAGTGTATGCACAGAGCTTCCCAAAATAAATGAAAAGCAAGCTGCATGTGTAATTTTTCACTTTCCAGTAGCCTCATTAAAAAATCAAAAGACTAGCGCCTTGACCAGGTAGCTCAGTTGTTTAGAGTGTTGTCCAGATACGCCAAGTTTGCGGGTTCCATCCCTGACCAGGGCACATACAAGGATCAACCAATGAATTCATAAATAAGTAGAACAACAAATCGATGTTTTTCTCTCTCTCTTTCTTGACATTATTTTAATAATATATTTTATTTAATCCAATATACCCAAAATATTATTTAAATATATAGAAAGTAAAATTATTAATCAGCTATTTTGCTTTTTTTGTACTAAATCTCTAAAATAGAATGTTAACTACTTTTTTGAGGTATGATTGACATACAAAATTTGTACATATTTAATGTGTACAAATTGATGAGTTTGCAAATAAGTGTATATTCATAAAGCTATCACCACAATCTCTGACATAAACATGTCCATCACCTCTAAAACTTTTCTCCTACCTTGTTTATTTATTATTATTTTGGAAGGGATAAGAACACACTATAAGATCTATTCTCTTAACAAATTTTAATGTTACAATACAGCAGCATTAACTAAAGACACTGTGCTGTACCTTAGATTTCTCAGGCTTATTCATCTTGCATAAGTGAAACTTTTTCTGGCAACCACTATTTTTCTCTCTGCTTCTATAATTATACTGTTTTAGCTGCCTCATATAAGTAGTGTTATGTAGTATTTGTTGTTCTGTGTCACTCAGAATATTGTCCTCCAAGTGAGTTTATGTTGTCACAAATGACAAAATTTTCTTCTTTTCTAAGGCTTGGTGATATTGCACTGTGTGTATACACCACACTTTCTTTGTACAGTTGTCTGGCAGTAGCCATTTAGGTTGCTTCCTTGTCTTGGTTATTGTAAATAATGCTGAAATAAACTTGGGAGTGCTATTATCTCTTCAAGATCCTGGTTTCAATTCTTTTGGATATATATCCAGAAATGGGAATACTGGGTTAAATGGTAGTTCTATTTTTAATATTTTGAGGAGCCTCCATACGGTTTTACATAGTCGCTACACCAATTTACATTCCAACCAACACTGTACAAAAGTTCCAATTTCTTCACATCCTCACCAACAATATATTTTGTTTTTGTTTTGTTTTTAATGTGTTTGTAATTGACGAGAGAGAGAGAGAGAGAGAGAGAGAGAGAAAGAAAGAAACATTATCGGTCAGCTGCCTCCTGCACAACCCCCACTGGGGATTAAGCCCACAACCTGGGCATGTGCCCTGACCGAGAATTGAACCAGTGACCTTTTGGTGCATGGGACAATACTCAGTCAACTGAGCCATAGTGGCTAGGGCTATATTTTGTGGTTTTGGTAATAGCCATCCTAACCAGTGGGAGGTGGTATCTCGTTTGCATTTCTCCAGTAATTAGTGATGTTCAGCACCTTTTCATACTCCTGTTGGCAGTTTGTCGTGTTTAGGAAAATGTTTCTTTGGGTCTTTTGCCCATTTTTAATGGGTTATAGAAATTCTCTGAATATTTTGGATATTAATCCTTTATTAGATATATAGTTTGAAAATATTTTCTCCTACTCTATATAGATTGCCTTTCATTTTTATTGTTTCCTTTGTTGTGCAGAAGCTTTTTAGTTTGATGAAGTCCCACTTTTCTGTTCCTTCTCTTTTGTTGCCTGTGCTCTGATGTCGTATCTGAGAAACTATTGCCAAGACCAATATCAAGAAGCTTCTCTTCTTCGGTTTTTCTAAGAGGCTTATGGTTTTAAGTCTTACATTTAAACCTTTAATCCATTTGCGTAAAAGTGATTGATGTACCCAATGTAATCCTTATCAAAATTCCAATTACATTTTTTATAGAAATAGAAAAGTCCTTATTTTCACATGAAACCATAACAGACCCTGATTAGACAAAGCAGGTTTTAGAGAGAACAAAACTAGAGTCAACACAATTCCTGATTTCAAAATATATTATAAAGTTTCAGTAGTCAAAATAGTATGGTAATAGAACAGATGGAACAGAATAGTTATACCAGAAATAATTCCACACATATAGTCAACTAATCTTGAACAAAGGTGCCAAGAATACACAATGGGGAAAAGATAGTATCTTCAAAAAATGGTGTTGGAAAAACTTGATATTCACATGATAAAAATTGAAATTGGACTCTTACATCGTATTCAAAGAAGGATATCTTAATTTAACTAGTAATATGTCGTTGCTCACTAGCCACATATGGAACAGCCAGACAGATCTTTTCACTATATTGTGCTACCTCTCGAGCCATGGCTCCTCTTTTAGCACATTCTGCGTATACTTTAATTTTGTGATGCTTGTGTAAGATTGAAGGGAACAAAAGTGAAAGAAAAAATCATCCTTTACACATCTTTTGTGTATTTTGCCCAATATTGAGTTTCAAAAATCATTGTCAAAATATGCATTCTTCTACCATTATCTTACATGCTTTTGTCCACTCAGTTAAAGTGACATACCTGCTTATGAACCACAGATCCCAGATTGCTCACCTTTGACCTGAGCTCCCACTTTCAAATACAGGATACACAGATCTCAAACATGGGCCCAGATCCTGCCTCATTTTTTTTATGGCTTCACCACCTCCTGGTTGTTGATGTCTTGTATTGACATAGTTTTGTCTATTCCAATGTCTAACCCATTGTTTTATGTAAATCCTACCTCACTTTGCAATTCATAATCCCTCCATCTGTGATTACCTTGATTCCTGACCCTTGGCTCCCCTATCTTCTTAACATGATTTTTCTAACACGGCATCAGACAACTTGCGTGACCCATGGGTCTCCTCTTTCGTCTTGCCCATCAGTGCTAGTATTCTCAGCAAGGATTACTTTCTCACTGAGCTTCGGACCGCCTCACCCTGAATTACCTGATGTCATGAGATGCCTTTCCCAGTGGACCACCGGGCACTCCAGTCCTGCATTTGATGTCAGGCTTTCTGCTCACTGGAATCCTTATGTGACTCTTAGTTGTCTTGCCAACCTTTGCTACCAATGGAACTGTCTGGTGTCTGCCAATGGAACAATTTTTATTTTTATTCCTTAATTTTAAGTTCTGTGAGGTTTCTCAGAAATAAGCCTCACATTCTCGTTCAGAAAACTTCACAATGAACATTCCTCACTCCTGGGAGATATTTTAAGAGACACAAAACAAAAGGCATGTAGAACAACTTCTTAAACAAGAGTTTCCCCGTGGATTTAGATTTGCCATGTGCGATAGAATGCAGTTCTGAAGTTAATGAGTACAGGAAACTAGAAAATAAAACGGAAGAAAAACTAATACTGCACACCTCAGAGCAAGCTGGGCATGCTTCGGAAATAAAATGAATTAAAGTAAAAGACCTTAACAGGCAAGGTTTTATTTCTGATTTTACTTTAAAGGAAGGTTTGACTGATCCAATTAAATTCTAATTAAGAAAAAAAATGGATCAACTTATCTCCCAGTTGTCATTTATGAAAATATACCCCTTAATTTATTTAAACTTTATCTACACCTAGTGAACGGCAAAGTATGGATCCATCAAAATCTGTATGTGAGCAGATAGTGAGTCCAATACAAGGGAGAGCATTCAGGCCCAAATTTCCAGCATTCCAAGTTTGGTCTTACTGAAAACTTCTTTGTCATTCAGGTAATTCAGTGACTTTAACAAAGCCCAAAGCTGATGTTAGTAAACATATGACATGCTCTTTCCCCCTCAAATTCATCCATGAGAACTTTAGTACTTTTCTTCTCTAGGCTGATCATGAAAAAAAATCTTAATTTGGAGTTATTTTGGGGTGTTACACATTTAAAGATTAACGCAGACAAAGGCTGTGCACCAGGTTAAAGACCAGGACAGTAAGCAGTAAGCACATTCAAACTGAGTCAGATGAAAAACACGAAAAATATTACAGATGTCCAGTCTAAATATTTTGGCAGTATTGGGAATAAATGATATGTGACTCCCATGATAAGAACAAGAAGCCCCAAAGAAAGCGGGGTACTGGAACATCATTCAGCTGACCACCTCCTACAGGCGATGGTGCTGGCCTAAGATGGGGAAATTAACTTAGTGGCCTTGAAGGGCATCTTTGACCTTGAGATTCAATCATAAAATATCCTTCTTCCACGGCCACGTGTGAAATATGTGTTCCTTTATGAATCACAGCAAGAGCAGGCTCCTTTTAACCATGTCAGGAAAGGGGACACTTGTTAATTAGGAGTGGATACTTTGACCTGGGACTTGTTTTTCCGTAAATAATCAACAATAGACATTGCCACACAAGGCAGGGCTGGCCTCAGCTCATTAGATGGAGGGTGGGAACCCAGGCCCTCTTTGGCCCTGGGCAACGACATTTTATTGATCATACTTGTCCTCAACCATCTGTAACCAAGAAGAGAAACCATAGAAGTCTGATAAACTACAAGCTCTGCCATTACACTTCCCATGTTTTCAAAACGAATGCCATATACAGGAGCTATCCTGAAACCTAAACAATCTATGTATACTTATATCTGTCTCCAGGAAACCCCATTAGGCATTTTCATCTCTGTGATTGGGTGAAACCACTCCTCATTAATCTTCAGCTCCAAAAGATTTACTATATCCTACTATTAAAATAAATAAATTGCATTAAAATGAATATTGAGCCAATCAGCAGTTTTTTAAATTATTATTATTAGTAGCAGTATCATCAACAACTCCCTTAGCATATCAGTTAGGATAGGTTTGTGTGCTAGCAAGAACAGTTTTAATTAGGAACTGAGGGAGTGGACAGGGAAAGATAGAGTGAAAGTATGTGTGTGTATTTGCTTTTTGCAATCAGAAATCCCGTGACAGGCACTTATGGGCTGCTGGAGCCAATGTGAAGTAACTGTCAGTGCAGGAGTAGAATTTGAATCCAGTTTTTCTGAGGTCAGGGCCCATGCATTTGCAATCATCACCATGTTAACATAGAGAAGGAGGCAGTGCCAGCCTCCGGAACAGGTCCTCTTATCACTGACTGCGTCAGCTTCCTGCCCGGTGTCCCCCTGTTTGACTGCGATGTGCTCGCTGTGTTAGGCTGTCAGAGCCAGTTCATCCTCCAGTGGATACTGGGGCCTCTTCACTGCGTGTGATTAATGCTAAGACAGCTGAAGGGAGTGTCAGGGCTCAAATGACATCTTTCACAAAAACAGATGTAACCAGTCCTTAAGTTAGAAATTAGATGGGAAAACAGGACCATGGGACTTGCTCAAGATACACAAGTTCATCAGGCCTAATGGAGCTAATGTCATATTCAAGAGGAGACTGAAAATAACAAGATTATAATAAGGTATAAGCAGATTCTACTTGTTTAATGAATTTCCACCAAGGGAATCACAAATTACTATCAAAAGAAGAAAATACTTGAAAAGTAATAAAAATGTAATGCATTTGCTTCTACAGACAAGTAATCCAGACTTTAGAAAACATTTACCTTTCCCTAATTATTCATTATAGTCAACTTTGTATGGAAATAAGCAAATCTTAATACACCAGATAGCCAATCAAGTGTTCGCTTACCCATCCACAGTCAAAACAGAGCCCAAGCAAGTCCTGACTTCAACATTTTCTGCAAATTAGAAGGCACTTTTAACAAACAGGCTTCAGGAAGGCGGTACTACACCTCTCCTGGGTGATCAGAAATTTAAGAAGATGAAGGTGGTTTCAAGAGACCCAGGCATGCCACTCCAGGATGAGTTCTGACTAAAGAACCGTGACTCTGACAAAGAGCACAGACTGCAGGAGGGCTACATCCCCGTACAGAATTGCAGGTGGTCTCCATCCCTTGATCGTACCGAAGCTTTAAGTGAATCTTTCTTCTCTCCATCTTTCAATCCTCTTATTCTTTCCCCTGTTTTCCAGTTTTAATCATATCCTAAGTTCTGTGTGAGGAAGCATATACTTTCTTATGTAATGCTTCTACCATAATTTACCATGGGCCTTGTTTATGCCTCAGGTCATAATGTGTTTATAGTTTGTTTCTATTTATTCTCTCACTGTGTATTTAATTTTTCCTGAACACTTGCTAAGTGTCAGTGGTTTGGGGTCATTTACTCTGTAGAACTAAAAGACAAAACTTTCAAAATCACCCCTGTTTTCTGCCCCAAAGAACTGATAGAGCTCAATCTTCTGTTGACTATAAGCCAGTGTTGCCTGGACAGTCCTGACTTATGCTTATGGTCTGACATAACTATTTATAGTGAGGTTTTTCATCTTCAAGTGTTCTAGCTTGAGGGATACATTATACGCTCATCCTAGTTAGAACCAAAGGAACTGTGTGTCTAAAATTGGTGACCATGTCAGCCTGCCTTCCCTGTATAGTCTACAATAGATCAGAAACCTCGGATCATGTGAATTGACAAGGTAGTGCCCTTGGTGCATAAGAAATTAAGCTCCAGAGCCTCTCAGAAAACAGAGTCGCCCCCTAGAGTGCTCTGTGCAGCATTAGCTTATACAGTAAAAGCAATGCTAGCTAACTAACATTTGATGACTATATACTCCTACTCATACTATGCTGTGCTGAGGGCCCTCAAGAACCATCTCGCCCTCAGCAACAACCCTTTGGAAGGGCATGTTTTTATCCATTTTCTTGTTGAGGACACAGAGGTTCTGATAAGTGAAGTGAGATGCCCAGGGGACTTCACTGTAACCTCACTGACACTGAACTTGGGTGATGTATATGGATTTAATTCATCTTGGATGATGTATTAAAACAGTTCTACTCACAAATTCCAGACTCTGTTCTTGCTTGGCTGTTGACACAGTGGTACAATGAGCTGGACAGAGAGATGAGATAGGAGTCCCACCATTGCACTCAATGAGTTTGTGTGATTGCCCACCTTCTGGTGAAATCTGTTAGATTCAGGAACTCATCCTGTCATTCTCCCCTACCCCCCCCATGTTAATCTCCTTACTGCCACCCTACCATATATATATATAAACATTTTTTAACAAAAAACAATGTGCATTTAACCTTTGACCCATGGCTTTCAGCCTTCTAGCATTATCTTTCATTAGATACTTATATGGCTTAAACATCTATTTGCTTAAAGAAAATTCAGTATTTCCCACCTTTCCTTAAACTCCCACTCTCTTTTTAAAGCTTCTTTTTTTCGATCTGTGCTTATTGACATGCAACATAATGTAAGTTTAAGGTATAAAATGGTTTAATTGATAACAGTTACGTATTATAAAATAATTACTACCATAGCTTTAGCTGGAACCTTCATCATATCACATAATTATCATTTCTTGTTTGTGGTGAGAACATTTAAAATCTATTCTCTTGATGACATTCAAGTCGCACCTCTTTTAAATGTCCAGCCACCTTCTCTGTGGTCACTGCTTACTACGAGTTCCCTACAACACCACTTGAACAGGCTTCTTATGATATGCAGTGGACTTTTGTTGAAACTCTGGTAACAATGAAGAGTGATCATAACACCAAAGAAGACAATGAGACATTGGAGACTGACTGTCACTTCCCCTGCACTCATCCACTATTCCCCAGCTCTGGAGCATGAACTGGCCTCTCCTTTCATAGACCCCAATTCCCCCCTCAAACACCACATCTTCAAATCAAGCCCCTTTTCTTATTCTATCTTTTTACGTAGCCCCAGGCCCCAGAAAAATAAAAATAGATTTTGATTTTACCTACAATTCTTTAAAAATTTTAAAAATAACAAACAAACAAAAGTCCCTCTACCTGAGAACAACCACTTCATCCTAAGAAGGAGGTGTCCTTTTCCTGTGACTACTGCACTCTGCCATGTAGTACCTTTGTCTAGACCTCCCCACACCAAGATATTTATTGGGCTGTTTCCATAAACAGAGGAGCAAGCCCTCTCTCTTCTCCACCTCCCTAGAACAAAAACATGTGGACATCAGCTTTTAAACTAGCAATTGTCTTCTAGTGATAGAAATAAAATTTATTTAATCACTAAAAACACATTATGAAGCACTTACAATGCTGCAAGGGTGTGAGGAAGATCACAGGCTATCCAGCAGCATCACATTGATCCTCAAGGACCTTGCAGGTCAGGCAAGAGAACGAATCCATGAAGAACAGATGAGAAAGACAAGGAAGGTGGAAACGCCAGGTGGGCCTCCCAACCCCCTCCCCTACCCAGTTACACAAAACTGGTTTGAAGATGAAAAGGAAAGAAAGCATCTTTGGAAATAAATATTCTCTTTAAACTTTAGTAAATTCATTAAAATTAATTCAATGCTTATTTATTTTCCAAACCTGTCCTTTGAGTGAGCGATGGCACCCAGGGACTTGAAGAGTCCTTTAGAATGACATTTGGTGAAATATGCTATTGAGCACTGTGGAAGTAGACAACATAGGCTAATAAAAACACTCTACCATAGAAAGTTCAAGCTGAATAATTTCTTCTCAAGACGAGATATTGCTTTGTTTTTGCACATGGAGGAATTCACAAGACTACCATCTCTATAAGGCTCATGAAGGTCAACCCCAAGGAAAAGCCAGATAATTGAGGAAACTTGGCAAGTGTGGCTTCTCCTGGGACCAATTAGACAAGAATAAGCCAAACAAGTTTTTGCTTTCTTTCCTCAGTGGCTGTTTTGCAGACCCACTGCAGGAGTGCTGCTGACGGGTTCAAAAGCTGGGTGGGACATTTTAAGCAAGAAAGTAAAATGCATCTTGTACGACTTTACTTCCCCATGCTCAAACCAAACAGCTGGCTTTTTAGTAACTCACCCAGGCACTTTCCTCACCCTAGAGTGTAGTCCCTCCCAGGAACCCAGATGGCATTTGTCTGTAGGCAGGTTGTACTTTCTGTCTCATTCACAACTCTGTCCTGACCTGTCATCTTTTCCCAGAATGAATTAGCCCTTTACCATGTTTGAGATGCAAGGATTCAAGGCAGTGTGGCTCTTAGGCTTTCAACAGAGAGATGTCGTAAAGTCTAAATCCATCACTGAAGTAGAGGTTCTAAGCAGTGGTCAAGGGCAAAACATATCAGTGGCAAAACAGAGGGCTTTGAAATTAGAAACTAGCTCAGTAATTTGAGTCTAATGATTAGCTACAAAGAGCCTCAGTATACTTACTTCTAAAATGAGAATAATAATAAGTTCTGAGGCTTAGAACTGAAGGGTATTAAAAGTCAGATGCTCAATAGGCTTTGGCCTGTGGTTTAAATAACTGATGTAGCAACCTGGAGCAGCTCTCCCAGCATGTGCCACTGGAACTGTCTGTGGTGCCAGTGTGTGCCCTGGACCTGAGTCAGCCTCAGAGACAGCCCTTGTCAACAGTTCAGATCTCTCCTGCACTTACATGCATCAGGTTCCTCTCCTCAGTGTTTCACAGCTGAGATTTTCCATTTATTTCTGTATAGAGTTGAAATATATCTCCTATTGGCTGTAAAGACCTTCAGGACAAGTACTCTTTTGTTGTTGTTGTAGTTTGCATTTTGCATTGGCAGGAGCACCCCCAGGGCACACAAAGATGCCCAGCTCAAGATTAGTACACATTGAATATTGACTGAATTTTAAATCCTTGCAAAAATATTTCCCACTTTCACAGGTGAGAAAGCTGAAGACCTGAAAGAACAATTTTTCTAAATTAACATGAGTAGCACACAGATCGCCAGAGATTCAAACCTAAAAGTGACTCTCTGGAGTCCATACAGCTTCTACTAAGATAGACAATATCTCATTACTATCTTTTATGTTTTATTTTATTTTTTTAAATATATACTTATTGATTTCAAAGGGAGGAAGGGAGAGGGAGAGAGAGGGATAGAAACGTCAATGAGAGAGTCATTGATCAGCTGCAGCCCACAACCCAGGCATGTGCCCTAACCGGGATTCAAACCTCGATCTGAATCTTAGGTCGACGCTCCACCGCTGAGCCATGCGCAGCTGGGCTATGTTTTATTTTACAGATGAATAAAAAGAAGCTTAGGGGATGGTAAATAACTCACCCAGGCAGGTGCCTGAAGAGCTAGGGCTCAAACCCAGGCCTCCTCATTAGCTGTCTAGAGCTCCTTCCCTCTCACCTGTCTTCTTTTCACCTTGAAAAACATTCTCAGGATGGGCCTAGAGCCTTACCTGTCCTCCCTGCTGGCTGCCTGGGATGTGCTTGCCCAGGCAGGAGCAATGATTGTTGCCCACAGGGACCTGAAGGAGTCAGTCACCCCCGAGTCCTGGGTTGGCATTGCTTGGGAGATCGGCTTTAGTTACTACCTGCATGTTTGTTCTAGTTTTCACTGGAGAGCATTTTCTCTGAATATTTCTGACAAGCAGCCAGGCCTTTTTATTATATGGAATTGTGTCTCTGTTCTAGGAGTGCAGGAGTGTAATGCTGTTGAGAGATTAAGTAAAAGCGGTGGAGATTGAGCAGCTCAGGAGCACGGGGTGAGCCATCTGCCCTAGGATCAGCTGAGGCACCAGGTGAGTCCAGGTCAGGAGAGATCCTGGCAGGCAGGCCTCTGGAGCCCAGCCCTGGACTCTGTGAGTCGTGCTCTTATAAGCCAGCAGGCCTGCAGGCTTCTCTCCTTTACACCGGATGTAACTTTTCAGCCTGCCGGGTGAAATAAACTCAGGAGACAACAGGACACCTACTCTGTCTTGGCAATGTTATTTTTTGCTAAGAACCTTTGCTTAGTCTGCTGAGACTAAAAGAGTCCTTTTCCTGTAGGCTAGCCCAGTATCTGCCCTTAACCTCTGTGCAAGCCTGGGGTGCACCAGAGTAGCTGAACCAGTGGAAATACCCAACTATGTTCTGGCCAATTGATAAAATGTCCAAGCTGTCCAAACGTCTTTGTGGCCACCTGGCTCGCACCCAGGAGCATCAGTCATGTCTGATCTAGCATTTAGAAGGTGCAGCTGGGGCTGCCATGACCCTTTCTGAAACTGGTTCTCATACTATGGTTCCAGAACCCCGGTGGGCAAAGACTTATTAACTGTCCTCAGTTCCTCTCTGCTTCTGAAGTTGCTTCGACTTCCCTGCTTTCTCTGTTAGGCTATGAACTTCCTGAAGGTAGACTGTGCTTCATGTGCTCTTTTAGCCCTAACCCTTAGCACAGAGTTGGGAACATCCTGTGGTCCCAAGAAATTGGAAGACACAGAGCAGCTTCTTTGTACAGTTTGCTGTCTGCGCACAGGTCAGCGGCTGAAGTGTGAGCACGCATTCAGTGCTGAGGACTGTCTTTCCCCAGGACCAGGACTCTGTTCAGTGTGTGAGGTCACAGGCAGTTTCTCTTCATTTCCCATTGCTACCTGGGTTCTTCTCTCACACCAGAGTCCTGCAGTTCCACAAGCGTCCCCAGATCATAGTCTTGTGAGCGGTGGCCACCTGGGCAGCCTCCCCTAGCCTGACACTCCTCGTGACACCTGGGCACAGGATGTCTCTCTTGCAGGTCCTCTTATGTAAATGAACGATTCAGTATATAATATATATTAAGCAGTAGGAGACTAGATCACATAGAGATTTAAGACCTGGGGGGAGGACACCGGGGGGACACTGGGTAGAGGGGACCAATGTGGGGGAAGGGTGGCATCTGTAATTCTTTCAACAGTAAAAAAGTTGCTGGCCAACCTCTGAAAGCTGCTTTCTCTCTCACCCACGGTTTTGGACATTTGTGTTCTCCACGTACTCATGGATAGAGCACTGCTGGTTAAAACGGAAATGCTCAAATCTTCCAGCTCTTGGCTATTGTAAATAACGCTGCAAGAACATGGGGGTGCATGTATTCTTTCAAATCAGTGTTTCAGGTTTCTTCAGATAAATTCCCAGAAGTTGAATTGCTGGGTCATAAGTTAGTTCCGTTGTTATTTTTTCTACCAGAGGGCAGGCTGACAGCTGTGTGTGTGTGTGTGTGTGTGTGTGTTGTGGGGGTTTTAGGGGCTGCGGTGGGGGTGGAGGGCAAAAAGAAGAGAGAAAAAAACTCATGGACACCTACAACAGTGTGGTGATTGCCTGCCGGGGGAGGGCGGGCGGAAGGAGGTGAGGGAGGCCATAGGGGAGGTAAGTGGTGATGGAGGGAGACTTGGCTTAGGGTGGTGAACACACAATACAGTGTACAGATGTTGTGCTGTGGAATCGTATACCTGAAACCTGTATAATTTTTTAAGTAGTGTCACCCCAATAAATTCAATAAAAAAGGAAGAAAAATGGAAATGTTCACATTTCCCCTAGAACATCATTAAATGCAGGGAGTTTGGTCATCAAGGTGCCTTTCATCTGGAATAATATGGTTAGAAATCATATATTTATTTAGTCAATACTCAGTATTTATTGACCTCCCACCATGTGGCAGATGCTTTAAATACATTGCTTTTGCTTTTGTTCACAACACTCAAAACTGAGTATTCTCGTATTAACTACGGGAAACCCAAAAGCCAGAGAAGTGGAATAATTGGTGGCGTTGGGGCTCACTTGGGTCCACCTGGTTCCGGCTCCGGCTCTGGCTCCGGCTCCGAAGCCTTCCCCCCGGTGGTGCCATGTCTGTCCCTCCCCGCAGACTCTGGCTCTCAGGAAGGGCCTGCCCATCCACCGGCAAACAGACAACTTGGAAGCAGGCTCGCCATCCTCACAGTTACAGTTTGGAGCAGTGGTTAAAAATTCCAAAATTACTTGGAGAGCTGCAAAGATTACAGACATCTAGGTCCCTCTTGCAGAAATCCTGCTGTCATTGGTCTGGAGAGGGCAGTTCAGATGTGCACAGTTAGAAATGCGCCTGCAGAGCAGCATCCCGCATTCAGTGTGAGCGTGAATCCCTGGGGATTTGTGAGAAGACCCATGCTCTGTAGAACGGGGGTTGGGGCTGAGGTCCTACTTTGCCCCAAAGCCTGTTGTTGCTGGTCCCCAGACAAACATGTTGCCAGCCAGGCCCCGAAACTCACGCCTTCTCCTCCCCGAGACCAGTCTCCTGTCCTGCAGCTGCTGTGCTCCTGGGGGAGGTTTCCAGCCCGGGCTCCGCGCTCTGCCCTCAGCTGCTCTCCCCCTGCAGGCTCAGCAAGTCCTGTGAAAGTTCCGGCTTTGACGAAAATATCCTGTTAATGAGTAGAATAAAGGGTAGTGTGCAATGAAGTCCGGTCATAAGCTCAGTGCCTGAGTTGAATGCACACAGGGATCACTTAGCTTGTGTCCCCTCCCAGCTGGTCTCCAGGTAACCATGGCGCAGGTGTGCCCGCTGGCCCTGAGGGTGCTGCTCCTCTCATTCACAGGTACTCACCAGAAAAGCCGCCCGTGTCTGCTTCCCACTCACAAGGAGGTGAACAGCATCGTTTTGATAGGAGATAAACTTTCAACAGTGTCAGCATGCTGTAGGCCCCGTGCTCCACACCTTAAAAGCTTCACAGTTCTATGAGGTCGACCATCCGCATTTGCAGAGGAGGAGCCTGGGCTCCGCTTTAAGCCCAGGACAGCACACAGCTGTCACCAGCCCGCGGTACAGGAACTTGGGCCTGTGTGCTACCTGCTAAGAGCAGAAATTAAGAATAGTAGATGATTTGCAGCCTTTTAGGGCTGGAAACTTAAAAATACATATTTCTAAGCCCTCTCTTACTTCTTGATTCTCTGTATTGCTCCCTCAATAGTCTCCTTCTGTAAAAACAGTGAATTGCTGTGTTTTTATAGAAGCGTGAATCAGACTGTCCCTCTATTAAAAACAAAACACTGGATCAACTATGGAATATTGGGAGTATGTTAGCTACACCCAAAATGAGCAGCACATGTGTCTACAGATTTAACCACCACAACAAGGGCCTGGGTCTTCAGATGTACCATCTTAGACCCCACGGATTGTCATCTGTTTACAAGTAGCTTAGGAAATTCTCCATTCACCTTTAGGTTTGGATATGATGTAGGGGTTTCCATATGGCTAGTGGTGTTGGCTTTATTTCCATAGTTAAGGAAATACTAATTTGGATATAAATGTTTTATTTTTTAAGCAAAAAAATCAAGAGAAAGCTACATCTATTTTGGTTTAGTGTTCAGAAATATAAAATTTTGAAATATAGTGTGAATTTGAACACTAAAAAATTGGGGGAACTTTTGATTTCAGTAAGGTCGTTATTTCATTTTTTAAAGTATATCTTTATTGATTTCAGAGAGAGGAAGGGAGAGGAAAAGAGAGTTGAAACATCAATGATGAGAGAGTCATCATTGATGGGCTGCCTCCTGCATGACCCTGACTTGGGATCAAGCCCAGAACTGATTTCAGTAAGGTTTAAAGACTGCATAATTAAGCCAAACTGCTAAAAAAATTAAGTATCATCCAACATGGCTCCTGGGAGATGCTCCCCATTCGCTTGCTTTCCCTGTTCGGGTTATCAACATACACTCACTCTAAGTCACGTCAGTCAACCAGTCAACGCATGTTTATCAGCAGCTCTGGACACTGGACCTCTCTTCAGCCCTGGGAACTGAAGCACTGAGACTAAGGCCTGCCCACATTGAGGTTTCATCAGTCATCTAAATGGAAATGTTTTCTTTTCCTTATTTTCTTCCTTTTATTGATCTTAGAGAGGGAGGAATGGGGGAGGCATCTATGTGAGAGAGATATATCCATTGGTTGCCTCTCTCCTGGACGTCCAGCTGGGGATCAAACCCACAACCTAGGCACGTGCCCTGTCTGGCCTTGAGCCTGAGACCTCTTGGTGCATGAGTCAACACTACAACCACCTGAGGCACACAGGTCAGGTGTCTTTTCCTTATTTTTGAACTAAATATTTGTTTGCTATTCTGACAGTATTTTATCTTGCTCTAATGGAAGACCTCTAAATTCTGATAAATACTTTGCTTTGAAGTTAGTGTTCTTCAAGGTGCTTCATGTGATGGTAAAAAGAACTCTCGGATTCCTGCCATTTTAACTAAAACACCTCCCAAATCTCCCTGTCCAAACTGATTCTCCAACTCTTCCTCCTGCCTTATTTCCCGATTGGCATTTTATACTCTGTAAAATTATTTATTTATGCCTTCACACATCCTGCCCACCTTTCCTGCATTAGATACAAGCTCTATGGCCAGAGAGGTTTTTGTTAAGTTTGACAGTATGTCATAAAAACCAAGAACTGGACCTAGGAAACAGGAGGCACTCAACAAATATCCCTTGGAGGAATGAGTGAGTGAATGAATGAATTTTAGCATGGATTGGGTAGAAGGGAAATCTGTGCTGGATGGGAGGTTAAACAGAGATAGCATTTTAGGCTTCTCTACCTAACCACAGGTTTAAGGTTTACAATTCAGCTTCCTGGTCCCCATTAATAATCATAATTAGTTACTGTTAATAATGTATTGAGCCTGCAGTGTACGATCAGTGTGATTTTGTGGCATGCGATCCAAGGGCACTGCACTTCTGTGGAAACAGCACTCGGTGTCGGCACATGTCTATGGTGTTGTGCTGCTTCATTCTCCAAAAATCTCTCGTACAAAACATTTTTTCCTTTTGCACCTTCTGGAGACCATTTCACTAATTATAGACACCTTTGATTTTTGCCAGGGATTCAAAGTTAACATTCCCTAAATTGCTTTAATAAAGATTGTTTTTAATGAAGTCAGCGACCAGAGGATTGCTAACAACAAACTAGAGGAAAGAACGTATGGTGTTTCCACCTATCTTAGTTGGTATAAAATGGGTTTTACAGGACTTACATTTATGGCCATTTAAAGAAGTATGTTTAAAGATTTTAAAAAAGGTATGAGTTTGTGTATACAACCTTGTCATCAGTCCCCATAATATCACAACAGTATAACACTTGAAGCATAAGAAAATTGGTTTAGTTTTACAAACAAAATAAAATAAAATCTATGCATTTTTTTTCAGCCATTACCAAATGTCACACCTGCAATTCAGTCAACAGAAATTCTCTGACTGCTGTTGGCTGTGGTGGTGCTGGGGGAGGTGTGTTCTCACAGCAAGGTCGTCTAGGTCACGAGGTGGGCCCGCCCTCTGGCTCCACTGTTACCTGCTCCAGCTTCTGGTGAGCCCCTGGGCCTCTTGAAGCCTCTGTTCCCTATTCTTAAAATACAGATGATTATATCCATACGTCAGAGCTGTTTTGGATAGAAAATCAAATAAGCTTTGTAGAGAAACTGGTGCAATATCAGTAACAGAGTAAGTTCTGGCAGGATAGTAGATGCAACTATCTAAAGATACAGATACAAACTATTTTGAATGTTGCTTCTTATGTTTACATTTTATTTTTGTTGATTGATATGATAATAATTACATTAATTTATGTTTGTATGTATACATATGTTCATTATTGAAAAATTAGGAGAAAAAATGGAACTAGGATCCCTAATTCTATCACTACTCCCTACTACCATTTTAAATTACTGATAACATTTTGGTGATTTTCTTTTTCATTTTTATTAATTCTGTGAGCATTTTCATAAACGTCATACATATTTATACAAGGTTTATGATACCTTTATCATTCAGTAGTAACCTATGTACTTAATTTTGCTATTACCAATACTGGACATTTTAATTAAATTTTCATTATGAAGTAATTGTGCACATTTTTAAAATTTAAAGATTATAGAAAATAAGATTAAAAATTACACTCACTTGTAACTCCACTGGCCAGAGATAGCCACTGCTAACATTTTAAAATATTTCTTCTGGTGTTTTTTATATGCAGATATCTAAGATTTGATCCACGGTAGCAGTCATTGTAGGACCTACCAGTATTTCTTTAAAAGGAAAAAAAGATGCTACCAAATATACATTGAACACAATGCTTTCTTATCACTTCGAAGTTTTACTTTGTATGTTTTGAAATGACCCTCTTAAATTACACAGGGAAAGGTTTGAATCATGGTATTAGTATTATTATGCATACATAAAAAGAAAAAATAATATAGAAGACAAACACAACTGTAAAGATATTTCCAAAACTCTTCCACATTTGGAGCTTCTGTCCTGAACCACCTTTGACAGGCCCATGACTGTCCACCACCATGTCCATCCCTGTGGTCTTCCACCTGGGACTGTATTTTCAACACTGAATCGCAGTATAATGTTAACACAATCTTAAAGAGCAGTTACACTCAACCCTTGTAGGACTAACCATGTATATAGCTAGTATAGTAACAAAGATCTGCCTTAGCTCTGCCCAAGTCCACACAGTTTTCATGTGGCCACAGTCTCCTGACGGCTAACCATGAGCCATTCTAGGGACTGGCTGATCTCAGGCACATACAGCTTAGAACTTGTGAAAAAGAAACATTTCACATATTTTTTACATGAGCTTTATTTAGTTTTATCTATTCTTAAATTTCCATTTAATATTAAACTGGGAACACTTCCAGTATCTTCAAGACTCTAAAATATCACTTATTTCAAAGTATTCAACAAATAAAGAGCCAAAATTCCTTAGCTTTGGAGGCTTTCAGAAAATTACCATTATTGAGAACAAAACTTGCAAACAGAAATATATTGAAGACGCTATAATTGCATGTTGCAATATCTTGACATCTGGGAAAAACGTTTTGATGGAGCGTCTATTTTTAATTAGATAAATTCATATTCTATATCAGAAAGAAATGAAATTGAGAAAGCTGTGACTCCATCTAACTCTAAATCTGATAAAACGTACAAGAGAATCATAGAAGCAATTTATTTGACAAGTTTTGTTGTGTGAAAATATCTATCAGGGAAAAATGCTGTGAAAGAAGACAAAATTGCATATATAAAATATTTGGGCTGGATATATAAACATGTCTGTACCAAAAAAAATAGGATTGAGAATGTCCTCCATTTAGCAAGTTTGCTCTGAATGTACCAGAGATCTAAGTGAATTTTCACAATTACAGATAGTGCGGTGTATTGAAGTCAGCAATTTTCTATATAAAAACTATAATTATGGGGGGAAAAAACTATAAGCAATTTTATTTTAAAAAATAATATAATGTTACCATATTGACAAAATAAATTTTCAATTTCAAAATAAATTTAGCCAGTGCCTTAGCACAAACAGATTGTACTAAGGCACTGGCTAAAGTGCATGAGTAAGTGGAAAAATTATTTTGCTTAATACTTTTAATATTCAGATTTTCCATATAGTTTTTAACAAATTATTTAAATGTACTGTGAAATGGTTATATTTATTTTTGGAAATAATTATATTAGCAAAAATAGTTTTTTTAATTTTAAAAAGATCATTATTATATATTATATTTTATATACTATATTATATATAATTATACATTAACTTGTTACCGAGTACATAAACATTTTAATAATTCATTTTAGTAAATATATACAATATATTACATATGAATAAATAATATATATTAAAATAGACTTCATAAATACTAAATAATAATATTTAAAGTATTTTTTGAAAAATTTTACATGAGAAAACAATCTCTCATGTGATGTGCAACAAGATGTTTCAGCCTGAACACTCTACATTTTGGATGTTGTGTTTTGCCCTATGTGCTGATTATTACACATATTGAATGGATAGCTCTCTGTTTGCAATCCTGATCCTTTTGTTAGGATAGATTCCAAGTAGTAAATTTTTGTGTCTTGTAATAGAAACATTTTAAAATTAAATTGCATCAAAGTCTTTTGAAAGATTTTATATGTTCTTTGACTATCAGGAAAAAAAAATATTTTTTTAAATATACCTTTATTGATTTCAGAGAGAGGAAGGGAGGGGGAGAGAGAGTTGAAACATCAATGATGAGAGAGTGACTGACCAGCTGGTCACTTTTCTTCATGTGTATTATTATTTTAGAAATGAGTTAATTTTCCTTCTGAGTGTCCTTATGTCAGCGGATTTTACCATTTTGTCTGTGATTTTCCTGCAGCCACTTTCCAGGAAGTAAGCATCTTTTCTGAGGAAATTGCAAGAAAGGAGTAATTAAAGGAATCTTGTAGGTGATTAAAAAGTAACAACAATGTGTGGGTAATCCTCTCCTAAGTAGTAGATCATGTTTGTATATTCAAAATAGAAAGTCTTGGAGAGCAATTATACACATTTCTATCACACCTTTTCCTTCTGTTAGTATTTCGGGCTATTCTCTTTCTGTCTCTGCCCTGTGTGTGTTTTATATACGTTGGTTCCTATCATAGGGCCACTGCTCGCTTGGCTATAATGTTAGGGGCAGAGAGCGGTCTGGTCACAGAGCAGAGGGCAGAGCAGGCAAGGGGGGAAGGAGCACCGTCCTGGGGGCAACGGAGAGGGTCAGCAGGGCCGCCGGCTGACCACCGAGGAGGCAGCAGTGGCCGGGAAGCTGGCCTGCCTCAGAACAAAAGGCCCGGTCGGCAGAGTTGTCCCGAGGACGGAGGGTTTAAGCAACCTGCTGCCAGGAATGGCCCATGGCTCATCTCCCCCCATACGCAGCCCGCTGCGAGGGCTCGGGAGCACTTCTGGCTGAGGGCACAGCGCTTTCAGGACTCAGGCCTCCAGCTGCCTCTGCAGAGGTACTCGGGGCCAAAGGCTTGACCGGTCCTGGAAAAGCTGGGTGATGTGCTCACCCATGGGATGGAGTTACAGGAACTCCAGAATCCAGGCACCTTATTCAGAAGGGACTTCTGTTTTGGACACAAAGCTTCCTTCCCTTAGCTTTGTACGCAGTGCGATGGTGAAAAGTGAAAACTGCGGCATCATTTTAAACAGCGGGAGCTCCCCGAGGCTGCGCTGTCTAGGGGCACCTGTTTCCTCGCCGCCTTGGGGCGCAGTGATTGCGTGACCAGCCGCTCACTGCGAGCTCCCCAGGACGTGGTCTGTGATTGCCGCACCCACTAACCTTTGCTTTGGCGATGTGCTCTGTGATACTTGCAGTTAATAGTCTCTGAGTCTTTATTTTCTTTTCAGAGCAGTGTGTAATCTCCAAAAACTGGCCAGGGGTGCTCGCTAAATAAAGTGCAGTATCGATCACCCTCTTAGACTATTATGCCATTTGCAGTTTGTGAACTAACAGTGCCTTGATCCTGTTTCCTTAACATCACATTTGAGTCTTGTCTCTGTCTCCCCCTGCACTTGCGAAGGGGAATCGTGCATGAAGGGTTCATGCATAGGGTCCTCCTGTTGGCTCTCCTACAGTTAATTTTTGTTCATCTTATTTTGAGAAATGTCCTTTCATTTATTGCATGTATTGTCTTATTAGATTATACTGCTCGGCGTGGCTCACTCCCTCTCATTCCGCCAGACACTTTCTGCACAGCGAGCACACTCAGGACACCACTCCCATCCCCTCCACTGTGGGCTCCTGCAGGCTCGGTCCGCTCTGCCCTGCCCTGGCTCCGGCGTCATGGGCCCTGTGAGCATCCTCTGATGCGTCTGGGGACTGGTCTGCGGGTTACCGTAAACACTCCCCCACTTCAGATCACTTGTGTGAGCATGCCGCCCAGCTGAGGAAAACCTCACTGAAGCAGACTACTTGTTTTAAGGAAGATGGCGATAAGAAAGGCAGTCCCTCTACCTCTCTGCCTTTGAGTGCCTGCTCTCTCGCTCTGTGCATTAGGCTCCTCGCCTCGCCAGAGCAGCTCTGAGCCTGAGGACGCTGAGTGCGTGAGGGATATTAGATCAGGAGGCGGTTGACTCTGACTCACTGTGTGGTTCCCTTTTTGCCTTCTGTGGAATGTGCCTGGTCTGCTGATCTCTGGCCTCAGAGCCTTGGCCTGGTAGTTGAACCCTTTGCTGCTTTCTTTTTCTTGCATTCTGACTACATGTATTTGATCTTTGATTATATAATGGTGGTGCCCTCCTCAGTGAATCTCTTTCTGTACTTGACTACAGCTCACCATGGACTGTTTTCTCCCTGCTTTCCCTGTGTTGCCGAAACACCCTCAGTCCCTCTCAGGAACACTTAGGAGGTCCACGGGGTCATGTAGCTTAAGGCATGTCCTTTGCCAGGTGCGGGGAAGAGGGAGGCGGAAACCTGACATCACTTCCTGGAGCAACTAAAATGAGCAAGTACCATGCGGACACACAGCCGGAAGACATGAAACACGTATGTACACCTGTGCATTCCGTCACGGCACACTTTCTAAGCAGTGATTTTTAAAAGTAGCTGGTTCCCCCTTACGAGCCCGCGTGCAGATGTTTGCGGCAGCTGCTCACCCCCACACAGCCACGGGGATGCCTGACCCTCCTCCGAGGCTAAAGGCAGCTGTTGATGTGCTAACAACAATCAAGACAGGTGTTCAATTTGGAAACAACAATTGCCAAAAATGCGATTTCTGCCTGTTTCTATAAAACACCAGCACATTAAAGTGGGTTATGGCTTTCAGCTATTTACTAACTGAATACACAGATTGTCTGACAGAACTGCAGGGCATCGTGATTGGGTCCATTATTTGGACACTGTGAGGCCTAACCTGACTCACCTCCCTCGTCATGGTGTTTATCATCTTCGTAGTCAGCCTCTTTGTGCTGGGAGCTCTGCTGCCTGCTGGGAACAATGGTAAACAAGAGGACTAAGGCATAGTTTTACAAGTTGCATGTTCCAGCAACAGGGGGAATTACAGAAATAATTAAGCAAATGATTAGAAACACAAGTAATTTTAACTGTGTTAAGAGGAAATACTTTGTGCAGTGAGAATTTATAATTTGAGCATTTAACTTCAGCTAAAGGACCAACGCAGGCCTCCCTGAAGTAGTGACATGGAAGAAAAATCTGACATATAGGAGGGAAAACAGAAGGGTAGACCCACAGGGGGAGCAGGCTGTGGGAAAGCCCTGAACCAGGGCAGCTCATGAAAGATGCAGCCATGAGAGGAGCCTCCTAGGTCCAGGCCAGGCCCTTCAGGCTCCAGATGGCAGTGACATGAAATCATCACTCAGACCAGGCAGCTGTCAAAGGATCTTATATGCGGAGTGGTATGATCTGATCCCCCTTTAAAAATAACATTCTGGCTACAGTATGGAGAATAAATTGGGGGGAGGCAAAAGCAGTCAGGAAAGAATCAGGGACGGAACTGTTGTCAGTCAAGAAGTGAGAGTGGCACCTCCCAGCCCAGGCCTCTAGGTGAGACTTCCGGAGACTTCCTAATGTGCTCTCTGTATTTCCCAAAGTAGTCACGATCCCAGATGTTTCTTTAGAGATGACCTCAGTCATGTATTCACTCACTGAACTCTTTCATAGTGCACTGGCCCTGTGTGAGGAACGGGGGTTCAGGGAAGGAATTGTGGCCCAGGCCCAGGAGCACTCTGGAAGAGCAAGGCATGTGAGGCCGTCACAGGAGGAGGCGGGAGGACCACAGTTATGCTGGAAAAGGTGCTGCCCAGGCCCTGATCCAGAGCAGTCAGGCTGTAGTTGCAGGGACCTGGAGGAACAACATCTAGCCAGATGTCTCTGATGGGTACTGACATTTTTGTTATTAGTTTGAGACTTAGGAGAATTGGAGATAAAACTCCCAAACACTATTTTTTAAAATTAAATCATCATTGGGGTATTAAGAAGAAAAGCTATTATGTTTTTATCTGTGCTCCTTATTGCTCACCATATGAATTTCCTACACATGCTCTCCCCAAATCCTGTTTTGTCCGGGCCTCATTTTTTCTATACAAATTCACTTCCCACTCCTCTTCAGCCATCCTTTCTTGCATTTAGCATTGTCTCCTAAATACCTATCAGTCAGAGATCATAAGATTGCATTTGACAGATTCTCCATTCATTTTGCTTAAGAAAAGAAAATGATTGGTTTATCTAGCTCATAATTCAGGATTGCACCAGTTCCATGTATCTCTGGATAAAAAAACAAACTATGTTCTGGTCTTGGCTGGTGTGTCTCAGTTGATAAGAATGTCCATCTCCCCGTGCACCGCAGGGCCTGGGTTTAATTCCCAGTCAGGGCACAGGCGGGGTTCCAGCTTTGATCCCCTGCCCCAGTCGGAGTGCATGTGGCAGGCAACTGATGGATGTTTCTCTTTCACATCGATGTTTCTCTCTCTCTCATTTTCTCTGTGTCCCTTCCTCTCTCTTTAAAAATCAATGAAAATGTCCTTGGTAAGGATTAAAAGTAATAATAATAATAAACGTATATCCTGGATACTTGGTCTCTCTCACTCTCTCTATTGCTCCCTCCCTCTCTTCCTCTTTCTCCCTTTCCCTGTCTCTGTCTCTGTATCTGTCTGTATCTCTCTCTCTCCCCACCAGTTTTTATAAGTCTCTCCCACCCACCTCTGCCAATCAATTTCTCTAGCTCCCACTTCTGGTTCACTACCAGGAGACCTTTCCACATGGAAGCAAGTTAGCCACAAGCAGTCCCAGGATCACAGTATGTCAAATGCAGGAGAAGGTAGTCTTCTCTATCTAGTGGTTTGGCTGAAGTCCAAAACCAAGCCCCACCTGGCTCCATCCTGGTGAAGGTATTAATAGTGGACACCAGGAATATGACTTATGATGGATCTATGAGCATCCCTGAAGGGGGAGAACTGTGAGTGGCATCTGTTCCAGGCAGATCGAGTGGCAGCCAATGGATCTGCTGCTTCTCCAGGACAGTGCCGAGTGTCAAAACCGGAACAGGGACTGAGAGAGGACAGTGTCAGGAGCACTTCTCCCAGGGCCCACCTCCTGTTTCTGCGAACTTGGTTTCTCTTCTAAACCTTTCATTCCAACACAGGTGGGAATGAAGAATTGCCCACAAAACCACCTGCATCTGTTGCATCCAGAACACGTTTGTTGGGCATTGATTCCACCTTTGATTTTATCCTGGAAGAGAAATTTGAAGATTCAAGAACATTAAGCTTTGCCCCAGCCTTATTTTCCTACCGGTTGTGTTTTGAGTGCATTATGGGGTGTTCCGATCATCTGTGGGCCTTTGGGATTATTCTCGGAAGAATAGCTCCATGCACCAGAAATTAGGGACTCAGAGGTAGGAGGTCAAGGACTTGCTTTCTTGGGCTGAAACGACAAAGACTGAAGATGATGAGATGTTTTCTAAGGTACACTGTATGCTCCACGGGAATCTCTGGAGATCTGGAGAAAAGAAGGATGCTTCAGCAGGCAGATCTCACGGTTTCTCCAGGTGCACTGCCTGCCCTCCCCTCTGTCCTCAGAGCTTTAGCACAGTCTCATCTAACACCTTGCTAGAGGTTGGTTAGAGATGCAGAATCCACCCGCCATCCCAGGCCCACTGAATCAGAACCTGCAACGTATACAAGCCTGTCAGGTGATTTGCGACCTCTTTTTGGTTAGATGAATCTCACTCTGAAAGTTTCAGTCTCAAGCACCGTTCACTTTATGGGGAAAGATTCAAGACTCTACATTTGACCATAATGTTAATGGGGCATAAGTTGTTACCAAACTCTCCCACAAGCACAGAGAATTTTAAGGGAGAAATCTTGGAACTCTCCATATATCTTTTCCTTACATAAAAACTCTCCCTTGATTGCAATATTGGAAGACATTTTTTTAAGATTAGAAAATCATATTTCCTCATATACAGATGAATGCTAGTTGTGACCTCCAAAGCCAGTCTTAGCTGCTTCTCCACAGTTCTCGCTCTGCTCCCCAACCCTTTCCTCCGCCTCCAGCCTGGTTCCTAGCATCACTATTTACCTGCTGCTCAGCTAGTGACTGAACCATTTGGTTTCCATTTCCTTTGGCACAGGTAACCAATCCCAATGTTGCTAACTAATATCAAACCAGATGTGCTAAGAATTTTATTGACTATTTTGTGTAACAACTTGAATTACAAAAAGACTCAAACCAAATTCATGGAAAATTAATGCACAGAAGATTAAAGCCAGAAACTATTTAAACAGGCTTAAAAGGTTAGCAAAGAGGAATAACAGGATCAGATTGTTTGAGTGATAACATAAGAATTTAAGCTGAATCGGGGAGAGAAAACCTGCCTCTTGACCTAAAGATTTATCTCCTAAATGAAGTATCAGCTGTTTTACTGTTTTCGAATTTTAAAAATGAACTAATATATAAATGTAAAAGCACTGCATTGGCAAATTTCCCACATATGGTCCTAAAAAATCATTTTGTAGATTTATAGAATTTGGAAACAGATACTGTAAATGGGGAAAGAGCATGTGTCTGTGGACAAGACTGAGCTGGCTTCCAGTCCCCAGGGCAATGTACTGGGTCGAGTTCCTTAAACTCTGAGTTGGGTTCCATATCTATAAAATGAAAAAGACCTGTTGTACAGATTAAGTGACATTATTTATTAAGCCCAATGTATACTACAGATATTCAGTAATATTAGGACAGAAAGTTGAAAGGTAAATAATGGCAGGAATGAGACTCTATGATGCTAGGGAAACTTTGTCAAGCTAATCACATTTAAAAAATCACCTTTATTTCCATATTGAGCCTCACAGACAGTCTTTGGAGTAAGGAAGATGAAAATTTTTCTAATTTAATAGACAGATGGACATAAGAAGCAATGAAGTCATGTGACTGACAAGACTCCCAGCCAGTCTGTGGCAGAGCCAGGGCCACACTCCAGCTGCCAGATAGTGACAGTCTGGGGCCTTTAACCAGAGCTGTGCTTCCCCTAGGCACCAACTACTCTTCATGTGGTGTCTGTCCACTGAGGTTGTGCCCCCATGGTCCCTGCTCCCTGCCAACCAAGCTTCCCACCAAGATAGTTAAGAGGTGGGAGAGAAAAAGAGCTCTGTACACAATCAACAGAATGCTGGCTCCGCAAAGTAGATGTACCCCAGGTACCTGGGACAGTGTTTCCCACATAGTAGGTACTGGCCATATCTGGTAGGTTAAACATTAAGTACCTGTTTTTATATTACAACAGGTAATTGTAATATTGGGAGGCCACATAGCCTGCTCTAGGCAATTTTCTCTTGTAAGGGATTGGAATCTGTTACTTTTCATGAGGCTAAGTGGGGATGGATGAGTAATTCTATTAGTTTATAAAGAAGAATCCTTTGGGGTACTTGTCAAAACTGTAGATTTATGTTCCCACCATCACTCAGAGTCACCTGAGCAAGGTGGTTTCAGGACTGTGTTGGTATTTTGTATGCGACCTACACCCTGGGACACCTGAGTTAGATTCTAGAGGAAGGGGTTGGGGGGGGCATGTGTGCACTTGTAACTGTTGGGTGGGAAAGAAGGGAGAAGGAAGGTACCAAATAAGAAAGGAAACATACAAATGTATGGACCATCCTACTTTGTGGATTGGTAAATTCTTTCTCTTCTATTAATAATCACATTTTTCTTTACATTTCTACATTAGGAGAAGTCAAGGTTGGTTAGGCTCATAATTTACCATTATAGTTTAATTCCCTTTCTTCCTCCACCGTCCCCTGTGCTGTATCCAACCCTTCCCAAGAGCCCTTGTGTTGGGGGAAAGCCCCAAAAGTCTAAATTCAGGATTGATTCTGAACAGCCTACACATGGCCTTACTTAAATTCATAATGGCTTTAATAGGTGAAACTTATATCCACAGGCAAAGCAGCTGCTCCCAGTGGTGGTGGCTGGGAAGAATCCACACCCTCCCTGGACAGGATCCCTTTTTATAGGGCGTTAATAGTGAAACTATATAGTGTGTAGTCCTGTAGACCACCAGAAAGAACAATGCATTTCTAGGTTAACAGATAACCTCAGGCAGTTATCACACACTACACATTCTTTATTTTTACTATTTATTTATATTTAAATATATCTTTATTGATTTCAGAGAGAGGAAAGGAGAGGAAGAGAGAGACAGACAGAAACATCAATGATGAAAGAGTCATTGGGGATCGAGCCCATAGCCCGGGCACGTGCCCTGACCGGGAATCGAACCTCGATCGCCTGGATCCTAGGTCAATGCTCAATCTCTGAGCCATGCTGGCCAGGCCACACTACACATTCTTTAACCTCCTTCCTGGGCCTGATGATGAACTTTGGGGGGCATTCTGGTTTCCTGGGTACTCAGCCAAACCTCAGGCTACAGAGTGTTAAATAGTCACAGAAGATTAGAGAGTCCAACGTTTCCCAGATGCCTTTACTGCTGGAGACATACTGCATCTAAAGTGAGTTCCCCTACACCTTGGAAAGAGTGAGAAAACAGGGCTCATCAATTTCCATACTGTCTCTTTCAAACAGCCTTTATTTTTTTTTACTTTTCATTTTTAGATCTGTTCAAACGTTTCTATTAGAGAGTTGTCAAAGGCCCCACGGGATTTATGAAAACTTTCATTAAGAAACGTAGGCAACGATTTCAAGGGTAGTGTCAAGTGTCATAGGAGGAGCTGCTCTTCAAAAGTCTGGATGAGGGGCACAGTTTCAAGCAGGGAACCAGATCCACGTGGGAGCTTGAGGCTGGCAGGAGCGTGGGGCCTGAGAGCAGCTTCAGTTACAGCTCACTCGCCAGTGGCCTTATGCAGGTGCAGAAGTAGCCTGAAGACAAATCAATCTCCATGACAGTTTCTTCACTATTTATTAAATGGTTTTTGATTAAGCTGCGACAGTGTCTATAAATAAAACTCATATATGTCTTTTGTAGTTAAAAATGCATCCAACAACCATTGAGCCCTTCATGCTGATACTGTTTGAGAATTTCAAGTCCTGTTATTTTATGTCTCCTTAAAGCCTCTTCAGAAGAGCTTCCCTTTCTTACTGTATCTAATAAACTGTCATTTTTCTTTATTCCTTCTGTTAATCAACTGGCTGCTCTTACAAAGTACCCCAGACTGGGTGGCTTAAACCAGGGCATTTATCTCTCACAATTCTGGAGGCTGGGAAGACCCGTGCCAAGGTGCCAGCCAGTCAGTTCCAGTGAAGGCCCACTTGCTGGCCTACGGGTGCCATTTTCCATTTAATGCCTGCCCACATGCCTTTCTTCTGTGCATGTGGGTGGAGAGAGCTCTCTCTCCTCCTCCTCTTATAAATCTATCAGTCCTGTCAGATTAAGGCCCACCCTATGAACTCTTCTAACCTCAGTTACCTCCTAAAAGCTCTATCTCTAAATAGAGTCACATTGGGGTTTATATGACTTTAAGGTATGTATTTTTTGGGGGGTCACAATTCATCAACCATAGTCCTTATGTTCTCCAAGTTCTAATGCCCCCATAGGAAGAAGGCAACCATGTATGCAAGCCTCCTGATAGCCGAATGTGTATTCATTCAATAAAACTGTGTTAATAACCTACTAATCTAGGTTGGGCCCTATATTAAGATCTGGGATTACCAGACACTTAAGTAATATGGGGGAATTGGTTATTACTGACATGATCATAGAAATAGGTTCATCATACTGTGGGGTATGAAAGAGGGAGCCCTTACTTCAGGCTATAAATGAAAATTACATGATTCTTGAAATATTAGTAGAAAGAGATGTTGAGAGAAAATGGAAGACAAGAAACAGCTTGGTGCAGGGAAGGCAATGGAACCACAGGAGACGATTAGAATAGCTAGGAGCTGAGTTGGGCATGGCCACTCAGTGAGGCCTAAAGGCAGCATTTCAGACTGGAACTGGTTTATAGTAGACTTTGTGTGTCTTGTTGAAGAGTGACTTCTTTGTCCTTGAAGGCATTAAGTATATTTTAACAATGGAGTACAGTGCTTAAAATAAGAATTGGGTTGGAAATGTGTGGGGCAAGGGCAAGAGTGGGTTTGGCAATTGAGTAAGAATTTAGAATTGCTAGTGATGAGCCCTTTCACCAGAAAACTATTGAATGACTAGTACCCAATTCTCTGAATGGGTTGGAAATTACAGTGTATTCAGTTGTAGAACACTCCTCATTGTTTCTCAATTAACCCAGTGCCATCACAGATATTTCAGAGTTACTCTAGCTTGCATGTAAAATTCATACCAAAAATAGTCTGTGAAATAAGTTATCTCAATGATTATATGATTAATCATCTGTCAGGAATAGTTGGGAAAAAATATGTAAGTTACTTTTAAAAATCTGATCATTAACTATATTTATAACAGAAAATGCAAAAGGCCTACATTCTCCCTTATTATGATAGGAATTTGTTCAAGATGTGGTCACTAGTTTTAATATCACTGAAATTCACTGACATAGTCAACCCCTAGTCCTGACACTGGTCTGGTACCTCGGGTCAGAACCCCACCAGAGAAAGATATTAGCAGCATCCCAAAGAAAATAAAGCTACAGGGACTCTATTTCTATTCATAGAATTGCCTAGAAACCCCAAATTTAGTTTCTGCTCCCAAGCCTCTTTCTTTCTCTACCGTAATACACATATTTTGTCTTATGACTTAAAGACAAAGAAACAAATGAAAATTCTGGCTCTGTCCTCAAACCCCTTCAGCCCTTGGAACTTGTCAAGCAATTGGGTGTGTGCTGTTTTCTGGATAATCCCACTCCTGTCCATGTGGCAAGGTATGCTACGGAGATGCCAGGCAATCTGGCACTATAGGAATAACGTGGCATTCACCAGACGAGGGGGTGGGCAGAGGGGGTGGGCGGTGGTGATTTGGGCCTGAGAGCAGATACCAAAAATATTAAATCCAGATCACTCCTGTTCTCCATTCATTGGCAACAGTTTGCCTAAGATGCCAAATTTGTCCTTGCAGATGAACTTGGTGGCTTCCTTCATTTTACCATCTTCAGTGATAGAGCTAAATCACAGACTTCAGTTGCTTTTCTTAATAACAAAAAAATAATGTACTATATGATATTCTTGGTCTTTCAAAGTATCCTTTGATTTGTTAGCCAAATGGATCTTTTCAGAAATACTATAGATTATTAATTTGTAAAGAAAACTAAGATTATTAATATTTTTCGAGTAGTGAATTCACAAATAATGTGATAATGATGCCCTGTTTTCTCCAGTTTTCAGATGCTTATGCCTGGTGCTGGCAACTTGCAATCTCTGACTACTTTATCTGAATTACTTAAATTACAGAATGTCTGTCTGCATTCCATTACTGATTTTCCAGTTTTACAACCTGTAGTTTTCCAGTCTTCAGGAGCTAAGGAAACATAACTCAAATTAGAAAGCGCCTTGCCAAAGCCTGTAAGAAAAGCCATTTCTCCCTGATCTGCAGTGCCGTGTTTGAATATCCATAGTGGGACCTAAGAGACCCATATTTTGTCTTTGGAAGCAGGTACAACACAGAGTAGATTCATGATCTTAGCTAAGGGGACACAATGAGGCACCAACTGACTGAATTACTTTCATGTGGATAATGGACTTAGGGGCCTCCAATTGGTCATATCCAGCTTCCCCCAATCTGAGCTCAGAATTCCTATTTTCACTTTATAAATTAATAATAACCGTAGGTTTGTTTTTCCATTTATAAAAGTAATACATGCTCATTTTATAAATACTATATATTAAGAAGAAGAAATATCTCTTGTAATCTCACCATTATTTTGGTGTTTTAAAGACCAACCATATATGTATTTAAACACCAGCCAGCCAGCCAGCCAGCCAGCGGGCCATGCACTTGTGTGTACCCTTCTTTGTTTAAGGTCGTGTTTGAGACAATCTACTTTATATTATTAAAAATCTATAAAATTATTATTAAAATAAACATTAAAAGCATGGCTTTTCATGTTTGACAATTTTCACCTTGACAAAAAAATAAAAGAAAATGTATTGGAATGTGCCTGTGGTATAGGTTTGTATGTCACATGGTAAATCCAGCGGTGCATACTATAGGCAAACGCATCTTTCTGTTTGATTGGCTGGTTTCGTGTGCTACTTTGCCTGTGCTATCCTTCCTCCAATTGGAGGACAGTTAATTATGGGGGTATATTTTTGAGGTTGAAAGGGAGCCAAGACCATCTGCCCTGCGGTTTTCAAATCTCAAGGGTTCCAAGAAGGTGCCACAGAGGTTGCCTTGGGCAGTAGGGCTCCCTGTTGTATTGCTAGAGCTGCCTCACTTCCCTGTTTTTGAAATAGTGTTGTTTCTCAAGAGGATTTATTTAATTTGTGTGTGTGTAAAGGTTTATACTGCCTTGAAAGCTGCTGGTCTTGTCCAATTTCTTACTCCAGGGGGTGGTCCCTCCTCCAACAGGCGTACTGGGGACTGTTCAGATGGTATTTATCTCCCAGTGAATATCAGCTAAGTGTGCAAGTACACACCCCTCTTTCCCAGGTAAGGGCCTGAATGACTTCAAAACAACAACCCCCTCATGCCAGCGATTGCTATTTTAGAAATCCAGGTGAAAGTCCCTGTGGATCAAGTGCACAAACAGCATGAGAAGAATGCTGCTGGGAGCTTCTGAGAAAGAAGGCTTCTTTTTCTTGAGAAAAGTACAAAACAAACAGAAAAGGTGGGTCCTCTTGCCACCCATTGATGGAGGCCTGCGGCACCTTCCATAGCCCCACCGTCAGCCTGAGGATGGGCCAGGTGGAGGAGGGCAGAGCTAAGAGAAGCAGAGATGTGGAAATACGCCTCCAGGTGAATCTCTTCTGTCTGCCGCCCTTCCCTACCTCTCTCTCCACTCCTTTTTGTTTTAGGGCCATAGAGTTAGGCTGGGAGGGACTTCAGTGATGTAAAATGCTATCCTCACCATGCCTGCAGGCCAGACATTCTGGGACAAGCTTAGCAGCACATTGGGTACTGGAGAAAAACCAAGCCTGGGCTGGAGTCGAAGGTCTTCAATATCATTTCAAGTAAGATCAGCTAGTTTTTCTTCCTGGGAAAGTTGCCTGCCTCTCTTATGTCTCAATGATCACAATAGTAAGTCGATGGTCACCATCTATATAGCACTTAGGTAGAGAACCGCTGGAAGGGTCTCTTAGAGCCTGCAATGACTGTGATGTGAGTGGGAGAGAGCGTCCTCGTGTCTGTGAGAGTGGAAGTGTGCCAATGACAGTCAACACTTAGGAAGACTCTGCCAAGTTCCAGGCTCTAAAGTGAAATATTTCACATTCATGGTCACTAAAAACGTATGAGGTAGGTGTAGGTCCTCATTTTATATGACCATTTACATTAAATAGCTTCAATTAAGACTTCACATCCTTTCAGGACAGACTTTACCTTCAACTTAAATAAGTTCAGGTCTGAGGTTGCAGCCAAATGAGTTAATAATTTTCTTTTAATCCTCACCAGAGGGTATTATTTTTATTGATTTTAAAGAGAGAGGAAGGGAGAAAGAGAAACATCAATGTGAGAGAGAAATGTCGATTGGTTGCCTCCTATACATGCCTCCACTGGGGATGGACCCCCAAACCTAGGTATGTGCCCCGACTGGGAATCAAGCCAGCTGGCCACTAGCCAGCACATGAGTCAATAATTTTAATACTAATGATAGTCATGATAATAATTTTCAAATATTTTTGGAAATCAATTATAGATTGTGGTGAACTTATTTCATTTTATAGATAAAAACTAAGCCATTCAAAGGTTAAGCAAATGTCATCACATCTCACAGCTTTTAAGTGAAGAAGCTGATTGAATTCAGGTTATCCTCAGAGGGAGCCCAGCTCTGAACCTCTCTGCTAACCATTGTTTACACTCTGCCCAGACAGGCTCCCTCCCCAGCCTCAGTTAATACAGTGATCCAGGTTATCTTCTTAAGAGGATTTTTAGAACATCAAAACTATGTTAAACAAATCTTTCGAACAGAAGAATCAGCAATTTTTTTAAGTTTTTGCTTCCATAATTTCTGTACATATTCCTGGTCTTAAGAGCAATCAGACACTTATTATCAAAGTCTAAGAGAGAGTGTAAGCACAGATACAAGCACAGTTCAATCAACTATAACGATTTATTATTGAAATCATTAGTTTAAAACAAACAGCCTGTATTAAATTCACACATATACATACATATGTTTATATTTATAGGGTGTGACTGAGTGCTACCTACTGTACACCAGCACCTGCGCCAGAGACGGGGAACTGGCAGGAGGGCAGGAGATAAGCACCGGCAGCACTCACACATTTTTGAAATTGCAATAGATGTGGTGAGTTCTGGAGTGTAGCCTGTGCAAGGCTTCATGGCTGAAATGAAAACACGAGCTTCCCGTGAGTGCTTCCTGGAGACGCAGCTTTGCAGAGGACTGGGAGACAGAGCTGAGGCTGCTCTGGAGAAGGAAAGCGGGGGGCAGGGGCCGCAGTCAGCGGGAGCAGCAGACACACGTCCCACCCGGTTTTGCTGGGCCACCAGCTGCAGGATGGGGCTGTTGACAGGGAGAAGCAAGCAGGGCCAAGTCCTAAAGGCCTTCTTTGTCTTGAAGAAAAGCTGATATGCCTATGTTAAAGATAATATCTAATTATTAAATGTTAAGCTAGAAATCACTGTTATAATATTCCTTCAGTTCAAACAGGATGTTCGTTTAGACCAGCGAGCCCTGTGCTAGAAGCATGGCCATGCAGTCGGAGACTCCTGGAGGTGTGGGTGGAGGTCTCAGCTCCAGGCTCAGTGCACAGGCTGATCAGGAGACAAGGAGAGAACCATGTGACTTTGTTTATTATTTTTTCTTTTTTTCTTTATTTTTGTTGAAAGTATTACAGATGTCCCCTTTTATATTCCACAGTCAGTCTTGATCATTTTTAAAGAACGTCTACACTTCTATTAAATTTAATCATTGTGATTGTTAATAAACCACAGGAAGAGTTTGGAAAACAGCACTTTCAGCTTTATTTTCATGGTTCAGATCATGTCTGAGAATAGATAAAGGATGTTTATAAAATCCTGGGCCAGAGTATTTCTGTCATATTTCAGCTTATTCCAATGTTGATAGCTGGCCATGCAAACATCTGTTCCGTCAGCCAGAAGCCCACGCAGCCAGGCACACCCTTCACCCTCTGTCTTCACCCAACTCCCCATGAATCTTTCTAACCATCTCCTCCACCTGGGTGGTCCTGACCACTCACACCTGAATATCCCAGACAGTTTTGGGGCTGTTTTTTTACTACATGTCTGTCTCCCCTCCTGTATTCTGTATGACCTGCCTTTGGAGAGCAGAAACGGCATCACATTCATCTTTTTATCCTTGAACGTGGCCCATGGTGCACTCCCAACCTTCTACACGATTGGCCAGCACTGGTTGAGTGAGCAACAAGACATCTATCAGTGCTTTCCTGTCCCATAAGTCTATTCCTTAGTCTTTGTAGGTGGTTTTTCATATTCATTTACATGCTCGTTAATACTTAAGGCCAAAGCCCGTGCAATTCTTGCTCTTGGGTTTTCTGGGCATTGATAGGTAAATAGAGAAAAAGTGTACAAACAACTGATTTCAACATGATGCTAAGGAAATGAGGTCTCCTATTTTCCCTGTGCAGTGTCTGAACTTTTTCTGCCAGGATTCTGGCTCCTGGTTTCTTAAAGAGAAGGTGAACTCTAAACAGGAACAGGCCCAGACAGGTTCACTATCTCATACTTCAGTTTTGACTTGCACATACCAGATTCTCATATTCACCTTGGTAAAGTTGTGTTTGTTTTCGTGTGTGTGTGTGTGTGTGTGCATGCTCACGCCCGAGTATGTGTTGGCCTAGACTCCTATACATATATTATTTTGTTTTTCACTCTCCTTATGCCCCTCTCATGTTCTCCTCCTCCTTCCTTCTTTGTTCTCCAGGTCAGCATTTCTCACCCTGGGCACAATTGGCTTTTTGAGCCAGATCAGTCCTTGTCTTGGGGGATGGACTGTGCATTGTGCCATGTTTAGCAGCAGCACCCTGGGCCTCTACTCACTAGATGCTGGTGGCGCCCTCACCAAGCTCTGACACCAAAACTGTCCCCAGATATTAGCAAGTGCCCCCTAGGAAGGTGGAGAATAAAACACCTACACCAGGCAAGCAGTGGCTGGAATCTGATGGACATGCTTTCATAACCAATTGCATAATTTATAACATATATTAAAAGGCAATCATAGAATATTTAGTTATCCCTTGTTTATTAATCCAGATCCTATTATACCCCCACTCTGCTTCCTCCAAGCCAATAGATAAGGCCCCACCTTGCTCTTTTCCCATATCCACACACCCTCCACACTGCAGGTGGGTTAACCTCTTCTCAGCTATCGTGTTCTTTTGAACAATCTCTCTGCTTCTGTTTGGGTCCAAATGTACAGCACTGCAATGAGTACCTTTGCAGTTTGATCTATGCATGCTGCCACTTTTATTCCTTGGTCTGCCTCTCTGGAGTGAGCTTTCCACACTGCAGAGTATGTATATGTTTACTGGAAATGGATGTCAATAGATTTATTTCCTAAAAGACTAAAACAATACACATTTTCTTCAATAATGGATGAGAGGACACACCCTTCTTCCTGCCTACACCCCAATCAGCACTAGCTGCCAAGGCTCCACTATTTTCCAATCCAATAAGGCTGAAGTGCATCCCATTGTCACCATAATTACATTTCCATCGCTAGCAGTGATGTTGAAGAGCTGGTTTAACGGAGCATCTAACTGGAATAGCCTCTCATCAGACACTTACAGGTCAAGTGGTTACTCCTTCCCACCTTTAACTTCTGGAGCAGCTTCCCTGGACATGTCAGTGCAGATACAGGCTCACCTCACCTCATGAGCATCAATATGACTTCCTGGACCTTAAGGTTTCATTTACCTCTTTCATCAAATAAGCTTTTCCTCCATCAGAAAAATACATAAGGGTTTGGCTATCTTTTAAATTGATTTTTAGAGAGAGGGAAAGAGAAAGGAAGAGAGAGAGAGAGAAATATCAATGTGAGAGCACAGCGTTGATCGGCTGCCTCCTGCACACTCCCTACCCCAGGGGGAGCCCACAATGCTGGCGTGTGCACTGGCCAGGAATCCAACCAGCAACCCTTTGGTGCACGAGACAACATACAGCCAACTGAGCCACACCCATCAGGGCTATTTTTAAATTTTATTTTAACTTTTGTTAATTTTTAAAGAGATGGGAATAGATATATTTTTCAGCATTATTCAGGGAGAAAAAAGATTTTATTCATAATTGAATTGTTCTTTAGTGTTCTCACACTTTATATTTGTATTATTTGCATGTTGAGTGTGTATTTTCCCCTCAAACAGAAAATCAGAGACCTTCACAATGGCGGGCTCTGCATTTCTGCCCCCCACGTTCGGTGTTCCCAGTGTTGAGGGATGCACCCCTGGGAAACGGGATCAGCTGTGGAAGGGTGGCTGCTGGTTTTAGCTTATGGGGAAACGGAGAGTTCTGTGGGGGGAAGCCATACATCAGGTCCAGGTGAGCAGCCATTCTGGGGCTCCTGCAGCGCCGTTTAAAGCAGTTACCTCAGTGCAGCCCTGCAGGGGACTGGCTGGAGGAGAGAGGTTACAACGTCGGGAAGGAGGCGGCCGGAAGTATGTGTTGGGGCTCAAAGTAAGGGAAAGAAGTAGCACTTTTTTACCTTGTACTTTTATCATCGAGCAAAAGGGGGAAAACATTGATTCCACTTTGAATTTTTGAAAATATTTATTCTATTACAAGAGAACATACATTCATTAGAATGAATTTGAAAAGATAACTTTTAATAGACATCTAGCAGTGGTGGTCTAGAAATTATGTTTTTCAACCAAGTATGATTGAAAGTTATTGGAAATACCTCCCAGATTCTGGTCATGGGGTGATTCCAGTCTCAATAGTATGAATTTTGGCATATTCTGGACATTTTAAAACATAAGAAAAAACAAAAAAACAAACCAGAAAGTTGGGACAGATTATATTAGAGCCTCATAAATTGGGAGCAATAAATTTAAATCTAAAATTTCTATATTGCTGTTATAAGCTATTTTCATATTTATTCACTTTAAAAAACAAATCTCTAAAGATAATAATTCTTAGCTAATATGATGACAAACTCAGAACTTACCAGGGCCACGTCCATACTCTACAGGTTGATTGTCTTCATTTCTGGTTCTCTCAGGAGTCAAGTGAGTAATTTCACTAGTTAGATTTAACCCGTTATAACTTGAGAGCTTACCATCTGTAGTTAGCAGGTTAACCCAAGAAATGTGACTGACAAGACCTGAAGGTGAGATAAAGGGGTAAATGGGCAGAGATTTTGACAGCCTGCATTAAGACAAAGTTAATCATAATCATGATCAAGCCAACCAGGGAAATAAGTGTGTGTGTAAAATGGTTACTTAATAGAGCTAGTTAGATCCTGTTTGGGGAGTCTCAGCTGAAAAACGAATTGATAGATAACATTTTATTAACTGCTTCGTGATGACCTCTCTGTGCAGTGGGAATGCTCCATGTAGTAGCTGTTCACAGAGCAGGTCCCCAGATAATAAAAGCCCCACTTCCTTGATCACACAGCTTTGTGTGCTGGACCTTCAGTCTGCTAGCACCCTGGTTCTGCTCCTCTAAACTTCCAGGCACCCAAAAGTACTCTTTTATTAACATAAATTGGGTCTAATGTGTGACTAGTACTGCATAGGGGGAGACTTCGCTTCTTCTGTGGAGGAGACCATGATTTTATGAGTAAATATCTCATAAGTTGGTGTCAATGTGGAAGTCAATGCACAAGGCACAGAGGAGAGAGTTAACAGATATGCCTAGATGGGCCATAGACTCCTTCCCAGGAAAGGCACATGATCTGGGCACAAGTTCTCATAGAAGTCAAGAATTTACAAAACAGACATCTCAGGTCCATACTTCTTAACAACTTTAGCTGCTGGGCTTGATCCTAAGGCTTTAGAGAAGCCCCCAAACAGAATTCCATAGATTCAAGTCAGCAGCTAGCCTTATAAACAACTGTGAATAATTCTTGGTACAAGTATGAGAACCCTAAGTGTCAGTACCCTTCAGCAGCACCTCTTGCATCAACTAAACTATCCAAGGGAATCAGGAGGAGCAAGGGAGCCGGAGGCAGGGGTACCATCTGTGTGTGGATGTCACTCAATGCCCATAGCACCCTTACATCACAAGCAAAGGTCACACTAAGGTAGGCAGTCACCTTGGAGCCAGGAACTTCTGCGCCCTCCACCTCTGGCACTCGTTGACATAATTAAAGACACTGATGAAGTCTCTCCTGCCTAGGCCTCCATTTCTCCATCTTTAAGATGAGAAAGTGAGGTGAGGCTTTTCCAAGCCTCCTCCCTACTGAATCTTTATATTTTAACTATTCACATATTAAAATAAGGATAACTAGGAATCTGGCTGCCTTATCTCCAATTTATTTAGAGGAATAGGAAAAAAATGACTATAAACCTCCACTATAAACCTGCACTGAGAGGGCGAGGACCCTGCCTGACCCTGTTGTGTCCACACCCTCTAGAAGTGGGGGCAGTTCAGGGCTATGTACCCGGAGACAGAGCATGACTGCACGGCCAGAGGGTAAAGGGTTAAGCACAGCTCTACAGGCTCCAACCCTGAAAACACAAAATGAGCACAGGAAGGATAAATGCAGGTAACAAGTAATAAATAGGATTGAATGTTTGCAGAGTGCAGCAGAGTGCAGTGCAGTCATGGGGAGGGCCACGAGAACCTTAGGTTTAGGAACAAGATGGGGCAGTGTCTAGAACAAGGTTTCTTTGCAGGAGGCTCATCTCAAAGAATTCATTCCCAGGGAGCCTGTTCACGGGTTTAAAATTCCCGGTAATCTATGTGTAAAGCATGCACAAACTGCACTTCTGTCCTAAAAGCATGCTTTAATTGTGAAGTTTTCCAAATGATTTTTAAAGCACTAAATTTGCCTTTCAGCCCAGAACTAGTGCGGGGTGTGTGTGTGTGCGTGTGTGTGTGTGTGCGCGCACACCCAAGCGCATATATGTGATGGGCATCGGCAGCCGCCGCCCGGAATCGATTAGCCTGTGACCCAGCGCATGTTATTTCATATTATGTCTCTGCCTCGCTTTCCTCATCCGTAAGACATAAAAACACCTCTTGCATACGGTTGTTGTGAGAATTAAACGAAAATCTCATGCTTAAATAAATAAGTGCATAAAAATTAGAGCAGACCTAAGTTTACGCTCGAAGCTGAAAGCTGCGTGGAGGCCGCTTTGCGGTTACACAGACGGGGGGTTACCGGGAGAGCGGTGGCACTGGCTTCAGCCATGCTGACTTCAGGTCCCACATGACACGAGACATATTTTGAAAGATAAGTATTGCTCTCATTTTTTATATCGTACCTAAGGTGAGCGAGGTCTAAGAATTACTCTTTTTGGAGTAGAAATTCCACAGAGAAATGACAGTTTCTAAATTGCAGACTTTATGCTGTTCCTCTGTGTTCTGCCTCATTCCCTGGCTCCCAGCAAGGCTGGCCCCTGGGGCGAGGCGCTCACCTGGCTCGCAGCACACACTCCGCTTCTGTGCCCTGCCTCCAGGTCAGCGTCCTGGGAGCTCCTCTATCCTTGGGCCTGTTCTAGAGCTTCGTCCACAGCGTCCCCTTTCTTCCCGAAATTAGCGCCCTCCCTCTCGTCATGCTCCAGGAGGCTGATGAGAAATCCCTTATAGTTTATCACTCCCTTTATTGCATTTATTTTTTAAAGTATAGTTGGCATACAATATTTTATTACTTTTAGGTATAAAACATTATTAGATATTTATATATGTTAGAATCTGATTGCCACACTAAGCCTAGTAACCATCTGTCACTGTGCTAAGTTATCCCACTATTATTAACTATAGCCCCTTCACTTTTTTCACACATCCCTCCACCCTCTCCCTTCTGGCAACCATCTGTCTGTTCTTTGTTTCTGTGAGTCATTTTTAGTTTTTTTTTGTTTTGATGGTTTTTGGTTTGTTTTTTTAATTTCCACATGTAAGTGAAACTGTGTGGTATTTTTATTTTTCTGACTGACTTATTTTACTTAACATCACCCTCTAGATCCACCCATGTTGTCTCAAATGGCAGTATTTCATTTTTTTATTGCTGAGTAATTATCCATATTTTAAAAATCCGTTCATCTATCCATGCACACCTAGGTTGCTTCCGTATCTACACTATAGTAAATAATGCAGCAATGAGCATAAGGGTGCTTATATCTTTTTAAATTAGTGCTTTTGTTTTCTTTGGATAAATACCCAGAAGTGGAATTGCTGGGTTGTATGACAGTTGTAATTTTAGTTTTTTGTGTAATCTACATACTGTTTTCCATAGTGGCTGCACCATTCTGAAGCCTAGAACAGTGCACGAGAGCTCCCTTTTCTCCACATCCTTGCCAGCACTTGTTATTTGCTGTTTTTATAATATCTATTCTGACTGGTGTGAGGTGGTATCTAATTGTGGTTTTGATTTGCATTTCCCTGATGATCAGTGATGTTGAACATTTTTTCACATGTCTGTTTGCAATCTTTATGTCTTTTTTGGAGAAGTGTCTTTATGTCCTCTCATCTTTTATGATCAGATTATTTATTTTTTGCTATTGAATTACATGAGTTCATTATATATATTGGATATCAACCCTTATAGCATATATATCCTTTGCAAATGTCTTCACTCATTCAGAAGGTTGTCTTCTGTTTTGTCGGTGGTTTCTTTGCTGTAGAGAAGCTTGTTAGTTTGCTAAAGTTTCATTTGTTTACTTTTGCTTTTGTTTCCCTTGCTCTATGAGACATAGCTAAACAGATATTATTCAGACGGATGTCAAATAGTGTATTACCTATGTGTTCCTCTAAGAGTTGTATAGTTCCAGATCTTACATTTAAGTCTTTAACCCATTTTGAGCTGGGTTTTTTGGATATGGTGTAGAGTTGTCCCATTTCAATTTTTGCATGTATCTGTCCAGTTTCCCCAACACCGCTTATTGAAAAACCTGTTGGTTCTTCATTGTATATTCTTGCCTCCTTCGTCATCAATGAATTGACCGTATCAACAAGGGTGTATTTCTGGGCTCTCTGTTCTGTACCATGGATCTATATGTCCGTTTTTGTGCCTGCACCATATTTTCTATTGTTAAAGCTTTGTAGTATAATTTGAAACCAGAGAGCATTATACATCCAACTTTGTTATTTTTCCTCAAGATTGCTTTGGCTATTTATAGCTTTTTGTGGTTTCATATGAATTTTAGAATTATTTGTTCCAATTCTGAGAAGAATGCTGTTGGTATTTTAATAGTATTTGAATTGAATCTGTAGATTTTGGGGGTAATATGGACATTTTAATGATGTTAATCTTTCTAGTCCATGAGTACTGTATATTCTTTCATTTATTTAAGTTGTCTTCAATTTCTTTCTTTAATATCTTAGCGTTTTCAGAGTATAGTTCTTTCAACTCCATGGTTAAATTTATTCCTAGGTATTTCATTGTTTTAGATAAAATTTTAAATGTGATTGTTTTCTTCATTTCCCTTCTGATCATTGTTTTTAGTGTATAGAAATGAGACATGTCTACATATTAATTTTTTATATTACAGAATCATTTATTATTCTACTAATTTTGGGTGCATTATTTAGAGTGTTCTATATATAATACTATGTGATCTGCAAATAGTGACAACTTTATGTCTTCCTTTCTAAATTATTTTGCATGTTTTCAGATTATTAACTGATTTTTAAAACTTCTTTTCTTTTTTAAAATTAAAAAGAGGAAATATTAATTCACGTGTGCCAGCATCATTTGTTGCAAAAACTATTCTTTCTCAATCGAATTGATATCTTTGTCAAAATCAGTGTTTTCATTACAATGCACTTAATTTTATTCCATTTTTCCACGTTTTTATCTTCATTCCTGGTCCATGTTCATTTATATGCGATAGCTTTGGAATAGTTTTAAAATGAAGAAGTTTGGATTCTTGGAACTTATGTTAATTTTTCAGTATTGTTTTGCCTATTTTGGATTCTGGGTCTCTTGAATTTTCATATGAATTTTAAAACCAGCTTATAAATTTCTTCAGACAGAAAATGTTGAAACTTGATAGGGATTTTTTAATTTAATCTTTTGATCAATTGAGAGTTTTGCCATCGTAATAGTATTGTCTTCCAAACCATGAACACATTATGTCTTTCTATTTATTTAAATCTTTAATCTTTTCAACAATGTTTTCTCATTGTCATTGTACAAGTTGTACAGTTTTGTTCTTGCATATTTTTTCTAATTATTTACATTCTTCATGACTACCTAGTTTTGTTTACTTTGTTTTCAGAAATTTCATTGCGTTTTTAAACTTCTTTTTTTAATTTAAATTAAAAATAATTTTAGTTACATTCAATATTATTTTGTATTAGTTTCACATTACACATGATATGGTTAGACAATCATATACTTTACAAAGTTTTAATTACTAAGTATAAAACTAAAATTGAATTTTTGTAAAATGATCTTGGCTACTGCAGCCTTGCTGAACTCAGTTTCTCTCCCCAATGTGTGTGTGTGTTCTTCATGGTTTTCTACATATGCATTCATGTCATCTGCAAATAAAGATAGTCTTCTTCTTACTTTCCAGCCTGGAAACATTTTATTTCATTTTCTTGCCTAATTGCTCTGACTTCAACCAATACATCATTACATAGAATTGATGAACGTGACATCCTTGCTTCCTTCCTAAATGTAAGAGGAAAGTTTTCCATCTTTCACTGTTAAATATAATGTTAGTTATGTGGTTTTTAAAAATGTTTTTAAAATCCTCACTCTTAGATATATTTATTGATTTTGAGAGAGAGAAAGGGAGAAAGGAATAAAAATAGGTAGACATCAATATGAGAGAGAAATATCGATCAGTTGACTCCTATAAGCAGCCCAACCAGGGATTGAACCCACAACTAGGTATGTGCCCTGACCTAGAAGGGACCCTACAGCCTTTCTGGTGCACAGGAGGATGCTCCAACCAACTTAGCCACTTGAACAGTGCTATTTACGTGTTGTTGTTTTTTGTAGATACCCCTTATCAATTTGAGGAAATTTGAAACAAAATTAAAGAGACTTTCTAATAATAAATTCTTATTTTTCTAATGATAAAAAATGCATAAATATTATATTAAATTTAGAAACTACCTAAACAAAACCATTACTAATAACCAATGTAGTATATACCAAGAGGAAAATATTAGATGTTAAGGTTTATTCTCTAGTTTTCACTTTTGTAGTTAATGTTGTGATTAATATATTTGTGTAAATAAATATATTTACACAAATTGTGTAAATCTATAAATGGTAATCAAACAGCATAGACATTATGTGTGTATCTCAAGCTCTCTCTTATCTATCATCTATTTTTATCCACCTATCATTTTTGTCTGTATCTATCTGCATATATATTTTTTCTCCATATATCTGCATGTAATATTAACAAAACAAAATTTGCCTAAGTAAATTTGAAAATCTAATTGGCTTTATTAAATGACTCATGAATCTGGCAGCATGCTATGTAATAGAGAGGAGTTCCCAGGGCTACAGAAAGGGGCAGCATTAAGGCAGACAAGGACTTCGTAAACAACAGAGACAAAAAATTATTTCAGGCACGTTAACTTCCTTTTGGGGGACAAAGGGTCTATTAGGAGGGTTATCCCATCTTTCTTTGTTGATGAAAAGCCCACGTGGCAGATGAGCTCATTAGTGGTGACCAGAATCTCCCAGATTGACCAGTGAAGACTCTATTCCTGGGAGAAGCCGTGGCTACAATCAAGCCAGCACTACATTGTTGTTTGGTGTTGTAGGCTTAGCCCCAGCGGCTCAATTTTGGGCCTGCTGCAGCTTTTTAACAGTAAATACATAAACAAAATCATGAATTTTTGTTTCAGTCTACTCCTTCCAAGAGTATGTATTTTTATTCTTTGGTATCTTGCCAAATTTTAGTATTATTTTGTTATTTTAAAAATATTTACAAATTTATTAAATATTTATTGCATAAAATTGTTACTTTGATTAGACATTTCTTTTTTTTTTTAATATATCTTTATTGATTTCAGAGAGAGGAAAGGAGATGGAGAGAGAGAGATAGAAACATCAATGATGAGAGTCATTGATTGGCTGCAGCCCGCAACCAGGGCTTGTGTGCTGACAGGGAATCGAACCCTGATCGCCTGGATCCCAGGTCGACGCTCAACCTCTGAGCCACGCCTGGCTGGGCTGATTAAAAATTACTTTGCACTACATATTTTTCCATTTGTGTGAGAAGTTTGATTTTCTTCCCTTGTGAATGTCCTTCACAAGTCTACATACTATATTGTTGGCACATTCTCTTAAATTGTCTGAGCACTTATGTAGTAAAAGCATTAATCTTTTGTCTATCTCACCTATATGAAGACTGAGGCTTTTTAACGCATTAGAAATTATACTTCTAATTAAGTACTGTTTCCTTCAAAATAGTCCTAATGGTAAATTACACTTATTTCAGTGATGGTTCCACTTATTATAACACCATGAAATATCTGTACTATGAAATGGTTTCAAGATATAAACCATAAAATTAACCCTACCTTCTTTCATCATTGTGAACCCAACTCAGTGTAACTAGCTTGATTACTCACTTATTCCCTAAACTTGAATTTTGAAATGACTTCTGGCTATTCCCAAACTAAAATCCACCTTGAGAGGATGGTATCAAAATCCATCTTGTTTTGGATGGTATCCAAAGGGTGAGATATTAATTCTAAAATAAATGTGTTGGAAAGTAAAAGAATTATAAACATTTTAGGCAAAATTAAGATTGTCACAAAACGTAATCGCCCTCCAAATATGACTACTTTGAATGCTAAGATATCTATTATAGTTTCTGATTCATTTAAATAGGTACGTACAAGTATGTAGAGTAATTTATTGGAATACAAATGGCTTATTGCTTTTTCACATTGTCTTTTTCTTTATGACGAATTCTCGCACCTCCACACTTATAAAATGCTATTTTTTTATATTTCTTCAACAAATTTACAGGAAGTTATTGACCTTTTTTACAAATCGTGGAATAATAACTTTACTATCTAGACTTTGTGAGGAGATATCGCTTTAGTAACTTTAAAAGAAAATGAGGTGTGATTTTTTTTGTTAGCTTAATTTACCTACCATTTCTAAACCATATTAACATCACATTATTTAGTATATATTATGTGTAATATTCTATGATTCCTAACCAGATACAGATAATTAAGAGTAAAATTCTTGGGCTCCAAAGCACACATAAGGGAGTCTTTGTGCATTCTAAGAGATAGATGGAACTGATTTCCTCATGGCCTTCCCTTTCAAGGCCTTTTTGGTACCGTACCTGATATTTAAAAATACAGATAACCCAGGCTTTTGTGTGTCTTCCTAAAGATGCTACTGCCTTCAACATCATTAGAAATGTTTTCCTTTAAAGTTTCCATTTTTCCAAAGTATTCGACTTACACTGGCTGACACTCTTCTCTGATGTCCCCAGACATCACCTTATCTGTACAGGACAGATGGTGTCTTTGATAGTTACATTCATCTGGAGACAAGAACAGGTTTCAAACATCAAACCAAGAAACTCCTTCCTTTTGGGGAAGTACTAGCAGAAATGTTACAGAGAAGATGCTTCCGAAGCACTGCAGGGTCTCTGAGAGCGTCCTGGTTTCGGGATGAGCCCTTTCAGAGAAATTTCTTTCTTTCACCCCAATGCTAAGGTTAAAGTCAAGACAGACAAGGTACGGGGGCAGCTCTTTCCGTCCTGTGACTCTACAGTCAGCCTCTCCTGGCTGTCCCCATTTGTCTACTTTCTCTGGTGAGCAGGCCAGCCCACCTGGCAGGCACTCTGGCTGGTGTGGTAGAGCTCTCATGGCCTAACCTCGAACTTGGGCCATAGACAGGGATAGCCAACGGGCGGTGCAAAGAGTGCGTTCAAGTGGGCATATTAAGGCAGTTCGTCTGAGTAGGTTTTCAAAGCAAAATGTTGAGGGTCAACAGACAGAAGGAGATAAGAGAATGAAGAAACTGAGGCAGAGAGAGTAAGAAGAGCAGGTCAGTCATAGAATAGGAGAAAGAAGTGTTTCCCTACATTTATCAAATAACCTGGCCAGGTTAAAGGATCTGAAGCAAATTGTATAACAATTCGTGGTGCCAAAGAGCATTTTACTTTGAAATTAATGGAGACTGACAGACATTCATCCACAAAATGTCTATTACATCATTTATAATTTAAGTTAGATGCTTACAATACTGAAATGGAAACAATAAATACACTGCTCTAAGAGCTGATATTTGCATGAAAGATTAATCAGGCACATTTAAGTGACTGCAATGACAGACGATGAAGAAGCACAGGAAGGCACTGAGCATAGACTTGGGAGGGGGAGGACTCTTAGAGGGGCAGCGACTGTGCTAGAGCAGCAGGGCGCTCTGAAGAAGGCCTCTCCAGAAGGCCAGTGCACGTTCGCCTTTTGATGGATACAAACAGGAAAACCATACAAACGTATCTGCTACAATGGTCTTACCTCATTTCACCAAATCCGTCTGAAATAAACATTGTTAAGATGATTCACTTTCCGATGACACTTGAAGTGGTACTGGTCACCATCTCAAGGAGAGAACTGAGAAGGAAGACAAGGGGAGTTAATATTGTGCTTACAGTGTGTCCAGGATTGCCTTACTCATAGGGTGACTCAATCACAAGACCCTTCTCTACATAAACGTGCACGTTTTACACATGAGACATTGAGCCTTACCTCAGTTAAGAGCTTAACCGGGGAGCATATAGAAGGCGCAGGATGGAGCTCTCAGTGCTTCCAGGGTCTGAGAAGCTGAGAAATGCTCTGTCTGGCAGAAAAACTCTGGTCCTCCAGCCACTGGCTGGGGCATCGGTTTTACACATTAAGGAGGCCACTTGATTCCTCTGGTTTATGCGGCCGCCTTGTAAAGCAGTGATATCAAGCCAAAGGTGCGTGAATGTGGGGGTGTGCAGAATGTTATTTTTTAACATCTGTAATAAAAACTGTGACTTAATAACCACATTTCTGGGTAAAAGTGTATGCTCTAGGGCTGAATATAGATAAAATTGCTCTGCCTATGAGACAAGAAAAAATAATTTGGTGTTCCTTCAGAGTGTAAATAGAGCAAGTAGTATAATTGAAAATAGGAAATCAATGAATAGATCCCTCCTTCCAATTCCACAAATCTTTGATAAAGTTATTAAAGTCATAAAATTCTTGAGTAAAGATGTTTTGATTTGTGTGTGTGTGTGTTTTAAATGTCCTGACCAGGAATCCAACTGGTGACCTCTTGGTTCCTAGGTTCACACTCAACCACTGAGCCACACCAGCAGGTTGTTTTGTTTTTAACAGCAGGGAATTATAACGTGGCCTGACCTTAGGCCTGGACCAAGGGCAGAGTTGAAGCAGGATGTGCAGGCATGTGACTTAAACAGGGGGATTAGCATGAGGAAGGCCCACAGAGCTGGGTTCAGACCACACTGAGGTGCGTCTCTTTGGAAAGGAGAGACCCAGCTGATATTTTGCAAAAAGCCACAAAAAATTCATTAGGAAACAGAAGAAGCACATTTTTAGTAGAGGGTAATTAATGAGATTGTGGTGCTTGGCCTCCCTACGAGGGGTTCAGGGTGTTGATGTGAATTGAAGTCTTTGATTCTTTTTCTACTTCTCACAAAACAGCAACAGAGAGGAAACAATGCAGCCACAGTGATACCATAGGAAGAGAGTGTAACACTGAGCCAATGCTCTGAACCTGGGATATTTCTGCAGATTAGGGGTCCAGTGCAGATGGATAATGAAGTGCAACCACAAGCAGCTACCTATCTGCCTAAGAAGCATGTTCTAGAGTGAGAGATGCAAAGTGTGTTTCAAATAGAAATGTAGCTGTGTCGTTGCAGGCCTGCTTTGGGTCAGTACAGGGGTGCACCATCTTCCCCTCCATCTCCCTGCACATGATGCTCAAATTATTATATGAATTTTCTATTCTTACAACACTGCAGGACAGAAGTAGTAATAGCTGTGCAAGCATGAGAGGAGACAAAAATTCTAATGGAAAAAGTAGATCAAGGCATGGTAATTTATGAGAATCAAAACTATTATCTATGGCTGCCGACAGAATACTCATAGTAGCTCTTTCTGAGGACTACGGTTTTTCTTGGGCTTCATCCCATCTCAGTGTATCACAGTCATAGGGAGCAAGGACAGGATGGGACACATTTCAGTTAAAGAGAGATGCATTTGATAAAATGGTTGTAGACTGCAGAAGATTGTCTAAGAAATGCAAATGGCATTATGCCTTCCATCAGGCAGATGGAAATCATTTACTATTTGAATAAGAATATTTTATAAAAACTCAACAGGAATCAAGAGGGCAGAATCACAATGAAGCAAGAGCATGTGTATATAAGGAAAATATAGGGATGAAGCAGAACAAAGAGACAGCACTGTGCATGGAAATAAAAATGGATTAAATTAAACAATTAAAGGAAATAACAATTTTTAGGTAGAGTTTATTTTCTTTTTTCCTGGAGGTAGTAAAGAATATAAATAATCCTGTACATATTAAAAATAAAGGTGAGAAAAAAAACTCCAATGGATCTGGAAACAGAGTGGCTTTGGTTCCTTTGTAATGTTTACCACAACTGCAAAGACAACCATGAAACACGTTAAAGCAAAATGTCTGAGGCCTCCTACTGTCTTGAGGGAAAGCCTCGATTTGTTGTGGGCTAAGTAGTGTTTCAGGGAACGAAAGGCAGAGGAGCATATTTTTAGGAGCCAAGGATCTGGGCTGCATTATTTGAAGGCTGGTCTTCCAACATGGGGAAGTAGTTGGGACTGAGCAGAGTTTACACCCAACACCTTTGGGCTGGTGGGCACAGAGACTCAGGAACCTTAAAGTGAGTGTTAATAAGCAAATTGTTAGCCTTGATCATTTAGCTATTTTAGTTGGTTCACAGTTTTATCTTAAGGAAAAGTATTTTCCAAAGCAAAGAATAAATCATTTTTGTTTATTGTCAATATTATTGAATACAAAGACAGGACATTTAGTTGGTTTTAGTTCTCAAAAATTTGATATTTATTTCTGGCTAGATATTCCCTTCTTCTCTTTTTTAAAAAACTGACCAGCCCAGTTGGCATGGCCCAGCGGTTGAGCTAGGATCCAGGAGACCAAGGTTTGATTCCTGGTCAGGCCACATGCTGAGGTTGTGGGCTGGATCCCCATTGGGGATGTGTAGGAGGGAGCTGATCAATAATTCTCTCATCATTGATGTTTCTATCTCTCGTTCCCTCTCCCTTCTTCTCTCTGAAATCAATAAAAATATATATTAAAAAAATGTGACCAGATTTCTCCTTACATGAATGTTTGGTCATTAATTTTTCATGAATGTGGTTCCCTTTCTTTTTTATTGAAGTATAAGTGTCAAACAATATCCTATTAGTTTCAGGTGTATATCATCATGGTTCAGTATTTACATGCATTATAAAATAGTCACCACATGCCCGGCTGGGTGTGGCTCAGTGGTTGAGCATCCATCTAGGATCCAGGCAATCGGGGTTCGAGTCCCAGTCAGGGCACATGCCCAGGTTGCGGGCTCGATCCCCAGTTAGGGGCGTGCAGGAGGCAGCGGATCAATGACTCTCTCATCGTTGATGTTTCTCTCTCTCTCTCTCCCCCTCTCCTTTCCTCTCTCTGAAATCAATAAAGATATATTTAAAATAAATAAATAAATAAAAATAAATAAAATAGTCACCACAATAAGCCTAGTTATTATGTGTGACCATACACAGTTATTATAATGTTATTGGCTATATTTCCTCTTCCGTACATCGTAGCTTCATGACTTACTTTACAACTGGGCCTTTGTACCTCTTATTCCCTTTTACCTATTTCTCCAACTCCAACCCCATCACCCTCCTGGTAACTACCAGTTTGTATCCTATACATACAAATCTGTTTCTATTTTGTTTTATTTGTTTTTGTTTTTGTTTTTTAGATTTCACGTATAATTGAAATCACAGAGTATTAATATTTCTCTATCTGACTTAATTCACTTAGCATAATACCCTTTAGGTCCATGCATATTGTCACAACTGGCAAGATTTCATTTTTATGGATAAGCAATATTCTATTGTGTATATATATATTTATATATACATATGTTGTAATATTCCAATATGTAATAATATTATATATGATATCCATTCAACTATTATCCCTTCAACTCTTGATGGACACTTGCTTCCATATCTTGCTTCTGTATCTTAGCTATTCGAAATAGTGCTGGAATAAACATAGAGGCACATATATCTTTTCCAATTACTATTTTATTTTATTTGGATAGATACCCAGAAGTGGAGTTGCTGGATTATGTGGTAAGTCTATTTTTAAGTTTTTGAAGAGACTCCATACATTTTTCCATAGTGGCTACACTAATTTACATTCCTATATTCCCACCAACAGTGTACAAGAGTCCCTTTCTCCACACCCTCACCAACACTTGCTGTGTGTGTGTGTGTGTGTGTGTGTGTGTGTGTGTTGTCGTTTTGAAGATAGCCATTATGAAATGTGTGAGGTGATATCAATTGGGGCTCTTATTTGCATTTATTTGATGATTGGAGACTGGAGAGGTTGAACATCTTTTCCTGTACCTATTGGCTATCTGTGTGTCTTCTTCATAAAATGTGTATTCAATTCCTCTGCCCATTTTTTTAAAATTGATTTGTCTGTTGTTTTTTTGATAGTAAGTTGTATAAGTTCTTTATAAATTGTAGATATTAACGCCTTATCAAATGTATAACTTTCAAATAAATTCTCCCTATTTATTAGATTTTATTTTCATTGTGCTAATGATTTTCTTTGCTGTGAAAAAGCTTTTTAGTTTTTTGTTTGTTTTTTGCTTTCATTGCCCTTGCCAGAGGAGACTGGTCCAAGAAAAAGTTGTTGACTGATGTCAAAGAGCTTACTATGTTTTCTTCTAGGATTTATGGTTTCAAGTCTTACATTTAGGTTTTCAATACATTTTTAATTTATTTTTGGATATGTTTTAAAATAGTGGTACGGTCATTTTTCTTGCATGTAGCTCTGCAGGTTTTCTAAACACAATTTTTTAAAAATACTCTCTTTTTCCCATTGTATATTCTATAATTCTAGTCTCTTTTGTTTTAGATTAATTAACTACATATTCATGGGTTAATTGCTAGGCTCTCCGTTCTACTCCACTGATATGTGTCTGTTTTTGTGCCAGTACCATACTGCTTACTAGAGCTTTGTAGTATAGTTTGAAATCAGGGAGTGTGATGCCTCCAGCTTTGTTCTTCTTTCTTATGATGACTTTGGCTATTTGGGGCCCTTTGTGATTTTATACAAAATTTAGGATTCTTTGTTCTATTTCTCTGAAAACTGCCATTGGCGTTTTGACAGGGATCACAATCTGTATATTGCTTTGTGTAGTATGGATGTATTAACAATATCAATGCTTCTGTTTCATGAGCATGGTACATCTTTCCATTTATTTCTGTTGTCTTCAATTACTTTCATCATCGTCTTATGATTTCAGGGTTAAAGATTTTTCAGCTCCTTGGCTATATTTACTCCTAGGTATTTTTTTTGTTTTTGTAATGCAATTGGAAATAAGATTTTTTAAAATTTCTCTTTCAGATAGCTTATTACTTGTTTATAGAAATGCTGCCAATTTCTTTATACTAATTTTGTATCCTGCTACTTTATTGAATGCGCTCATTCTAATAGTTTTTTGTTTGTTTGTTTGTTTTATGGAGTCTCTAGGATTTCCTATTTATAATATCATGTCATCTGCAAATAGTGATAGTTTAACCTCATTCTTTCTAATTTGGATGGCTTTTATTTATTTTTCTTACCTAATTTCTGTGCCTATGACTTCCAATTCTATATTGAAAAATGTGGTGAGAACAGGCATCCTTGTCTTATTCCTGATCGTAGTGAAAAAGTTTTCAGCTAGTCACTGGTGAGTATGATGTTAGCTGTGGGCTTGTCACATATGACCCTTTTTATGTTGAGGTATATTCCCTCAGCTCCACTTTGTTGAAAGTTTCTATCATAAAGGAATTTTGAATTTTGTCATATGCTCTTTCTCCATCTATTGAGAGGATCATGTTATTTTATCCTTTGTTTTGTTAATGTGATGTGTTATGTTGATTGATTTGTGAATATTGAAACATCCTTTTATTGCTGGAAGTAATGCTGCTTGTTGATGGTGTATCATCATTTTAACTTACTGCTGGATTCAGTTTGCTAATATTTTGTTGAATATTTTTGCATCTATGTTCATCACTATAATTGTTTGTGGTGTCTTTGGATGACTCTGGTATCAGGATAATTCTAGCTTTGTAAAATGAGTTTGGAAGCATTCCTTCTTCATTTTGTGGAAAAAAAATGAGAAGAATGGGTATTAACTATTTTTTAAATGTTTGGTAGAATTTACCTCTGAGGCTGCCTGGTTTTGGACCTTTGTTTTTTGGTAGTTTTCTAATTACTGATTCCATTTAATTAATGCAGGTAATTGTGTCAGGAGTGGGGTTGCCTGCAATTCCATGTGTCTGTCTGTCCTAACAGTTTCTGTGTGGATCCTCTGTCATTTGTTGGGTCGAAGCTGTTCAATTGGCCCTCGGTATTTCAAGAGAAGCTGCCGTCTGTGTAGATGCAGATTTGGCATGTCCAAGGACAGAAGTGAGTTCAGGGCCTTTGCTACACTGCCATCCTGGACTTCCCTGTATTCCTTCATGTTTATAACCACAGTAAGATCTATCATAAATTTAAGAAGCACCCTTCCATTGTGTTTCAGAGATAACTATTTTCCCATGCAAGAATTATTTTTTTTTCTTTTGAAACAGTTCTCCTTAAAGTAGGTTCATATTATTTGTTCTCCATACCTTTAGTCTTTCTTCTCATTACTTTTCTATTTTCTACACAACTTACATTTTCTACAAGTGAATAATACTCTCAAAAGTAAAAAATAGATATTTAAATGCGTGTATTAAAAAGGATTAGATAATAAATGCTCCAAAGTCTTTTTGAAGTATTTTTCTCTGATAAAAATGTTCCAAGTAGGTGAATTTTTAAAATAAATTTTTATTTTCCCTATCACTTCTTGAAATAGGTATAATTTTTGGCATAGGTGATAACCTCATTTTAATTTTATTAAATAAGACAAGACATATGGAAAGTCTCAGGCTCTCCTTCCCTACCTTTAGCCTTCCCATGTGTCCAGGGAGAGTGTGGGGAAGTACTGGTGGAAGGGAGCAGAACTGGTTACTGTGACTACAAACAGCCCTGCAGCAGCCACTCACTGAACCCGGATCCATTTCATTGAGCCCTGTATCAGTCTCACTGAACCAGCTCTTCCTCACCTCCCTGTCTGCTGCATGGGCCATCATTTGTAGGAAACTTAGAAGAGCAGAGTGCCTTTTCTGTAGTCAGTTTCACAGGTGACTGCAGAGTTTCTATCTCAGTCACCCTCTTGGGAAGTGACATACTCTTGCTTTCACTTTCAAGAGTGAGTCCAATGTCATGGAAGACAAAATGCTTACATAAGATTTTGGGTTTTACAGCCATTTTTATTTTTCCAATTTAAGAAATCTAAACATACAAGTGAAACTTTGACACTTTAATTAACATTTCCTGGATGCGATAAAAAACCATGGACATTGAAGAGGAAGGAGTGTGTTTCCATGATTGGAAAGACTATTTTGTGAGCTTTTGTTAGCATTTGTCACATCCAGTGTCAACCAGGCCAAGTGTAATGTTAGAATCGCACATCTGCACATGAACTGGAAGTGACTACCTCTGTAACTCTGTGGGTGTTTAGAGCGGGTGATGGACAATCCCTGTGGATGAAACAAAACTTCCCTCTTGCTGAGCCGTGGCAGCATGGATAAGTATATTACGATCAAATGAAAGCGTTAAACTGGACCATTATCTTCAGTAAAATGATAATAAAAACATGATAAAATCAGCAAGTTCTTTAGAAGATGTAAAAACTAAACATAATGGGTTGCTCCCATTAATACATGTTCATGCTCAATGATTTTAGCATTTCTCTTTAGAAATATGCTTTGAGAGAGATTGATCCATAAAATCCCAACCTGAAATATCATGAATAAGAAATAGCTAAGCACTGCTGGGAGCCGTTACGTGATGTCTCGACTCAATACTGTTGGTTTTTCACATCTTAGCTCACCATTTGGTGTCTCATCATAAACGTGACCATGTGGCTTATGTTTATATAACGCACCATCATTCCAAAATCTAGGCTGCCATTCGTATTCTTTAACCATTGTTTACTTAGTGACTTGGGGCTTATCTTTCAGCTTCTCTACCATGGGTGACTGCATTCGTTTAGAGGACGGAAACTGTTGTTGGCTGGGCTTGAGGGAATGAACATGATAGCACTGTGGCTGGTGTCTCAGCCTGTACTTTGTTGTCAAGTGTGATAGCTTTCAGCCATCTAAGTCTAGCCCTCTATTTGACCTTATTGCAAATGCATTCTGTACCTTCTCAGCCTAGCTCTCTTCGCTGTCTACACCCCAATTCTTAGCAATAGATTTTATGTCAAGTGAACACATACTGCCCTGTCAATAATTGACTACACTTGACTTTTCTGTACATATTCAGTCACTTCAAAAACAGCTGTGAGCCTACCTACTGTATGTCAGTCAGTTTTGTCTAGGAACTCAAGATACACCAGAAAATAATAATAAAAAAAGTGTCTTAGATATGGTGGAGAAGACAGAAAATAAACAAGTAATAAACAAATAAGTTTTACTCCTTATGATTTTGGTAAGTAATATAAAGGCACTATGATTGTTCCTAATATCTCATGTTAATTGCCTGTGCTGGCTAGTAATCAAGACATCTGTTACCATAATTCTACTTTTGAGTACTTCTTTCTTCAGTGGCTTCCTGGACACATCATCATTTGGGATTTCTTCTGATATGTGGTGCAGCCTTGTCAGATTGTCCATAGGATTACTTTCTTTTTTTTAACTTGATATCATTTATTCTCATGTTTCCAAATGTTTATCTCCAAGTACTTCTCCATCCTGAACCCTAGACCTAGATCCACCTGTCTACTCAATAGTTCCTTTGCACCAATTGAACATGCCCAAAATAAAATTACTTTCTCCTCAAACTTGCCCAGCCCTCAGTCTTTGAAATCTTAGTGGATGACAACTCAGTCCTTCCAATAGCCCCCAAACCTTAATATATCACTGCAACATTTCTTCCTCTCACACCTCATAACAATCCTGCAAATATATGTATATACAGAATCCCAAGACTTTTCAGTCCCTCATCACTGCTCCTTGCTCCAAACTACTATCACCCTGCCCCTGAGACTATTCCTACTTCTGCCCCTTATCTTGATGGAATCTATTCTCAACACTGAAGTCAGAGGCATTCTTTTAAAGCTTAAATCAGTTTATTCCTCTCCTGTACTCAATCCCACCTGGTGGCTCCCTATTGAACTCAGAAAAGGTACTTAGAGCACCCTACAAAGTCATGTGACACACTCTACTCCCTGCACCTCTGATCTCACTGTTCTTTACTCACCCAGCTGCACTGGCTGCTTTGCTCTTCTTGAACACGCCAGGACCTTGGTCTAGCTGCGTCCTAATTTTAGGTCTCTCCTCCAGTATCTACATGGTTCACTCTCTACTCCTTTAGGTCTTTGTTGAGATATCACCTTTTCAAGAAACGCTTGTATGATGAGCTTCTTTAATGCTACAAACTGCCGCACAACTTTCCCCTCTGCACTCCAGCTGTTCTGACCCAACTCACCTTTTCCTGGTGTCCGTAGCTCCCATGCCTTTCTGTCATACACAGCATTTACTTGCTGCCTCTCCTGCCAGAGTAAAGCTCCATGAGGGCATGAATGTGTTTTCCATTTAGTTCATTGATACTCCAAGTGCCATGAAGAATGTCTAGCAGGGTGGGTGTTCAGAACCTTCAGTGAATAAAAAGGGAATGAAAGAGTGCATGTAGTGATTCTTTATTTCTAAAGGAGGAAAGACATGCCATGATGGCAGTTTGTTTCCAGAGCTGGGATCCTTTACTTTAAAAAAATTATTGAATTTTAGGATTAACATAGTTAACAAAATTATATAAGTTTCAGGTGTACAATTCTACAACACATCATCTGTATACCCTATTGTGTGTTCACCCCCTAAGTCAAGTCTCCTTCCATCACCATTTACCCCTCTACCCTCTTCTCCCCCCCACCCCCTTCCCTCTGGAAATCACCACACTGTAGTCTGTGTCCCTGGGGGTTTTATTTGTCCCTTTTTTTAAAAAAATATATATATCTTTATTGATTTCAGAGAGAGGAAATGAGAGGGAGAGAGAGAGATAGAAACATCAATTATGAGAAAGTCATTGATCGAGCCGGCAACCCGGGCATGTGCCCTGACCAGGAATCGAACCCCGATCGCCTGGATCCTAGGTCAACGCTCAACCGCTGAGCCACGCCCGGCCAGGCCCTGGGGGTTTTATTTGATTGTTTGTTTACTTGTTTTTGCTTAATCCCTTTACCTTTTTCACCCAGCCCCTCACCCCCCTCCTGTATAAATACCTGTCAGTCTGTTTTCTGTATCTATAAGTCTGCTTCTATTTTGTTTGTTTGTTAGAATTTTTTATAATCTTCTGGATTCAGAATGTGACTGCACTAGGAAGAATACCAGAAAAAATTAATGTAGTACATGAGGAAAGAAAGAAAATTAATAGAAGGTAATACAGTAGAACTTTAATTCTAAGAGTTGCAAGACACAGCTGTTGTCTTCCTGAACTATTTCTCATTGACCTTCCTTCTCACATTTTACATAGCGTGTGTTAGGCACACTGTGTTTGCCGAACTAAGCAAATTCCAGAAGAGCAATGAATTACCAACTATCTATTGGCCACAAAGTTGATGTGGCTGTAATTAGTGGTTCTTGAATAGATTATTTTTTTCAAAAAAATTTTAGAAATACTAATAGATTATTCATAAAACAGGAGGGTTGTTAATGAGGAGTCTGGGAAAACTAATTTGGGAAATCTTTGCCTACTTTGCTACTACTCTGAGATGCACAATTCACATGAATATGTAAAAGTTTAGAAATCTATTTCTTTTCCACAATAAAGCACCTAATTTAGCAAAATTGGGCTGAGTAATTTCCAGATACCCCCCAGAACATTGGTGCTGCAGAGGGCACAGTGTAGGAAGCACTGGAATGGGTGGTCCTGAAGGTCCCTTACACTAGTAACATGGAAGGGAAGCAGAAGAAAGGTGGGCTTTCCGGCCGAAGACCGGAATTTGAGCTCTGACTTTGTCACTTCTTAGTGCAGTTTCCTTGAGTAAGCCCTACCTTGAGGGGCTCACCTTATTCATCTATAGCATGAGGCTGACGGTAAACTGCTTCACCACTGGCCGTATGTGCCAACCAATAGTCCTTCTCTTCCTCTTAGTCCTTAAGCAGTTATTTCCTTAAACAGTTAGTTAAATATATCAGATTTAAAAATTTATCAAGTACAATCACACTCAATTCTGATATACATTGAAATTCCTTGGCCAAGACTCACCCTTCCGTAAGGAAAGAAATGTGGGTGAGTGTCCTTTATACCAGCATCTGTGTCTTTGGGAAAAGAAAATCAACCCTGGGCTGAAGCTGTGGCTCTGGAGGACCTTTCTCTAAAGTGAAGTAGCAGCCAGCCTGAGATTTGCCCAATCCTGCTTCTCAGGGTGTCATTCTAAAGACAAGCAGCAGCAATCATTCATTACCAGCCGTGTTTCCTCTAGGACACAAGGATATACTCCAATCACAACAATAGAAGGGGTGCATTTATAATTATTGATGAAATATTTTAGTTAGGGTAATTGATTTAAAGCCATTCATTTTGTGGACACTCCGGGACACTCTCTAATCCTCTGTGTTTACAAACTTGGTAAGGTAGATAGCATCGCCCCACTTTCTAAATGCAGACATGGAGGCTCAAAGAGGACTCATGAACTAGTCTCAGGTCACACTGCTGGTAGGTGACTGAGCCGGGGTTTGATGCTGTCTCATTCTGCTTCCAAAATTCATACTCTTTAAATCCTTAATTATAGTCAATGGCACATATGACATGAACCTCCTTAAAATTTATTAGCTCCCACCATGACCAATGTGAGACCCAGAGCAAAACTGAAGAGCAGCTGGGATAAAACAAAATACGATATTGAAACCTCTGTGTCTGCAGAGAACAGATTCCTCATGATATCATTAAATTAAAAACATATATTGTATGCTCGAGGTGTCTCTTGCATCGCCAAGAGGCTGCATGCATCTCTCACTGTATCAATCAATAATAAGGGAATAGGATGCCTCTGGTGTTGGATTCTCACTATGATTTATTCTGAAACTATCACAATGCTGGCAGAAGGGATGGGTGTAATATGCGGTATGGTAATTGCTGTACCTGGTGCATATATACAACAGAGAAATACAGAGAAGTTTTTCTGGGATTTCAGGAAACAAGGCACAGTCACTACTGAAGAGCCATGATGAGGTGCTCATTATATTTCTTCTTTGCCAGACAGAACGTGTCCATCTTGAGGCGTGGGATATTTTACTTGACATTTTGGCTTTCGTTAATCCCTTTGCTCTCAGTACCTACTCAGTACACTGCACTATAGGTTTTTAAGAAATACTTGATGATGAATGGGCCAATTCTTGTGATCAGCAAGTGAATGCACATAGTGGGAACCGGGGCCCCAAAGTAGACCAGAGCACTGGACGCTGGCATGTTGTCTGTGAACCAGGCTCTGGGACGGAGATTAGCGGCGGGAGGATTACTGGGAGGTGCTGAAAGTCAGCAACAATTGAAAGGAAGAGAAGGTAGCGTCGCTAAGCAAGGGGGGAGGCTGGGGCTATGATGCAATCAGAACCGAAACCTCAGCCAGTGTCACACGAAGCCCGGAGTTGGAGAGTTCATCAGAGTTGTCCAAATAGTGCAGAGAGCCTAAGCCTCGTTCCAGACTCCCCCCCCCCCCCCCAAAGCAGCCTTAGGGCACAGGTCCCAGGGGAAGACATTACCTTGGACAGGAAAGTTCTCTTCAACCAGGAGAATGTCCAGAAAGGGACTCGGTTGAAGACTGTCAGGGACCACTGTCCCCATCAGCTGAGCCGGTGAGAGGCTGGGTCTTGAGGGTTGGTCTGAGACTCAAACTGGCTCCCATCACAGATGTTCCTCTAAACTAAGTCAATGGCATGTCAAGGTTCACACCTGGTGCACATTCAGAGGAAAGGACACAGTGATTAGAAGTTCAGAAGGGCCATTCAGGATAACTGTCAACTTCAGTGTCGGGCTCTGGCTTCAGGAATGGAGGAACCTGAATTTGACTGGTGAAAGCGAGAGGAGTAAGAGAGGCCTGTATGCAGAGGACTGGAGGCCCGGCTTCTGACTCCAGTGGCCCCACGGAGCCATGCTGTGCACACTGATCACCCTGATCACTCACATCTCACATCTGAAAGCTATACGTTTGCATATTGATTTCCAAGCGCTTGGGTGTTAGTTGTATTCATGGTAAAGGAAAGGATTAGGCTCTCTGATGAGATGGGAAATGATAAAAATTCACAAAACCTTCTAAAATGCTAATTCACTATTATGGCCTTTTAATGACCTTCATTCAAAGAACAGTTACTTAGGGAAAGAAATGAATTCCTGATAGGGGCCGAGCAGACAGCTTCTGGAGCACCCCTGTTGGGCTCTGTGGATTGGAGGTGTTTCCTTCCCGACCAGTTTGTTCCGTGCCTGGTGCAGGCACAGGGCCCTGCTCCGCACCGCATGCTTTCAGACGTGCGCTATCATTCTGCTTTATGGAGCAAGAGTCCATGTTTTCATATAAAAATGTTGTAAACACTGGCTAGGCTCCCTGGATAACCCATATATTAGCCTTTTAAGTTTATGTTGAAACAATTGTGATAATAAATAGCAAGTTTGACTAATACAATGCTGTGAATTAATATAAAAGAAATACAGAAAATATAGCCTTAAAAATTAGCTTGTAAAACTTGATCATAATAAGAAGCATGCAAAATAACAAAACAAACAAACAAACAAAACACACATGCTGCTTTAGCTGGTCTGGCAGACATGCAGACGAAAGAGGTTATAGGGCACAGTGCTTATGAGGATCCGAGGAAACGAGAAAAGCCACATTCTCAGGTGTGCAGGTCAGAGTGACGCAGCCTATAAAGAAACCATGTTTACATTATCGAGGTTAACAAATGTGCATACTGTGACTCAGCAATTTAATGTCTAGATATTTATCTCAGAAGCATACTTCACATGGGCGAACTAATGAAACAAATTAGTTTAGAGTCCTGTCTGTAATAAAAAATAAAAGGATTGGAAACAACCCCATCAGTAGAAGAGTGAGCTATGATTAAATATACACAGAAATGAAAAAGAGAGAGTAAGCACCTTGCATGTATTTACTGACATAGAGAAATATCCAAACTATGTTATTCAGTGGAAAAAGCAAGATATAAAACAGTGGATATACCCATTCATGTGAAAAAGGAAAATAACCCTTCTCTTCATACTCCTGCACTGCTGTTAGGATGGGATATCTCTGGAAAGATACAGAGAAAGCCTGCCATGGTCAGTTCTAGAGAGAGCAGCTGAAGGGCTGGGAAGACAGGGCTGGGAGGGAAATCTTTCCTCAATGACCATTCAATTTGTCATATAAAATTACTGTCTGTTTAAAATAAATAAAAATTTCTGAATCACCTGAAAGCTGGCAGTTTGAAGAAAAGCTGATTTAGGTAGAGGAGGGAAAGAGAGAGAGAAGAAATAAACTTGTGAGAAACTGTGAGGTGACTCCCTGGGTGGCCCCTGTGGTCTCACCAGCGCTCAGGCTTTGGCAGAGCACCGAGGAATGTGAGGAGGGGAGGTGATTCATGGGGAAAGGGAACAGAAAGCTGTATCCACCATCCAACCATTTCAGTAGAGTCAGGGATGCGTAGTCACCATCTCGTTAAAGGACTTTGTATATTTGCACAGAAAAAAATCTTGGAGGCCCCTGACACTAAGAGAAAGATAACTTCTGTGGGAATCAGGAAACTCTATATCTAAATGCACACAGTCAATTATATTACATTGATTATATCATTTAATCTCATGATTCTTTTTTTTTTTCTTTTTTTTTAATATATCGTTATTGATTTCAGAGAGAAAGGGAGAGGGAGAGGGAGAGATAGAAATATCAATGATGAGAGAGTCATTGATCGGCTGCAGCCCGCAACCCGGGCATGTGCCCTGACAGGGAATCGAACCCTGATCGCCTGGATCCTAGGTCGACGCTCAACCGCTGAGCCCTGCCCGGCCGGGCTAATCTCATGATTCTTAACCCTTCCTATGGACTAGATGTAAATGGGGAGCTTTTTAAAATATATACTATGTCAGGGTCCTCACCTCTGACCAATAAGAACAGAATCTCTAAAGGAGGAACATAAGCAGTGATGTGTTTACCTGCTTCAGGTGATTCTTAATGGAGGCAGAGTTAAAAACCTTTATTTATTGATTTATTTTTTACTTTTTTGCTTCAGTTTTAGAACTTGTCAAATTTTGATTTATAAGTATCAAATGGCATTAAAAATGGTTAATGACACGTTTTTACCCTATAGTGTTCTAAGAATAAAGATAAGCTTTTAAAGAGCTTCTTGCAGTTTTTAGCACACAGGAAAATATTCAACAAATGGTGTGCATATACATATCATATATGTGTTTTAAAAATCTCAGTGACAAGTGTAAGAAGGTCCTAATTACAGCCATCATGATTGTGCTACCTGCACATCAAATTTAAAAAGGCAGCTCCACAGGCATGTATATATGCATCTAAGTTCTTGATTACTGCCCCCTCCCCACTCCCCACGCCCTTCCCTCTGAAATGTGTCCATCTGCTCCATGGTTCTGTATCTCTGTGTTAATCTTGTTCATTGGTTTATACACCTGACTTACAGACACAGACGGCAGTGGAGATAAGACCTGGGGGCCTGGGGTGGATGCCGGGTGGAGGGGATCAACAGGGGAAAAAGAGGGACATTTGTAATGCTTTCAACAATAATAAAAAATAAAGTAAATAAATAAAAATAAAACAAAGCAGTTTGGAAAAATAAATATATTTTTAAAAATAAAATAAAAATTAAAAAGGCAGTTCTCTTGGCTTAGTAGAAAGTGCATCAGATGAAAATAGAGCCATCTCAGCTCCGTTTCACTAGTACCTGCTGTGGGTCATGGGCACGGCTTAGTTCACCTTCGGTTTCTCTCATAAAAAGTGCCCATAACAATACTTACCTTGCAAGGTTATTGGGGGAAAAATAGAGACAATACCGTCACTCCTAGATTTTTAAATAATTGGTACAATAATTAAAGCAACTCAATATGTAATGGGTATTTAATAATCCTAGAAAGGTCAAAATAAAAAACAACAAACAAAAAAAACCTAAGGAAAAAATATATGTGAATAATTGAGGAAAAATGGATTCAAACCATTTTCAAGTGAGAAAATACTCCAACTCCATAAAGAAAAAGAAACTGCACACTAAAGCTACATATGTGAAAGGCATGTTTTTAGAGGCCAAATGTAGACCCTGCATAGACTTTGTGCTCTGTGGAAACCTGGGGACAAGCATAGACCCTCTGCTGTAGACTTTGTGTTTTGTGGAGAACTGGGGCAGCTCAGCATTAACAAGAGAGGAGGTTGTAATGGCTGAAGGAAAAGTAAATGAGCCGTGGTGGGTAGTGTGAAGCCCTGAGAATGGGCAGTCATACAGCTTGGATATTCAGGTCATGTGCACTGGAGGCTTGCTTCTCGGGTCTCTAACAGATGGTGACTGCCAGGCTCTTCTGGGTCACAGGGATGGCATAAAGGAAGGGGGAAGGTACCTGGACAGAAACTCTTGAGATCTAAATGTCCTTAAAAGAAAACTGAACTCGGAGATTTGGGACATTTCCATTCCCTACTTCCCATTCCAACTCAAGGAAGAGAAAATTAGGGAAATACAGTTGAATAAGGAATACAAATTGCTGGTTATGGACTTGACATTTGACAACACGATTTTAATTTTCTAATCACGGTTAGCATGGCCATATCACTGGCCCTTGGCTGTGAATTGCGTGTACCTCACCTGGTATGGGGAAAATTTATCTGCTCTGATTTCTGGAATCTTATAAGAAGTGTATTAATCTACCAAAGTATGTGATGGAGGTTAAAATGTAAAATTAAAATAACTACTGCATGCAATAGAGAAGCTTTTCCCACAGTGTCCTCTTGTAGCATCATCGCCATACCTTCAAGGACCCGATAGATACGCAACTGGAAAGTTCCAGGATTGAGTTTGGGAAATGCTGGTTTAAATATGTTAAATAGGACTTTTATTTTTAATAACAAGGCTCCTCATAGACTTTAGAATTATACATTATGACTCCCCTCTGACAGATATGATACACGGATTTCATAAAATTGTGGGACTCATGGGACCCAAATAACTTTTTTCAGAAATATTCCAGTAATTGGTAGGAATAAAGTTGAGTAATAGCAAATGTAGGGGAAGATATGAAGGACATAGGGGATGATTTATCTGATCTTAACTTATTGTATATAAATGCTCCAACTATGAGTAATGAGGAAATAGATGGCATGAGTCTATAGCAACTCCAATTTCAGGGATGGATTTAAAAGTAAAGACACTGTGACACTCGGGAAGGGGGGCGAATTTTCAAATAAGACTGCAAAGGAAGACTTGCATTTTACTGTTAGAGGAATATTATTTTTTCCTACTGAAGAGACCTAGGACACAAGTTTCCTGGGAACATCTCACAATGCAGTAAACCAATCTCAGGATGAAGCTGGAGGTGTGCGCAGTAGCAGCAGGGGCGGTTCTACAGAACTTAAGTTCCTGATGATATCACACAAGTAGTCAACCCCTAAGCTTTCCCTACTTCTGGGCTTGCTAATGGATGAAATATTGAATTCTCTTTTATTTAAACCAATTTGAATCATGGTTTGTGCTATTGCAGATAAAACTGTGCTAACTGGCACATCCATAAATAATTAATAATATGACATCAATTGACAAAGAGTGGAAGAGTAACTATGTCCAAAATAATCATATTTTTTAAATAAGAAAGATGAAATATAATATGTATGTGAGCAAAATATGCTACTGCCTAGAATTTCTTAAACCTGTGGCTGAAATACATTTGAGAAATTTTGCAAACATGCCAAAGACAAAGGCAACAGAAATTATATCCTTGAGGGAATATACTACTACTAGAATTAAGGACAAGGATGTGGTAAGCAAAAGGCCGGTAACAGAAGAGTCACAGTGAAAGGTATCATTGTGTGAGAGGAGCATCACTGTCCTTGACATTAACTTGGAGTCTCTGCCTAAAGAGGAACATTGGATAGATTTTTAATTTGCCTCACTGACAACATTAACTCTTAGAGGGCATAAAAAAATAAAGAGAACTATTACTTCTTATCCACAAGGATATGTTGCTTTATAAATTAGAAACAACAGAAGACCCAGGAAGACACTGAATCTCTTGCATGTAAAGGATACTAAGACATTCATTCAGTGGTAAACACAATCATTCTCAGAAGGGGAATTGTAAAAGAAATGTGTCATGAAAATTGGGAGAAAGTCCAACATGAAATTGTGATAAAAAATGTTTAGCAATGACCATGACAAATAAATTGACAAGAAATAACTAAAATATTTGAAATGATTGCATGAGGAGTTCCCTGGTAAATTTAGATTTTAGCTAAATGCCTACAAATTATGTAAAGACATGTCATTAATCATAAGTACAAAAGCACTGTAGGATTATAAAGCCCAGAACAATTGAAGCTTTCAAAAAAGTGCAAAGAAAAACTTTTAATTATATTAAATACATTTTCAGTTATATTAGAAGCAATGCGATTTTATTTCTAAGGATCTCTCTTAAATGGTAATTATAAATGTGGACAAAGATTTATGTACAAAAATTTTTAACTCAGTGTTACTTACAATGATACCATATTGAAAGCACTCTAAAGACCTAAAAATAAAGATTTAGTTAATAATGATGGACACATAAAATTATCAACTAATCTATTTATTCTATCTCTGAAATTATAATTATGAATAATTTTGAGGCAAATCAAAAATTTATCAAATGTTCCTCTTTAGGCTGAAATTCCAACAGAAATTACTCTCATGACACTGTTTTAGATAAAAATAGAAGGATACAGTGATATATGTGTACTATAACCACCCTTTTGTGTGTATGTGTATGCATGTGTATATGTGTACATGGTCAGTACAACGTATATCACTGATGGTGACATTATGAAAATTTTTGTTGTACAGTGACTTTATATTAAAGGGATGTGATATTATTTTTAAATAAAGGTAAATTCTTAAACTTTAAGTTTAAAGTTAGATATTTTTAGAAATAACTATATTAAGGAAAATAATGTTATATAAGAAGGAAGAATATGTTTTGATAACCAAACAGAAAGTGAAAGTTTTGGAATTTATATCAAATATCATTTTCTTCAGATTGGAAATAAGTGAACCAACATGGTCAGTAGGAAATGGAACTCCCAGTAGTGAAGGGACCATAGCAGAGAATCTAGTGGCTCTAAATGAGTTCATGTTGCCTAGATCCTGTTCCTCCAACTTGTTATATGTTTGGGCACTAAGTGCATTTACAGAAAGACTCAATATTATTTCTTTCAGGAATTATGAAGAGCAGATGTGCTGGATTACTGAGTCCCAATTTTCAGGAAAGTAAAAATAATAGAGACCATAAAATATGTGCTAATGAATGAAATATTTATCTTAGGAAAAATTATAGAATGACTGAGTTAATAAATAATGTGTGAGTGCCAGCAAATGCAATGTTTGTCATTACAAACTTGTTAGAGGTCATCAAGAATAAGTCAGACCTACTCCAAAGGAATGAACGCATCTAGCTGCAACATCTTGGTTTCTAAACACCATCCCTCAATAAGCATACCCAAGGATACTTAGAAAAGTGAATAATGCCAGAGCTGGGTCACTGAGAATACAAGATGGGCATAAGGCAACATCATACAAAAAGGTTAGAAAGTATTGGAGAATGGGTGGGGGCTGGTTTTGAGGACACAGAAGGAAACCTAAAAGACCTCCCAAAGCTGGGAGAATTTGAAAAAGACAAATCATGACCTTATTAAACAATAACCCATAGATTAAACTGTCATCTTGATATAAATAAATAATACATAAATAAGAAGTGAGAAAAGGGACACATTTTCCTTACAAAGAATTCTAATTAACTAAAGTAGAATGAGTAAGAAAAATATAATATCACCATGAGAATGTAATAATAATAAGCAAATAAGAATTATCCATGGATGCTCAAATTAATGGGGGAAGGTATAAAGAGAGACAAGACATCTGCATAGTCTCAAAATATCTCTCCAAAGATATTTACTAATTACAAAGAGAAAATACTAAATTTATAATAAAGAAGTATACAGACTCCACTATAACTGAATGATCAAGATTAACATCACCAGTAATAGAGCATATCTATGTGACCTCCCCATAATCTGATGCACTGGCAAGGGCAGGCACAATGTCACTTCTGTGGCATTCTTGCCAAAAATACATAACCTTAATACCATAATTAAAAACCACCCATGAGACCAAATTGAGGGGCATTCTACAAAATAACTGACCAATAAATACTCTGCAAGTCTGAGGGTAATGAAACACAAGAAAAGGCAGAGCTACTGTCACAGATTAAAAGACACTACAGAGATATGACCACTAAATGTCATGTGGGATCCTGGAAAAGGACAGTAGTATAAGAAATGAAAAAAATGGAAGTAAATACTGCAGGAAAGGTAATAGGATTACCCTAACATAACTTCCTGGCTTTGGTAATTGTACTGTGCTGTGATTATGCCAAGTTGTTCACAGTAGGTGAATTTGGCCGAGTAGTATACAGGTACTCTGAGTTATTTTTGCAATCCTTTGTAATTCTAAAGTTATTTCAAAATAAGAAGTTTAGGAAAAAAGATCAATCCAGATTAACATGTTCTTATATGTCCACATATATGAAATAAAAAATATATATATTAAATAATAATACTGATGAATTAAAACTTTTGGCCACAAAGTGCTGCAAATGCTTTGGTTAGAGCATCATCCTGAAAAATGTCCTCAAGAATGAATCACAAGGTCATTTTAGAATTTGGTCTGCTCCTCTTTTGTACTCAGGTTGGGATGAGTAACAAACTTGTAAGATTTTCCTAAGATATGAAACTGGAAAGAAGAAAGAATATAATAGATAGGAAGAAGATGGAGGTTGAATGGGCAGGCCTTTCTTGTACCTCTTCCCAGGGCCAGACGGAAATAAAACTAAGATGGGAAACATTCACCTGGGGTTACCAATGAGGTCCAGTTGAGGAGGAGACTGATATCAAGGAAGGACAGAAAACACTTAGAGACTGCACCTGCACAACAGCTCAAACAAGGTGGTTGGAGATGAGCTTCACCATCAACCAGTCTGGGAGGAGATTTCACCCATGACTAGCACAATGACATTCAAGACCAAATTACACTAGGAGAACCCAAATAACTTACACAAGGGATGTTGCTAGAGTATTCAGCTCAGGAGATCAAAGAGAATACACCACTGGGTCCCACAAGAACTACATAAGGCCACTCCACAAACACTGGGAGGCATAGGAGTTTGATCAATGAATAGAAGCAAATACAAAGGGACAGCAAAAATGGGAACACAAAGAACCCCCAAATGAAAGAAAAAGAGAAAACCCCAGAAAGAGAGCTAAAAAATGGAGACAAGCAATTTATCAGATATAGGGGTCAAAGTAATGGTTATAGAGATGCTCAAGGAACTTAGTGAAAATTTCAAGGAATTCAGTGGGAAATATAATAGCATGAAACAAGAAATGGAAACCATAAATAAGAATAAGTTGTTAATGAAGAATAACATATCTGACATCAAGAATATGCTGGAAGGAATAAAAAATAGATTAAATGAGGCATAAGATTGAAGCAGTGACTTCAAAGACAAGGTAGAAGAAACAGCCAATTAGAGCAGCAAAAAGAAAAAAAGAATTAAAAAGGAGGAGGATTGTTTAAGAGAACTTTGGGACAACATGTAAAACAACATCGTCTTCATCATAGGGGTGCCAGAAGGAGAAGAGAGTGAGCAAGGAATAGAGAATCTGCTGAAAGCAATGATGACAGAAAACTTCCCTAACCTGGTGAAGGAAAAATCACACAAGTTCAGGAAGTACATAGAATTCCAATTAAGATGAAACCAAAGAGTCTCACTCCAAGGCAAATCATAATCAAAATGACAAACATTAAAGGCAAAGAAAGAAACTTAAAGGCAACAAGAGAGAGACAGAAAGTTACATACAAGGGAGTACCCATTAGAATGTCAGCTGATTTCTGAACAGAAACACTTCAGGCCAGAAGGGAGTGGCATGAAGTATCCAAAGTAATGAAAAGCAAGGACCTGAACCCAAGACGACTCTATCCAGCAAGGCTATCATTTTAAAATGAAGGGGAAATAAAGAGGTTGCCAGACCCAAAAAAAGGCTAAAGGAGTTTATTACCACCAAAAACATGGCAGGAACTGCTACAGGGAGTGATTTTAGAAGAAGAAATCAAGAGAAAGAAGAACATAGATATAAAGGGAAAAAATGGCAGTAAATAAGTACCAATCAATAATAACCTTTGATGTAAATGGATTAAATGCTCCAAATAAATTCCAGGAGAAACCGTAGGCAGCAAATCTCAGGCAACTCTAGTAGAAATATTTGCCGATACATCTCCTAGGGCAAGGGAAACAAAGAAGAAAATAAACAAATGGAACTACATCAAAATAAAGAGCTTCTGCACAGCAAAAGAAACCATCATCAAAATGAAAAGGGATCCCACTGTATGGGATAATATATTTGCCAAGGACACATCTGATAAAGGGGTAATATCTAAAATATATAAGGAACTTATACACCTCAACACCAGGAAGACCAACAATCCAATTAAAAAATGGTCAAAGGGCCTAAATAAACACTTCTCCAAGGAGAACATACAGATGGCCAAAAGTATATGAAAAAATGCTCAGTCACTAATCATTAGAGAGATACAAATTAAAATGACAAGGTACCACCTCACACCTGTCAAAAAGTTTACCAGCAATAAATCGACAAACAACATGTGCTGGCGAGGGTGTGGAGAAAGAGGAGCCCTAGTACACTGCTGGTGGGAATATAGACTGGTGCAGCCACCTGGAAAACAGTATGGAGTTTCCTTAAAAAATTAAAAACAGAACTGCCATTTGACCCAGCAATCCCACTTCCAGGACAATATCTTAAGAATCCCAAAACACCAATAAGACAATATATGTATCCCTATGTTCATAGCTTTACTTACAATAGTAAAGATCTGGAAATAGTACCAATGGTCCATCAGTATATGAGTGGACAAAAAACCTGTGGTACATTTACACCACAGATACTGTGCAGCTGTAAAAATGAAAGATCTCTCTTAGACAGCATAGAGAGACCTAGAGAGTATTATGTTAAGCCAAATAAGCTAGTCAGAGAAAAATAAATATCACATGATCTCACTCATATGTGGAATCCAATGAACAAAATAAACCGATTAACAAATAAGATCCAGAGACACAGAAGCATGGAACAGACTGATGAATCTCGGGGGGGAAGGCAGGGTGAGTGGGTGGATGGGAAGAGATTAACCAAAGAACTTTTATGCATATGTGTATAACTCGTGGACACAGACAATAGTGTGGTGAAGGCTTGTGGCATGGATGGGTGTGGGTTAGAAGGGGGTCAACGGAAAAAAAGGGAACATCTGTAATACTTTCAACAATAAAGATAATTAAAAAAAAGACATAGAGTGGCTGAATGGATAAGAAAACATGACCCATATATATGCTGTCTACAAGAGACCCATCTTGGAACAAAAGATACACACAGACTGAAAGTGAAGGGATGGAAAAGTATATTCCATGCAAATGGAAATGAAAAACAAAAACAAAAAAACTGGAGTAGCATTATACATATATGATGAAATAGACTTCAAATAAAGACCATAACAAGAGACAAAAAAGGCCACTACATAATACTAAAGGGATCATTCCAACAAGAGGAAATAGCCCTGGTAAAAAATATATATATTCACCCAATACAGGAACACCTAAATATATAACAAAATTCTTGGAAGACTTTAAGGGAGACATCAATAGTAATACAGTCATAGTAGGGGACTTTAAGACCCACACACATCAATGGATAGATCTTCTAGACAAAAAAATCACCAAGGAAATAGTGGCATTAAATGACACACTCGATCAGATGGATTTAATTGATATTTACTGAACATTTCATCCCAAAGGGGTAGAATACACTTTTTTTGCAAGTATAAATGGATCATTCTCAAAGATAAACCACATATTAGGATACAAAATAAATCCTAATAGAGGGAACATACCTCAATGTAATAAAGGCCGTATATGACAAAACTACAGCCAACATCATGCTCAACGGGCAAAAAATAAAGCAGTTCCCTTAAGATCAGGAACAGACAGAATGTCCGCTTTCACCACACTTATGCAGCATAGTACTGGAAGTCCAGGCCACAGTGATCAGACAAGAAGAAGAAATAAAAGGCATTCAGATTGGAAAAGAGGAAGTGACACTGTCATTATTCGCAGATAAGATGATACTGTACATAGAAAAAGCTAAATACTTCACCAAAATCTGCTAGATTTAATAAATAAATTTGGAAAAGTAGCAGGATATAAAATTAATAACCAAAATCAATGGCATACTTATACAACAATGATGCACCCTCAGAAAGAAAAACTAAAAAACAATCCAATTTACCATTGCAACAACAACAGAAAGATACCTGGGAATAAACTTAATGAAGAATGTAAAAGATCTGTACTCAGGAAACTACAGGGCATTAAAAAAAGGAAATAGAAGGAGACACAAAAATGTGGAAGAGTATACCATGTTCGTGGATTGGAAGAATTAACATCATTAAAATGTCCATGCTACCCAGAGCATTCTACAGATTCAATGAAATCCCTATTGAAATACTGAAGACATATTTCACAGATCTACATCAAATATTTCAAAAATTTATATGGAACCAAAACAGACCCTGAATAGCCACAGAAATTTTGAGAAAGAAGAACAAAGTTGGAGGGATTACAATATTGGCTATGAAACTATATATGCCACACAGCCATTGTAATAAAAACAGCTTGGTACTGGCACAAGAACAGGCATATAGATCAATGGAACAGAACAGAGGCCCCAGAAATTGACCCATGCTAATATAGCCATTTAATATTTGACAAAGATGGTAAGAACTTACAATAGTGGTAAAGACAGTCTCTTCAATAAATGGTGTTGAGCAGGTACATGCAAAAAAATTAAACTAGACCATCAATTTATACCATAATAAACCTTCAACTTACACAAGTATGAACTCAAAATGGGTAAAAGACTTAAATGCAAGTCATGAGACCATAAAGATCCTAGAAGAAAACATAGGCAGTAAAAGTCTCAGACATATCACTTAGCAGTATTTTCACTGATACATGTCCTAGGTTAAGGGAAACAAGGGAAAAAATTTAAAAATAGGACAACATCAAACTAGAAGGCTTCTGCACAGCAAAAGAAATCAACCTCAAAATGTAAAGGGAACCTAGTGGGGGGAGAATATATTCACCAATGATACATCTCATAAGGGTTTAATTGCCAAAATATACCAAGAATTCATGTATCTCAACACCAGGAAGACAAACAATCCAATTAAAAAATGGGCAAAGGACCTGAATGGACACTTCTCCAAAGAGAACATACATATGGCCAAAAGGCATATGAAAAAATGCTCAAAGTCACTAATCATCAGAGATGCAAATTAAAATGACAATGAGGTACCACCTCACACCTGTCAGAATGGCTCCATCAACAAATCAATAAACCAGTGCTGGCGAGGGTGTGGGAAACAGGGAACCCTAGTGCACCACTGGTAATGGCAGTGCCACCTTGGAAAACAGTAAGAAGATTCCTGGAAAAATTAAAAAATTAGTTTGCCATTTGACCCAGCAATCCTACTTCCTAAGAATTCCAAAACACCAATCAGAAAGAATATATGCACCCCTATTTTCATAACAGCTTTATTTACAATACCTAAGATTTGGAAACAGCCCAAGTGCCCATCAGTAGATGAGTGGATAAAAGGCTGTGGGACATTCACACCATGGAATACTATGCAGCTGTAAAAAAGAAGGCCCCCTTACCCTTTGGGACAGCATGGATGGACCTAGAGAGTATTATGCTAAGCAAAATAGGGCCAGAGGTGCTCGTGCATGGAACAGAGTAACAGACCTCAGTGAGGGGGGGTGGTAGGAGATTAACCGAAGAACATATATGCACTTATGCATGACCCCTCGACACAAACAGTAGCATGGGGAAGACGGGGCTGGGCAGAGGTTGGGTGGAGGAGGGACAAAAGGGAGAACATGGGAGACATCTGTAATACTGTCAACAGATGACAGTAAAAAAATTAGAAAGTAAAAAATAAAGAATGCAGTAGGTAATAAAATCTAGGTCCCAATATTAAATGGAAGAATTGGGCTGACAAATTATCTTAAGAGGAATAAATAGAAAATACTGCCCTTAATTTCGAAATAGCCATTCATACCAGTATACAAATGGAAGCATGGTGTCCACCCTGAACTCAGGTGAGGTCTAATGTGTGGGTGACAGCTGCCATGCATTTTACAAAATTGAGCATTTTGATCAAAAGTATATAATCTAGAATATAAAGGGATTTTTATGTTTGTTTTTACAAATAGTATCCTTAAATGCAGGGGTAGGAATGTTACTGGGAAACCCCGGTGGGGCTTGGGGCTGCCTGTCACTGCGTCCAATTCAACAGAGGCAGGGTGGAATTATATAAGGCGTTTATTGAGAAGGCCGGACAACCAAGAAGACGGGAGGCATACGAGCATCCAAAACCTGTCTTAAGGAGTGGCCTGAGGGATAAGGTTACATAGGGAAATGGGGTAAACTGAGGCTGGGAACGGAATGCAGCTGTTGTGTAGCCCTGGAGGTCCACAGGCATCAGCTATCGTTCTTGGTCATCTGGCGATGTCTGGATAAGGTGATATCTTGACCCCTGGTTGGGTCGGCCTGACCATGCTGTTCACAGATACATTGTCTGTTGCTGCGTCACCTCCTTAATTGCTTTGTTTGGTGTCAAGGGGAGTATACGGGGGTAAAGGCCTAGGAAAAAGAAACTTAAGGAAAAAGAAGCTTAAACTCCTGTTCACATGAGTATAGGTGTTCTATAATTTATAAGTGATATAATTATATTTCAGTTTAATTCAGGTGCTAAATCTTTGGTCATTATAAGTGCCCCTTTCAGGAATAATAATAAAATTTAGTGGGAAGTAAAAGCTGGTTCAGAATCAGGAAAAGCCTTGCAGTGGTTATTTATGAAGCCTTGGGTCCCAGGTCAATGGAGGTGTTCAGGAAGAGAGGGATGGTCAGTTTGGAGCTGAAGGGGCCATGATTCTCTATACTAGAATAAATGACTTTCATAATCCTGAAGAGTTTGTCTAAACTAAAATGCTACGATACTGAAAGGTGGTATGTTCAATTCCTGTTAAGAGTACATACCTAGGTTGTGGGTTCGATCTCAGGTCATGGGATGTGCATTTGTGGGAGGCAACCAATCAGTGTGTCTGGTTCACATCAATTTTTCTCTCTCTCTTTCCTCTCTCTCTCCCTTCTTCTTTCTAAATATCAATAAAAAATAAAAAAATTAAAATGTAAAATGCCAGGATGCTCTAACAGTAGAGTATGAACATGGTTTTGTGTTTGTGTTGTATTTGTCTGTGTTTGTGTGTGTAATAAGAAGTTGAATGTGCAATCAATATTATTATAAAGTTTCGCATTTCATAGATGCATAAATGAGCACACCAGTCCATGTTAATACGCACTTTCTCCTATTTTTAAGAAGATCTTTACTTTGATGTGAGCTCCCACAGGGGGTCCAGATGACCAACCCTTTTTCTTTCCTTTTAAGCTTAATAAAGTAATAGAAATAAGAGAATTATTCTATGAATCAGGCTCCATACCTCCAGAGAAGTGCTAGGGAAGGCATTATTGATCTATTTCCTTCAACTCATTTCCTGTATTTAAATGGAACTATTGATACCTGTCAACAGGTTTCTCCTGAGATGTGGGGGATGTTAGGCTGTGTCTTGTATTTGAATCAAAATAAGATTAAGATTTTATAGCATTGAAGTAGGAAATGTGAGGAAGTAAAATAAAGAAGTTTAGGAAAATCTTTCCCAATTACTGTCAGAGGCAGTAATTACCAGGTTTCAAAGAGAGTGTGGCAGAAAAAACTGGAGCTCACCAAGCAGGTAACTAAGGAGGGGGTTATTTACATCACGAACCCATTCTTCCACTATAGGTATAATAGAAGGATTTAATCCCCAAAAATGGTCTGTCTCTTTCCATGTATTTAAAGGTTTAGCATATGAGTCACTCTACTTGAGAGAGAATGAGGTAAGTGTAGAGTCTGAAGAATTGCAAAACGATCATATCAGGAGCTGCCAATAATTTCTGCAAACAAAATTTGGAATAATGCATCTTATGAATAACAATGTAAGTCATGGCTGGAAAAAAAGAAATTTATTTTGGAAAACTTTATGGTAACCAGAGAATGTAGTACCTACAGATTAAACTTAAAAAAAAAAAATCATGGAAGCTTCTGAGCTAAATATGTGGATAATGCTGGAAGAAAAGCTTTATTATTCACCTTACATGGAAATCCTAAATACCATCTTGATTCAAGTGAGGCTCTTGGCTGGGTCACTAGACAGGCAGCCTTTGGAGCCACAATTCTTATTACTCCTGGCAATTCTAGGAGCCAGTGCGAATTCCTGGGAATGCTGGTTTATGGTTTCTTGTTGCTTTGTACCCATCTGAACATCATCACATTCAATATGCTCGCAGAATTTTGTAAATGGACCCCAATGCTTACTCAAAATCTTTATCAGATGACCTGAGAGGACTGGAATGGTCCAGGTAAGCATATTTACTCTGTTAATTAAGGGCTTCATGAAGACAACAAAAGACCGAGAAGGGCTGAACTCATTCTATGAAACGAACCATAGGTGATATATTTATATAAAACGCATATAATGTAATTATATGTAACATTATATATTACATATATATATAATTGAGGTGGCCATTTTTAGTATTTTTGCCTGTGTTTTTCTAGATATTTCTCTAAATATACAAGCATAAGTGTATACATATAAATGTAAAATAATACACATTTTAAAAGGATTTCCTATCATCACATGCGTATTTACCTGATTTTTTTCAATAGCTCTTAATATTCCATTATATGATCTTACCACTATTTCGTTTTTGGACAATCAGGTTGACGTAAATCAAGTTTTCATGTTTCAGAACCTTGCAGACACATTTCTTGTAAATTTGTCTTGTCAGATTGTGTGAGAACAGCCACCTGGCCACTTCCTAGGGTGAAACTGCTAAGGTCCAGGGCATGTGAATTTACATATCTATTCTCGTTGGATGCTGTTTTTTTGACCTCACTTATTGTTCTGCAGGCATTTGTTAGTCTCTGTTTATGTTTTTATAGAAGGAAACAATGTTCTATCTCAGAATGCCAGCATGCAAGCTCACTTTGCACACTAATTATCTTGCATAGGAGACACACTTCCTCCAATGTCCTATGAAAAAATGTCCCCAGGAGGTCTGGCAGCACATAGGTGCTGACTTCCCTGAGAACTCTGCCCTCAAGACTGCCTGAGTCCAGTCCTGGGGCTCTGCTCCTGTAGGTAGAAAAGGTGTGCTCCTGAATGAAGTGGATCCTGAAATAGACCCATGGATGGCTGAACCATGATGGATTAGCATAAAGACTCTCAGGGACAGCAGATGGTCAAGGGCGTTAGAGTTTAAACACATTGTTCCTGAGACCTTGCTTCTGGAAAGCCCTTCCCTTAATTCTATGCTGAAATCCAAATTGGAATTAGCACCTGGGGTGACATAGTTGTTTGTCTTGTTTTGTTTCATTGTTTTTGTTAAGATAGGAATACAGTTCATTTGTTCACTATATCCAGAGCTCTTTTTCTATTTGTTGAATTATTATTAGAATTAATGCAGATTTTGTATACATTTTAATATTTAAAGATGTCATTCCAGATATTAATAGCTGTAGTTCACTGAGACTAACAGATACCATTGTAACAATCTTTTTATTATTTAACAGAATAGGAGTAAAGGGACAACTAGATAATAGAGGCATGCCATTTATGCAGCTTTGCTAATTTAACACTCTCCACTGATCACTGGAGGAAGGGACTGGACAAAGGTAGTTTAGGCACATGCCCACTAAGGTCTGAGTGATGTGGGAAGGTGCCTACCTGCCTGTCAGTCACACCTGGGAACAAATTAGTGGCCAGGATGGGCTTGGCCACGGCAAGCACCCAAAGCCTGAATATCTAAACTCCTAAACAAGGAGCACGCTCTCTTGCCTGTTTGCCTGCATGCCGGCTCTCCTACGACTCCTGTTGTGGAAGGATGCACTCCTCTGCTCACGGCCATGTGGGACCCACGCAATGGACTAAGGGACTGTAATCAGCCTCAGTGCTGAACTAGACTCAGGTGCCACATGGAAGAGACGCTCTGGACACTTGCTTTGCTTTGGGTTCTACTGGAGCCCCAGCTGCACCTCTCTCAGGCCTGGTTTGAGGGGCCCAAGGCTTTGGGGCCTGAGGAACCAACCAGGCAAGTGAAGCCCCTTCCACATCCCATCCCCCCCGTGCAGGCTCCTGAAAGCGCTCTTTTCAGGGTCACCCCATGAGCCCTACTCCCACTTGTATCTGAGGAATCTGTCCCATTAGTTCCTCCAGGAACATAACCATGGAGAAAGAACTGCATTTTACACACAGAGTCCATCTCTTTTCATCTTAAGAACAATGTTGTAAGTTAATATGTATGCGGGAAACGTATTTATACATTTTACGTTGACTGGTAGTAGAGCGAGTGATAAAAACTACCCGCAAACAATGTGTTAAGAAAACTGAGTATTGAGGAAGTCAGGACAATTGCCAGAGGTGGTGACTGGCTGCTCGAGGAGACACACCCAGCTGCTGCTTCACCTTACTGACCAATCTGTGTGGAATTTGCCGTTGGGGGTAAAGGGGAGTCAATATTCCCACACTAGGGTGAGGGGGAGACAGATCATCACTGCAAGTCTTTGAAATCTCAGGACCCAACACTTAGGTCTGTCTCTATCTTCACAAAGGCCTTTCCTTACAGGACCTGCCGAACGCAGCATGCCTTTTGACAGTTAATTACATATTTTGTATTGCTCATACAGTTTCTTCCATAGGATTATATTATCCCTTTCCAAATTTGCAATAAAACTGTATTTAATAAATCTTTTTTTCTGCTCTCTGAAGCTATTTTTAAGATGACAGCCAGTCAGTGACAGGCAAGTTCTTTGGGAATCTACCCAGTGCAGGGAACTGATGTCCACTCTGGTGACAGAGCGAGAGTCAGACAGAATCCATGCCTTCGTGAAGTTCATATTCTGCTGGGAAGGAAAGAGAAAACAAGGACACTAAGAATAAATAAATAATTCTAGGTAATTATATGTTCCATACAGAAATGCAAAGTACCGATCAATGTGACACAAAATGACTTAGAAAATGGAAGGCGCACATTTCACTGGGGAGGGGATGCTGGGATTTCTGAAAAGGTGGAACTTGAGCTGATACTTAACTGTTCAAAACCGGCAGCCTTGGGGTACGGGCAGATCTCGGGGAACTGAGTTCAACCCGGAGGCAACAGGTAGTGCAGAGAAGCTGACGTGGGAGCCAGTGGGGTTTGTTTTCATAGATGTGGCTGGCTGGCTGGAGGAAGGGAGCACCTCAGGGAAAATGGTAGAGAGGAAGGCAGGCATCCATCAAGCAGGCACTTGTCGAACTTGGTAAAAGTTTGCAGTCTTCATTCAAATTGGAACAGGCTAACAACGTCGTGTTTTACATGAAGGAGTGATTTGTTTTACCTGTTAAAACAATTACACAGAGTTTGGGAAAACAGACAGCAGGCAGAAAGAGTGACAAAAGTGAGACCCAGCAGGAAGCCATTGCTTAGTTCAAGAAAACGATGCCTATGGATGGGCAGAATGTCGCAGCAAGGAGTTAGAAAGTGACGGGACTTGGATGCAGCCCACAGGGGCGGCTGATGGGTTACCTCTGGTGTGTGAGGCAAAGATGGGAGTAGCATGCCTCCTAAGACCGGACAGCTGGGGGATCTTCACAGGGTGTTGCCTTCACTGAGACGTGCACATGGTGAGCAAGGGGGCAGTGTGAGGGGATGGGTGGGACGGAGGCTTTGCTCAGCTCTACAAAGTCTGAGCTGCCTGTAGCCACACCAGGAGATGTGGCGCAAAACCTGCGAGTCGATTAGGCATACAAATGTGGGGGTCCCTGAGCCTGTCAGTGGTAGTCACAGCCCTGGGAGTGAGTGAGATCATCTAGGAAACATCTTCCTCGGGGTGATGAAGATAATGGGACACAGGATGAAGGGCCTTCAACAATTATAAGAGGAATGGCAGGGCCAGGGTGCAAAACTGAGCAAGAGAGATGGGAGAGAGGTTGACGTGAGGAAGAGGGGGCATCGAGGGTGCAATGAAGGAAAGCAGAAAAACAGACACGAAGAGGTGGCAACAGAGGACATGGGACCTAGGTCAACTCTCTTATTTGCTTGCTTTTTGTCTATTATTTGTTTTGTAAATGAGGGTTATTAAGGCATATTTGCATGTCCAGGTGAATGACCCAAGAGTACGAGAAAACTGATGTTAAAAGGGGTAACTTCAGAGGGAAGGCTGGGCAGGAGAATTAAGAAATCCATAAAAGCCCTTAGGTTGGCCCTGTGTGCTAGGGTGGACACTTGGCTCGGCTGACTGCACTGCAGGGGAGGTAGTGTATTGTGTGGGTTCCGGCAGGGCAGTGGTTTGGGGATGGGGAGATGAGCTTGTTCTAGTCTATTTCTGTTGTGGTCCAAAAACATGAGGGAGTTATCTCTGTGGGAGTGAGAAGGGACGATTGGAGATTTGAAAGAAGCTAGAAGATTGCCTGCAATCAAATTCTTGGACAGTAAAGAGTGAATTTACCTAGCGAAGCATACCTGAGTGGTTTTAGAGGTCTGCATTATAGAAGTAAGTCTACATTTATTTCCTTCCCGAGCTTCATGAGCTTGTAAAAATTTCTTAAATCCTTGAACCCAGTTTCTCCAACGATACAATTAAAGTAATAATTACGGAGGATTTGCATAACAGCCATGAGATATATCAGGCTTCCTAGAAAACAAAGCCTGAGATCAAAGCTATTTGGAGAAATGCAATTTCAGGAAAGTGGGGGTGAAGGAAAAAGGGAGAGAGAAGAGGTAAGAGAGAATACTCTTATACAAGAGGGAGATTCCAAGCCACCAGATCTCAAGTTTTCATAGTAGCCTTAAGAAGCTCCTGCACTTTGTAGCAGTGTGTGCCAGGGATGGAGAGTCGTAATTTCCTCTGTTGGCTGCATCAGTCATTGAGCAGTTAGCGCTCTCCATGTGTTAACTCTTCCCCTCATTTCCAGTTGCCTATTGGCGAGGACAGACTCTGTTCCAAGAAACATGCCTCTGATGCAGAAGGAAGAGATGTCTGGGTTGCTCTGAGCCACTGGGCTGTCAGGTGGTGGCTGGGCGGGCTGGGGCTGGGAGAGCAGCTGCTTTAGGTGGTCTTGCTCCAGGGTGGCAGCAGCCGTGCCCAGCAACCAGGACCATTAGAGCATGCAAAGCCCTGCCGGCCACCCCAGCATAGGGAGTGCTCGGCGCTGCTGCAGGGACCTCGGAATGGGGTGCAACACCCCGTAAGTGGGTAATGTCCTTCCCATGGTTAACAAAAACCTGGGCTCTTAGGAAGTGTGGGGAGCCAGCCTCACTCAGGCCTCAGCACCCTGGGAGGCAGCCCCTGAGCCTGGAGCCTGCGTTCTAGGCCAGATGCCAGGAGCACCTGCTCCCGGAGCCTGTGCATGCTCCCTCTCCTTGTCCTCCATAATCGTGTATTCGTTTGTGCGTCTAGTAGGTTAATGTGTGTTCAAGGCCTGACTTCATGCTCCATCCACAGGGCTCAGTTTTGTTCTCACTGTTTTCCCGTTGCCTTCCCAAGGCCAGGACACACAGGGGCAGTCGCTCATACGCAAGGCAAAGCTGCTGAGCTGTGCCGACTGCGCCTGAGAGACTGGTGGACCCGTGTTTCTCCCACATCTTCCTTTCCCAGAAACCTTGATTCAGTAGAGCTAAACTCGATGTGGGCAAATTAAAAATAAAAAAATTAAAAAGTTGGGGAAAAGATTTTCCTGTGCAGTAAATGTTTAGTATAGACAAGAAGTACAAACAGGAAGTTTGAAAATATCATAAAATACTTTGATTAAAAATATACATCACTACAATTTGGGGGAAAAGAGTGTCTCCTAGAAATAGTAATATGACTCACTGTTTTCCTTTCCAAATCCCACTCAAAAATGAAATTCTGGAAGTCCGTTTTTCTTTTTAATTGTTGAGTATTTACCAGTAATAAGATCATAACTGCCTTTTAAACACATTTGACACTATTCGCATAGTCTCTGGTATAGTTAATTAGCCCATAGGGTATATTCTTGCCTTTTAAAATATGTTTTTACATTTAAGTTTATCACACCAGGGCTGGTTTGTTTTTGACAGGCAAAAGGCGCACATATAACAAATGAATTAATTATCTCCAGAATGAAGATCCTGGGAACAGTTGCACTGGGACAACAAAGAAGGAATTCCTGAGTTTCACATAGAGGAGAGAGACAAACAGACAGAAGGAAGGGTCAGGGTAACTTTGACAAAGAATCTAAACAGCAGCAACAACAAGGAAGACTGGCAGGTCACAGGTGTAAAGGTCAGCCCCAGATTCTCTTCCAGAGAAACAATTCCAAGGATGAGTGTCCCCAGAGCATGGCTAAACAGCAAAGGGGAGGTGAATTCGGTTCCATCTCACTATTAACAAACCATGTGCTAGTCCTTGCCCGTGGCCCCAGGTAACCCGCCCCTGACCAAGGGCACTCCTAGGCCCTTCTCTGCTTTCCCCTTTTCACCATTTACTTATTTATTTTGGTGGGTTTAGCTCCTCCTTTGGACCCTCTAGTTCACCTCTCCCCTGAGTACTTCCCAGCTTGGCTGATAACCTCAGGGAGTGACTTCTGACTTCCAAACTGGGATTACTTCTATTCCCACAATGGAGAAAAGTTTACCCCCAGTGCAGGCGTCTGTACGGAAAAGCCAGCTGGCACCCTGGTTTCTGCTTCCTTCCCGGCCGCACCCACTGGCCGGGTCGGCTTAGGAGAAGGGAGACAAAGCAACCGGGGTGAGCACCTAAAAGATGCAGAAGCGGGGCAGAGCTGGGAGCTAGCCGAGCACCTAACACGCCTGGAAAAGACTCATCTTTCTAGCAGCTAAGGAAAAATGGCAGCATGTTGGGTTTCCTGCTCTCCCCCAAACCAGTAGAAAATACGCAGTGCCCGGCCAGGCATGGCTCAGCGGTTGAGCGTCGACCTGGGATCCAGGTGATCGGGGTTCGATTCCCGGTCAGGGCACATGCCCAGGTTGGGTGCTCGATCCCCAGTCAGGGCGTGCAGGAAGCAGCTGATCAATGACTCTCTTGATGTTTCTATCTCTCCCTCTCCTTTCCTCTCTCTGAAATCAATATAGATATATTTAAAAGAAAAAAAAATACACAGTGACAGTTTTGTGGTAAATTAACTATATTCCTTATGATTAAACTCACGAAGGAATTATTTGGTCAGACCCATAAACAAGACACTGAATGTTTTTATGGGCAGTTTATTAAACAGTAGTTGTCCATGAGGTGAAGGAACAGGGGGCCAGAGCGCAGCTCAGCAACACTTCTGTGTAAGATCAGGAAACACATCCTCTCCCTGAGGGCAGAGGGCTGGGGCTGGGACAGCTTGGTAAAGGCATCTCCAAATGGGTGTGAACAAGTGTCGTTGCCAGACGTCAGCTCACAGAGCCGCAGGCTCTCACGTCGTTCTGCGCTGTCCAGTAGAAATGTGAAGTTCTGATGCTGAACCACATGAGTTTAAACCCTGATTCTGCAAATCGCCGGAGACTCGCCATGACCAAGGCCTCTGAATTCTGTGGGTCTGTGTCTATCTAGAGATGCGTATTAGAAAATCTGTCTCACAGAGATTGTTTAGGGAATCAACTAAAATAAATTTCTAGAGTGTGAAAAATATTACATAAAATGCACAATATTTGTTAAGAAGAATGTATACGTGGTTAAAAACTTTAGACAGTTAAAATACTTTAAATTATAAGATATCAATATACTTAGATATGTCAATGAGAACAGAAAATATAGAAAATTTAAATTGAAAGTAGACATAGTTTGATCAGAAAAGTGGATGGAATTGGTAAAGTCCCTTTGGCGAGCTCAGCTGTTACCTGTTCACACTGCTTTGTACCTGGGGTACCCCCGGGGAAAGCAGCCTCCTTCCCCCGCGGCCAGAAGGAAATTGCACTTGCACCGGAAGATGGATATTTGCAATGCACCCCTTGCTTTTCTTTGTGATCTCTTGAGTCTTCTGTCTTAGCTCTCCTGTGGAAAACCCGAACAGGACTTCCTTCTCACCACAGGAGGCGGTGAGGCGAGGCACCAGGAGCAGCGGGCACAGCGGGGAAGGGCAAGGACAGGGAATGAGGCCTGGCTCCCAGTGAGAGTGGGGAGGGGGCAGGAGCCTGGGCGAAGGGCGCAGAGCAAAGCGACTTCTCTCCTCTCTGCTTTGCGCCCAGGAAATATCTCTGTTGCACAAAGATATTTATCAAGGAAACCTTTTAAAGGGCCAATTAGCACTTACTATACACCAATATTACTTACTGTGAAGAAATTTTAGCAGGAATGAAGAAATATAAAAGCTGTGGAGGAAAAGGTCAGATAACCTAAATGGGATAAAATGGCATAATCTCAGTGATTACCTTCCATGGTGGAAAGAAATGGCTTTGATTGCCTTGAAAAGGAAAACAGTTGAGAGAATGCTAATCCTTTCAACCAGTTGTCTTTACAAGTCTGGAGGAATGAGTGAATTAGGTGAAACCTCTGATGGCGCAGTGAGTCCACAAAACCAGGCTTTGTAATGAAGACAGAGCTTTGGTGCATTTTGACAGCCACGCTGGAAATTAAGACTAAATTGCATCATAAAGCAGCAGAGCCTTGTTTTTCAGGTTTGTTTCCTAAATATAATATTTGAATAACACTGATTTTTATTTATAGTTTGTTGTTCTTGCCAAAAGAAAAAAATAGAAGGACGGAAAGAAAGGAGGGAGAGAGGAAACAAACTAAATTCTGCCTTGATCTTTTTGTTTTTTCAGTTGGCTTTGGGGTCAACTGAGGAATTATGAAGAAGCACTGCTGGTTTAACACTTTTTGGAACTCTTTTTAAACATGCTTAGGCATGTACAGACCATTGAGGCTAATCTAGACTGACCGCAGGACATGCCAGAAAGTTGGGCAGCTTTTTAGTTTGCTTCGTAACCAATTCCCAAATATTAGCTTATTTATTTTTGTTAGGCTTTTAATTTTTATTTATTTTTATTTTTTTAAATATATCTTTATTGATTTTAGAGAGAGGAAAGGAGAGGGAGAGAGAGAAAGAGAAACATCAATGATGAGAGAGTCATTGAGCCCACAACCCGGGCATGTGCCCTGACCGGGAATCAAACCCTGATCGCCTGGATCCCAGGTCGACGCTCAAACACTGAGCCACGCCTGGCCGGGCTATTTTTTTTATCTAATCAATTAACCTACGTATAGGAATAGAGACCTTGAGTGAGCATAGTTTTTGTTTCATTTGCATCTGTGCCTATGTACTGTTGTATTATTTACTATAAGGTGTAGGACCTGTGTCAGGTGTCACAGTTACTTCCAAATGACGTTGGCCCAGCCTTTGTTTCCCTGGCTGTGCCGGCCTTCCCGTATTTCTGAGACAGGAAGGAATGCTGCATGTCCTTCCAATCCACCTTGGCTGTTACTCTGCAGCTTAGCCAGGATGCACGGCCTTTATTACTGAAATCAAGGTTGATTTCTCCAGGCTCTCCAGGTAAAGACACAATTTCCTCTAGTGATTTCCTAAAGGCCAGGTAAAACTAAATTGTAGGGTTTGAAGATAAGAGGAAAGCTTGGGAATATAAGTAAAAAACAAAAGAAATTACAACAGAAAATCTTCAACTTTATGGTGATATACTAAAGACGCAAGACCCATGTGTGGCCTGGCACCTCCTGGCAGGGACCCCCTGGGCGCCTCTCTCCTTCACCAGCACATCACTCAGATGCAGAGACTCACGACTGCTCCTTTAGGACACCTTTGCTGAGGCCTCCTGTACTTCAAAGCCAGGGATGCAGACGTCCCCCAACTGACTCCAGGGTCCTGTGAGAGGGGCAGGGTGCACTTTCCCTCAGCCCAGGCTCCAGGTTGCCCTGGGCACAGTCTCTGTGCAGGACAACTACTCATGCTATCTTCTCAGGTTCTCAGCACAGCGGGCTTCTGGATCCACATGGGTAAGACCAAGGGGCCCACTGAAGCAGAGCCTTGACTTTTCACAAAGCAGACATGCAGTTTCTCTCTCTGTGAATAAATAATGCAGTCATCATTGAAGTAGCAGTCTGTCCAGCCTTCTAGCCACCATGGTTTGAAAAGTTTAGATTAAGCCAGAGAACCCTCTTGTGAGGACTCAGCCATATTTTAAACATTTCTAATACTTAGCTGCTGCAGCCATCATGTGCTCTCTCTAACCATTAATAAAAAGAGATAAAGAGCATGCAAATAGTGGAGACAGAAAGGATGCCTCACTGTGCCTGCAGAGAGTGATTTAGACCCCATAGATAACTTGAGCCCATCCTGACCCCATTCTGACAGGTGACCTGCACACAAGGAGAAGGGAAAGATGACCAGTGAGCCTGCAATAAGCATGCACTGCATGCAGGCTCGCCAAGTATTTTACACATACTATCGCCTCCCACCCTCATCACAGCCCCTGAGATCCCCACTTCACAGAGGAGGGGACAAGGCACAGAGAGGAAGAGTAATTCACCAGGCCCCACGGTAATGGAGACAGGATCACAGCCCATGTTGTAGAATCTCACCCTCCCTTTGACTGCACTGCCTCCAGGGATTCATGCATCCCCCGCACTCCACAGGAGTCTCTGCAGGCTCAAATTAGGCTCAGTACTCCATTAAAGTGCGATCTCATGTCATGGCAGTCCTTTATTTAAAATACTTCTTATTAAGTCAACAAAATATCTATTAAAATACATTGTGTCTTACTCTATGGTAAATGCTGGGGTGAAAAAATCTTACAAAAATTAAATGTATTTAAGAAATACAGAATCTTATAGAAGAAAGCAAACATATTCATTGATAAAACAAAGGAATGATCACAGAGGAAAGAGGGAGAGCTGGCTCTGAGCTGTAACAGTCAGGTTTTAAGCATGTGTTTAATGCGTAATCCTAGAGAAGTGTGGGGGTTATCAGATATATATATCTGCAGATCAGGTGTGCGTACAGAACAGGAAAATATAAATGAGAAAGTATTCAGTGTCAAAATAGGGTTAGAAATAATGCACAATGGCCATTCAGTGAAGAGGTAGAGTATGGCTCCTGTTAAGAGACAACACTGAGCAGAGAATGGACATTTGAACAGAGACACAGGCCTGGGTTCAAATTCCAGCCCCACTGGGGGTAGCTTGCTAGATTCTAGGTCTCAGTTTCCTCACTTCTGAAAAGCCCAGATACAACATATGATGTGACAAGGACTGAAGTGAGAACATGTACCTGGACTATAATCTCCTTCCAATAAATATTTGTTCCCTTCCTTCCTTTGCATGGGAATTATAATTTGTTTAATGAAACAGTCAACATTTAACACAAGTTTAAATAATTATGAATTATTTAAACTTATGAAGTTTGAATAATTATAGTTTAAGGAAACATGGGGAACTAACGATAGTATTAATTAACACTTATGCAGGTCATATATTAAGCCCGAACTTTGCATTTCATGCAGGAGCCAGTCCAAACATATCCAAGCAATGTGTCTAAATGCATGTAAGACATGCAGTGTGAGCCCTCACACACATACACACACACACACCCCCCTCTGAACAATCCCCTCAGGAATGACCTCTTATCTGCATTTTAAAGTTGGGAAAATTTTTGAACAGGAATGTTCAATATTGCACCCGTTCTCACATTTTGTAGGTGGTAGAGCATGGTTTGCGCCTCAGCGCATGTACCAGAGTCCATCCTCTTAGCTCCTCATGGAGATGCTGTAAAGTAGCACAAAGGTGTGGAAAAAACATTGCATGTGTCTGTGGCCAGTGACAGTGAATCACCTAGTCCTTGTAGTCTGCAGTCCATGCAGGGATTGTGAGAAATAAGACTCATAAAACGGAATGGGACCAGCTTAGCAGGCCTTGAATGTCAAGCTAAGGATCTCAGAACGCCTGTTTGACTCAGTTCAAATGCTGTCAATACTGAAGTCGGGCCAAGTGTGGAATTATCAAGCTGGAGAGTGTGAACGTCATTACTTAAATCTGGGAATGAAGCACAGTATGAACAGAGCCTGCGTGTCCCTGCACGAGTGAGGTACAAGCGCGTTTATCCAGCCTTGATCCCCGGGGCCCGAGGCGGAGCACGCAGGGCTTCCTGCTTTTATGCACAGAGCGGCGGGAAGGATGATGAACTCCAGCACTGGGAGACACTGCTGCAAACTGCTGGACAAGAGCTAATTAACTTGCAGTTCTAGGGGATTTTATTGGATAAAAGAAGCTTTAATATAAAATTGTTTTCATATGAATTATTATCTCAATTTAATAGATAAAGAAGCCAAGATTCTGGAAGATAATATAAATGGCCTCTGCTACACGTAAAATAATGATGGGAGGTGATTTTCAAGGGTACCCCCTCCAAAGCCCAACAACTGCACACTGAACCATGCAGCCAAGGCCCCAGCACCACTTCGCAATGGGGGAGGGGAAACAAGTGAAATGAAGAATGAAAGTGCCATGTGTTTGCCACTTTCTCTGTGCTGCAACCTCGGCCAGGTGCTAGAGACACAGAATTATTCAGGGCAGAGCCTCAAGGTGACTGCTGTCTAGAGGAGACCACATAAATTCTAGCCTTTCATGTGTTGCTATGACAGACTGGACAATAGGGACAAACAAGGAGAGTGTCACCAGCTTAAACAAAGGTTGGGAAGAGCCCACTGGAGAAGATGCTTAAAGAAGGGTTTGCTTGCTTGCTTGAGGGAAAGTTTACCTTTGTTTTTAACCTTTTTTAGACAAAAAATATGTTTTTATGCATTTCAGAGAAAGGGAGTGAGAGGGAGAGGCGGAAACATCAGTGATGAGAGTTATTGATCAGCTGCCTCCTGCACGCCCCCTGCCGGGGATCGAGCCCACAGCTTGGGCATGTGCCCTGACCAGGAATCGAACTGTGACCTCCAGGTCCATGGGTCAAAGCTCAACCACTGAGCCACGCCCACCAGGCTAGTCATTTGACATGGTAGAAAGAAGTCATGGTGAGGAGAGAAGAAACAGGAGATGGTTTGGAAAACAGAGTTTTATAAATTATACTAAGAAATTTGTCCTTAATCTTAAAGGTAATGAATGAACTCTCTTGTCAGATTAATTAGATGGGAGTAACACTGAGAGAGAAAGATTATCCAGAGGCTATTGTGTTTATTCGGGGAAGAGGTGATGAAGGTGGTGGTGGGGATGGAGGGAGGTAAACCGTACACCAGACACTTACCTCTGTTTTCATTCACTCCTGGGCCAGACCTCAGAGCTTGCAGCAAATATCCAGATATTTTATCTTGGTTTATTAGCCAAATTTGCATTATAAATTATTTATTTTAGTATGTAAAATTCTTCATTCCTTCTTTTCCTCTCCCCTCCCTCCCTCCCTCCCTCCCTCACTCACTCCCTCCCTCCCTCCCTCCCTCCCTCCCTCCCTCCCTCCCTCCCTCCCTCCTTCCTCCCTTTGTGCTTCAAATGTTCCCTTTCAAAAATTAAATGCATATTTTCCCTAGGAAGGGCCATTGCTCCAGTTCTTAACAATTTAAAAGAAAAAAGTTGAAAGTCAGACAAGAGCAGAAATGGAACAAAGGAGCAAGGGAGAAGAGAGGGAGATCAGGATAACCTGAGCCTACTCTATAGTTTTGCCAAAGGCTCACCCTGAGCTTACGTCAGAGTGAGAGTTTGAGATTCAAATCTCAGGAAATGAAAATTTTAAAAAGGACACGTTGTTTTTCGTGTTTCTGTCTCCAGTAAGACTCTATTATTTCTCAGGGCAGTTAAATTATCTTCAGAGAAATCAGTTACTTCCATGACAGTGAACTGAGGCTTGTGTGCAGGTGTAGACATTGATATTTGGAAATGAGCTCAGAAAGCTCTGTCTAGGAAATAATGATAAAAGAATTCTAGAACCTTTTACTCATCCCTTGGCCCTCACTGAATGAGCACCAGGCTTATCCTACTCTCTGCCCAATTAAATGTGAGAGCCACAGTCTGCAGTAGCTTCTGGGGTCAACCCCTGGGTCCTCACAGGCACCGGCTGCCACTGAGGAAGGAGCGTGGGCCACATCTGCTGCCCGCGGCTCCTGATACCTCTCCCGCAGGCAGTTCCTGGCAGCCTGGATGGCCTAGGGCTTCCCCATTATCCACTTTGAAACTTGGCCACGGTTTGCCTGTGAAGGGCTCTAGTTTAGAATTAAGACATTAAAGTCAGCTGGCTGTAGAAGGAATTCTAATACCTAATATTGTTTCAGTCTTCTAATATCTAATATTGTTTCAATCCCCTCTTCAGTGAGCCGTATTTCATTGAGAAGATGTCTTAAAACTCCTATCTTTGGTTTGTCCACCAAAAGCTGTGAGCATGAAGTCCTCTCATTATGACTTTGTGTTCATGTTTCTATGGAGCATGATTTCTCTAAGATACTCCAAGAAAAAAATTACAAAGTTCCTTAATGAACACCAATTAGGAGAACAGATGCTGCATATCTTACCTTCACTCATTCCAAAATCTGTGTGGAGGCCCCCTCGCTTGCCATTCTAGGGGAAGACCTTTCTCTCATGGAGCACGCACTGCTGTGGAGAGAGACAAGCATGCAAAGTGTGATGAGTTTAGAAAGAAAAATACAGCAAGATAGGAGGGAGAGTTGTGCTGGGCAGGGGCGAAGGAGTTGGCAAGATCACCGACTAAAGCCATCACATTGTACATATAGGGGCTGCCAAGCCTGGTGGTCTTTCCATCTTGGATCTTGCTTTCTTCCCCTTTGCCCCATGGCTTCACCCTGGACACAGAAGTCAGACTCTCTGGCTCCAGGCACAGCCTCTGATGCCACATCTGTCCTAACTCTAGGTCCTTGAATGCAGGGCAGGCCTCCTGTCAACGCCCAGGCTGAGTCCCCACTCCGAGGAGGAAGTTCAGAGAGCGCCCACTCCTTTTCAGAAAGAGGAGACAGCAGGGGGATTGTGTTTTTTCTGCTGCAGTGATGTGTGAAAGTCTGATTTTGCTAAGTGGGTATTTCAGCTTTTCCAGTCGTGGACCATATGGTCCAGCTGCCATATGTGCTGGTGTTACAGCTCTCAGAGCAGAGTTGGAAACAAATATATGACACTGTTGTCAACACTTGCTTCATTACCCTTCATGCTTACAACAGAAATCTCACAAACTCAGAGCCTCGAACAAACACAGCGATGGCATTGGCAAAGCTGGGTGTCCTGTGCCTGAGCTTGCTCATAGAGGAATGTGTCTTCACATGTAGTGTCCTGGTGAATTAGCAGAGCCTGGCTCACCCAGCCACGCTTCCGCTTAGCTGTGGGGTGATACACATGGCTTCCACATTATTAGCTGGTCATATCTTATTTTCTGGTAAAAATTGACCCAGACATTTTAATTGTCATAGGGAAGCTGATGGCCTGATTGTACATACAAGGTTTCCACTGTTCTGGGGAGAGTACTGAGCAACTTTATCCAGAAACTTCTTTAATACAAAGATGCTTATTTGAGAAGAGGCTGATGGTGATTTGAGAAGCCTTCAACTTCTACTTTAAAATAGCTTTACCGATGTCATTTCTTAGTGCTTAAAATTCCCGACATTTAGTAAACCCTACTTATGCTTGAATTATTGATGGATCAGTTTTAATTCACAAAGGAACACGCTGGTTCTTCTGAGAATGATGAGGAAAAGCGAGAGTTAATCAGCTTGGATGAGGGAATTGGAGGTAGAGGCCCGGATGCTCATGGACAAGGGCCGCCGCACCTGTGAGAAGCCAGGATGCCTGCCTGAGGCCCGGTGCTGGCCGTGGGCAGCACTGCAGCCTCGGATGGAGGGCAGTACCTGCAGTCTTTTGTCAGCTGCCCAGTAGCCTCTGCCATGAAGCTGACTCTACCCCTCCGCCGGGAATGAGCAGGAACACCTGAGCTGTGTAAGGAACAGGTTTTGGTAGCGTGTTGGGAGACTTTGTATCTCATGAGATTTGTACCACAAATAATTTGATATGGACAAGTGAATAATAAAGAGGCCGATATCGTGATTTCAGGTAGGATTCCATTTTCTGAAACAGCCACATAGAAACCACATTTCAGGAGGATGACTGACAGCTAAGGTCAGGACAGCGAGACAAGAATCAAAAGGACAAGTTGGGCACAAGGACGCGTGTATAATAAAGGTTTAGTAGGGGCTGGGATGCGAAGGAAGAAGCGTTATACCCACTGAGGGGCCCCTCTGCTGGCAGAGACGGGCAAGTCAGCGAGTGCTTCTGCAGTGATATTGTCCTGCGAATGGACGAGTCAGAGCACACAGCTCTTCAGGGAAGGGGCAGGACATCCGCGCGATTCCTGCGAGCACAGCTCCACCTGACTGCTGGCTCCACCTGTGACCAACATCCAGAGGGAAGGAGAGGTTTTCCCTAGTGCTGCCTGAATCCTCCAGCTTTCCTCCACTCTGAAGGTCATACCAGGCAAAGCAGGCAAGGCAGGGGGTGGCCTGGATCACTTACGCTCTTTGCACACTATCGGGATCAAGCCAGAGAGGTGGGACCATTGATGCACAGCTATCCAGTTCTGGGTGGTCTTCTAAGCTGAGCTTAGCTGGGGAATCACAGGTACATATGCATACACTGCACTGATAGTAAGGTAGTAGGCACTGCATGAAAAGCTTAGAGAAAAAGGTACTCAGTAGATTAATCCTGCCTTTAACACCTTCAAATCTATCACTTTACAGTTTCTGCCCACCACCATCAGTGGCCAGTGCCAACACCTGCCTCTCCGGTTTCCTCTTCCACCAGCAACTGTCTGGAACCCATCTCCGCACACACCCCTGTGCAAGCCCTTCGGAACCCTGAAGCCAAGTGGGTTTATCAATTTTAGTTTTAACTCTATAGTGTCATGTTAATCACCCTCCACCTTATTAAATATGTCTTATTAAATAAGACAAGTGCACTTCTAATTAGCTCTGGGCTGCTGGTCCATTTTTAGCTCTAGTTTGCACTCTTATTTGGGCAGACCCCTTCAATGTCTTTCAGAAAATTTAAGTATGATTGACAACTAAATGCCTTGCATGGGCCTTGAGGATATTAATGTCACTGCTTCAGAATATTGCTACATAAAGGTATTTTTACACGAAAATAGGCAGTGGGCTCTCCCTCGCCTGTATTGGTGGGAATGTCTATGTACAATCTCTTTTGCATATAACATTTAATATAAGATTTACAATTGCCCTCGAGAATTTATTTTCACCATTTTCCTGATGAGAAAACCAAGATTCAGAAAAATTATGTTCCTTTGCTTATTCACTCAATCAGTAGGCAACTCTTGAATGACAGTGCGAGCAGCTTTAAGATGCTATTTGTAACTCATTGGTTTTCAAACCACCTCACAGATGGGGCTGGCGTCACTGGGTGCCATCTCAGCATACCTTGAGAAGGACCAGGCTTCAGGCACCGGGCTAGATGCTCCGGTCTGCAATACATGCAAGCCTTATCCCCAAGGGAACTGCAATGCCTGGGGGATGACTGAGCAAATCGGCAGGCGGTCAGGGCTGGCACTGGTGCTCATCTTCTTTCCATCACGCTCAACTCCTTTGCTTCCAACAGCTCCTCAGGCAGCATGGTTTGTGCGCAGAACACCAGACTTGAAATAGGAGTCTCCCCGAGAACTGCTAATATTTCCTGTTTGGTTACTGAGGCAAAAGTTGATTGTTGCACCTGTTGTTTCTTATTCAAACTACAATTAGGCAAATTGATAATATCTTCCCCGTGGCACCTGGATCCCTGCAACTTCACTGCCAGTCAAAGTCATCAGTGTGGGTTGTCTCCATATGGTATATTGACTGAATCCAATGAGTTGTTCTGGTGACAGCTCACCAGTCCGCTCTCCAGTGATAAGTGCCAGCAGTGCTCCTGTCGTAGCCTCACAATTTCTGCCCTATTACCTGCTTAATAACGTGGGAGGAAAAATATTGGCAACTTCATTACGACTGCAGGTTCTTCCATTCATAAACCTCCATGTTGTTTAATACCAAGGACTGAGTGACCAAGAGGAAGGAGCTGAGTGTTGATTCGGGGACCCTCCTTTCGTTCACTGTGTGTCCCCTGCAGGCTTAGGATGGGGACGCTCCCCGAGAAGCCCCGCCCACCACTCCTTCACTTTCACAGGCACATGGAACTCTGATCTGCAAGATTCGTAAACTAAACAGGAAGAACTGGGGAAAGAAAGACTGGCTCCTGCACCTTATTCCTGCATAGCGATGAAATCAATGAACAGCTTTGTCAAGAGCCATATCCATGACCTTTAAAAATAATAACAACATTGACCTCATGACAACAGTGCAAATTCAATATAACAGGGCTTGAGGTAGCGTGAGGGGAAAAACCAGAGTCCTGAGAACTAGTGTATGTGATATGGTTCAGAATTAACCTCTGAGATTCCCAGAGTCTCTTGGTGAGTGGAGAACACTGAGTTCACTGACCACACAGTTGTGGGGTGTATTGCGAATTCAGAAAGGTTCAACGCGGGTGTGCGGTGGGAGGGGGGTGCTCCCTTAGTGAGAAGTGAGCTGGAACCTTCCTGACGACAAGTGGAGTGCAGTGAACTAAAATGGGCCAGGGCCCACCGAGCGTCTGGTATGGACGAGACCCTCAAAAATGGTAGCTAGTATTGTGCCTCAAAAATCACTGGGGTGGTTTCAGAAACCTGGCATATGGGGGAGATAATGGGAATAAAATAAGAAGGCCACTAGACTTTAATCAGAATCTCTATAATCCAGTACCAATTTGATAACTTATTGATTTATGACTTATAACCTAATTTAAGCTCTCCAAAACTAAGTTCTTTTATCTCTAAAATAAAGATAATACAGATTTTTCCATCTTACAAGGATATTATGCTCGAATAAATTGGTGAACATTCTTTGCAGTCATTGTCTGCCTCCCATCATCAAAAAATTACTGATCTGATTTCTACATGAGTTTGTTGTTCCCTTTCTGAACACATGTGCAGAATCACACCACGTGTGCTCATTTTGGCCAGCTTCTTTTGCACAGCATAATGTTTTGTTGCAGTAGTTTGTTATTATTTATCGTTGAGTATTGACTAGTATTCCAATCTGCTAATATTCTATTCTGAGTTCCATTTACACTTTTTCAATCATCTTGATGTGTAAGCTTAGATTTTTAATTTTTACCTTTCTTCCCATGTAAAACACAAACAAACAAACAAACAAGAAAAACATTTGAAGGAATACATTTTCTACTAAGGACTGCTTTGGGTGTGTTCTATGCATTTTGGTACAGTGCTTTTATCACCATTTAATTCAAGCTTTTTTTTTTTTTTTTTAATGTATCTCGATCTCTTAGATCTTAGGTTGATGCCCAACAGCTGAGCCATGCCGGCTGGGCAAGCTATTTTTTAATTTCCATTGTGATTTCTTCTTCGACCTATGGGTTATTTAGAAGAGTGTTGGTTAACATCCAAATATCTGAGGCTATTCTAAGTAATATATTATTATCAGTTCCTGATGTAATTTAATTGTGGTTAGAAAACAAGCTGTATGGTTTGTCTAAGACTACATCATGTAGAACGTGCTCTCTTAGTGATGCTCTCTGGGGAAAATGTGAAATCTGCGGTTGTGCATGGACATTCATTAGGCTAATTTCACTGATAGTGTTGTTTGAATCTTCTATACCCTTGATGATTTCTTCCACTTACTCAGTCAATTATTGGAAAATGTTTAAACACAACAAAAATTGAAGATTTTCTCCTTTTGTTTCTATCATTTTTTGCTCCCTGTGCTTTGAATCTCTGATGTACCTCCATACACATTTAGGGTTTTTTATGGCTTCATGATAAATTTACCCTTTATAATTTTGAAATGTTTCTTGTCTCCTGTAATATAGCCTACTTTGCCTAATATTAATAGAGGAATTAATAGTGGTTTATTATGCCTACTATTTTCATGCAATATATTTTCCCATCCTTTTACTTTCAACCCGTCAATTTCTTTATCATTAAAATATGAGTATTGCATTAAAAAGCCCATAGGTGGGCCTTTTAAAAAGTCTAGACTTACAATTTCTGTCATTTAACTAGAGTTTTACTTAATTTCTTAATGAGATTATCAATTGGGTAAGCTCAAGTATGCTATTATAAAATTTCTTTTTATTTTTTTCTAATTTTTCCTTTTCTTCTCATTTTCCTGTCTTATTTTGTATTAAAGCAAGACTGCTGTTGCTTTTTGTTTTATTTTTTAACATTCTATCCTTTCTTTTTTATTGCTTTTGTGGCTATATCTTTTATTTTATTTTTATGCATCCTGAAAGTATTGTAGTTTACCTCAAAATGACATCATATCATTTTATATATAATGCTAGACCCTTCAATAGTATAATTCTATTTATCCTATATTCCATCCTTCATGGTTTCTTTGACATGTGTTTACTTCTACATATATTGTAAACACCACAATACATTATTTTTATTTTTATTTCAACTGTGTATTGACTTCTAAAATGTTAAAGAAAAGAAAAGAAAACTAGTCTTTCATATTAACCCACATATTTACTACTTTGAGTGTTTTTTACTCCTTTCTGTACAATGAAAGTTCTATCTGGCATCAATTTCTTAAGATTGTAGAGCTTATTTAACAATTCTTAGTGGTGGTCTGTAGGTAATAAACTATCTCACCTTTTTTTTATTAAAAAAAAACTGTTATAGCCTGGCTGTCATAGCTCAGCAGTTGAGCATTGACCTAGGAGCCAGAAGATCACCATTCGATTCCCGGTCAGGGCACTTGCCCGGGTTGTAGGCTCAATTCCCAGTGGGGGGTGTGCAGGAGTTGGCCGATCAATAACTCTCATCATTATGTTTCTAGCTTTCTCTCCCTCTCCCTTCCTCTCTCTGGCATCAATAAAGATATATTTTTAAAAAACAGAGCAAAACAAAAGAAAAAAACCCGTTTTATATATTTTTTTTAGATTTTAAAGTTATTTTTGCTGGATATAGAATATTTTGGCAGTTTCCTACTTTTTAAAAAATATGTTTTTATTGATTTTAGAAAGAGAGGAAGGGAGAGGAAGAGAGAGATAGAAGCATCAATGATGAGAGAGTCATTGATTGGCTGTCTCCTGCTTGCCCCCCACTGGGGATGGAGCCCCCAACTTGGGCATGTGCCCTGACCGGGAATCGAACCTGTGACCTTATTGTTCATGGGTTGATGCTCTACCACTGAGCAACACGACCTGGGTGATTGTTTCTCAACTGTCATTCTTATTGTTGTTAAATCATCGCCAGCCATTCAGCTGGTTTGGGTGACAGTCCAAGCCAGTGAACTTCAATTCCAAGCAAGTGGAATTCAAGCTTCAGGAGAGTAAGGAGACCTTTCCTTATTTTTCAGCTCCACATACAACTTCCTTTGCTGCTATGTGGTGATTGTCTTTGATCTTGCCAGAAGAACTTGGTGAGAGTTTAGTTGTAGCTTCCTCTAGACTCTATCTGCCACTGCCTTTAATGTTTCTGAGCTGATAGTAGGCTGCTAGCTCCAGGAGGGCTTTGAATCCATACACTGCACACTTTGAGATCTCAAAACTGTGAGACCTTGGGTCTGCTTGCACATGAAACTGCGGAGCTATGAGATTGCACATGATAAGACCCTGGGAAAGTGGGACTTTGGGACTGCAAGAATCTGTGATTACAAGACTGAAAGACAGTGAGATTCAGAGGATTAAGTTGCTTGCCCAATGTTACATAATCATGCCAGGATGTTGCTCACTTTGATGGGAATTCAGGATCCCCTCATTGGAGCACACAATAAACGAGCTAAGGATCCTATAATGGACTCCATACTAACAAAATAAGCCTTTTGTCTGCAAATATGCAACCAGGATTTCAATATCAGTGTAAGATGTACTCAGTCTATGAATTACATAGAACCCAGAGAGAGCACCCTGTCGCCTTCAGTGTAAGATCCTGTTGAAAGTTCAGTTGGATAAAAGATGCTTCAGGCCCTGGGACTTGATGTGCCTGAGGATGAGCTGTAGCACACATGATTAAGAGGGAGTCCAAAGGAATGAAAGGCTGCCCAATTAGACCATAGGAAAACATGACATGCCTTCACTCTGTCCAAAACATGTCCTGCTGGTGTGGCTCAGTGGTTGAGCATCGACCTATAATCCAGGAGATGGAGGTTTGATCCCTGGCCAGGACAGATGCCTGGGTTGCTGGCTCCATCCCCAGTGTGTGTGTGTGTGGGGGGGGGGGGGCTATGCAGGAGGCAGCCCATCAATGACTCTCTCTCATCATTGATGTTTCTATCTCTCTCTCCCTCTCCCTCTCCCTTACTGTCTCTGAAAACAATAAAGACATATTTTTTAAATGCAAAGCCACAGAATCATCACACCCCCCCTCAAAAAAATGCATATTAAAGTATCAGCTCAAGTGAATTTTAAAAAGAACTATACTTCACCAGAAAGAGTCAGTCCTAAATGAGCAAGGGATTGAGGAAATGTTATACCTGTGCCAGTTGCTAAAGTTGGGAGAAGACATATGGAAGGACCAGCCTGCCAGATAAAGATATTCTTTTTTGGATAAAGAGAAATTGAGCAAAACTGAGAAATCTGTGGAATGTTGTGTTTGAATCTTAAGAAATTTCTCTCCACCAGCTTATTCTCTTACACAGGGTTTTGTTGCAGATATAGCTGAAAAGTAGGAAGTGGCTTCTTCATAAGCCATTTTGTGATTTTAATGGTGATTAAATCAATAGTTCAATGTGACAGTTATTAGCCAGTGTGTGTTTTCTGTGCACCAGAATGTCAGATTATTCAAGGTATTTTAGATCCAAGAGTGTGTTAAGGATACACCAAGGTTGAGTTTTGTGTCTTTGAAAATGAATTTCATTAAATAGATAAATCATTTAGTTGGTGTTCACTTTGGCCATTTGAGAAAACAATGGATCTTTCACTTATTGGCTGACATTGAAGGACATTAGCCAGCAGGCTTTATCTATGAATACTTGAGTCAGAAAAGAAGGCAGAGGGTGACTCATAAGGAAGCAAACAAATCAGTGTGCTAGCTGATATGTACAATGGGATTGATGAAAATGTTCTGTGGATACATAGTGGTGCTTGATGGTTGAACAACAATGTGAATATCCTTCATGTCACTGAAGTATAGACTTTAAAATGGTTAAAATGGTAAATTTTACATTATATGTATTTTACTCCAATGGGAAAAGAAAAATTTTGACTCTAGAAATTATTTATCCAAATGAACGCCAGGAGGCATAATTTTAGCTCCCATGTTACCTGTTCCTTTGCTTAAATTTCACAAGGAAATGGGAAAATGAATTACATAAAAATTGGATCTTCCTTTTACCTGTCTTGTAACAATCAACAATGGAATCTTGAAGAGTATGAGGCTTAGAAAATCCACAGGCTTTGGAACAGGAAAAACTTGGAACCGAGTCTCAGACCAACTACTAACCAGCTGGATAACTGGAAGAATTTTTCTTCCCCTTTTTATTTCTTTCTAGGCTTCAGTGTTTTGTTTATATTTGCAAAATGGTAATAATGGAAAGTGCTTAGCATAGTGGCTGACTCAATTAGTAACAATTACTGCAAACAAGCCTTTCCTTCTAGCAGGGGCTGTCAGCTATCTCCCATAGCACAGGGATGGTGAGAATTAGGAAGAGCAGAACTTCATTACATTATTACTTCTAAAGCTCTTAGGTGTCGCATCTTATGACTTGCTAGGTTTGACTTATTGATGAAACTGAGGGGGCAGATTAAAGAGTAATGTACAGTGTTTCCAAAAAATATAACATATAATGCAGAGTTCATTTGAAATATCTGAGGAATGAGAATTTTCCCTGAAAAGCTCTGTAGAGTAACGTGTGGTTTTCCTTGCATTCTGGCATGCGAAGGAGATGCCATGAGCGACAGGCCTCACTGGGCTCCTCTTGTCTCTGCAGACCTTTGCGGGAAACACGAATGCCGATGGCGTGATGCACCACCGGCTGCTGCACCCAGTGAGAGCCCGCTTTGTGCGCTTCGTGCCCCTGGAGTGGAACCCAAGTGGGAAGATTGGCATGCGCGTGGAGGTCTACGGGTGCTCCTATAGTAAGTACCGGGGGGCACTAGCCACACAGTACCGTGTTTTTTTTAATGGGCTTTAATAACTTAAAAACATTTGGAAATGTGAAATTCAACCCAGGGAAGAGAGAAAAAAATCTATTTAGGAATGAAAGCGCTCGGTTGGAAGTAACAGATAATAATAGCTTAAAAATAAAGTTCAACATTAAGAGCTTTTGACGTTTGAGTTGCCATTTGTCCTTGCAATAAAATAATAATGTGAGCTCAGCGCTTTCCGAGCAGGGGGTGAATACTCTAAAGCTCTCCCCTCTCTCAGAGGCAGGAGGGGCGACAACACGTCTCCTGCCCCGTGTTCTAGACAAGGAGAGGGGACATTTTAGCCCAGTGTAGCCCACGGACGGCTCTCTCCTGGGCTGATGCCAACTCTTCTTTCCTCTGGGAGTCGTTTGTACTGAACTTAAAAGCAGAGCCTATCTTGTGTGAAGAGAAGGTTGTAAACATGGGGAGAACTGGCAACCGCTCTAAAATAAGGTCAAAATTATACAACAAAGGTTTTCATCCCTATAATTCTCCCCCTTCAGGTTTTATATTTAAATATAAAATTGCATAAAAATAGTTTTTCTGCCTTAGCAGTGACATTTCCTGCTTATATGCTATGGTCCCTAATAAATAAACTCTTTTGATCACTACCACTTTAGTATAAATTAGTTGAATAGATTCCTGGTTTGAGTTACAGTAGGGCCTAATTAATGGGTTACACGCTTGCACTCTCTTCCACTGTATGATCAACTAAAAGTCTGAAGAATCATCTGGAGAGCTTCTTAAAAATGCGTTTCCTTAGCCCTGTCTTGTTCATACTGGACCATGACTTCTGGAGAGAGGGATTCAGAAAACTGAGTGTTAACAAGCTCCCCAGGGAAGCTAGAGACATAGAGTGTTTACTAAAAATAAAGTCCTGCACAGAGGAGATTTACTTGCAAAATGACTTTATCTTGACCAAGGCCTTTCAGGAAGGATGCGCTTTACAACAGATGTGTTGACAAACCCTTATGCCAAGGAGAGGCTGCCTTCCACTCCATCCTCACAGCACAAAACCCAGGACATCTGCAAGGCATATGCTTTCTATCCCAGCATCCTAGGACATCCAATTCTCTTATTACCTCTTTTCTTTGTTTTGAAAATTAATCAATTAATTTTTTATTTAATTATATTTAACATACAATATTATATTGGTTATATTAGTTTCAGGAGTATAATATAGAGATTTGATATTTTTACACCTTAAGATGTGATCACCACACTAATTCTAATACTCATCTGTCACTATGTAAACTTACCACAGTATTATTGTCCACATTCCCCATCATCTCTTTCACCCACTGCCCTATCCTCGGTAACCATACCTTGGATCCTTGTTTCTGAGTCTGATTTTGCCTTGTTTTATTTGTTTATATCCCCATGGATAAGTGAAATCTCATGGTATTCGTCTTTCTCTGTCTGACATATTTCTCTTAGCATAATACCCTCTAGGTCCACCCATGTTGTCACAAATGGCTAGATTTTATTCTTTTTTTATTGCTATGTAATATTCCATTGTAATTGTAAAGCCTGAAAACATAAAACTTCTAGAAGAGCACATAGGTAGTAAACTATTTGACATCAATCTGAGTAATATCTTTTTGGATATGTTCCCTTGAGCAAAGAAAACAAAAGCAAAAATAAACAAATGAGACTCCATCAAACTAAATTGCTCTGCGTAGCTAAAGGAACCAGCAACAAAACAAAGGACAACCTACTGGATGGGAGAACACACTTCCAAATTACATATCAGATAAGGGTTTGATATCCAAAATATACAAGGACTGCATACAATTCAGTAGCAAGAAATAAACCGAATAAAAAATGGGCAGAAGACATGAAAAGACATTTTTCCAAAGATGACAAACACATGGACAACAGACATATGAAAAGATACTCAACATCAGAAATCAGTAGGTTAATGAAAACCAGAACCGCAATGAGATATCAACTCACACCTGTGAGAATGGCTTTCATCAGTAAATCTACAAACAACACGTGTTGGTGAGGGTGTGGAGAAAGGGGACCCCTTAAGCACTGTTGGTGGGATTTAAATTGGTGCAGCCACCATGGAAAACAGTATGGAGAGTCCTCAAAAACCTAAAAAAATTAGATCTACCATAAGCCCAGCAACTCTACTTCTGAGTAAAGAAAATGAAAACACTAATTCAAAAAGATGTATGCACCCCTGTGTTCACTGCAGCATTATTTATAATAGCCAAGATATGGAAGCAACCTAGGTGTGCATTGATGGATGAGTGCTAAAGATGTGGTACATGTGCTGTTACATCTTCTCTTGATGGCAGTTGATATTACTAAAAGGTTGATTTTTAAGTACAACATGAAGCTTTCATGTTGAACTAAAAGGGTTATTTATGTTATTACTTCAGCCATCTATTTTGGTTTAATAATCACATTACTCATTAACATGTCCTCATATTTTTGTTTTCTCTCAGTCCAGTCAGCTGTCCTTGTTTTTGATGGAATTGTTCTTGCTGCAAGAAATACTCATAGCATCACTTTAAATAAAAGACTGCAGGGTTGAACGAGGCCTTTGAGGAGCACATTTAACTTCTTCTGGGGATGGTTCCTTTGAGAATCTGTCGGCAGCAAGGGATTCTCTCTTGATGATAGTGCCTACAGTGACATGCAAATTGTCCTACAGTATTAAGAGGCTCATCAATCTGCTAAGTGCTTCTGACTTTGAAGTAGCTCAGTCTTATGTGGACTCCTCTTCTTCTAAGGGGATAAACTACCCCCAGGACAATAGCCCTAGGGACAGGAAGTCAGCCCCTTCAGGGGCTGTTGGCACAGAACGTTCCCCCTGGGATGACTGACCCTTAAGCGGGCGCTTGGTAGTGTTTGGTCACTGGTCCTGTGCTTTGGTGCTTTTTCCGTTCAGATAAAAATAAAATGTCTCACAGTTTCTACTCAAACTCACACACCAGCATGTCCTCTGAGTCCAGAACTCCCCTTCAACACCACCTTATCCCCCCTTTTACTGGGTAATTCCAATAAACGTAACATTTTTCTGTCTGGGCTATCAAACAAAACAAGAACAGCAAAAGCCCTGTGGCCCTATTTGGCAGCTCACTCTTGCCCCGTCTCCACGGAATAGCTTCTCCCCAAACCTTGTCTTTGTGACCATCGCACCTGCTCACCTCTCTTCACACTGCATCTGATTTCAGTTGGTCTTTAGACACATGGTGGTCCATTTAATGTGTCAACTTGGCAAAGCAACAGTCCCCCAGTATTCAACCAAACACAAATCTAGGCGTGATTAATGTCTGCAATCATTTGACCTTAAGGAAAGGAGATTAGGCTCCATTTTCTGGGTGGGGCTGTCAGTCTGTGGGAAGGTTTTAAGGTCCGAGCTGAGGTTTCCTGAGGATGAAGAAATCCTCCCTATGGCCTGCAGTGGCTGCTCCTGCCCGAGAGCCCGGCCTGCCCAGGCATAGGGACCTGGTTCTGTTTCTCCCGACTAAAGCAGGATGCTCAGCAGAAACTACTTCAGTCAAGACCTCCAGAGGCCTCCACGTAGCCAACCCAGTGTCACCTCACTGTTCTCACTTTACCCAGCCCTCAGTTGTACTTGGTTCAATTAGCTATCTCTAATTTTCAACCCACTTCCCCTTGTCTCTCACTTGTGACTGCTACCCCCTCACAGGGCTCAGTCTTGGGTTTCCACTCTCCATCTGCCACACCCCCATCCAGCTGAACTCACAGCGTTTCAAACATCAACGTGCTGATTGCCTCCACCTCTGGCTCCTGGCCTCACCTCTGGCATTACGCATGCCTTGCACTTCATATGTCCACCTGGAAGTCTCAATATCTAAAGGAACAAAAACAGAGCCCTTGGTTACCCTTTTCTCAGACTCTGCTCACTCACATCTGCCCCACCTCAGCAACTGGGTCCACAGTAAATCCACCTCTAGGCAAAAACACAGGAGGGAGCCTGGATTCCCCTTTCCCCATAACTTCTACTCCTGTGCAGTTTATCTACAGTTCATAGAGGCTCTATCAGTTCTTTCCTCCAAATCATATCCTAAATCCATGCACGTCTCCTGCCTTCCTGAGCAGCAGCCTCTGCCAGCACCACCTGGAGTATTTAAATAGAATCCTACCTGAGCTCCTGCTCCAGGACACAATCTCCCCAAACCCATTTTTCCTGCAATAGCCAAAGTGATCTTTATAAATAAGAAATAAAATCACACCATCCCCCTACCTACTTCACTTAAAAGTGAAGTCCTTGCCAGCAAGTAAAATTCTTTACTGAGTGTCCCATGCCCACCTCTTTAATTTCCTTCTACTTCTCTCCATCCATACTACCTTCTTGCTATGTCTTCATCATGCCAGGCTTTTTCTACCTCAGGGCCTTTGCACTTTCTGTTCCTCAGGTATAGAACAATGCTTCCCAGAATTCATATGTTTAGCTCTTTTGGTCTATGTGATTCCCAATTATAATGTCACATCTTCAGAGAAGTGCTATTTTATTGTCCCTCTAAGTGACCTGCCCTACTTTCTGAGCACCCAGCATTAACCCATAGCTATATGCTGTGTTTTTGTTTTCTTCCTGGGGCCACCCACAAACCAGAATAGTGTTTGCTTTGGCTCACTTGCTTATTGTTTGCCCCCTCAAGTCCTTCTGCCAGAATGAAATGGACCTGCCCTGAGAGCAAGCACCTCGATTATTAAGTGCCAGGGCCTAATAGGCACAGATAGGAATTCAGTATTTGTGAAGTGGCTGGGAACACACATCAGTTCAGTCTGGCTGACCCAGCATGGACAGCCCAGTTAATCAGCAATTACTTGCTTCTAATACAACCATTCTAAAGAACTATGTTTTCCCTATGTACGTATAAATATTTTTCTAAAAATTACATTTGAGTATATTGCTAAAGACTGGTAGAAATCTTATAGTTGTATAATTTCTTAAGTCTTAAACTTTTCCCATTTTGGAAATTGCTGCATAATGATTCACTCGCTCGCTCACTCACTCACTTGGCAACTTTCATTCAACACTTACGACGTGCCAACCGGGATATAAAGCTTTAGAGATATAAATAATAATAAAAAATTATACTTTTATAAGTCCGATATTTTTCCTTTAAAGCATTATTATGATTGCATTTTATTAGTAATTGTGTGACTGTTTTGTTGACAACTATCTGCCCCAACTCAACTCTAAGCCTAGACAAGAGGGGTCCTGTCAGGTAGCCCCGTGCTCTGCCTGTCAGAGTTGAGTACACAGCATCTTTTCAGTAGGTGCTGTGGAATGATTGACATTGCGGATAACCAAAGACGCGATAACAGGCATGTAAATAAAAGCCTGCAATAGGGATTGTATGTGCCTGATAGAAATCTGCAAAGGAGGCAGGGGGGGATGTAAGCAAGTGCCACTGCTGGAGTCCGAGGAGGGGACATCGTCCCCTTGCTTTCCCCCGAATCTCAGGAGTCCAGTAGTCAGGTCCTGCAGAGAGGGGCCCAGGAAGCAGGAGGGGCCCGCAGGAGGGAAGCGGGGGAGCTGCAGGGTTGGTGATGCTTAGTGCACAGGAGACCGGCGATGAGAAAATGTGAAATGAGGTTAGGTCTTTCTGCGCCTGCATTTCCCACGAGGCCTGGTCTGCACCTTCTTTCCTGTAGCTTAAAATAGAACTCATCTGGCCTGCAGGAGCCCAGCCTTTAGTGAGAGTCCTTCCCCTGAGCCCCAGCCCCTTGCAGATGCCTACCCTTTCAGTTTAAACAGCATTCTCCGCATTGGGAACTGAGGAGTTTCCTGTCTTTCAGTTGCGTGTCAACACTAAGATTCTGCCCCAGAGGAAGGCTTGTGCTTTGTTTCGCTTTGTCTGCCCTTCCCTCCCCAAGCCCGGCTAACAGCTCCCTGCCCGCGGATGTCCTTTAAGCACAGCCTCTGGACGCTGTGCCTTCTCCTTCCTGTGGGCCCCCAGGCCTGTCCCGCCCGTTCTGCACCCAGCCCTGCAGGAGCTGCTCCCATGGGCCCTGCTGCCAGCACTAGGGGCCCTGAGCACCAGCTTGTCCCCTTCAAGGCTCCTCACAGCCCCGGGCAGAGTGGCACTTGTTCCCAGCCCCTTCCGTCTGCAGCGCCCCCTTGGTCACCTTCCTCCAAGTACACAGACTGCGAGTCTCTCCTGACGCCACGTGGTCGTAACTGCTGCTGCTTTTTTTCCAAAATATCCTTATACCCCTTCATCAGGACGCCCCCTGCTTGCCATTCACGGCCCAGATCAAATAACACCTACTTGTAAAGCCTTTCTGACTCCCAGACCTTGTCACTTGGCCCCTTTTAGGCTGTGAGCTTCAATTCTGCTTCTTGTCTTGTTAAATTGAAGTTGGCTGGCGTGCCTGCCTGCTCCCTGCCTCCTCTGTGAGGCTGGAGCTCTCCTTCCTGTTTGCTCCCCAGGACCTCCTTCAGTGTCTGAAAACTGCAGTGAGTTGCACCAAGATTTAATGTGTATTTAATTTTTTACTCAGAGGCCTTACTCATTTTTGGAACTTTTTATTGTATTTTTCAAATGTAAGTACTGTTTCTAATGGGGGCCTTCTTTCTCTTGTATGTACATATACATTTTATAGATAATCAAAATTATGAGCTTATTAGAACCTTCCTTATACGTGGGTTTCTCTAATACTTCACACTTTTTCTCATTGAATAATTGAAAGCATACATGATTATAATTCCAAAATGAAGGCTTTTAGAGCCTTATGAACCTATTCTGGTATATTCCTTATTTAAACTTCTAAAAGTAAAGCATGTCCCATTTCCCCTAAGTATTTATGTTTTTAAATCATTTCTCTTGGAAGGCCTTCATTTTCTTTTATAAAGGCCAGGGAGACTGTCCCACTTACTGAGGTTGCCGCTGCCTTGTGCTGCCAGGGTCAGCTTTTCGCCCTGGTCACAGTGAAACGGGGAGCAAGAGATGCCTTTGTGCGTGTTCAGACATAAGCAGTGAACGAACAGTCTGCTCTTAAAAAGACGCGTCTCCAGCGAACACTCTTGACTTATCTGAGCCTGTCTCCCCACCTCCTAATGAGAGCGGTAATTACTTCAAAAACCATATCATTTTTGGTTATGATGTATAAAGCGTAGAGCAGGGTCTAGCAAGTAGCTTGTGCTTAGTAAGTGAGCCTAGTGCTACTGTAAGTGAACGTCCGCAGAGGGGACCCCGGCATCGCACCGCATGTTGCTTTGGGGCAGCATTGACCGTACCTCCCGCCGGGCAAGGGCCCTCGCGCAGAGGCACATCCGTGGCTGTGGCTGTTCTGACTTCCACTGTTACAGGCGCAGGGATCTCATTTCACTGCCCCCTCCAGGTTCCCTCTCTAGGCCCGAGAGTAGAATCAAATGTGGTCTCCTAATGCGTTCTACAAGGTCTTCTCCTATTATGATTACCATTGCTACATAATTACACAGAGTGAATAATTCCATGCTAAACCAAGAAAATTATTTTAACCTTCTGAAAGATAATTATTCTGAACGAGCTATATTCTCTTCTGGCTTTTTGTCAAGTTCATCTTGGCTAAGAGACATCTTGCATGCACAGATATCTGGCAGCCAAGCTCGCTGCATTATGTACTCATAAGAATTATTGAATATCTATTTCAGCACCATTTTCTCCCAGTGTCACCTCTGTTGTCTAGTGGGGTATCTGGTTTTTAAGTTTTCTCCCTCTGATCAATTCATCAGTCTTTGGCCGAACATGTTCAGGCTGATGAACCAAGTAAATGCAGGACATGGCCATGCTATATCACCAAGTTGGTGACGTAAAGATACACACTTAAAGATGACAGTATAGAATTGTGTAAAATAATTGATCTCTTGTAAAGAAGACAAAAGAAAAGCAGATGAGGAAGTCAGGAGACTCATCATGAGTTATAATTGGTGACAACTCTTTTCTTGGAGACAGAGCCAGTATCTTTCCTCTTAGTGGCAACTTCCCCATCATTAAATGTGCAATCACCATTAGAAGTGCCACACCACCATCATGAGTATCTCTTCCCCTACTCTCATTTGTATGCACAGTCTGGTACAACATACTCCAAAACTCTTAACAGTCTTCCAAGATAAGGATCACTACTTGTATGTACTATAGAAGAGGAAACTGACATTTATAAGGGTGAAGTGACTTTTAAATAAATTAAGTAATTTCACCCTGAGGCAAATATTTCTTCTGAGCTCTGAAAATATTTTTTCATTTGCCTCATTGATATGGCAATCTGGTTGTGTCATAAATAGCTCCAATTTGACATATCTTTCCGGAACTCTTAGTCAGCTTGTACCTTCCAGCCACACTCAGTATCTTCTTGTGATATTTATTTATTTATTTATTTATTTATTTATTTATTTATTTATTTATTTATTTATTTATAACATTTATTCCATAGAGATCAGAGTTTTATAATTGTTCTTAATCTGTATGTAGTAGATAGAATACTTCCTAGGTCTTTTTTTCCTTTTTATTTAAATTATTGGGGTGACATTAACAAAATTATATAGGTTTCAGGTGCACAGTTCTACAACACATCATCTGTATGCTGTGCTGTGTGTTCACCACCAGAAGTCAAGCCTCAGCTCATCCCCATTTATCCCCCTATACCTTCTTCCGCCTCCCCCCTGTCCGTGGCAATCACCACACTGCTGGGGCTGTAGGTGAGTTTTTTCCCTTTTTTTTTTCTTTGATCAATCCCTCCACCCCCCAACCCACCCCTAACATCTGTCAGTCTGTTCTCCGTATCTATGAGTTTGTCTCTATTTTGCTTGTGAGTTCATTTTGTTCCTTAGATTCCACATATGAGTGAAGTCATATGGCACTTGTCTTTCTCTGACTGGCTTACTTCACTCAGTATAAATACTGCCAGTTGTCCAAACTTAACATGAGAATCTCTCTTGAAAATTTTTCTCTCCCTTATTTCACACGGTAGATCAATGACCAAGTACTACCACCATTACTTCCATGAAGCATCAAAAATATACGTCTATTTTTTTTTATCTTCCGTCACCAACCTAATTCAGTTACCTCTTCTATCGCCTGAATGTTTTAGCTCAGCAACCACTTTCACTCTTTCCTTTAGTCCATTATCTCTGCTGCAGTCAACAGGATCATCGTTAAATGCAGAGCTGAGCCACTTCCTGCTGAAAACCTTTCCATGGCTCTGCCTGCCCTTAAGAGCAAAACTAAAGCCCGTGTGTGAAGAACAGGCCCGGTGGGATATATAGAGAGAGGGGCAGAGGGAGAGAGGTGAGATAGATAATAAATAGATATATTGATAGATAGATAGATACGCATCTAATAGTGATTTATATGTTTATTTAATCTTGAACTGTCTCACCTTCCAGTTTATGAGCTCCATAAGGTCAAAGACCACATCAACCTAGATGTCCAGTTTTCAGCTCAGAGAAAGGCCAATTTCTATCAACAGCAATTAAATTCATTGAATGAACAAATCTCCCCAAATGGCACACCTGGTAGGTTTCTGAGGCAGGATTTGAACCCAGTTCTGTGTTGTTCCCATACTCTTGGGCTTTCCACTATGCATCTGAAAGTACACATGGGGAAATTGTATTACAGGGAAGACATTATACTCAACCTTCTAATGCCCATATTATTGTTTTATTCACAAGATCAAAGTGAGCAAACTACCTTTCCTGAGCATATGTAGCTGGTATGCCCAGGGACAAAATCTAGTTATTGACTAGGCCAGAAGCTGCTGGGCTAACCCACTTCTCCTTCATTATCTCTCATCTGTGCTCTCCAGCCTAACTCCGCATGAGATCACCTGATATATATCTTTAATACCTACTCTGGCCATACTCCAACTAAATCATAATCACTGTGTAAGGGCCCTGGCATAAGTGTTTTTTGTTGTTGTTCCTAGGTGATTGCTATATGAATTTAAAGCTATTTTCTCACCTGGCCAGTATGGCTCAGTGGTTGTCAACCCATGAACTAGGTCACGATTTGATTCCTGGTCAGGGTGCATGCCGGGGTTACAGGCTAGATCCCCAGTAGGGGGCATGCAGGAGGCAGCCAATCAATGAGTCCCTCTTATCATTGATGTTTCTATCTCTCTCCCTCTCCCTTCCTCTCTCTGAAATCAATAAAAACATTAAAAAAAAACAAAGCTATTCTCTCAAAGTGCTCTTCTAACTCTGAGAGTACATTCTAAGTCTAAATTGTTACTTTCATGTCTCTGATTGCTAATCTTAAGAATTTTCAGTGAAACATAAAAACACTTTTAAAGGCAGTATACAGTATACTAAACGCATGGGATGTACAATCAAACCAGAGATGCAAACCTATTTTATCATCTAATAGTTGTGTAATCTTTGACAATCTTGTGTCCACTGTAGACACAGGGTTCTTTGTTTGCTTTTTCTATGAAAGAACAGGTAATAATAATGCTCATTTTGTACATGCAAATTGCTTGAAATAGGTCTTAGCATGTGATGATAAACATTCAAAAAGTATTAGCTACCAGACTGAGGAATCTCAGAGGGAAGGCAGGGGTGGGGAGAGATTGACAGAAGAAGTTAAAGGCTGGTATGCATAACCCAGGGAAACAGGCAATAGTGTGGTGAAGGCCTTAGGGGGGTGCAGGGTGGAGGGATCAATGGGGAGAAAAGGGGGTCATTTGTAATACTTTCAACAATAAAGATAAATTAAAACATAAAAAATAAGTGAGAGAAAAGCATTAGCTATGATTACCACTACCTTCAGCGGATATTTAGGGGGTCACCCCAGAAAGCTCTCCTTGCCACCCCAGCTTCAGCCGCCCTCTTTGTGGTTGTCTGGTCCTCCCCGGCCACTACGACGCACGGCGGAGGCCGCAAGGAGTCGCCTTCCTCTTTGTCTCGCTAAGCTCCAGGTGGCCGCAGCACAGAGAACCTCGGAAGGCCACGTCTGCAAACACTGGAGAGGAGGGTCGGAGGGCAGCCATCAGACCTGGGGCTGGGACACCCCAACGTAGCTTTGAATTGTATTCAGGACATCAGAGCATTTTATAACCAGAAAAGGAACCAAGGTCATTCACGGTCATTACTTCATTTTATTGATGAAGAAATAGAGGCCCAGAAATCTGTTTAAATTGAGTTAGTGGAAGAATGGAGCCTGTCTACTCTTCTTTCTCTTAGCTCATATAGAAATATCTAAAAAACTGTTCCAGTGGGAGACACATATACAAATAGATGTGCAGTAAAACACATTAAGTGAAAACCATGTTTTGGTTAGTTGAGGACCTAGAAATTTTTCCACAGTCAGCATCACTCAGCAGCCCCTTCCCGCTAGGATCGGGAGACGCAGCAACAACTGAAAGAAGCCCTGCTCCCTAGGACTCAGAGATTGCGAGTGGGGAGGGAAGCAGACAATTCCTGCCCTGGAGGTGAGGAAACCCGGCTGCGTGAGGCTAGCGAGGAGGGGAATCCACGGCTCACACTTTCCCGATGGGTTAGTGTGTGTGATTTTTCTGACCGTATGTCTTGATTGCCATGACCCACAGGCAAAATAGTGGTGATTTTCATGGAAACCTTAAAGGGAAAATGACAAGTGCAGCAGAGGTTTTCCACACAAGGGCAAGGCCTTGCCTCCTGCCGTTTGTTTTACAATCACTCTGTTGAAATGGTCACTGAGTAACTTACTGTTGTTCCTCCCTCTGGCCTCTAGCACTAGGTTCTGTAGATTGTTCTCAAGTAGAGTCATTAACAAAGAATGTTCAATTTTCCTCAAACATATCCCCCCCCCCAAATATAGTAACTAGTCATGGGGGGGGGGGTTGCAGTTCTCTTCTCGAGTTTTGACACAGCTATTTAAATGTCTCCTGTGTGCAAACGCCCTGCCAGGGACCAAGTGTGTGCTGTGGCTGAGGGCCACTGAGGGCCGCCTGAGGCGGGCAGTTCGCCTCTGCGTTCTGCTTTCCCAGGGGCTGCTGCTCAGTGCCAGCCTTTGCCTTGACCATCCTTTCCGTGAACTGCCGAGTAGATCTGTGAAACCCCATCTCCTTCATGAGAGCTTCTGTTAGCCTGTCTGCGCCTCGGAAGGGGTGACCAGCCATGTCTCACACTGCTCTTTTCTCTTGGGGTGACCATATGCCCCAGTTTGCTTCCTGTGGACCTAGCCCATGCTATTGTCCCAGTTTAATTGTCCAGAGCTCCCTGCTCAATCTCACAAGTCCCTCTTTGGGTAGTAAACTGTGGGGACTGTAATTACGCCTTCCTTTATTATATTCTACTGCACTAAAGCGGTTCACCTTCTGTGTTACTGTTACTGTGTCTGAGCCCCTGAATGGAATGACCTGTGTCTTGGTCATCTTTGCATCTCACAGCTCAGCACAGTGACTGAAAAGCGTACAGAATATGCCCAATATCTGCCAGTGAACTTGGGAATAAATACATGAAAGAATTTCAACTGCTTTGGAAGTTCCCTAAGATGAATGGACTATTTTGGCCTAATCTTTGTAATTACTGAACAGTCCAGTTGAGTTACAAAATTTGAAGTGTGCTCCGGTGTCTATAAGGCTATGGCATCTGCAGGCAGGCCTCACTATAGGAGCTCAAACGACTGCTGAAGCTAGGCCTGGAACTCAGAGTTCTGATCTTTTAATACTAGGACTGTTCATCTGTGTTCTCTCCCTGACACCTACCCTGTTTTTGCCTGTTGTCATACATAGAAATGTGAGAAATTCTGTAAGAAAAGCTATTCTTAGGAGTTCTCACAGTTAGACTTAAAAACTTACATAGTTTTCATAGTTTATCTGAGGTTATAAGCTTCTGGTGAGGTCTGGAAATCTCTCAGAGCTGGTGGAGGATCTGTGCATATCTGAACTGACTGTGGGAACGCATGTGGTTCATGGATCGCTAGCCAAAGACCTGGAGTAATCAGTGCAAATGCGGTCTGAGTATCATCGTTTTTCTAATGTAGTGTTATGAGAGCAGCTTCCACTGTAGTTGTATTAAAACCATGTTACTCTGAATAGCTGAAGGTGTGAGGGGGATGGCCGTCTCAGTGTGCATCACCAGCTCCTCCTGGCAAGGCTGAGCCTCGGCGTTTGCCCCCCTGAGAAAGCGGATCCGTGTCACTGGCCCTCACGGAGCCCTTCCCAGCTCACCTGGGATTCAAGCTTGGAATCTTTTATTTAGTGGAGCCTTTTTTTCACAGGTTTGTTGACAAGCTACTAACATCCATCAAATGTGTCAGAATATGCCTCCAGAACTCTGTCTTTCTCAGAAAACAAGCTATGACAGCTAGGTCAGCAATTATGGGCTCAGTGGGAGTCAGCCAGCCAGCACCGCTGGAGTTTCTTAGTGCTCAGGATGCAGGGGAGTGCGCTCCATTTACCCTGACCTGAAAGGGGAGGCTTGGGAGTTGCAGGACTCCCTTCTAAAGACGTCTTCCGTCCACAGCTAGCCCATCTCTCATGTTTTAGAAAGTCTGCCAATGTATGACCACTTTAACAAGCCACAAATTGAATTGAATTGAGTTTACAATAATCCATTTATAAAGGGGGAGAACTTGTCCGCTCCAGGCTGTAAATCCCTAAGACCCGGTCTGGGTGGCACAGTTATGAGTAAGGAGGGATGATGTCAGGAAGAGGAAAACAACGAAATACCAACAGAGCCATGTAAGGCTTCACCCCCTTGTCAGGAGACAGAGAAAGAAACTGGAACCAGCTAATTCCACTGAGAAGGGACCGGATGAGTAGCCAGGAGTGGAATGTGGGACAATCAAACAGTAACAGATAAACTTTCCACAAACCAGAGAGTTCTTTCTACAAACCAAACCTGACCATATGCTTTCCCTACTTCACATTGATAATTATTTCTCTAATGACCTCAAGGTCACCCTGAAACCCACATTATTTTATTTTTAAAGGACCCTACATCATAAAACCCCTCACTCTGTCCCCAACCCCTAGACTCCCTCTGCCCGGGGATCCTATGCTGCAGGATTATCTAGAGGGCACAAGCACACAGACGACTGGGACCCAAGTCCGGTTTTTCTGTCCTATAGGTCTGCCATGAGGCCCAAATCCTGTCCTTCTAGGCTCCCTGGAGATGCCGAGTGTGCCAGGCCAGAGAGCGCACCGCTAGGGCCTCCGCTGTGGCAGGTCTGATCCTTCTGGGTTGAGATGGACCCTGAGCTGTGTCCTGCGTGCGGGGAACAGGTGGCTTCTTCCCTCTGCTGGCCGGGTGCATAATTGTGAGGGGTCCTTGTCTCCACCTCAGCCCTGTGGGGCAGGGAACTGCACTGAGTTAATTAGGGTCGACCTGTGCTGAGCATGGACTCTGCCATATTAAGGGGCTTCAATAAAGGTTCAGATGCAAAAGCGTGTGAGTGAAGTGAGACCACAGAATCACCCAGGATGGAGGTTCCAGCTCAGCGGATGGTGAGGGTGTGGAGGGCATTGCCTGTCTACCCACAGAGAGCCCCTCAGGCATGTGTGGGGTTTCCATGCCCCTTCCAGGAGGAGTCACTTTTCTAAGTGAACTTGCTCTCTGAAGAGCAGAAAGCACAGGGTAATTCATACCAGCTTTTAAGAAAAAGAAAACTTCCTGTTCAACTTATCTTCCTTTAAAATTGCCATCTCCGTTCCTACACAAAGGCACACACACACTCACACATGCACACTCACACACACATAAACACAGAGGCGCACACACAGGCACATTCATGCATACACACACAGACACACACACACGAGCATATACAGGTGCACACACACACACATACACACTCACACAGACACACAGGCACACACACACAAACACACAGGCACATTCACACATACACACACAGACACACAGACACACACACTAGCATATACAGGTGCACATACACACACATACACACTCACACAGACACACAGGCACACACACACAAACACACAGACACATTCACACATACACATACAGGCACACACACACTAGCATATACAGACACACACACGTGCACACTAACACACAGGCATACTCACACACACACTCACAGACTCACACATGCACACTTACCCACACAAGCACACACATACTAACATATGCACACTCACACACACACGTACACTCTCACACACTCACACACACGTGCACACACTCACACATGCACACTCACGCATGCTCACACATGCACTCACACACACACACGCACACTCTCACACACTTACACATCCACACGCTTACACACACACATGCACACTCTCCAGCACATGCTCAGTCTCACTGTATGAAGCCAGGGACAGTCTCACAGTACTTAAGATATAATTCTTACCAATCCTCATTTCTTTAATGACAGAACAGGTATCGCTTAATGTCAAACAACTCATTGCTGTGTGTATGTCTTTGGGCAAGAACATAATCTTCCTGTGCTTTGGTTTCCCCATTTCATATATGGGGCAAACATGGACATTGCAAGGCTGTTAAGAATTAAATTAGGCAAATATGCTAATCAGTTCTTTTTGTCATAGAAAACCTATTACTAAATTCAGAGTAAGAAATCTCTGAGTTGCTTAGAGAAGCTTTGTAAGGGGGATAAAAAAGAAATATTTAATTTTCTGTTATTTTCTTTGTGCCCTCAGAACTATTCTGAGGCGATCACACACCACCCTGTCTGACGATAGGAGCCTTCCAGCAGCATTTCCTTCCTTCCTTCTTCCTTCCTTCCTTCCTTCCTTCCTTCCTTCCTTCCTTCCTTCCTTCCTTCCTTCCTTCCTCCCTCCCTCCCTCCCTCCCTCCCTCCCTCCCTCCCTTCCCCCCTCCCTCCCTCCCTCCCTCCCTTCCCCCTCCCTCCCTCCCTTCCTTCCTTCCTCCTTCCCTTCCTTCCTTCCTTCCTTCCTTCCTTCCTCCCTCCCTCCCTCCCTCCCTCCCTTCCCCCTCCCTCCCTCCCTCCCTCCCTCCCTTCCCCCTCCCTCCCTCCCTCCCTCCCTTCCCCCTCCCTCCCTCCCTCCCTCCCTCCCTCCCTCCCTTCCTTCCTCCCTCCCTCCCTCCCTCCCTCCCTCCCTCCCTCCCTCCCTCCCTTCCTTCCTCCCTCCCTTCCTTCCTCCCTCCCTCCCTCCCTCCCTCCCTTCCTTCCTTCCTTCCTTCCTTCCTTCCTTCCTTCCTTCCTCCCTCCCTCCCTCCCTCCCTCCCTCCCTCCCTCCCTTCCCCCTCCCTCCCTTCCTCCCTCCCTTCCTCCCTCCCTTCCTTCCTTCCTCCCTTCCTTCCTTCCTTCCTTCCTCCCTCCCTCCCTCCCTCCCTCCCTCCCTTCCTCCCTCCCTTCCTCCCTCCCTTCCTTCCTTCCTCCCTTCCTTCCTTCCTTCCTTCCTTCCTCCCTCCCTCCCTCCCTCCCTCCCTCCCTCCCTCCCTCCCTCCCTCCCTTCCCCCTCCCTCCCTTCCTCCCTCCCTTCCTTCCTTCCTTCCTTCCTTCCTCCCTCCCTCCCTTCCCCCTCCCTCCCTTCCTTCCTTCCTCCCTCCCTCCCTCTCCCCTCCTCCCTCCCTCCCTCCCTCCCTCCCTCCCTCCCTCCCTCCCTCCCTCCCTTTCTTCCTTCCTTCCTTCCTTCCTTCCTTCCTTCCTTCCTTCCTTCCTTCCTTCCTTCCTTCCTTCCTTCCTTCCTTCCTCTCTTCCTTCTTTCTCTCTCTCTCTCTTTCTTTCTCTCTCTTCTTTCTTTCTTTCTCTCTCTCTCTCTTTCTTCTTTCTTTCTTCTTCTTTTTTGTGTTGTTAAAGAGAATCCTCTTCCAAGATGCTTGTTACTTGTCAATGGAGACGCTGATGTCCATAACAAAATCATTCCCCAAATTAGGTACCAAACCAGAGGATCAGGGCCAACTGTTATAATAATATCTAATGTGAAAAACCAGCATAAAGTAGAATTGTTTTTCTTAAGAGCAACACTATACACATATGGTCCTTTATTATTATCATTTTAAACCTGTTTTATCCAAGTAAAGCTGGGAATGCTGACTACTTCACATGCTCCAGTGCCTGGGGGATATTAAGTGTTCAGTTGGGGAAAACTTTAATTCTTCTTAAAAAGTTATTTTTTTTACTCTCTATTTTTCCATTTGTGAAACAACTTGTGTGTGGCTCAATTATGAATTAATTAATATTGCACAGGTCCAGGGTGTTTGCTGAGTTCTCTTAGATTGGCAGCATGTCTCTCATTAGCCGTCCGTGGTGTCAGGAGGGCAGCCTCCACTCTCCCAGGCTGATTCTGTGATTCTGTGCTCTCCGGGGCCTCTCGCCTCTACCCTCCACACTCCTGCACGTGTGAGCAATGCAGGTGTCACCCCCCAAGGGGCTGTGCCCAGGGAAGGGAAGGGAGCCCTCCTAGTGTGAGTGGGGGCCACGTGCTTGCAGAGTAGGGACAGAGTGCACACTCACAGAGTGCACACTCACCCACAGGCACACACACACTCACACGTGCACCCTCACACACACACTCACATGCACTTGCACACTCCTGCTTGGAGGGGAGTCAGGGCTGGGGAGACAGTAGCAGAGGAGGTGGGAAAGGAGTACAGAGCCAGATCCTGGTGGATTTCGGAGATCTGATTTAATTTCAATGCAAGGGGCGTTTAGTGAAGGGCTTCAGCTAAGGCGATGTGTAATGTTGCTTAGGTTTTATGAGAAGGAGAGACTGAATCAGAGGAAGGTGAGGGAAAGTGAATCAGGAAGGGGGGAAGAGGTTGCTTTAAGAATATGGAAGGTGACAAGGGCTTGAGCACAGTGTGATGCGAAGGGTCCTGAGCCCCAGACTCAAACAGGATTTCTCCGCCCTGTTCTTCTCATTGTCCCTGTTGCCTGAGTCAAGCCTCTGTCGCTGCAGCAATTCCTTTGGATTAATGACGAAACGAAGGAGTGGGATGCTATTCGGTGTCTACTCATTTCCAGGTGTGAGTTTTAGGTAATTCTCACTGTGACTTTTCAAGTTAGGTTTCTCTTAGCTCTATTTTACAGATAAGAACACTTAGGCTCAGAGAAGCAAGACAGGTGCCTCGAGGTTACCTGCCAGTCGGTAGCAAAACCAGAATTGAAGCCCAAGTCTGTTAGACATCGACAATATTTTCTTTTGTCCCCATTATATCGATTGGCTAAGTTTTCTTAAGATCTCATAGCAACTCAGAGATGTGTTTTCTTACAGATAACCTATGTCATCTAAACTTATGCCATCAACTTTGTCACTAGATTAGCTAGAGAGCGAGGAGATGGAATTGGATCATAAATTGTGATGAATTGGAGGAGAGGGGAATCATGCATCGGGGCGGAGGGCTCAGGAGTCGGGGCACAGCAGACCGAGGCGCATGGCACACGTGTGCCTTTTAAGCAGCAACAATTTCGACCCCTATCCTTGGAAGCCCTCGCCCCCTCCCATGCGGTGCGTGAACTCGTGTTTCCCGCCGCACGAGGTGCACCTCTGTTTCATCACCTGCCACGTTGGCATCACTGCCGCACTTGCACACATCGTGTGCACTCACTCCCACTGCAGCCCCTAAGGGCCTGTTCCGGACCCAGAGTCTGAAGCGGCGGAATTGGGGAGCCATGAGAAGCGAGCCTGCGGACACTCCCCACACACCGTGTGCAGATGAGGAGTTTCGACTAGAGCTGAGAAGCTAACGCGTGGCGGAACGGGAAACTCAAGGCCAACTCCGCATCCCCTGGGCAGTAAATCGGAAAAGAAATAGAGTCGTAGAGGAGGTAGAGCCTGAACTAGAATGCACTGGACAGGAACTCAGTCGCCCTAGTCACAGCAATTGCTATTCATGCTCCTACTACTATTGATTTAACACAAATAATGTGCCAGACAGGATGGCGTCAATTTATACGTATTATCACTTTATATGCATTTGCACATTAATTCTCACAGCAGCCTTCTATGAAGGACATAAATTACCCCACTTTATAAAATCAAGTCTTAGGTAGAGTTTCCCAAGGCGACCGGCCTGCCAAGCCATGGCCACTGTCCTTTAGGAGGCCCGGCCTCTGCGCACGCCCGGCCTCCTGACTGAGGACAGCTTGCCGCCCATAGTCTCATGTGCCTTCCGGAGAGTCTGGTTCAGCGGACAGACGTAGGGCACCGATGGGGTGGGAGGAGGGTCTGGAAGTAACGGGGTGCTTGTGAAATCTTTCTCTATCTAGACCAGTTATTTTTAAGGTCTTGTCAGCCATCAGCAAACTTTTGGTTAAAACCAATTTACTTGTAAGGCATAAATTATAAACTTGTGTTTTAAAACTAATTACAATAAAATATGATTTCATTTTTATTTTCATTTCAGAACTTCAATTTTACAAACAATATTTCTAGGTCATTGGTCAAAAAAATCTTAATGTATCATTGTGTATGCTCAAGCTGTGAATTTTAATTTTGGTGCATAATGAAAAATTGAGTTTTTTTAGTACTTTATTTCAAATAAGACTAAACCCACCCCCTCTGAGCAGACATTTGTCACCATCTCACCCACATAAGACATTATATAATGAATCTGTTTCAAGTTATAATTAGCTTTATTTTTCTATTATAAAAGTAATAAAAGTTCATTATGAAGTTTTTATAATTAAAAAATAATGTGAAAATAACTTATAACAACACATCCCAAATAGAGTCCCTAATAACTTATTTTTAAAGACTTATTTCCAAAGCAGTTTTAGATTCACACCAAAATTTACAGTTTTTTTATACGCCACTGACCCCAAACATGCACAGCCTCACCTGTTATCAGCAACCCAAGGAAAACGGTGCATTATTACAACCGGTGAACCTAACTGATACATCATAGTCAATCACAACCTATCGTTTGCTTTCCTGCTCATACATGGTACTGTGCATTCTGTGGGTTTGGAGAAATGTAATGACATATATAGACCATTAGGTTATCATGCAGGGTATTTTCACTGTCCAAAATATCAACTATGCTTTGCCTTTTCATACTTCCTCTCCAAACCGTGGCCACCAGGATCTTTTTGCTGTCCCCATAATTTTGCCTTTCTCAGAATGTCATTTAGTTGGAATCATACAGCAGGTAGTCTTTTCAGACTGGCTCCTTTCACTTTGTTATAAACATTTAATTTTCCTCCATGTCTTCTTATAGCCTGGTAGTTCATTTCTTTTTAGGGGTAAGTAATATTCCATTGTCTGAACATACCACGGTTTAATTATCTACTCACCTACTGAAGGACTTCTTGGTTGCTTCCAAATTTTGGAAATTATGAATAAAGCTGCTTTAAACATTTGCTTGCAGGTTTTTGTATAGACATAGTTTTTACTCCTTTCAATAAATACTGAGGAGTGTGATTGTTGGATAGTGTGATAAGAGTATATTTTGCTCTGTAAGAAACTGCCAACCTGCTGCTCCACATTCTCACTAAGTTTTGGTGTTGTCAGTGTTCCAGATATAGGCCGTTTTAGAAGGTGCGCAGTGCTATCTCATTGTTGATTTAATTTGCTTCTCCCTGATGACATACGATGTGGAGCATCATTTCATATACTTATTTGCCATCTGTATATATTCCTTAATGAGGTAAAAATCCCTATTAACTTTCTGGCATACAAATTTTAGATATGTTTATACACATCCACTACTGAAGTGTGTCTAAATTATAATTACTTGATCTCCTTTTGTTTTAACAATAGTAAATAAACATTCTTGTATATAAAGACTAGCATGATAACTATCACCAGCACAAGATAAAGGCAGGGATGGTAAGGACGCAATATATTTCCCTGTTTTCAAATAGCAAGTCTTCCTTACTGCATATTCTGTTCTACGGAACCCAGAGAAAAATCTCAGAATCCTTCTCAGCACAGGGTTCTTAGAATACAGTACTTTTCAGTCAGAATTGAATACTACACTATGTTTTCACCTCCAACCTTGAGCCTGAGAGGAGGGGATCAAGCAGCTCCTACTATCAAGCTAAATAACAAGGAAGACAAATCATGAGATACTGTTACGACCTGGCATCTGACACAGGATGTCCTGCCATAGGCACTTGTCCTATTCTCAGCCTGTTCCCTCAACAAAACTGATATATTACTAATGAGAGGTTTTGCTTCTAGACTGATGATCAGTTCATTTAACTCAGTGTGTGGTGGTTGCTTGTACCTGAATTATTCCCCCGAGTCTAATTAGGATGGGTCTAGCAGATATACTTCCCCTCAGAACAACAGGTCCTTCCAGGTGTCCAAAACATGCCCCTGAAATGGACAACTGAGCTGGGAAGCAGGACTGGCAGTTGGGGGACATGCACTGATTTTCCTCTCCTCTATTTTGTGCCCAGAATCCGATGTTGCTGACTTCGACGGCAGAAGCTCCCTTCTGTACAGGTTCAATCAGAAGCTGCTGAGCACCCTCAAAGATGTGATCTCGCTGAAGTTCAAGAGCATCCAAGGAGATGGGGTTCTGTTCCATGGAGAGGGTCAGCGTGGAGACTACATCACCCTGGAGCTCCAGAAAGGGAGGCTGGCCCTGCACCTCAACCTGGGTAAGGTCAGGCTGTGGGCAGCTCCCTTTTGTAGCAGATCACACTTCCCTGTCCTCCTAGTGTATTGGCTGGAAGTCCTTAGAGCACAGGCCAAGTGATGTATTTCTCTTATCCATGTTGGAGAAAAAAAATACACATTTTGAAATGGTGAAGCCATATATAGTATTATTTAAAATGAGACTATATTGGTAGGTAAGAAGAGATACAAGCTAATTGCTGGGGTTTAGTTTGCTGGTTATTTATTTAATTATTATCTATCTACCTTTTAATCTGTTAATGTCTTTTTAAAGTAATTGAGCAAGTTTAAAATCACACACTGACCCATGCGCACAGTATAATGAGGCATGCACACAGTCCATTCCATTCAGTATGTTTATGAAAGTTAAGCTCCAGGAGTGAAAAAAAATAGAGAGGAACATTTTAATTCTTTATTGCTTTTTAGAGGGGAGAAGGGTGTCCTGTGTATGAGGAAAGTCTAAGTTGCTGGCCATTCCTGTGTCTTGCTGAGGGACACACAGCTTTATTTGGGTGTCTCGGCTGTGCCAGGGTGAGCTGTAGGCTTGCCAAATGCCAGCTGCTTTCGTACAGCACACCCCACCTTCTGCACGTTTAGGAGGAGGGCTTCTCACCAGGGGTGGGCTTCTGTCACGGCCTGCCTCACCTCCGGCAGATCTACATTCCACTGCAGCCAACCTCCTGTCCCAGAGGAAGAGGCTCACCCTCCTGTATATGGTCAAAGGCACTTTGAAAGGAAGGGTGTGCCAATTGCAGAAGGCAGGGAGCAGAGTTCCAGAAGATGCAAAGGCAAGTCAAAAAGAAATCAGATGAAGAGCCAGGTGGAAGAAAAAGGAAGTGACCATTTTGTAGGAGAACGACTCCCTGCCTCCCATGAGATAATTGTTTGTATTAAGGAAAGGGGTGGGCATTATACCTGTGAAAGGGGATTATCAGCAAGTATGCACTCTCAGATAGTAAAGGAGGAAGTCATAGCAGAATTTAGTATGTAAGTTCAAGTTGCACGGAAGACGAAAAAAATCACAGATAAATACATTTTAGCAATTAGCAGGAGAGACATGGGAACAAAGATTAGTTCGGACTCACCCAAAAGCCAAACAGTGTAGGTCTTTATCATGAAGGATTTCTGAGTATCTTCTTAGCCTTATGAATATTGGCAGGGGTACCAAGGAGAACATCAACAATCCTCAATGTAACTCATAAAATTGCCACCTAATGCATTAGATTAACTATACACCAAAGACATTTCTACAAGCAGAGTCTTAGAAGAATGTAGCAAGAGGATTTGGTGGTAACGTAATTGCTTGTAGTTCAGCAATTTATCGATGAATTACCTGAAGGGCCGACATACTAATATTCAGCAGAAATGCATTGGTTCATTAACTGGCCCTCAATTTCCAGGGAAGAAGTATGAGCAAATGAAGTGGAGCCCCCCTCCCCCAAGTACACGTGGCTTAGAGAGCACTGTGGGCTGTGGGTGAAGTTACTATCACTTGCCAATATAGCAGGTATCTTCTACTGGGAATATTAAGTCTACCAATTACTGCTATTCAGATTCCCAGTTCCTATAAGCCATTCATTCTCTACAGCTTTGTTTTCTCAGCGTAGCATGATGGAAAGGAATAGGTGTGGTCATGCAGCAGATTTCATTGTAACTGCAGACGTGTTGGCTATATATTATGGGGAAAGTTGCATAACCTACTAGTCTTTTTTACTTATTTTTAATCTGGGCTAATAATAACTATCTTGCAGAGCATGGACATAAAAACCCAAAAATACTATAGATGAATAATTTATGTCAGCAAGTAAACATAGGGCAGTGTCAAGAACAGAAGTTCCTAATATTCATCTATTCAATAAATATTTGAATGCCCCACGCCCTGTGCTACACCAGTTTTCCTGAAAAGAAATGGGTATATTAAGGCAAATAGGACCTGCTCCTTGTGGTGATCCATAGGAGACAAAGGAAGTCTTTTTTCCCTCCAGATTCCATCTTCCCTACATCTCTAGCCATGGTGGTGACAATGTAAAACCTCATTTAGTAAATGATTCAGTAGTAAGAACAAATTCTGTATGTATTTTTCATAGTTTGGGAATGCCTTCATCTTTTTATCTGCCCATGGATTCCCCCATTTCCATCAGCCTCCATGGCTGAGTGTTTCCTGTACTTATGAGGTTAGGCAGTCACCTAGGATAGTGGTTTAGTAGCTCCTTCTCTAGAGAGACAGGGCCGTATGTCAGTACTTTACCTCTTCACGTCTCAGTTTTAGCCAGTAGATCCCTGAGAGCATTAACTTAGAGGAAATTGCTTTGAATTGTCCTTAATAAAAATTCTGTAATGCAGGTTCCAGGAAGGCAATATAACACTTTGTTTATTGCCGCAGCTCCAGAACCTAGAGGGCACCTACCTGAGATAGGTACATGAGGCAAATGGAGTCCATTGGAAAAAGGGGTTTTCATTTCAAACATCAGGACCTGACACAAATACACACTGTTCCCACTGGACTTGCTCACCGCCAAGTCTATGCTCCTAACTTCCTCCGGAGCTATTCTCTCCCTACAACTCTCCCTGATGTTGCAGAACATCCACAGTGTGCTGGAATCCTAACCAATCCTCAGAGCAGTCCTCATAGTAAGTAAACATTAGCCTCAGTTCACTCATGTGGAATATTGCGCTCAAAGAGGATAAATAACTAGTTTATTTTGCACAGTTAGTTATTAGGTTAAACTACTATTAATATCGAGTTATATCTAACCAGGTTTTCTTTACTATTATTTTAAGATTATAAAATATGCCAATGGTACATCTGATAAGGAGTTAATATCCAAAATTTTTACAACTCAACACCAAAAAACTCAAAAAAATCCAATTAAAAAATGGGCAGAAGATCTGAATAGACACACTTCTCCAAAGAGGACATACAGATGTCCAAGAGACATAAAAAGATGCTCAACATCAATAATCATCAGAGAGATGCAAATTAAAACTATAATGAGATATCATTTCGCACCTTCCAGAATGGCTGCCATCAATAAATCAACAAACAACACCTGGAGAAAACACCCTTGTGCACTGTTGGTGGGAATGCAGACTGACGCAATCACTATGGGAAAGAGTATGAAGGGTCCTCAAAAAATGCTGCCTTATGACCCAGCATTTCCATGTCTGTGTATATTTCCAAGGAAACCCAAAACATTGCTTTAAAAAATATATGCACCCCTATGTTCATTGCAGCATAATTTACAGCAGCCAAGAAACAGAAGCAACCCAAGAGCTCATTAATAGACAAGTGGATAAAAAAGCCTTGGTACATAAAAGAGAATGAAGTCTTACCATTGGTGACAGCATGAATGGACCTAGAAGGTATTATACTTACTGAAATAAGTTGGTCAGAAAAGGACAAATACCATGTGATTTCACGTATGTGTGGAACCTAAAGAACACAATAAGTTAACCAACAAAATTGGAACAGACTCATAGAGACAGAGACCAGACTGAACTTTGCAAGAGATGGTGTTTGGGAGACTAGGTAAGAAAGTTTAAGGAATTAAGGAATAGAAATTGGTAGTTACAAAATAGTACAGCATAGGGAACATGGTCAATAATATTGTAATAACTACTTATGATGCCAGGTGGGTACTGGAAATATTGGAGGGAACACTTTGTAATGTATATGATTAAAAAAAGATTATAAAATACGTGTCAGTTTTAGAAAAACTAAAGAAGAAAAATCAATTATAACAAAGTGAAGAAAAAAATCACTTGAAATCCTATCACCCAGTCATGTCACCTATTAAAACTTGGGTATAGATTCAAGTGTGTTTCTTAGTTATTTACATGATTTTAAAAAACATATTAGGTAATATTTATGTTCCTTTCAAAGTGGGAATAATTCATAGCATCCATAATCATATTTATGTATTTATTTTTTGAGAACTGAAGAGAGGGGGGCGTAGGGGAGAGGGTAGGAAAGAGAAGGAGGGAGGAAGGAAGAATCCAGGTGGACCGGCTGCAGAATCACACTGGGCCAACGGGGAGGGTGGTTTTCCCTCCAGCTCATGTGGACGCTCCAGCAGAGTTTCCTTTAGTGACAAGTCTCCAGAGTGAGTTCCTTATCTAGCCTCTGTCTTTATAATTTAGACATTGGATACGGTGGAGGGTTTGGTACCATTACAGGATGCTGAGGGTGGTCCTTGAGGACAGATAGGCTGTGGTTCTCTCCTTGTGACTCCTTTGCCCACCATCTGACTCATGTTACCTACTTACCACTACCATGACTGACTTGGATGGGTCAGTTCTGTGGTAAAATTGAGCTAGGTGGACCCCCTCTGATTACTTTCTAGGGAAGAAAAGTGATTTTTCTATAGCTATGAATAAGCAGGAGATTTCTTCTCTCAGTCCGTAAGGAGATTATAGAGATTCCTCTCCTCAGTTTGTGTGCATCACTCAGGTCACCTGTGGCAATGCACCCTCCTTACATTCATGGCAGCACAAACGCTCACGTACAGGAGGGGATCAAAGAGCAGCAGCATTACCTGACCGGGAACTGCTGTAAGAACTGAGCAAAACATCAATAGAACATGCGGGTCACTCATCCTTACTAGAGCTCGGTGCCTTTGAGCTGAAGCAGAGGTCTGCGGATCTGCAGGAGGTACAGGGGAAGCAAAGTGAGAATCCTGGAATAGCAGAAACAAGCACATGCAATCAGGGTGTCTGGGGCCAACCATGGGATTTACAGGTGAAAGCCCCTGAATGCATGACAACCCATTAAGATATCTTGAGGTATCAGTGAAGGCTCTGAACATTCTCCAAAGAGTCAAATGGACATTTACTTTACCTCTTTTAAAATTCAGGCATTTTAATATGCCAACCGCGTGTACTTATACAATAAGTATATTAAGTACTCTGGAATAATTTTTAAAAGGTGCTGGTTTTTGCCCAGCCAGGCATGGCCCACTGGTTGAACATCAACCTAGGATCCAGGAGATCCATGTTTGATTTCTGGTCAGGGTACATGCTCAGGTTGCAGGCTTGATCCTCAGTCTGAGTGTGCTGGAGGCAGCTCATCAATGATGACTCTCTCATCATTGATGCTTCAACTGTCTCTTTCTCTCTTCCTTCCTCTCTCTGAAATCAATAAAGATATATTAAAAAAAAAAAAAAATGTTTTTTTTGAGAACCAGCACTTAGGCACAACACTAGACATTTAAAATACATATTTAATTTATATCATGTGGGCATTGTACAAACTATATGTAACCCCATTTTACAGATGAAGGAACTGATGGTCAGTGTTGCCCAGTCAGTTTTTCAAAGTCATATATTTGCATAACTGTAGACCTGGAGTTAGAGGCATCTTTAATCCTACACCAATATGCTGACATTAATGATTAAAATTCGTACACCTTCATAAAACAATTGCATATTAAATATCAGCAAGCCTATATGCATGTGTTAAAATGTGAGAATGGAGAGAGATGGGTGGGAGAGAGGAATCCAGAAAGGCTTTATGAATTAACTTTGAGTTATCTGGAGATTTTATTATTAAAAAAGAGGAAGACAGGCATTTTAGCCAAAGTGTCACTGCATTTTTCATAAATTTTCTCATTCGTGTAATAAGAACTTGTTGAAAAAATACATTAAGTCAGGCACACAGCTAGGCACAAGGGTTTCAAATTTAGATTTAGCAGTCCCAGTTTTCAAGGAGCTCCCAGCCTGATGGAACGACTATTTCTATTTACTCTAACTCTGTAATATTAATTAAAAATATGTAATTATGTATCATCAAAACCATAGCCTTTTCAAAGATAATAAAGTCACAGAAAATAGATACAAATGAGGGACAAAATCTGAGTAATAAACCTTAAATCTGGAGAGTGTTTTATTGAAACAAGAAAGCTCCTGGGATTCTTAGATGGTGGCAGATTGAGTGGAGGCTCCACTGGCATTCTCCCAGGAACAAACTGGAATTACAACTAAAATACGGAAAAAACACCTTAAAACACCAACTGAAGACAGGCTGGAGATCACCCTCACAACCAAGGACCTAAAGTGGAGACTTCACAGTGGCTGGTAGGATGTGCCAAGGTGCAATAGGGCCGGCCAGGCTCCCACAGGCAGCAGCTGAAGGTCCAGAGGGAGATCTCAGCCATGGAGGTTCCCATTGGGAGCTCTGGGGCCTAAACCCCAAGCTGGGCTTCCCAGCCCAGGGCTGAGAAAAGTGCCCACATAAGACCCAGCTGTGAAAAGCATCAGGGTTTCTGTCTGCCAGGGAGAAATGCCTGCAAATTCAGGCACCTCTTAAAGGACCAATGCACAAAACTTTATGTGCAGCCACTCACCTTGGGCTCTGGCGGAGGGAGGGCAGAGTGGACTAGAGTTGTATGAGGAGAATCTAGGGATGCTAGCTCAGGGGATAGAGCTCAGAGGGCAACCATCTGGATTCATGTGCTGAGTCATTCCCTCATACTGCAGAGGACATCTTTCTCAGGCAGACCTTTGCCAGCCAGGCAGCTGTTGTCTGGGGGGAAATAATTGCCCCATCTTTTGGAAAACCTCTCGCCCCACCCTGTGGTGTTTACGCCTTGCTGTGGTATACAACCTGAGGCTCATTAAGAGACTAAGAATAGCCCAGCAGGGTATGGCTCAGAGGTTGAGCATCCACCTAGGATCTAGGAGATCGAGGTTCAATTCCTGGTAGGGGCACATACCCGGGTTTTGGGCTCAGTCCCAAGTCAGGGGTGTGAGGAAGGCAGCCGATCAATGACTCTCTCATCAATGATGTTTCTATCTCTCTCTCTCCCTTTCCCTTCCTCTCTCTGGGGTCAATGGAGATATATTTAAAGAGAGAGAGAGAGAGAGGGAGAGGGAGAGAGAGACTAAGAGTAACAATCAGCCTAGAGGCAGAGGCAGACTTCTGGGTGTTTTGATTCTTTGCATGATCTGTTTCTGGACCCCGGGGGTTGAAAAAGTAGACATTGGTGCACATCTTGGTCCTTTCCAAATGCACTCAGCCCCAGCAAAGGGAGCCAAATGCTTTAGATTGCTGATAACTACCAAGAGGGTACCCAAGTCCAGTCACAAACAGGATCTGAGATTAGCCTGCACCAGAGACCCTCCAAAAAACTCTGGGAATCCTAAAAGATCTACCTTATACATAGAAACAAACCCAAACAGGCAGTCAAAATGAAGAGACACACGCAAAAAAAACACAACAACAATAAGCTGCAAGTGAACGAACAAGAGAATTCAGAAGAACAGCTAAATGAAATGGAGATAAGAAATCTATAAGATATAGATTTCAGAATATTGATCATAAGGACACTCAACAGCATGAGAAAAGAAATGGAAACTATGAAGGAAATTAAGAATGATATAGTAGAAATAATAATAATAATAAAAAAAACATTGGGAGGAATAAATAGCAGATTAGGGGAAACTGAAGATTGGATCAGCGAATTAGAAGACAAGGTAGAAAAAATAACTCAATCAGAGAACCAAAAAGAATAAACTATTAAAAAAACAGGAGGACAGTCTAAGGGAGCTGTGGGACAACATGAAATGTAACAATATTCATATCATCGGAATACCAATAGGAGAAGAAAGTGACCAAGGGATAGAGAACCTGTTTGTGGAAATAATGGCAGAAAACGTCCCTAACCTGCTGAAGGAAAAAGTCACACAAGTTCAGGAGGCACAGAGAGTCCTAAGCAAGAACCCAAAGAGGCCCATGCACAGACACATCATAAACAAAATGCCAAAAATTCAAGCCAATCTTTTTTTTAAAAAATATATCTTTATTGATTTCAGTGAGAGGAATGGAAAAGGAGAGAGAGATAGAAACATCAATGATGAGAAAGTCATTGATCAGCTCCCTCCTGCATGTCCCCCACTGGGAATCGAGCCTGCAACCTGGACATGTGCCCTGACAGGGAATCAAACCTCAGTCTCCTGGATTCTAGGTCAGTGCTCAACCACTTTGCCATTCCTGGCTGGGCAAGACAGAGAGAATCTTAAATGCAGCAAGAGAAAAGCAATCTGTTACCTACAAAGGAGCTCCCATAAGGCTGTCAGATGATTTCTCATCAGAAACTCTACAGACCAGAATGGCATGAAGTATTCAAGGAAATCAAAAGCAAGGATCTGAAACCAAGACTACTCTTTCCAACAAGGCTATCATTCAAAATGGTGCAATAAAAGAGCTTCACAGTCAAAAAAAAAAAAAAAAAAAAAAAGGCTAAAGGAATTTGTCACCACCAAACCAGCACTGAAAGAAATTTATAGGGACTGCTATAATTAGAAGTAGAATGTTTGGTAAAGCTCCCTTGCGAATCTGTCAGGACCAGGGCTTTTGTTTGCTGGGGGTTTTCTTCATTACTGCTTTGATTTCATCAGTTGTTGTCCTTTTCAAGTTTTTTTTATTCTTCCTGATTCAGTTTTACACGGTCTCACTCATATGTGAAATCTAATGAACAAAATAATATGATGAACAAAATAGATCCAGAGACATAGAAGCACAGGCTGAGGGATCTCAGATGGAAGGTGGGGGTGGGGGAGAGGGTGGGGAGAGATTAATCAACGTATATGTTTGTATGCTTAACCTATGGACACAGACATTAGTGTGGTGAAGGCCTGGGGGTGGGGAAAACACGTGGGGTGGAGGGGATCAATGGTGGAAGAAGGGTACATCTGTAATACTTTCAACAATAAAGATAAATTTAAAATAAAATAAGGTTCCTAACAACTCAAGATATGTTTTTCATTGCTGTAGTGAAACATGAGGATTTGCTCTAATTTGAGAGCTAAGCTCTCTGTAATCATATGACCTCCTGTTAGTGTCCTTTTCTTCAGGTCTCCCTTGAGTACTTCAGAGAGTATTCATTAGCTCTGCATATATTAAAACGGAATTTTTATGATACTGAATATTCTACAGAGGTGAAATTTGTCTTTTCATTCTACATCATCTCTTTCCCCCTTAGTGCTGCCCCCATTTGTTTTCCACCAAGCTCTCCCATTTGATCCATGATATTATTTCCCAAGGTCCTCTATTCCTCTACATAGCTTATGTATGAGTGGTGGATTCAGATGGTCAGAACTTAAGAAACAAGGCAAAAGAGTATCATATTTTTTTCCAGTGGGGGTGGTGTGAGACTTTTAGCTTTGGGGTCAGATAGAGCTGACTTGTAACCCTGATTCTTTGCCTCCTTGCATAAATCATGTGGCTTCTTTGAGACAGAGCTGCTTGCAGGGTTGTCTTCAGAAGCAGTCAAAATAACATACATAAAGTCTTTACCTAATGTGAAAAGTTCAATAAATACCAGTAAATACCAGTATTTATAATCTGAAAAATTAAAGGTGGGACGGTGAGTTCTAAAGACCCAAGAGAGGCAGGCATCAGGTACATCCACATGAATGGCTATTTCAACAGGGAATTGAGCCTCTCTAAGAGTGAGTTTTTGCTGAAATAGAATTTTAAACAAGAGAGCTTCCAACCCTTTTGCTCAGAGTATGTGAAATTCACAGATTATGAAAGTTACAGTGGCATGCATTTTTTAACAAAGATAAGATTTTTTAAAATTATCTTGTTAGCCTAAAAGTTAGCCACTACACATTTTTATTGTTTTTTTTACCTCCACAACTGTGCAGGAAATTTTTATCTTGCCTTAATCAATTGCAAACTAGTGAAAGCTAGTATTTGGACCTCAGTTGTCACTAAAATAAAACTTGCAATATATAGTCCAGGACAAAGAGTTTTATAATCTTTTGAAAATTGTTTTATTGTTCTCTCTGTAATGACATTTCTAGGCAAGTTGAGGTGTTCCCTGGGATGAGCACCGTTTTTTGTTCTCATAACACCTGTCATGGGTATACAATCCAAAGCCCTACTTGATGGACTGCAAAAATTCCATTTCTGTAATTGCTTAAACAAACCAACTTTCCCTCAGTTTGTTTTAACACATGGCTTCTGAGTATCAGCATAGAATAGGTAAAATGAAGAGCTGAGTCAAATTTATTCATATCTGTCTTTTATTAGTTAACTTAAAAGTAAGTTGATTTGAAAGAATATATGCACCCTTATGTTCATTGCAGAATTATTTACAATAGCCAAGCTATGGAAGCAACTGAAGTGCTTATCAACAGACAAGTGGATAAAAAAGCTGTGGTACATGTACACAATGAAATATCACTCAGTCATAAAATAAGAACGAAATCTTAACATTTGTGAATTAAGAAGTACAAATCAGCAGATACAAAATAGTCATGGGGGTGTAAATTACAGCATAGGGAATATAGTCATTCATATTGTAATAACTGTGTATCATGCCAGGTGGGTTCTAGAAATCCTAGGGGAAACACTTTGTAAAGTATGATTGTCTAACAACTATGCTGTACACTTGAAACTAATACAAACTAATATTCCATGTAAATTATAATTGAAACAATTAAAAAAACTATTGAAAAAGCAAAAAAAGTAACAATGAAAGAGAGATTCAATAATTTACACATCACTCATATTGAGTTCAATGAGTCAGCTATCCAGGAAAAAGATTATGGTTTTAAAAAGTTTCTTTTTCTCATTATAAAAAAATCATTACACTCACTCTAAAATATAGACCAAAAAATAGAAAATTAAAACCTCTGTGAATATTTTAGTAAATGCTTTCTTGAGTTTTATATTCTTATCTATTTTTTCTATAATTGTAATTTAGTCTATGTTTATATTTTCAATTTATTTTTATATATTTTAAATCAATAAGATGTAAATTATTGGATATCCCCTTTAGTCAATGTTATTTTTTATCTTAAGATAATATAAGTACTTCTTAAATATTATTCAGATTTAGATGCCTTCATAATATGCCATCTGGTGATTCTAAGTTTATACAAAATTCTTTTTCTCTCTTTCCAAATTATGGAATCTTATCTCCAATTTTTAAATTATTGGACATTAAAAAATATTTCATTATATTTTAGATTGCTTACTTAGGGTAGATTTCCAAAATGTAATTTAGGTAAAAAGTTATGAAAACTTTTTACATTCTTCAATATTTATTGACATAGGTGTTTTTGTCTGTGTGTGTTTGTCTGTTTTTTTAAGTTTGGTGGATTTCATTTTGCTTTATCTGTGGGCAATGAAAAAGAATTGACTAAGTAAATAAGTAAACAAAGAGCAATATTAATTCAGTTTTGAGGAAAGGTCAACAAATTGCTTTAAATATTTATGAAAATGTCATGAGGTATTTTACATGAAAAGGAAAATGTGTTGACTAAGATTTTTGCTTTCACTAAGTGCAGTAAAGAGAAGTATCTGAATTTTACTTAAGATGGTGTACACTTTTAATCCTTCGAAGGCTTAAGTTTATGAGTGAAATTATTGGATGAAATGATAATAACAAACTTTGTGGCCCGGCCGGGAGTGGCTCAGCGGTTGAGCATCAACCTAGGATCCAGGCGATCCGGGTTCGATTCCCGGTCAGGGCACATGCCCGGGTTGCGGGCTCGATCAATGACTTTCTCACCATTGATGTTTCTACCTCTCTCTCTCCCTCTCCTGTCCTCTCTCTGAAATCAATAAAGATATATTTTAAAAATAAAAACTAAAAAAAAATAACAAACTTTGTGGACCAAGGTTAGAACACAGGGTAGGAGGCAACCCCTGCCTCCTGCTGCTCGGGTGACCTGACCCACACGACGGTGGTGATGTGGTGGCATCAGCTGAAGGGGATCGGGGCTGTAGCAACCAACTTGGAATTTTACTAGTCGAAGTTGGGACTTGAAGATCCCAATCGACATGCTAAGAGAACTGTGATCTAGTCATTGTGACAAATCAATTCATTCACTTTAGTTGTATTTCTCAAGACATTTAAAAGCTATACACCTGATGTACTTAAAAAAGATCATTCAGTTATATTTTAAAATTAGGACTTGGGATAAGTAGGTAGCCATTGACTAATATAAAATAAAGGTATAACTGTATCTCATATCATATGCCAGAATAAATTCCACACAGAAAATGGGAGAGCTCTTTAATAATCTCAGAATAGGGAAGACCTTTAAAACTATAACACGAATCCAACAAGAAAAAGAAAACACAAAAATATCTCAGTGGTAAAAAGAAACAAAAACCAGAAAAAGAAAATCAAAAGTCAATAAATAATAGCAAAAAAAAAAAAAAAAATAGTACGAAAATTAATATATTATAGACAACAAACTAAATATAAATTGATAAAAAATGGTAGAAAAATAGGCAAGAGGTGTGAGGAGATAGTTCCCAAAAAGATAAATAGAAATAAAAATATTTTAAATCTTATTTATATTAAGAGAAGTGTATACTAAAACTACTCAGAAATATAGTGCTTTTACATCTCAGACAGGCAAATTCCAAAAGCATGAACGTATTTGGTTGACAAGCCTTTGCAGAAGAGGCAGTCTCATAAATTGCTGGTAGAAGCTTAAATAAGCATAACTTTTATAGAGGATGATTTGGCAGTGCTTACTTATCAAAATTGCAGCCATGAAAACCTCTGACCACCAATTTCTCATCTAAAAATGCATACTACAGAAATTCTTGCACACATAAAAATGACCTCTACATATAAAGTGTTTTAGAGTTTTATGTGTCAGGTATAGACAGGAAGCCCAAAGATATATCAGTAGGAAGCTGGTTAAAAATATGTCATATAAATTATTTGGTTAATCTCTCCCCCCCACCCCCCCACCCACTCACCCCCATTTCCCCTCTGAGATGCCTCAGTCTGCTCCATGCTTCTGAGTCACTGAATCTATTTTGTTCATCGGTTTATTATATTCTTTAGATTCCACATGTAAGTGAGAGGATGTGATACTTTACTTGTCTTTCTCTGACTGGCTTATTTCACACAATAAAGATAAATTAAAAAAAATAAAAACAAAAACAAAATACAACAAAGTACTTTGTAGGAAAAAGAATGCCATATATAATTTAATGGAATGCTATAGAGCTATAAAAATGAGAAAGTTTTGTTTTGTTTTTTACTTTTTGATATTTTAAATTATGCTGATATAAGAAACTACCAGGAGATATTAAATGAAAATGAAAAGGTACAGAAAAATGAACATTGCATTTCATCATTAGGGTAAAATTTAATGAGAGGAATAAAGAATACATATCTTTGCTTGCTTACATTTGCTTAAAATTTTCTTGATGGAGAAACATGACATTAGTAACCTTAATTACCTACAGGGGACATGGGCCGTACACAGGTGGAGGCAGGGATGAGAGGAAGATTCATTACTGTATCTAAAAAGACAAATAAGAAATAGTATCATTCTTACCTATTCATAATTAAATTTGTCTTTTGAAGCAGGAGTTATAGTGTAAAATATATTAAAATCCTTTCTATTAACCATTATTATTGGCTCTATTAAAGAACTCAGTACATCACTAAACCCCACCCAACGGCACATAGAACAGATAGCTGGATTAAAATTGTGTGATTCCTGTGCCCTTTTCTTGCTTGTTGTGATTTACAGTGGCTTCGAATCTTTGTTTTGGACTTATTACTAAGAAATCATGTTAAATGTCCTTTTCCTTTTTAAGAAAAAGCAATGAGGTACATATCAAATTCAAATTGAAAACTCTAATATTAACTTTATTAACCAGAACCAACAATTTATATAAGGCATACTCTTTCCCTCAACCAATTATTAGCTCCTTTTTCCTAAAATTTGTCTTCTTTTTGTTGCAAATATTTTTATTCTTTTTTATTGAGGTTTAATGGACATTCAATAAAATGCTAACATTTAAATTATACTGTTATGTGTTAACCTATATGCATACCCAGGAAATTGTCACACTAGTCAATATGCCTCTCCTTCCAGCACCTCACATATCCCCACTTAGTAATTTCAGCATTTTTGGAAGATTCCATAAGATTTCCTACAGTTCTGCTTCCTCCTTTCTCGTCTGGACAGCTCTTCTTCTTTGTCTGATTGCACCGGCTAGAACTTGCTGTACAGGTCGAGTAGACGTGGCAAGAGCAGTCATCTCTGACTTGCCCCTGGTCTTAGCAAGGAAACATTCATTTTTTTCACCATTAAGTGTGATGAAAGCTGTAGGTTTTTGTAGATGATCTTTATCAGGTTCAGCAAGTTTTTATTTTGTTTTGTTTTTTAATTAGGAGTTTGCTGATACACAATATCAGGAATCAATATTGAATTTCTGTTCAATGTTTTTTCTTGCTCTGTTGAGACAATTGTGTTTTATTGTTGCTCTTGACCAATCATTAGCTCTTGGATAAGTTTTACTTTTAAATAAAAGGGGTATGTGAGTATGTGTGCATGTGTGTGTGCGTGTGTGTTTGGGGGGGTTGTTTTTTGTTCTTATTTCTTAACTGCTGCAACTTTTCATTTACCTTCTCAGAAACCCTAGAACTCACCCAAGTCTTTCCATTATTACCCCATCTCCAATACCCAAGTGACATGGAGGCTACCCCGTCCTCCCTGTGCCCTGTGTGCCTAAGCCCCTTTGTCCTCGAGTACATGTAGGCCAATATTACTGCCAGTTTCCCTCTAATCAAATTTCATAGAGCAGCCAAGGTAACCTTTGCTAAATGTTAATCAGAGTTAGTAACCTATGATTAGTAATTCACCTAAGGCTCCCATTCCTCCAAGGTACAATAGGAGCTGTAAACTCCCACACACTAGGACAGTAGTCCTGAGTGATAAAACCAGACCTGTGTGATCATGACACTGGGCCATACGGGATCCCTTTGCCATGTTCCCAAAGCCTCCTCCAGCCCTGGCACCTGCTTCTCCTGACTGTGTAACCGTGTTCCTTGTCTGGTCTAACAAATCTCAGACCTGTCACTGCTCCATGAGGAGGCCTTCACAGCTCCCTACCCTGCATTGCCTTGGCTCCCTGCACTGACTTCTGTGCACCACAGGCACACTTTCTGTGGGTTTACTTATTGAAAGTCTCTGTAGTAGACCTTCCCAGAGGGCAGTGTGCCTTTTAATTCTGTGTCCCCTTCATTCCCTTCATGGGTTTATTTCAATACCACCTTACAGAAGGAAGGAAGAAGAAAGGGAGGAAGGGAGGAAGGGAGGGAGGGAGGGAGGAAGGCAGGAAGGCAGGAAGGCAGGAGGGAAGGAAGTCAGGAAGGAAGTTAGGAAGTTAGTTAGGAAGTTAGTAAGAAGGAAGGAAGGAAGGAAGGAAGGAAGGAAGGAAGGAAGGAAGGAAGGAAGGAAGGAAGGAAGGAAGGAAGGAAGAGAGGGAGGGAGGGAGGGAGGGAGGGAGGGAGGGAGGGAGGGAGGGAGGGAGGGAGGGAGGGAGGGAGGGAGGAAAATATGACAAATTTCTATGGCATGGCAAGGTGGAAAGGGCCAAATGGACCTGGACTGGATCCCTGGATGCACCTCTGGGGCATGCAAGCTTAACCTCACTGAGCCTCAGATTCCTCTTTTGTGAAATGCAGATAATAATTTTGCCTTAGAGGATTAAAAATGGAGGTTATAAAATTTCTACTTAAGTGCTGTTCATAGAGCAGGCAATTGAAAATAACAGCTAAATGATTAGTTCCTTTCCTATGGCTTTGCCTGCAGACTTACCTAGCTCACTGTGAGCTTATCCAGGTCACTCTCCTCTGAAGCACAAGACAAGGTTCACTTTCTCTAGTCAACAGCCATTCAAACAGAGAGAATGAGCATTATTTCTACATACCATGACCTCTATTTTCAGTATCATTCATGTAACCATTAGGATGAAGTTCCTTTATTATTGAATTGTTCAGGTCCTGAAAATATGTCATTTCGTGCCTAGGAAGGGGCAGGGTGTCTATCAATTGACCTAGAATTTGTTCCTGGAATTTGTGGGCAAAGTTTGTAATTCCTTCACAAGCCCAGCCGAGTTCTGGGCCTGCAGAGAGAGAACCATCTTTGCCTTTACAATAGAGAAAGCAGCCTTGCTTGTGGGCACTCTTGTGCTAAAGGCTGCCCTCAGGCACAGGTGCCATCCTGTCTTCCTCTCCCCTTCACAGATGACAGCAAAGCCCGGCCCAGCGGCGGCCCCCCGTCAGCCTCCCTGGGCAGCCTCCTGGACGACAGGCACTGGCACTCAGTCCTCATCGAGAGGGTGGGCAAGCTCGTGAACTTCACTGTGGATAAGTACACGCAGCACTTCCGGTCCAAGGGAGAGGCCGATGCCTTGGACATCGACTATGAGGTGAGTTGATATTCCCTACAGACCCCAGGTGCCTTGCTCAGGATCAGTATGAAAATCAGTAAACAGAAGAGCAAGAGAGAAAAATCATACCCTGGGGCTTATCTCCCCTTCCGCTGAAGCCCAGGCAGCCTACAGTGGAGAAGTCCTGGAGAGAGCATGGAGAAAAGGCCCTGGAAATAATGGCGGTAACCCACAGGCATCAGCTAATTGTGTGAAATTTCAAATCAGCAAGTCTCATTTGTACTTCTTTTTTCTTTTTTTTCCCCTGCTTGTAGCACCGTTTAACACTATTTAGTCTCTTGGTTAATTCAGTCACTCTTTTCAAAAATTAAATTCAATTAGCTGTGGTTACATATCAATTATACCTCAATAAAATAGAAATTATAAATACTCAAAGCAATCTAAAATATGCACTGTTGGCACTTGTCTTTACCATTCCTAAGCAAACTTTTGAGTAATACCCATGAACAGTTCTTTCTTTCTTATAGAAGAGGCACAATGCATCAATGCTACAAAACAAAGAAGGTTGTGCAAAGTTCTGCAAAATGGAAGCCAAAAATTAACCATCTTTGCCGTAGTTCAACTCAAAAAATATGTGTCGTGCCTCTACTGTATACCAGGCTCTGCTCTAGGCAATAAAATTAGAGATTACTGAGGCAGAGTTCAGTTGGAGAAGCTTACAGTCTAACAACCAGCAGACCTGGAATAGCTGGTGCAGAGCAAGGAGGTGAAAGCTATGGTGGAGAGCATTATTGCTCACTGTGGTTGGTGATTCCTGGGGAGAGGGCACTTAGCTCAAATTAAAAAGATGGCCACGGGCTTCCAGCAGGAGACACTGCTAAATCTCAAATGAAGTGTAGGTTTGGCACGATGAAGAAGGTTAGAAAGGTAGGTCAGGCCAGAGACCCCACTGCAGAGCACAGGGCATAGCTGTCACAGTCCATTCTTTATAGGGTTTTAAACAGTTGTGTTGGTGCCAGCTGCTACTGACTCATATGGGCGAACTGGAATTTCAGGAATTTTGTAAGCTGGCTGGTAAGCACAGCCATTATTAAAAATTAAGTTATATAAACTTAGAATTAAATGGAGTATTTTAAAAGGTAATACATTCATTGTTTCTTATTTTACTATATTACATCTATTTGTATCTTTCTACCACTCCATCTATCTATATGTACTCAAGGCTGTAACTGTGTGGTGGGAATGCATTCTATTGGGCTGTTACAGTACATTTCTTCCCAATCCCATGTTCAGTAACATTCCTATGACAGCTTGAAATCCACCATGGTGGAGATATTTTCACCAGGGATATTGGAAAATATTATAAATCACGTTTTGATTTGTTTTATTGATTGTCTAAACCACTAATGGACTAACTACAACCTGTAGGCCAAGTGTGACTTAAAGCCTGTCATCCTCCAACCTGTATGTTAAGAAAAAATTGTAAAGGGCTGTCAAATAAATTAAGAAATAAAAAAAGAATATGTGAAATAGACTGTATATGATTACAGATAAAAAAAGTTCAGTGAAAATTCAACAAAAGTATTCTATAATAAGTAATTGGTTATATGAAATTTACAATAAAAATTATTGTATATTATTTTTTTGTAAATTATGATTATACATTGTTTATAGCAGTAAAATAATCATATGTCTATTTACATGCACATAAGCACACACACATACATGTCTATGTGTTGGGGGAAGAACAGTGAATAGCCAGATATTAAATATCATTATCAACACACCACTTGAGGCAGGGGATAGAGTGAGATAAAACAAGAGTGAGGAAATAACCCAGATGATGAGTTATGTGAGCCATGTTAAGGAACTTAAACTATGGGGAGTGAGTGAATGCAGAAACTAAACCCAAGTTCAGTTTCCTGACACAACAAAAGTCCAACTCATGAATGAGACAGGTGCTGGTGAGAATGAAAGTGGTTTATTCAAGTGCCAGCAACTTGACAGCATGGGGAATCCTATCCTAAAGCCCATCCTAACAGCTCTGGTCAAGCCAGATAATTAATAGGGTAAAAGGGAAATGGGAGTTGGGTTGTGGGGAGCAGCAGGGGATTTTTCTGCAGACATGCAGCTTGACTTGGCTGGTCATCCTGTTCCTGATACTAATCTTGCTCTGCTATGGTTGGCTGGCGAGTCTGCACACCTGGTCGTTACTGAAAACAGGAACACTGTGCCCTGCCAAGAGACTTGAGCAAAGCTGTGTGATTTCACAAGTATATAAATTTCTACTTTATTGTTAGTTAACTTTTGCTAAGATTTCAAGGTTAGCTAGCTCTATGGTAGCATGAGGAGCCACAAAAGGATTTTTTTGCAGGATGGTGACATGACCAGTTTTATGTTTTAGAACAGTAATTCTGAATGTATGTTTCAGGAGCCAGCCCAATTAGCATCCCATGGAAATTAGTTAAAAATGAAAATACTTAGGCTCCACTTAAACTTACTGAATCAGAAACTCTAACAGAGGGGCTCAGAATCTGTTTTTAAAATCCTCCACGTGACTCTGATGCACCCTAACATTTGAGAACCGCTATTTTAGAGCAGTTACTCTGAAGCAGTTTTTCTGTAACTTAAACTTCTGGGTAGGTGGAAGGAGGGGGTTGCCGGACAGATGGTTGAAAACCCTGTTATGAGACAACTTCAATAATTAGTGGGATACAGAATAGAAGAGTAGGGGTGGAGATGAATAATTAAAAAAATAAAATCTGATGTATTTTTTTATTCAATCACTATCATGAGCTAAAAAAAGGTTTTCTCTTTTGATACTAATCTTAATTTAGAATATTGTGGATAAGATGTGACATTAATTAACTTCAAAAGAGAATTTGTCATTCTGACTCAGAATTCAAGATACTCAGTACATTTTTTTTAGTTGCTTATAACTAGAAGTCTATGGATATCAATCATTCTTATTTTTCAACTTTTTTCAGTGATTGAAAAAAAAGAATATGCACAATATTGAAATTATCTTAAAGCAAAAAGACATCTTTGATGAACCTGAGTACAATAAAAAACATAAAATTATTTCTAAGTCTCACTATTTCCCCATATACCTTACCCCTAATGGCATAAGATGATTGTAAAGTTCAGCTTGTTGCCTTCTTTCACATCTATTTTAAGATTATGCCTATCTGTCTGTGGTCTCCCATGCAGAGAATCTGTGAAATCACAGCAGAATGGCATTAAAGAGAATGTCAGCATTTAGGGAAAGAAATCCAATGAAGTCACTCAACTTATGAAATTGGAAGAGATTTGTTTTAGGAAATGCCTAAACTTCTTGGTACTTCATAAAACAGGGTTTCCTAGTAAAAAACATATCTCGCACTGTTCCTATGAAACAATTTCTGCTTCAAAAAATGAAAGCCCCTTCCAGAGTGTGCAGCCAGCTTACTCCAATAGTCCTGGAAGGAGACAGATCGACTGGAATGGCAACGTTGGGATGCAGGAGACTTGTATCAGGAGATATCAGGAAAACTCTGTAAAACTGGAGCTCTCCAGTTTGTGAAGTTCCACCACAAAGGCCATTGAAGAGGAAGAGCACAGGGCACAGAAGGCTGTGCTCTAATCACTTTACCATTAACTAGTTGTATAAATCTGGAAAATGAAAACTCTTAGCTTCTGTTACTCAGAAGGAATATTAGCACTCTTATTGGAAGGTATAGAACTGGCTAATATTTAAGTCTAAAGTCTATTTTTTAACAGTATTGCTCATTAATCAGAATCTTAGTGATTTATTTGATTTTTGCTATGGTCTCATATGTGCACATCTGAGCCCTGGACTCCATCAGCTGTAAGGCACACAAACAAGGGCTCAAAGAGTCTTTTGTCAAAAAAAAAAAAAAAAAAGAAAAGCAGAAACAATGTATCCCTTTGCTTCTCACTGGAATGTCATCCAGGTGAATCACTCAGCCACGCGGCTTTCTCCAGTGCTTCAGGAAGACTCCAGCAATTTGCTTCACTTCCAGCCTGGAGCAGAGGGCTTCAGAAAAGAGAGATTTTAGGGTTGTAGAGACTCAATTTCTCTGAGGTCCTCATAATCCCTAAGGTCTTTTCTTGTCAAGATTACTGTGATCCTATTTTGCATATCTGTCCTACAAGAAACAAAACTATTGAAAAATATTTTTTAAATATATGATTTATCTGTTCTATACTAAAAAGGCATTTTACAAAATAAAAAATAACATATTTTAATAAGACTTATTAGTAAAAAAAACCCCTAGATTAAATCAAACCATCTAAATATTTAAAAATTACATATGTGTGTATATATAATCTTCAAAAATGTTTTAAAGAAAATGTGAGATTTTTTTTTTGTTTTTCGTTTTTCACTGAAAATATTTTATTGGCCTTTTGGATAGAAATGAGAATTTATTTGCCAGGAAGGATGATCCCGTTATACTTCTGCTGGAACCAGATTTTGGCCTCCTCTTTGCTGATTCTGTATTTGTCCCTAATGCAGCCTGTCTTGCATTTCTTGTCTGCAATGCTGAAACCTGGCCTACCCAGCACCACATAGAAGTCCAGGCCATAGATACCAAGGCTTGGGTCATATTTGATCCCCAGATTAATGTGTTCCTAGATCCCAAAACCAAAGTTTCCAGTATCTGAGAAGTTATTTTTTTGTAATTCATACTCTTGAACCTTTAGACCTCTCTCCAAGATTTCTTCTGCCTTGGCCCCACAGACTATGCAGTGGACGGCAATTTTTTCATTTCTCCTGATGCCAAAGGATCTGACAGTGTATCTGGCTTTGGAGAACACATCTGTATCTCATCATGGCACAGGATCAAGGTGAAAAGGAGAGCCCCATGAGGGAACTCCACACCCACAAGCTCTGCCTCAACATCTCTGTGGGGGAAAGTGGAGACAAACTGACCGGGGAAGCCAAGGTCCTGGAGATAGAGTTTTTATAATTGAATATCATGGGAAGTCCTTCTAAGTATGATGTAAATTTCAAAAACCTGGAAATACTGTATATGAATAATTTTGTCCAAATAAAAATGCAAAAAATATATATTCACCTGACCTTTCACAAAAAAATGCATATATAATGATATCACCTCCAAAATAACTTGAAAACATACTTCAAATTTTAATTAATAAATAAAAACTTCTATAAATTATTTTTAAAAAGGTAATTGAACGGGTAAATAGGTAAAGGATATGAATATATTAAAAATACAAATTATTCTCAAATATATGAAAAGATGCTCAACCTCACTCAAAAAGAGAAGTACAAATTAATGGTACAATAATACTTTTAATTTGGATTACAAAGACCAAAAGCTTTAGAACTTTGACCTGGAAATGAAGAAACAGAAGTATTTCATACATTGTTTGTGGGACTGTAATTAATACAATATCAAACAGAGGGCGATAGCTTTTAAAATTTGAAATATGCTCATTTCAACTCAACAATTCTGTTTCTAGGAATTTATCCTACAAGTATATGCAAGTGAATGCAATGGGCAATATTTTATGAATAATAGAAAATTAGAAATTCCCCAAAAGTCCACCAAAAGGGGGTTAATAAAAACTTATGGTAAGTCCATAGGGAAACAGGCCCTCCAGGGTGCCAAGTGAGCTCTGCTACCCACAGCAGCTGTGCAGCCGAGGCCCTGCCCGACAGTTGGGCTGGGTCTGGCAGGACACCTGGAGGTTGTCCTGGAACACAGGGAGAGGAGGCTGCAAGGAGCGGCCCCCAGTTCACCCCGGCAGGGCCCTGTTCCCGCCCCATGTGGGGCTGTCGTTGCAGTTTCTCATCGCCTCCTAGGTACCAATGAGGCCTTTCACCCTGTCCTCGGAGCCTGGAGGTGCACCACATAGAGCCGCTCACCTGTCTAGGCTCAGATGCCCAGAAGCCAAGGCTGCCGGAACTAGCGCTGTAGTCATATGATCTGTTTTGTTTTAGTTCTGTCTTGGTGTGTGGGGCAGGGCCATGGGCAGCTGCAATGCTTGGCCCCTCTTCCTTTGCTGTCTGTGTGAATCCAATCGACCTGAGCTGAAAAGCAGTTCCTTCTCCTTTACCCTCACCAGCCCATCAGACAGGCCTTGGACCTGGGCTCGCCTGTGCCCTGCGTGTGCTTGAAAACCCACGAGGAAGTATTACGCACCCGTGAAAAGCATGAGGCAATCCTACATGTTCTGATATGAACCATCTCCAATAGAAATTATTCAATGCAAAGAAACGTCAGGGTGCAGTGCATTGTAAACACCACCTGTGCTTCAAACACAGAAAAGGCTGTCTAGACTTGAGAGCACAGGGGCAGAAAAAAATATCTGGGGGGTGTAAAGAGATGGGGAAGGCGGATAGTGAGAGTGGGACCCACAGAGAAGTAAGCTAGACATTTGCATTTTATTGCTTTTTAACTTTTTGAATTTTGTATGACATGCAAAATAAAAGCATTTCAAGAAGAAACCAAGTCAAATAGAATATATGACTTAAAAGTTATTTCTTCTAACTTCCTAAAATTGCATCGTCTGATTTTTATTTAGTCTTTTCCAAAAGCACATCACTTTATGTTATTAATTCCTTATTTTTGATCATCTCCCTCATCATCTTTGCCCCAGATATAGGATTTAAGATAATAATAAGGGTGGAGATGTCCTTTTTTACTTTCACTTATTTCTATAAGATTGTGTCTAGTACAGAATAGACAATAAATATTTGTTAAGTAAATGAAGAAAGCTGCTTTTTGTGAATTATGAAAGGTAACAACTCATGCGTTGCTTCCCATAAGAAGCTCCTAACAGGTCTCAGGTGCTCAGAGGTCGCCCCTGGCTGCCACTCTTGCTTTAGTTGATGCCGCCTCTCCGAGAGCTCAGACACGACTGAAGGACTGACCAGACACAATGCAACCCTTTATTTGGTGTTTGAAACAACTACCGATCACTAGAGAAACTGTTTTCCAAATCATGTGGTAGTATAGTTATTGACCCTTTTTTTCTTTGGAAAATATGTTGCAAAGCTAAGTAAAAGACCTACACAGAAGACAATAAATAGAAGAAAATAAAGTAAGGAATAAAATGAGCAGATTCAAAGTGGGAGTAATGAGAAAAAAATAAGAGAAAAAGTGTTCTTATTTTGAGTGGCACTTTATGATTTTGTTTAATCCCTTACACAGTCATGTGAGGGACTTTATTATGCTCTATATCACATGCATAAAACCAAGACCAGAGAGACTGATGAATCCCCATCCCTGTTCCCCAACAGCCAGAGTAACAACCACAGGTCCCTGTAGCCATTGGACCGGAGGTCTTTCTAGTCACCAGGCTTTTCTCTGAAGGAGAGTTAATCCTGTAAGATATCACTGACCCGCAGCCGGGCCCCTCCTCCGGCCCCCGCTGGCCAGTCCCCCGCAGGCTCGGCTCTGAGACAGGGCGCCCTGAAGGCAGCTCCGCTGGGGGAACAGGGGCCTGCTGGGGGCCAGGGGGTGAGAGCCCCAAACCCTGGGCCCCACCCCAGGCACGTCAGGGTTAATTATATATTTCACAGGTTTTTTTAAAATAATGTTTTCATTACAAAAGGAATTTGTAGCAATCCACTAATGTAATTCACCGCGCCAGCAGACTGAACGTGGACTACCCGCTGCTCTGGCGCACGGACTTCTGGAAAGGCAACGGATAAGACTAAGCATTTAATTCTAATTTCAAACTGACAATAGCTTAGCAAATAAATGATTTATGTGTAAATGGTGGTAGGAGACCTATTTAATGTGATGTGCAGTTAGAGTCAGTATTATATGTTCTTGGAAACTATATAAAAATAAACTCCATTTTGAAAGTTATATACATTGATTTTTATTTAATATTGCTTAAAAATTTTAACTAGATTTTAGAAAGTTTTGACGAAGTCAAGGAAATAAACAAAAATGTATAAAAGTTGAGAATACAAAGTAAAATGTTTTAAATATGTCATATGATAATCTCAAAAATTCAACGGAATTAGCTAAAAGTATTTAATATAAAAGTAGATAAACCAATAAAATTGGAAATTCATAAAATTATATGATAAAATGTTTAATGAATTAAAAAATTCACAATGAAAATTTTCTAAAGAATAAAATTCACAAGAATTAATTTAATGATAAATATGTGAAGTAGGGAAAGAAAATGTTAACTGTAGGTACAGGGCCTTACCAAAATATTTTGAAAATAGAAAACACACTGGGTTCTTGGAGAGGAATATGAAACATATTTAAAATACCCATTAATCTCCAAGTAAGTGTGTTGATGAATATAATAAATTTTCAATCAAAATTTCAACAGTCTATTTAAATAAAACTATCCTGAAATGAGACTTTAAAATAAAATGAGTAAGTATATCAAATAATTATCTTAACAGAGTAAAGCAATTTTAATTAAAAATGAGCAGGAGATAAATAACCCTTATTATATATTTCATGTATAAAGAAACAATCTTTTAAAAAATAATGTGGAGCTTATGGGGAAAATAGACGTCTAGCAGTAGCCTTTGGTATATCAGTTAGCTATTCAGCTAAAGAGAGGCAACCTGATTGGAAAATGCACCCTCCCGAAACACACCCAAGCATTAGGTAGTTTAAATACATGATGAAGTCACATGTCAAATCAATGAGGAAAAATGGGTTTCTCATCAAATGGTGCAAAGAGAAATGTAATTATAGAAATTAACGTGATTTTTTTGCATAACAGGAAGCATATTCATAAGAGGTCAGGTTTGGTTTTTTTTGTTGTTTTTTTAATGGATTTTATTTATAACTGTATAAAGCACTTTTAAAAAAAAATAGATAAAATTTAGTAAGAACATTATAAAGATGTCCCCGTTAGCTCACAGGTTTTTTAAAAATAATATTTTCATTACAAAAGGAATTTGTAGCAATTTTTGCTGGAAAGGAAAGTGGCAAAGAACACTAGTGTCCCATATCCTTTCCAGAGAAAATTACTATTAAGTTTCTGTGTTTCCTCCAATTCGTATTGTAAGAACAGTTTCTTATTGTTGACCTCATACCTTACATCTGTGACTCTTGCATTTTTAAATAAACATTAGTCTCACTTCCCATTTTAGCACATGTTTAATACTATTGGCAACTAAGTGGGATTCCATTATATTGATTCTTATTGACTTTCTTTAAAAAGCTGCATGGGTGCCCGGCCAGGCATGGCTCAGCGGTTGAGCATCTACCTGGGATCCAGGAGAACATGGTTCGGTTCCTGGTCAGGGCAGGTCCCGGGTTGTGGGCTTGATCCCAGGTGGGGGCCTGCAGGAGGCAGCCAGTCAATGATTCTCTCATCATTGATGTTTCTATCTCTCTCTCCCTCTCCTTTCCTCTTTCTGAAATCAATAAAGATATGTTTGAGAGGGGAGAAAAAGAAGAAGGAAAAAAAAAACTTTGTATGGGCTATTTGAGATGTCCTGATTTTCATCTTTACAGAACATAATTTGTGAACAGTTGTGCACATAAGGTTTTTGGTATAAATGCAGGCTTAACACTAGGTCTCTCTCTAGCTGAATGGAGGACTATTTGGTTGGTCCCTTGGCTTCAGTTTGGCCACATTCTCTGAGAAGTTTGCATCAGAGAGAAATATAAAATTGTTGATTTTCTTTCATTTTTTCCCTCCTTCCCTAAATTGCTGTTTTATTTAGTATTAAAAAAGGTAGAGAAAGGAAGTAAATTGTTTTGTAAAGTGAGCTCTTTAAAAGCAATCAATTATAGTTATTTTTATGTGGACTGATCAGTATCCTTTAAAATGTAATCAAGTGGCAGCTGTAATTACCTAAGCCACTTGGCTCAAGCAGACAGCTAAATCTACTGAAACTCACTTTCCTTTCCTGTTCCTTCAGAGCTTGTAAGTAAGGTGTTCTCTTTTGTTTTCTTTTGTGTTTTTTTCTCCTCATAAAGCTTAGTTTTGGAGGAATTCCAGTTCCAGGCAAACCTGGGACCTTTTTAAGGAAAAACTTCCAGGGATGCATGGAAAACCTCTACTACAACGGAATCAACATAATTGACCTGGCTAAGAGGCGAAAGCACCAGATTTACACCGTGGTAAGTCGGCATCCTTTCAGCTTGCTGGTTTCTAACCCTTTACACCCTCGGCACCTCTCCATCATAGGCTTATAGTTCCCTTTCGGGGGTCCCACCCGCCTCCCATGGAGACCAGGGAGGGTGCAGGGACTGGGTCAGTGTGAATTGTGTTATTGGGAGAAACAAATGCATTAGAGGCGCCTGGAGAATTTCCTGTTCCTGGCTGAGGGCTGGGTGGCAGCTGTGGGTAAGCTTCACACTCCACACGGGGCTAACATGATTCTCTTTATTACCTCTGGGAAATGAAACAATAGAAGGAGAGATTCTATTAAATTCTTATTGTTGATACTTAAAATAGGGCATTTTGAATGAGAGGTTAAACTTTTGGTGTTTTTGAGATTCCCATTCAGCATTCATCATGCTGGCAAGTGAAACAATTTTTAATTACTGAATATTTGTCTTCTCCAATAGATGTGAGTTTCACAAGGGCCAAGGCTGTTGTTTTCTTTGTCACTAGCGCATTCACAATGCCCAGCAGGGTGTCTTGCACATGATCTGTGCTCACTAATGCCATTTCCAGTTCTAACTGTGGATTTGTCTATCTCTCCTTCCAGGTCCGTCGGTTTTTGGGTCATATATTTTAGAGCTCTGTGGTGTGGTACATGCACAGTAAAGATTGTGTCTTCCTATGGAATGGCCATTTTATCAGTACATAATGTTATTTTCTGTCTATGAAAGCTTTCTTTCCTTATTATCACTGGACTGTAGCAAAAGTCCTGTATCTCTGCAAAGTCACCTCCAGTACCATCCCCACAGGGAGTGGGTGGGTTCCTCATTACTGCCAAGTTGGGTAGAAGTCCAGGCTCCAGGCTCCACGGGATGTGTGGTCGCCACTGAAACTACAGGGAGAGGCTTCCCACGTTCTGGCAAAGATTAAAATCCAGGCTCCCTACTTAGTCTTCTCTGGCACCTGGCTGGGAGCTTTGGGCACCTTGTCACAACATGGCTGGACAGCAGCGGGCCACAGCTGTTGCCATGGAGCTTGGCTGGCTTAGAGCAGTTACTGTGTGGAGGTGTTCTGATTTACTGTGCTTCCTTTACTGGTCCTTTGATTACACAGAACAGATTTCTCATGCGCATTTTTTTCTGCACCAATTGGTCTCTCTTGGTGCTAGCTTCTTCAGCAGCAAGTTTAGACTATATAAGGCCAAATGAAAATCTAGGGAACTCACCACTGCTGTTCTTTGGGTCTCAAAATCCTTATACATGCTGTTCTTTTTCTCTCCACCATTCTGATTCTTATTAGGTTTATTTTACACATAATCTTTAGGGCTTTTAAGTTGTACTTTGTGGTAGAAATAAAGAAAATCACACTATTTCATCTTCCCAGAAGCAGAATTCCCTAAAACAGACATGCATTTAAAACCCATGACAAGACTGGGCCATCCTATCATGGACAGGAAAACCCTGATTCTCTTTGCAATCTGGCCACTGGCAGTCTGATCAAACTAAGATTTAAATGACCTGTATGTTTATTTTGTCTATTGATAAGTATAAACTATAATGGATATTTTCTATTTGGGGGTTTCATAATTTAGCACATTTTTAAAGTGGCCCAGTGGATTCCAGGGTGTGAGGCAGGGTTGCTCAAGGGAACTCACACTTGGGTTAAAGTTCGTCAGCATTTTAGAAGGTTTGTGCTAAATGTCTGACTGTTAGTTCTGAAGAGTAGCAATGATGCTGAGAGGGTTTAGTTGCCTGACTGTGGCTCTAGGGGATACACTGACTGGCTCATCCCTTGACTCATGACAACTCTCCCACCACATGTGCTTAGGTGCCCATCTCCTGATCAAGCTAAGAGCTAGCTTGGTAATGACACTTCTCTTCAGTCTAAGTCAGGAAACTGGGCCACGCAGAGCAGGCCCATCCATTCCCCAGTGTTATTCCTAGGAGATATTTCATAATGTACCAGTTTCATGGACTTTCACCTGCCGATGCAGTGGATCACTCACGGCTAGGAGTGCAGCTTAGATTAACGTCATGACCATCAGCGCCCTGGAGAGGCCAGGCAGTGCTGCTGGCCACTGTGCTAGGAGGTGGCAAAGCAATTGGGAAAACAAGGCGCTGAGCAAACATCGCTCACTTTCACTGCTTTCACTGGGCTCCTCCTCAAAAGCATGAGAGCCTGAGCCTCAGATTTAAATCAGATCCTACGGCAACGTTCAGGACAGAAATCTCATGCATATCATGCGTTAGGAAATATTTTAATGATGAGATATAGTAGATAAGTCGCTGAGTGTGCAATGCAGAAAAGGGGAAATAAGGGAAGACAAGGGAAAACATAAATTTCTAAATATTGGCAGACTCATCATCTCCTTTTCTGAGAGAACCATTAATTAAAAATGTAATAAATGTTTTGTTGAGTTTAAACTACTGTAGCACTTGCCGAGTTTCCTGAAACTTTGCCAGCACGCTTTATTCCTCAGGGCCTAATTGGCCGCATTGTTAACATGAAGCACGAAGAACCCATTTAGCACTAATGTACTTGGAAAAAAATCCCAAGAAAATTGTTTCACTTTATAGGTAGACAACCTTTTGTTTTAACCTTGACAATTTAAAGGGAAAAAAAACATTATTTTTCTTACAAATTGCTTTCATCACCTTGCTTAAGTGAGAATTCATATCACACACACACACACACACACACACACACACACACACACACACACACATATATACCCAGTCTTTTTTCCCCCTTTAGAATTCCATGGAGGAAGGAACGGTTTTCACTCTTAATTACAATTACAAAGTCTTTTATTCCCCTAGTCTGGCATAAAGCTTCCCCAAGACATAGTATCAGCCACCAAGACAGCTTCGCTGCCAGTCACGAAGTCGCTCTTTGCTAAGTGAGGGCCTTTAAAAGGGTGCTGCCAGGGCCCTTTTCCAGTGCTCACAGACTCTCTCCCAGTTACCGAGTCCTGGGGTTTCAGAGTTTAACGGAGGACTCGAGAGCCAACAGATCAGGCTGTGAGTGTATGGTAATGCCCATAAATTACAAAATATGATTTGAGGCTCAAGGGAGCATGGCCTGGGCTTGGTCCAGCACCAGCTTCTCCAGCAGGCTGCACTCAGCAGCATCCCCACAGCAATTTGTCATTCCTTTCTTGTGGGACCTGCCCACTCCCTGGAGACTGAACAGCTGCTCTATGGGGATAATTGGATTTAGTCTTTATAGCTTTATTTGACTATAAGATGATCCTCCGCATCCGGAAATGCAGTAAAACTAACAGCTTAAAATAGACATAAAAATACCCCACTGTTCTTCCTGAAATCTTTCATCCTATGCTAATACACCACAATATAATAAACACTCAGGAAGTGAATGGCCCATTGAAGTGTGTGTACAGTACCTGTAATGTGTATTATTATATAAATAGGAAATAGATTGCCCTGCTAGTTTCCTGAAAATGATTAATTTCATACCTTCCACTTCATACTAAGTGATCCTTTCTCTGAGCTCTCCTTTCTGATTGTTGCTCACCTGTCCTAGAGGCAAAGAGAGTAATATGATTGTCTAGGAGTTGCTGGGGTCTCACCAATTTATTTTACTGTAAAATGATTTTTTTATTTAAAAGAAGAGCATAATAAAAGTACTCATGTTAATGTATTTTGTCTTCAATAAAAGGGAAGAAAAAATAAAATAGTTAATAGCAGGACTATGGCTACAAATTGGCTTTGGAGCTAACTGATCCTGTCAATTCACTTCTGTGCCTTTGTCTCCAAATAGTGGAAATCAGGAACCTGGATGGGCCATGGCCAATACTGAGCATTTACAGATACCCACATCATTATGGCCAAAATTGCTAAATAGTTGCAAAATGAGTTTCCACTCAGTTAGGGGGAAGCCGCATAGTCTCCTCAACCCACTGCTCCCGGCGGCACCGGTGCAGCAGGATGGTGGGTGAACAGCTTAGGTTCCTAGTCCCCAATCCAGGCTCTCTCAGTGATGGAGCCTCTGGCACGTTACCAAACTTCAGTGCCCTCATATGTAACCTGGGAACATCTTAATATCCACTTCAAAGTGTTATTGTGAGGATTACATATCTTAAGTTATATAAAATAAAATTAAATACGTAAGCGGAGACAGTTATAATATCAAACTCAAAGTGCTATTGTCAAGAGTAACTGTGTATTTTGCACAATACAAGGTCCACAGTAAGCACTCAGAAAGTTGGAGCTATTATTAAGTAAAATTTATACTCGTCATTTGACTTAAGTTGCCATGCAAACTAGTATTTATTTGTCATCTTAGATAGATAATTAATGGATCACATACAGTGTTTGCATTCTATGATCCTAACAATAATAAAAGTAGATCAAAGAGAGCTCCTGCTCTACCTCCTGAGTGTGAAGATGAGTTTACTCCAAAACTGTATGAATTATGAAGTGGGCTTTGGATAAAGATATTACAGACTTATCCATCTCATTCATTTGAGGAAATTAATGGCCAGTTCTAGACTAGATTTGGTTAAGTGATGTACCCCTTTAAAACAAAGCCTTTAGAAAAGCTGTGGGCGGGTATAACAGGCATTCTGAGAAACAGTGTGTGCGGGAAGGGGCGAAGTTTATCATCTTCTGTCTACATCTGGCTGTCATTCACCTCACTGGAGCATGGTTGTTTATTTCTTGTAGCTTTGAAGCCAAGAAAATGCACCCAGAGATAAGTATAAGTCTACAAATGACATCAGACACACATTCATATCTGAATTCACACACACGCACACACACACGCACGCACACACAGTGGCCTGGCAATCTTTGTCTTATCTTCCTGTGACCCAGAAGCTCATGAACGTTGCTCAGAGAAAACTCCCTGGTGTCTAGTGAAGCCTGTAATCTCTTCTGCTTGTCCCTGGGATCATGTTTCATCCCGCTAGTGGCTCTGTGATAGATTACACTTTGCTTGATGGGAGACATCATCTGAAAAAGCACTGACACATCAGGTCTTTTCCTAACACTCCCACTGCCTTCCACTGCCATTGGCCAGCCTGACATTCACATCACCTGCTTCTGGATCTTATGCTCCTCACACCTGGAAATATTACTTCCAAGTTATTAGCATCCAGAGAAGTGACTTCCTTCCTTTCTTTGAGGAAATTGAAATCGTTTCAAGGTCATATGAGAAATAATGTGACTGAAAATTTAAAAAATAAAATAACTGATTTAAATGGTCATCCTCTGTGAAAATTCTCCTACCTTAAATCAGTGCTATGACTTTCTTTTTGAAGGTGACCAGTTTCATTAGCTCATATAAGGAAATCATTACTTGAAGTTATTAGAAACCTAGTTTAGAATGTTGAATATATATATATATATATATATATATATATATATATATTTTTTTTTTTTCCTTGATTAAAAATTTGGACTATACAGAATGCCCAACCAGCCAGAGAGGAAAACACTGTTCTCGTGTATATGTATTTTATTTTCATATTTTAAATATTTATTTTATATAGCATGGACATATTTTATTGACAACTTTATATCTTGCTTTTCATGTTTATTTTACTTAAATATTATATGTCTTCAATTTTTTTACTAAAATTATTTAATATCTTTATAAGCATCAAAACATCATTTAAATGTTAAAGAAATTCATTATAGTTTATTTAAGATTCTACCATGTTAAAATTTAGGTTGTTTGAATTTTTACTGCCAAAAATAATAGTGAGATTACAAATGTAATGCAAATATAAATTTGTGACTCAATCCATATTGTTGAAAGTCTTTACCAATTTCCATATCCACTCACAGTGTACAGAGGAGCAAGACTCTCCTGCCAGTTTCACCTCATGCTTTCTGGCTCCTTGAATATTCAAATCATTTTTAAAAGTATGGGGCTAAATGAAAGTTGAAATCAACTCAGTTTCTTTTATGCAAAACTTTCAGCTAATGAGCTGAGCATGTTCTTTTTATGTGTTTGTCCCCCCCCACCCTCCAATAGTAATAGCAATGATAGTCCCTTCATTTGGAGACACCTTGTTTCAGAGAATGGTCTTAAAGACAATGTCAGTGTTAATGCCACAGGGCATGAGAGGGATGACAGATGGACCTGCGTTTGTATTAGTTCTTCTGACCCTGAAACATCTGTGAGAAGCAGACAGGAGCAGGCATTATCATCTACGCTTTACACTAATGGTACTAATGCTCAGGAGTAGGCAAAGTCAGCAATACAGAGTCAACTACTGTGTCATTCACAGCCTTCTCCCTCGTCTTCTGGAAAGCACTATCAGCTGTTATTCATTTTTACTATCCATCTCTTCTTCCCAGGGCCCTAAATGACTTTCATGTCAAAGTGAAGAAAAAATATAGGGCTGGACAGATCATGAATAGTGCCTCTTACCTGGGATTTGAAGACCAATGAGGTGTTGCAGAAATTGGCCCTACGTAGTTTATTAATTGTCAAATAATTTTCTCTTGGGTGTCTCTGCAATGTAAGAGATTAGGGGCAAAATCCTTGCCTTTGGCAAGAGAAAGAAAGGTGGCAGGGGAGGGTGGAGTGTCTGGAGAGAGCCAAATCCCCTTGTACCTAGATGGCTGTGACCTTGGCAGGAGCTCCTAACTGGTCCCATAGCCCTCAGTATGTCCAGCCCCCAGCACCTGGCTGCCAGGCTCTTCCTTCTAGGTTTAAGGAGATGGATGGGAGTCTTGCATAGGGATTAAGGGCTTCCTCAGAAACTCAGCCATCTGTCACCAATGGCTCTTGTATTTCTATAAGGTGAATAGAAACTTTTGTGCTTGGGTTTTGAATCCATCATCCGTTCTTCCAATATATAAAAGTTTATTTTCCACAGTTTCTCATCAGTGCTGCTTCTTTTCCAGCCAGACAGAGACTTGTCACTCTTCCTGGAACTCACTAAATGCAAATCCTCCTCGAGGCCTCTTATCCTGTGCTCCTCCCATACTAGTTAGGATGCCTTTCTCCATCTTTTTCCATGATGCAGCCCCAAACTAGCCATCCCTCTTGAGGATGACAAGTACGGTTAGCACCCTATACTCAAAATACTTATCTGATTCTCAGAGGTAGAGTAGGGCTCTGGAGCCCCCGAGCTGTGTCAACCATGGAACCTTGAGTTTTGCCCTGTGGGGAGGCTCAGGGGGTAACTGCAAGCCAGGCAGGCAAACCTAGGTTTCAGCGAGCTACATAGGGGCTTTGGGACAGTGGCTATATAGCAAACAATTGGGAAGTTTCAAAATTATAAAAATGGAACCAAGGTTAGGGTGTACTAGTGTGAACCTTCCACTTTCTACCTTTAGTGTGTCAACTCCATTGGGTTGTCTGTGCTAAGAAGAGGCATGGGGCCAAGTGCAGGATGGATAAATGTAAGCACTACGATCCAGGAGCAGAACCCACCATAGGCTTGGGAAAGTAGAGGTGTCCAGGGGCTACATTGCTGGCCGTGCCTAATGCCTCTCAGATGTGCCTTCTCCTCAGAACCTCCCTCAAGCTCTCAGATCCGTTATGCGTTCCTTGCTGTGTACCTCACACACAGTATGATGCAACTTAGTGCTTGATTCTTTACCGTCATCATCATCATCATCATCATCATTGAAATATAGCTTTTGAGTGCCTACTGTGGTCACAGCTAATTATCCTTGCCTCTAATGAGTGGGGAATGTTACACCTCTCTCTGCTCCAGCATCCACACGCCATTTCAAAATTCAGAGTTCAACGCTGATGCTCTTACCTTGGCCATCTCCTTGCACTTGCTTTCTGCTCCCCTGCCCATCAAACATTTGATGGCCACCCCTCTTCTCATCTCACTCGCCTCTATGGTTAGGCATTCACTTTTTGCTTGCTTCACCACCTTAATTACTCTCAACAAATAACTCTGTTTTTCCATTTGGTGTTCCAACTTTCTGCTTCCTTGCTCTGACTACACCTCATGTCCTCCAGCCCATAAGGCTAACAGTGCTTCCAAATATCACACACCAACCAATGCTCACTGTTGCCAAAATTCAAAGACAGCTTACAAGAGATTATAAGGAGAAATCACAGGGCTAGTAGTCAAGAAAGACCTAATGAAAGTGTAGGAACTTGACATGAACATTGAAAAGTGACATCTTTTAGATGCCTTCAAGGTGATAGGAGTACAGTCCAAGTAGGGGAATGGTCTATGCAAAAGCCCAAGTTGGGGACCTAAGTATTTCCGGGAAACAGTATGTTTTATTCTAGTCTAGTTGTTTGCAAGTGTTTTTCCTATCATTCTTAGTATTTTGTAGGCTTCGCAAAATAAACAGTTTTCTTTGTCACTCAGAGTTGAATATGTGACAGGAGCTTTATAGATAAAGGCACTACATGTTGAGAAAAAGTATGACCTTCGAAGCCAGTAAGATTAAATCTCAGAACTACTGCATAATAACTATAGAATCTGGATATTATAGTCACTCCTGAGATATTATAGGCATTGAATCATTAATAGTTAATAATAGTGTCACAGTTATATTTATTGCCCCACTTTGCTCATTTCTTATTGTATGTTCCCCACAAAGAGATAGTTCTATGATTGTGTCCATCCTGTTCTGTAAATAGCCTCTACAAGTACTATGCTAAAGACTTGAGATCAGTGATTATTAATATGTTAAGGGACACCTACCCCTATAAGAATATAATGAAAACTATGAGCTCATTGTATTTTGAATAGCACTTCGGGAGCACAGAGATGCCCTGAAGCCTATCCATGCACAACAGTCAAGAGCTCCAAGTTAAATTTTAAATTAAGAGAATGGTAGATAATATTAAAGCTTTTCTCCAGTTCTACAAATCCCTAATCATCTTATATAAGTGTTCCTTGTTCAATCACCAGGGATCTGAATAAGTAGGGACTTCACCCTGGATCAGTCCCATGTGGGATTGCTGGGATAGCTTCTCAGAAATTCTCATCTTCTTTCACAAGATTAGAAGATATCTCTATCTGCCAAGGTCCAGGTTATTTGAAAAGGAAAATTTTAATATAAAAATTGTTAGCTAGTAGAAGATGGTTAACTACTAAAATGTTGTTTAAGAGGGAAATAGCAATTACAAAAAGTTAGATACTTCCTCTAGGCTACGAGGGAGTGGATAGTGAAGAAACAAGGGGCTAAGAGAGCTCTCCCTGCCCACCTCCCAGGCTGAGATTCGGGGGAGCCATGAGGTTGCCAGGGGAATCATGCAGCCCGCAGAGAGCAGAGATCCTTGCCAGCAAGCGTGGGTCTGAGCTGCCTGTGGAAGCTCACAAATGGGGAGTGCGGGCTGAGTCCACAGCTGGAGCTCAACTGTGCAGAGCCACTGGGCTCCCACTGACAAACAATCATGGAGGAAAAGAACCGGGAGGGAAGTGTCTTCCAAAGGCTATTCCCCGGGGTGCCCCTCTAGTGCCTTCTACTTTCAGAGCCTAACTTTTGGCAAGGGAACAAAAGATAAATGTTTAAGGGGTCCAACTCCCGTAGCAACAGCAGGACGGAGAGAGTGGCATTGGAGCTGAGACTTGGAAATGGGTAATTGGGACATTAGTTTTTTCCTTTTAAAAATACAGATTAAAAATTAGATGCCCTGGACATCTACAAAAGAGGTTGGGAAGACAACAGGAGGCACACGCATGTTCATGACTTACTGTCGCCTGCCATAGCCTTGGACAATAATGGCATGTCTCACAAGTGTGTGGACACAGAATCTCACACACAGGTCCGGGCTCATGTGAGGGGTAAAATATCAATTATTTAGCTTGGTCATTACATATATGCTTAATAGTGACACTACATTCACTTTCTTTTATGGATCCATGTAATTTGTTACATGAGAAAGAATTTCTCATCCTCAAAAAGATTAGGGCCTCTGTAGGTAGACATGCATTAGAAGTACCCACACAGTTTACCACGCTACATAAATTGTGCCAAATGTACATATGCCACAGTTCCCACAAAGCTTCTCAGATTGTACCAAAAGATTTTCTCATTCCACTTACTCTACTTACTCTCCCTCCTTTGAAATTGTTTTAATTTCCGGCTATATCTTTTTCATTTTCTCTAGTACCTTAGTTTAGCTCATCACTCCCTGCCTGTCATTCCTCAGGGTTGCCCACTCTTTCCCACGGTGACGGGAAGACCTGAAATTCCCCTACCTTCAGGCAAGAAAGTAAGCCCTTTGAAAGGCATTCATATCAGCCCTCATTGAATCAATGCAATCAATGTCTCATCTATTTAAAAGTAATGATAATTTAAAAATGCAAATGAAAAGATTGACTATGCCTTTGAGAAAGTAGCTGTGAGATCAGAGCGAGGCCGACAGGCCACATTCAGTCTCTGTTACATTTGGTGTGTCTGGTACACACCCCATGTTTGAACCGGTCTGGGGTGATGGAACACCTTAACCCCCAGATCTGCTGCAGGTCTGTGCCGCGTGGGGAAAGCCTGTAAGCACAGAGGCTGCGGGGCCCGTCCCAGACTGTGGGTCGTTCAGTGCCCACTTCCCCAGGTGAAGGGGCACAGACATCCCAGCAGACGCCCTCAGCTTCCGAGGCTGGCTTTGGTGTGTGTTCTCGCCCCACATGCGTGGACAAATAGAATCTTCATGCTGGAAACATATTAAACCCCTCTCCACATGCTGTTGGTAAACTGGGAAGCCTGTGGGTTATCAGACTTAATTCAGTGTGTGACCACGGAAAGAAGCAAGGCCAGCTAAGGAACATCTCTGCATGGTTTTGCCCATAAGATTAAGCACTGATGACCAGGGGTTGGTGACCTATGCTGTGAGTCAGGGTCCAGTGGCCATGACACAGGGTCCCTGCAGCCCTCACACCCTCCGCAGGCAGCAGGGGTCCCGGGTTCATAGAGTCCTGAGGTGACCAGGGCACACACTGTTCCCAGAAAGCACAGGAGTCCCAGCCCTCTCACCAGTGTAACAAAATAACAACCTAGAAGCCAATAAGTATTTTGAAAATAATACATAATTCCCATTTCCGTTAAAAATTGATGGTTACAGGTTACAGGGAATTTGGAAAATACAGAAAAGTAGGGGGAAAAATGACATGCATTCTCACAATATTATAAAAATGTATATTTTCTAGTCTTTACTTTTTTAAAGGAATAGTCTTCAAATTTTGTGTGGCCAACTTTTCTCTTCTTATCTGGACACCAGTCAGATGGTTTGGAAGGCCCACTCCAATGACCGAATTCTGTCTTACCTCTTCAATGTCCCATCTCCACAAACGGCCTGGGTCCTAGATCCCAGGGGCTCCACAGAACCCAGGGAAATGCAGTTCAGCCCACAATACTCGCTAAGGTCTGGTTGTCTGGAGGCCACTTCGCTTGCTTGTATCAGCTCTTCATTGCACATATGCAAACATAATTTTCCTCCAGCTTTTCTAAGATTTTTGGATGGGCTGACTACCAAACTGAGAGAAAAATGTCCAACATTAATTAGGGACGTACACTCGAGGGAGCCAGGAGAAGATGAGACCCGGAGCACACGGCAGGAGGCGCATATGCTCCTCCGACTAAGAGGGAGGGCAGGGCTCTGGGGCTTCGCGGGAAAGCAGGCGTCTCCGGGTGGATGGGAAAGAGCACCCCTGTGCTGAACAATCTCGCTGGCCGCCCAGGGACCATGGGACACAGACGGGGTCCGGCACACAGGCTGTGCAGGTTCCTCCCTGCCTGCCGCCCTTGATTCACCCTGCTGAGGGGGGTGCGCTGAGAGGGGGTGCTGAGGGGGTGCTGAGGGGGTGCTGAGGGGGGTGCTGAGGGGGGTGCTGAGGGGGGGTGCTGAGGGAGATGTGCTGAGGAGGGGTGGTGAGGGGGATGCTCTAAGGTTTCCTTCCTGAAGCAGGTTTTTCTATCTGAATTTCTTTAGGCAGATAAAGGGGGGAAGGTCAAAGGTTCTTTCTGAGTCTATTGCTAATTAATAACCAGCTTAAAATTAATATCCAAAAAGGCATATTTTGAGGTACCGAAGCTCTACTCCCCTTGAGACTCGCCTTTAAACTTTCAATAAGAAGTTTCAGGATCTAGAAGCTCAGTTGGTAGGTTGCTCCATATTTCATTGACCTAATCACTCAGTCCTGAGAATAAGGTTTTTCTGTTTCACCTTGTGTCTCATTTCAGGAGGGAATGAGGAGAATGGGCTCCCAAATTAGGCCTGTATTATGTAAGTAAGCAATCAGGTGTTTTATAAGAGGCGTTTCTATGGAAACGAGATGAAAACAAAGGCTAATGTTTAGAGCAGGTTATAAACAGTCTTTGAGCCTGAGTGGCTGACAGGTCAGAAGATTTCTAGCAGCCGGGCTCTCAGCTTCTGCGGTGCGAGGGCCGGCAGTGACAACACCCGGGATTTCCCTGCTTTGCCACTTCAGCGACTCTCCTAATGTCATCGGGGGGTCAGGCAAGCTTTTTGTTTGTTTTTTTACATTCCAAAAGACGTGAAGCATCTAAACATGAGCATTTCCGTTTCTCTGAGGTTCATATGAAGTCAACTGGGTGCGGTTTGCAGGCTTCAGGAAAAAGGGCCGTTTTATTCTCAGTGACTAAGTCAGAGGATGGGAGAAAATTGAAAATGTTGGATCAGAAATTTGCAACCAAGTATTTGAGAAAACTCGAAGAATACAGCATCCAGTCCAGGTTAAAGCTAAATAACAAAAACCTCAAATAAGTTAATAAGACTAGAATTTAATATCCATAAGAGTGTGTGTAATAGTTTTTACTGAAACACACATTTTCTCTCTAAAATCACCCTCATGTTTCTAACCACAGATAGCCCAATTAAACTGATTTATTTGCAAGTAAGTGTAGTTTCAATAAATTTGCCCTTTTTTTTGCATAAATACAAAACAACAATCGATCATATAAGCTCTTTTAAACCTGCTTTGCTGGAATTTTTCATAAGAAATCTTCAGGTTGAACTTGAAACAGACTTTTGAGTCCAAGAGTCCAAAACAAATACAAAGTCCCTCAGACTATGCCTGCAGGACCTTCAGATTTGGGTCCACTTTCCTCCTCTCAAGTTCCCCCAAATATTCTGCTGTTTGTGCACCTGCCAGAAATTGTCCTTCTTTTTTCACCTGGTAAGCCTGCTCTGGTTTTCCAAGGGTTTCACTGGCTCTCACCATCAGTCCTGTTTCTCCAGGCTGTCTGATCACATCTGAGTCCACGAAGGTCTCTCAAACATGACAGCTGAGCAAAAGCCTTGCTAATATCACCAGTCTCCAGTTGTGTCATGTTGCAAAGTGACTAGATTATTATTAAACTTATGCAAATGACCAGATTGCTATGAAAATAATACTCACTGAGTTTTTAAATTCTGGAGGGATGAAGTAGGGAGAAAATGATAAATGTTTTAATTCTGCTTACAAAGGTATAATTTACCCAACTGCTCTAGGTCATGTGTAATTTAAGACAAACAAGTTTCCCTATATCAGGAAAATAAAGTATTAAAAAAAAGTCAACAATATTTTAAACAGAAAGTCATAAAATTATAATCATCTTCATTAATTCAGTCTCATGTAATTAATTATTGTTTATCTTCATCTTTTGTTACTAGTTTTATGAATCCAGTTTTTCTTAGAGTGTGGCAAATCGTCCCCTTTAAAGGTATGATCTGAAAGTTCATCAGAAACCTGTATTTTAGAGTAAGTCAGAATTCTCTCAATGGCTTTCTAAAGATGAAACATATTTGTAAAAACAGTAAAGTGAAACAAGAACTGTCTATAAATGACAAAAAAATAAAAGAAAAAACACACACCTTAAAATGACATGGTTAAAGTTCTAAAAACAATGCAATTGAAAAATAAATTTGCTTTTCTTTATAACACACAACATTTTGAGATAGCTATAATTCCAACTGAAAATATTGTATCAGGACATATCAGAATTTTAGAAATTTCAAACAATTTTTTACCCATATAATACACCTTAGAGGTTTTTCATCATTTATTTTACAATGCTCCCCATGCAACTTAATGTACCAAAAACTAAATTTTGTGAGGTATTCCAGGTCAAGGAAAGACTCTATTTAAACCTTGAATTTTGAGAAGTTTGTCAAACACATGAAAAGGTTTTGACATTTGACTAACAAGATCACAGATCATTATGAAACAATACTTAATTATCCACTTAACTAAAGTGACAATAAAAGATTTAAAGACAAATACAAAAGATTACATAATTGTTAGAAAACTTTAGTTCTTACTATAGAGGGGATTCAGTTTTCCTAAGTGGTCAAGGACCTGATTAACACAACAAAAAGCTCAGACAATTATTTTGGTAAAACACAGAATCTTGGCTTCCCAGGCAGAAAACATTATATAATCTTATTAGGGATAAACCAGTCAGCAGTGGGAAACTGCCTTTTTAATAGAGAAAGAAAACCAAACTAATTTTTCCTGACCTTACTTTTGGTATTTAAATTCACTTAATTAAGTTCATTCCAATTTCATTCATCTCATCACACATGGAATTTTCTTTCTCAAGATTCCATTTCATAAACGTCTTACAACTTTCATTGTAATTCTCTCAAAAAATGCATCTCCATAATTTATACCTTCTTTTACCCAAAACCATGCATTAATTTCCTTTCATCTTAATTAGAATTCTTTTTATTTTTATTTTTAAAATATATCTTTATTGATCTCAGAGAGAGGAAAAGAGAGGGAGAGAGAGAGAGAAATACCAATGATGAGAGAGTCATTGATCGAGCCCACAACCCAGGCATGTGCCCCGACTGGGAATCGAACCCAGATTGCCTGGATCCTAGGTTGATACTCAACCGCTGAGCCACGCCCGGCAGGGCTTAATTAGAATTCTTAACCATTAGAAACTTTAATTTCTAATAAAAAACTAAAAGTAAGAAGCTAGCTTTCTTTAGATTGGCAAATTTATAAATATATTTTGTAACCTCTAGAAATATAGGTTCTTTTCTTTTATTTATTTATTTTTTGTTAATCCTGAACTGAGGATATTGTGTCATGAAAGTTACAAATAAAAACTTGGAAAACTATTTCTCTAACCTTCTTCCTTGTAGATAAATAAGAAATAGAAAAAAAATTAATTATGTGAATCAAAATCAACATATTCCACCACCCAGAGAGAGCTAGTATTTTGCACATTAGTCTGTTCTATGCCTACCTACTTCTACAGGTCTACTTTATCTGATTTATATGTGCACATTTGTATTATGTTTCCTTTATTTGGTACTATATTATGAACAATTTTATGTTTACCATAAACATTGCTATTAGTGACAAGAAAAGAGTATGTCATGTGGATATACCATAATTTACCTATTCCTTTAATTTTAGACCCAGGTTTGTATTATTATAAATAATGCTGCTTATTGTATAAGTCTTAGTCCAATGTCAAATTATTTCCTGAAAATAGATTTCTAGAAGTGAAAGCAAAGTACCAAAAAGGACTATTAATATTTTTTAAACTTCTTGATTCATATTTTTAAATAGCTTTGCACAATATTTAGTGCAAGCAAAGAGTGTTTAGAATAGAGTTAGAGCTTTACTCTGTGCCTTGAAACTAACTAAGAGCTTATAGGTTCAGTCATGGGTCTGCTTTTCATGACTTTCCACTTCCCACCCCCAAGGATATCCTCTGGATTTTGCTTCTGGGTAAAAGGCACTGCTCTTTGCAAACTCCAGGAACTCAGGTGGCAGCGGTCATCTCTGAGGCAAAGGGAGTAAGCGCAAAACAAGGTCAGAAACTGGGGGGCACACAGGCAGGAGCGGGGGAACTGGGAGCTGTAGGCCAGGGACAGGCAAGGGCAGGGGAGGGTCTCTGAGGCCAAGGGCAGTATGTGGCTCTCATGGGACCTCTGTTTACTGAGGGGTGTAAGCAGCCCCTCATGGGAGGCCAGAGGAGAGAGCCACGTGGGGAACCACCCGCCAACCTACCTCACTCTTTGGCCGTCAGTTGGGTGCTTCCTCCAATTTAAAGATGCTTCTCTCCTGCGTGTCCCTCAAATGAAAAGCCAAGAAAAATTATCTCTATCCTTGAGGTCTCCTTTGGCAGAAACAAAATGCCGCATTGTGTAGATTAATGCCAAGCACCTAGTCTACTTTAAATTAAAAAAATGCCTTTTTTTGGTCTTCTCACACTTTAATCCAAACCTATCCCCAACCCCACTCCTTTCTACTTATCGCCCCAAGTGCAGATCAGAAAGGCTTTCATGCACTCCTGTTGCACCTGCTCCAGCAACACAGACGGCTCTGATGCACGTAACTACGGCTGTGATGATGGCCCATGTCCCCATCCCGACGCAGCACAAGCTCCAGGGGGACGAGGGCTGAGCCTGCCTTTCTCCTGGGCTGCGTCCTTCCCAGCAGGACCAAGCCCGGCCCCTATGAACTACTTAATCCATATCTGCTGAGTAAATCAACTCAAGAATGCAGGAGTCTATCTCCACACATAAAACATAAAAAAAAAAAAGTTTTAAATTGCTCTCCTGCTTTTCCAGAGCTTGTGAATTGGGAAGATAGCTTTAGCTCACAGGGCACCCTTCCCCTTCCATATGCTGAGAGCATGCTAGTCAGTCCTGGTTGTTTTCAGACAAATCAAATTAGAAATGGTTGTACTCATTTGGAAAATCAAGAATGGCTTTGAAATCTTTCCCCGCAAATTAGATTGAATCAAGATCATTTTCCCCAGCTCAGAGATGCTTGATTGTCTTTGTTTGGTGCCTCATAATTGAAACCCAGCTCTGCACTGCTAACTTTCTTTTTTTCCCTGTTCACCAGGGTGTTGTCATGTCTGGAAGATGATTAAAAACAAAACAAACACCCTCGATGAAAATACTTTGTAAATAACAGCTTAGCACAGTGATATTACCCTTGGAAATATCATATTTAGAAAACTCTAAAACCAGTCAAGGCAAGCAGAACTTCAAGCTGGGTCCTATGCATTCCCTCCAGGCCTTAAAATTTGTTTTCTGTTCTGCCGTATTGGACATGTCACCTCCACTCAGGACCAAAGGAAGGGATGCACCAGACTTGGCTGTGTAGCCTTCTAGGTAGACACCCATCCTTCACTTACCCGTCCCACCTACGCAGTCCCTTGCTCTCGCTGCTGCCTTGAACCCCAGACTTCATTCAAACTAATTCTACCCTGGGTCAAAGCCTATTCCCAAACTATTCTTAGAGTTAAACAAACTCAAAAAGAGTCTGAATACTTTGCTACAAATCAATGATAAAGATTTATTCAAGGGTCTTAGGGTTTGCAAACTGAAAACACTATCAGGCAATACCCCGAGTGTTCCAAAGAGGAAAGAAACGATGAGGGTTCTTAGAATAATAACTGTTTTCTTGAGTGGAGTCAGGCCAGCACGCTCAGCCTCCGGGTTGGTCTGCGATGGTGATCCTCCAGAGGACCTGCGGTCTGGATAATGGATGTCAGGTCGTCTTGATAATTCATGACAGGTGGACAGTAAACATTCTTTGTTTAGTCCTTCAGGAGGTAATTAGGGTGTTATCTGGAGATTTCACATATATTTAGGCATTAAATCAGGACTGAAAATGTCCAACCCTTGACCTCCCAGGCTAGTTAAAATAAGACTAGAATTGTCTCCTCAGCCTCAACCTATTTGATTTTTGTAATTTAGCATCTTACTACTGTGAATTCATTTTAATTCGTCACTCTTTCCTCACTACCTATGACCTCAAGTCCTTTTTCCACAGAGTGGCCCACTCTTTAAACCTCTCCCCTTTTACCTCTTTTTCTATGGGGCATATCTGGCAGTGAGACTCCTATGCCCGGGTGCTAAAGCCCCTGGGTCCCAGACCTGTCCGATGGATTTCTGGTCTAGGTACCCTTCCATCTGATGCCAAACCCTCCCACACACACATCAGAGGCACGAGGAGGGTTTTTGTCCTGATGGGCATACAGGGGAACAACGACCAGCAAGTGCAGCAAACACTTTATGTGATTGTAGTGAGGTTGTGGCTGCCAGAGCCCCGGGACTGATGCAGCTCCTGGGGAGCCAGGCCCATGTCTGAGGCTGCAGCATCCCAATCACGTCAGGTCCCCTGCAGCATCCCAATCATGTCAGGTCCCCTGCACATCCTGGGACCTCTGACCTTGCATTCTCCTCACATGCCTTTTGTCTACAGCTTCTCTATTTTCAAGTTATCGATTTAAAGCAGAGCTGAGAATAGCTTTCTGGTGTCTTCCACAAAATAACTAAGTGGCCTTTATTACTATAACAGGCAGTAGGTGGGTTTGGGTAGTGAAACGAATCCAAAGGAATGCACTTGCCAAATCGAGATAACTAGAGAAAGATGGTAGCTATCATCACTGCCCAAAGTTTGATTGAAAAAAGTGCCCACAAGTGAAACATCTATAAGCATGTCTTCATCGAAGGGCCCATTAGCCATAGCCTATGGCCTGTGCAGCCAACACGAGATCAGCAAGTAAGTAGAAATCTTAAAAGGGAGTGGACCCCTAGCAGAGAGATAAGGCAACACCTAGGTGAGAAATTCTGTCACAGTTAGCTTTTGCTGCTAAGGGCTAAAGTTTTTCATGCACATTCATGACCTCAACTGAAATAAGCAAGCACATGCGTTCAGTCAGAGAACACAGTACAGCCATCTGTGAGTGCCTTTCTCCTCACTTCTGCAGGTCCCTGTTCTAGTTGAGTCAACCATGGTATTTTCTTCCACGCTGAGGCCTGGCTAGCAACCCCATGGCCCATGAACAAGTGGTAATGGGCTCCATGTTTAGGAATGTTTGAAAAACACTGTTTAACACAATTCAGCCTGTCCCATCTCTCTTGCACTCACATCCAGACCATGAAGGCAGTTCCCATATTGTGTCCTGTGTCCTCAGGCAGAGCAGCATCTTCTGAAGCGGGCCCCTGGGTACCACAGAGAAGCTGCTCTGACAGTTAATCTGATTGGCTCTGGGGTCACATGCAAAGACTTAATAGATTCGAGTTCTCTCTGTTAGGTGCTCCTTGCCCATCTAACTGTGATATCTCCCTTTTGAGCCCCTCCATCATGGAGGAGGCTTTTTTTGGGGGGAGGTATTGAATGTCAGTCAGCATTTGACTTTGGATTTGGTGGAAGCCTGTCAAGGATGTGTTTGGAAGGAGGGCGCCACTCAGAACCTGAGTCTCTCTCACTGCTTTCTTCGCATTTCCCTGGCACAGCCCTTGGGCCAGCTCCCAGCTCAGCGGGTTGCCCATCATTTCTCTCACTGCTTCATCTCCAAGAGAGCCGTAGCCCCTGCAGCTCCTGGCCATGTTAGCGTTGACCTAGCATCCGCGTTGTAAAGTATTTTAGGACCCTTTTTCTGAAAAGGGGAGAGGAGAATGCATAGGCAATGGGTTGGTTGTTAGATCCTATTTTTACAAATTCAGCTTTGTTTTTAAAACTATGCAATAGTATCATCTTCTCTGCTTCCTACTTTTACATCTTTATTTATAGAAACTCTCGCTCTGTTCCCTGAAGCTAGAAAGAATGGGTAGGGGAAAGGCCTGGGTTTCCTTCCTTATGCCCCGAAATATTGTAAAGCGAGGGCTTTTTAAATGTAAATACTTGGTTACAATTCTCCTGAGAGCAACAGAAATGATTCAGAGATGCCTCTTCCTGCCCAAAGTGAACAAAGGTGGTAAGGATAAGAGTGTTCAGCGTCAGGTACCCAAAGAAAGAGGCAACCGGTGCGAACCCTAGAGCCTTAGAATCCAGTTCAACAGCCTCAGGTTGCAAAAGAGGAGGCTAAGCCTGCAGAAGTGACCCCAGGAGAGCTGAGCTGGGATCACTCACGTCCCGGGAGAGCTGGGCCAGACGGGGCATGGAAGGCATGTCCCACCCACCCCCTCTCCTCCCGCTTGCCCTGGGCTCAGCGCTGGGGGGACACGGCAGGGGCGCACTCTAGAAACAGAGCTCAGGACATCTTGGGCATGAGGGCGGGGACAACAGGTGCAATATAAAGGGGGCGTGGGGAAAGGCGTGGGGGAAGTGGCCTGCAGTGGGCCCAGGACACCATCTAAAGGCAGCACACACCCCGATGCTTTTTCAAGTTTCCTGCTCCCCGGGCAGCAGAGCGCGGGGCACTGCACAGCCTCCCCTTCACCTGTGAGGCCCCCTGAGACATGTATTTGGAGCCCTTGACGCCAGAATCTAGCCAGGGACATTTGAGTGTCCCTCAAGAATGTCTGTGTCCCCAGGCCTGTTTCACAAGTGCTTGGGGCCCAGTAGACGCTCAGTGGAGTGGCGGGAGTCAGAAAGGGAGCTCCAAGGCCGCCTGTCAGGTGGGAGTGAGCGGATCAAATAGGGGAAATCTCAACTCCTCTGGACCCCAAATGTCCTGAGGCCCCCCTTCCATGGCTGCCGATCCAGAGGCCACTGGGACAATAGCTAGGGTTGAGCTAAACACTGGATTTTACATCAGTAGGATGTGGGGTCCCGAGTGAGTCTCCCTGGGATGCGGCACCTGGCCCTTGGGTTACGTCAAACCGAAATCAGGTGAAACCAAGGAACTTGCCTTCTCTCAGCCCCTTTTGCTCATTCTTTAAACAAGTGACAAGTGGGGTGTAACTATGCAGAGCGCCCGGGGTCTGCAAGGAGGTGCCCAGCCTCCTGCTGGACAGTATAAATGCTGGGCGTTTTTTTGATAAATAGCAGGAGCTTTACCCTTTGACACATTAATTACCTTCTGGGATCTAACCTCCAGGGAAGAAAACATCTAGGCGATGAGTGCAAATGATAAATGCAAGAGTATGCTCATGGCCTCCCTTGATGAGTGAACCACAGGAGGCTGCTCTTGGTGGAAGTTTGTTTGGAGACGGCTGAGTGTTTTCACAAATACAAGACAATCATACACAAGCTTGGGACCTAGGCAGGTTTTGCAGACTATGACGTGTTTGGGGCTGAGGAGTTAACCTGCTCTAGAGCGCAGAGCTGCACTATGTAGCCCACTCTGCTACCAGGCACCTTAGCGGGGAGTTGAATTCAGGCCGCCCGTCCAGCCAGATGCTCTCCTTTCATAATTCCTGACTCTTTTTTTGCATAAGTGGCCCTGGCTGTGTGGTGAACATCAGGAAAAGGCAACCGTCAGGCCGTGGAGAGATTTACGTGGAACTTGATGTGACCATGGCTGTTTAGATGAGAACATTGTGTCACGCTCACCTGAATAAGTTTGCTGCATTGTGATAGAGATTTGTTTGGTGTCTAAAACTGATGAATGACAGGGTGGGAAACAGCCTGCGGTCGGCTACGGGGTTTGAGAAACAGTTCCAAATGGTTTTCATAATGTAACACCCATTCACAATTCGCAAGGCACCCCTGCCTTCCCCTCATGCGGGTGAACTGACTCGGCCGCGTGACTCGGGTGGGCACAGGCACCGCCCTTACCCCCCGAAACTCCCTCGCACCCCAGGCAAGCGTGGCCCTGTCCTCGCTGTGCAGAGCATGGTGCTCTTCCTCTCCTTCCTGTTCTTGGTGGGGCCCACTTAATACCCCACCCTCCGCTCCCAGGGTTTCTGAGAAGATAGTAATGCATTAAAAAGCTGGCCTGCCCGGCCGGGCGTGGCTCAGCGGTTGAGCGTCGACCTGGGATCCAGGAGATCGGGGTTCGATTCCTGGTCAGGGCACATGCCCTGGTTGCGGGCTCGATCAATGACTCTCTCATCATTGATGTTTCTGACTCTCTCTCTCCCTCTCCTTTCCTCTCTCTGAAATCAAGAAAGATACATTTAAAAAAAAAAAAAAAAAACAGCCGGCCAAAATCCCCTGCTGCTTCTAAGTTGGAGTGATAACATCAGCGAGCACACCACCTCATGGTCCCGGGCCCTCCCTGCCCCGCTCAGTGATCAGTGATCAGAAACGTCAGCTTCCCTGTAATCAGGCCCCAGGAATGCCATCTTGCTAGTTTCTCCAGAGCGTCACACCCTCCTGCAGGCCGAAGAGGTTAGCTGGGCACCCTCCGCCCTCCTGCCCCACTCCGCCCGGGGAGCATGCTCCTGCAGTTATTTCCTCCAACACTCCCCTGGGAGCCGCTGCCTCCCTCCTTCAGCACATTCCACACTGCAACAGAGGTTCCTCCCGTATCTCTTTAAAAGGCATCCCTGTGCTTGGCTCATCGGTGATTTACAACACAGATTTATTCCGTGAATGGATGTAACTATGTTTACATCTGGTTCTTTAAAAAATATCGATGCCCCCGCCACCCCCACCCCGACTGCTCCAGGTCTCCGAGGGCCTCTGCAGGCAGTGTGGTGATCCCTGGCACAGGAGCCGAAAACAACCTGGTGGGTGTCTATGAGCAAAGCTGACGCACTTTCTCCTTTAAAATCTTGCAGCTGAATGTGGGATGATCCTGAAATTAAGGTCAGCTCCAGGTGGTTGTTTATATCAGCTGCCAGGCTGCAGAATAAAAAATGGCTTTTACATGTTTGATTTTTATTGTTTTCCAGGGCAATGTCACTTTTTCCTGCTCCGAACCACAAATTGTTCCCATCACATTTGTCAACTCCAGCAGCAGCTACCTGCTGCTGCCCGGCACCCCCAGAATCGATGGGCTCTCGGTGGGCTTCCAGTTTCGAACGTGGAACGCGGACGGTCTGCTGCTGGCCACAGAGCTGTCTGAGGGCTCCGGGACCCTGCAGCTGAGCCTGGAGGGCGGGGCCCTGAGGCTGCTCATTCAGAGAACGGCGGAACGGGCGGCCGAAATCCTCACAGGTACATCTGCTCGCAACCTCGCGCTCGCTTTCTAACTCACCCAAACCAACAAATGCTTTGAGGTTCTGTTTATGCAGAATCCGCTCCCAGGGATGGGGATGACCCAGTGTTCACAATTAACTCGCAGCGGAGGGGGCAGCAGCTTTAGCTACGCGGGCTTTGGCGAGTCCCTCGGTGTCCTGATCCTCAGCACTCTCATCTGAGAAGCAGAAATAAGATTTCCTAAATTTTTTTCAGTTTAATACCATTGAGCATATTGGAGACCATTTGCAGAGCACTTTGCTCCATCTCCCTCCACAGACATGGCCCTTGTCCTGTGGAATCTCCACCACGCTCGTCCAGGGAAGGTAGTCCTCCCATTTTATAGGTGAGGAAAGGACGGGTCTCGGAGGCTAGACATCTTCCAAGCTCACTCCGCAGGGAGCGAGGGTGCCAGTTTCATCCTGACTTTGTCCGACTTCACAGTCCATAGCTCCCTTGTGAGCCACACTGCTGTCGACACTTATAGCCACCAAATTCCAGTTCAAGCAAAATTTGTGTTTTATTTTTTTTATTTAATTTTTTAAAAATATGTCTTTATTGATTTCAGAGAGAGGAAAGGGAGGGAGAGAGAGAGATAGAAATATCAATGATGGGAGAGTCATTGATCGGCTGCCTCCTGCACGCTCCCGGCTAGGGATTGAGCCCGCAGGCTGGGCATGTGCCCTGACTGGCAATGAACCCCGGATCACCTGGATCCTAGGTCGATGCTCAACCACTGAGCCACACCTGGCCGGGCAAAATTTGTGAGTTTTAAAAATATTCTAAACATACATTTTTAAGTTATTAAGTAAGTTCTGCTACATATGGCATCTGGCAATGACAAGGTTTTTAAAATTGTCCGCAAGTAGTTGAGGCTTAAGAGCACTCACTTGCATAGCAACACAGTATGACTCTAATGTACAGCAATATGGAGCAGATCTAAGACAAGTCCCATTTTACGTGACTCTGACTCTGCTGTTTCTTCAACAGAACAGTGACCCCCCATGTGTCATCTCGCTGATGCCTCTGTCCCCCCAGCAGCAGTGTGCTGACTTAGCTGACATGTGCTCACTGAGGTCAGACCACCTGCCAGGCTCTGAGCAGGGCTTAGACTTGCTGCTGGGCCAACATTCCTTCCATCAGCCTCCTGGGTACACAGTGTGAGTCAGACCCCCTCCTCTGTGTACCCTGGGCCAGCATCCATCCCGGATTACACCACATGGCATTTTAATTCTATTTAAATGTTTTCCTTTCCACACTGTACTTTGAGTTTTGTTATCCAAATTAATTAGACAAATTTAAGTTAAATTGTAAAGGACATCACTTAATATTTGAGGTTAGGTCAGAGTATGGGACAACCTCAAGGGCCAATAAGTGTACAAAAAGGTCCCTCAGCCCCCTGGGAATAGAAATGCCTGGGTCTGGGCATCAGACAAGTAGGTTCAAAAGGCACCTCTTCTCACTACTCTTAGGCCCTGGATAAGCTTCTTAACGTTGTCTTATACACAGGTGAGTGTGTTAGTTATCTAAGCTGCAGGACAAATTACAGCAAAGTTTAGTGGTTGTGAATATCTGTGGTGCCTCAGTGTCTAGGATTCAAGCCTCCAGGGAACCTTGAGGTGTGAGACTGGCTGAAATCAAGTTGCTGGCAGGGGCTGCAGTTGTCTCAAGGTTCAGCTGGGGGTGGGTCTGCTTCCAAGCTCGCTCAGGAGCTGCTGGCAGGCCTCAGAAGATCCGCTGGCATGCTCATCCTGGTGGCCCCTGCAGAAGGCTGCCTGGTGATCACAGCCCCTCCCCCAGAGGGAGGTCCCCAGGCAGAGAGAAGCGGCAGGGGAGACAAAGCCAAGGTCGTCCTGTGACCAGCCCTGGGAGTGGCCTCCGTTCATTAAGAACAAGTCAGTAAGTCTAGTCCTTCCCAGAGCCGAGAGAATCATGCAGGGCGCGGACAGCAGAAGCCATGGACCCTCTGAGAGCCCACCTGGAATATAAGATAAAGCCAATTCTTACATCGCAGGACTGTGATAGCAACTGAGTAGCATAGTGTGTCTAGACTCCCTAGCACCTTTAGGAAGCTAGTTAGCATTTTTTCTTTCTTTCCCTACTGACTCAAGACCTACAGCTAGAAAGGGCCTCACCCCACAGAGTCACAAAAGCCAGGTGAATTCATGCAGTCACAGGACTTTTATAAAATTTTTAAGATTTCCTGTAATGGAGGTGAGTTAATAACTTAGAAACATACTATTTTTCACGTGCAGAGATAAACGTTAAACCTCAATTCTCCTTATTTGAGGAAGAAAAATGTAAGCTGGCAATTTCTGTCTAATTGGCGAGGTGTTTGAGTACAGAGACTTGTTGGCCTCAGGTCAAAAATGCAGTTTTAATACAGTGGCGGCTCTGGGGCGCTTGGCTCTGAAGCGTCCAGGCATGGCCTGTGTACCAAGCACGTGCCAGCCATTAACCTTGTTGGTGGGTGAGGGTGGCTGGGCAGGGCTGCCAGCGACATGCTGCAGGAGGGGAATCATCAGCGCTGCAGAGCCTCTCAAAAAACCAGTGAGAGGAGCTTTTACAGTGCGCTGACCGAGTTCCTGAAGTTTGTCTCAGGAGTCTCCTGCTTGTGTCTTTTTCCCGTTTTGGCAAAGGTGAACTTCTTTAATTTTTCTTTGAAATGGATTACGGTTTTGTGTCTGCTGGCATTTTTCTACACGGGGGGTAAAAGACAGAGAAAAACAACCAAAGGAAACCAGCTTTCCTCTCCCTTACAGTGTTGAGAACACTTGTTTCCCAGGCTCCTAAGATAATCTTGGCTCATGAAAACTGGAAAGTAAAGACGATTGTCCAAATACTTTTTTAGAGGCAATGGGGCTACCTTGACACATGGTACATCACTGAAAACAGAAAATAGCACCACACTGTATTCACTGTATTAATTGGACAGGGAATCGAGCTATTTCAAGACTGTTTTTCAAAATAGCTCGGGTGTTCCTGACACCTAGGTGAAAACGAGAAGGTGATGCCTGGCTCGTGCACTCCTGCCCCGGAGCTCTGTGCCCTGTGCTCGGCTTTGCGGGTATTTTGGGCTTTCTGCACTGGAGACCAAGGAGAGGAATGCACGCTAAATGCATCCTCACAATAGAAGGGAACTGAATGTAGCTGTTCTGGGAGAGGATGTTCCAAAAAGCAAAGAACAACAGCGCAGTTGTATTTTTCTTTGTTTTTTATTTTTGTCACCTCCTTTCTTCAGAGCCTTATACATGTGCACATGAGGACAAGGCAAGGACACCATGTCATCAGGGTGACGTGGGAGTAGAACCAACTATGCTGTGGGGCTCTTAGGGCCAGACCGTGAGCCAGAACTTGCCATGGAATGAAAAAATACAGCCCTAACACTCATGAAGGAGGGAGTGGCTTGCCAACATGCACAGCAGCAAACTGGGAATCAGAATTAAGCTAAAATGGCCAAGACGGTGTTCAACCTCAGGCCCCTCCTTTGGATTCCCACCTTCACGGTCTTAACGACGCATCTTGCTGCGGCCCACGTTCATGTTTTCATATTGCCAGTTGCTTAAATAATTCAAATGCAGAGCAATCCGGCTTTAGATGAGAGATTTACAGACAAATGTTCAATAGGCTATTAATGAAAATAGGCTATTTTTGGTGAAAAACTGAGTTTTCCCAAAACAGCTCTGTTACTTGGTGATCCCCTCATTGTCGGATTCCTGCGTGAATCGGGGCCGGCCCCGGCGGAGAGCTCGTGGTCTGAGAGGCTGCGGTCGCCTTTAGCTCAGGCTGCTGTGCACTGCTGTGAAGCAAGTCGTACATATCTGCTTATCAGCACACACTTTGCACACACACACACACACACCATTTATTTAGTGCATGGGACATACTTTCTAAAGACCTTTTTAAAGGCTCAGTGTTGATTCCATGGTAAGAGTGTCACGTAAGCACTAAGGGAACTAAGTGACGTGAGGAACTGGGGAGAGCCTACCTGCTTCCAAAGCTTTGGCCGCTGTGGCGCGGCCTTTCCCACTCTGTGGCCCCTGTGCCCTAACCCCGCGTGGAAGGCGGGGCCCCACAGGAGCAGGGAGAAAGCCTGCAAGGACTCCGAGCCTGGCGAGCCTTGGCATCCCCTTCAGGCCTCAGAACAGGCAAGCCTTCAGTTAATGAGCCAACACCTGGTCTCCGGACTGCATGCATTTCTAATCTCAGTCCTCCAGTGCGTCTCCCCAGGTACTGTGTGCCTTGGGGCTCTACCTCTCAAGTCCGCACCTGTTCATTGAACAACAGGTACCATGTCCTATTTCTTAATAAAGGAAATGGCTGCTGTTTTAAAGACTCTTTAAAAGATGCTTAGAATGGAGTCTGGTATTTTCCAAACCAACCTGAATTACTAAAAAAAGAGAAATTCTCTAAAGGTAAAGGAGACCACCTGCTTGGTTTCTTTAGAGAATCAGGACAAAGTGTTTTTAATTTTGTGTAAAACACTGTGAGCTAAAGAAAAAGCTGGCACTACTATAATTATTTTGCAAGTGATCTACATTTAAAGTTATTTTTACTTTTCTGATGGGAAAATGCTAGGGAATGAGACTAGGATGAAAGAGGTTTCAGTACTTTAAACCTGAAGTCTGCTTTTTCTACTGCAGCACTTCTCATAATGCAAACTTCCCACTGAGGGCAAGTCTGGGCCTGGAGCTTGCACTCCAGCAGCTGGCGGAGGCAGGGTGCAGAGCGGCTGAGGAGCTGTGCTCGGCACAGACACAGAATCCAAGTTCTGTTCTGTTCGACCTCATCACAAAAGGAGTGGGTCTGGAATGGCTGAAGCTCCCTTAGACGTCCACATAAGTTCTTAAAGAGAAATCTTGGGTCACCTTGTTTGTTATCTTCAAGGAAATCATTAACCCTAGAGTCTTCTTTTGAAAACCATGTAAGTGATCTAGATTAGGGTATTCATGGCCAAGCCCCTTGCCAAAGGCCATATTTTTCCACTTCCTAAATTGTGACCCATACAGAGTTAGGTGGCAAAGATTCAGATCTGACTTTTTTGTGTAACCTTCTTTAAATCACACTAAAATTGCCTCTCTCTCCCCGCCTCGTGTGTGTGTGTGTGTGTGTGTGTGTGTGTGTGTGTGTTGGTAAGGGGTTATCAGAATATGTAAGGCACTCAAGCTATATTAGCAGAAGTACTAGAGCTATTTTGTGTGGAGAGAAAACAAGACAGAGACATGATAAGGGTCCTTAAACATGGTACAAGCTTCCTCACAGATGAGGGTTTTTATGTGTCTATGTCACTGCAGGGCATGGAACAAGCACAATAAGACCAAACAGCAGAGAAACCGCTTTTGGTTTTTATTAGAGAGAATTCCATTCAGAGCTCCCCAGCCTCAGACATGCTGCTCTGCTATCACTGGGGCGTCAGTCCCAGGGCGGAGTTTTCAGCACTTAGGAATGAGTCTTGGAACAACTTAGTACGCCCAGGAGATGGAAGAGGCGGTCTCCACACGGAGACCTCCCACCAGGCAGCTGATTATACCACGGCGAGAGCCAATCGCCAGGCACAGAACAGAATTCCTGGGCAAAAGGGAACACGACTGGCAAAGATCCAGAAACCCACCAGGTGCCATGGAAATTTTTTCAGTTGAAGCAAATGGCTTATTGAAGAGGCCATCTCAGCTCAGCCCATTTAATTCTAGGAGGAATGAGCAATCCTACCCATCATGTGTCTTCAACCTCATTATAATCTCTCAGTATCACTGTAGTTCCCTGAGTGGTGAGCGTTAGAGAGCAGGCTCTCCGAAGATGACAATTAAGCAGTCCATTCGAATCCATTGTTGATTCCCCATGCTTAGTAGACTGCTATGTCCAACTCGCTCTTTCTCTAGCTGGAGAGGTGAGGAAATTCTAACAACATTGCTTGATCAGCAGCCATAAAGGATATTTATGTGATGATCATTGTGTTTCAATTAAATAAGTCATTCTACAGCTATTGTCAACACTATCCCACTTATCATTTAGAATTTATCTCAATTGGTATTCTCTCAAGAAGCCTTCCCATAGCAGGTGAGATACCCTGTTGTCCAGTCTTCTAAATATTTTTCTTTGTAGCATTGAAACGAAGTATGTGTATATAGTTATGTATTAGTTTGCTAAGACCGGCATGACAAAATACTACAGATTAGGTGACTTAGAGATCTGTTTTCTCAGTTTTTGAGCATAGAATTCCAAGATCAAGGTGTCAGTAGGGTTGATTTCTTTTGAGGGCCTCTCTCTTAGCTTACCATCTTCCCTTGGTTCCTAATGTCCCCTTCTTGTAAGGACACTGAGCATATTGGATATGGGCCCACTCATATGACCTCATTTAACCTTAATTGCCTCTTAAAGGTCCTGTCTCCAAATACAGGTACATTCTCTGCCTAGGTATTAATACGTCAGCATATGAGTTTAGAGGGAGCACAATTTGGCCCATAACAACGAATATTAATCGCATGTCTATCCATCTCCTCTCACCACTAGGTTGTACAGATCTGTGGGAAAAGGGACACTGCCTGCCTTGCTGACCGCTCTGCCCAGGGCCTCATGCAGATCCTCACTTATAGCAGGCCTTCAATAGCTGTTTACCACATGAGTTAGCAACTGTCTGAAGGAATTAACTAGTAGAATTGACCTCCAAAACATTTCTAAAAGATAGCATTTTAACGGTGAAAAAAGAATTAATGGTGATTTTTAACAAACATTCCTATTCCAACAATTATATGATGCAGAATGTGTCAAACCCAGGAATGTGCTCTATCCCAGGGAGGTATTCATTAGAGGCAGGCCAGCGGAGCTCGCGGAGCTGGGGAGGGCTGGGACGGCTGCGTGGTGAAGGACAGAAGTGCTCACACTGATTAATACTAGTGGCTAGATGGTTTTAGTCTAAAACCCTGCAGTTAACAGAGCTGCTCCCCAAATATTGCCCTTTTCATATAAGCCTTTTGTGTCTAGTCAGCACCTGCACATCAAGTAAACAACGATGACTTCCTGAACTTCATCTCTGTCTCAGTTATGTTCTCACCCATGTCTCTGTGCTTTAGCTAAGACGATGTTGATGAGAAAATCCCATTAGTGAGGCTAAAAACTAGGTAGCCATGAGGCTGTGACTGTCACCACAAACTGTCCAGCCCAGCAGAGTCTGACTTTCAGAAGACCCAATATACGAGGCATTCCACGTTATGGGAAGCTGAGAAATGCCATTGCCTGGGCTCCAAGATATCAAGCAAGGACGGGGCAGGTTTGCCAAAGTAGTGGTACCCTGGGCATCTTTAGCTTTTTCAGGTCTGAGTCATGACCAAAAATCATTTTATTTAACTTACTCTTTGTTCTTCACTCACTGAATAGAACAACAGAGGTATCTAGGTTTTTATTATTAAGTCAGAATAATCCAGTAGTCAAATCTGCTATTGCCTCCTTTGGACTTTCACAGTTTCTACTTTAGGAATTCTTTCCTATGGTTCATCTGCCTCCATTTGATTCAGGAGGCCATGGAAGTTCTCCTCAGTGCTGGCGCTACACTCAAACCTGGGGATGGAGGTGTTGCCCCCCAGGAGCTCACACAGACTGCTTGGAGGGAGACAGGGGGCCTTGGTAATGCAATAGGGCTGTGCTCAGGATACTGGGGGAGCTCAGAGGGGAGGCACCAAGATGGGTGAGAAAGGGAAGTCTTCTCAGGGGTGAGAAAAACATCCTGGTTTTCAAAAATGAGTGTAATTTGGCCAACCAGAGAACAGACAGGTGCTCCCCAATTAGAGGAGAGAAATGGGAGGAGTTCTGGAAGGGTAAGACTCCACAGATGGCTAAGGATGCCTGGCTCGCAGACAGGAAGGCGAGCAGGCAAAAGACGCAGCAGAATTTTGGTCAAGGACACTGAATTTGGGCTGTGTCCTGAAGGTTATAGAGAACTACCTGTCTCTGGGGTTGAGCAACGTTTCTGTCATGTAGATGTTTGAGCTGAGTGTTCACATCACCATCACTACCAACACAGACCTGTCTCATTTCCTGCCTGACCCTAGTGGACAGTAACCTCAGCTGTTTTGCTTTCATATGCTGAGCATAGGTTTTGAGGGTCCAGGTAACCTTGAGGTGTGAGCCTGGCTTTTACAGCTAGGAAAGGTTTACCTGTGATTTATGGTCCATACCCCAGAGAGGGCTCTGCTGCTGACACCTGGCCCTGGAATTCCGCTGGGGTGATGCTCTGATCAATCAGTGAGCATGTGGAGAGGCAGAACGTGTCCTGTGGATGCTCTGGCGGGACACAAAACGTGCCTCAGACTATGACCCCAGGAACCTGCAATGGTACTGGGGAGATAAGACTTACAGGGATGAACTGTTAATTAATAGTCCAGGGCAGTAAATAATAGGAACTAAGTGTATATATCAAACAACAGATATTACAAGAATTTTGAAGGAGGAATCTGGGCTGGTCAAGGAAAATCCGCTTCATTCATTTTAGGTTTGTTAAGTTATTCATTCCACATTTCAGCACTTTCTACATGCCCTTTACTGTGCTAGGTGACCATGACGAAGTCCAGAAATATATACTCCTGTTTCTATAGTTTAAGAAAGGAAGCATTAGGACCAAGGCTGGGCATTGGAGGACAGGGAGAGGAGTTCAGACAGTGGAAGAACTGGGAGGGCCACATAAAGGGGAGAGAGGCTGGGAGTGGAAGCAGCAATTAGTTAAGTGCATTGAACTGGAGAATATTGAATACAGAAGCCTCACCAAGTAGAGAATTCGTGTAGGAATATCGGGAAATAAGATTGAGAGTACAGGCGGAGACTTGATTACAGAAGGCTAGATTGTCACGATAAGCAGTGTGAGTTTCCTTCCCCAGGCTCCATGACCCACTGGAGGGATATTGGCTGTGAAGTCGACAATAGCTGCTCTTTAGATAGTTCAATCTAACAAGGTCCCTGAAGCAGAAAGAGGTCAGAGGCTGGAAAGAGGAGCCCATCACAATAATTCATAGCTACACCAATAAAGGGTAGAATAAAAGTTGGAGAGGGAATTCAAGAAATGGTGTGAATTCAATCTCATGTATGTAGGAAAGGGTATATATATATATATATATATATATATATATATATATATATATATATATATATATTAATTGATGGACAAATGGTTTCCAAGAGAAACAGGACTCAGGATCTATATTATAGCATAATGGTACTAATAACTGATATGTTCTTTTATGATATAATTGACATTTTAAGACTGCCTTATTCAATTATTTATATAACCTCCACTTAGCTCTCTCAAAAATTGAAACTACCTTTGAACTATGAAATAAAGGTAGTCATGACAGGATATGGGGAAAAACAGCTGCGCTGGGTTTTCTGTGGAAGATAAAACCTAGAAACTTTCAAGTGAAGCTAGGCAGTCCTGTCTCTATTTTACAGATGAGAAAGCAGGTATAGAGAGGTTAAGAAATTTGTCTAAATTGCTAGCAATTATAAGTGGCAGGGCCTTGAGTCAGAGGCAACAGGTGAATAAAGGCGTCAAAGAAAGGTGTCCCAGGGTATGTCCAGGGTTGGACGGAGAGTCAGGCCTAGGCCGCAGCTTTGCGTGCCCACGTGTCCTGTGACAACTGATGCTGAGACGTCCTGGGACAGCCACTCACTTCTCCAGGTTTTGTCTTCCAGCCAAAAAGAGAGACACTGAACTAAGATGAAGGTTAAAATGAAAAAACCTGTTAGGAATGTGACTGAAAAAGAGAGAAGAAGAGAGAAAGAGAACAAGTGCCAACGCTCTGTAACCCCAGATTTATTCTTTTAATCCGCTGGTCCCAAACCAAGGGGAGTTCTCCACTCCTACCCATCCCAGCCTCCCATTGCCCACCCCCCAGGGAACTTTTGGTAATGTCTGGTGGCATTTTTGGTGCTGGGGACGGGGACCCATTATTAGCACATAGTGAGTCAAGGATTCCGCTAAACAATCTATGCCTCTTGGGATGCCCCACCACCCACAAATAGTCATCCGGCCCAAAGCATCCAGCGCCAGTGTTAAGAAACTCTGCTCTCAGGGAGAACCTTACTCCCAGAAGAGAGTTTAGGGCTTTAGAATATTACTTAACCACTCTGAGTCTCAGTTTCATCAAATGAGAAATGTAAATTGTTGTAAAGACCTCATCACAAAAAGAATTAAAAGGACAAATGTTCAATAGTATTATTTATCTAGCAAAATGAAATCAAAATAATAATTAGCTAGGATTCCAACATCAGTCCCAAGCAGGCATTCTGAGAAACAAATTTGAATAATGCCTAAATTTTTATTAGAATCTGGAAGGTCCACAAAAGGACAGGAACAGAGTTTGAAGGCAGCATTGCCAAAAGAAAGTTGCCTTATGAGACTGTAAACTGGGGCAACCACTTTGGAGACCCCTGGCAGTCCCTTGAAAGATTAAGGATGGAGTAAACATCTGACTCCGCAATTCCTCTCCCAGGTGCACCCTTAAGAGAGCTGGAAAGGTAGGGCCGCGCAGAGGTGTGTACATAAAGGCTCATAGCAGCATTGTTCATAGTGCCTCCAAAGGGGAAACAGCTGGTGTCCATCAACCGGCCGGTGCACAGTGGAACCTGGTATATCCATGCACTGGGACATCACTCAGCCGTAAGAGTGTTCTCGCGCTCTACAACATGGATGGGCTTTGAAAATGTTATGCAAAGCAAAGGAAGCCAGTCACAAAAGGAAACTAAGTGAAATGTCCAAAATAGGCAGATCCATGGAGACAAAGTGGATTATTGATTAACTAAGGCTGGAGGTGGAGGAAGGATAGCTGCATGTTACAGCATTTCTCTTGGGGGTTATGAAATGTTTAAAAATTAGTTGTTGTGATGGTTTCCTAACTCTGACTACATTAAAAATCATTACATTGCACATCTAAAATAATGGATTGTGTGGTGTGTGAATTTTATCTCCATAAAGCGGTTCCAAAAATAAGAAGGGAGGGAGGGAGGAAGAGAGAGAGAGAAAGAAAAAATGAATTCAAGGACAGAAGACAGAACTCTGCAGAGATATTTGCACATCAAAGTGATTCCCAGGGCGGCAGGGCTGACTTTGGAAGTGTGCAGAGAAGGAGCTCAGCCTGGGGGCCTGATATCTCCCCTCTAAATTTTGACTCAGCTTCCAAGTAGACATATGACCCTGGGCAGCTTCTCGGACTTTCTGCTTTAGCTTCTCCAACATGAGGACAATAAATTTGGTCTCCAGGACTACTGGGAGAATTAGGAATTATGTATTTAAAGTGCTTGGCACATTGTAGGTATTTAGTACTGATCCTGTGTACTATTAGCTCTTTTTTACCATTGGACTGTGTTTCTAAAGGTCATTTGCAAGTGCAGTTGCAACAATGAAACTGTCTTTTTTTTGGTCTTGGTTTTTCCCTGAGTAGGTGCAGAGCAGCCCACTCATCTAGGCTGGAAGCACCTTTTATACAAATTGCCTGGGATGAATCCTGGGCCTGGGAGCTTCTGCTTTATACAGTGAGAGCAAGAAGTGGAAAATAATGAAAACTTATTTCTTACTCTTATCTCAGCTTAAACAGTTAGCTAGTTTAAAAATAATAATTATAAAAGTTGTACATTTTCTTTTTAGAAACTTTGAAAATTCCAGTAATCTGTATAAGGAAAAACAATAATCTGTGATTCTCTCATTCAATATCATTCCAGAATTTCTCTTTGTAGTAATTTTAACAAAATGAGATTTATACTACCTATGTTAATTAGCCAGGATATCACTAGCATTCTTGGACAATGATTTTTAATGACTACATTATATTCCATAGTATAATATTTGATTTAAGTAATGTGTTATTATTATTGAAAGTATTGGTAGCTGTGAAATTTTGCTATTATAAATAATGGTGTCATCAACTGTCTTCACCATAAATCTTGGCTGTGGCTCTGTTACTATTTTAGGATTAATTCTTCAGAATAAAATTCATGGGAAATGATGAATGACATTTTTTGGGACTTTGACACTTATTGGTATATTCCTTCCAGAAATAATGTACAAACTTACGCTACCACCAGCAAAGTAACAAGTTGCCCGCTTTCCTATTTGTCCACTAACTGGGAGTATAACTGGTTTTTATTATTTGCCTATCTGGGAGACGGCAAGGAATATTTACCATCACTTTAAACCTTAGAAGTTTTATGTTTGTCACCATCCAGCAGTCTTTCCAGAACCCAAGTCCTACCTTTGAAGCCCCAACTCCTAAGTCATGTAAGTGCTTAGCTCCACAACTACCCATCTCTTCTACCCCTGGAGGCTTTGCCCCTCTTCTCCTCAAAAACTTCTATTTTTTCAGAGCTATTCATTTCAGAGAGGTTTGGGGAGAAAAGCTATCTGATAGAATTGATTTTCCCTAATTTGTGAACAATAAATAGCACTTAAACCTGTACCTTCAAAAGAGTGTTCTCACAAGCTAAACCCTGAGAACCTCCAGGGGTGCTATTTGGGGGCATTAACAGAACAAAGTGGACAGGAGTGCCAGGGAAAGGTGGGGTTTCAGAGGAAATACGCAGCGTGTTCCCTGTCAGCTCCTCTAAGCTAGTTTTGTTTTTTTCTAACTTCTTCTCTTCCTCTCCTGAAACCTCTAATACAGTAGTTCTCAACCGTGGCGGCACAATTGAATCTCTGGGGATCTTTGAAATGTGTTGAGGCCCGAGGCCACCCCAGCAGCCTGCATCAATTAGCCTGCCATGGGACCAGGGGCCTCTCTTTTCAGAAGCTGCCCATGTGATCCCTTTGTGTGGTCAGCATCAAGAACTGTTCTAATAATTCTCCTCTAAAGAGCTAAGATTTCCCACAGACTCCCCCTGCAGGGACTATGCACCATGTAGCACAGAGCAAGAGATCGTATCAGATGGAAAAGCACACCAAAAAGATAAAAAAAAGAAAAGAAAAAAAAGCAGCAAAGCAAGCCCTCATTAAATGAGGATTTTAAAGATAAATCTGGAGGGCGAGGGAATTCTGATCAAGATGGGGGGGGAGTAGGTAAATGCAGTACTTGAATCCTCCCCCAGCCATATCAAAACTACAACTAAGCTACAGAACAACCATCATTCAGAACCACCTGGAATCTAGCTGAACAGAAGTCCTATAACTAAGGATATAAAGAAAAAGCCACCTTGAGACTGGTAGGAGGGGTGGAATCTAGGAACAGGCTGGGCCCATACCCAGCTGTGGTGGTTAAAAATGAGGGATATCTCGGATGCAGGGGGTTAACCCCTCAAGTAGTGAGGGGTCCCAGCCCCACACCAGGCCTCCCAGCCCAGGGTTCCAGAGCCAGGAAGGGAAGTCCCCACAACTTCTGGCTGTAAAACCAGCAGGGATTGTGGCTGAGTGAGACAGAGGCTTCTGGGGTCCCAGGCAGTTCCTCTCAAAGGGCCTGAGCACTGACTTACTAGGACTCACTCCATCTGAGCTCCAGCTCAGGGGAAGCACCTTGAAAGACACCAGAGACATACAAGGAAGAACTGAATTTACTGCATCAGGTTGAGAGCTGGCAGGACAGCTTTCTCCTAGACAGAGTGCTGGCCAATTTTTTCTGAGCCTTCCCCTGACAGAGCCTGCAGGCACCGTATCTGAGTCTCCATAAACCTGGCTAGCATTGTGCCACCTACCCTGGTGACTTCCTAGGCCTCAACCCACCCGACATAAGGGCTCACCCAAGCTATTTCCAGTGGCTTTACCATATGAATAGGCTTGAGCATTTTCCAAAAATCTTTCAAACAAGCAGCATCTAGCCTCGGTGTGTATCTTGCCTCTTGCTAAGTGGCCCCAGGGCTGGCAGTAGTGGTAGCTGGTCCTGGTTTGCAACTTGGATTCTCCTGGGAACCTCCAAACCCAGCACAAATAGTAGCCATCTGCAAATTGCTCTTTAGCTCATTCTGGGTGGCCTCAGGCAGAACACAGACAGTGGCTGACCTTGGACTGTACCTCCCTGGAGGCCCCAGAGCCAGTGTACATGGTGGATAGCTTCAGACCACATGGAAACACCACCCAACAACCTCAACAGTGACACACTCAATGGGCACTGTAGCTCCACTGAAGTAAGTCCTGCTCAGTGGGGTGATATTCCGCAATGCTCAATGCCAGTCCTTGCAGCCATTCAGCCTGGGGGTAAATCCCTCTCACTGATGTGCCAACATCAGTCAAGGCTCAACTACAAGACAGTATACACAACCCACTGTGTGGGGGAGGCACCTGGAGCACTCAGCTGGGGTGATCAGGGAGGCTGCGGTGCCAGGCCCTGCAGAACATCTACTACATAAGGCCACTGCAGGAGGCGTAGCAGCTCTACTTAATACATAGAAACAAACACAGTGTGGCTTCCAAAATGAGGAGACAAAGAAAAATGTCCCAAATTAAAAAAAAAAAAAAAAAAAACAGAACAAAATTCTACAAAGAGAACTAAACGGAATGGAGACAAGCGATTTACTGGATGCAGAGTTCAAAACACTAGCATTAAGGATGCTCAGTGAGCTTAGGGGACAGAGGGACGGATTTAGTGAGAACGTTAACAAAGACATAGGTAATGAGAAAAGGAACTAGAACACATAAAAAAGAACCAGTCAAAAATGAATAATACATTAACTGAAATGAAAAATACATTACAGGTATCAACAGTGGAGTAGGTGAAGCACAGGATCAAACCAGATATTTAGAAGATAAGGAAGCAGAAAACTGCCAGTTAGAACAGCAACAAAGAAAAGAATCCAGAAAAATGAAGATCATTAAGGAGCTTCTGGAACCTTCAAGTGTGCCAACATTCATATCAAGAGGGTGCCAGAAAAAGAGAGGGAGCATAGAATTGAAAACCTATTTGAACAATAATGACAAAAACTTCCCTAACCTGGTGAAGGAACTGGACATGCAAGCCCAGGAAGCACAGAGAGTCCCAAAAAAGGTGAACCCAAATAGGCCCACACCAAGACACATGCCAGAGATTACAGATAAAGAGAGGATTTTACAAGCAGCAAGAGAAAAGCAATTAGTTACCTACCAGGGAGCTCCCATAAGACTGTAGCTGATTTTTCAACAGAAACATTTTGGGCCAGAAGGCACTGACAAGAAATATTCAGAGTGATGAAAAACAGGGACCTAGAACCAGCAAAGCTGTCATTTAGAATTGAAAGACATATAAAGAACTTTCCAGGCAAGAACAGGCTAAAGGAGTTCATCACCACCAAACCAGTATTACATGAAATGTTCAAGGATCTTCTTTAAGAAGAGGAAGATAAAATGAAAACAAGGATAATAAAATGATAAATACACATCTATCAACAATTTAATCTATACAAATGAAATAAATGAACAAGCTGAGCAGACACAGACTCATAGATACAGAGAACGCTTTGATAGTTGTCAGATAAGAGGGGGGCTGGGGGGACCTGTGAGAAAGTGACAGGATTAGGAAGTACAAATTGCTAGTTTTAGAATAGTCTCAGGGATGTAAAGGGCAGCATAGGGACTATAATCAAAAATGTTGTAATAACAATGTATGGTGTCAGATAGATATTAGTTTTATAGAGATGATCACTTGGTAAGTTATATAACTGTCTAATCACTGGGTTGTATACCCAAAACTAATATAATATTGTATGTCATCTGTAACTGAAAAATTAAAAAAAATATATTTAAAGTAAACAAATAAGAAAAAAAACAGAACTGGATAGTGATGTGGGAAGGGAAAGAGCCAGAATCGGAAGGCAAGGTATTGCTCTGGCCCTGCCCGCTCACTGAGCAGACTCTGCCCTTCGGCCTGGTCCATCTGTAAGGTAATTAGAGAACGCATCTGTAATTAGACGGACACTTCCTGTGGCCTCTGTGTGTACTTTCTTCCCTGCTGAACCTGATGCCAGCAGGGTGCTGGGCCCTTGGGGCCTATTTACACCCTATTTGTTGAACTCCTTCCTGACCTCCAGCCCAAACAGTCTATAGACTGTCTGAAAATGCAGCCTCATGTGTTATGCAGATGTATTTAAAGTACTATGCAAATGAAGTTAAAAAGTGAAGACCTGCAGCTGGCTATGTCCGCCATACCCCTGACGGAATTCAAATGTTCAACCCCAGGAAACACCTGACAGAGCCTCTACCTCATTAGTGGAATCCCTGTGGTTAGTGTCCAAACCCTGGCCTTGGGAGACGGTAGAGTGGCCAGGATGAGTAGCCTCTGGGTTCTCCCCTTTACCCCACAGGTGTTCAGGGCTTCAGGAAAGACTGCCAGGGAGCTGGCTGCAAACTCAGGAGGGGCCCTCCATCTGGGCTGTTCTGAGCAGATGGGGTGCACTGCCCATTGCCATGGAGCCGGGCCTGCAGCCTTGTGCTGTGCTCTCCCTGGGCTACTTCCGCAGAGATCGGAGGGCTCGGGCACAAGTGAGTTGGTAGGTGCTCTGAGGAGCCCTGCAGACCTCTGCTCTCATTTTGAATGCATCATCCCCAGCTGGTTTCTCAGGGATGCTCCAGGAGGCTCTACCAAGTCTCATCTCTTCTACCTCCAGGAATTGCTCCTAATCCACCCCTTCCTGTCCATGTGCACTGTTGCTGCTCTGGCTGAGACCTCATCATTCTGCCCCTGTGGCTCTGTAAGCAACAGGTCCCGCCAGTCCTGCCCCCAGCCTTACCTCCTCTCAGCTCTTATCGTCTGCAGCCAGAGTTTTTGAATGTGCACCTTCAGCCAGGTCACTCCCATGTTAAAGACCCCTCATGGACTCCCACTACCTAAAGCAGTGATTGTCATTCCTGGCTGCCCATTAGAATCACCTGGCGGGTAGGGGGAGCTTTTTGAAAATGCAAATACCTAGGCTCCATCCTCAGAGATTCTGATAGAATTGTCCTGGGTAAAGCACCTTCCAGAATCACGCGTCAAAGGACTTTGTTGAGACCGGGTCCTTAGCCCGACGTGCGAGGCCCTGGGTGAGTGGATCCTCCCACCTGCCTTCTGACTGTTCTGCCCTGCTCCTCACTCCAAGCCTCCAAGTCTTCGTACAGGCTCTCTCTCCTGGAACTCTAGCTTATTTTTCAAAGCTTTCCTAAACTCTTACCCCCTCTTTCACGATGCCTCCGAGGATCCTCACATGGGGTTGGTTAGGTCTCCCTTCTCTCTTCTCTGCCCCACATTAACTGTGCCCCCAGAATTGCAAGTGTTGCTGTTTGTCAGCTTCCCTGTCTATGCTCCTTGCCGGACAGACTCAAAGGAGAGGGCTGTTATCCACCTTGCATGTGTCTCCTCACTTAACTGTGGCCTACCGCAGGATGGAGACCATGTGATGTCAATGTCCACACTCGCCAGTACAGGGACCGTCCTGTAGTTGCTGTTTTGTCCATTTGGCTTAACAAACACTGTATTCTTAGGATGTTATAAACACTGTTCTGCATGCTGCTCTGTGAACTGGTATAATTCTCACAACAGCCTGTAAGTGTAACCATTGTCCTCATTGTATAGGAGAGGAAACTGAGACAGAGTGAAGGAAGGCAACTTAGCACATAGCAGGGCAGAATATGTCTGAGTGTAGAAATGTGTGATTCTCTGCTCTTGTCATAGACAGACCTTTGCTACTGGCCTGCTTATGGGACTGTTTTCTTCAGCAGGCCCTTTGCACCTCAGAGCCTTCACAGAGGACAAACTTTCAGAGGAAATAATTGACACCCTCATGACCAGTTTCCAACACAGTCTCCTCAGTCAGGTTGGCCAGCCATGCAGTGGGCACCAAATATATCTGGGCTGAGAGATCACGGAACAAATGAACTTTTAATAAACACACCTATGCCACCAACTGCCTGAGGCACTGGCTGGCCGATCACATCTGGTCCCCTTATCATTGACACAGAGCAGAGTATGACTTTGCAGGTGATAAAACCAAAGCTCAGGGAAGGCAGGTGACTTAGCCAGTGTCACATCAGAAGTCAGGGGAGATGGGAGCTCGCTTGTCTGCCCCTCTCTCCAACAGGTCATGGCCTCTGCCTGGCACACCATCGAACTCTAGCTTTCCTCTTCTACTTCTGCCTAGAAAAATACTTTATTTTTACTGAAATAGATATAAGCTACTAGTAGAAAAACATAAGAAAACAAAAATTGTCTATAATCTGACCACCCAAAAATAAAACCACCAGGAACATTCTGAGAGTCTTTTCTTTTCAGCATTTTGCTCTGTGTTTATATCTCAAGGGATCAATTAATGTGCTAGTGCCTTTGGTTGTTGTCTACATACAAATCTGTGTTTCCCCTTTTGTTGGTAAAGCAAGCAGCTGAAGTTCAGCCACCTAAAATAATAGAATTAAGTGGTAAAAGGAGAAAGAAAAATCACTCGTGAAGCAGCTGAGGGTTTGGCGTGAGCCAAATGCTGAGTGGGGACCCCTCTGGGGAGGCACCGGTAGCACAGCGGGAGGAGCGGGAGCCCCGCCTTCCAGCTCCTGGTCCTTCATCAGCGCCACTCTTCCTGCTTCTCTTGCAGGCAGCGGCCTGAATGATGGCCTGTGGCACTCAGTCAGCATCAATGCCAGACGGAGCCGCATCAGTCTCACCCTGGATAACGATGCAGCCTCCCCCGCTCAGGACGACACCTGGATACAGATTTATTCTGGAAAAAGCTACTACTTTGGAGGTAAATTACTCAGCCTTGAGGTTGAACATAAAGGAGGGAGGGAGAATGCAGTGAGCAATTATTTTACTATGATAATTCTTTCTTTGTCAATTAGAACATTATTCCAACACATACACACAGCCACCTCCTCCCCAAACACACACAGTGGCACCAGCACCCACCCCCAAACCCAAAATGATGGGAAGCAAACTCTCTCACAGCTGTGCAGATATAATTTATCTAGGTCAATGCTGAGGAAAAAAGAACTCTAGCTATAAGAGCTGCTGTTACATAACACATCCAAAGGAGATTTTTATAGCCGTGCAAGCTCTGTGATCACTTTCAAAAGGGGAAACTCAGCTGAAAGCTTGGAGAAAGTACCAAGGCTCAGCAGTGCCTGAAAGAGGAAATATTCAGGTGGGAAGGAGTAGCCTGCATGTTCACCCACCTAGGCCACTCCTCCCGCACTTGGCTATGTCAGTCCCCACATCCCTGGTGGCCATGCCCACGGGTGGGGCAACTAAAAACGGGGAAGACCTGAAGGCCCATGAATGTGCAGTTCCCCATGGAGCAGCCTGAAACCCACCCTCTCCAATGCTGCTGAATCCTGGGAGCGTTTCCTATGACGAAAACACAGGGCAAACTGGTAGAGACAGAAAACATATAATTAGGCACCTACTGCATTTTCATAGATGCATATATATATATATATTTTCTTTAGTTTTTTTCAAAGAATTTTCTTCATTAAGAAAAATAATACTTAATTTCCTGGTCATGTGTTTATATTTTAGAAACAGTCTCTAAAGAGTAATTAATATGTGTCTGACCACGAGCAAGACACTTATGGCCCCTGAACTCCAGTATCTGGGCCATGGGGAGATAAAGCAGAATTGTGGGACAGTTCCTCGTGTCCAGGTTTATATGCATAGCACAGGGCTCCCTGACTGGCAAGGAAAGGACAGACTGGCTTCAACCCTGGTAAATACAGGCATTGACTGAGGCTGACCTGTAGCCTCCAATCCTTTCTCCATTGGGAAACTGAAGAGAAATTGTGTGTAAAACCATAAAGTGCAGTCTCTAATAGCATTTACAAATCATTTCTTTCGGACCAGTGGCGTGTGGGTTAGCTTTCACATACAAGAGGAACGTTGCACAGAGACAGTAGGCGCATTGGGGTGGGAGGGAAGCAGCGTGCAGGCATCGGCCATCAGTGGTTTGAGCTGAGGGCCTCAGGAAGTGCTCTGTCCTACACTCTACCTCTCCTCCGCGTGTGCATGCAGCACATCCCTTAAGAGAACACTTACGTTCTCTGCAGATGCCTTAGTTCATTTAATTCATGCAAGAACTTTGCCCCATTTCACAGAAGGTAAGAGTGGTGTTTGCTGAAATGAAATAATTTGTGTGAGCAGTAGAACCAGGATTCACCCCCAGGCCTGTGTTCTCCACAGCCCACCAGTGACAGCAAAGGGATGCCAACCCATGTAGCACCAAAGCTGTGGAAGCAGGGTCTTGGGGCCCCAAACATATATCCCAGAGACTAGTAATTTTGCATCACATGCTTGCTTCTAAAAGAAGTGCAAAGCAACCTTGTATTTATTTCTATGGAAAGTAATGAGCAATGATTATGCTATGTGAGCACCTGAATGCCTCAAAGTAAAAAGGCCCCTCCCCCATTGAAGACAAGCCCTTTGAGGTGGCTCTTAAGGGCACTGGGCTCAGAATTCTGGAGAAGATGTATCTGTGATTTGAGCAGCACTTAAAGAAATGCCCCACACGTAGACTGTAAGCTTAAGGAAGGTGAAAAATGAGTTTGAGTAATAATAGTCAACTTACATAAATTCTCTCTACAGCTTCAATTAGAAGTCGTAACATTTCTCTTCATTTTATGGTGTGTGTGCTTGTGAGCTGTTAGCCAGCTGCCAGCTGCAGCCCAGCAGTGACTGTCTATTAGAGATGGCTGAAATAATTCCCCGTTATTTATGGGTTATTGCCCTGTTTTCAAGCTTGCATTTCCATATGGTAGGAACCTATTAAAACAATTAGGATGGAGTTTATAAAGAGCTCAAGCACTGAAATACCTATTTGCTTTCTACCTGTCTTACTGAGGAGTACATATGCCCATGTTGCAGCTGTGCTAAAGCTGGATGATGCATTGTTTTTGAAAGGACACCCTTTTAAAGAGGTATGGTGTTAACCTTTCGCACCTGCTATTACAGCCTGACAACTGGGTGTTTAAACCCTTAGCATCTGCAGTGTCTGGATTTGGTTTGCACAGCACTTCAAAACTCCAGTTACTTTTCTACATGTACCTTTCTCAGGAACTAAGCCTGTTGATGCTGACAATTAGCCAGATAATTACTCTGCCACCATCCTTACCCAACACATAATTTCCTTTGAAAGCTAATTCAGGACTGAATTGTGCATTTAGAAGTGTGTTTCAGAACAGAATGGACATCCCCAAGTAGTGACGATGTGTTGTGTTGTTGGGATGCGTGATGTGTACCAGGCAGAGGAATGCCAAGCAGCTCACCAGGAGAAAGCGTGAGGAACACAGCACACACTGTGGCACCAGTGTTCCCTTCAACACAGTTGGTTTTGTTCTGTCCACTGACTGTGGGTGCTCTCTTTTGAACCAATTCTGTCCCCTCTCTGAAAATGCCAGGATTTACAACTAAACTGTGTGCACTGCTGTGAATGAGAAAGCATCACAATAATTAGACCTCAAGGTCTTGTGTCAATAGGTCGCCTAAGCAATGACTGATCATTTCAGCGCTCTTCTGCATTTCTTTCTGTCCCACAGGGTGCCCTGACCATCTCACCGCTCCCCGGCGCTTAAATCCTATTAAGGCTTTCCAAGGCTGCATGAGGCTCATCTTTATTGATAACCAGCCCAAGGACCTCATTTCAGTTCAGCAAGGTTCCCTGGGGAATTTTAGTGATTTACACATTGATCTGTGTAGCATCAAAGACAGGTAATTATTGTCTCCTCCCCCATCCTCCCACCCTCTCTTCCCATTCTCACTGTTCTAAATATGTGTTTCTTTAAGCAAAATTCTAATCCACTGACATTAGCTACATTAGACATAATTGAGTTGCCTAATGGAAAATATTTCTGAAAGGATTTCAGACCCAGAGAAAAATGGTTTAAATTAGTTGAGTCTCTCTTCATGTTGACTTGCAGTAAATGGGATATGCAAATTAAATCAAACTACAAATTTGTGAAAGGATTAAAGTTTTGTGCATAAACACCATTTGATTACTTTGAAGTTAAGAGTAAAGGGGAAAGGAGGGAGGAATCACTTTCCCCTAAACCGTTTCATTCTTCAGTGCAGTGGGTGTCCTCCCTGGCGCAATGAGCCGCAGGCCTTCTGGGAGCCCTGGAGCAGAGGTCTGGGCGGGGTCCTGCTGTACACAGGCGCCCCTGCCTGCCTGGCCTACCCCTGAGCCATTTCTTCTTTGGCCCAGAAGAGACCAGACCCTGGACAGGGAGAATCAGTTCATTCACTCTGCAACCCTTAAATCTGGGAAAAGCTCAGTTTCTTTGTTTTTCCTGGATCTGGATCTGTCTCCTCTTATATGGGAAGTTTCTAGATTCAGAGACACACTGCAGAAAGCTAAAAACAATGGTTCTGAATTTTCAGCAAGTTTTTCATGTCCTCCATGTTTCTTCTCTAGTGCTTGCCTCCTCCATATCGCCCACTCTCCTCACCTGGTTAAAATACCATCTATTAAATGGTTGAATGACAAGGGTTAGGTGCCAGCCTGTGTTGGTGAAATAGAGTCTTTACTCAGTTTTCATCAGGGAATAAATTAGCCATTACAGTAAAGCGCAGTAATGACCAAGAAGTGCACCCTTACTTGAAGGACACCTGGCAGCAGCAGCTTAGCCTGGCCCGGGGAGCACTGTGTCAGGGAGGTTTTCAGGAAGCGGTGCTGAGCTGAATCCTACAGGACAGAGAGGCCTGCAAAGGGGGAGTGTGTAGGATGAGTTGACAGGATGCAGCATGTGAAATGGCATAGAAATAGGAAGGGTCATGCTTGCAGGCAGTTCATCAGTTCAAAGACACTTATCTTTCATTTTAAAATCTGTAATATTTGGGTATATTTTAGAGTCGATGGTAATGGCTTAATTGGCAACATTTACTCATCTTATTGGCATATACCATCGTGGAATGTCTTACAAGTAATGGTGTCTTAGATAAAACAAATACAGCTCCATGAGGATGGAATGGCACTGTTGTGGAGCACATGGTAAGACTGTGCTTAGAGATATGGGTCAGTATTAACATGAAGGAATTTTGAGTGCCTGTGGGATTTGTCTTCATGTTCTAGACAAAAATCAGAAAGGAAGGCAGTCAGATCTGCCTATTGAAAGAATACTCAGGAAAGAGTAAGGAAGCTGGATTGAAGGAGAGCCATCCCAGAGCTTGAGGTAACTGCCCCCGTCCAGGGGAGCAATAAGAGTCATAGGTCCCTCTAGTGAGCAGCCCAGAATCAGCTGTGCAGACCACAGTCTCCTCTGATGCTCAGATTTTGCGGATCTTTATGAGCATGTTTCTCTGTTAAAACCACAACACACAAGATGGTCATCAAATCGCACAGACTTCCTGGCTCTTCTACTTATCTTTTTTCTATTTGACCAGCTGGACATCCGGGTAATAAAATGTGTGCCTCACTAGAATTTCCTAGTTTAGAGCCCTGAGAATAAAAGATAATACAGAGTGGTTTCTGCCCCTCTAGTCGTTATTGATGATGAGGGTGAAGCATCCGACTCCATCAGCCAGGGCAGCCTTTGCAAAGCGTAGATCAATAGAGGAAACATTTTTCAACAGGGCTCTCCTACCACACTTTCATTTCCAATCAAGGAAGCCCTCGCTTCCACTGACATGAAAGTCATCGCCATCCACCCTGCATCATTACTTTTGTGTAATTGTAGTCTGTGTAATTGTATTACATACAATTGTGTTTTGGTTAATTGTATAATAGTAAGGGATTGTGCTGAGTTTTGTGGGTAAATGGTATGTTTTTCTTCATTTACCAGACAGGGTCTCTAACAGAAGAAAAAGCCATGGTTAAAAGGCTGTGCTTAATTAATTATCTCGAACTTACATTGAACATTTGTTGGAAAAGGGCAGAGGTTACAAAAGCAGGTGGCTTCTGAGTGTTGTGTTTTACTTTCAATGTGTTAATTAATGTAAACCTGCCTTAAGGGCAAGTTCAGCCTTAGACTTCAAGGAGCTTGCCACTTGAGGAAGGGGTCAGGTGTGGTGGGAGAGAGGGGGTGGAGAAGAGCCTACTGTGTTTTTTCTCACCTGTGTTCCTATCTGAAAAGTTCGTGGAGGGGCAGCCTTTGATCTGACTTAAGCATCTATTCCCTCCCACACCAGTCTCCTCTCTGCCCCTTACTCATGGGTATGTATGGAGACCCAGGCCTCCTTCCTGGCCTCACAGTGGCTGTCCTGCCCCAGGGCTCCCTCTGCTCCCTCAGAGTAATCTGGCCCAGCTGTGCAGAGGAATCCAGACCTGCCAACCCTTCCATGCTGCCCTCTTACCCAGGTAAAGGCTCCAGGTGCTAGTCACTGTGGGAAACCAGGTAGCATTCAGAGAGGAGGCACACAGGTTTTGAAACCTTAAGTGCGTTGTCTGGTGGGGGTCCTTTAAGCATGTTTCCTTTGAGATGGTGCAATCTTGCCTAGTTCCACTATCCAGCCTGTGCAAGTTCACAAACCATCCTTGGGACAATGCTTTGAGTAAAAGCTGGGAGGGTCTCTTCCCAGGGACCAAGGACTTAAACTAACAATTTGCATCTTAAAGATTGGCAAATTCCAAATCTTCCAGCCTCAGGAAGAAGGGGCTTGGCATAACTGACCTGGCCACAGTTCCTGTAGCCAGGAAAGTGCTTGCTTTAGGAAAACTGCAAAACTGCCAGGTGTCTGACAGTCCAAGGACAGGTTGAAGAAAGGGGACAGGGTGCCCCTGGAGGAACTGCGATTGGGGCTAGAGTGGAGCACTCCCAACATGCACTTGTACTAGTTTTTCTAAACCTCTGGGATGCAATGAGAGCCACTCTCCCTCCTCTGCAACCAGGATCTCCAGTCTCATGTTCTTCACAGCCCAAGCCCCTGTCCTCCAGGAGCTACTCATCTCTTGCTCCCCCTTGGACTTGAGATTGACAAGACATAATAGTCTAAACCATAAAACGGCCAAGTCACCCTTGATACATGCTTTATTCCTCCACACTCTTTACCACACCCTCAGTTATTCAGCCTTACAGATAGGCACTGAATGAATGAGTGCGGCAGTTCTAATGTTTGCCCTGGAGTAGGATAAAGTGTGATGAGAGGTCTAAAAGCCATGGCAATACAGGGCATTAATATTCCCAGGTTTTAAAGGGAGTAAACTAAGACCTGGAGACATATGTGGACGTTTTCATTGTCAAGACTGAAGTTGAAGTTCAGAGCCAAACAATGCCAGTGACTTCTCTCTTGTATCATCTACTCAAAAGGCACCAACTTGGCAATTTAGTCATTGTGTGTCTGTGGTTCTAAATGTGTAAGCTCATGTGTGCCCAACCCAGAAAGGTTTTTAGGGGTATGCAATATATTCAGTTCATTGTAAACCTGAGGTGCCTCTAATGAGATTCCATTTTTAAGAAAGAACATTCAAAGTGATGTGTGATGTCAGGCAGGGTCTGAAAAAAGTAAGGGTGGCTCAGTCCCAGTGGCTCAGGTCAAGAGTACCTTTTGCTAGGACTTTACTTGCCAGGTGCGACCAGTCAACTCCAGGAGCCGTGTCCAGTCCTGCAGGGTTCAAAGTCCAGGGCAGAAGCACCAAATCACCAAATGCTGTCTAAGAATTTGAGGAGGAGACAGGATCCCAGCTGTGAAGGCATAAAGAGATGCTGATGAGCTGGCTGTCTGACATGAGAGGAAGTGGAAGTCACAGCTGAGGAACCCCAGGGTGGCTGGCAACAAATTTGAGAGGTCATAAGCCTGTTGAATTCTCAGTCCACTACTCATCAGCTTGAGATATGACACTTATTCTTTAACCATTTAAGCTATGTTTTCTTTTACAAAACCAAGATCATAAAGCTTACATTTGCACTGAGCATGAGCATGTAAGAATCAGGGGCTAGGTGGCATGTCTAATAAGCAGACACACAGTGAATGTTGCCATGTCAATTCCCATGAGCAAATGTTTGCAAGATCTACTTTCCATGGGGAGAGGCGAAGCCCGGGTCTCCCTCTGAAGGTTCTCCGACACCCATCCTGGCCAAAATATCCCCAGTAGTTTCTGGGGTGGATTCCTATAGATATACCTCACATGTGCTCTCCAATCTGTCTGCTGTGACTCCCTTGGACTTTGATTTCCACTTGGCCAGAGGAGCTGCACCTCTGGAAGACCAATCACCACCCATCAGGAAAGTGCCCATCAGTTTGGTGCCCAGGCTGGCTGTGATCATTAGATTCTCCTAAAACTCTGGTGCCCAGTATAGATAGGGTGAAGCCAGCATGTGATATGCTAGGGCACACAATTTAAGGTGGTCCCTCTGTCCAGATTCATGCATGTGCAGACTGAATTTATATGAATGAACCTGGGAGTGGATGCCTCCTTAAATGTTGTAGGTGAATTCCAACATATCTGCATGAGAATCACTAGAAAGGCTTGTTAAAATTCCAGTTCCTTGGTACCACCCCTAGAGTTCCTGATATTACTGTGGGGTCCAAGAAAGTCTGCATTTATATCAAGGTTTCAGGATGCTGCTGGTGCTGTTGTGCTGGTCTTGGGACTAGATTTTAAGAACCACTGCCCCAAAGCTTCTAATTCTGGAGGTCCTGGGATTACATGGATTCTCTACAAAAGGGGTACAGGTATAGGGGGATGGTTTTGCCTCCAGCTGAGCCCCCAAGCAGTTCTCTTCCTGATCAGGGTCTCACAGGTCTCTGAGAAGTCCCAGCAGCTCTGTCTCAATGCCCCTTTCCCAAGACATGTTGAGTTCAGTCTAAGGGACACTGGGGAGTCAACTGAATTCCACCTCTCTCCTGAATTCATCTCCCTGGTCTTTGTCACTGATATCCTCCCTTGCTGCCCACAACAAAGCAAGTTTTCATGAATATAAATAACAAAGATCCTCAGAGGTGCCTGAGTAAAGGGATATTTTGGTTGGAAGGGAATGTGGTCTTAGAATAGCTGCAGCTGCCAGCAAACGTGAGTCATCTTTTTTTTTTTTAATTTATCTTTATTGTTGAGTATTACAGGTATCCCATCCCCCCCCCCACCATTGACCCTCTCCCAAGGCCTTCAGCCCATTATTGTCTGTGTCCATGGGTTATGCTTATATGCATATAACTTCTTTGGTTAATCTCTTCCCTCTTGCCACCCCCTATCCCTCTTTCCTCTGAGATACTACAGTCTGTTGCCTGCCTCAATACCTCTGGGTCTATTTTGTTTGTCAGATTATTTTGTTTATTAGCTTCTCCTTAAAGAAGGCCCTTCAACATTTCATGTAGTACTGGTTTGGTGGTGATGAACTCCTTTAGCTTTTCCTTTTCTTTTCTTTCCTTTTCTTTTCTTTTTTTTTTTTTTATAAGTACATCTATTGATTTCAGAGAGAGAAAGGGAGAGGTAGAGAGAGAGACAGAAACGTCAATGATGAGAGAATCATTGATAGGCTTCCTCCTGCATACCCCCACTGGGAATTAAGCCCCAAACCTGGGCATGTGCCCTGATGGGAATCCAACCTCAACCTCCTGGATCCTAGGCCAACGCTCAACTGCTGAGCTTTCGTTTCTGATTGGTACTTTATTATGTCATCTATTTTCTCAATTATTTTTGTCATACTCTTACTAATATCCTTGAGCATCCTTATAACCATTATTCTGAACTCTGTATCTGTTAGCTTGCTTTGCTCCATTTCATGTAGTTCCTTTTCTAGAGATTTCTTCTGTTCTTTCCTTTGTGACATATTTCTTTGCCTCCACATTTCGGCTGCTTCCAGGTGTTTGTTTCTATGTATTAGGTAGAGCTGCTATGTCTCCTGGAATTTGTAGAGTGGCTTTGTGTAGTAGGTTTCCTGTAGGGCCCAGTTGCTCAGCCTCCCCAGTCACCTGAGCTGGGCCTTCTAGGTGCTTCCCTGTGTGGGCTGTGTGCACTGTCCTGTTGTAGCTGAGCCTTGGTTGCTGTTGGCATCATTGGGAGGAATTGACCTCCCGCTCAATCAGCTGTGAGGAGCAGCTGCAACTACAGCCAGAGAGTTGCTGTGCTGGAGACACTCCTATGGGGCAGGACTTACTTCAGTGGGGTTTTGGTGTTCACCAAGTGCGCCCCTTGAGTGTGTCACTCGTGGATGTGGTAGGGTTGTAATCCAGCGTGGTCGAGTCTGAGCACCAAGTGCACTGTCTTTGGGCCCTCCAGGGAGGTATAAAGTCAGCCTGGATCAGTGCCTTGCCCAGGGCCACCCAGCATGAGCTACACAGCAAACCGTAGCTGGCTGCTACTTGTGCTGGGCTTGGAGGTGCCCAGGAGAGGCCAAGCTATGAGCCAATGCAGCTGCCGCTAATGCCAGGCCTGGGCCACTTACCAAGCTGTATGGGACCTGCTGCTGCTTGTTTGAGAGATTTTAGGAAAGTCCTAAGCATGGGGCTCGAGAGGCCACTTGCACAGAAAAGCCCCTGGAAATGGCCTGGATGAGCTGCAGGTGGGGAGGGGCGGGGCCTCCGGGAATCACGGGGCGGGGCCAAAGGTGCGAGTCAGCTGCTGGTGCTGGCGATTCAAACATGGCGCCTGCCTGCCGGCTGTGCAGGGAGGACTCGCCAAAGGAGCCACGGCCTCCGCCAGCCCTTCTGCCTGGGAGGAAGCCGCCCTCCGCCTCTCACCCGGATCTCAGGCAGGTTAGTTCCTCCCCGAGTGTCCTGGGTCCTTTCAGGCTGCTGCCCGGCTGCTGGGCTCAGAGGGCGCGTCCGAGTGAGTCCGCGCCGGGCCCTTTAGAGGAGCTGCTGGGCCTCCCGCAGCCTCCGCGACCCTCAGGGACAGTCCCCGCTGGTTTCACAGCTGAAGGTGTGGGGACGTCTCTTCCCGGCCTGGAGCCCTGGGCTGGGGCCTGCTGTGGGGCTCGGACCCCTCGCGATGCTCCCTCAGCTCCCTGGCTGTGGGGCTTCTGTGCAGCCAGATCTCAGGGGGCTCTGAGTGACAGTGGTTCTGTGTTTTGACGTGGTTGCGGGAGGCGGCGGGGACTGTAGTTGCCTGCGCCGCCATCTTGTTGTCCACCTGTAACTAGTCCTTTTGTTATTTTGAGGGCACTTGACTTGCCGGCCCCACTGGAAGTCCAGCCTGAGCTTTCCTTCTAGACAGGCCCAGACTCTGTGTGGAGGGCGGTGCCGTCATAATTCCAGTGGCTCTACTTGCAGTAGTGCTCCAAACCTTCATAAAGACCCAGAGAGGCCCACTCCCTCTGGTTTTCTGGCACCAGCAATGGGTTGCTGTGACCACCTGTCTCATTTATTTGTCCTTCATCAGAGGAGTGACACTGGGAAGGTCTTGGGAGGTCACCAGGTCTGGTTTTGCCTGGAAGGAAAGGGAAGCCGGGCAGTGTCCAAGGCCAGGCGGGGAGCAGGGGCCCTGCTCAAGGACTTTAGCCGCTGCATTCTGCGCCGGACTTTTTGCTCTAATCCTTTCTAAAATTAAACAATTCACTTGTCCCAGTTGAGTGAATGACGTGAACTCCTGCATTAGATTCTCTGCAGCCAATAAGTTATGGTATGTAGCATTTCACTCCATAATCACTCCCGTTTCCTGCAACACTCATTCCCTTGAGAAAAGCACTGGCTCATCTCTCTGGTCAAGATTCTGACCTTCTTGGTTTGGACTCAGGGTGCTGTGAACACTGAGGGAGAAAACATTCTACAGTAGGACCTCACATAAGCAGACTCATGCTAAAATCTCACCCTGTGTGTGGGAGTTCGTTAAAAACAGTACTTTATATAAAGAGATTACATTTCAGGGCAGTGCATATGTTTTAGTTATTCCCTGAAATTGAAAACCATTACATTGGGTGCCAGCAAAGTTATTGTAGGGGCGATGCCCACACAATCTGAGCTTCCAGCTCTAGAGTGAGAAACGCTGCAATGTGGTGTTCTCTGAACTCATGGGACAGTGCCAGAATCAAAACTGAAGCGCTTCTGCTGTTATATTTATTATTTTTAGTCTACTTCATGCAGGAAAGGAAAGGTTATATTTTATATAACAGTTACTGAGCAAACAATCTCTCAATATTATTTTATTTAATTCTCTCCATAGTCCTGCAAGATCCTCAACATGGTTCTCAGAGCCTGGCTCTCAGCCCATCAGCCCAGCATCACCTGGCAACTTGTTAGAAATGATGGTCTCAGGCCCATTCTGTACCTCCGGGGTCTGAACTTGCAGACAGAGCCATCTGAGTTTTAACAAGTTCCCGGGTGGTTCTGAAGGACACTCAACTTGAAAGCCATGCTTTGCTCCATTATTATTACTTTGCAGATAAGACCAGTGATGTTCATGGAAGCTCAGGAAGCTCCTAAGGGTGCATAGTTAGTATTTGGTGGTGTCAGATATGTCCAGAATTTGCAGATTCTTCTATTCACATAAATGAGGATGACCTCTTGACTAAAGGCCAGAGAGAGGGGAGAGGTGGCTTTGGTAGCCAAACAGGTAGGGTGTGTCACTGAGGAAGTGAATTGAAGAGGAACTGGAAGGCTGGACTGAGTTAGGGAGGTCAAGCAGGGTCTTCCAGGTGGGTAGATCATGGGGCTGGAACTGAGAAAGCGGGGTACTGTACATCTGTGGCCTGAGCAGAAAAGCCTACATTCCCAGCAGAGGGTAAAAGAAAACTTAAAGCTGAGGCTGCAGTGAATTTGGCATCACACAGCATTTTAAAATCTGAAGAACACACCATATTGATAGCCAACCCTTAACTACTGCTTACTGTGTACCATACCATTGTGTGTGTGTATGTGTGTGTGAGATATATGCTCACAGCAACTGTGTGAAGTAGGGAATGCTATTAACTCCATTTTGCAGAATGAGATGATTAAAGCACAGAGGCCCTAAGTAACCTGCCCAAGGTCACACAGTGAGTATGTAGCTGAGCTTGGGCACAGCCGTAGAGTCTGGTTGAAGATATTATGCCTGTCTTTGCACTGTGCTATCTCTAACTTTGACGTTCCGAGACATCCTACATGGTTCAGCAGGATTGAAGCAGAAAACGATGTGCCTTCATCTTGTGTTCAAATCATAAAGCAGGTTTTATTAACAGGGAAGAGAAGGGATATGGGCTATAGTCCGTGGAATGGCACAGATGCCAGAAGGGTTGTCATCCATGCAGCTCATTGTCACAACCTTGTGACAAGTCCACTGAGAGAGACTCAGAGAGACCTAAAGGCTCCTCCAAGAGATTCACCTTTATTATTTCTTTGGGCTGATTAGGGAACAGAGGAGTCTGGGAATTAGCTTGGAAGGACTATCTTGATGAGGGAGATTCTGAGTGGAATTCGTAAGGACCTTCCATCTGGAATTGCCCAGAAAAAGTTCTGATTTATTTGTCTGCCCCCCACCACCTGCTTCCTACCTCTTCAAATGTCAGTAGGGATAGGATCTTTGGAGGAGGTTGCAACCTGGATTTGGTCTAAGTAAGTGACCTTAAATAAGTGTGTAGGTATTCTGTCACCAGCCTCACTCCTCACCGCTGTGAAACAGTACTTCTCTGCCTGTGCATAAGGAAGGATACCAAGATACCTTTGACTCATGGAAAACACAGGGCATCCACGAAGCCAAGGGTGGCACCTCACTCTGCCCTGTGAGAAGACAGCAGGGCTCTTCCCCAGCAACTGGTAACCTCAAGTACTGATGCTGAACGCAGAGCCAGAACAGTGAGCTGGGTGAACAATTGCAAGCCCTTCAGATGATGAGGGATTGATTCCAAGAGCCATAGTTTTGACGCTGAGCTAAGATGTGCATGCTCAGATGGAGTAAGAAAATGTGTGCCCAATCAGTACTGCTTGGACATCTCCCCTGAGAAACACTAGCTATGAAGTTAGGATGGTGTTTATGACATGGAAGCTAAGGAAATCTTTTGATCTGGATTGAAACATGAGAAAGGTTCTTTTAGATCCTCAAGGCACTTCTCTGAACTTCCAGACACATACCTTGACTCATGTTTTACTCTGTAGATAACATTTATAAATTAATAATCAGAAGAAAGAGGTTCTTCTTTGCTGTTCCCTTCACACAGTCAATATCTCAATGAAGCTTCATCCAACATCCTGATAGAGTCCTTCCAGCTGTTCCTCACATTCTCCAAACGTCTTCCCTCCCACGTGGCCAATGTCACAGCTGGTTCCTCCTCATCTGCACTGGTGGCCACTGATTGGGCTGATGAGGAAAGCATCTGTGGCCTTTGCACATTGTTTTTGCTCTAGTGCAAATAAATTCATTATGGCCCATGGGTAAGCACCACTTATAGACACAGCTGGCAGAGAAAAAGTGCTGAATATGTTTTGAGTTGGGGAAAAAAGTAAGACTGACCTGTGATAAAACGTCCTCACCTATTTTGGCAGTGAAACCTAAATTTTAAATGAGCTCTTTGTTATTTTTACCCCGAGTCAAGGTATGTGTCTGGAAGTTCACAGAACAGGAATGTGGCCTCCTGGGTTTTCCTGTGACTGGACTTCTGAATGCTCAGTTAGACCCCACTGCTCCCTTCATGAGGTGTGTGGTCTGCAAAATAGTATACCATTCACTTCAACTCTCAGATACCCAAAGGGAATATTGGCTTCCCTGTTGGCAGATGCGGAAACAGACTATAACATGAGTTTAATAATTTACCTCAAAACAGAATCAAACTCGGGATTTTGAGATGGTAAAGCCCCTTCTGGTTATATTTCAGCACAACTTTGGACACAAGTAGTCACTGGACCCATCATATCTCAGCTCCCCCAGTTGTCAAACAGGTACACAGTGCACATGTCATTGCAGAGTGTATTGAACAAGCATAAAGCTCTGTCATTGCTCCTTCTCTTGGGTTGTGGCAGGACTGAAAGAGTGGGAAGGCAAGAGTTCTGAAAGTGAGAAGCATGGGGGACAGAAATGGGGCTCTATGGGCCTCAGCTGGCCACACTGGAGAAAACCAGACATAGGCAGGAAAGGGTGATGCTTTCTGAGTAATTTACTCACGTGCATCACCTATTTTACTTTCTGGACAAGTGATTAATGTTTCACTTGGCTTAGGTTACAGACTTAAAAATTTCCCTCCAGGTGTAGCTTCATCTTAAAAAGATCACTTCAACATGACTTTCCAGGTCGACTGTAGGGCCTTTCTCTCCTAAAACCAAGATATACCTGGGACCAAGCAGGGGATGTCTCAACACCTGGAAAGGGCCAAGAGAGACAGACAGAGGCCACTGTAACATGCCAAACTTATGGTCTATGAATAATGCATCCAAAATACTACTAACTCTGTGATGACTGACTGATGTTAGCATCACCTTGCTACTGCTTCACCCATGCTGGAAAACATTTAATATTATTTTATTTTTCAACGGCAGTTTGTGTTCAGTATTATATTACTTTCAGGTCTATACCCCAGTGAGTAGACATCTATATAACTTACAAAGGATCACTCTGATAAATCTATACCTACCTGTCACCATACAGTTATATAATATAACTGATTATATTCCCTATGCGGCACTTTATATCCCCTTAACTATTCTGAAACTGCCAATTTGTGCTTCTTAATACCTTCACCTTGTTCTCCCATCTCCCCTAACCTCCCTCCCCTCTGGCAACCATCACAATGTTCCCTATACCTATGAGTCTGCTTCTGTTTTGTTTATTTTGTTCTTTCGATTCCACATGTAAGTGAAATCATATGGCATGTGTCTTTCTCTGTCTGGCTTATTCAATAAAAAAACACAGGGTGGTTGCCCTGCCAGGTGACCCAGTTGGTTGGAGCATCATCCTGTACACAGGAAGGTCACAGGTTCTATTCCAGGTCAGGGAACATATCTTGGCTGTGGGTTTTGATCTCTGATTCAGGCACGTATGGGAGGCAACCGATCAATTTTTCTCTCTCACATCGATGTTCTCTCTCTCTCTCCCTTCCTCTCTCTTTAAAAAAAATCAATAAAAACATATGCTCAGATGAGAATTAAAAAACACAGGGTGCATGAATGGGTGCAAAAACAAGACCATTGCATATGTTGCCTAAGAGACTCACTTCAAGTTGAAAGACACACAGACTGAAAATAAAGAGATGGAAAAAGATATTTCATAAAAATTGAAACAAAAAAAGCTGAGATAGCAATATGTATACCAGACAAAATAGATTTTAAAACAAAGGCTATAACAGGAGACAAAGAGGGATCCAACAATTCCACTTCTGGGTATTTATCTGATGAAACCCAAAACACTAATTAAAAAAGACATACTCACCCCTGTGTTCATTGTAGTATTATTTACAACAGTCAAGATATGGGCCCTGCCGGGCGTGGCTCAGTGGTTGAGCATCGACCTGGGATCCAGGCGATCAGGGTTCGATTCCCGGTCAGGGCACATGCCCAAGTTGCGGGCTAGACAATCAATGACTCTCTCATCATTGATGTTTCTACCTCTCTTTCTCCCTCTCCTTTCCCCTCTCTGAGAGCAATAAAGATATATTAAAAAAAAAAAAAACGATATGGGAGCAACACAAGTACCTTCGATCGATGGGTGGGTAAGGAAAAGCATTATTTTCACTGTAATAATTATGTAGGGGGCTACCCCTGCTTTAAATATGAAACTATTGCCAGATGTGATTCTTAAACAACTAGAGGTTTATATATTAAACCAAGTAAATTTGAGAATTACAGAAGCTCAGACCCTGAAATGAGACTTTTATGCCTCCATGTCAGTGTGTTTGGACACAGGTGTTTAGATACACGCACAACACCCGTGACATCCAGGTCCTGGTGCGCTTCTGTTCCTCTTGCTGACACAGCCTGTGCTGCTTATCTTCACGTGACTCAGCGGCCCCTTCGGCAGCTCTCAGCTGTGTACCCTTGTCGTGGGTCCCAGGAGAGAGCGACACAGAAGAGCTGCTGGTTTTCCCGTGCTCTGTGCTCTCATCTTTCTGCTGTTCTTGGATCTGGAGGCTGTTTTACACTATTATGGGCCTTCCATTCCCTTATTCACTTCTTCACTCATTCATTCATTCATTCATTCATTCATTCATTCATTCATTCATTCATTCGTCTGCTTCTTGTATTTGGAACTTCTGCACTAGGTGCTGGGTAGGAGCTGAGGATATAGTTGAGCGCTGAACACAGTAGACTATCTCTGACTTCAGAGCTCCATGGAGAGACACAGATTTTGACCAAATAATGATGAAAATAAGCATATATGTTCCCAAATACCGGCATGAGGAAAATGAAGAGTGCCAGGAGAAAACCTGAGAGGAAGGCTGGTTTATATGGAGTTGCAGCAGCGTGCCAAGCAAGGGAGACATGGCCTCATTCTCCACAAATGGGAGGGTCCTGTGGCCACTGCCCATCTTGATCAGGGAATTTCTCAGGAGTCTTCACTCTCCAGGGCCTCCTGCACACCTCTGGCTGGGGATGCTGATCTCAGCCTCCTATCTGTATGTCCTCTGCTTATTTCATTGCTGTGGGGTTCAGGGGAGAAGACAGAAAAATCCTGCTTTCTTCAGTGGTAAGAGGCTTTCTAACTGGGGTTTTAGCCAAAAAACAAATTTCCTACATTTTCCCAAAATACTGTGCTAGGAATTCTGCCTTGCTTTAATAACACCCCCTTACTGAGCCCCCCCCCCCCCATGACCCTGGCTCCAGTGGAAAAGGGTTTTCTGCTGGTCATGAATTCTAATATTATGCAGGCTGCACTTACATACACCTAGCCAAATAGGAAAAAGGCCCTGTCTTTCCACCCAAAGTAAACACCGGTGTAAAGGGGGATGGGAGTTCAGCTGGCAGCGCTGTAAGTCGGGAGAATCAGAGGGAGGAGCACTGGCCATGTCAAAGGTCACCCTCGGCACTGCCCTCGCTCTTGTTAAGCAGCTGCCCCCTGGAGCTTCCTTGAGAAGACAGCTCGTGGGGAATGAGAACACGTCGGTGGGGACTCGAGCAGCAGTGACGAAAATGATGTAAATTACTGTTGTTTCCAGTGACAGGAAATAATTTTGCAACATGCTGGATACAAAGGAGTGTAGGAAAGCCAGCCTTGATCGCCAGCAGGCACAGCCTCACAGCCCTAAAAGCCGGGGTCCTCTGGCGGATTCTCTTCAAACCCACACGCTCCACCGTCCCACAGGGGCCCGTAGGAAGAGGCCCCAGCAATGAGCTCCTGGCTGCGTTACAGCGTTCATTTGCAGCCACTGTGCTCCACATCATAGTGAGTTCATAACATAATGTTCTTGATAGAATCATCCTAAATGTAAAGCGCTTTTTGATAGGGAAATAAAATATTCTCTTAGTGACGATTTCCCTCATACCTCTCTCTCACTTCCCTAAGTATATATTTTATTGCAACTCTAGCTACGGTGAGATTCAGATTCTGGACATGCATTTCACATGCCCTCCCGAACATGATGGAGACTGAGGCATCAATGTGAGGACCTCATCCCCCAGCCTGCCTTTTGGGGTCTCCTACGCCCTTGCCTCTTCCTTCCTATCCACCTTCATTACCTACCTTTGCCTCCTACTGTACTAATTCATTGTTCTGTCCCTGCATTTGCTGAGCACCTGCTATGTCCCAAATACACACACACACATGTATATGTACACACATATGTGTGTACATATATGTGGCTATGTATACACACGTGTGTAGGTATGTATACACATACATGCCTATGTATACGCGTATACGTGTGTGTATACACACACATATATGTATATTCCCTGTCTTCAATAAGCTCAAGAGCGGGTGAGCCAGACCATTAGCCAGACATTGAGCAGAAAGAAGTTCATGGCACTAGGGGCATGAGCTACACCTGAACTGCATGTTGGGTGGCAAACAGAAATGGGCATAGGGGTGGGAAGTCACTCCCCACATGGCCCAGGGCCACGCCATAGCTGCCAGCTTCATTGCAGACTTCAGGCACTCGCTGCTACCTCACTGAGTTCCCTTTCCAGTTCTTTTTTGCTCAAATTCTGCCCATCTTTCAAAGGCTGGTTCAAATTTTACCTACTCTGTGAAGCCTCCTGACTGCCCCTGATGTTCACAATTATCTTCCTTAGTTAAATGTCTCTGGCACTTTCCTTCTCTGTTTCATTTTGCTCCAAATCACAACTGTTACCTGCTTTGTATCTGTATTTCACCTTCCTAGAGAAAGTCCTTGATGCACTCATTTGAGAGCAAGTGTTTTGCAATTATTTGTTAAATAATTTGAACCTTCGCAGCATTTGATCTTAGTAGCTGGGGATGAACTACATGTGAAGCTTATTAAACTCAATATACTTCTAGGAGTTGAATACAGTGCTGCCTCAAGACATGGAACGAACTTAATATCTTTAACACTTCTGCACATTCCAAACTCTGTTGACTGCTGTCCAAGATTCAGGAATTAAAGCCCTTCATCTCCTTCTCATCTTGAAAACCTCCCCATGTGGTTCACACCACAGGGCTCTCTATTTGAATGGCAAGAGTGCCCAAGACAAGCAGCTGGTGCCAGCTGTCGTCACTCACAGGGTGCTAAGTGCTCCTTTTGCAAGCGCTCGCCAGCAAGAGTATTTTCGTTTAGCAAGGCCATCATAAAATTAGACATGCGAACCATAGCAATGTATTTGAGCAATGAAGCCTATAAATATTGCAGTGGAAGGAAACATGCCAACACATTATTCTTGTTATAATATTGTGCTTTAAGAAATGATGGGATAGCTCTGCAGAAGGTGAGTCTGAAGAGAAGGCCACTTTAGAGAAGCTTACAGATCTCTTTGGTGACTGTCAGAGGGTATCACCAGTCTCCTGGTAATAGATCTGGATGTGCCCCCTGTGGACTCAGTGAGCTCTAAGCAGCCCTGGAGACTAAGCTGGGAAAACTCATGACATTGTGATTCTTTACCTATTAGAAGTGGAACAAAAAATGTTATTGACGGGTGGCAATGTGTCCGTTGTTTATCAGAAAGTGAAGTCATTGAATAGGAATAAACTTTCCCCATGAGCCCTAAGAGTGGGAAGAGCAGGATTGGAATCACATACCATCCATACTCTGTCACTGCCTTTATATTTCTTTTTCAAAGTGCCTGGCAGAAACTTACACAGCATTTGGCCATGTCACATTCTCTCGTGTCTTCTACCTTAGTGAACACAGAGAGCTAACTTCAACTTTTCCCAATTACCATCTAAATCATTTTGTAAAAAAAAAAAAAGGGATACAGAAGATGACTGTTTTTGTCTGCTAGGTTTTCTCTCATTGTTTCTACATTTAGTAGAATTCAGCCACGACCCAGGGGCCATCCTGGGCTTTATCTGTACTAATTCAGATCTATGGAGAGCAATATTAAAATGTTTAAAATGACCTGCCTCCATTTACAAACGAGGGAACTGAGGTGTGTGGGTGTTAAATGAGTGTTCCAATAGTATATAGTTAGCAAGTATTTTTATGAAGAGTTAATGGGATCTCAAACAACTTGGAAATAAAAGAAATAATGTTGCTCTCTGAAAGTTAAACTCAACATCTAGTAAATCTCAATGGACTACAGTGAAGACGCACCTTGTGTCTAGGCCAGGTGGGATGGTGTCAGATTAAAGCCAGCACTCCAAAGGAATGTGTCCAAAAAAAAGTAGGTTGTAAGAAAAATAATAAATAATGAAATCAAATAGCTAAGGCTAATTGTAGCTGAAGAACTGAATTAAGAACTCTTTAACCTCAGGCACTTAAACAATAAAGTCCATTTCTCCAGTGCAACGTCGCAGGGGAGAGATGGAAATGGCATCACATACACCCCCTGCATTTCTTACTCTCCATGGCAGAGGGAGGGCCACTGTTGGCCCCAATAGTTCTCGCTCTGTTTCACTGAGTCAAACCCTAATTGGGCCAGGCCAGCCCTGTCCAATAGAGCACTGTGTGATGATGGAAATGACTCCTTTTATGCTGTCCAGTACCTAGTCACTAGCAGCTATTGAGAATTTGAAATGAGAATCTTATGACCGCGAATGTGAAATTTTAATTTAATATTAATACATTTAGACTTAGATAGCCATGTGACACTCTTGACTACCCTACTAGTTAATTCAGGGCTAGACACTGTGCATGGGCCCGCCCTTGTGGAGCTGGTGGTTCCCTCCCAAACAGCATGGGCTGCATCTGGGGTGATTCTGAAGATTGGGCTGGGTCTCATAACCGTGACCTGGTGACTGAATACAGTGCCACCCCAGCAGCCGGAGCTGAGCATGGCCATGGTCTACCTTTTATAGTGCACCTTCCGCAAAGACATTTACATTGGAAGAGAAAGGCTTATCACTGTTTGTCTTAATTTCTCCAAGGATCCTGGCAGACAAGTGGTTCAACTGGTATTAGCTCAAAATGTCAGAGGCTTCATATTACTTAACAAGATAACTTTATTAATTCCAAGTATTCCTTTGCTATATCTGTTGACCACTCCAAAATGACCTTCTTCATATGGGCATATTTTGAGCAAATGCGTACTTATAATCTAATTATAGAGCATCAATAAGGTTTTGGTTTCTAAATTCTTAAGAAACTGATCTTTAGGGGTTTTTTTTTTATACCAAATATCATAGTACATGCTAAAGTTATTGGCAGGCCTCTAAAAATTGCTACCCAATCCAAGGAGCTTGGAGTAAAAAGGTCCCCTGTTGGGCCAACAAACCCTGTGAGAGTTCACTCACCAGTGTACATTTGGATCAGTCAGTCAGGAAGTAGTGGTGTTAGATCTGAACTCCTGGAAGCATCCGGTTCTGATCTCAAGTTTAACTGGCAGCCTTCCAATATTTTGCAACCTCATGCAGCTTGCCTGAAGGGAGAAGACATTTATGTCAATCTCGTGGAAACGTTGAGCCCTTTGTAAGTCATAGCCCTCAATGTAAGTTTATGAATTGGAATCCAGTAACCCTAGCCTCTTGTGAGGTTTGCCTGTGTGAGCCACAGTCCTGGTAACTAGTGGTCCTAGGAATTTGTCAACACTGGATTTCAGTGCTCACCATGTCAAGGGCCCAACCCTTAGATGCGGTGATTTCAAGGTAAAGGCCACTGAATGGATCTCTGTAGCAGAGAGTTGACTTCATCAGAGTGTGCAGAGGCACAGATGGTCTCAGATAGACACACACCAGACTGCAGATATTAACCCACAACAATTTCAATGCTATCAGTGGGTTAAAAGTAATCTTAAGATTTGGCCCAGTGCTGGCTCCATTGGTTGGAGCATCTTCCTGTACACCAAAAGGTTGCAGGTTCGATTCCTGGTCCAGGTGTGTACAGGAGGCAACCAATTGATGTTTCTCTCTCACATTGATGTTTCTCTCTCTTTTCCTTCTCTCTCCCCCTCTCCCTTCCTCTCTCTAAAATCAATTTTAAAAAAAGGGTTGACCCCAACCTTATTAGATAGTAGTTTCTGATTTTGGAAGTCATGAAAATGACTTAGAAAGGTCCTTTAGAATGCACATTTCTAGACCCTACAAGTCGTCAGAGTCTGATTGAGTCTGATGTGGAGATTTTGAATTTGCATATTATCAAACACCAGCAAATCTGTGGATCAGTCTTTCACAAATATTGTGTCAGCAGATTTAAACAAAGAAATTTCCAATTGAGCTCATTATGATATAGCCTCATACAGATTTTCTCTACACAGTGGGGGAGGAGACTCCTAGTTCTGCCTGATGTTAGTGGTATTTTGTGTAAAATGATTCCTTTGTTCATGTAAGTAACATTAAAGGGGTTTCTATACTGCAGGATTATTCTCGTGTGGGTGTGCAGGTATGTGCAGATGTACCCATAACCTGATGACCTGTGCAAGAGGGGAATTAATTAGAAGGTCACAATTTCATAAATATATGTAACCATGAACCCTTTCTTTCTACAAACTACTCATCCATATGACATACTTTTAGAAATGCTACCCTGGAGTGTAAGAAATCAGAGTAATCACCAGGAGCTGATCGGTAGTTGAGACAAAGTGGTTTCGAAAGCTGGCGTGGGAAAGAACTGGGGGTCATAAGTAACGTTAGCTTTTGCTCTCCTCCTTCTCACAAAACAAACATTTACCCAGCAAGGTCATTCTTGTGCCTTTTTTCCTTATAGCTCTAGTGCCCAAGATTCCTGATTTTGATTTGCATACACCCAGATTTACAGTTGCCTTTTAAAGCTCTGTGATCTTACAGGAGCTGTTTAGCCTGTGGTTCTTACTTTTGTTAATTGCTCTCTTACGGGCTCTTTTAATGATGAGCTGAAATAATCATTGTAACGGCCTGACACAAAGTCCAGCACATTAAGTGTAGCATTCAATACATGGTAGATAGGTCAACATTACTTCACATTTATAAATATTTTGGGGAAATTCAAGAAGAAGAAAAAAAAAAGCACCACAATGGATGGTTCACTTTCTAAACCTGAGAGATGGCAGATGGGCTGTGACTTCTGGACTCACTGTGATGCCTGCAGTGCTGGTTCAGACAGTGTTCCAGGGGACCCCATGAAGTTTGGCTTCCAGGAGAAAATCTGTGGAGAATCACTAGCCGTGCCTGCCATAGATGTAGAGGAAGAAGAGCAGGATGAGTAGCAACTTTTTTCTTAGCCACATAGGAAAATTAAAGTGAAAAATGAAAGGCCCTTGGTCCCCTAAGAGTGATCATCAATGTGCCATTCGATTCCAGTTAATAAAAACCCAATGATGAGCAGTTCAGGGCTCAACTTTGTGGTGTGGATTAACTGTGAGAAGAGACAGACTAGTGTTGGCCTGGACCAAGCATTCAGTTCTGGGCTAGAACTTAAGCTGTCCCTGAATGCCAGGGAGGTTTTCATGCAGAGATGAGACAGTGAGGGCAGGTGTGCATGTTCGTGTGTGACAGTGGGACATGGAGAGTCCTTCAGGAGCCAGCTGTGATCTTGTCTCCCTAAGATCTTGCCTGCTGTCATTATCTGGGCTTGCTCTTCCCCCTCCCCTTTCCCACCTCCTGGTTCTGTGAAACTTTTTCACTTATATGTGACTCCTTTCTGTGGCCAGGAGGACTGCTCCATCAGGAAGGGCCAAGCTGGCTCTTCCAGGGAGACCCACACTGAGGTTAGAGAGGAAGTTGATTTTCTAATAGGGGAAGCCTAAGATTCCAGAATTTAGAAATTGGCAGCCACAATCCTTGCACAGGGAGGAAGAGGGGTGCAGACAGAGTGCATGAAGTCAGTGCCCAAAGAAAGCAGAGGCCTGGCCCGGGGGGAGCAGCTCCTGTCATATGCAAGTGCCCAGGCTCTGCTCCTCCAGGGCCCCTTCTCCCTGCTGGTTAGAGCTCTTAGCTCTTACTTGCATTCTGTGAGCCTATGGCTCCTCCTTGACCCAAGATGACTTACATTTTGAGCATTTCAAAGTTTTCATTAATATAAATCTTTTTAGACTTCATTTTACATACATTTAAGTTTAATAATGAAAAACCTAAACAAGTAGAAAGAGAAATATGATTAGTAAGGCAAAATTTTGTATTTTTCTTCCCCTTGGATGGTATGGTGTTCTCCATACCATCCATATGCCAGGGTCTGAGCACATTAGCTCAAATCAGATTCATACCCATCCCTAGGATAGATGCAAAGTTAGGGCCAGGGGAGGTGCTGGCTGGCTGACCTGGTGTTACCAGTAACACAGGTGCCCATCAGTGGTTCTGTCACGAGGCTGTGTGAGGCCACTGGGTTTGTTCCAGTCTCTGCCACCACACCTCTAGGGCCCCAGGTGCAGATCTTAACTGAAACAGAGGGATAGCTGCAGAGTTTCATCCGGGAAGCTGGGTGGGCTGCTCAGGTGGACAGGACACTGATGGAACTCAAATGAATAAAAATGAAGTGTGACATTTCTTAGCAGCTCCTGAGGTTAGCAACACAGAGAGCAAATACCAGATCTGCCTCCATGGCTGAGCAGCAGGCTGAGGCTACCACTTGCAGATCGAACCTCTCTCATCCCAAAGAGGGAAAAACATATCTATTATGAAATAGAAAAAAACACATTCTGTGTCTGTGTCAGAAACCACCTGCAAGATACATGAAAATAATAAAAGTGTACACTTATTCACGTTTTACAAGACTTTATGCAATTCTCCAAATTGTTTGGAGGTTGTCTTGATTTTATTAAAAAGAAAACTGAAGTAGAAGTCAAAAGGCTTACTTCACTTCAGATGTCATGCAAGTGGAAAGTGACAAACCTGGGATTTGAAGTCGGTCTCCCTAACCTGAAGCCTAGGTTGCTTGCATGCACCCTGTCACCTCTGTGAAGAAACCCACACTATACCTCAATTGGGACACAGGAGATGGTGCCAGCCTAGCCTCACTCTGACATCGCAGAGTCTCTGTGCTCAGAAAGGAGAGCCTCGGGTTCAGCCCCTGTCTCCCTGGTTCTCAAACACCAGCTTAAGTTTAATTGTATAGCATGACCTTGAAAGTGAAAAATGAAATACCCTTTCACACATGCCCAAATGGACCAGCATCTGGGAAACACAGACCCTGCTGGGGTCATGTTCTTTCACGCTTTTATGGGACCTGGTGGCCCCGGAAGTGCCAACAGCTGCCAGGGCCAGACACTAGTCTCCATGGAAAATAAACCTTGGAAGGAACCTGGGTAATAAAACCTGGAAGGAGTTTGGTAAACCCAATCGTAACTTGCCCTTGGATTGCGTTATATAATGGGTATTTGGGGGGGGGGGGGGTTGTAGTGAAATATTTTTATCCCACTAAGTAAAATCATAGGACTATGATAAAAGCAGTATTTGAAAATCAAATTTAGTACTTCTAAACTTGATCTGCGGGAGCAATGACCGGCACTGACCCAAGGGTCACAGGCTGCAGACCTGCTTTAGCCTCAGCATCAATTTCATGGGACTGTCCTTTTTGCTAAAGACTTAGAGAACCCTTGTTCACAGAGATATGTAGCTGCCAACTCATAAAGCTTTGAATACTTTATCTTGCAATAGCACGTATTTTAATAAGATTTATCCAGAAACATTAAAAAGTAAGTGTAACTTTTTAATTTCAAATTTGAGAACTGTGTTTATTCCTTATGAGTAAGAAAGCCAGATGAACGATAGCTAGCGCTGCCACCTTCTATAACATGATGTGATTTAGGCGTCCTGTTTACCCATTTACCTGTTCTTGCCGCGTTCTCCCGCAGTCGCAAGGACACAGGGCAAGCAGACGCTCCTGAGCGTGGCTGGGTTAAGGAGCTTTACGTGGGCTTAGGTGTAGCAGTGCCCTCCCCAATGCTACTTCACCTGCAGGCGCCTGAGCTGACCTGATGACACCTGGCTGATGAAGCATGACATCCTTCCCCATCGATACCATTAGTACATTCTTGTGTCCATAGAATTGTCCTTATTTATAGTGGGATGTGAATGATGCCCTAAAATTTAAGAATAAGACCACTCTGATAACCTGGAGAGCTCCACTGTCCGCATTTCCTAATTAGTCATTGCATTTCGAGGCACATAAAAGCTTTTACCTACCTGATATAACGTAGAGAAACCAGGCCAGGTTTTCTCTCTAAAAGCCAGAGCCCATCAGTACATGGCACTGTGTTTTCACACCTATGAAGCTCTTCTAGGCCCCTGAGACAAATGGACTGATTGGGGAAATCTGATTCTATTTTATTTAGTCACAATGATAGAGAGGTCTCTTCCCCCGTGATTTAAAAAATAAAGTATTTTATTATTTGGAAAAAGACAGTAGTACCTTTGCTTCTTAAATCACCAGGTAGCAATGATTTGCTCTTGGATCCATGACCTCACGCTGCTTCTCATGTTTACAGCATTGGGATGGGTATCACTGAGAAATTCTTCTTGATTCAAAACATTCTCTGCTTTGAAGAGACGGCCTTTGAAGAGCAGTGGGCATCTGATGGTCATAAGCTTTAGGTTTGTAGAAGAGTAGAGAGAGGAGCTTTCCATTTTCCTGTTCATTGGCCTCCAAGCTAGTGCAGGCAGGGTGGCACCCTGTGGTGCCCGGGTCTGTCCTGGACCCCAGCAGTCCTACGGAAATCAAGGAAGGGCCCTGAAAACTCACTGGACCATCTTTACTTTTTCCATTACCTGGGCATCTTCTCAGTAACAACTGACAATTCACTCCCAGCTATGGGCTAGACCCTGGAAAGTTTAGGAGCTGGCTTCTAACACTTTTATTCACTTAATTCCTTAGTGTCTGTGTGTGCTGTAATTACAACAAATTTCAATTATAGTGAAAGTCCAACTGTGGGGTAAATGGGATTATGGTAATTGTTAGAATGGAGAGGCAGGGAAAGAGGTTCCAAAGCTTTGAGAAAACCTATCTGATCAAGACAGGATCAGTGCAGTCAGCTGCTAATTAAAGCAAACAGACAAAGGAAGGCAACCTGGCTGACTTTTAATGTAGGAGCTTCACCAACAGGCTTACACTACTCAGCTGGCATTTTGAAGACTGTTGAAATGTTTTGTTCTTTTGTCTCTAAGGGAAGAATAGAGAAACGGAAACTGACCTTCAACTCTATAAAAATGGGATGTAGACTCTTAAAAAAGGAAATAACTTTTTATAGAACAGGTATAATTGAAATTTGGAGCATAAATACATTCAGACTCACTTGTAGATAACCATTTACCTGGACATTTGGAAATTTCAAAGGCCTATCAATAGATGTCCTATTTATTCCAATCTGTTACAGGAACTGGAGAAGAGGGAAATATTTCTATAAATGTTCATATAAATACACTGAGTATTTTTTTAGGCTGATTTATGTTTTAACCTTTGACTTCCTCTAGGTGAGTTCAAGTTGGGGGCTTGGGGTATACATGTGTCTAAACCATGCATACGTCCATATAGCCACCAAAAAGACAGACAGAACAAAACATTTCAGGCACACACAGTTAACCACTGTGCTTTTTTCTTAGACAAAAGATACTTTTCTTTTAATTTTTACATGTGACTTTTAAAATGTCCATGTCTGGATAGAGAGTCATAATGAAAGGTGATCGTTAGGCCTGTACCATTAGGTGGGCTTAGTTCCAAATAGGAAGCGCTACCCACTGGGTTTTGTTTGCAGAGTTTAATAAGGGAGTTGGATGGTGGTCAGTTAGACCTGGGTTGAATGTCCGCTCTTCTCTGGCTGGTGACTGGGGAGCTAACTGAGCCTCAATAGCTTTATGCATCAAACAAGGCTCATTCTCTGAGGCCTCATCTCTTGTCCAGCTGGTCCAGGCCCTCACTGAGAAAGTTTGGGACATCATGACTGTCTCTTGTTAGAGACCGTTTCCTAAGTGTACTGAGTTCCTTTTTGCTGTTTAATAGCAAAATAAAATATGAATATAAGCCCATGTACATATTAAAGTTTCATTGTAAAAACCGTGACTGACCTGGAAATATATAGCGACTGAAATGATTCCCACAGTTACCTCCTATTACTAGATTATCGATTTGCTCTGCACCTTCACAGACCTTATTCTGTAGAACAACAAGGACACTGAGAGTGGACACTACCCACGTTACTCTGCGATGTGCTTTAGCCTTCACAGTGCACTGCACATGGAGAGCTTTCCCATACTCATGTGCATATTCGCTTCAGTGGCCTCTCAGCATTCTGTAGTATGCATGTACCATCCTTTATTAACCATTTCCAAAGGGATAAACGTTTTTCTTTTTTAAATCTGTTAATAATGATAATAATTTTATATGTACCTTTGTATGTAAAAAGGTATTTCTGGGGCATTATTTTAAAAAATAGAATTTCTAGGTCAAAGCGGATACATGATTTTAAGTTTTGCAAATGCCATCCACTGTGTCAGTGACAACAGCCTTCGCTCATAGCACGAGCAGACAAAAACATAACAGGGAAACAATGGAAAAGACCATTGGGACAGTGTGTAAAACAAGGGAAAACCATCAGAAAACATCAAAATAAAGACACAACAACTATCCAATAATTTAAAAAAAATAATGCAAATAAAATGAGATGATACTTTTCCTTAATACTTGCAAATTAAGAAAAAAAAATAAAGTTCAAGGTTGGCTAAATTGGAATAAACAGTTACCTAAATACTTTTTAGGAAAGTTTAGGGTATTTTAGAGAATTTGGATAATAGATTAAACCTAAAAATCTGTTATTTTCACCAAAAAGTACCCACTGAGGTGACAATGAGACCCACAGAAGCAGGAAGTGGTGGCAACATTCCCTGCTTTAGGCTCTGTAGACGGAAGGCACCCCCAGGGTGAAGCTGGGGCTTGTGCAGAGCTCGGCTGGAGGGCAGGGTGCTCCCCCAGAAAGGGCTGGGGAAGTGGGACCTCAGAGGGGAATCAGGAGCCAAACAGGTGCTGATGGAAATGGGGTGCCCACAAAGGATGGTTTTTGTATTCAGGTAAAATGGTTTACAAGGTTTATTTTTAGTTTCAAAGAGTGATATTAAATTTTTTAAAATTACAAATTAAAAAAAATAATAAAATAAAATTACAAATTAAAAATACTGCTTTGTAACAAGATTTCTTTCTTATTTTTACCTTAATTCAGTTTATACTATTCCATTTGTAAGTCTAGCAAGTATTGGCAATCAGGTCTAAGGGACTTTGAATAATGCCTAATCCCATTTATGAATGTAATTATTTAAATGCCTTCAAATGTTTTAAACTATGTTTATATGTTTTATTTACTTTTGAGGTAGTTTAATTCACTGTATTAAAAAAAAGAATGCCACAAATATTTATAAATTTTATATATTCAGAAAATGAACATTTAACTTTGGTGAACTTACTTTATCTGAGACATTCTATTAGAGAGAATTTTTTGAAATTGATATTTGCAAGGCTTTTACTCAGATAGGTCAAATTCCCTTAAAAATTACAAATACCAAAGAACTATTGAATTTTTTTTTTCAAAGTTTTGTTACAGTCTTGCTACAAGGAAAAAGATCTATCTCAGGCCAATTCAAAGATCTATTTTGGGCATGTGTGCTTTTTAAAGTACGGCTGATAGACAATACCATGTTTGTTTCAGATGTACAAGATAAAGATTCAACGTCCATGTACCTAATGATCAGATCACCTCCGTAAGTCTAGGAAGCATCTGTCACTGCAGAAAGTCATTATGATGTTACTGACTATATTCCTTGTGCTGTACATTAAAACCCCAGGACTTATTTATTTTATAAGTGAGAGTCTGCACCGGCTACTCCCCTTCACTTTTTTCACCATCTTCCTACCCTCCACTGTTCTACAACCAAAAATTTGTTCTCTTTACCTATGAGTTCGTTTCTGTTTTGTTTGTTTTTTCAGATTCCACATATAAGTGAAATCATACATTATTTCTCTTTCTCTGTCTGACTTATTTCACTTAGCATAATACCCTCTAGGTCCAACCATACTGGCGCAAATGGTAAGATTCCGTTATTTTTTACTGCTGAGTAACATGTCATTTTTCAAGAAAAATTAGAGATTCCATGTTAGAATAAAGAATAAATAAATTAAAAAGTCACTTAATGATTTTTAGACTCCTTGACTTGAGGCAAGACTGTTTAATGCCCCAAATAAGGTTCCTTTTAAGGTTGACAATCATCTGACGTTGATCTTAATTCTATTAAAATCCATTATAAATATCTTTAAGCATTTTTTCAAAGTCAAGAAAGCTAGTTGATTCCCAGAAAGGTACAAGTTATGATCTACAGATGCTCCGGCTTAGGTCAGCTTTGGGCCAGTTTTCTTTTTCAGTACCATATTCCTTCACTCAGAAATGTTAAGACGAAAATTTTGATTATCTTAACTTTATTTATTTATTTATTTATTTATTTATTTATTTATTTATTTATTTATTTATTTTAAAAAATATATCTTCTTTGACTTCCGGGAGAGGAAGGGAGAGGGAGAGAGAGAGATAGAAACATCAGTGATGAGAGAGTCATTGATCAGCTGCCTCCTACACGCCCCCGACTGGGGACTGAGCCCGCAACCTGGGCATGTGCCCTGACCAGGAATTCAACCAAGATCTACTGGATCCTAGGTAGATGCTCAACCGCTGAGCCATGCCCAGCCGGGCTATCTTAACTTTTTAATACTGAATTCAGAAATTTCTGGGATTAAAAATATCATGCTTAGAAGCCATATTCTATGCTAAATGATGAAGACACAGGCAGGGTCCTTGGTGATGCTCCTGGAGTACCTTGGCCACTATGTGCAGGTGCTCAGTCAAGGGCTCCATTACATCCGTGCTTCAAAATCCAATGATAGATCCTGAATGCATTTTCCATTTTGCTTAATAGTCCTTGAAGGGCTTCAGGATTTTTCTATATTTATAGGATTACACATTACTTAAGTTTATTTTAAATAAGATGCCATCAATCTTTAAATAGGTAAAATGGCTTCATCTTACTTGCAATAATAACTTATAAGGACCTTCTACCAAAAGGAAGAAGAGTCTAGAAGCAAATTACATTAACTCAGGCTTAGGAAATGTAGAAAATATCTCTATTATCTGAAAAAGTGAAATTAAAATAAAAGCAGAGTGGAGGCGGGACTATCTTCTTAGCTACTTATTTTAAGCCTTTCACAAATTAGTAGTGAAGAGAGACTGAAAATGCTTTCCTCACCCTTCATCACTTTAGAGAATTTATAGAATGATTTATATATTATGCTACTTACTTATTCCCAATTAACTGATTTATCAATGTCATTAGGACTTCTTTTCCCACAAAAATGTTTTTAAGAACTAAACTGGGACCTCCAAGTTTGCTAAGGAATTTCTGAAGTCCATGGGCAGCTATGTGAAGCCCCCTTCCCCCATCCTTTGAGGAAGCAATGCCCTAAGATGCACAATTAGGTTCACTTTTAAGGAGCAGGTGGAGCACAGTCTTGAGGACGCAGACTCAGGGGCCGGTAGCAGGCTCACTTCTGGCTCTGTGGCTTCAACTTGGACAAGGAGTTTACACTCATTTTGTAATGATCTTCATATATACAATAAAGGAAATATATTTTTAAAGGAACATCTCAGATGTGATTGTGAGGGCATGTCAAAGTATATTTCAAGCTTGTGGCTATGGGACAGTATTTTAGAAAGCCAAAACTAGATTGCCTCATGGTGGTGATATTTCGTTAGAACCTAGCCAGGAAATGAATGTTTAGTTAAATATTATTAGGGTAATCACAAAGGTCAACACACATTTGTTTTATCTGTTAAAAGTAAGAGGAATCAATGTCACCTAGATAGGTAATTTAAATTTCTCAAACATACCTTTTATCTCATTAAAACCTATCCAAAATTAAACACAGACTTATCAGAGATGCTAGATAGTTCCTTAAAGAGCTCTAAGTTGCAGCATTAAAAAGTGTTCAGCTTCTGATCAATTTGGAGACAGTTACTTTAGGAAATAAAGTTAGTGCCCAGTTATACAGCCCTGACAGCCACAGGAATCTCAAAAGGAGCTGTGTTATTTCCTCGCATCCTTAAAGGACGCTACAGAGGATCCCAGTGATGGTGTTCACCTGCTCCACCACCTCACCTGGCTTTCTCTCCCCTCTCTAAACTGATCCTCACTTGCTGCACAGAAGTTCTTTTTGTTTGTCTCACTACTACTTCACCAAAAATGTGAGGCCCTTTCGTCTATTCCCTCCCCACCGAGTTCTTATTGTGCTGGTCAGTGGCAGGCAGGTCATTGTAAGCTAGTGAAGGCCAGATAGACTGTGGTTACCTGGAGAGCCTTGGCTGAGAGAAAGCAGCTCCGGTGGCTGTTGCACCCCAGAAACATTTCCATTCATTCATCGATCCATTCATTCATTCATTCAACAGTCATTACTGGGTGCCTACCTTTCTAGCACTTTGGTATCCTGGGAACCAAGCAGACAACCACCAGTGCCTTTATGGAGCTTACATTCTTTTGTGAAGAGACAGGTAACAAAGAAGCCATGAACTTGATTTTTAATCAGTACACCTGTGTGAGCAGATAGTGAGTGCTAGGATGAGAAAGGGAGCCTGGGAAAGGGGACCGGAGGTGCAGAGTGGGGAGAGTTGCCACCTAAAGTTGCATGCTGTGGAAGGCCTCCTTGAGAAGGTGCCATTGGGCAGAGACAAGGTGAGTAGTGGGTCATGTGGGCAAGAGCCTTCTGGGCTGAGGGAACTTGAGTGCAAAGACCCTGGCAAGGAGCATGCCTGCTGTTCTTTAGGGACAGCGAGGAGGCCAACGTGGCTGGAGCAGATGAAGAGAAAGAAGAAGAATAGGGCGGATTCAGAGAATTAAAGGGGGTGCAGGTCAGCAGGCACTGGTAGGTCATTTGAGGATGTTGCCTTTCCCCTGAATAAAGAAGGAAGCCACTGGAGGTTTACTATGATTTGCCTTAAGTGTTACAGGATCTCCCTTGCTCTCATTGGGAACTCACTGAAGGGAGTTAGCGTGAAGGCTGGAAGACCAGTTTGCTGATAATTACAGTTGTTCAGGCAAAAAGTGCTGGTGACTCAAACCCAATGGTATCAGTAGAGCTGATAAGAATAGTCAAATGCAGGAGAGATTCTGAAGGCAGAGCCGGAGGGATGTGCTCCTGCCCCAGATGTGGGCTGTGAGGGAATGAAGGACCTTCAAGTTACAGGGTCAAGACAGTGGTAAGCATAAAGTCGCTGTCATCTGATGGGGAAGGAAGGAGATGGGTGGAAAATGTGGGTCAGGAGGTGAGGTAGGAGGTGAAATTTAGGTTTGGACATGCAAATTGTGAAATATTCGTTAGACGCCTAAGTGGAGTTGGAAGCAAGCAGCTGAGTCTATGAGTTTGTAATTCAGGAGAGAAGACCAAACTCAAAGTATAAACTCTGCATATAAAGTCATGGGAATTGCTGTGATTGATTGTTGCTCTGTAATCTGATTTTTGCTTAAAAGCCAAAAGTTCCTATTTCTTATATGAAACTTTCTACATTATAAGAGAATTGACAGACTGCGTTTTCCAGAAGTGTCTTGGATCCCACTGCTTTCCCAATGCCTTTCCCAGGACCTGCCCGCTCCAGCTGGAAACTCGTGCTATGTCTCAGTTCCAGCTAACTGAGCAAAATAATCACTCTGCTCTTCCCCCAGGGAAACTGCAGAAGCCTTTCGGTTCCCCCCGATGCGATGGAGAGAACTGTGCTTGCCCTGGTGCCTGAAACTGGACTCGGGTTTAAATTCTTAGAAGAGTTGGCCCCTAGTCTTTCGACAGCTTGTAAACCATTTTCCATCTTTGAAGAGCGTCTCTGCTGTCATCCCTGCTGTGCTTCAGCCTTTAAGGGAAACTTTTGTCTCTTCATATTTCCTTGTGAATTACCCAGCACATCACAACCCAGCAGTGACGGCAGAACCATGTACCAGTGCAGGCTGGATGGCAGGCAGGGATGATGGCAGGGACCCTGTGAACACTCTTCTTGCCACTCCCCCTCTCACCTGGGCTGTCCACGGCCTCAGCTAGCCATGGTCCTTCTCTTTTGGAACAACGCTGATTTGCGGGAGGGGTATCAATTCTTACGTAAAATGTATATATAAGTTTTGTCTCCATCGTATTGTTTTTTCTCCTTCCATCCCCAACTTTTGTCTGCCTTTGCGTCAGCTCTTTCCTTCACCTCCCTCGGTCCCACATGCTGCTGCTATATGGAGGCTGGCAGCTCCCAGTGCCTGTGCCTCCCCCTTCCCGCCCCGGGCTTCCCGGACGCACTTTACAGCTCCTGCGCTCCTAAGGAGGGTGAAGGGAGCTTTCTTTGTTAGACGTTGCACACCAAGAGATGGCACATCCACTCAGACCCAGTTATGTAGGAAATAATTTTAGGACTTTAGAGGACAGGGGCTCAGATTGATTATCTCCAAGCAGTTTGAGTTAAGCACCCTGCGTGCGAGACTGTGACTGCCCCCCTCAGTGCAGGCTTCTCACGTTGGTGGCTCTGCACTGCTCTCTTTCTGGGTTCCTGTCTTAAGTGCTCAGTTTATACCAAGTAGAGAGAAAAAGAAAACACCAGCTAAAATGAACTGCGTAAGGAATATGGAAATTATACCCATAAACCTGCCCTTTTCAATAAGCAAATTTGGGTTGTGCGTTTTTTATGCTGAGTGGCTAGCTCACAGATGAGCTCTTCTAATGACAGTGTGTACTGAGCCAGAGTGAACCCAGCCCGAGGCAGCCCTGGAAGCATCCGTTCAGTTTTTTGTCACTTTAGGAATATTAGGTTTTCTCATAAACAAGTATTCATTTTCCCTACTGGAATACAATGTTGGTTCTTTTGAGTGACTATAAAGATATGAATTTCTAGCCTACATTTTCATTGATAAACTGAGTTTATTAACACTTCAACGTAAAGGTCTGTGGGAGGCTTATTAAGGATGTACTCAAAGTGCCCAAATATTTCCATACTTCCCCGAGTCCTCCCCGTGCACACCCAAGGGATTTGGCAATCGTGAGTTTTAAAATCCTCTAGAGCATGGGTTATACGGAAAATTTGTTTTTATTTCTTTCTGGGTTTATAGAATGCTGATTTATAAAATGTTAAGACTCTGCTAGGTGAAAGTAGCAGAATTCCAACTTGAGCTGGCCTGGGAAGATCTTGGGGTATCTCTCAGAATAGAATATAGAGTAAATAACCAGCCATCAGAATGTTCAGGGTGCAACCAAATCTTGGTAACAGCAGCAACCAACCACACAAATACTGTCAGACCTCTCTCCATCGCTTGTTCCTCCTGCAGGCTACACCCGGGTGCACTCTCTCTCCCTCCCTCTCTCTATCCCTATCTCTGCCTCTGTCCCTATCATTTCTACCTCTATCTCTATCTCTATCTCTGTCTCTATCTCTACCTCTACCTCTCTCTCTGTCTCTATCTCTATCTCTATCTCTATCTCTATCTCTATCTCTATCTCTATCTCTATCTCTATCTCTATCTCTATCTCTCTCTCTCTCTCTCTCTCTCTCTCTGTCTCTGTCTCTGTCTCTGTCTCTATCTCTATCTCTATCTCTATCTCTATCTCTATCTCTATCTCTATCTATCTCTATCTCTATCTCTATCTCTATCTCTATCTCTATCTCTATCTCTATCTCTATCTCTATCTCTATCTCTATCTCTATCTCTATCTCTGTCTCTATCATCCCTGTCTCTAATCTCTATCATCTCTATCTATCTCTATTTCTCTCTCTTTCACTGAAGATAAGTTTTCTTCCCATGGTTGAAACTTTGCCACTGAGAACTTCTGAGTTTTCTATTTTACAGCATCAGTTACCAAAAAGAGACTCATCTGAACTTTCTTGGTGACAAAAAGCAAAAGAATTATAAGATAGGAACCTATGGATCTGGCTTTGCTCAGCTTCCCATTTTTAAATCTCTGTGCATGTGTGTGTGTGTGTGTGTGTGTGTGTGTGTGTGTGTGTGTGTTTGGGGTGGAGGAGTGAGAGGGATGGGGTGGGACAGGGTTTAGAGAGGGCATATGAAATCTTGACAGCTTTAGAGGAGAAACTATAGAGAAAAAAACTTCAAGAGAAGCAATATGTAGGAGGTGGGGGACATAAAAGGGCAAAGGCGTGGGGCAGGTGGTCATTCTTGGAGAGCTGCCAGGCGCCCCATCAGGGTGCACACAGAGGCAGTGGCCCTTGCTGGATTTTGTAGAGGACACTGATGCTTCACGTTTATGTAACTTCCCACAGCACAAGGTTAGTGGGGGTGGGGACTGCAGTTCATCTGAGTGACAAGCTTGATTTCCTTTCCACCAAGACCAGGAGCTGGAGTAAAACACACAAAGGGTAGCATTCGGAGTAGGAAAGACACCACTTTTTTGGTTTATTTATTTATTGGTTGGATTTGTGAACATGTTCTGTAGCAAAATTACTAGGTCTTATTTTTATTCTTGTTCTTTAAGCCGTAGTTGGGTACCAAGGACTTACCAATAAGCCCTTCCCAAACATAAGCCCTGTCAGCACAATTGAATGTTTGCTGTGCTGAGCAGAAAATTTCTAATAATATGGCTGAACATATGCAGGACTATTAGTTTCTGGGCTTTGAAACAGTCATTGCTGGAGGGTTTCCTACCTATATAGGACATTTAAGGTAATCACACTCTCAGTGGCTGCACAATAAATGCTTTTACTCTATTATACCACTTCTGTTACTTCACTGCTCACACCCTCTCCTTTTAAATTCATGGGATTTTTTTTCCCCTGTAAAGATGGTTTTTAAGATTTCAGTGTTTACCATTGCTTTTACTCTTAATTTGATTCATTGCAAATATTGAGCACTTGCCAGCTTACCTCTTAGTAGTAGCACAGTGTTCAGTATTGAGATATTAATCCATGTATGTAAAAGGCAAAGAGAATTACCCACAGGCCCCCTGTAGCAAACGTCTGAGCTGGGATTCAAACTCAGTATGTGTGACCCTAAAGTCCATGATCTCTGTCTAAAAAAAAGGAAAATTGCCTTCACTCCCATTAGCCCAAGAGACACATTTGTTTCCCTATCATTTTGGTAATGCAAAGTGTTTATTTTTTATTATTTTTATTTTGTTGCGGCCATGCTCTATAGCTTGAATTTCCACCGAATCCAGTCCCAGGCCATTATAACCCCATTTGCTAACATCCTCTGTACTAGCTTTATGATAGCATGTTAATTTTATGTACTGCAACTTCCCTAAGGAATTTTCTAATTTTGAACACTTATCTTGATTCATCATGACATAAATGTGAATAATGATAATTAGCATGCGTGATTCCCACATTTTAAATATATCCTAAAGATAGAGCTCTTTAAGTGTGATTGCTGGGTCAAATTATGTGAACGTTTCAGAGAGTTTTTAACGTGTATGGTGAAAATATTTTTTAGAAGAGTTACAGTGTTTTCAGTATAACTAGTAAAAGCATTGTATTAAAGGTGATTTTTTTTTTTTTGCATGTTAAATGAGCAGGTACGTCTTTTCAAATTTAATGTTGCCCTTTAAAAATAGTTTAAAATAGATTTGTAGCCAATCCCAAATGGAGAAATATGGGGACAATGACCACAATTATCTGTACCTTTCCCCTTTTCTTTAAAAATGCAAAACCTTTCCAACATGTAAAATTACAAACTGTGCACATTTTGTTCTGTGGAAAATGAAGAGCCTTACAGATTCTGAGTACTGTGTAGTAACGTCAAGTCAATGAGGTTTTGCCCCTGTGTTGAAATCCTTAACTTAGTTGCCTAAATCAGCTTGATACCTTCATTGCCCAATAATTCGACCCATCTCTTGTGGTAAACCATAGTATCATTTTGACAGATTGAAGACTATTTTAGGTAGAGGAGTATAGCAGGCCAGCTAACCCTATCAATTCATGCAGTTAGATATGACGTCTTTGTTTTTCTCTCTATTTTAACTATCATCTGAATTTGATTTATTTTGATTGCTTTGCTTTATTTCCTATTAGGTGTTTGCCAAACTACTGTGAACATGGAGGAAGCTGTTCTCAGTCCTGGACTACCTTCTATTGTAACTGCAGTGACACCGGTTACATTGGCCCCACCTGCCATCACTGTGAGTAATTCATGGTTTATCCACAGTAGAATGGGAAAACATCCAGGAATACCATTATTACCTTCAGGATGTTGTCAGCATGGGGCAGGCACTTTTTACTCTTTCAGTCAACATGTGTTTCTTGAGATAATACAAATGCCGAACATTGTGGTGGTCATGGAGGGCACCTGGATGTAAGCCATATTCTCATGGAGTATATGGTCTACCAGGAAGATGGACTGGAAATGGGAAATGTTGAGGTAGAGGCGAGGCAAGGTGCTACAGGTGCACAGAGGGGAGGTATTAAGTCAACTGTGTTGTCTTTGTGGGCTTAGTTATACTGTGATAAGCAACCCAGCATCTCAGTGGCCTAAGTAGCCAGCAGTTGTGCCATGCTCACCACACATAGACAGAGGGCCCTCTTTCACATTGTCTTCATTCTGGGGTGTTGACAGAGGCTCCATCATCTGAAAGTTTGCCATGGCATGAAGAAGGAAACACAGGGAAACATGTGCCAGTTTTAAAAATCTACCTCTAAGAGGCAAACATTATTTCCACTCACATTCACATGGGCACACCTAAATTCAAGAGGGAAGGAGAGCTACCTTTTCATGAGATCTGACAGCAGAACCAACATATTGGTGATAACATATGACCACATGTCAGTGTTTGGGCAGCTTTAAATAGAAAGAGTGAGCTGAACTTGCAGTGGGACTATGTTAGGGAAAAAAGCAAAGAAGAAACTGACTATGCAAGTAGTTTTGTTGCTGAAGGACGGGGTAGGTGGAATTTCTCCATCACTACTGGGAGTGAGGTTCTTGCGATATCTTGAGAAAAGGACTTTTCTAAGACTCACACTGAGAATGAGTGGTTTTTTTTTGCGTGGAATTATATTTCTCAGTTTCCAAAGTCCCATTGTCTTTTAACGGGTCCTAGAAAATATGTAGCTGGGGGCTCATTAGATCTGAAATCACTGCTGGTGTCCAAAGTTTCTGTTCCATGGTGGAGTTGAGTCTGATGTAGCATCGGGCTATATTCAGTCCATCAGTACATTGTGTGGGTTGCACACGGTCATGAGTCATGTGGGCAGTGCAGCAGAGCATGACCCCTGCAACAGGAGTCCCAAGAGAGCAAGAGAGCTAAGAGCACAAGAGCAAAGAGAGAGAACTTTCTTTGTTCAGGAGTTATGTATCTCAGATTTTCTGCCCTTGCAGTGGCCACACCTATTTTGGCCACCGATCTGCTCCCAGGTGTGACTGATAGAAAAGCATCTTTCCACATCACCCAGACCTTACTAGGCATGAATCTATTGTCCAGTCCCTTCCCCCAGTGATCTGCAGGGAACAGACTTGGAGAATGTTATCTGCGGCTTCCTGGCAAAGCTGTATAAATGGCATGCCTGTATTATCTAGTCTCTCCCTTTCATTCCAGTTAAATAATAACCATGTTAGTGTAATGATATCAGTTTCACATGGCTGGAGAGTGCTGACAGTGAGGAGAAGCCTAGGACAGGAAGCAGGGAATGAGACAGGCTAGTACACACTAAGAATAAGGGGTGAAGGTGAAATGTCAGTGCATAGAATGAGCCTTGATTTCTATAGTTTTATAGTCTTCTTGGGGTCATCAAACAAAAATGCATGATGACATAGAGAAGGCTTGTCATTTAGAGAATTGTATGCCAAACTATGTGAAATAAACTCTAAGTGCAGTTGAGAAATACATAATCAGAAGGTGCTGGCATTAGTTGTGGGGAATTTTATGGAAAATGTGAAATTTAAAAATGATATAAAAGTTAGAGGAATGGGAAAAGGACCCTATAGAAAGATGTAAGAGCCATTCAAAGGCCGGAGCTGTCCAGAGGACTACAGCGAGACAATCCCTGAGGCAGCTCTCGCCAGTTTTCCATAAGTCTCTTCTCCTGCTGGAATGGCCCTCAGGAGTGCAGAGGGGGATAGTAGATGAGAGCTAGGCTGAAGTAAGACTCTGATGTAGAATGAGCGCTATCAAAGTTCTCATCCCTGAAGACCCCTCAGCCATTCTGTGCCTTCTTCTGTGCCTGGTAATGTGGCATTAGCCAATGATGCCCACAGAGAAGTTTAATCACATCTGAGAACAAATAGCCCAATGGCCACCATGGGATGGTTTTATTATTGCTGTTAGTTGTCTGGGGAAACAGTAAATACCGTCTTGCTCTATAATAAAATATCTTATTTAAAATTTTTATTAGAAATGTGGAACAGTGTAAAGAACAGTAGACTGAGATTGGATTTAAACTTTGCCTAGTTTTTGTACTTGAACAAGTACATGATTTCATTTCTCCAGAGCTACATTTCTTCACAGATCCTATGAAAAAAAAAACTGAAAAAAATTTTATGCTAAAATTACATATTTTATTTAAGGTTCCCAATAAATACTAATCTATAAGTGTTGAGTCTGTTTTAAGAAATTTTATTTCTAAATAGCCAAAAATAACATATACAAAAAAACATTGTAGAGCCTACAGGGTTTGGCAAAAGTAGATTTACAGTCATGAGTATGTGAAGCACAATTTATTCTTGTATTATTATTTAGTAATTATTGTACTACTTCCCATAGGAACAACTGTAAACCTACTTTTGCACCACCCTGTGTATGGGATGATCCAGATTGTAATGCCAATGCTCTTGTAAGAAGCACAGAGGCAACCAGAATGGCCTTTAATTTAATAGTGAGACAAGCCCAGTCGGGCGTGGCTCAGTGGTTGAGTGTCAACCTAGGATACAGGTGATTGGGGTTTGATTCCCGGTGAGGGCACATGCCCGGGTTTCAGGCAGCAGCCAATCAATGACTCCCTCATCATTGATGTTTCTATCTCTCTCTCTCCCTCTCCTTTCCTCTCTCTGAAATAAATAAAGATTTTTTGGGGGGAAAAAAAAGTAATAATAGACAAGAGAACCCTGAAGATCATTTAATTGGAAACTACCTAATTTTTGGCCAAATCTCATGCCATCATTTCTATGAGCTTTAGAGCTTATTCTATTCACTTTTTCTAAAGCAATTTAACAATATTTTAAGGAGTTAATCTCTATGAATTTGTTTCTTTTTTAATATTCTCCATCCATCAGGTTAAAAATAGAATATTTTTAGCTTTAAGAAAACAAAATTGATGGAACACTGTCAAGCTGATGAGCTGAACAGTCAACAGACCAAGCTTATCAGTAACATGCTTTCTCACCGCCTCTAATTCCCCTTCCTGTGAAACTGCTCAGTGCTCACAATGTGAGCAGCAGCAACAATAACCCCCCGTCTCCTTCTGGAGACCCAGCCAGGACAAAGCAGGAACACTGGTGTGATTAAGAGGTTTGACAAGCACACTTTGGATACCTGTGCAATTTAGGAATCTGTCTTTCCTCTAACTCCCTGCCCCACCCCCCACCCCCAATTGGGTAAGGATTATTGTTTTGAGTCACTTGGTAAGCCAAGTGAATGAGACTGTGCTTTCATGCTTTTAGCAAGCACATGTCCCACATGTGGGACATCAGAGATGCAAGCGGTCAAAATGAAGAAGGCAACTCACGGGACACCCTCCTATGAAAACAAGTCAAGCAAGTTCAAGATTCTGCTCTTGCGGAAATGGCAGTGTCCTTGGTTTGTTGGGGCATATTTTCTTTGATCAATCATTTACAATCAGAACAGTAAGTGTAAGGTCTTCAGAATTTTTAAATTGATAATTTATTGAGTGTTCTCTTAGTCTTTTGTCCTTTCAAGCTCTTCAGGGTTAGTTTTATTGTTTCATTATTGGTTCTTTCCAGTGAATGTGAACCAATAAGGCTGACTTACAACAGATAGAATAAACTTATTTAGCCCTGTGCATCTGGGTGAGCTGAAGAAGTGTCCCATGGACTCTCTGAGAAGTTACAAAACCAGTTATGAGTATTTAGACACAGCAGGCTATTGTTGAAAGTAGATATATCATCAGTCCATTTCAATTTTCTTTCCCCCTTACCTGATGACACATAAAAAACTTGGGTATGCAAGTTAGGTTACTTTTCAAATACACCTTGTTCAAAACCACCTATTTTATGGAAAAGATGGTGAATGTGTGGGCAATTCTTATTCAGTCTGTGGCAGCTTCCCCATTTGAGGAGAAAACATGAGATTACTGCTTACCCCATGAGCTTCCTTTGAACACTATTATATTATGACTGCCCATTGCTTTTGGCTAGAAATTTTTTTGTCTAAGTTGTATCCTGTCCTCCAGAATAGTAGCCAAAGGTAAAACAACATTAGCAGCTCAAGTCAAGCCCTGGCCACCTAAGGAACATTCAAGGCCTTTAGACCACAAGACACAGTTACCACGGGTTTTAGTTTTATACAGTGTGCAAGTTTAGAAGTTGTGTATTTAAAGCCAAACTTCTAAGTACTCGGGGTATGTTTTGGTCCTGGTATATCGTGTCTACCTTATTAGAAATCCAAGTTAAGATTGAAAGGTGTTTTTATTATGGGAGCTTACTGTACAGATCAATCTATAACATCCTGGTAAACTGAGATGGGTGTCATTACCATCTTTATTTTATGGATGAGCACATTGAGGCCCAGAAAGAATATATAACTTCCTCCAGATCACAGGGCTAGTAAGTGCTGGAGCTGGTACTCTGATGGAGTGAATCAGGAGGCAGATGTCAGATGCTTAGGCCCTATATCTGATTTCCTTCCTCAAACAAATAAGACATTTGTAAACCACTGTGTATGAACTTAGTGACGGGGCGTTCATGACATTCTTCATATTGTTATAGACACACTATGATATTGTGATGCCCTAAATGAGCATGCAGTTCTAGAAGACAGTTATGAGAAAGATTTGTGTCCTAGGATAATCATCACATTATCATTAAAGTAAGTAGATGCATTAGGGTTTGAAGAACAGCTAACAGGACAGACATAAGGACTAGGAAAGCCTACTGAGAACAGAGAGACTGGCCAGAGCCAAGACCTGATGGTAGGAATATATATGCTATGTTTTGGCACAATGCAGATGTTTGCCTGGCTCAAGAGAGGAGCGATGGATAGATTTATTCATTCCTGAAGCCCAAATGGGATCCCTATAAATCATTTTTCCCTAAGGGAAATCTGAGTACACTTTCCATTCTGACCAGAGCTTTTCACATTATACAACTGCCTATAAATACCACCTTAATGATTAAGTCATGAATAGTCCGTTAAATCACACTTTTGTTTTTATTTAACCATTTTAACATTTTCCTTTTTTGAGAGGAGGGACTCTGTGTTTTTCCCAAGTATATGTTATTATAACCAACCTTTTCAGTGAGCATCTTCGTGTTATTATTTTTAACCCCACATGTCCTATTGTTTTCTTGAACTAGCCTTGGAAATGGCATCACTGAGTCAAAGATTATGAATAGTTTTAAGGATCCTGATTCATATTGCCAACTTGCTTTCTTAAAACCTTGCTACAATTTATACTCTGATCAATATTTTCTGACATCTTGCCTTACCTTCTCTGTTCGACATGTACTTTTACTAAAACATTTGCATATCAAAGTGGAAATTATAATTGACCGTCATGGTGAGTTCCAGGTGAAGCAGGGTTTTGATTTTCAGAAGACGTGTACAATAGGAAGAAGATTGTTTCCACAGAATTTTATTTTATCAAACTATAAGTACCTTCTGAAAGCATATGTGGCATCAGTAACTATGTACTTGATTATTACTTTCACAGTGAGTGCAATACATGATACAAGTACTTATTTATTACCCATATGTCTCCTATTGAGTGGGACGTCCCTTGATCTTCTCACTAGCTCTGTGTGGTGACATTCACATGTGCCCTCTTCAGGGCCTCATCACCATTCCTCAGCTTTGCTAATCCCTTCCACAGTGCCGCCTCTCTGACATCCTGATAATGCCTTTCAGCTCACTTTTCAGCTTGGCAAGAGGATGTCAACTTTCTTTCTCTCCTAAGCCTGATATAGTGCTTCTCCCATTGGGCGGTCAATATCCAGGTATTGATTGGAAGCATATCAAGTCATCTGGCTATCACACCCTACAGCAGTCATCACAGAGGGATCACACTTTTGCTATTTCAATAGTAGGTAAATGGACCTCTAACTGCATGGCATTTTAGGGTTGGAACAAAAGGTTGAAGGGGGGGGAATTTCACTAATAAGTGGGTTTATTTGAAAGCATCACTCATATCCCTTAGCTTGGGTCAACTCATATTCTAAAATTATTCTATGGGTTTCCTGTTAAGATGTAAATAGATGTATCTTCATTCTTAACTCTGAATGTCATCAGCAGATGTTCCCAGCTGCAAGTAGACACCTAAAAAGAACAGAAAAGTCAGTAATGAATTGTTGAGGCCATACCCTGGTTCATTTTATGACACTAACTGCAGATTTTTGTGTCACCATTATTTTTATTCATGTTAACCCTTTATTGTGACTATAAACTCTTTTAGGGAAGGGCCTATGTCTTATTTATATTTTTACTAACTGTTTCCAAAGGTTGATGACATAGAGGCCATGTCACATATTTGGTGAGACAGATAATTAAACGGAAAGAAGTATTTTGGTGTGTTAGACGGGGACTACATATGGACAGGGTGACGTTGGAATCGTCCCTGTGCCTCCAGCCCCTGTCTAATCCCTGGCACAGAGTAGAAACGGGCTGTTTGCTATGCACACACATAGGTAAATGAGATATATGTACACAGTTATGTCAGGTTAATGGGGTAAGTGCACTGTCAATTTCTGGGGAAGGTGAGGAAGTTTCTAGAATAATTGACCTTTGAACAGAGACATGAAAGATGAGAAAGAAAAAGAGCAAGGAGAGGGGAGAGTGAGCAGCAGGCACAAAGGCAGACGGGCGTGAGGGTCCTGCAGCAAAGACGTAGCTTTGAGATGCCCAGCAGAGCTGGAGGAGACCTGACGGGGAAATGGAGGGAGGCGCAGAGGCAGAGAAGGAGGCCAGACTAGACATAAGCTGAGAGGCGCTTGCTTCTTGGCTGGGCATCTAGAAGCAGCCGCAGTTTGTTCATTTAATTTTAATGCTGGAATTGACTTGCTGATATTTATTTTGTTGTTTGCTTTTTTGTTTATCGGTTTCCTTTTAGGGCTATAACTGTGATGTTATTGTTGAGCATGCACTAAGTTGGAAGGTGTGGATGCAAGAGAGAGATACTGGATGCTATTTGCAATTGTGTGGGTAGCAAATAATGAGAATCAGAGCAAGTTAGAAAGATGGGCTATGACTTGAAAGACATATCTAAAATTGGATTAACTCTTGAAGACAAATCAAGCACAGCAGAGAGAAGGATGCCTGTTAGGTTTTAGCTTGGAAAAGTTCCTGACTGAAGGATGTGGTGACTAAGTTCTGAGCTCCGTCTGGGCCTGGTGGTCAAATGTCAAATCTAGGCCAACAATTTACAAGACTTATAACCTAGGGAGGGTTATATGAGCTCTATGTACTTTACTTTCCTCATTTGTGATATAGGCTAATAATAGCATTGACCTAGCAGGAGTATCATGAGCATTTAATAAAATAATCCCTGTAAAGTATTTAGCTGGTGCCTGTCAAGTGCTGTAGTCAGTTCAGTTTGGGGCATGGAGTTTGCATGGAGAGACAGAGGTGCCCACTGTGCAGAAGCAGCTGGAAAGCCCCAGCACAGGTCCAGGTGAAGGTCAGAGTCCCTGGGTATATGGTTGCTGAAGCCTTTTGAGTCGATGAAGTCAATGAGACATGGTAGGCCAAGGCTGGAACCTGCAATGCCACATTTTAAGGGGTTCAAGAAGATACAACTGAGACCCAGCTAACAAGGAATGGCAAGGGAGGCAATTAGAACCAAAACAAAGCTGAAACCTAAAAGCAGAAGGAAGAGTTTCAGGAACAGATTATTAACAGAAATGTCCAAATGGCATCCCCAAATGACACATAAAGACGAGTCCATCAGTGTGGTTGGTAATTGTTGAATGACTAGACAGGTATTTAAAAAAGAAACTGGAGGAAAAACCAATAAGGGAAAGAAAGAGACCATTTTCTTATACAGGTGACCCATGACTGTGGCAGTATTGGGATGTATTGGAAGTTTCTGCTCCAAGAGAATTTGCTAACTGGTGATTATCATAGCTGTTGTCAGGGTGAAGTGATTCAAAACTATTACCTGCCTTGATATGAGTGAACTCCCCTTCAGGAGAAAAGACCAATTCCCATTAGTAAACAAGCAATGCAAGGCAGTGTGTGTTTGCATGCATGCTACTGGCTGCAAGGTGGTGGTTACTCATTGAGGGGAGAAGTCAGGGCAGGCCAAGCTGAGTGTGAAAGATCCTCAAAGGACTGATCAGGACTGAACACAGGGCACAGAAGTCTCAGGAGAAAATCAGTAAAGGAGTTAGGTAAGAATGAGCACAGAGTGTTTGAGTTTCACTCAAGGTGCTTGCCTGAGAAGGGAATGAACATTCTTTGAGCTCCTTTCAGTGCGATTCACTGTACTCAGGGGTTTAGATAAATCATCTCAGTTTCTGAGACTCCCTTACATTCTTTGCTGTCATCTTATTTCACTATGGCAATTCTTCAAACACCGGGTCTTCACATACACAAATCTCTTGACCAGAAAGAATCCTTATCACTTTCATGGCCTGAGTCACTCTGTCAACTGGGAGGAGCCTGACCCAGGCCTTTGCTCAACATGGCTTGCCCCTGCTCCTGCAGCATCCGCTCACAGAGGACTCATATGCCACAGTAGAGTTGAATGTTTGGTTCTTGGTTTCCTTTCAGAACTGCAAAATTTTTGTGCATTCCTTTCTGTATATCTGGCATCTACAAACACATAGTAGATCAATAAACACTCCTTTATAGCCAAAATGCTTAAAACCACAGAGCTGTGGAAGGGGGATTTGAACTCAGTTCTAGATGGCTAGAAAGCTTCCTCATCACATTACCACATCTCTAAGTGGAAGAACAAATACTTTAAAATATATTATGGAGCTTGGTGGGATTTAAAAACAAAACTGATGCAAAAGCTTATTATCAGAGAGAGGAAAGAATGAAAGGTATATTCTCACCTCTGATTGGTTTTCTTCCTTTTGAACATATCTCAACCATTTAAGAGTTTCACACAGTTGTTTCCTACATGTTAATTTGTTGTATTTGTTCTTTCCTTCCTTCTTCTCAAACCCCTTTTCCCTCTTTAATTGAAACTACGGTAAAGCTAACTTCAAATGCATTGCATTGACAGAGTGCAAGAAACATAATCACAAGCTCTGGCTTTATTCCAAGTCCTTAGATGCAACAAAAAAATCCCCAAATATGAGAGAATATCATTAACTGGAGATGATTTAATTGTTGATGTTGCCTTCCTTTAGAGAATCATTGATATTTACTTTGAACACCGAGCAGAAACAATGAGCATTTATTTCTACTTTCAATCAACAGAAGACTAATTACCACAGAAATACAAAGCTCCAGTGTGTCTCTGAGTTAGAAGTAATCTAGGCTGGATACATACATATTAAACTCAATACATGAACACACGTCTTCCATCTGTGCCTCAGCTGTGGATTCAGAATGATCTATGTTATATTTATAGCTTTCTGGTCTTAGACAAATAACTTTTTTCAGCCTCGGTTACTTGATCTCTAAAATAATAACTCATTGAAATAGTTACTGTGTGGATTGGAGGAACGAAATGGAAAATATCTAGCATAATATTTGGGATTTGGCATTTCTATGTTAAATGGTATCTCTTATATATTTAAAATTATGTTTTTGAAAGTTTAGGGACATTTTTCATGTAAGAGATGTTTGATAATTTATCTTCCTATACTACCAAATCATTTAGATCTAGGAACACTTTTTATACTGTAGATTATAGAATTAATATTAGGAATTGCCATCAGAGGAAGAGCTGAGAGGAACTATGTCACGGGAAGAGGGCCAGACAGGGCTCAGGAGTTCTGGGTCAGATCTGGCTCTGCCACAGTGACCTCAGCAAGGCACGTGGTTCCTGTAACTCATGTTCTTCAGGGGACAATGCAGGTTAGACATAGACTATACGTGGTCCCTAAGGAAGATGACTTTGATATGCTCTGGAGGAATGAATCAGAATGAGCATGTTGGTTCACTGGGGTGTGTTATAATCACACTGCATGGTTCCCCCTTTTCCTCTGTGCTGTTTTCTAATGTTCTAGCTCAGAATAATATTTACATCTACCACTTAGCCCAAGTCTTGTCTAAGGCTTAGAAAACAAGCAGTGCTCTTTCTCACTATTACCTCAAATAACCTTTAAAAGTAAACATTTTAGAACATCAGAGGAGCTTTGTAAGGATCACCAATGTGTACAGCTCTTGCATCTTGCCCTTGCAACATTGGGTTAAGTTAAATCACTGTGGTTTTCATTTGGAATAATCAAGTCAAAGCGTAATAAGCAACAGAGAAAGAAGGTGATTTCTCAGTATAACTTATCAGTTTTGTTTAAATAATAGAATGAGATTTTGTCTAAATTTTCATAAAATGAAGGGAATTCTCAGTACGCTCAGTTTGAAGTTTGCCAAAAATACTTTGATTATGTAATTGAGAGACAGAATTCATAAATTGTTTCTTCATTCATTAAAATTCTATAACACAATAACACTCTGACCTATGGCAAGTAATTTCACCAATTTGAGTCTCACTGTGTCATATACCCAGAGAATATAATAGGATCTGTCCCTCATTGCTGCTGGGATACATTCATGAATCAGTGGGCGTGAAAACTCTTTGACAAGTTCCATTCTAACCTTTCCTTATAGATTCCTTCCTCTTACATATTTACATCATTTTGTTCTCACTGTAACCTTGGTGAGGGACAAGGAAAGTGTTTAAAGAAAGGGTCCAAGATTCAGAGCAGTTGAGAATGGAGAGTCCAAGGACATTTGGTTACAAGACCTGAGAAGGGCTAACCCCCAGGTATTCTTGTCGTCCGACTTTGTCAGTGTGAATGTCCTACAAAAGTTTCTTCGGCTATATCATGCTCTACCTGTTGTTAGTGAAACTCTGATGTAATTTTAAAATTTAGTTTTTGTCACTGTTCTCTAAAAGAAATTCTGAGTAATCATTTCTCAGCTTTAAGTGTTGATATGAGCCTGCTTCTCAGCTCCGAAAGTGGCTCTTTATCTGGAGCCTGCCTGAATCACAAACAGTTCCCATTTGTGGCCCCGTGAGCATCCATGTTATAGCAGCTCTGATCCACTTTTCACTTTTTAAACACATCAACATCTTTCCATCACACCATTCTTTAGCCCTGGATGCTCTTCCTAACTTTTCCTCCAGATAATTCTGAATTTTACCTCAACACTCTGCTTGAGCATCTCCTTCGTGGGCACAAGTGGCTGCAATGCCCGGCCTTTTGCTCTTTCTTTGGCTGAGTTTCAGCTTGGTGAGGTCAGGCACTTTGGTTTTTCACACACATATCTGGGTGCGGAGCATGTTGAGGACATTGCACATGCAGAGTGAGTGCTGTAGGGATGGAATATCGATTCTGAGCTCGTCAGCGCATCAGGAGCTGTGTTTGTGTGTCTTCTCATTGAAAGAAGGTAAAAGACAACAGATCATGTGATGTCCCACAGATCTGTTAGCCTTTCTTTCTGACCATGAAGAGAAATAGCCTATTTTTAATTTGATGAAAAAAAACGGGGTTACTGCTTTGAATTTAAAGCCTAAGTTCTTAGAGATCTCCACATCGAGGCCCCTGTGACTCCGAAACTGGCCTGCAGATCATCTGTCAGTTGGCAGAGCTGACGTGTGTGATTTCCAGACACTGGCATAAGTAGGACTTTGCGTAAGTAAATAGATGTCGAAAATATGAAAAGGAGATGAAGCTGTCCATCATCATGGCAGGACATGTAACTGAGTTGATTATTCTGTCAAGGAGAAGATGTCAAAGTCAATTTTCTGCAGCACAGACTTCCTGCTGGCAGCTGATGTGGTGATGAAGGCCTTGGCAATCACCCCTCACTCTCGTCCCCCTGATCCTGTGGACGTGGTGGCTGGAAGGGGAAGTCAGTGAATCCGTCTGCCAACACATTTTTTAACTTATGCATGTTGATGAAATGGTCATTCAGTGGAATGACCATTATATAACTTGCAGGCTGAAGAGGCCTGGAGCTCACACGCCTTCTGAGTAAGGACCTATGTCCTCTAGCTTCTCTTTAAGATGGCCTGTGGCCCAATGACATGATTAGGGGATTGTCAAAAGATGCAGAAAATAAATGTGTGGGTTTTTTTTATTTTGTCTTTTTTTATGGAGATGAAGCATGAAAATAAGACTTGTGATTTTTTTTAATTCGGTTGCCCGTGTTCAATTCCAAGCTCTGGCAATTACTAATTAACCTGGGAAACATTACCCAACTTCTCTGTACCATGGTGTTGTGATCTGTAATGGAGGAATGATATGTCTGTCAGGATCTTTGATGATTATGTGAGATACCCAGAGCAGCAGTTACAGGAGGCCCTTGTTTTCTTACTCTGCCTCATGGACACTTCACACTTCCACCTTTTCTTGTCTTCTGTGGGTAACACCTAGGCTAGTAACAAATGCTGGCTTCTAGGTGTGGAAAGGATCTTTGACTCTAGGCATGGTATTTGCATCCTACCTCAAGTCAGTGCTGTAGAAACACCCCAATCAATACCTCTTACTATCATTGTGCTTCTCTGGTGTCTGGAAGGTCGGTTGCTCTTAGAAGCTGACTGTCTCTGGCTAGATGTTGTTATGTCCTCATTGAGATGACTATGGAAACCTACCACGCAAGCCCTCTTTGCCGAGTTTTGAGGAGTTCCCAGAGAATGGGACATGCCATCATTTTCTCCCACCACTATTCACACCTCAGTTGCTTAGAATGAAATACCGTGTTACTGGGCACCCTAATTCTTGAAATCACTGGATTCAGAATTAGGTAATAGTAATCAGGATGAGACTTTGAAGGCTAGCAGTAGGTGAGAACCCGTGAGAGGGAAGGGGGGTTTGCCTGAAATAACTTTTTCCATCCAGGTTGCTGCCTTTTTGTTCACCCAGTAGTACTCCACAGAATGCATCATAGTTTGTGTTTCTAGATAAAGCAGCTGATTCTCAGGATCCCTGGGTGAGGCTGCTGGCTTCTGTGACAGGATCTGTCCTGTAGGTGCCACCTGGCACCCCCAGTGTCTCTTGATGGCAGAGGTGAGTTTCAGCCCAGGGGTGAAGGAGAGCTCTTCTCCTAGCACCTACTGATAGTGGAGTTCCCAATGAGTCCCCCTCACTGGTACTGCCAGGTCCACCTGGTATGGTTAGAGGTGGTCCCTTTAGATTCAGCGGGATGGGCACTGGGGGAGAATGTTCCTACCTGCTGCCTTCTGTTGCTACATTAGAGTTTAGAGTCAGAAAACTCTAGACTTGGGTCCCCTTTCTGGGCCAGGGCAAGGGTGGAGAAGCACTGATGATGTGTTGTCTCTTCAGTCCTGAGGTCTCAACTAGGTCACCTTCCTTTTTCGACATTTGAGAGTTCTCCTTGGTTCCTTTTGCACTAAGGAGCAGGGTGATAGCTCTAATTAGCAATCAGGATCAGGGAGAAACAGGCTAAACCATCCTGTCTGAACTAGAAGCTCCCCAATAGGCTGCAGAGTGCGATTTTTAAATATACACAAACAACACGTGACTTTTAAATTTAAATTTTAAATAGGTAAATTGTTCACGGGAATCACAAACCAATCCCAATGAAAAGATGTGCAGGAAAACTCTGATTTTCATTCCTATCTTCTATCTGCTAGGCCTATCCCCAGACTATAATAGGTCACTTGTGTCTTCTACCTGAGTTTCCTTATAGAAATACAAGTAATACAAATGCATATTCTATACACTGCTTTGCACTTTGCTGGTTTGAAATCATGATCTATCTTAGGGCTCATCTCCTCACAGCAGCGCGGAGGGTTCCATCATGCTGTTCTCATTCGCTGGGAATTCGGTTGTAGAGTTGAGCCACAATTTATTTTATAAGGCAAGTTGATAGGCTTTTAAAGATTTTTTTTCTAATCTCGTACAAATACAGCCACAATGAACTTGAACATAAGCCATTTCTCACACTTGTAGGTATATCTGTATATATTCCCAGAGAGGGATTTCTAGGTCAAGGGATGTATGTTATTTTGCCACATGTTATCAAATTGCCTCCACAGGCATTGAGCCAATTTTCACTGCTGCTAACAATGCATGAGCTGCCAGGCTCCCCACATCCTCACTGACAAAGAGTGTTGTCAAAAGTCTGGATTTTTGCCAGCTTGATAATTATTTCTTGAGAAAATAGAAATAGCTTCTTTAAGGCAGTGGTGCTTAGCAAACGATAGCAGAGCTCTGTGAGTGTCGGGTCCTCCTCACAGCCATAGTTACACTGTTCATGACACTAGAAAGGACCCAGTCTATATCCGTAGTTATGTATTTCTATCTATATTTGTACGTAGTCCTATGTGGATACATCTGAATTAAGAGAAATATGTTTATATATACATATACACATACAAGTTATATATGTTATAGTTACATAGAAGTATATACTTAGAAAACTATGAGACTGTATATATATATGTGTGTGTGTGTGTATATCTACATATCTGTCATCTATCTATCTATTTATCTATCTATCATCTATCATCTATCTATCATCTATCATCTATCATCTATCTATCATCTATCATCTATCAATCTATCTATCTATCATCTATCTATCTATCTATCTATCTATCTATCTATCTATCTATCTATCATCTATCTATCATCTATCTATCTATCTATCTATCTATCTATCTATCTATCTATCTATCATCTATCTATATCATCTATCATCTATTTATCATCTATCTATCATCATCTATCTATTATCTATCATCTATCTATCTATCTATCATCTATCATCTATCTATATCATCTATCATCTATTTATCATCTATCTATCATCATCTATCTATTATCTATCATCTATCTATCTATCTATCTATCTATCATCTATCATCTATCTATATCATCTATCATCTATCATCTATCTATCATCATCTATCTATTATCTATCATCTATCTATCTATCTATTTATCTATCTATCTATCTATCATCAATCATCTATCATCTATCTATATCATCTATCATCTATTTATCATCTATCTATCATCATCTATCTATTATCTATCTATCTATCTATCTATCTATCTATCTATCTATCTATCATCTATCATCTATCATCTATCTATATCATCTATCATCTATTTATCATCTATCTATCATCATCTATCTATTATCTATCTATCTATCTATCTATCTATCTATCTATCATCTATCTATCTATCTATCTATCTATCTATCTATCTATCTATCTATCATCTATCATCATCTATCTATCATCATCTATCATCTATCTATCTATCATCTATTTATTCTGCCTTAAAGGAGTTCAGAGGACAGCGCTCTATGTATCTGAAGGGATTTACAAGGCAGCAGGAATGAATGCCTTGGGGCCAACAGGAGCTCAGGTTGACAGGCGGACTGCAGAGGGAAGGCGGTGGACAACCCCGCTGGGCGTCACAAGTAATCTGGGGCAAGGATACGCTTTTTTAACTTTCTAATTCTTCAAATATTTTCTCTGAACAGCATGGGTCCTTTTACTTCTGTATTAGTAGAGATCATTTCAAGTTGCTTAATTATAAATTGAAATCATGTTAAGGTAGGAATAAAGTGAAGGGGGAGAAGACGTGACGGTTGAGAGGCTCTCTGTGATGGTCTTCTCTGCTCCCTCGTCTTCCGGCTTGAAAAGTCCAATCCTCTAATTAGAAGAAGAACATAAAAGTGAGTGCCCAGCTCCCCATGTGATTTCTTTAGGAAATCAAAGCACTCCCGTTTTCAATTTTCTAGCGTGACAACATAAAACGATCTCATTAAGGACCTGGTGAAATATTGGTAAATTTAGGCAAAGTTCAGACTGCAGTGAATTAAAAAAGTGTTTGAGAGTTTGTACAAAAATTGGATAACTTCAGATTTAAGTTTTCGGGAAGCTGAAACTGAACAAAAAGGAAAGCTCACAGGTAATGATCAGTCCAGAGGCAAGCTCCCCATCCCGCAGGCTGAGCAGGGGCCCAGCGGCGAACTGACGCCGGAGACGCTGCTCAGTGGGCAGAGCCGCGCGGTCTGCACGTGGAGGGCCCAGCCTGCTGGGGAAGGGGCTTCAGCTATATGTGCACACAGTGGGTCTCCAATGAGCAGAGCCGTCTTCCCCAGGTGATAGCTGTGTCCGAGTGCAAATAGGGAACTGACTCTGGAACCCAGAGGAGGTGCCTTCTTAAACTGGGCTCTTTCACAAACAAGGGTCTGGGGTTTAGAGTAGCTTTTAAATTACTCAGTAAAACAGATGGTGAAATCTCTCTCTGCCCTAAATTGGCCACAAAATGAATCTTGCAAGATTAAAATGTGAGTGATCTGGAAACACTATAAATTGAAGCTTCCGTATACATCTGATGACATTTTCCATTTCAAGGAGTTTCCTGTCATCCAGAATGAGTTGTTTCCTTTGGGTAGGAGGGTCGGTGGCTGCCCCTGGTCTGTGGGTGTGCAGGCACGTGGTTAGGGAACAGATAGCTCCTGTGTCTGGCAAGCAGCTACATCAGCCCAGCAGCATCCACCCAGCCGCACCAGCCCAGCATTTGGCGGGGGGGTTGCTGCTGGCCTGGCTTTGCCTCTCTGGGAATTAGAGTTTGACGCTAAGAGGTGGCATAGTTTCCCCGTCGAGCTTTCATTTACAACAATCTCCCATCAGGAGCTTTAACTCAACAAATGTGACCAGGACAACAGGGTGAGTGAAGACTCACCCAGTTTGGAAAGGGGCTGAAGTTCAGTGTGATATGTCTATTCATAGAAATGAAAACAGATTCCGTGAATGAGGAGAGCCCGCTCCAGGACCCCTTCGCAGGGTGCTGCCTGCGCCGCTCAACAAAGTGAGTGTTCCTCTTGGGGCTTCTCCTGGTGGGTACCAATCACATGGAAAATATTTTTTTCAGCTTCACATTTTATTTTTGGTAATGTCAATAAACTTCCAAAATATCCATTACTTTTTTACTTCAATGTAAAACAATGTGAGAATAGAACTTAAAAAATTAAAATACATGTTCCATTTTCTTATCTGGTTACCTAATAAACAAGACTTAATATAATGGGAGTTAAATATTAATATTTTGTTAGTATCCCTAGTACCAAATATATCTATTTTTAGGAATATATTCAGCAAGCATTCAAACTCACTTTGTTTTTAATGCCCCCTCCAGTTTTTAGTAAGGTAAAATACACGTAATTTAAAATTTGCCACCTTAGCCATTTTTAGGTGTACAGTTTAGTGGTATTAAATGCATTCATTATGTGCTACCATGGCCACCACCCATCTCCAGAACTTTTTCATCTTGGAAATCTGAGACTCTATTAAATAATTAAATGATACATTAAATAATACTCTCTATGCCATGTAAACGTTTATCAATGTGGTTGAAACTGGGGGAAAATTCCTGCAAGTTGGTAAACCACAAGTAAGATTTAGAAGAATTCCCCAGAGATAACGTTCGGCTGCTACGGTCAGAGGTGCCTCTCTCCACGCCGCGCGCAGGTCCGGCGCTGGGCGCGGCGGTGGCGCCCCCCCGCGGGCTGGCGGCTGGCAGCAGGAGGCCCCGTCCGGATGGGCGGCGGCGCCCCCCGCGGGCTGGCGGCTGGCAGCAGGAGGCCGCGTCCGGGCGCGGGGGCGGGGGGCAGCGGCCAGGCCGCGCGGGGCGCGGAGACTGAGTGCGCACCGCAGCGCCCGCCCCCCCCCCCCGCCCCCCAGGCGCCCGCGGCGGCTGCAGCGCCCGGGCGTGAGAAGCAGGACCCTGGGGAGGTGGGAGAAAGGCAGCCCCGCTGACCGCGTGCCGTTAAATATTTTATTTTAGCCTATTGTCATTAAATGTCTTACTTTTACAAAGTTGGCAGCTTTGTAACATGTCAGCTTGGTTTGGCTAAACTGTATTCACCCAAATTTTCTTTCCTAGCTCTTTGTACTTGGGGAAACCACAAGAGAGACCCCGTGGGCCTGCGAGGTGGCGGGAGCAGCGCCGCGCCCGCCTCGCGCCCACTGGCCGGTCTGCGCCCACGCGCAGGCGGGGCGGCGCCCACCCCACACCCAGGCCGCTCCCGGGTTTCAGTTGGTCCTCCTGGGCTCTGGGCATGAACGGGCCTTGCTCGTGTCTTTCTCCCTCACCTCGCACCCAGCCCGCCTGCCCTCTGGACTGGGCGGCGCGCTCCAGCTCCCAGGCAAAGACGACAGCCTTACAGGCGGCCCGCAGGCCCTGTAGCAGACCCTCCGACAGACCCACGTCTGTCTCCTGAGCGCTGCTCCTGACAACCCCGCGGATACGCAGGCTTACAGGACCACGTAACCATGCAAACACATGCCCAGGTTACCTTAGGGCTTTGCGAGGGGCCGGGAGCTTTAGCTTCTGCAGCTTTGCAATAAATTTATCTCTGGCCCAAAGACTGTGCCTGCGTTTCCTCTTTGGTGGTCATGTTGTTTCACAACAATCAGTATTCTGTGAACCCTGGGATGGTGAGAAAGATTTGTGAGTGTAATCTGGTCGGAAATATCACAGCACTTTGTGTATAAACTGGATGGAAATGCGCATCTCACGCATGGGTTCCCTGGGTAACAAAGTTAAACGTCCTCTCAGCAGCAGTAGTGCCGGGCATTTTGTTTATCTCAGTGTCAAGTATATGTGGATGGCTCATAGTAAAGATACACTTTTATCACTGTTAAGTTTCCTTTTTACAGCTTGAAAATAGGCATTCAACAATTCATACAGCAAGATGCATTCTCTATGCTGTGCAATTGCAAACTAGTAGCTTATTTTAGCAGCCCGGCCTCTGGGCCCAGGGTCCTGGGCTCGCTAGCAGTGATGGTAACAAAGACAAATACACACCGTAATTGTCCTCAAGGATGCCTTCAAGGTACCTTCACTAGGACTTCCTTATTTCTCTTCCCTTTTGAGACCAGTTTTAGAAACCTATGAGCCCAGTATAAGTATTTTATGAGTTTTTATTTGTTTTCTGCAGGTAGAGGTGAGAACAAGGAGTTTAGAGTGGGAACCAGTGTCGGTTCCCAGATCCACCCCTTCCCAGCTGGAATGGTTTTGGGTGCAGCTCCCAGGTGCCAACAGCTCATTTGCATTATTTATAAGTAGAAGTGCTTGTTTCCAGCTTGGCACTCGGAAATCTCCCAGCCGCTGAGCTACAGCTCAGGGAGCAAGGGGAAGGCAGGCTGGCTAAAGGTGGTAAACAATCCTCAAAGCTCCGTGGCTTAGCAGAATGAGTTTCTTTTTGGCTGAAGTCGCGCTGTCCTGTGGTTGACCTGTGCCGTCACCTGGAGACTCAGTCTGCATCTGTCTTACAGCTTCACTTCCTTCTAGGAGCTTGGGGGTCTCTGTTTGCTGGTGGGAGAGACGAGATGTGAGAGTTACACATGAGAAGCCTCTGGGCTACATGCACGGGGCACCCGTGTCTGCACCTCACTTCCTCTGGAGCAGCTCTAACCTCGGAGCCCACACGCAACACGCTGTCCTGCCTCTGACTCTTACAGGTGCTGTGACCTGCGCTGCGGAGGCTGCAGGACGGCTCGTCAGCCTGGGACACTCCTATCAGCTGTTCAGGCCCAACCAAAGTGCCATCAAACTAACGCCTTTAGCAAGCCCAGCTGGTCGTTTAGCCAAACGTAAACTAGACTTTGTGCATTTCCTCACCGTACCATGTTACATGCAAGTGGTGACAGGTCCATTTCTTCATTGTTCTGTTGAGGAACAGGAATTGATTTTTCTTCTATGGTAATTGCAGAGCAGAAGTTATGTGCAGAACGCACACCCGATGGTGTGGGAAGGGCACTGGTCCGTCAGGGAGCTGCCCACCGGCCAGGCTGCTGGTGCGAACGTGGACTGGCCGTGTCTGCTGGGCACCGAGTGTCCTCCGTCCACAGTGGAGGCACGTGTCGGGCGGGCTGTGCTGTGGAGCAGGCGCAAGGAGAGGGGCAGGAGCTGACTACTGCGCGCCAACTCCGTGTGTGTTTGGAAGTTTATCATAAATCTTCTGAGGGTCTATTAGCAGCACTCTTTATGTTAAAGAAAACAGAAACTCAGGCCAGTAATGAGGCTATGTTTCTAAATCCCATAAGCAGCAAAGCTAGCATCTGAGTGCAAAACCCCTTGGATTAAAAACCTGGCTCTTCCATACGCTCCGTGAACTCTGCTCTCCAGGAAGTTGCCCGGTGGTTGTGAGGTCAAGTCTGACTCTCTTGAAACAAGCAAGGAACCACTCCATGGGGTGGGAATCCACTGCCCAATGTGTGGCCGCAGCCAGGGGCAGCAGGTTAGGGGGATGCGCTGGATGCAGGCCGGGCAGACAGGGGGCGGCAGGACTCCCAGGACTAGCTTCTGACTGGAGAGAAAAGGTTGGGGATCCTCACTTGGAAGCCCCACTCACCAGATGTCACTGCGAGGCACCATCTCCAGGTGCTGGGTCCACCCCCCCTGCAATGTTATGCTTCTTCATCTGTGGTAGCCTGACCTATATTGAATCTGTGCAATTTGAATATATTTAGGATTAAAATGACAGATATAGTTAAGGCTTAAATCTGAACATTGTATTCAATCAACTTGTAAACAATTTTTTTTTTCCATCAGAAAATAATATTTCTATTTCTCTTTGATTGACGCCTAATTGATTCTTGTTAAGTGCGATGCCCAGATAGATGGAGTCATGGATAAGCTATGGAATCATTGTCTCCAGGTTGGGACATGCACAGACCTGTCCCTGGGCCATGCTTAAGCTCTTTTAAGAAGACCCACATTGCCCTGTCTTGCTCAGTCCTTCATTCTTGCTCATGGGATGGTCGCTATGGTCTCCTCACTGATTTCTGCCCCCAGCCTCTCTAGTCTCTCAGAAGAGCACATCCACTAAGGACATGTGTGGCCTTCAAAGTCCCCTCAGGGACCTGTGCATTCAGATATTTCTAAGTTCACCATCAGTCATTTATTGAATACATACTGAGGACGTGGCTACCCCTGAAAATACAGAAATATTCAAGATCCATTTACAAAAAAAGTCATCATATTAATGAAGAATATGACTTAACCTCCTCCCATAGCGGACTTAACATTTAAGAGCAGGGACAATACCTTATTGGTCTATGTATCCCCAGTGCCTGACTCTATGCTAACACATGGTTGGGATATGGTACACATTTGGTAAATTCCCTGAAGGACCATGTAAATGTACTCAGTTCTTTTTTGTTTTAATTGCTTTATTATAATTATAAGTGACAATAGTTAGCTCCCATTTATTGAATGCCAGCTGTGAGCAAAACACTGTGGCAGCCCCCTTCCGTCCTTTACCTCATCTAATTCTCATAAAAACTTGCAAGGAAAATAAAACTCAAGGGATTAAGCAACTTGCCAACTATTTGTAAATCACAGGTAGAGTTTGGATTCAGAGCTATTAGCTTCCGAAGAATTTCTAGATCAACACTGAGGGTCATCGAATTAGTAAATTAGTAATCTCTCTTGATTTACACAGATACATGATAAATATTACCCTCCAACAGAAGTACAGTATCATATGGCAAAACAAAAGGGGAGGGAAAGATATACAGAGACTTAGTCTGGGCAAAGGTTGACATTCTCTGGGCTGTGGGTATGTCGATACTTGTCAGAAACTTGAGTTTTCAGCAACTGGGACAAAACTGTAAAAAGCTCATGATATATGTCACTATTTAATAAGTGTGTCTTTCAAAGTTTATTTAGAACAAGGCATCTTAGATTTTAACTTGCAAAGGAATCACCCAGAGATTTGTTAAAACACAGTTAACACAACCTTAAGCGCAGAGGTTCTGACTGAGTCCATGAGTCCAGATGTGTAGTGATCTGGGGGACGCCAGTGGCTGCTGGCTTTAGGAGCACAGAGGAGAACCTCTGCTTTGAGGTCACTCCTGTAGACACCGCATGTCCTCCGAGGGTCACGCCTCTTCATGCCTCCAGAGTTCCACCTCTTCGCTCCCACGCGCCTGAGGAGCTGGACTTAATTCGCAGGTGGATTGCAAGGAAGAGTTATATTAAGCACATGTGCATATTTCTATTTTAAATACAACACATTATTAAGGATAGTTACTGTGCACTATAGATTCACTTACTGCATCACAGAGGGTATATAAGAGGCACATTAGAGACAAGGTTTTCAATTTGCGTTTAGCAACTATTGCTTCATTGTATCATCCTTTCAGTGAATGTGTTGTTTCTAAAGGAGAAAATGAAATATTGGTGTAGTTTGAGGTGGAGGAAGATGGAGGCAGGCATCTACTTTGCCCTTGGAACCTACCAGAGGCATCAGACATGCCTGTTGCTCTGTTTGAACACCTTGGGCCAAGGGGCAGGACTCCCGGGCTCTGGGGCACTGTGTCCTGGAGGAACCTAGAGCTCCTCCTGGGACATGTCCCGTGACCTAATAATACCCTGCCCCTCGGCTTTGTTCAGGTTTATGGAAATATAATTTTACATCATAAAGTTCACCTATTTAAAGTGTACAAGTTCATTGTTTTAGTCTGTTCACACAGTTGGGCAGTCGTCGTCACTACCTAATTTCAACACCCCAGAAAGAAACCCCATACTCCTTAGCAGCAATCCCTCATTCCTGATGCTAACCCCTACCCCCAGCCCTGGGAGCCACTAGCACTCTCTGTCTGATAGACTTATTTCGTACGGACATTGCAAGGCTTCTTTCCCCTAACTTGATGCTTTCAGGGTTCAGGACCCCGCCCTGCCGCAGCGTGCCTCAGCACCGCACTCCCGCTGCCTAACCACGCTCCCTGTGTGCAAGCAGCACGCTCCTTTACCACTCACCCCTTGATGGGCATTTGGGGGGTGCCCATTTTGGGGTAGAATTAGGCTCCTATGAACATTCATGCACAGAGTTCACTGGGGACACGTCTTTATTTCTGTAGAGTAGCTCTCTAGGAGTCGAATTGTTGACTCATTTTCTTTTTACAAAGTTTTTATTTTGAAATAATTCCCTGTAAATTGAAAAAAAGTGTACCAGGAGGTCCTCTGTGCCCCTTACCCTGTTTTCCCAATGGTGACATCTCACATAACTGTGGTAGGTCATCAAAACCAGGAGAGAGGGGTTGGTACAATACACAAAGCTTATTGGGATTGCCCATTTTCATATGCACTCCTGCGGGGGAGGGTGTGTGTAGGGGTGTGTGTGGCTCTGCAATTTTATCACATGTATACTTTTGTGTAATCACCATGTTAATCAAGAGGCAGAATAGTTTGATCACAGAAACTTCCCAGGATGTCCTTTTATAGCCACACCCCCCTCAGCTCCACCCCAGACTTTACCAACCACCGATACGCTTCCGTCTCCACTCACCTCCCCTTACCTGGTGAAAATGTTACAGAACCATGTCTATTTTTAGCCCATGCCAACCACGTGCAGACTGGGACCTCAAAGATCCGCCTTCCAGTTCAATCCCCTGACACATTTTTTGAGCTAATTTCAGAAATCTCTTCAGTTTTAACATTTTTTTTTTCTTTTTCTCACTGAAACCAGGCCAAGGCAAAGTCCCACAGACCTACTGCACAAGGAGTTTGATAAACTGAATTAAATAAATAGTCAAATGCAAAATGCTTCACAAGCATTTATTTGATAGGATTAATTTGGTTTTATTTATGGCTGTAGATCTAAAACTAAATATGCAGTCATGTGGTAAATATTCCATTTCTGGGAACATAAGGAGCAAGGAAGGAAATAGGACTGGAACATTTTTAAAGCCTTGAAAATACTATGTACTTGTACTGTAAGTTTTATGTCTATTCCTATATTTTTACAATAAGAACATAAATGGTGGCACAAAAAAGCTGTAGCTCTGCCCTTGGAACTTGAAAAGGTGAGATCTAAATAAAACTATTTGCTGTCTGAATACTATCATTATCTCTAATGAGAATGGGCTTCACAAGGACACTTCAGATTGTACCTCAGGCAATAAATTAGCTGCCAGGACTAGATTCAGACTATTTTCTTTAAATATGAAAACACTGATTTAACTGCTCTGTCCAGCTACATTTTATATCTGCTCATATTAATTTAAAAGTCTACTCTAAAGAGTCTTAATATGCCCGTCGATGTCCTTTTCATCGATGGCACAGGTCTTTGTGTGCCCGTGACGTCAGACCTTCCCAGGGAGCGCCAGCATTCACCGTTGCCCATGGAGACAAACCTTGCCCCTGACAAAGCTGCTTCTACCTTCCTTCATGCCCCGCTTGTCTTCCCAGCAGGGAATTTGATGGTTGCCCTATGGTGGCCTCCAATAGCAATTTAGAACTTGTAGAAGACATATTGCCTTTTTAAATGAGTGGAGATGATTGTTTAATTTTTCCCTTTGTCCCTATTATTGTTGTAATATATGTACATACATATATATACACACACACATATACATAAACCAAACATAGGTATATATACTAATAATTTTCTAATATTGAGCCACTCCTGCATTTGTGGATTAAGCTTCCAGTTGGCTACTATGTCTTTTTAAAATACACTATTGGGTTCTGCTTGCTGATATTTTATGTAAGTTTTTAATTACATTCATAAGTGAATCTGAAATTTTCTTTTTTGGTGTGGTCTTTGTTAGACTTAGGGATCACTTTTATACTTACTATTGGGAAATGGCACCATAATGCTAGGCCTCGGTCCTTGAGTTCAACTGAGAAAAGAATTCAGAGTTAAAAAATCCAATACAAGTGAAAATTTATTTAGAAAGTCACAGGGGTAGAAAAAGTGAGCCAGGGAAGAAGTGAGCCAGCTGGGCTGTGTGGGCTCAGGAAACAAGTTACAGAGGCAAAGGAAGGGCCCTTGGAGCTTAGGAGAAAGGCAAAGACAAAGGGCCTAGAGGAAAGAGAGGGGGAAAGGTGCTGGCATGCTTGAAAGAGAGAGAGAGAGACGGAACATGTACTAGGTTCTTCATCTTCAGGAGTTTTATCTCTTTTCTAAAGGCAGGACTTTATAGAGGAGGATCTCAATAGAATATTTATCAGCTTTTTAAGTGTGTCCTTTCAGGGTTGTGGTCTCTACTAATTGTTCTGTGTGAGGGTAGAGAAATCATTGCATCTGGCCTTGAGGTGAGCCATGGCATTGTTCCCTCTGATTTTACTGATTCTCTAGGCCTGGATCTGAAACACTACTGAGGCCTAGATGTTATCCCTAGTTTGACCAAAACTCTGTCTCTGTGGTCAACAGACCTGAGGCTCTGCTTCCAAGATTATTTGATGTGTATCAGACCTCATTGTCTCCAGGCCTTAATGCTTAATGGTGTGATTGTGCAGGCGCTTGTATGGGAGTCAGATGATGCTATTCTCCAGCCCTCGTTCCTCCTCTAAGAGGGTCTACCACATGACTAGAGACCTTCCAGGAGAGGAAATGTCAGGGGGTCTGAACCACATGACCAGGGACATGCTAGAGGAGGAAAGGTCACCATGGGGCAAGGTCCCTCCTTACAATTATCCATTGCTAGGCACCCGGGGCTTTGTGCCTGGGTGACCTTCAGTGTCACACCTCTTGCTCCTATTGTGCTCACGTCTGCCTAAGTGCCTACTAAATCACTTACCTTGTGTAACAATTTGAAATAGTTGTTTTTCCCTGTGCTTTGGAGAAGTATAAGTGGCACTGTAATAATCTACACTTTAAAAGATACCATATGACTCTATTGTCTTGTTCTGGGAGAGATCTTTAAATAACTTTTTTGTTTCTTTTATAAGAATAGATCTTTTAATCGTTTTCTATTTGTATTGGGATTAATTTTGGTAATTTTAAGACTGTGAATTACCTGAGATCTAGAACCTGTCTTTTTTGTTTAGTGCTCTGAGAGCCTGGGCTAGAATTACTGAAAAGTTGGTAGGTTGTCCATAAATGTGCATGTGCCTCCTGCCATGCGTTATGTTTGGCCCTCCAGGTGGGGCAACGCATTAAACAAGTAGCAGGTTTGTACTTGAAGCACTGGTGGATTGAACATATGTGTTTACCTTCACTTCTTCACAAAGCTTCACATAAACAATAGTAAATGATATAAATTTTCTTAAATTGCCTAGTCTACAGCTAATCAGAGAAACACTCTGAGTCTTAACCACCACCAGACTTTCAGCTTTAGTGATGGGGTCATCATAGAGATTTAAACATGTACCTGGCCAAGAGTTAGGGAAGCTGGGGGGAGAGATGGCCATCTGGAGCAGCAGCCGGCATGCTCGGCCAACCCGCATTCACAACTGCAGTCTGAAGTTAGTGAAAACAAGTGTAACTACAATGGCACCTCACGCCTTGCCCTGACTTTACAAGAGTAAAATGAATGTGCTCTGTCACTTCCATCTTCCCCACTCCATGTAACATACCCCTCTCATTTACAGACCCAACATCACCAGGAGAAAGTATCTAAAGACACTAACATGGGGGTTTCCCAAGAAATGGTCCAGCCGGGCTACACTGCAGTGAAGTCCTTGGAGGGCACCACACATATCTGCTTAGAGCAATGAGTATTTTAGAGACTAATGTTAAATAGGAGAGGACCTCCAAAGACTACCTGACATTGCAGAGGAGGTAACATGAAAGATACACGCACACAGTTGGGGGAACTATGTTTAAAGAGACGGAAGTGTCAAAGAAACTGTGTCATAATTAATATTTTCACAGATATTAGGGATATATTGCATCAATGAATCAAAAATTGCATGGTATTAAAAAAATATTCATAGGGAAAAGTAAACACTCTATGGAATTTAAAAATGTTACAAGTAAAATAGCCCAAAACTGAAAATCACTCAAATGAAGTAAGAACGAAAAGCCACCATTTCTGCACAGATGGGAGCTGAAGCCTGTAGGTTCTTCAGAATGAGCCTTGGGATTCATGGTCTAAAAATCACCAGGCTCCTTATCACTAAAAAATGTCAAGTAAAAAAACCTGACAAAAAAGAAGAGTCAGCATTGCATGAAACAATGCAATACCCACATCATCATCATGTTCGAGTTTATCACACACCTCCTCTGCGCCAGGCGCTGTGCTCGGGCTGCCTGTGGGTTATCTCTCGGATCCTCGGGAAGTGGCGTGAGGCAGGTGTGTTTATACCTATATCCACACGAGAGAATCAGTGCTTTGAGAGTTCATTAGCTGCCTGTTGCTGCGCAATGAACCCCAGCAAACGTAACATCTGGAAGCAGCAGACGTGACCACTCTGTGGTTTCTCTGGTCCTTGAGCAACTTAAATGGAGTGGTTCTGTCTGGGCCTCTCCTAGGGCTGCAGTTACAGCGTCAGCGAGGGCTGTGGCCACTACAGTGTTTGACTGTGGTGCTCTGCCCCAGAGCCCGCTCCCATGACATGTTTCAGGAGCCTCCACAATCACTCCTGTGGGCCTTCCCTCAGGGCTGCCTCTGGCCATGGCAGTGGGCTTCCCCAGAGTGACTGATCCAGGATTACCCAAGGTGGGGGCCACTGTCTTTCTATAATCCTCTTGGTAATGACATTAATAAATTTTGCCATATTCTGTTAGAAGCATGTCTGTAAGTCCAGCCCACACCCTAGGGATGGGCATGAATTCATGAGCAAGATGTGAACACCAGGAGGTGAGGATCCGATGAGTTAGCTTCATGGAGGTTGCCTACCATGACTTGGCTTATCCAAGCTCTCATAGGTGTAAGTGGTAGCCTTGTGATGCAAAACCACTCAGTTTGACTCCTGGGCTCATGTTCTTAACCACTATGTGACCTCCCCAAAATGCTGCTTGGGTGGACAGCAGCACCCTTGCACGTGGTTATTATATTGAGAGTGTAAGAGTGGCTGGGAAGAGCCACCACACCTAGAGGTAACTTCCATGTGTGTGATACGCTATCAAATGCGTTATTGGTTTGGCAAAGAGAACAAGCTATGTATCACGGTTAGTATGTAGGGTGCACTATAAGCCTCTCATTTACATCCACCTTCAGAAAATGCACATGGCTGTGAGAGCAGCCCATGAATACAAGGATCACCTTGAATTCACTCTGATTTATACAAATGCAAACCCTCTCAAGGCGTAGAACTTTATCGGTAATGAATTATTTGAGGCACCCCTCATACTTGATCATGACAAACTGCAGCTTCATTTTCCTGGGATGGGGCATTTGTCACAGGGACACGTGGCGAAGGTGAGGAGTTGGTGCTCTGTCTTTAAAGCTGTTGGAGCCACTGAAGTCTTTTAAGCGTGGGAAGATGACACACTTGGATATATCCCTGCTGCTCTGAGTTAGATCATTTTGTCCGTAACATCAGGCAACATCCTGCATTCTCATGCGAGAGACGGCAGGCGCCTCCTTCACATCTTACAGGGATTCATTTGTGGAACTGTGATGAGCTCTCTGTATTTCCCATATCTGCAGGTTGGTCCAGGTTCCCTATCTCAGGACACCTGTCTTCCTCTCTTTGAACGTAGAAAGACCTGTGTGGCTGCAGGCAGGCTGTGAGCTTCATAAGGCACAGACTGGTCACTTCCTTTATGTTCTGTAGTCTGGTGGCAGAAGCATTGTTGACATATCTTAAGGACTCAGTAAATGCTCCTTAAGTCAAAATAAACTTGATTGGCCACCTACTTATATTAGTTACCATGCTGAGCTCTGGATTGATATAAATAAGATAGTGTCATTTTACTTTATTAGTAAAAAGTCATGGCTGTATAAGCTCACTCAGTTTTTCATTCACTCGTCGGGCCCCTGCTGTGAAGGCGGCCCCTGCCTGCCGATGCTGGACAGGCACCAGCAGCACGTGGCTGCCATTCTTACAGGCCTGCCGCTGCTGGGGAGGCAGAGCAGCGCGGGGAGCCTAGCTCGGCACCCTGTGCAGGCACCCGGGAGGGACACACGCAGAGAAGGGCCGTAGCAGAGGGAAGGGGGGCCTTTTGAAGGATGTGACCTCTGAGCTGGTGAGAAGAACGACTTTGGTGAATGGAACATGTGACTCTATCAAGTACTGGGATGCTGGTTTGCTAAGACTTGGGGAGAAAGTCAAGGTTATAGAGGAAGGGAAGGAAAGTAACATTGACAGTCAGTAGAAGCAGAAGTCACTGATGCATCCAAGGGATGTGAACAACCATGCAGTTTCCTCCTGCTGCTTTGTGTCTCCCCAGCCCTCTACGAGCGATCCTGCGAGGCATACAGGCACCGCGGGGACACCGCTGGCTTCTTCTACATCGACCCAGATGGCAGCGGGCCGCTGGGACCTCTCCAGGTGTACTGCAACGTCACAGGTGAGGGGCTGAGGGTGCAGACTCCCACTCACGCTCTCTCTAGTTATGGGATGGTACACAACCGAGGGGAATCCCGGGACGGGGGCACTCCTGCAAATAAAAGGCCAAGTTCTGGGGGGAATGGTATTTTAGTAAATAATAAAATTAGCAGCTGGGTTGTTTTCATGAGAGAAGAAAACTTGTAACAGCCTTCACGTTCCACAAAAACCAAGAATTTATTACCAAGCGTTTTCTGGAGAACTTGTTAAAGATATTTTTTTTCTCTTAGAACTCAAAAACCACAAAGCAAATGAAAACAACCAAACAGAAAACAAAACTCAAACTGAATAGGAAAGCTTGACCCAGGTAATGGGAAAGCTTGATTCATGCCGGGCCTGAGGGCTGTGAATCCCACATTCTCTCTGAGCTTCAGTTGTATGTCAGTGATGTGGGAGTAGTAGTTTCTACCCCCTAGAGGTGTGAGAATTAGACACACTTGTGGGTAGTACAGCCACTAGTCAGACCAGTTATCCAGTAGATGCCTAACAAAAAGGGAAAGTGAGCTTTTTTGTTTTTTTCCGACAATTTTAGTTATCTTGCCAGTTCATTCTAAAGTGCAGAAGGACCTCATCAGAGCCAGTTGTCACATGGCTTTAGACACAGCATATGAACACTGATTTATTTTGAGAAATAATTCCACAAAAACAAAATGTGATGTAACAGTTTTCTAAACATACAGCATTGTGAGAGCGCTCTCTCCACTGCAAGTGTCGATAAGGGGCGCATCTACGTTTGTGGGCCCAGCACTGACTCTTGGAGAGGCCGGCAGAATCCTGTATTGAAGCAGGAAAGGAGAGGACTGTTTGGGTTCATTGAGGCTTCTCTGCAACAAGGCAACCCCTCTATGGAGCTCTTTCTGCAACCAGACACTGTCCTGGGCACTGAGGCTATGCAGAAAATTGAGACTAAGCCACTGTCCTTCACGAGGCAGTAAAATTGGAGATAATAGCATGCAATATCACAGGAAGAAAGGCAAGCAAACCTTTGCAAAAATGGTGATTAAGGACACTTAGCAATTTGCACATCTGAAAACAAAGGGCCACTGTTTTTTTCCTGCAGAAAATGCTAGTTACATAGAATTGAATGCCATTTCCTTGCATTTCCATAATCCTTTATCTGCAAAATGCATAATGCTCGCTGCTTCTCCACAGCTTTATAACACAAAATAGGAATTGTGCTGCTGTGTCTTTCATGGTTGTGGTAACTACAGTGTTCAACAACCTGGTCAAGTACTAGGTACGGTTCTCTGTGGACCTTGGTTATTTCAAAATGTAATTAACATATAGATCTCTGGGGGTTCTTGCTAGGAATATAGACTTCCCAGCCCCAGAAATTCTAAATCAGTAAATGCTCCATTACTGAGCTCTCCAAGTGACCCTGGTGCAAACTGCCCCTGGTCCACACCACCAAAACCAAGGAGTGGACTGACCGCAGCATAAGGCAAAGGAGATCGATGCCTGCAGGGGAGAGATGGAGCCCAGCAGCTTCGAGAATGTTTACAAACATCATTAATTAAATCCTCAGCACAGAAATAGGAGGGAGATAGTTTCATCTCTATCTTACACAGAAGGAAGGAGAGTATGAGGCTGTCATGAGGTAATAAATCTGGAGCTAACAGTCAAGACTCAGGAGTCAGGCAAATGCTTCTGGCTCAGTAATAACTGTATCACTAAACATTAATTAGATGCTGTGTATTGCTTATGTTCTGCTTTAAACAGTGCTTTTATTTTTGTCATAAAAGAAATCAATATTAATTATAAATTTTTAAGAAAAAGTATGAAGAAAATGCTAAAATCACCTATAAACCACAATGAAAATTGCCATTGTTATTTTGTTAGAATTTTCTTGTGACTTTTTTCTATAAATGCATATATGTTTTTTCTGTAAATGTATGTTTTTTAAAACATATATATATTGAAAGTATGAATTTAATAAGCTAGCATAGACTTGTTCTTATATCAATGAAATATATTTTGAAATTAAAATATGTACATTAAATATAGTGTAAATTTTTGAACTCTAAAATAATGTAAGTTCAGTGACCCAGAGGGTATGGTTGATCCATCGGTCTCATTTAGGTGGAGTCTCTGCCTGTCTTTGGGAGGACTTCTCTCAGGGTTTATGCTGGTATTGTGCCCAGGGATGGCTCAAGATAAATGTCTGCTTGCATTTAAATGTACCTGCCTCACTGATGTGACCCCAGAGGAGTCAAGACCTCTGCTTTCTGTCCCAGATGGGCAAGACTTCATCATGTGTGGTTGGATATTTCTTTAAATATGGGTTTTGGTCACATGCTATTGGAAAATACACAGGTTTTTGGCTTGGTTTTTTGTTTTGTTGTTTTCCTAAAACAAATCTCTGTGTAGCTGAATTATGTAATTCTCATGGTTAACTCATTGTATTTAGTATGTAAATATAATGATAATTGAAAGGTTAAAGTTGGTAGTGCACTGGCAGGCTAAAAAGCTGCCTCCAATGGTGATAAGAATTGAATTTATTTAAGGAAAAGGGGTGGGGGATGGGGTGTCCAAAAGGAAGGCTACAGGGCACCAGGGCACTGAGTCAAAGGGTACTGGGCACATGATGGCAGCAAAAATATATTCAGGACAGTGAGACAAGGAAGGGCACAGACGAAGAAATGTGAGAGCCCAGCTGGGCTGCTCTGGGCACTGAGACGTCAGCAAGAAGGGGCCTTGGAGACAGGATCAGGGGGTAAGCCCAGGACAAGCTGCTGCTGCCCAGTGCTCCCTGGGTTGCAAGTCTCGTGGGGCCCCTCGGAGGGGGAAGGAGATGGCACTGGCGTGCTCCCCTGGGGGAGAGGGCAGGATGGATCCTCTGTCCTGAGTGTATTTACCTCTTTCTTGCTGGTGGAAATCCTAGGGGAGGTCTCAGGGGAAGGTCTCAATAGAATATTCATCCGCTTTCCAGGTGTGCTCTTTCAGGGTCATGGTCTCCACTGATTGTTCAGCACCAGGGCTGGGGGTCATTAGTCAGTGTAGCTGGTCCTGAGGTGGCCACTGAGCCACTTGTCTGATTTTGCTGCTTTTCTGGGCCTGGAGCTGAAATACAACTGAGGCCTAGATGCTGTCTTTAGGGAGGAAACACTCAGGGGTCTAAACCACATGACCAGTGATATGCTGGGGGAGGAAGGTTACCCTGGGGACAAAATTCTTTTTCCCCCAGTTTTGCCCCTTGCTAGGCACCTGGGGCCTCCTGCCCTGGTGAGTCTCTGTGCCTGGCCCATGGTCCTTGCTCTGCTCATGTCTGTTTAATAATAATCAGGTCCGTATTTTTCTATTTGTAAAATGTTAAATGTTCTTGAATACAAGTAACATGATACTAGCAAAAGTGTGGCGGGAAGTGTTCAGGGAAGAGAGGGAGGGACAGAGAACGGAACTGGGGTGGAGCAGGAAAAAGAGGACTTGGTCTGTGTTAAATTCCCATTGGAGAAAACTCAAAGCTGCTGCTCTCTGCCTTGTCTGTAGCAGTACTGAGTAGCAACAGGGGTTGTGACCAGCCCTGGCTGACTGGGGCCTGGGCTCTCTTCCTGCACCTGAGCCAGCAGCTGGGTGCTCCTGGCCCCTTCACAGGTTTCTAAATAAGGACCTGGGCCAGGCGGTCGCACAGGCGTCTTCACTCAGAATTCCCTGAGAGATTGTGAGGCTCAACAGTGAAGGGAACTGTCTCCTGAGAGGCCTGCAGGTGTTTGCAAATACAGGTCCTGTGGGTGAAGACGGATGGTTTTAGTTGTGGAAAACAGTTAATTTGAATCCCAAAAGCATCTCTTTAAAATGCACCCCTAGGGAACATTAGCTCTCTGTTTCTGCCCTCATGGTGGCACCTCACCCTCCTGGAGGTTTCAATCTGTGCTTCTGCTACCAGAGAGGAGATCCCTCAAACTCAAGCAGCAACTGTCTCCCTGATGTAAGCCAACAAAACCTGTGCAAGGGAAGGGAGGCCAGTTTGGGGAATAGCCTGAGGGCTGACCAGGGTCCAGGGTTGTTGATGAAGTGGACTGAATCTAGGTCGCTACACATTTTGTGTGCACTCAGACTGCGTCACCTAGCCTTTGGAATCAGTGGGTGGGAGACAGGGCAGGCCCTGAGTTTGGAGGGAGGGCAGACTGAAGTGGGTGGGGAAGATAAAGAATAATTTTCTGCAGGAGTACATATACCTTTGGCCTACTCGCCACATCTAACTGATTTACAATTCATGTCAGCTCAAAAAAATGTGCAGGTTCCAGGCACTGTGCAAACTGCTAATCTTGCTAATACCAAATTGTGTCTGCTTTAGTTTCTCCAGGCTTCTACAATAAAACTCCACAAATTGAGTGGCTTAAAACCAAAAACAAACAAACAAAAAACAGAAGTACATTGTTTCACAGCTCAGGAGACTAGAGGTCTAAAACCAAGGAGCCCCCAGGGCCCTCTCCCCTGGAACCCGGAGGGGAATCCTCCTTGCTCTTCTGGCTCCTGGCATTTGGCCTAATCCCTGGGCATCCTTAGACTTGTAGAGGTTGTCACCCTGCCTCCATGGGACATAATCACAGGTGACCATCTCCTCTCATGTGACTGTGTGTCTCTTCTCTTCCTATAAGGACATTGGTGATACTGGGTTAGGGCTCACCTTCATGCAGTCTGGTTTCATCTTCATTTGCTTGCATTTGCAAATAACCTATTTTTGATTAAGGTCACATTCACAGGTACTGGGGGTTAGGACTTTACATATATTTGGGGGAAATAGTTCTAATCATAACACTATCATTTCAGGAACAGTCTGTATCATAGGTGTCAACATGAGAAACTTCCATACTGGTAGAAATTGTTGTGAGTTTATTAGAGCCAAATTGATGACAATTGCCAGGTAGCGAAATCTCAATGGATTGAGAGAATGCTCCAGAGAATGGAAGTTTTGTACCTTATTTTATACATTACAATCAAAAGAGGAGATGTAAGTGGGTTACATGAAATCCATTGGTGATAGATTAGGGAGCTGGGAGAAAGCAAAGCGGGGAAACCTCTGGGATTGGACAGAAAGTAAAATTATAGACACACTTCTTTTACTTAGATGGGTGCAATAGAGTTAACAGTCAACAACTAACTCCATAACAGTGAAGGAACTGGCGGTCTCTGCAGAGTGGCGCCTGTGCTCTGAGGGGTCCAGGAAAAGGGAAATTACTCAGGCATTCTGAAGATATGTTATTGTAGTTGTGAAAAGACAATAGATGGGCTCAATTAAGGTAAAATTGACCTTTGTCAAGGAAGATTCTAGCCTAGGACCCACCACAAACTGCTTTTAGTTAATAAGTTTTCATTTCAGACCATCCTTTGTGGTTACTTTAGGTCTCTGAGTTTGCAAGGCCGACATGTAGGCCTCCTCTGAGCTTGTCAGGTCTAGTATATGGCCCCTTTTTGTCCACAGAGTAATCATGGAAACAGCACAACAACAATTAAAATATAAGGACGATGCCAGGGCATGTGTAGTGTGTGTTGGGAGCATGTGGGAGGCCCTCACCCGGGCTCTTGTGCAGTGGGAGGGCCAGTGGGCAGGAGGGCGATGTCTCTGAGACCTGGACAGGGAGGCAGATGCCAAGAGAAGAGGCACAAAAACATTTCCAGGAAGAGCAAACACATGTCAAAAACAAAGTTACAGGGTTGGTTGGACCTGCAAAGTGTGGGAGCCACCACACTCACGAAGATGTGTCGTTAGTTTAGAACACCGAAAAACGCAGGAGCTGAATGAACAGAGGGAACAAAAGGAGCAAACTGACCTGAGGAGGTGCGAGCAGAAGCCGTTGAAGGTCCACAGTCTGAACTGGTTTCCCAGCAAGGAAATCTGCTGTCCCAATTCCAGGAAAAAGAAGGAATGGCTTTATTATAAAGAATTATTTTTAATTGAATTAATTGAGGTGACATTGGTTAATAAAATCATACAGCTTTCAGGCGTACAACCCTCTAACACACCATGTGTACATTGTATGGTGTTCACCACCCTGTCGAGTCTCCACAGTCACCACTGACCCCCATACCCTCTCCCACCTCCCCCAGCTCCTTTCCCTCTAGGAATCACCACATTGTTGTCTATGTCCATGAATCTTTCTTTTATTTTCTTTGCCTAGTCCAAGAATCCGTAAGCATGCAGGGCTATTTACTTGTCCTGAATGAAGGATGAACAAGTTTCTGAACACCAGCCACAAGGCACTGTCCTCACACCATACACAGCCTTTAGCACTGCTCCTCTATCTTGAGGACGGTGGCTATTCAAGTGGCTTGCTCATATGAGGATGTTTACAAAGGTAAGGGCATACAGGAAGAAATCGTGGGAAACGGGTCATACTATAGAGCTAGTAAGAGAAGGGCGGTCCCCATCTCCAGACTCACAGACATGAGAGGAGATTGTTGCCAGAGTAGGAAGGATGGAGCTATGCCCTCCTGTGTGAAAACCACCAGCAAGACCTCAGTCCCTCCTGGTTCTCTCCAGTCTCCTTCCCATGTCTCCATTGAGCAAATGCTGCTAGAACTCAGGAGGTATCGGCATTTATTGATGCAATGCTTTTGGTCAGTCTTCTGTAGCTCAGAGAAAGCTACAGAAAGGTAGAAAGTGCGTCTGGTGGGGCAAATGGAAAATATCCATGTAAGCCTGTTTAATGAACTGTCCAAAGAAGTCTGGAGAAAAGAGATTAGAATTCGTCAAGAATCAAAGATGGTGGTGAGGCTAAACTCAGAAGCCTTGCAAATATATAAAGCATGGACTTAATCAATAGACTTCACCCTGAAGTGGAAAAGACCCCCTTTGCGGGTTAAATGGGAATGAGGTTAGGAGGAATTTCAGAAACACATGCTGACTTAGAGAACTGACTGACTCTCAAAGCCAATGCCACTCAATTGATGAATAACTGAAGGACAAGTAGACAACTAGGAGAAACTGACACACTAAAATGACATGTCTTGTTAAAAGGGACATCTGGGTCCTGTGCTATTTCCTGGGGCTAAAAGTATCCTGGCCTGGATGTGGACAACTTCCACCAATGATGTAGAGTTTGTGGTCATTCTGAGCGACCAACCTAATAGGGCAAGTAGGAAGGGTGGTATTTAACCAAGAAGAAATCCAATGAGGACTTCAAATTCTGCTGCTGGGTGAAAATGCATGTAAGGCGGGCCTGCAGGACAGGTTAGATGGCCTCGGGAAGTGAGGGGATTCTGGGCACTGGGATCAGTGCAAAGAAAAAGGTCAGAGTGAAGGGAGAACAGAGCCTAGCATGTAACAGTGACATGAGTGAAGGCCTGAGGTACTGCTCAGTTGTTTACTGCTTTCCTTGGTGCAATGGTTAATTTTATGTTTCAACTTGGCTGAGCCATGTAGCTCAGGTATTTGGTCAAACATTATCATTAATGTCCCTGTGAAGGTGTTTTCAAGATGTAATTAACATTTTTATTAGTGGACTTTGAGTCAAGCAGATTGCCCTTCAACATGTGAGTGGGCCATGCACAATTATTTCAAGGCCTTAACAGTACAGACTGACTTCTCCTGAGCAAGCAGACATTCTGCCAGCAGATGTCCTTCAAACTCAAACTGCAACTCTTTTCTGGGTCTCCAGGCTGTTGGCCTACCCTGGACAACCCTGCTTAATAACCTCAGGGTCCTGGCAGTCTGGGTGCTTCTACTCTCTGCTCTCCTCCCATGTTCTGTAAGTTTCCACCATGGCACTGACCAACTGTATTGTAACCACCAATGTTTACTTGCATGTCCCTACTGGGCTCTGAGCTCCTTGGTGGAAAGTGAGAGACAGGATGTGAAGAATCTCTGGATCTACTTCACATTTACTCATGAGTCTCAGTGTAAACAAAACTCTGAGAAATCACTGTCAAATTAAAGATTGATTTCTACATTTCTTCTTACCCCTTCCTATAACTTGTCTTAGACTAAGGCCCTGTTCCATTTAACCAATACTTTGGTACTGTGGATTCTATCTCGATGTCTAATCTTACCTGGGCTCGATCATTCCTACACTCTTTGCAACCTTTTCTGCAAATTCAAGAGTAAAAGTGTTCAACTGCTCCTCATTACACCCAAACCCTTTCATTGGTACCCATCCTTCCCCAAAGGCCTTCTTTTCTGCAAATATAGTAATGACCAGCGGGAGTGGCACAAACTTTGTAATCACATTGAAGTTTAAATTTCAGTGCCTGCATATCCCAGCTGTGTGGCGTTGGACAAGTGATTTAGCATTTCCGGGCCTTGGTTTCCTATGAAATGGAGATGATAGAAATGGTTTCCTTTCAAGATGACTGTGAGGTTAGAATAAAGCCAAAGTTCCTAGACCCCCAAAGTAGGTGGTTATAAAATAGGGAAACTCAGTATTTACTCTGCTCTCTCTCACGCTCACTGCTGTCCTGGTGTGGATGGTATCTTTACAGACACCATAGCGGTAGAAGAGAGGGGTCTCCTCCTCCCAGCAATAAGGCAATTACTCCTTCAGGAGTCCTGAGATTTCTGAGGCTCTAGCAGCTTGGAGGGAGCATTTTTGCGGGGAAGCTTCCAGTATCAATAAAGAAGAAATAGAGGAATAAGGCACCCTGACAAGATTTTCCTTAGAACCTGACATTTAAACTTATTCTACTCAGTTTACATTTTACCATTTTTAATGTTAACAAGACATCTTGTCAAAGTGTTAACAAATGTTTCCCAGCCACACACTGTCTTTCCTCTGTAGAGTACAGATGTATACTGATATGCAAAATTGTTCATCTAAAACCAGTAACAAAAACACATTTATTTCTTATCTTGATGAATGCAATGCCAATTTCATGCCTCCATACCTGTACGGAAATCATGAGGCATTGCGGGGAGTTTGCTAGGAATGTTTAGTCAAATCTCTAAAGTAAAACTTGTTTCCATTCTCAAGCAGCTCATAATCAAAACACCTTACAAGCCTCCATATCTTATCACTGTCGCTGTTATGACGCTGTTTGTCACTGCGTTGGCAGCAGGCTCTGTTTTCACTAAAACTCATCAAAGAATGCATAATGGAGTAGGTAGAGAAGCCACAACTGAAATCTCTCTAATATGCCTGCACCTAATAGTGCAATGTGATTGCAGGTAATAGATTATCACCCAGTCTATTGACAGAAATAAATAAATATGTCCATTCAATTAGTTCTAACAGCTGTCAGCTTTGGTTCCCAAAGTTAGACCTGTCAGTGAGTTTACAGGTATGAATGGGCTGCACAGGATCTGGCCGTGTAGAAGAAACAAGAGTTACCCAGGGAAGAGAATGGAGATACCTGTTGGCACATGTATGTCTCACTCAGCTTCTTAACATGTTGTTTTATTTTGGTAGCTGTATTTTACACCAAAGAAACCTATAATTCACTAGTTGGTGTTATGTCAACCTGTAATGAAGTCCTGTTCTTGTACCTTCTATTGGCATCTTCCTGATGATTTCTACCATAAACACTTCACGTCCAACACACACACACACACACACACACATGCACACACACAGCAAGAAGGAAGTGTTAACTTCCATTGCACTGATGAAGTCTCCTACAGGAATAAACTGGACTCATATCCTCGAGGAGTTTGTTTTTATCATAAGTTGGACAGCCATCATTGCAGAAGACTCTTGACAGAAAGTTGTCACTTGGTTACAGACTGCAAAAAATGTGCTGAATATCTACTGGGCACTGGCCTAGTTCAACTTTTATCACTGTGAAACAGTTGTAATAATTTTTGTTTTATAAATGTGCTGATGAGGCTAATAAGTTATAAAGAAAAGATTCCTTACAGCCATCAGATCTAAAGCTTTTGCCCCATTTGATGTGCGCAGTGCTTCTCATAAAAGGGCCCTCAAGTGTGGGAGGCAACCCTTCTCCTATCAATACAAGTCAATATACATTGGTCTTCTTCTGTTAGGCCAGGCTCTGATGAGGCATTAGAGATACAGAAATGATTACGATGTAGTCCCCCAACTCCACAGAGACTATAATCTCATGTCCTGGTGGCAAAAACACCCAAGTCCTCAGCCTTCCCACTCTGACTCATAATTCATGCAATAGCAAGGATGATGTTTTAAAAACAGATATCTTGGCTCCCGACCCTCCTTTCTTCTATCTGTGCATTTATGGATTACAATTTTTGAAGGGCATGGTTGTGCAGATATGCGAGCTCAAAGTCAAATGCGTTAAAAAGCAGTCTTAGAACAATGCCTGTACTTATTGCACCCTCCAAATAACTATAATTAGAACTTATTATAATTATTGTCTGTGAGACCAGGAGCAAGGCCCTTGATTGTTGCATCTCAGTTACTCTGTCTGTAAATGGAGGGTGATGATAACAGCTTTTTATTATCTCTTTGTAGTCAACTATATGAGTTAACATTTCAACAGTGCTAGAGAGGGGCTGACACCGAGCAGGTGGTATGGAAACCCTAAGTCTTTCTCTCCTTTTCTTCTTTCCCCCTCCCTTGGAAACACAAAGGCTGTCTTAATGGGCCACAGGCTCAGCTCTCCTGGGAAGGAGCCCACAGGCCGCATCCCTGGGACTCACCCATGGGTGACTCCTGCTGTGGCTCACTAGCAATTTACTCAGCTGGAATAACACGTGTCCTGTCACTGGCATTTCAGAGGGACACATTGTTTTCAGTGAACGAAGTGTTGTCCAGAGGACTTTTTTTTTTTTCTTTTAAATAAATAAGAAGATAACAGCTGAGAGGAAGGAAGTTCTTTTTAAGTGTATTTCTCCTTGTTCAATGCCTCGTGTTGTTGGCCAAGGCATGGCGACCACCTAGGGGTTCCAGAAGGCTGGCCTCTGAGGCAAAGCTGGGATCTGCCTGTGTGAAAGTCCTGAGCTTTAAAGTGGTCTCTCTGGGCTAACGGGCGGCATAATCTCCTGCTAAATTGGACCATTAAATAAAACGACTAGGTCATAAAGATGTAGCATTAGCCTGAAATTAAAGCACCATCACCTTTGAGTTGCCAAGAATTTCACCAGGCACTCAGAGAGATTCTGTTCACACATTCGTTCAGGGCAGCCAGTTGACTCCAAACACAGGGATGGGAAGAGAGGGCTCAGGACCAAGAAGGAAGGTGGGTGCAGTGTGATCCCCACCCATTTACTTGCTTTTTCATGCACTCAGCCCCCTTACTAACTCACTCCCTGATGCCTTGCATTCCTTTATTAGTCTCCCACTCATTTACTTCCACATTTATTTTTTATGTGTTGAGTTACTTATATATTATTCATTCATTGAGTCAGTCACTCAGTTATTCAGCTGCTCATTTGGAAATTGTAATTCAAATAAACTTTTGAGCAAGGTCTGGGCGAGGCACCAAGGTTACCAAATGAATGTCTGTCCTTGTCCTAAAGGATCTCTCAGTTTAGAAAGCGAACAGACATTGTAAACAGATATTTCATACAAAATGTGGAAAATAAAATAGAAGCCAAAAGATGCTACAGAAATAGTACAAAGGAGGCCATGGTTGAATCATGGGGAGAACGGAGACTGGGAACAGTGGTCCAGGAAGCTGTCGTGGAAGGGCTGCCCTCTGAGCTGCATTTTCTAGTATAAACAGCTAATAATTAATTAAGCATCTACTAGTATGAGGCCCCATGCCAGGTATTTTATTCTCATGTCATTCAGTTTCCCAGCAATCCTGTGTGGAAGATACCATACTTTTCATCTACATAGGGGTCACTGGAATCTTGAGGCTGACTCGTACAAGGTCTCATGAATGGACATATGTTGCCTAGAAAGTGGAGCTAAGTCTGTGATTCCCATTCCTGGAGTCCTAGGCCTGGGGAAATAGAGGCTCTGAAGCAAAGAAACACCCATGTGTCTAAACAAAGTAGACCCTTCCCCTGGCCTGTGCACCCCCATCTGTTAGTCAGTACCCCCAAGGAAGGCCCTGGAGGGAGTGAGCCTGAAGGAATGAGTCCCCATTACACCCACCTCACTGCATGATCATCAGCTTCCTCACCTGTCAGCTGGGGGTAATCTTGCCCACCTTGCAAGGCTTTTCTGAGTATCAGATGAGGATTATAAAGCCCAAAGATTCTTAAATTTTATTTCTTCAAAGGATGACCTCAGATGAATATTTAACATTCCATTTTCTAGGCTGTTCCCAGCAATGTTTCCTCAGTAGGTTGAAGACAGTGTTAATAGCATTTTTCACAAACATCTGAAGACATCAGACTTTGGGAAATATCCATATAAGTTGATTAGCACGTTGCTTAACACTGAAGTCCCCTTCCTTCATCATATCCCCACTGCTCAGTGACTGCAGCGTTGCTCCTCTGAACACCTGCGCATAGGGCTTATGCTGATGCCTTCCTAATGGGTATTGGGCAGCACGTATTTATTGCAGATACTGGCGAACCTTTCCTTCTGTGCTGTGGGAGCAGGGCACAGTCCAGTCAACCGGTGTTCACAGCTCAGGGCTCTAGGAGCTACTGTGAACCACCATGGACCTCGACACCCAAGGACCTCATATGTAGCGTCCAGCCTTAAAGGACTTTCATCCAGGCCATTCTGTGGAATTCATACAGCTATCCTGGAGGTACTCGACAGCCATGGAACCTGAGGAGAGTTAGCTTCTAAAAGACTCAGTCACTCATCTGTGCAATAGAGACAATCAGTTACTCTTAATTCAGTGGTTTGGTGTGCTGATGAAATATAATTGAATGAGCCGCGCACCTAATCCACTCAGTGCAATCGCTGGCATTCTCTAAGAGCTTCTGAAACGGAAGTTGTCATCATCACCTTCCTAAGAGGACCTAGATGCTGAAGGAATTTGGAGGAGAGCGTGATCAACAAGCCTTCCTAGGAGACACAGGGCTCGATAACTAGCTGTGATCTTGATAAGTAGGTGTTGCAGGGCTGGGCAGAGAGAAGAACAGAGGAAACCCAATCCTGGTGAACTCAGTGGGGTCGCAGATGTGGAGAAGCAGTGAGCAGGTGCCCAGGGCCTTCCCCTTGCTGGAGGGCTCCTGGCTTGCTCCTGTATCTGATGCAGAGCTACTGTTGGCTGAACGCTGCTTGTTCAGAAGAGTGAAATAACAAGTGGAAGTCAAAGGTGTCTCCAGAAAGCTTGCTTGCTGCTGCTCCTTTTGCTGTGAGTCCAGAATGCCAGGGAGACATGATGAATGAGAGTCTGTCTAGATGTCCCAAAGAATAAAAGAGCCAAGGTGGGCAAGTAACTTACGATGCCATGTTCTGTGAAGTAAGGGGAGCAGGAAAGCCTGTCACCTCAGAGCCTTTTTCTATCACTCCTCTGCTCATGCGGACACACCTCACAAGTGCACTTATTGGCCTTGCAGTCTGTGTACCCAAGGGTTTGAATATGTGATGTTTATGTCTATTTGTAAGGAGATGGTGGTTAGAGATGCTGGCTGGTTAGCCAGGTTCCACAGGGTTTTCCAGTGCGAGCCGTGACTAATCTGGGCAGCACTCCCGCATCATGTCTACTTTGGCTCTTCTGGAATATCATCCATGCAGCTCCTGCTTTAGACCAAGCTCTCATTCTTTTATTCTGCTAAGCTTATTTTCCTCTCATAGTTATTTTTTTTTAATTAAATTTATTGGGGTGACATTGGTTAATATGAACATATAGTTCCAGGTGTAGGTTTCTATGTTACAAGATCTGTATATTGCCCTGTGTGCCAACAACCCAAAGTCTTATCTTCTCCCGTCACCATATATTAGGACCCCCTTCACACACATCCTCCCACCCCCTTCCCTCTGGCAACCACCACACTCCTTTCTGTGTCTATGAGCTTCAGTTTTATATCCCACATATGAGTGAAGTCATATGGTTCTTAGCTTTTTTTGTCTGGCTTATTTCACTTAGCATAATACTCTCAAGATCCATCCATGTTGTTGCAAATGGCAGTGTTGCATCCTTTCTTATGGCTGAGTAGTATCCACTGTGTACATGTCCCACATCTTCTTTGCCCAGTCCTCTATTGAAGGACACTTCAGTTATTTCCATGTCTTGGCCGCCATGAATAATGCTCCAGTGAACACAGGGGTGCATATATCTTTGTGAATACATGTTTCTGCATTTTTTGAGTATATACTCAGGAGAGGGATGGCTGGGCCATATGGTAGCTCTATTCTTAATATTTTGAGGAATTACCAGACTGCTTTCCATAGTGGTTGTACCAGTCTACATTCCCACTAGCAGTGAGTGAGGGTTCCCTTTTCTCCACAACCTCTCAACACTTGTTGTTGCTCGTCTTGTTGATAATAGTCATTCCAACAGGTGTGAGGTGGTATCTTATTTTAGTTTTGATTTTCATTTCCCTAATGGCTAGTGAGGTTGCCAAAAGAATAAAATACCTAGGAATAAACTTAGCAAAGTACATGAAAGACCTATATATTGAAAACTACAAAGCATTATTAAAAGAGATTTAAAAAGACATAGCAAAATGGAAAATATCCCCTGTTCATGGATTGGAAGAATCAACATAGTTAAAATGGCCATAATGCAAAAGCAATATACAGATTTAATGCAATCCCTATAAAAATGTCAATGTCATTTTATTAAAGAAATAGAGCAAGAAATCATTAGATTTGTACAGAACCACAAAAGACCCCAGATAGCCAAAGCAGTACTGGGTAAAGAGAACAAAGCTGGAGGTATCACCCTACCTGACTTCAAATTACACTACAGAGCTACGGTAATCAAACCAGCATGGGACTGGCACAGAAATAGGTCAGTGGGACAGAATAGAGAGCCCAGATATAAAACCACATGTATATGGGCAGGTACTTTTCAACAAAGGAGCCAGAAACACACACTGGAGTAAAGAAAATTTCTTCAATAAATTGTGCTGGGAAAACTGGAAAGCGACATGCAAAAGAATGAAACTGGATTACAGTTTGTCCCCATGTACAAAAATGAACTCAAGATGGATCAAAGACCTAAATGTAAGTCCCAAAACAGTAAGTTACAGCGAGGAAAACATTGATACTACACTTACGGACCTTGGTCATAGAGGACATTTTATGAACTTGACCCTAAAGGCCAGGGAAATGAAAGCAAAAATAAATGAATGGGGCTATATCAAAAAGCTCCCATGCAGCAAAAGAAACTGACAACAAAACCAATAGGCAGCCAGCCAGGTGGGAGATGATATTTTCAAACAGTAGCTCCGACAAAGTTTCAATTTCCAAAATATATAAATGACTCGTTAAACTCAACAACAAACAAAACAAACAACTCAATCAAAAAAGTGGGCAGAGGACCTGAACAAACACATCTCCTTAGAAGACATATGAACAGACAATAGACATATGAAAAGATATTCATCCTGTCACAGTTCTTATGAATTTCTCTTTAATTTCCTTAATCAACAAGCATCCAACAAATCCAGCAAAGTCTGCAAGATCTTGGGCTTGGTTTGCCTCCCAATGCTGACACTTCGTAGTCTTGTCAAGTGTGATGTAGGCGACCTATTTATTTTTTTTAAATGTATCTTTATTGATTTCAGAGAGAGGAAAGGAGAGGAAGAGAGAGAGATAGAAATGTCAATGATGAGAGAGTCATTGATCCGCTGCCTAGCCCGCAACCCGGGCATGTGGCCTGACCGGGAATCGAACCCCGATCACCTGGATCCTGGGTCGATGCTCAACCGCTGAGCCACGCCCGGCCAGACTAGGTGACTTATTTGATCTCCCTGTTCCTCAGTTTTCTCCACTGTAATTAATAATAAAACTTTTTAACGTTGTTGGGTTCATATTAAATAATTGATGTACCCCTAACAAAAAGTGTTTAGCATTATGTACACAACACATGGTAGCTATTATTTATTGTTCTTATCACTCTGTCCCCAGAAATCCTGACTCTGGTTTCTGGAGATGCAGTAATTAAAATAAAAGCAATCGCTTTCATGAGAGCACAATGCCTGAAATAGTCCACGAATATCAATTTGTTACTAATCAATACTACCCTTGAACATGAATGTGCATCATGGTGTCAGCAGTTGAATTGGATAATAACTTTTGCTGTTTGATAATTGTTTGGCCACTTAGTCCTTAGCTGTGTGGGTTTGCGTGTCTGTGTGTGTCTGTGTGTGTCTGTGTGTGTCTGTGTGTCTGTGTGTTTGTTTCTGTATATATGTCTGTTAGTCTGTGGTCTGCTTGTTAATGTGTGTGTCTCTGTGTGTGTGTGTTAGTGTATGTGTCTGTGTTTGTGAGTGTGTGTGGGTGTGTCTGTATGTCTATGTGTGTGTCTGTGTGTGTGTGTTTCTGTGTGTGTGTCTGTATGTTTCTGTGTTTCTCTTTGTGTGTTTCTGTGCGTGTGTCTGTGTGTGTGTGCGTTTCTGTGTGTATGTGTGTTGTGTGTATCTGTGTGTGTGTCTCTGTGTATGTGTGTGTTTTTGTGTGTGTGTCTGTGTGTGTGTGTGTGTTTCTGTATATATGTCTGTTAGTCTGTGTGTCTGCTTGTTAATGTGTGTGTCTCTGTGTGTGTGTTAGTGTATGTGTCTGTGTGAGTGTGTGTGGGTGTGTCTGTATGTCTGTCTATGTGTGTGTCTGTGTGTGTGTGTTTCTGTGTGTGTCTGTGTGTGTGTCTGTGTGTTTCTGTGTTTCTATTTCTGTGTGTTTCTGTGTGTATCTGTGTGTGTGTGTGTGTGTGTGTGTGTGTGCGTGCGTCTGTGTGTGTGTATAAGAGCTCAGACACGTGGACTTGCTGGAACACAGTGGAAAAGTTTGAGCACTTTTGCCTGTGAAGCACTGCGCAAAGCGCTATCGTGTTTTCACCAAAGTTTCTGAAGTGTCCAAACCTACAGACAAGTTGAAAAAATACTAAAATAAGCCTCCATCCAAGTTTCACCTGAATTCTGTTAACCTTTTGCCGCATTCGCCCACTTGTGCTGCCTCTCTCTCATTCTCTCTCCTCCCTCCCTCTTCCTCACGAATTACCTTTTTCTTCCAGAACAATTCAAAAATAAGTTGTAGTCACAGTGATATTTAAGGCTAAAAACTTTAGCTTGTAGCTCTTAGAACAAAAGTATTTTTCTATATACCCACAATACCGAAACCAGACATAAAAATGAACGTTCATTAAATCAGCCCCAATAGAATCCCTCCTGCCTCTACCGTGTGCCTTATGGCAGAGTCTGGTTTTACAGTTTTATTTAGGACGAAGCACCTTCCGTGCCACGGGTTTGATGGTCACGTCCTTCTAGGCCCTTTTACCTAGAAGGCCCTTCCCCTAACTCATATCATTCTGTTTGCTTTTCGTGACATTAATTTTTTGAAGAGCAGTGCAAGGCAGCTCTTAAGCAAAATGTTCCATGTTTTGGCTTTTTAAAGTTATTCGTGTTAGAATACTTTGGACAGATGACCTGAGGGGCCATGTGTGGTCTGCTCAGTGTGTCCCATCGGGAGGGACACGGTCCCTCTGCGCACGGGGTGCTCAGCTCCCTCCCTGGCTAAGGCAGGTCTGCTATATCTCTGCATCCTGAGGGTAACATAATCAGTAAGTTGTCCGTGCCGCTCTGTGGGAATGTCCTGTTCCCCAACATTTCCTCTAAACCTGTTAGGGATCCGGACCCATCTCATTTATTACACCGGGATTTGCCAGGTGTTGTTTTCTAATTCCGTACCTTTTCTACACGTGTAGCTGTCATTCTGCACCCTTCTCTACCGAAGAGCTTTTATACCTCTCGCCCACCTCCACCTGCCTTTGTGTCACCATAAACTCATAAATTATCCCACTTTGAAACGTTGTTACTATTATTATATTTTTATGTTAAAACTGTCCCGCTGTAACTAGCCATGTTCCCTTCAATTCTGCTCCGTTGCCTTGTCTGCCTCCACTAGTCTTGGAGCACCTCCTCGCTTTGCTTTCTAGCACAAGGTGTTCCAACCTGCCTAGACCCAGACTCAGCTATTTTCCAAAGGAATCTAGTTCACTTTTGTAGCAAATTGCTTTTGGAAGCTAAGATCTAGGTGTTAGGTTTGCTTATTGTTTCTAGAGCAATAAATCCGGACTCCACGTGAAGCAAATTTAGTGACACCGAGAACATGCATGTGCGCCCCAGAGCAGATGTGTCCGCTGAAAGGAACATAGATCATTCCACTCACCTCTCCTCTTCGAGCTTTCTTTTCTAGAGCCTCCAGAACCAGAGCATAAAGTCACTAAGCGGAGGAAGTGGACGCTGACATTCACAGAAGGCGCGCCTCCTCTGCGAGCCGATAACGGGAGAGGGGAGTAGGCCTTGGCTCGCTCTCCTCGGGACTGAGGCCAGTGCACTGCCTTAGCGAGGCCCCTGAGCTCCATCTCAGCTGCTTAGGTCTAAACAAAGAGAAGGCGCTGCTGTAGTGAGCCGGTGGCCCGGGCGCTGGGTTATACTGTCTTGGAGTTGATCTCATTTATTCACACGATAAATTGGGAGGTAGAAATTTTGTCTCGTGCATTCTGAGGAAATGTAGGTTCAGAGAGAGCATGACCAGCATGACTCAGATGTGGAGACTGAATCAGGTCCATGTAAGTACCCCGCTTTTTCTTGAGAAGCACCCAGTAGTCCTGCCACAAAGACACCCCTAAACACCTCATAAAACGTCTAACATCACCAAAGCCCTGTCCACCGCCTCACAGCCCTCTTCCCATCAGGCAATTTTTATTCTGAGGCCCCTTTCTCCCTTCTGCTCAGAGGCTGGGGCCCTGACCTGGGCCAAGCTCCCTCTCGCCCCTCAGCTGCTGTCAGGCTTTCTCAGAATCAGGTGTGGATGCCCTAGGAGGTCAGTGTCACTCAGCCTGTAGCCCTCACCCTGCCACATTCTCAGTCCCTAATCTAGTGTTCTGCACACACTAGGTGTTTAATAAATTTTCCTTGAAAAAACCAGCAAACAGTAAACAAACAAGTAGGACACAGCGTGCATGGGGCCCATTCAAAAACACACCCTCCAAGACCATGACCCTGATTTCCCAGGTCTCTTAGATCTTGGTACCTGCTTTAAAGCAAGCAAAGAGAAAAATAATGTCCCAAATGGTACATAAAAAATAAAGGCGGGAGTGCAGCAGGGGGATAAATCACAGTCAAGTCTGCTGCATGGAGGCTGTAAAGCGTGGCCCACGCAGGCGGGCGGAGGAGCTGGCTCCTGGCCTGGCGCTAGGGGGTCGGCTCCAGCTAATGCACAGAGCAGGTGGGCACACCAGGGCCCCAGGGCCCTGATGCTGGCACTCAAAGCCCAGAAGCCAGGAAGCAGCATGTCTGCAGAGGGTGCAGCAGGGCGGGCGTCGATTCTCCAGGGCGGCTGGGCTGGTGCACAGGGGAGGGAACACAGTTCCGGGGGGACGTCTGATGCTTTCTAAAGGAGCTCAACTTTGTTTCACACTCACTGTCTCTCTTCCCTTTAAAAGTTGAGAGGGAGGTGGCATTGAGCCCTCTGCACAGGTCCCATAACTGTCTAATACTGAGACGGTCCCTTCTGATCCTTTCTGGATCAGACTGCTTGCAGCGGTTCAGCTCTGATTCCGGGTCAGTCTGTGCGCTGAGCCAGGGACTGTGCTCAGCTCACCCCCGTGCGGTTTGTTAATTTCTCACATTTCCGAACCTGGATTATATCCAGACTACAGGTGAGGAGACTGAGGCGCGGGCGGGTGTCTGACACGCTCAGGAACCTAGTCGGGGCAGAGGCGCCGTGGCCCGCAGAGGGCCCCGAGCCCAGCCGTGCTCTGCTCCGCAGCGTCCGCCTCCTTGCCCACAGAGGGCCCTTCCATGCGACACCTACCCAGCCGTCACTGCTCGTGATTTAAACAGGGAGATAAGACAGAAACATATGAAAAATTAAATAACTTCAATGCAAAACAACAAGAGATGTCAGTAGGCTGCAGATGTGTAGATGGTAAATGAGTGGTAGGACAGTGTTTTGAGGATTATTTAAGCTGTCCTTACCCTTGGCATAGAAAATTCACTTTGTCAACACAGATAACTTACCAGAAGTGACCCCAGGGACCTTAATATAGACTTGCTTTATTACAGTGGGCGGATAAGTGAATTCGCACATTTTTCAAAGGACTCTAAGCAGCTCCCCACAGTGATTTAAGTTCAATTAAGCTGGGTATTGACAATCTGTAGAGTCCCTTCTAAGTATTGTGATAGAAAAATAGCCCTTTTTTTTTCTGGCTCTGCAAAGAGACAAATATGTGTGTAGAATGAGGTCTTATTAATCAGAGGTGTTTTTTTCCTCTCTTTCCTTCTTCACTTTTGTTTATTATTTTTTTCTGAAGAATGTTCTCCATGGTAACAGATGAAACATGCAGCATCTATAATTATTATTATTAATAATAATGATTATCACAATAATAATAGCAATCAGATAGAATGGCAGGGAGAAAAACATGAAGAAATTAAATTGGCTCTGTATGTAAGCAGCTGTAGCTCCTGAAATGAGAACAAACAGAATCAGGCTGGTCACCTGGAGACCAGGAAGGGGGGTCACACAGGGCTCTTTGGGTGATGACTTGGAAAGATTTCATAACATTATAAATGTTGCAGAAAATTCCAGCATGACTGCTCTGCTGGGACTTGGTACATACTCTCTTCTCCTCTCTTGTTGATGTTGTTGGGTGCATGTGCGTATTGATCTTGTAACTTGACGTTTCTCTTCTTAAATTTGGACCATCACATAACAGATGCAAGAAGAGCTGCTTTGGAAATGCTGGAAGAAGAAAACCAGCAGAATACAAGTGGTAGAGATTGAATAACCTCGTCACTTGACAAAGATTTCTTGACGGCCTCCCAGGCGCCCAGCGCTGACCTAGGCTCGCTGGGCAGAAGATAAAGACTCCTGTCAATCGGTTGTCCATTTTCAAGTAAAAAGAGGGCACAGTGTCCACCAGACAGGCTTCTCTAACAGCCCCCTCCCTGCCCCCAGCAGATCTCTAGGCAGCCTCATCACTCAGAAGCTCAAGAGTATTTATAACGGTGTGAGATGTTTGTCATTCTTGTGTAAACAACTGTTTCCCCAAATCAACGGCAAGCTTCTGAAGGGGCAGGCAGTACATATGGTCCTGTGTATGCACACTCGTGGCAAGCACAGAACTAACTGAGCACGCATTTGAACACAAGAATGAATGAGACCTTTTACATCTTGGGAGACCTAATAGCTTTATGGAAAAAGAATTGAAAGCTAAATTCACAGAGCAATTAGAAAATGCTTCACTAATCTACATAACAAGGTGTCCTTATGTGTTTGAAATGGTGCTTTGGAACTCTATCTCATGTGCTATTTGAGAGCCAATGGCCTGTAGTTCCTTTATGTGCACAGGGCACGGTGGGTGGTGTGGCTCAAGGTCATGAGGTCATTCACATTTATGCCAGTTAATGATCATCATGGCTAAAGGGTGCTTTTAAAAACAAATATTTTATTTATTTGAAAAAACACATTTATTGGGATATTATGACATATGACACTGTTTAAGTTTAAGGTGTGCAATGTGTTGATTTCGTACATCTACATATGGCGGAGTGTTAGCTCACAGCTCCGTCACATGACATGCGTATCCACCTTTTTTGTGGTGAGAACAAGATCTAGCCTCTTAGCAACCTTGACATTTATCAGACAAAGTGTTGACTGCAAGCACTAAGCTGTGCATTAGATCTCCAGAGTGTATCTATCTACAAGCCTGTAGCCTTAAACAACATCTTTCCATTTCCCCAAAACTATAGTTATTAAAACAGCATGGCCCTGGCATAAAATAGACTCAGAGACCATGGGACAGAATAGAGAGCCCAGAAATAAGCCCTTGTATTTCAGTCACTCCTATTTAACAGGATGTGAAGGACTCCAATGGAGAAAAGATTGTTTCTTCAATAAATGGTGATCGGAAGAGTGGGTGCCACACGCAGAAGAATGAAATTAGAGCCCTGTCAGCACCACTAACAAAAAGTAACCCAAAATGAAGTAGAGACTTAAACATGAGACCAGCTGCCAGGAAACTCCTAAGAAAAAACATTGGGAGAAGCCCCTTGCCATCAGTGTTCCTGAAGACTTTCTGGATATGACATCGAAAACACAAGCAACCAAAGCAAGTCAACAAGCGGGGACACATCAAACAAAAATGCTTCTGCACAGCAAAGAAACAATCAACATAATTAAAAGAGACCCTATGAAATGGGAGAAAATACTTGCAAACCACATATTGGAGAAAAAAGCAAATATTTTAAAAATATAATAACTATTACTTTCAACTAACTGAGGTGCTTGCTGAATTGAACAGATTCCTGCCAGTTCAAAGTTTCCAAATGTGTTCACCTGAGCAGAAAATGTGTCCTGGCTCCCTCGGCGCCTGTGTTCCCCGGGCAGGAGGGGAGCTGGGGCTGTCCTCACCGTGGGCTTGAGCAGAATGAACACTGGGGAATAAATGAGAACAAAAGGCAGTATCAGTGCTTTTTGCAGGTTTCTGGTTCATGAAAATTAAACAACATACTCTGCTGATAAATTTCAGGAAATGTACAGGACACAGATAAATATAGAGAGACACGAGGCAATTTCAGAGTGAAAAGATAATTGAACAGCATGGTAATAATTTATCACCTAGGGCAGCAGCCCCAGTACAGGGGACGGCGCTCCATCCTGCCTTTTAAGCCCACTTGCCGGATGAGATCCCCGCCCCGGCTCTCTAAGGAGTGGAGCTGAGGTCCTCATTCTAATGTTAGAAAAAAAATTCTAATGTGTAAATTATTTTGCATGCTGGGCAACTTATTATGTGTCCATGTAAAATACATAATTACCATGTAAGTCATTATAGTACTATCATCATAAAAATGGTATTAAAATCCCTGCTTTCCAATGAGGGAACTTCAGCGGTGGTTATGTAACTTGCCCAAAGCCTCCAGCACAGGGCCTGACTGAATGGGCTTGTCCTGGCCCAGGCTGTCTCAAGACACCTTGCAGCCTGCTCGCTCCCCCAGGGGCAGGGCATGGGCCTTGCGGCGGGCGCCTGGCGCTGGAGTTGGACGACTTAATGATGCTTTTCCAGTCTTAGCATTTAGATGATTCTCTCTCATTCCCTGCGTGAAACGGGACCTTCTTGAGCTATAGGGCAACCTCTGTGGTTTTCTTGTGTGTGAATCCAAGTTCACAAAACTTCAAAAAGAAAGCAATTACTGTTCTGCGTTTTTTCCTCATGGATTTTGGTGGATTTGGGGAGAAAAGGCTGGGCTGAGTTTGTCTTATCTCCCCTTAAGGTGCCTTTTACTTTATGCTTAGGAAAGAACCTACAAGCTCTTATGAGGACTGCCTGAGGCCGCTGGCAGCTTCTTCCCCTGGGCACTGTTGTTAATAATAGCAGCATCTGACACCAGCGAGGTCCTGATGACTTTATATACAATGGGCAACACCTATTTCTGTGGAAGGCTTAGTAATTTTGTTAATAATGGACCTTCTCAAATAAATCCCCTCACTTACTCTTCACCACCACCTGCGTGGATGGCATCATTGCTGCTTTTCACGTTTTACCAATGAGGAACTGAACTTTAGAATGAGACCATTTGACCAAGGTTGCTTAGCCAGCAAGCACCAAGCTGGCAGCCAGTCCAGATCCGACTCCAGAGCTGGCTGCACACACTAATCTCCACCAACCCACTGACTAAATAGCCGTCTTGAATATTTAGCTCCAGGGGCCATGTTTTAGTACAAGCATGTGAGGGGTCACGAGTGCATCGCCTGCATCTACCTAGCGAACTGTTCGGGGCAAATCCTAGTTGTTTGAAAATCCTTCAGAGCTGACTTCACATGGACCTGCCCTGGTGCAACCGCAGTGCCACCTGGGGCAGGCGGCGGGAGCCTCAGCCCTTGGCGACCACCCTGAGGGGCGTGGACCTCCGGCCTTCACTACCGAGCCAGGGTCAGGGCTAATGGGCACTGCTGCCAATGAAGCTGGGCGGAGGGTAATCCCATTTACCCCCTTGCTTTCAGTCTTTACCCTGCCGCCTCCCAGGAGAAAAATAATCAGAGGACAGAAGTATCATTGAGAGGAAACCCAACAGAGACCGAGGTTTCGAGTAATCAGCTCTCCCCCGTCACTCATGCTGCGTTCGCAGGGAGGGCTCGTGAGGGCTGAGTGAACTGTGGGGAGCGCTTTGGAGCTCTTAGCATCCCTTTGTATCTTCTGTATACGGCATTTATCAGTAAGTGCCAACAGGTGATTATTAAAAGTTCAGTTTCCCTCAGGGCCCAGAGGCAGGGTTGGCAACGCGATGGCTTTAAGATGGCTCGCACAGTTTTCTTTTCACCTTGTCGAAGACAGAATTTGATCTTGGCACCGAGTCAATGACTAAATTTATGAATGTGTGAGCAGGTAGGCACATGACTATACAGATAGGAAACCTTTGTTCACTGGGAGGGAAATCCAAATTCTCGTGATGTGATGACACTGTGTGGGTCACTTTTGAAATCGGACAGATGGGCACAGTGGGATTGGGGACACATTCACTTCTCTCTCCGAGGGTTCGTATATCTACACACCTGCATCTGTGTACCCGCATAGACACAGACGCCAGTTACAGACATGTGGGCGTCTACCACGGCCGCTTCGTGGGCGGGCTGTCAGGCGTCCTGGTAAGAGGGGGGCGCGGTGCTTCTCCTAGGCTGGGGCGTCCTTCTCTGCCTCGGAGCGCCGCGGGCGTCTCAAGCTGTCCGCCCTCGCTTGTCCGTCGGCATCGCGGCCTTATTGAGCGATTGCCTTTCTTTAGTTAGTTTGTCAGCACTTGTCTATAGCGGCACCAGCAGTTTTGAAGTTTTTTGTGTTAATTGTGTAACATTATCATTTTTACCAATATGAATCGTGTCCTGTTTTTACTTTCGAAATCCAGTACCCGTCATGCTGATCTGTTTTTTAGACTTTGTAGAAAGGGCAATCCCGCCTCAGGTGCACACGGGGGACGGGGGCCGTTAGTGGGCTGGCTTTAGGAACATCCTCAGGACGCATCGGGATGCTTCCGCCGCTTAATTAAAAGCACACAAGGCCCAGCCGGGAGCGGCTCAGCGGTTGAGCATCGACCTGGGATCCAGGCAATCGGGGTTCGATTCCCAGTCAGGGCACAGGCCCAGGTAGCGGGCTTGGGCTCGATCAGTGACTCTCTCATCACTGATGTTTCTATCTGCCTCCCCCTCTCCTTTCCTCTCTCTGAAATCAATAAAGATATATATATATATTTTTTAAAAAAAAGCCCAGAAGGATGTGTCCTTTTAGAGTTGGCTGATACGGTAGAGGCCCCTGAAACCAAGCGCTTTTCCCCTTTCCTGCTTCTACTGGCTGACCTGCAGGGAAGGCAGTAACGTCGCTTATCCAAGCCTCGGTCCTCTTCTCAGCGGTTCCAGTCAGTAGGGGCTACGTCCGGCGCCACGCTCCTGTTCGTGTCTGACATGCCTTGGGCTGTTTCTTCAGTTCTTGACCTTGGTCTTCTCACCTGTTAGGCTGAGGAGGGAGGGCAGAGGGAGCCGTGTGGTGTCTATGCCGAGTCCCCTTTCAGCCCCAAGAACCTAAAAGAGGGGTGATGCTCTTATGTGGTAAAGATGCTCAGGTGACAGCAGCTTGTCAAGACGTCTTGTTTCCCGCTTTGCGTCATCTGTAAGCATGTTCAGGATTAAATTCTGTGCCAACGGCAGCAAATGGCTCAGCCTAAGTTATCGTTACAGAACGTCGGATGCCTCCCAGATGGTGGCTTAGGTTTTTGGCTGCTTTTCCATCGTAACAGACCCGCCACAGTGTAGCTGTTTTGCTGTCCTTTCATTTTTATTTTCTTACTGATGATAAAACTGAGCCCCCGAATCTGAGGTGACTTGTCCAAGTCTGTTTTTAGCAGAAAGGGGTTTCGCATGTAGGGCTCTCAGCTTCTAAACTTTGAATCCCCCCGCCCTCCTCGCCTCCAGTCTCGCCCGTCCTAGGCAAGCCTGCTCTCCCTCCCTGACTTCAGGCCTTCGTCTCCGCGTGCTCTTTCCTGTAAGCCCCCCAAGTGCCTTTGGCAGACAGGGGTGGCATGGAGGTGGAATATGAGAACAGCAATGAGATGCCTTGGAGGTCGGTATGGATTGCCCGATTCTGTTCTTGTTAACTGGGTGCATTTTCCAGAGACTCCTGTGCAGCTCTCATTTTCTCCTGGACCTTGTGGTTTTCTGGGGTAATCATGGGCGCTGGTGTTTCTCGGGTGAAGGAGGGTGTGTGGGTAGGTGAAGGAGGACTTTGGAAGACTGAGGGCTCCGTTCTTGCTCAGTCACTTACTAACTGCGTGACCCAGAGTGAGCTGCCTGTCTCCTCACCTGCGTTTCCCCCACTTCTGGCACGGCGGATTGGCTCCCTTCTGATTTTAATAGTGTGGATTTTAATGAGATAATGGGCATTAAATGCTTAGCACACAGCCTGTGGAGTAAGGGCTCCAAATCTTTAGCTCCCAAGATTGCTAACCTCCATTCTCTCCCCGAGTGGAGCTCTGTGAGGAGCAAAAATCCTCTGGTCAGATCGCTGGTGCGAGTAGAGCGCCCAGGTGGTGCGTCATGGCTGCAAGGCGAGGCTCCCATCATGCTGCTTGCAAGAGCCTCTGTTTTTTCGTTTTTTCAGTGTGACCCTCTTTTGAACTCTCTTCTAACCCTTCCTCCTCGGGTTGTGTTTCTGGGCAGAGGACAAGATCTGGACATCTGTGCAGCACAACAACACAGAGCTGACCCACGTGCAGGGCGCCAGCCCCCAGCAGCCCTACTCCATGGCCCTGGCCTACGGGGGCAGCCTGGAGCAGCTGGAGGCCGTGATCGACAGCTCGGAGCACTGCGAGCAGGAGGTGGCCTACTACTGCCGGCGGTCGCGCCTGCTCAACACGCCAGGTGAGGCTCGCGGCCCTGCCACCCTGCCTGGCCCGCGGGGTGACCGCAGGGCTCCTTAAACCAAGGCGATGGTGTTTGCCCGCAGGGGGCTGCGGTTACTGTGCTGCCCTGAGCGGTGGGGGGCAGGCTGCTGGGGGAGGGCTGGGAAGGGGCAGGTGCCGATCCAATGCCCAGGGTGGGCCAGGAGGCAGTCCCGTGGCCTCTAGGGCTTCTCCTCGTCTTCAAAGGGGATTATGATAACGGCCACCCTGCAGCAGGTGTGGCGATGGGACGTGCCTTGAGAGCAATGGCATTTGAAGACACACTTGGACTAGGCATAAAACAGGCGGAGGTGGGAGCTTTCTGGCGGCTGGAACAGCATGTGAGGAAGAGACAGGATTTCTGCGCATTCGCAGAGCGTGATGAGTTCCGTGTGGGGCAGAGGACACGGGGAGCCGTGAGGCCAGCAGGGTGGCAGGGGCCGCCCATGTGCTTACAGCACTAGTTACCGGAAACCTGGAGGCCTCCATGGAAACTCTTAGGGTAACCTTATTTTTAAGTCTTTTCCTGTGGTTATTTTTTTAGAGTAAAGTGTTGATTTAATTATTAACATATCTGTAAGAACAAAAAACCAAACCAAACAAACAGAAACCTTCTAGGACTGCTTAAAAACCACTCAGGGATTTTGTAAAATGTCAGGTGGGCTTGGTCGCCAGTTATGCATGCCCTGAGAATCAGTCATTTTTTGTAAATATCAGTTCATCGTTTGTTTCATGTGGAAAAAAGGCTGCCCACTGCAGGGATGTGGGGTGTCCAGGAAAGGTCAGGATCTCAGCATCACGTAACTTACAGTCCAGTGCTTGGAAGTTAGGAGCGGTGCGCGGCCTGAGGGAACCAGACAATGAAATGCAAAGAGGAGAAGGCGCAGACGCCTCACCATATAGCCCACAGCTTCCCAGACCTAGAATCTTTAGGGAGACCTCGTTCCGCATAAGTGAATTTTCCAGATAATTGTCACTTATTCCTTTAAGCGGCAAAACTCTTTTGAAAGAATTTCTAACTATTTGAAATGAAAATCTTTCTCAAATAGATTACACGCTTCCTTGCCTTCTTAAACAGATAATTCTGAATATAAAATGTAACCTTTTCTTGATGACTCAGTATCACCATTGTGAAAATTAGTTACTGTGCCGGCCGTGGCTCTGAGGCAAGCCTTGGGGGCCCTCAGAGGTGCTCCCCGGAGAGATTCAATGCTTCTGTTTGTTCCCGTTTCTCCCTCTTCTGGCTGTTAAGCCTTCATGACACTCTCGGCACTATTTGCAAAATGCCTGGGTCTCGAAAGCAAGCTCCCGTCTTTATGCTGTGTTGTTGCTAGTGTTCTCGGGATTGGGTCTGGTGGGATTTAGGGAAGGTGTGAGCGTGTGCATTGTGACGACGGGGTTTCCCTCGGCATCTGCACCCTGTGAGGTCAGTTTGGCTACACACTGCCATTGCACATGTTTTATTTTTTTTAATTTTTAATGTTTTCGTAATACTCACCTGACAATTTTTTTTCCCATTGCTTTTCAGAGAGTGGAAGGGAGACAGGGAGGGAGGGAAAGAGAGAAAGAGGGGGAGAGAGAGGCATAGGCGTGAGAGGGCCCGTGGACTGGTTGCCTCCCACACGCCCCGCCCGGCGTGTACACTTGACCATGGATCAAACCTGCGCCCTGTGGCGCACAGGCCGACTCTAACCACTGCCCACAGCAGCCAGGGCTCCACGTGCTTTATTTTTCTAACGTTACTGCCTTTGATGTTATAAGGATATTCGAGGGGGAGGGCCATGGGTTTGGGAGCCACCACAGTGAGAGCGAGGCCTTGACTCTCCCTGCCTCTTACTAGTCATGTGACATTAAGTTCCACAAGTTACCCGTCTTCCCCAATTTCCCCACCAAACATTTACATGAGAGTCCTGAGCCACGGAGGCTCACAGAAGACTGAACGAAGCTTAGCCTGTGCTCGGCACTGGGCCTGGCGCACACGGGGGAGTCCAGCAGACACGGCTGCCCCGTTTCTTTCTTCACTCACGGCTCCCAGCCTGCAGGGAGGGTCCCAGACTTGTGCGTTGCTGGGAAACAAGTTCATGGAGCACGTTATTTCTATTTTAGATGTGTGAATAGAATAACTATAATGATCATAACTCATGTGAGAAAATAATTTCACCCCCCACAGAAGAGGATGTTGCATTTGGGGGTGTCCTTCCAGATGCTCCACCGCATGGGTGTTCACAGAGGCCCCGTGTAACACACTGCACGCAGGTTGGGGTTTGCGGGCACCCACTACTCCTCCTTCCCCCGGGTCTGAGTCAGAGCAGGGGGAGGAAGGAGCAATGGGCATGCTCACACGGTGTCCCCTTTCTCCTGGTGGACCGGAGCCTGAGGGGACCCCTCGCCTCCACCTGCAGTGGTTGTGGCACTGGGTGGGGTGGAGCTGCTGGCAGAGCCCCTCCTAGAGACGTGGCCCAGCCTCAGGCCCCCAGGGCAGAGATAGAGCCCCTAAGCCCCAACCCAGGTGTGCCCCCCTCATGGGCATGCGGGAGGGGGACAGTAATGTGCCCAGGGCACTGTCCTAGTCAGGGCTTCTATAACTAAACACCGCAGCCTGGCTGGTTCATAAAAACTGAAATTCATTCCTCACTCGTCTGGAGAAGTCCATGCTCAGGGTGCCAGCGTGGTTGGGTTCCTGTCAGGGACCTCTCCAGGTCACACACAGCCCACTCATGTCCTCAGGTGGCAGAGAGAAGGGGAGAGCACCTGCACTAATCCCACTCATGAGGGCCCCACCACCTCCCAAAGACCCCCAGCTCCTACTACCATCACCCGCGGGTAAGGCTTCAACCCTGTGATTGGATTTTGGAGGGACACAAACACAGTTCCTAACAGGCACATACATGCAGGAACATTTTCCTAATCTTCCTAATTGTGAAGGCAGCCACTTCTCCACGGGAAGACCAGGGGCGAGGGGAGAAGGGAGAGACCCACCTCTGCTTACCGGGCTGTCAGCCTGGAGAGCTGAGCACGCGTCCCCTCATCTGCGAAGCGCGGACCCTGTGATATTGTTTCACTCTCTGTATTTCTCCCTCTCTCTCCCTCCCTCTCTTCCTCTTTGTCTCTCCCCCCCACACACACACACACTGTACAAATACCATTCCACATCAGTAAATGTGACTTTATGCCAAGTGGTCATTAACAAGAGTCTTTCACTATATGGCTGTGCCATGATGCACATACAAAATTAATAAACCTCCTATAGTTTGGACATTTAGATTATTCCCATTATTTTAATGTTACAAATGCTGCATGAATATATTTACTCGTAGCTTTTTGTGAACAAACCTGACTATATCCTTAAATAAATGTTTTGGATTGCTGTTGCCAGGACAGAGAGTGTGCATGTTTTTAAGGTTTTGCCATGTTGACTTCTACAACGTAACCGGGTTATACCAACCACCCTGCCGGCGCTGTGGGAGTGAGAGCCATTTCCCAGCAATCTGATAAATGCAGAGGGGCTCACGGACAATGATAAATATTGCTGTTAATTAAACACATGGGTAGGCTGACGCCCATAGCTTACTGGAGGTAGATACTACTGGTAGCCAGGGTCAGTAGAAGCTATGAACTGTTACAATTGTGGCTATGGTGGGCTCAGATTACTGAGAGCATGTGGAGGCTGACTGATTCCTGTAGAGTGTCCACACTGGACACACTGGACACTAGAGCAAGGAATGAAAGACGGCGGGATGAGAGAAAGTAAGGTTAGTGGCCACCAGCAACTGAGTGCCACTAGTGCTTGAGGATACGGGGTACTGTGCAGCATCACCTCGAATTCCACACAGTGAGGGCTGCTGTCCTCACCTGGCACTGCAGGAAGCTGAACCTCGGGGAAAATAAGACCCTTAGTTAACAGCACACGGCTGGGAAGGGCCGGCCTGGTTCCTGAACCCAGCTCTGCCCAAAGCCGAAGCAAGATTGCTGTGCCTGATACACTGGGAAAGGTCGAGCCAAACGTTAGAAGGAAATGGAGCAGTCGGAGGAGACGTGAGTATATATGATTTTTCTTATTTTGTAGGAAAATGTGGGTGAAGAGAGGCGAGCAGCCAGGGCCGCCTCTCCTAGACGGCGCCCCTGCCCGGTGCAGCACCTTCCCTCACTCACGCCCCTTCCCGCAGCGGCTGCCGGTCCCTATAACTGTCCCCTGAGCTGGTTCCCTCTGTTCCCTTGGGGCCATTCCTCCAGTAGCCGAAAGGGAGGTGCAGACAGAAGTCAGGCTGGATAGAGGCCCGATAGGCTCAGACCTCGATCTCCACTGTATCTTTTCATTTAGTTAGTGATTGAACCACGGCACTGCCGTTTTCTACTGTTTCCTCTGATAGTCTTCCCAGACCTGCTGGTCAGTGCCGGCCAATGCAATGTGTCATCTGCCTCGGTAAATAAAGGTTTATACTAGTAACTCTTGGAAGGGACAGAATCCGAAGGCATCAGAGTCCCATGGAGAAGGGCCTTTGCTGCTCCTGCGCCCTGTAGTTGTCCGCACTGCCTGGCTACTTGCTACCCTGAGCTGCATGCGGGTCTGTGGCCCGACTTCAGGGCAGTTTTCATGTCAGTGTCATCAGCCCACAAGTGCTCAGAGGCACCTGTCAGCAGGGAAGCAGGTGGTTACTCGTCCCCAAGGACAAGGGCTTCCCTGGCTGAGCCCGGGCTTTTCCTCACTGTCACACCTGTGTAGGAATTTTGCCCAAAGTGGAGTTCCTGATGGTTACAGACTATGAGCATAGAAATAGAGCAGAGCCCAGGTTAGGAAACACCAACAGAGGACAGAGGAAGACGCATGGAGCCCCAGCCTGGAAGAGGCGTTAATCGCATGGCCAATTAGCTCCACGACCCACTGTCCCTGCTGGAAGGAAGAGAGATGAAAAGGGGAAAGGAAGGCAATTGCCTGGGGGAGCCAGGGGCTGGGTCCCTGCTGGGAGTGGGCATCGAAGCCCTGTCTACCCCAGTTCTCTCCAGTAGCCTCCATGGCGCCTGGTATCCCCTTTGAGACCACTTGCTGGGTGTATTGAGTGTGTGCATCTCTCTTCATTCACATGTTGTGTAGTGGAAACCTGTTTGGGACGGTTTCCACCACACAGATCTGAACTTCCTCAGGAGAGGGAAGAGGCCAATGCTAACACACGGGAAACACTGGACATGTAGATGCCTGAACTTGCAACCTATAGCGGATGGAGAGCCAGCCAGAGTTTGCTTTGGTTCCAAACAGAAAGCATTCGCCCAGCAAATGAGTCATGCAAACATGTTTGCCACCTGGGTTGTTCAAGGTCCTCAGTAGAAATAAGGATTCAGTGCCCTTCCAGCCCCCATCTCCCCACTGCCCAAAGTCACCCCTGTTCACTTCTTAATGTAACAGGTGAGTGGTTTCCACCTGGAGCCAACTGCTTCACCTGGTCACATAGAAAGAAAGAAAATCCTATTTCTTTTAATCTATTCTATAATTATTAATTTTCCGCTTCACTTTGATGATAGTTTAAGTGAGCAAATAGCTAATTGGCTATTGGTATATATGTTGATGTGCAGCATGTGATTTATACTCTAAATAAATATATGCTGTAGTAGGTATGAATATGTATATACCACATTACATACTGCAGAGCCTATGCTACATGTCATGTACTGGCATATGCACTCATCACACACTCTTTGTATTCCCAAGTAGATATATAAATGCACTGTGTGTATAAACCTTCAGGTCTACTTGTAATATTTAATGTCGGATGTGCACAAAACTAATAATTCTGTTTAGAAATCTGAGTAAGGATTGTGATACATAACAGTCAAATTACTGATAAAAAAGAAGAAACGAAGGGTTTCTGGGGTTCCTGAACTTAAAACACTTTGTCCCCAACAATTGATCAATTAACACATGTTTACATTTTATTTCATACCATAAGCATTTATAGATTCTTCATTATGTGCCACACACTTTTCTGGCTGGGTGGAATAAAACATTCAAAAAAGAGATCCTGCACACATGCTTGTAGTAGAGACAACAGAAACAACCAAACCCACATGTATATGTACTCACACACAAGCATGCACACACATCACATGTCCACATAGTCATACACATTCATATGCATGTACACACACACCACATATTCACACAGAGATGCATGTACACACATATATACACATGCAGATACCACATATTCACACACACATGCACACACACAAGCATGCATGCCACTTATTCACACTCACATGCACACAGATGCACACACCACATATTCACATGCATGCATTCACACATATATATGCATGCACATTCTACATATTCACATGAACATACACAGGCACACACAGATATACACATGCACACAAGCATGCACACCACATATTCACACACACACACATGCACACACATGTACACATACACAAGCATGCACACAACACATATTCACACACATACACACATATGCATGCACACAAACATACACACATACCACATATTTGCACACACATTCATGCACACATATATATGCATATGCACACGACACATTTATAAACACATACACACAAGCATGCACACAACATATATTCACACACATATACACACATATACACATACACACAAGCATGCACACACACCACATATTCATGTGCACATACATGCACACACATATACACATGCACACAGTACATAGTCACATGTACACACATGCACACACATATTCACATGCATGTACACACATACATATGTCCATGCACACAATAATTTCATGGAAAATGTGAGGCAGAAAAGTGAAGAAAGATCAGGGTCACACCTGAGAGTGACCCTCATGGGGGTTCTCTTGCACACAGGCTTGTAGGAAAGGCCCTCATGGCTGCTAGGGGTCCTGCCACTGCCCCCAGAGTCTTGCTGAAATCCAGATGGAGGACTCCAGGCTGAGCAACGGCAGAGGCCAGTGAGGCTAGTGGGAGGGAAAAGGGAACAGGGGTAACCGGGAAACGAGATTGGGATATCCGGAGGCTGAGACCAGACCACGCAAGGCTGAGGACTGAGTTTTATTGTGCACAGGGAACTCACTAGAACAAGAGATTTCTCTTTCTTTTCCATTTCAAATCCCAAAGCTAATGTCTGTTTTCTTTTACGTCAGGCTAAACCAGGTATTTGTAATTTGCTAAGCACTTGGACATTTTAGCTCACTGCCTCTCCCTGGTGGGCTGGAAAGAGCTCAGAGCTCCCTGGGAGCAGAAGCCGTTTCTTACACAGCCCTGATCCCTACAGTCCAGCTCGGTGTTGCCCTCAAATCCTTAGAGCCCACTTGCACGGCCTGATTCACGGCCTCACTTATGTTCTCACTGCCCCAGTGGAACTGGATTGAGGGCACTTTGGCAGCCTCACCCCCCATGTTACTACTCCAGACCCACAGCCACACCCCCACCCACACATCTTAGAGGTCCCTTGGAAAGCAGGGGCCTTGTTCCTTGCAGCACACACCTCTCACCTATCTATGTGTACTTTCCCCCCAGCCGCTCCGTCCCTTCTTCCCCCTCTCCCTTCCCTCCCCCTCCCTTTCTAATCTCCCTCTCTCCGTCCTTCCACAGACACATAGGCACAGACACAGAATGTACAGGTGGAACTGGAACTGACCCTGAGTCCATGGTCCCTCCAGCACACCAGCCGTCACCATGCTACTGAAGACAGTTTTTGTCACAGGAGCAGCATAGTCAAAGCACAACTGTGTGGGTGACACCCGGACAACAAACACTGGGCAGTGGGTGAAATACTTTAACTAAAGGGCGTTTCCACTTCACCTGCTTTAAACCCCATAAAGGAGCAAGTAGTTCCTGTGAGGCCTACCTTTCGATTCCCGCCTCTGCTAACCATGCTGGCTCCCAGCGACGGAGCGCCTGCCTCCTCTCTGCCCAGCATTTCCAACACTGTTGTGTTTAACCCGCTCGATGACCTTATGCCGTTTGTATTTTCATTCTCATTTTATCGATGGAAGGGGAGGAGATAAGGAATTAGGTGTTTCACCCAAGGTCTCAGCCACTAAGTGCTAGAGGCCACTTTCAAATAATCGCCTGGGCTTTAGCCTCTGTCTGCAGTCCTAAGCAGTGTGCAGAAAGAGAAAGGGGGTGTCTCAGAGAGAAGGGGGACAGCAAGCAGAGGGTGCAGGTGCCCAAAGAAAGATGTTATCTTCATCCTGGCCGTGGACTAGTATGTAACACGGTGCCTTTAAATGCAGTGGTTTACGACAGGCACCTTGGAACAGACTGACCGCTGTCGGAGGGAGGGTCTGGGGGACCGGATGAAAGAAGGTGAAGGGATTAACATCAAACCTGTGTGCATCACCCGTAGACACGGACCACAGTGTGGCCATGGCCAGAGGGAAGAGGGGTGAGAGGAGGTGGGCAAAGGGGGACAGAAGGAGGCTTTGCTTGGGGTTAGGGGCGCAGGATGCAGTGTGCAGGTGATGTTTTGTTGAGGTGCACACTTGAAACCTATATGGTTTTGTGAACCAATATCACCCAATAAATTCAATAAAAATCAGTCAGCATTCATTTTGCCCACAACTCTGCTGCTTGGACATTGACCAGCAGGACGCGGGCACCTCTCCTTCACTCCGCATCACCAGGGCTGGGCTGAGCCACCCGAAGCCCTGCTCACCCACGGGGTGCTGGCTGTGGGCCCCTGTCCTCTGTGAGGCATGTGGCTGGGATCTTGTTGTACATGTAAAGTTTCTGTGTGGCTGCTTGACTTTGTCATAATGCTGTAGCGAGGTGTCAGGGACAAAGGCCCCCTGAGCGGGAGAGCGAGGTAGGAGCTGTGCTGAGTTGTACGGCCTCCTCAGGGGGCACCACTTCTGCCGCAGTTCAGTTACTAGGACACAGTCTCTCAGATTGGCCCACAGTCAAAGGGAGGGCACTGGAGTCCATATTGTAACGAGGTGACTGTACAGACATGTTTTAAAACGGCCTTGGCCTCTTCAAAAGGTTGCAGGAATAGTCACCTAGCCTGAGAAAATGCAGCCAATCCAGGGCAGTGTCAGGAGCCAAACCAGGTCAGAGCTGATTCATGTTCGGCTCTCCATTTTTACCTCTCAGGGACTTCTGTCATTCTCAATGTGGCGAAAATCTGTTTATAAGAGTTTAGCAAAGGTCTTAAAAATACAGAGACACCATCACACAGATCAAGTCGGCTCGTCTGCTGGACATGACCCACCCTTTCTAATGTCCCCATAGCTGTCTCTGGCTGCTTCACTGTGAGCATAAAGTCAAGTCAGAGGTGGTGGATTTTATAAAGGAGACGTTTACCCTAATGGAGCTGCAGAGGTGGGTGTGTGTCTGAGGAAAACCAAAATTATCCCACCAAATTTATGACATGATAGGTGTCTCACTGTGAATGAATTGCTGTTCAGACCATTAGTTACTTAAATAATCAGCATGGGTTGCCCAGAAATCAACATTCAGGTCCTGTAGAAGATAATTTTTTAAGTTTTCTCACCACTGTATGAAAGACCATGTTCACTTACTTTATCTCAAATGTACTTTATCTCAAATGTGCTTATGAGAAGAATCCTATTTCCTGATTTTAACCTGTAGTACAGAGGAAACAACATGGAAAGAACATGAATTTGGATTCATTAAACCTGATCTTAAATGTTACTTTTTTTACTAATTAGCTGTAAAATCCTAACAAGTTACATGCATCTTCTGAGCCTCAGGTTCCTTATCTGTAAAATATAATGAGATCAATGCCATGCGTTGCATGTAGGAGACATTCAAGGTCCAGCTGTTGTTTTAGTCAGTATTTTATTGCACTTTCCACAGAACAAGGAGGGATATGTCTCCCCCAGCCACCAGGAGATGGTCTCAGAATCCCATGATATGTCTAGTGAAAGAGTTCGATTTGGGGATTTGCCTCTTGTTGGCCGGAGGGCAGACTTACTTTCTACACCACAGTTCTCTTATTTATAAATGTGCGATTTACCCACCTCATAGTGCAGGCGAGAGTGTTAGAGTTAAATCCATGTCCCTTCCCCACCTCTAACCCACTCATCTCTCTTCTCGTTGCAATAACTGGTATCATCAACTGTCTAGTTTCTTAGGTGAACATGCTGGACTCATTTCCTCCTGACCATCTCAGTTCCCATTCAGTACACAGACAGATGCCCAAACCCGTCCACCACCACCTACTTTGACCCCAGCCTCTTCTGTTTAGTTTCACTACTTCTACCTAAATTCACAGCTCGTCACCTCCAGACTGGACAAGAGCATCAGGTCTCTGTTTCCTCTCGTCTTCCAACCCTTACCCCACCTCCCTACAGTTTACAGCTCACACAACAGACAAAGTGATGATCTTTCCAAAATGAGATTCTATAACCTGGCCTCAAACCCTGCCCACTACTCTTGGAGTGGACTCCGGATGCCTGCTGTGGCCCACAGAGCTCCGGAGGCCCCTCCTCCACCGCTCACTGACCTGGCCCTGCCCCTGTATCCTGTTCCTTGCCAAGCTCCCCCCACCTCTTGGTGTTGCACTAGCTGTACTCTCTACTCAGAAGTTTCATCCCTCTTCCCATGCTTGTCTCTCAACTTAAAATTTATCTACAACCCAAGTCTCCACTCCATCACGCTTTGTCGCTTCATCCCATTTTAATATTCTGCAAGGAGGTTATTACTACCTGGTGTTTCCTTGCCATTTGTTTGCTTGTTTACTGTCCACCCCCATGAATAGATTGTGAGCTCCATGAAAGAGGAACTTCTTTGTCTTGTTCAGCATTTTATATCCAAATGCCTAGGATAGTACCTGACTTCTAGCAAGCATTTAGTTCGTAGTTGTTGAGTGCACGAGGATCCCTCCTCAATTAATAGCAAGTGTCACTCATGTTCATATGCTGGAGGGCCCCTGATGAAACAAGCACATTGGGCTGATTCTGCTGCAGGGGCTCTTGCCAGCAGCAAGCAGCCCCTCAGAGCGGGGATGGGAGTGGGGAGCTGCCTTCCACTTCTGGATCATCAGCCATGGGTTCTCTGTGACCTTGAGAAAGTCAGCTTGGGGGCTTCACGTTTCTCATCTTTAATCCCAGCAGGTTATACTTGCTGTTCTCCAAGGGTTCTTTCTTCCCTGCCTGGCTTTCCATGGCTCTGCGCTAACCAACGCAGGGCGAGATAAAATGCATGTCACAGTTTTTACTATCTCCTCACAGTAAAAAACTAGAGGGCTTGGTTTAAAGGGGGGGGGGAGGGGGAGACTTTTGTCACACTTAAGGCCATGAAATATGATAATTTATTTATATAGTAGGTGATATTTTTTGACACCTCTGTGCACCTGATCTTCTCAGAATACACATTCCATATGGCGATGCGAATTGTGCAGAGGAAGTACGAATCTTCCCCAAGGTCAAAGCCAGCCCAGGATCATAAGAATAACAAATTCTTTCCTGAGAGTATTTATGAATCTATTACAGTATTTACTTTATGAACACATTCGGCGGGTTGTGAGTCAGACATGGAAATACAGCTCATTTCTCCGTTAGGCCAGATATTCCTCATGGGTTGGCTGGGGCTCTGCTCCAAGTCCTCTCCCCCAGGACCCAGAGTGATGAGCCACTCTTGTGTCCCACACAGCTGCACAGGTGAGGCCTTCCGTCTACTGAGCTGAGGAAGCTCCTCGTGGTTTGTTACTGGGAGTCAGGGCTGAAGCTGGGCTTCCTCCCACCTGAGCCCTCACTGTAACCAGGCCAAAGGGAAAGCAGCAGGTGCCAGGAGGAGCCCAGGGCATCGCGTCACTTGCCTTGGTTCGAGCACTTGGTCTATGACACATCAGCTGGTGATCTCACGTAAGGCACTCAACATCTCTAAGCCTCAGTTTCCCCATCTCTAAGAATGAGGTGACAAAAATAACATTAGTGATATCCACAAGAACAAAAATGTTCAGGAGCTTCCACTCTCTAAAATTCAACTTCTCAATTTGTCTAATTTTTTTTGAAATGACGGAAGTGATTTTGTAAACCAGACTTTCACTGTGCTCTTCGTTGCTGAGAGGCAGCAGTGGGTGAATTTACTGCTGTGTGCATTCCTCCACGCGCGCATGTGTGTGTCCGGGTAGCCTAAGTGAAAATACCAAGCAGCGTTCTAGGTGTTATAGAGATTGCTAAGCCGTCACCTCAGTGCGGCACAGCAGAAATGTTTTAGACTCTGACGCAAAAACAGCTGAATTCCCTGTTCTGCCACTTATTTGCTGAGTAGCCATTGTCAGGTCATCACTTGAGCCTGTGAGTCACATTTTCTCATCTGCAAAATTGTCACCACCTTTACAGGCTTTCCCAGGGATTGCAATGCGTGTGTAAATGGGGCTGACCATAGTGGCTACTGTCATTTATGTATTCTGCCTACGAGGGGCGTATGTCCTCGTAAGCAGAATGAGAGACAACGCTTACATGCTAGTGAGGCGCAACAAGCTGGGGAAAGGAGGGTGCTTTTACTTGGGTCCATTCCATAGATCTCCTACAGAAAGACACAGATGGAAAGAAGTGAGTCACTGTGGTGGGAAAAGACATGGAGGGGGCCGTGCGATTCACCCTCAGAGGATGTGGAGAAGGCAGATTTAGGAGCGGAACAGGTTAGGTGGCTGCTGCTGCTTCCAGAGGAGGAGGCAGAGGCGGTGGGAGAAAGGGGGCAGGAAGGAGGGGCCCCTCGACTCAGGCCGGGCAGGCCTCTGCGGATTAGCGCGCTCTCCCAGGTGGAGAGGACGGCTCCCCCGAAGGGGGGTCCGATAGACAGGAGGGTCAACCAGGTGGCGGCAGGGAGAGAACTGCGGGGTCGAGGGGACGACAAGCGGAACGATTAGGGCTCTCTCGGTGGTAACGGAGAGAGGAAGGAAATGTGAGGTCATCAGACTGAAAGGGAAATAAGAGAGTGATTGGTTATGATAAAAAGCAGGCTCTAAAACAATTTTATTCAGTGGAAATCTGATGTGATCTCCATGGGGGTCTTAAAATTTTCTGAAAGCTGCATTGTAAAGGTAAAAAGAAAGATATCATTCAGAAATGCTATATAATTTCCCCAATCTCTGAATAAGACATTATCATTTCTGCTTTGTAAACGAGGACATGGAGAGGGAAGGAAAAGTAAATTACACCAGGTCTTAGAGGAGTGAATCCGGGGAGACTTAACTTTAGAGCCTGTGCTGTTAGACATCAGGGGCAGGTGTCGGGATGAAGGCAAAGCAGCCAGGAGCCGAGTTCAGAGACCTGCTCGGTGTGACGGTTCTGCCACGTGAGGGAGACGTGTTCACTGACAGAGCGTTTATATATGACACACGGAGCCGGTTGCAGCATCGTCTCTGTGTACATACGTCTAACAGGTACTTAAAGTAGGGGGAAAGAAAAAGGAAATGTATTAGCATTAAGCCCAGCTTTTGGATCAAATTCTGCAATGTGCCAGGCTTCTTAAATAGGTATTTTCAGTTCCTAGCACAGATGAATCCGAAACCACCTCACTTAATCCCTGCAGTCTCTTGAGGTGTAGGTCAGTACTAATGAACAAACTGAGCTTGAAAGAGGTTAAGTACAGTAAGAGCCACAGGACCCTGTCCACGTCTAAAGGAATGCACACCCATCTAGTAAAACCAGCTACAATTAAATTCTGCTTTGTGGACAAGCGAAAACAAGCTTTACTTAAGTCTGCCTGTCACCAGCTACCCCGATGCCAGTTACACAAAATTCCCTTAGACTGAATCAGACTGAGAATGGGTTTTGCCTAGTAAGCCAGCATTATATAGAAACAGTCAGGCTTCACTCCAAAACCCACCTGGCTAATCATTTCATAAGATGCCTGTGAGAATAGAAAACTGCTTCTCTCTGGGAACACAGCCCTGACACCGAAAAGGAGTCAGGTAAGGAGAAATCGGAAAGGAAGTTGCTGACACCAGCAATCCACGTCCACACTCAGCAGAAGGTTTTGATTGAGTTTAGGAAAGATGTCAGGATGCTGGAGTCTCTATCGAAACCACGCTGAGCGGATTAAGAGGGAGGGAGGGAGGGAAGGAAGGAGAGAGAGAGGCGGGGAGGGAAAGACAAACAGCCTTTGGGGGAATTATCTCTGAATCAGGATCCTGTATTTTGTCTCATTTTGTATCTTTAATGTAAAAAAAGATGCTCAGCATGGAGACATGACTTTAGAAAATTACCCTGTGTGGTCTTCTCAAGGCCTCAGGTCATGATGTTGATAAACAAGAGCCCTGCCCTGGCCGGCGCGGCTCGGTGGTTAGAGTGTCGGCCCAGGCACCGGAGGGTCCTGGGTTCTGTTCAGGTCAAGGGCACATACCTGAGACGAAGGTCCCAGCCCTGGCCCCGGTCAGGGTGCATGTGGGAGACAACCAATTGATGTGTCTCTCTCACATCGGTGTTTCCCTCTCTCCTCTCTCTCTCTCTCTCTAAAAGAAAAGGGAAAAAAAAATCAATGGAAAACATCCTCTCTCCCTCAGGTGAATATTTAAAAATAAAAAGTAATTAAAAAGCCAAGAGTCCATTGCAGTGGGCACATACTTCTAACAGTGCCACCCACGGGGAGCTTCTTTGGCTGAGGCGGGGACACAGTGGCAGCAGGAGCCTGGGGTGGTAATTCGTTGTCAGCTAAGAGGCCCAGAGGACAAGCGTTTCCTCAGTGGTAACACAGAAATTAAAATTCTTTCCAAGTGAGACTTCTCTCACTCTGAATTCTTCAAAATAACCACTGGGTCTTGGCCATTCTGAATACCTAGAGCCTTGCTCGGCACCTCGTACAAAGTAGGTCCTCAAAAAACCTTTGCATGTAAAATGCATGGGAACACCGTCAGCATTCCTGCGTCAGACACCTCAGGCTAAGTCACGCCGCACTAACGACGAAGAGGCAGCAGGCCTTAAGGACTAAAATACAAGGCTCCGCTTCTCCCGTGGCCTGGGCGTTCCTCGAGGGTCGGCCAGGCCTCGCTCTGTCTTCTCCCTGAGACCACAGTGGTGGGGTCCCTCTTGTCTCAATTGTCACCTCAGAAGAGGGACAGTGCCCCCGACCTGCTTCAGTCTGGGAGTGACACACGTCTCTTCTGCTCATATCTCATGGCCCAGAATAAAATACATATGGGAAGAAAAATAATGTCCCTCCAACTTCTGAGTTCTTGGCTGAGACCCTGGGAAAAAGGAGGAACAAGAGAAAAAGGAACAGAAGCTGATCAGCATGTGTGCGTCCTGCACACGGGGGAGACACCCAGGGACAAGGCGAGCCATCGACGACGGGGCTGAGAGCTCCAGCTGGGGGGCATCGCTAGCAAGGCCAGTGCGTTGTGCAGAAATGACGGGACGGGAAGGCAGCCTCGGCTCCCAGGGGTGGAGGGACAGGCTGATTGCCAGGTTAGTTATTCCTATCCCTCTGCGGCCAGCTCCCGGCCGAGGTCCTGAGGTGGCCTCCGGTGGTTAAACTTTATTCTCCTGGGAGAGGAGCAACCTTTCAAAATGTGTGTCCTGCTTTTAGGAAAATAGGGGGCAGGGGAGGGACTTTCTAAGTCTTTGCTTCTCAACTGCCCTCAGCTAGAAAAGGTCCTCATGCAAATGGGCATATAGGGGGTGGCGTGACTGCTACCCTTCGGACACCTACCTCCCGAAAGGGACCAGGAGTGTCCACCTTCCACGTGCCTGGAAGGTGAAGAAACAGTAATGGGCGCCCGCCACACCGCGGGGAGATAGAAAAAAGGCAGACCCAGGTAAGAACTGAGCAAGGGGCAAGCCCGCAGTGTTGCTCCTCAGCTGCTGTGCCGTGACCTTTTTTACTATTGTGGACACACCAAAGAAAACTGTGTCAGACCTCTAAAGTACTCCAGGCTAGTTTTAAAGTTATGCTCCTCATGTAAGCATAAATACGGATAGCCTGAATTTTAGTTTTACCAAAATCAAGTATTTGATTCATATTAAACTTATCTCTACTGTTTAGTTAAAATTAGAGTTTCAGTAATAGTTCATGCGACTGTGGAGACATGATACCTTGAAAGGGTTGTTTTATTCTCTGGCATGTGGATAAAACTGTCTCTGCATGCATGTGTTGGTGTGAGCTGGAAAGCATTAAATATATTTGATTCAGACAAACATCCCACGTCCTGCTGCTTTCTGTGTCCGCGGCCTCTGAAATGCTGCCTGTTTGCATACGTGTGCACACGTATAAACCGTGCCTCCGCCCGCTGCCGACACACTTTCCCACGCGCCGGACGCTGGCCCGCTCTCCCTGAACGCCGGCGAGCTGGCCAGCGGGGGGAGCTGGGCGCTCGGGGCCGGGGGCCGGTGCCACCCTGCGGGAGCCCGCTCAGGGCCATCTGGCCCGTGTGCCCCAGGAGCTCAGGCTGTTCCCGCAGGGGCTCCTCTGTGCTTCCAGAGTCGCAGGTGGGGAGTTGTTTCGATCCTTTGAGACTTTCACTGGTCTTCAGGCATCGGTGTGTAAACCACAGCCGAAGGCCAAAGTGAGATCAATACTCTGGATATTAAAATAGTGCCTTTTACGGCAGCTGGAGGCGCCTTCTGGAACAGCTGTTGGGAATGTTAGAATGACTGGGCAGTTGTTAAAATGACTGGGAAGTTAGAGATTGGCCCAATCCTCTAATAGTGTGAAGGTCTTTACACAGCCTGGCAGCTAGAGGAGGTTAACTGGTAAGTGAAGGACGGGGAGGAAAGATGGCCTGAGGTGGTCCAGGCCACAGGCAGTTTGTGTCTGAGGGCCTGCTGAGAGCATTGCTGGGCTGACCCTGCACGCCAGGGAAGCGATTCCTCCCCCTGCCGAGTGCAGGCGGAGGGACCCAGGCTCTACGCCATCTCAAGATCCTTTAACCTACAGGCCTGTGTTCTGGGTGCCACGGGGTCTACGTCGTTGACCTGACAGCTCCGAGGCACTGGGCACCCGCGTGCTCGTGCCCGGGAACATCCACCCGCCCCGTGGTGCCCGTTCGGTCAGGATGAGCGTGAGGCCCCCCAGCACCCTCGGTGCCCGGTCTTTGGGGGCTGTGTTCTCTGCTGCCTCAGGGAAGCAGCAGTTTCATTTCTCACCCCCATCGTGCCTGAACACACAGTTTACCTAAAGGTTAAGAATTATGTGTCTAATTAAGAGGATGGAGCAGTTCGACTACATTAACATTAATAGTGCGTGGAAAGCACTCCCCGTGGCAGCATTTTTTAAGCAGTAGCTATCTCCACGTCTATTCTCTTTCCAATTTTTTCCTCCCGCACCACTAAATGAAAACGTAATGGGAGCGGTGCGCTGTGCTGATGGAGGAGGGAAGGCGGTAATTGCTCCTGCTGGCCTCTTTCTCATTTCCCCCTCGGCCAGGCAGCCTTCTCCAGGCGGCTTAGCCTTGCTTACAAAGCCAGGGCCTGGGAAGGGGAGCGTCAGGAAGGCTCGGCAGCCGTCATCCTGCGAAAAAATGTGAACTGTCATTCCCCCTGGAATCGGAAGGTCATCAGAGTAGAGAGTGAGTTTTATAAAGGTTGAAGTAAGTGACGAAGGGCGACACATCCTGGAACCCTCAGCCGTGGGGTGCTGCTGTGTCGGGCTCTCCTGCCCTGTGCCCCTTTACCCCTTTACCCCATCACGGGCCTGCAGCCCGTCGGTGGAAGCAGGCATCGCCTTACCCACAAAGTCTTCCACATCAAGAGCATCCGGGATAAACGCGCGTGCGAGTCCCACTCAGAGGCTCTGCTGAGATCTTTAGCACTAATGAGAAGTTGAGGTGCCACAGTTCAGCACACACTGAATCTTTACCAGAGAGACCCGAATCGCCCAGGAAACTGGACGAGATAGAGTGAGATCTTCAACAGCAGTGTCTGTACCAAGGCCTGGCAGCGTCCGGTTCCTCTTCCTTCCACGGGCACCTTATTTCCTATTTCATTAATTATTTCTCATTTGTTATCCTTATGTATCATTTATTAAATAATTTATCATTATTTAAATATTTCTTCTGGCCAGGCAGCTCAGTTGGTTAGAGTGTGGTCTCCATGCGCTAGGGTTGCAGGTCCGATCCTGGGTCAGGGCACATGTTTCTCTCTAGCTCTCAAATCAATCAATCAATCAATCAATCATCAATATTTCTTATTTATCATCTTATTTCCCTCCCTGAGTCTTTTCTGATCCTGTGTGTTTGAGCTCAGGGATTTTCAAGGTGTGAAACACAAAAAAGTTTTATGTGACTTAAAAAATTATTTGCATGTTTAAAAATAGGTTTATTATATATATACATTCATATATATATTTTATTTACACAAACACAAATTAGTGCATCGACCATGTGATTGCAAATGTCTTGCTGCTAAGAGAGTAGTGTATGTTAAAAATAAGTTAGTAAATTTAAGGTTAATTAAATTCTTAAGAAAGATGTGAATTAAGTAATCTTGCAGGAAGAAATGATAAGGAACTCAGAGCTGGTTCTGTAAGAGGAAGAAATGTTTAAATAATGAGGTACTTTCCTTCTCCAGATACATAGGATCTTCACACCTCCCCATACTCACAACTGGCCCCACTTCCACAGGCGCTTCCCTGCTGGTAAAACGCTTTTTCTTTCCTCCAGCCCCAGGCCTGCCTCCCTGTGAATCCCACTCTGACTCATGGGGGCTGGGTTAGCCTCTGTCTCTTCTATTCCCTTTTTACCTGGCTCATATTTTCACTGTATTAAGTATCCACATTTGTTATAACTAGTTGCATAGCTAAAGTTGATGTGCAAATAATATTCATTTTTGAATGATCAGAGCCTCGAAGTGCATTTAGAAAAGACTAAGTAAGTAATCAGCTTCAAATGCAGTTTCTCCAGAACTGCTCTTAGGAGACTCACCATGACCTCTGTGGTTGCCCAACCCGTGGATCCTGGGGAAGCATCTCTTGAATTAGCAGCATTTTGACAATGGTGTCCTTGCTTGTACAGAGGAGTGGGTTTTTGGGGTCCCTGCTCCACCCTTGGGGAAGTGCTTCCTGCAGCAGTGGCTCTGACTCAGTGTGAACTTGATGCTGAGTCTTGTGAAATGTCATCCCCTGTGGTGGAGCTGCCTGGCCCACCGAGGACTCCCAATGTGATGGCAGAAAGTAAAAACTAAAAACTAGAGCACAGCGAAGACTCTTCTGAGCACAGGCCAGGCCAGGAGGGGACACACCAGTCAGGTCACAGTTTCCTCTCCTGCCTGCTCAGGCTGGATATTGGCTTCTCCGGGTCCCTTTCATGCTCATCCCTCTTTACTCCAACTCTGATGACCCCAAAACTTAACTGTTCCTTCTCTGTCCCTTCACCAGGAAATGAGCTCCCTCAGGGAGGAGCCCTGTCTGACTGTCTTGCACGCCCATGGCTTAGCTCAGTGCTTAAGACATGGGAGGCGCTCAGTTAATGTTTATAAAATAAAGTGAACTGCATACACATGTCATTTCAGAATTTCAATCATATGACAGGCAGGACATGTTAAATCCGCCAAAACACGCTTAAGGAAAGAAAGCAAAGAAAGGAGAACTGCATGCAACACCCACACCCTCCTTAACTGGAGGCTGTAGGCAGAGCCACCGCCACTGGGCAGGCGTGGGAAGGGCACAGCAGGATGCATCGCCCTCTGGCTCTGGAGGCACCTCTGTGGTAAACAAGAAAATAAACCTGGCGAGTGACAGATCTCCTCAGGGAGCTGGGCTAATGAGTGGCCCTACCTGCTGGTTCACACACTGGGAAGAGCGATGTCTGTGACCAGAGTCTCATCCTTCCTTACCAAGGTCTTGCCCTGCCACCTGAGTCTATCGCCACTGAAAATAATCACTACCAGTTACCAGCTCCTCTCTTTTCAATCGAAAGCCCCTCAAAGTTTACAAAACAGTCATCTATGATGATCCTCATATTACCTGCTGAGGGAGAGGGAGAGGGGGCAGGTATTTTTTAATCTTTATTTCATAGGTGAGGAAAGTGACAGAGCTCAGCCTAGAACCCACATTCTGGCTAAAAGTTCCATTTCTTTTATTGTTTATCTTCAGTTCAAATCAAAGTGCATTTCTTTTTTTTTTTTAATTTTTAAATAAATTTTTAGAGAGAGAGGAAAGGATAGGGAGAGAGAGAAACATCAATGTGAGAGCAGAACATAGATCTGCTGCCTCCTCCACATGCCCTACTGGGGATTGAGCCCACGACCCAGACATATCCCCTGACCTGCCCCTTGGTGCAGGGGGTGACCCCCAGCCAACTGAGCCACACCTGCCAGGGCAAAATGCATTTCTCTGCGAATGCCTTTGGGTGCCTGGCTTTTTACAAGCTCACGTGGTTCAATATCAACCCATCTCTATATCCACTCTCCATTGTCTCTGTAATCTGCGGACACACTAGTTTCTACAGTTTTCTAAATTTAAAGTAATGGAAATTTTATCTTATCCTTAAGTGGGCTTTTAACCTGATTTCCTAGGGGCTACACCTAAGTCAGTATAATTTAGTGGTCAACAGATATTAATCAGAAGATCTCTTTAAATACCTTGCCTACATGCTGCTCCCTGACAGGGCCTGGGTGGAGAGGCATGCCTTCGGGCTTCAGGCATCTTGCAAGACAGGCTTGACCATTCCCTTCTGCTTAGGCAGGGTCTCAAGGTCAGCCAGGCTCAGAGACCGGTGCCTCTCCTTTCCCAGGTCTTTCCTGGTACGTGCACATCCTTGCCTGTGAGATCACCAAGGACATGCAGGAGCTATTTAAAGTCTCTAACATTTCCTGGTTCTCCCAGATTTCCCATTAAATCCCATGTAAGCTGTGGTTTGTTCTAGCCGAAATCACAGACTTAAGCAGCCGAGATGCTGCCAGCACTCTGTGGTTTTGCTGATGGCTTGGAGTTGACCCCTTCCCTCCTACCCCGCTGAGCTCCCAGTTCAATTAAATAGTACTCCAGCTGTGAAAGGAGAAAGGAGAGATTTCCCAGGGAAATGCCAGTTTGGACTAACTGTGGACTGTGCTCCGATGATGGGGCTTTTAATGGAGCGCCAGGTCCCCCACTGTCTGCAAGATCAGAAGCTGGGGGTTCCTTGGCCTCTGAGATGAGCAGGGAGAGAAACCAGACCTCACATACCCTCTCTTCCAAGCTTGAGTAGCTTCATCCAGATAAGCAATTTCCATTTGGTTCTGCTGCTCAGGTTACGAATCCTGGAATGGTTGCCTTTAGTTGTTTTGCTTGTATTGTTGTTTTAGACAGAAAGGAAGTTCACCAAGGTCCTCACTTGTGCTGTTACAGAAAAGGTGCTGATTTTATCATTTGGAACTTGTGAGAGTGTGAGCTGGGCTTGGAATGAATGACAACTTGCTACCAGCTTCAGGAAAGGATCTTGGCTAATTAGAGTTATATGAAACAGGTTACAAGTGATTTAAGTATTTAACAAAACAAATTGTTTAATCAGTCTGTAAATATTTACTTATAAACTATAGTAATCAGCATACATTTTCTCATCTATTTAAAGTGGTTTTGCAGGTTTTCTCTGTGGCAATGGTGCTGGTTGTAGTGGTGGCCTGTGTGCATATGAATGTGTGTATGTTTGGGGGTTTTGTTTTAACTTGAGAACACTCTATTGGGGTAAAATCTACTGTTTTCCAAAACCAAGAGCAGCAATATGGGTGTTTCTTCCAATTAATCTAAATAATTGAGGAGTGTCTATAAGCAGAGTGTGGCTGAGTTATTAACGTTAGCTATTGGGGGACCAGTGTGCCTCCACTTTTCCCCAGACATGAGTTAGGTGGCACTGTAGAAGGCTTGCTCAGCCCCTCATAGGCCCTTTAAACAGAGAAGTGTGCAAAACATCTTCTAATAATATGACTATGTTTCTTTTTCTATTTCAGAAAATCTCCAGAAATAAGGGAGATGGCTTTGTTCAGCTTAAACTTTGCCTCCCATTGAATTCTGACCACACTAGATTATACATGTACTATATTTGTTTTTCCACCATTTTCATGGTATAAGAGAAAAAAATAGTCCTCTAGTCAATCCTCCAAACTATTAGGCAACTAACATGTATTGATTCACAAATCCCCTTACTCTTTTGAGCAATCATTTTATCTACACTGTGCCACTGAGGAGGCAGTAAGTTGTGAAAAACCACCTAGGACAATTCACTTCATCTGTTTGCACAGGCCTGGGATCCTTCTAGCTAGATATCACTGAAGAATGTCATGTTTCCAAATGATAAGGTTTATCTTCCCTGAGACAGACCATTTGCAATATTAATAGGTAAATTAGCAAAGTGTAACAGCCCATTAGACCCACTGTCATAGTTTAGAGTCTGGGTGGGGAAGGAAGCGCAGGCTGTGTGTCAACAGAAGCTCTCTGAAATGACAGGGACCCTCTGTCTGCAGTGGGGAGTGGTGGCCGCTCAAAGGAAGCCCCGAACTGCTATTAACAAGTGCCCCTCCCCTCAGTGTTTCAAGGCACACTCAGCAGAGGATACTCTGGGGCTTTCAGAGGAGAGCTCTGGATCTCCGTTACTAAGTGTGTGCTCACATCATTGTATTACAGCACAACTGCCTGAGCCAATTTCTACCAACCCTTTTCTCATTTATTCAAGAGGCATCTATTGAACACTTGCAGTGCTGAAATTCTAGTACCCCTACCAAGGTCTCCCTCTACCAAGGTCTGGGTGTAGACACTGTTTTCTACTTGAGAGCTAATATAATTCTCTTATAGTCACTGGAATCTACTACCTTTCTACTCAAAAGACTTTTTATTTTATTTTTAACCCTAACCTGTGGATATATTTTTATTGATTTAGAGAGAGAGAAAGAGAAGAACATCGATGTGAGAGAAACATCGATTGGTTACCTCCTGTGTGCACCCCAGCCTGGAATCAAACCCGCAGCCTGCATATGTGCCCTGAAGGGGAATTGAATCCGCCACCTTTCGGTGTATGGGATGACCCTTCAACGGGCTGAGCTACCTGGCCAGGGCTCTACTAAGAAACTTTTGACCATACTGGCTTAAAAGCATCGGCTTTGCAAATAGACTGATTGCTGTGCATCCTTACGTATTTTTTTTTTTTTTTGGTCTCTTCTTTGAGGCTAAATTCATTGGATGTAAAGTGAGGATACTATCAACTTGTGGGATAGTTTTAGTTGCAGTGATTAAACGAAAGCATTCCTGCCAATAATAATCATAGGTGACTCTTATTGAACACTTAGTTTGTGCCAGGGAGTATGTTAAGGGATTTACATACATGACATCATTTAATTCTCACAACAAACATGTGTGGGGGAACCATTATTATGTACATCTTATATTTGGAAAGACAGGTGTGAGAAGTAAAACAACTTGTCCAAGTTCACTCAGCAACTACATGGTAGAGGTTGACTTGGGACCTATGCTGTCGAGCCCCAGCCCTGACCCCCCTCCTGTGAACCCCAGGCCCATCAATCACTGCGCTGGGAACCTCATCCAAATCCAAGTCACCTCCTTCGCTCTTACGGCCAGTTCCCCCTTCACGTCTGCTGTAGGAATTAAAACTCTATTTGAGTACTTTTCTACCTAATCTCTGAGGCACACAATCTTCAAAGTTGGTTAATAAAGCTTCTTGTTCTTCAAAACGTAAATTAATTGAAAGTGGGGTACATTTGGGTGGAAATCCCGCTGGATGCTGCTTTTAATTCCAACCGCCAAAGTGCGAGGAGTTCATTTCCCTCCTGCTTCTCATATAAATTAAAGAAGACACATTATTTCCGTTTTCCAGTCTGAGATCTCATCTACTTCACTATTTTGGAGGCTGTGCAGAATAAATACTATAAAATGGCTCATTTCTGCTTACACTTTATTTCTTAGTACCCACATAGATCATCTCAATCACCTATAGAAATATTTGTGTCAAAGGCTAAGGCAGCTGATAAATTCTTTTCCTTGGAGGTTATGAATCTGAGTATCCCAGCACCTCCGCATTGAAAGAAAAATAGTTACATTTGGTGTTTGTGATGACTTGAGGTAGTGAAAATATTTTTACTGCCAACAAAAGCAGTTTTATGGTGTTCAATCCTGAATCACTAAAATCTGGATTTTCAGGAAAGCAAATTGCTCTGCTTACACCTGAGATTTTTAGAAACAAGTGCAATTCATTATCTGGGCGGTCTTCATTGACAATTTTGTTTGTATAGGAAATGCCTTTGGAGAGTCTAGAGACTCTGGACACCTAAAATAAGTGAGTGTGCATTTGTGTGCCTGTGTGTGCACACCCGCGCTTTGAGTGGTCCTATGAGAAAGAGGGAATGGCACATAGTGGAAATGCTGAGCTGGTGAGCACTATAAGGTCCAGAAGCCTCATGTGAGAATTCCTCTTAGAGTTCTCATTTTTGCTGTCGTTTCCTTTACTGTTGTTTACTTCTTACTCTATAATTAACTTTTCATAGACTGAAGTCAGCTCCAGAATCACATTATGAAAACCTTACAGTTGTTTTGGAAACAATATGGTGTGGTGGGGTATTGGATCTGGGATTTAAGCCTTGATCCATCTAACTCTAAAGTTTATTGTCCTATAGCCCTGCATAGAAATTGATGGACATTGATAGCGACTCCCCTGCTTTGGAATGGAGAGAGTGATGCCTGATATGGGAGTGGAGGGTAGAATCGATTCAATGTGTTGCTTAGTAACGGCTCACTTTGTGGACAGACTCAGCTAAGTGGGGCAGCCGGTGAGAGGCACAGGCACTCAGGCACTCTGGACCGATCCCTGAGTGATATGTTAGTGGAGTGAGGTAGAGAAGGGGGCATGAACTCAAGGAGGCTTTAAAGGACGACTTGACAGTCTAGGGGAGACAAGAAGGGTGGAGGCAGAGCACTCTGGAAACCTGTAGGACTGTGCACTGAAGTGGTGGGGCACTCATGAAGGACTGTGATTTAGTGGATGTGCCCAGTGTTCTCTAAAGACGGCCCACCTACAGAGAGAGGGGACCGAGGAAGATAGAGCAGGAGGGAGGGAGGGAGAGAGAGGGGGGCCCCGCTTGCTCCCCGAGCTCAGCCTTTCCCACTGCCCGGGATGCCAGTCATGAAGGTAAAGTGAGCAACACCAACGTCAGCCATGGGGGTGAGGTCACCTTGGACATTCCAAATTCCAACTTCAGCTGCCATCTCAGCACAGGTCTGAGCAACTCTGAGTGCGACTAGACGAAGATTGTTCAGCTGAGACCTAGTCACCCCACAGAATTGTAAGAAGTAAAATGCTTATTTAAAGTCACTCATTTATGGGTGGCTGGCTATGCATCAGTGGGTAGATGAAACAGTGGGACTTGGAAGCTTAGAGAAAATATGTATAAATAGACAGTCATTATAAGCACCAGAAGATATGAGAAGTTATTTGAAATTTTTATTTATTTATTATTAATTATTTATTAAATTGTTAAAGATTCTAAATAAATATTCCAAATGAGCACGGGCCAATAGAACTCGCTGCCATGGGAGAAATGTCCTGTGGCTACACTGTCATCTGGTGGCCACTCCCCAAGCTTGGCTATGGAGCACTTGTGGAGATTGTAAACAAGGAATGACATTTTTAATTTTGTTTAATTTATTTAAATTTAAACCTAAGTAAATAACCTCCTGCAGCTACTGTGTTATTAAATCTAGTTGTACAGTTTAGGACCTGGACAAATGGGAGTGGGAGTAAAATGACCCTTGACTTTGCAGAAGCTGAGTTGATGGGATGGGAATTAGCTGACTTGGAGGCGATGTTCCTTTCAGGTTTGGTATGTGACTATTGGGTGACTGGGGCTGAGGCAGCATTGGAGGGGAGTAGTAAAGTTTCCAAGCCTTTTCTTATTATATCTCCAACTGTGGTACATAATGCCGCAGTGCTCATCACAGTGGCCATCCAGAGCTTCTGCGTTAAGAGCCTGCACTGCGTTAGAGGGAGACCCTGGGTGGTGTGGGGCCCCTGCAGTTTCTGAACACAACTCTCTCTCAGGGATCATTGTTTACCCAGATGTCTGTGTTTAACATTCTCCAGTGCCCTTTAAATATTATCATAAATATTATATATATATAAACAATGCACTGCTCTGGGAGTTTCATTATAGTTCATGGGTTTCCTTTTTAACCAGAATTGCATTCTTCTTAAGTTCCTCTCTCAAGTGCTTAGAGAATATTGATGTGAGAATGTGGCCGGTAATCACAGGAAGCAATTTCCCATCACAAAGAAAGCTACTTCCTGTGCCTGGAAACTGCCAAGGAACCTGTGAGTGACAGACAGGAAAATCCAAGTGAGTTACACAAAGTGTTATGAAAAATAGCTATTTTCCTTTAAGAGCATATATTTTCTTCTGCAAATGTACTTCTGATTTTAATGAACTCAGAGAATCACGAATAGTTACTAGTAGTCGTATACATACAATTACCTATTACAATGTTAGAAAGTCCTATGTCTCCTTAGTAAGTTCATTTTCCCCCATTTGCTTACACTGAATTAGACATTTACTTATCAAAATGTGTACTCAAAAACTGAGCAATTTGTTCAAGTACATTTTACAAGCGCTAATTCAGAATAACGGGGCCAAGTGTGTGGAACTGCTATATTCCTGCAGAGCATGCTGGGTCCCCAGTCACATGCACTCTAGGCCTTAGTTTGCCTTGTATACATGGAAAGAAACATCGCTCCCTGTAAGGTACTCACTGCTGAGATCTATCAATATGTTTCAAATCCCATATTATAACTAGACTCTGTAGCAGCTGCCAACAAAACAAAATTCTCTAACTGGTGTTTGCTTTGTTGAAATGCAATAATCAACAAGGCTGTTGGCAATGATAGTTTGGAATCGGTGGCTTATTTATTGATTGTGTTTATTTAATCAAGAAGAATCCTGAGGGCTTTGGGGAGGTCTCGCATGGCCCATGCAGCCATGTGACACGGTCTGGCTTCTGTTTTAGAATTCTCAGCCCGATGGATCTGAGGAAAGGGGCTGAGGAGGGGAGCTGGGTAGGAGCCGGCCCTGCCATGCAAGCCTGAGGTGCCGAGATCCTACCTAGGGCACTGTCAGCAGCTGAGATAGAGGATGAGGCCAATTTCAGGAAATAAGTCAGTAAGCCTGATGGCTTTAAAAAAGAAGGGAGTGCAGGGAAGTTAGGCAAATAGAATGATCTGGAATTCTAGGATAAGTTGCAGAAACTGGGCTTCCTGAAAGAGGTAAATAATAATGCAATTAATTCAACGTGGGGGGCGGGGGATTCTTTGGTGTGATTAGAAAAGGCTAAGTTTATTTTGGGACATGCAGTTAGCTAGCAAATGTTGTATGTTGGGGGAAATTAAAAGCAAAGGTGTGAACTTGAGTTAGATGGACCTATTAAACAGTAATGTATTACCAAGCTGATGAAAAGTCATTGCCTTTAAATAATGGCCCACATCTGAGATTTAATTATTACAGGGCGAGCTTATTGGTGCCTCATGAAGAGAAGGTCAATTATCTTACACCCAGTTAAAATGTAATATGAATCATTCACTGGTAAAAGTTGTCTGTGAAACATGTTAAAAAATAAAAAGTGGGGAAAACACTGAATTCAGTGGCAAGGTATTTTAATAATAGCAGGCAGATAATTGCATATGAATAATGTTCTTACTCAGGATATAAGGGATTACTCATGAGGTTGGTCGTCCTAAATGAACACATCAATCCTTGCCACTGTCCTGTTCTGAGACCATCACATAGTTCTTATAGCACCACTAGTCCCCCTTAGCCTCCTGCCACACCCAGCTTGGCAGACACCACGCCTTCGCCTTCGCCTTCGCCTTCGCCTGGCCTGCCTTAACTCCCAGGTCTATTATGGCGAGTAAGGCAAGGCCACTGTTCCTAGGGAGCTCACAGTCCAATGGAAGAGATAAATCAGTAAACACGTTAAACAGAGTCATCATTGTTGGTGTAGGTTATTCACAGAGACCTGGCCCTGGGATTGGGTTCTGGAGCGAGATGAGGTCTAAGCGAATCTTGAAGGACAAGCGAGAATTAGGAACCTGTGATGAGCACACAGGATGTATGTGGACTGGGAGTGAAGCTGGCCCATTTGCAGAGGCTCTGCAATTCAAAACTACATTGTGTGTATATGTGTGTGTATGTGTGTGTTGTGTGTGGTTTTGTGTGACTGGGGAGAGTGTTGGGACCAGAGGTAGCTGATTTTCTCTAGAATATAGATCAAAAGGCATTTCAGCTCCAATTTACAATCTCCACTATGGTTCTATTGTTAGTTCAATTGGTTTTGCTCTGAACACTATATGAGAGAATTCTATAAGAGATAAAATTAACATTATTATCTCTTTCTCTTCCATTTTACCTACTGTGCCCATTGCAGGACAAGGAATGTTCACCCTTGGCACTGGCGAAGGAGGAAATGTAAGGGAGGCTAACGGGGGATGTTCTATTCTGCCTTTACACACTCTTTGTTACCACTCCTTTGTCTTTATTCACTGGAGACACTATAATTAATGGATCTACATTACTTCTATAACTTGAGAAGAAACAGGAGATTAATTTTTTAGTAGCTCTTTTTTTAAATGCTTTAATTTATCTTTATTGTTGTATTACAAATGTCCCCTTTTCCCCCTCACTGATCCCCTCCACCTGACATGCCCCCTTCAGACCTTTATCACACTATTGTCTGTGTCCATGGGTTATGCATATAAGCATGTAAGTTCTTAGGTTAACCTCTCCCCACCCACTCCACCACCCCTGCCTTCCCTGAGATCCCTCAGTCTGTTCCATGCTTCCATGTCTCTGGGCCTATTTTTTCATCAGTTTATTTTGTTCATTAGATTCCACTTATGAGTGAGATCATGTGGCAGTTGTCTTTCTCTGACTGGCTTATTTCACTTAGCATCATACTTCCGGGTCCCACCATGCTGTCTCCAAGGGTAAAGGATCCTTTTTTTTTTTTTTTACAGCTGCATAGTATTAAAAGGTGTAAAAGTCTGAGAAGATGATTTATATGATTTCAATCTTCTTCAACTTGTGGAAACTTGTTTTGTCTCCTAATATATATGGTGTGTCTTTGAGAATGTCCCAGGAGCACTTGAGGAGAATGTATATTCTGCAGCTTTGGGGTGAAATGTTCTGTAAATGTCAATTAAATACACCTGATCTAGTGTGTCATTTAGAGTCACGGTTTCCTTGTTGCTTTTTTGTCTGAAGGATCTATACAGTAATGTTAGTGAGGTGCTAAAGTCTCCTAGTATGACTGTATTGCTGTCATTTTCTCCATTAAAGTCGAATACAAGTTTTGTGTTTTTTTTCAGCCTATGTGGGTCTTTTGTTCTGAGGTGGGTCTCTTGTAGACAGCATATATTTGGGTCTTGTTTTCTTATCCCTTCAACTACCCTATATCATTTGGTTGGAGCATTTAATTCATTTATATTTAAGGTTATTATTGATAGGTACTTATCTATTGCCATTTTATTTCTTTATGCTTATGTTTCTCTTTCTGTATATTTATACTTCTAATTATGGCAGTCCCTTTAACATTTCTTGCAATGCTGGTTTGGTGGTGATAAACTCCTTTAGTTTTTTTTTTCCCCACCCCTGTCTGGGAAGCTCTTTATTTCACCATCTATTTTGAATGGTAGCCTTGCTGGATAGCGTATTCTTGGTTTCAATCCTTGCTATTCATTACCTTCAATACTTCATGCCATTCCCTTCTGGCCTGTAGAGTTTCTGATGAGAAATCAGCTGACAGCCTTATGGGAGCTCCTTTGTAGGTAACAGATTGCTTTTCTCTTGCTGCCTTTAAAATTCTCTTGTCTTAAAATTTTGGCATTTTAATTATGATGTGTCTGGGCATGGGCTTCTTTGGGTTCTTTTATTTGGGGCTTGTATTTTTGTCTCCGCACTTTGACTGCCTGTTTGGATTTGTTTCTATGCATTAGGTAGATCTGCTAGGACTCCCAGTCTTTCAGATGGTCTCTGGTGCAGGACAATCAATTTTATATATCTTTTAAATTCCATGATTAATTCAATTGCTTCCAGAGTTACTGAGAAGGGCCCTTATTCTTCCTGGACTTTTGTTGTCTTCTCAGGAGATGCATTTAAAACATATTTAAAAACCTTCTATTCAGCACTAGTATTAATTCTTGATTCAAGTTTAAAAAAAGAGTAGCCTTTATTTGTTAAAAATGTCTGGTCAGTCTAAGTTTCATTATGATAGGTAAAATGATTTAATTATTGAGGTCCCAGTTAATTCTTTGGATTCCTTCAGAATGCAGTTTTATTCAAGGATCTTATACAAGAAGACACATTTTGTGTTTGCTGTCTCCTCACCCACTCCACCTCACCACTGTTAGCCTCTAAGCCAGTCTCCTGAAGCAGATTCCTTTCACTGAGCAGCATAAACAAACAAAAATGTTCAAATGAGTTTTTTTCTCAAGTTGTCATCAATTCTTGCCTGTAATACTGTAAAAGCATTTTAACAGATACCCCAATTTCCTGTTTCTTGTTTCAGCAGTTTCTGTTCTACACTGTTGTTTAAAATTCTGAAATCCTGCCTCAGATCACTTTTGCCTTTGGGGTGAGTACAGGACATGTTCACATGTTGCTCAAGGCCTCTGTGACTCTGTTCCCATCTGGACTCTGCAGCCCCTTCCCTAACATTCATCTCTAGTTCCCCTGGGCAGCTGAGCTCTTCTAGCCTCCTTACTTTTCTGCACTGGCCCTTCTATCTAAAACAACCCTATGTCCCTTATTTATTTTTTTAAATTTTAATTTATTTTTTAGCAGCTTAAAACAGGAAATATTTATTAGATTACTTAGTTTCCGAGGGTTAGGATTCAGGAGCAGTTGAGCTGGGTGGTTGTGGTTCTGGCTCTCCTGATGTACTTACGTGTCAGCTGGGGCTGTGTCATCTGAAAGCTTAACTGGGGCTCGAGGGAATCTTCTTTTAAAGCACCCAGTTGGAATAGTTTACTAAGCAGTCATAGATCACTGAAATGCATGTAGTCAGATAGCAGCTGACCCTGGAGTTGTGAGAGGTAAAGAAAGATGTCACAGGTGATATGATTTAGAGGTAAGGCCTTGAAGTATAAGTGTTGGTACAAAAAAAAAAAAAAAATTAAATCAATACTTTTTTTGTTTTAGGTATTTGTATTTTCCTTTTCTTACTAACATTGGAAAATGTAATAGCACAGATTAAGAGAAATTAAGGAAAAAGCATTCCACAATTGTGTGCAGGTAAGGAGATTAAAGTTGTTTAAGGTTTTATCTTCTGACACTACTAAAGGAAACCCAAGAATAAACTGTAGAGAAGCCAGGGGGTTGGCTCTATGGTCTCTGAGATGTGTCCTGGCTGATGAATAGACCTCTTCTCAGTTTAGCTTCTTTTACTTGCTCTCAGCCTGTCCTGGTGATTCCCCAAAGGGGACATCCATCCATCTGTTCTTTTGAAATAGGATAGAGAATTTTATTTCTAGGACACATAAATCTCTTTGCAGAATTTTGAAATTCTTCACAGACAAATGCTTAGTATGGGAAGAAGGCAACATGTCACAGCAGCAAGGGCATGTTTTTTGGACTTTCGTGGTTACAGGTTCAAATCCTGACCTCACTGTTAACTTGCAATTTGCACCTGGACAACAAACTTTAACCTTTATGAACATTACTTTTCTATAAAGTAGAGACAAAATTGAAATATAGTTGGCACATAATAAATGCATATTTGTTCTTTTTATATTAAAAATATATATTTTATTATGTTCAGAAATGATCTCATTCAATGTTATAAAAAATTTGAGGTATATTGCTGCTTCCCAGAGCAGTTTAACAGTGATAATCATTTGTTGAGAAAATAGTGTGTCCAAGAATTTGTGCCAGCTCTGAAATTACAAAGGTAAATATTATGTGACACTATCCTCTTCAGTATGAGGAATTGTAAGTGATAACTGCTGGATCTACAGGGACACAGGGCTAGGCCGCACTTTACTCTGTATTTTCTGAAGTAAGGATGCAAATACCTGACTACTATCTGGTGTTGACCACGTGCCAAATCCTAAGCACATTCCATACATCTTGAAGTTCTCTCTGATGTCCTGTGGAGTCCCAGGGCTGTGACTTAGATGTCCCACAGTGCCTGACTTGCCCCCCTGAGAATCAGGTCCCTGCAGTCACACCACAGGCTTAGGCAGGCCTGTTCTCAGTAGAATTAAACCATTTTCCTTTCTAGATGTTTTAAAATATTTGAATCTAATATATAATTTTAAATGATGTTATATGACAAATAAAACAGGAAAACAAAACCAAGAAACTTATCTGTTGCATTTCACCTCAGCTGACTCTAACCAGCTGATGTCCAGAGCTGTCAACGAGCTTTGCCCTAGTTAATGGCCCTAGTAGAGATCCTTGACCATGAACAATGGGACTTCTTATAACCAACTGGGTACAGACATATGGGCACATTCCGTTCTGTCTGAGTGCTGGTTTTCATGGTTGAATTGACATAACTCCACAACCGTCCCTTCCCAGCCTTAGAAAAAAATCCCAACTTTCTCCTTCACAAATGAGTGTTCCCCAGCCTAGCAAATAAACAGACTCAGCAATGTGATTTTTAATAATTATTGTCCTATTTTATTTTTAAGCTACAGTAGTTGTTGTCTCATTCATTGATGAGGCCCTAAGTAAGTAATTTGTCTGCAGACACTAGCTCAGAAGGGCAGGGCTAGGGCTGGAGATCTAAGAAGCCTGGCCCTAGAATGCACGCCCTTGTCATCTCACCTTCATACAGTCAAACATGAACACTAGCGTCCTTTCTACTGTGAATACCAGTCACTTAGACACCATTTGGGATAATCTCATAGTTGTATGGTTTGGAGAAACATGGTAAAGACCTCAAATATGAAAAGATATGGATCATTCACTATATGCATGTAAACAACATATAGAACACTTTTTGTAGTGCCCATGCTAAATGTTTAACATTAGTTTTCCAGTGAAGTAAGTATATGGATTTGTATATATGTTTATTATAAATTTACTAATATAAAGAATGCATAGCATACAATTTATAAATAATAGTAAAAATATCTATGAATCTTATTATAAATTTTGTGTAGCTACGTGACTCTCAGAGAATGTCTCTGTTGATTATTGCCAATTCTGTCATTCATAGCCAACCTATGGTTATAATTTTTGAAAGAGTGTAGCTCCCACATGAATATCAGCTGATATTTTCATCTATGTTAATAAGTAACGTGAAAGTGAGCAAGAGGCAGATGCTGGGGCCTCACTCGTTTGTCAATGATGTGAGCGGTTTTTTTGATGAATTAGATAATAATTTTTTGAAACTAATAAAGTTTTTTCTCAACTTCTATGTTATGTAAATGTAAGGGCTGAAACATGACACATTTTAATATGCATCATTGTATTTTCTCCAACACTTTGGAAGTCTAGACAATCAGTGAAACAATGAGCCACCCTGATCTTTGGTGCTTGCCAGTTTTTGTGATGTGAATACGTGACCATGGCTGATTTCATGCCTCTGATGTGATGTCAGGGAAGGTGAGGCTGGGGAGAGACTAACGGGAGCCCAGTGTTCTGTGGAATTCCAGTCACACAGTTAGAATAGATACAAATAACCCCTAGAACATAGATACTTGTGAATTGCAGGAAAACAATTGAAAAATAATTATGAGTATTCTCTCTTTTTTTTAAGTAATATGGTTTAGTAATTGTAAGCTTATATAATTTTATTTTTAATAATGATCATGTTTTACAGCCAGATCACAAAATTTCTGAATACTTACCAAACCGCTCTCTTGAGCCTGCACATGCTGACCTCAGCAGGACACCTCTGGGAATATCTGAAGAATATGGATAGAGGAACTATATAAACTCAATTTTGAATTAGACTTTAAAATATGCACCTGGATTCTTAGACAATTTAAAATCATCTAAAAGAGACCAAGCATCCCCCACACCCAGTGAGATATGAAGCATATCTGAAGAAAAATGTATTAATAACAGGGAGCTGACCAGCCTGGGAACTAGGAACTCAGAGCAGGTCCAGATAGGGGGAGCCTGGCCCAGCAGCCTGCTGATGCTCACGTCCCATCCCAGGACTGCCCTAGAGAGTTGCAGGCAAAAGCTCACCCTCTCAGCTCTTTTCTGGGGAAGCCTCGATAGAGTGGATTGGAGGACACCATTGCAGGGGACTAGAGACCACTCAGTACTGTGGTGGGTCCTTTGTGTAGGTTTTTGCTTTTGATGGGTAAAGCAAATTTTCTAGACAAAAGTATTTAAAACTATGGAACTGAAGCTGAAGAAAGGTAAAGTGATTTGCTTTATATTACTTACCTGTTGAGAGGTAGAGTCGAATGTGAACCTGGAGAGGGACTCCAAAGCCGTCACTCTTGATCCTGAAGATTTAGACCTACACTGAGTGATCCTGGGTGGTAAACCTGTCTGCCATCAGTAGGGACTGCTCAGCTGGTCAAGAGACAGATGGCCAGCATGGTTCCGATTAAAAGTGAGATGATATCTCAGTGGGAAGTCTGGTGTATTTGGGAGCAATTGCTTTTGAGATTCTGGTTGTGGAAGACTTTTCAAAGCTTTCTTTTGCCTTTGCCCCCAACAAGGGCTCATTTGCACATTAGTCAAAATAGCAGGAAATTATGAATTAATACCACTGATCTCACCCCTTTGTCTTGTACTTTTGACTTAGAATTTCAATTCAAATTAAATAAAAAGGCTTGAAATCTTTTCTCCCCAGAGAAATAACTCCTTTAACTTTTCTTCTCATTTTAAGTTCACTTTATCTTTTATTTTCTTTCTCCTCTCAGTGAAAAGTGTACTTCAAATGACCAGTAAAAAGAAAATTCTTCCCTCCTTGTCTAAATCATTGTCTGGTATGCTATCTAAGGGGAGCTAGGAAGCTGAGTTTATTTAACAATTCCCTAAAATATCCCCTTCATCCATACACCAGTGAACTGAAGACAACCATGAACAGGCCACTTGCAGTCAGTTGTGGGGGTTTTTTTGCTTTTTTTTGAAGCATCTAAAATGAGTGAGTCAATGAGTAAGTGGCATTCTTTAATTCTCAAGCCTACTGCCATCCAGACAGCATCACCTCATTAAACTCACATGCATACACATACATAGACAAACACACACAAAGTGCATATTTACAAGTACATTTTACTTTTAATTTTCAGATTAAGATTTGGTTAAACAAAATGGTGTTTGATAGCAGCTAGTTCACTCAATTTTTTAATTGAGTCTTCTTTCTCTATTAAAGTTAATAGACTTTTAGAACTTTGTGAGAAAGTGAAATATTTTCCTTCCAACCACCTCATTGTGTAAGGAAAGAAATCTCGGAAAGGTTAACTCAATCCAAGCCACAAAGTTCTGCATCTATTCTTGGCTGGGTCCATTTATACAACTCAGAAGTTCTGATTTTTATAAAAGACTTTTATTAGCAGCTTTAGATTCACAGCAAAATTAGGATGAAGATACAGAATTTTTGTATATGCATCCTGTCCCCAAACAAGCATAACCCTCTTACGATCCACATCTCCCAGCAGAGTGGAACGTTTGTTCCAACCGAATCTACATCGATGCCTGATAATCACCCAAAGGCCAAACTTTAAATTAGGGTCAGTCTTGGTGTTGTGCATCCTATGGGTCTGGACAAATGTGTAATAGCATGTATCCATCATCACAGTATTCAGGGCATTTTCACTGCTCTAAAGATCCTCTGTAGCCCCGGCCAGTTTGGCTCAGTGGTTAGAGCTTTGGCCCGTGGACTGAAGGGTCCCAGGTTTGATTGCGGCTAAGGGCATGTACCTCGGTTGCAGGCCCGATTCCCAGCCCTGGTTGGGGTGCATGTGAGAAGCAACCAATCCATGTGTCTCTCTCACATCTATGTTTCTCTCTCCCCTTTCCATGCTCTCTGAAAAGCAATGGAAAAAATATCCTTGGCTGAGGATTTAAAAAAAAAAAAAATGAAAGAGCCTTTGTAGCCTGACTATTTATGCTTCCCTCACCCTATCCTTGCAAAACACTGGCCATTTTTCTCTATTTTCTAAATTTGACTTTATTGGGGTGACATTAATTAATAAAATTATACGGGTTTCAAGTGTAAAATTCTATGATACATCATCTGTTTATCGTATTGTGTGCCCACCACCCAAAGTCAAATCTCTTTTATCACTGTTCTCTCAACCCTCTCTACACTTCATACCCACCCAGCCCCATTTGCCTTCGTCCCTGGTAACCACCCGTCCACAAACGGTTGCCTTTGTCTGTGTGTTTTTGTTTGTCTTGTTCTTGCTTTGGTTGCTTTTAGTTTTATATCCCACATGTGAGTGAAATCATATGGTTCTTGACTTTTCTGACTGACTTATTTCACTTAGCATGATATTCTCAAGGTCCATGCATGTTGTTGCAAATGACGGTATTGCATCCTTCCTTACAGCTGAGTAGTGTCCACTGTGTACATGCCCCACATCTTCTTTGTCCAGTCCTCTATACCAGGACACTTTGGCCCAGTCAGGTGTGGCTCAGCAGTTGATCATCAGCCTATGATCTAGGAAATCGAGGTTCGATTCCTGGTCAGGGCACAGGCCTGGGTTGTGGGCTCGATCCCCAGCAGGGGGCATGCAGGAGGCAGCCAATCAGTGACTCTCATCACTGATGTTTCTCTCTGTCTCTCCCTCTCCTTTCCTCTCTCTGAAATCAATAAAGATATATTAAAAAAAAATTTAAAAAAAGACACTTTGGTCGTTTCCATGTCCTGACCACTGTGGATAACACTGCAGGGAACATGAGGGTGCATATATCTTTGTCAATAAATGCTTTTAAAATTTTCACGTAGAAACCCAGGATAGGGATGGCTGGGTCATATGGTAACCCCATTCTTAAATTTTGAGAAACCTCCACACTGTTTTCCACAGTGGCTGTGCCAGTTTACATTCCCGCCAGCAGTGAAGGAGGGTTCCTATTTCTCCCCAATATCCTCAGCTCTTGTTATTGCTTGTCTTGCTGATAACAGCCATTCTAACAGGTATGAGGTGGTATCTCACTGCAGTTTTGATTTGTGTTTCCCTGATAGCGAGTGAAGTTGAGCATCTTTTCATATATCTGTTGACCATTTGTATGTCTTCTTGGGAGGAGTATCTGCTCAGGTCCTCTGAGACTGGCCTGTTTACTGGCCTCATAGTTTTGCCGTTTTCAGAATGTCATATAGTTGGAATTATACAGTATGTAGGCTTTTCAGATTGGCTTCCTTCAGTTAGTAATATTCACTTAAGATTCCTCCATATTTTTTCATGGCTTGGTAGCTCATTTATTTTAATGTGCTATCAAATGAATAATATTCCATTTGATAAATGTATCACATTTGTTTATCCACTCATTGACTGAAGGACTGCTTGGCTGCTTCCAAGGTTTGGCAATTACAAATACCTGAGATTTTAATAGCCTATGTTTTTTAGAAGAGCTTTAGATTTACAGAAGAATTGAGAGGATTAAAACAGAAAATACCCATATATCCTGTGCCCAATCTCTCTTCTTACATTAGTATAGTACATTGCTATAATTAATGTTGACACATTATAATTGTCAAAAGTCTACAGTTAATTCAATTTCCTTGAATTGTGTCTTTTTCTGTTCCATTAAGAAAGAAAAGAAGGAAGGAAAGGAGGGAGGGAGGGAGGGAGGGAGGGAGGGAGGGAGGGAGGGAGGGAGGGAGGGAGGGAGGGAAGAGTAAGGAGAAAGCAAAGCCACCTCCTTCTGGGAGGTTAGCATGAGGCCTGCACATCCCCCGAGGGGGCTCAGGAGCAGGTGTTTCAGAAGCAGAGGAAGCTGAGTAGCCGCCTGTTAACAATGATGCATAATTACTTGGAACTTTTTAATCTCCCTACTGCACACCAGGCGCTATTCTATGCACTTGTGTTAGTTCATCACACAAAACCCTATGAGAAAGGTCCTATTAGCGCCCTCCTATTCTTAAGGAAACTGAGGCACCTGACATGCACCGCGACCCAGAGGAGAGGTGGACCCTCGGAGGGTGCAGGGCTTCTGGAGGCGTGAGGCCTGGGGGGGAGCCGTGAGCGCTGGGAGCCCAGGCTGTGCAGGCCCGCGCCCTGAAGACCCGCTGCGGTTGTGCGAAGGCTGTGGGTTTCGCCTGAGGACGTGGGGAGTCACGGAAAGGGCAAAGAAGCGGCATGTGCTCAGGTCGGTTGTTCGGGTAGCTACGTCTCCTGCAGTGTGCGCTGCGGGTTGAGGTGGGCGAGGCTGGGGCGGGGAGGGGGAGGCAGCGGGTGCGAGAGATGCTGGCCGGCATGAAGGCGGCACAGCGGGAGCACCTCTGCCCCCGAGAAAGTCTGCTCTGAGCAGGCCGCGCTCACCCTCATTCTTTACCGGTGCTCTTGGACTTGCAGCTGGAAAACTCATAGATTTAACGTTCCTAAGAATGTTACATATGTGTACATGCACCTGTACATATATACATATGCACGTGTGTGTGTATGCATGTATGTGTGTGTATAAAGTTATACATTATAGACCATTTAATTGGTAGCAAGTGTTAACTTTTTTATAAACTTTAATCAGCAAAATTAGAAATTTTTTGTATTTTATTTATTGCAAACTGAAACCACCTGAGCTGGTCAGACCCGAATGCAGTTTTGGTGATTACTAGGTGAGCTCTTCTGGGCGTGAGAAGTTAAGGAGCTCACACAGCACTTCATAAAGGAAGGCGGGCTCCCAAGTTCCTCTTTATAATACTCACCACTAGCCCCTTGTCCAAGAGAGTGGTTCATTCCATGCTGATTTCTGTGCCATGTGGGCCAAAATCTGTGTATTTGCTGGAAGTGCTGATCCCAGGGTCTGGCCAACGTACGTCCCCAAGAGCCTGTCTGTCTGAAGACGTCCTGCTTCCCAGGCCACCATTTAGCCAGCATGTGAGACCCACTCTGACCACCTCCTGTGGACAGACAGCTCTTTTCCTTCCGTAACTGTGTCTGTTCCTCCGGAGTGGCTGCAGCCAGTGTGTCTAACGGCACAGCCTGTGGTGGCAGAAACGTCCCACTCCACACTGTCAACTCTGCAGCCACTGGCCATACGTGGCCCTTGATCCCTCAGAACATGCCTAATGCCAGTGAGGAACTGAATATCTAATAGTAATTAATTTTAATTGAAGTTGAAATAGATTCACATGTCTATTAGCTACAATATTAGAGAATTTAAGACAAGAAAATCCAAGAAAGGGGTTGCTTATGCATCTTGTGCTTGCTGCCTTGTCATGCAAGTCACCCCAAAGCCTGGGAGCAAGGAAGCCTGGTGGCCTTCTCCGAAAAAGGGGGAAACACACAGGTTGTAACCACGACGTCATCCCGACGCAGGCACACCCTCCTTTACTCTTACGTGGCTCGGATGCGGTGCCTGTCTATAGGTTGGGTGGAGGAGCTCAGCTTAATAACTGAAGATTTCTTTCTCTATGAATTTGCCTTTTCAGATATTTCATTGAAATAAAAACATTCACTATACTGCCCTTTGTTTCTGGCTTCTTTCGTCTATAACTTTTTCATGGCTCATTAATGTCGTGGCATCTATCAGCACTTCATTCCTCTTTACAGCTGAACAATATCCTATTGCATGCACTCACCATATTTTGTTTATCTGTTCACCACTCAATAAACATCTGGATTAGTTCCACTTTTTGGCTATTCGGATTGAATAGCATGGCTGTGAACACCGTATACAAGTTTTGACATGAGCATGGGTTTTTAGTTCTTGTGGGTGTATCCCTAGGCCTGGAATGGCTGGACCCTGTGGTGATTCTGTGTTTAACTCTGAGGAACCACTAAAATGTTTTCTACAGATGCTGCCCCATTTTTCATTCTCTAAGCGGCATTTGAGGGGACCAACTTCTTCACATTCTTGCTGTCACTTTTAAGCATTTATCTTTTTATTTCAGTCATCATCATGGGTGGGAAATGGTATCTCATTGTGCTTTTGATTTGCTTTTTTTTTTAATATCCAAGTATGTTGAAAAACTTTTAATGGCAGAGATTTGCTATTTTTAATTGGGTTAGTTTTGTTTGTATTGTTGAGTTGTAAGAATTCTTTATGTATTTTAGCTACTAGACCCTTGCCAGATATATGATCTGAAAATATTTTCTCCCATTCCATGAGTTGTCAATTCAATCAATACAATCAGTTGTACAATTAACTTAAGGGGAGTTTTTGATCCTATTTTTTTCAACATTTTATTGTAAAATTTTCTTATATGTATAATAAATATAGTGAGTACTCATATACTTGTAACCTTGATTGTACAGTAATATTTTGCATTTTTTGCTTTACCACATATCTATAACCTGCTGGTGTTACTTATTTTCCTCCAGCCATTCTCAGCATTCCTGGTTCGACCCTTCTTCAACTTCCTAAAGTTTAATACTTTTTTTCTCAACAGAGAAACAACAACAACAAAAAACCAAATTAATCTGTGCAAAATGGGGATATCTCTGTTGAAGATCTGATTTTAAGGGGTGCAATCAGTTGTTATAAGGATTTCACTTTTCCGAGCAGTTATGTCCTTCAGACCATGTGGGATGGAGCCCGACGAGGTCCTCCTGTGGGCGGATTTGCAGGGAGGGGCTCTCAGAGGAAAAGACCCGTAAGGCCACCTGGGCACTGTGTGTGCTCCAGCAGCAGAGGTAATTGCTTAAGGATGTGGACTCTTTGAGGTCCTGTGAGTGGGAAGTTATCTCCCCTAGCGCCGTATTTTATGTCCCTGGATTTAATAGTGCCAATTCCACGGCTGTTGAGTTTACCTGCTTTATTTGCTCTAAAGAGAAAGTTCAGCAGAATTTTAGAAGGGGCTGGAGAGCTGCTTGTCAAGCAAGGTCTGCCCTGTATCAATTTTGCACAGCACTGGGGAGAGGAAGAGAAATGGAATTTCTCGTTACATGAAAGCAGCTATTAGTAAGATGCAGCTGAATTTAAGATGATTGGCAAAGAAATGGGATACAGCCTTACGGGGATCTGGGGGCACAGTCAAAGGGCTGGTCTGCCCCTTCTCCCCATTCTCTCTTCCAGATTTGTCATTTACTTCAGGGATATCAAAAAACACTGCTTCACAACCAATCTGAATTTTTGAACATTACCACTGATGCTCTTATTTTGAAACATAAACATGAACAGATGTTTACATTATAACCTTAAATGTGCCAGCTGCTCCTGTGTCAGAGTAAGCATCTATGCATTTTATTTAAAAGTGAAACAAAGCTTTCAAACCTCTTTGCTCTCAAACATCCACATAAATTACACATTTATTCCTCACTTCTTCCCTTCCTTCCTTTCTTATTTCCTTATGAAAAAAAAAATCAAGGTTTCTTGAACAGTTTCTTCCTTTCTGGATGTACCACAGAAGATCACTCTCAGTGGCAGCAGCCCCATCTGTGAATGCCACACTCTTTTTGCCCACAGGATGAAATCTAGTTGAAGGAATTTTCCCAGATTTGGTTTGAGTTTCTGAGGTTCTATCCACAGCTGTGAAAGGATGGTTATACCTCTGTAGGCAAATGTGCATGAATCCTGATGGCTGTCACTGTTTGAATAGCATTGCCTTTCAAAATGTGTGGTTTTTCGTGTGTTTTTGTTCCTGATTGTGGTATACAAACTAAGAGAGCAAAGATTACTCCTATTAAATCTCTTTAGTTTTGTATTTTTTATTAAGATAGTAACATGAAGGATTTCTCTGTCCACTCGTAATGCACTGGAGATACCTCGATTTTCAGGGGCAGAACTGGTGGCTCCAGATCTAGCTCAGTGGTTGCAAGTGCAGGTATTCCAGCAGGGGGCGCTCTGGGGCTCTCCTGGAAAACTAGATATGCTTTGAAAAGATCATTAATGCCCAAATTAAGGATTTGCATTATTTGTCCTGACTGTCTCAAAGCCCTAAAAGAACCTAACAAGGGCGTGCTTGGACAAAAAGTATGAAACTCTTTATATCATTATTCCAGGAATCTGCCAGGGGTTAAATCTGTTCTCTAAAGCCTGTCCATTGGAAGGATACACAGAAAGTTGTACAGTCCTTAAATGTATACAAAGTATTTTATATCATGAAATAATTTTAAAGTATCACTAATTGATGGATCAGAGTACCTCTTGTATATTTAATGTTTTATCAAATAGTTTAAAAGGTCTGTCTGAGTGTAAATATAGACAAAAAGTCAGAAGGAAAAGTACCACAATGTTTACAGTAATCTTCAGGTTAAAGTGCTCTTGGCAGGGGCCTAAAAATACTGGGCTGCCTCCCAGCTCCCACTCCCCTCCTCCTCAGCCTCGCGCCCCAGCTAAACCGGAATCTCCTTATTCCTCCGGCTCTCAGGGCAGCAGCTTCGCGCAGGCTGGTCCCACTGCCTCAGGCCCTTTCCCTGCACACTCCTGCTTCATGTACCCTTTCCTGTTCAAGTGTGACTCAAATGCCACTTGGCTCTTACTGAATACTTGCTCCCACTCCTCAAATTCGTGTTGAAGCCCAAATTCCTAATATGATGGTGTTAGGAAACAGGGCCTTTTGGAGGTGATTAGGGCACGAGAATGGGGCCCTCAGGAAGGAGAAGAGACAGAGCGATGATCTCTCCCCAGCAAATCAGAGGATAGCCAGGCACCATCTCTCTGGCTCCTTGCTTTTGGACTTTCCAGTCCCCAGAACTTTGAAAAATATGTTTGTTATTTAAGCCACAAACAACATGGTGTCTTTGTTATAGTGGTCTGAGCTGAAAACATACTTTTTCCAGGAGGTCTATCCCCTGGAGACAATCCTGTTAACCTCTGCCGATCTCCCCATGTCCAGCCCCCTCAGTGTCTTCTACTTCTGCTTATTTAGCACTTTCCACTTGATTCTACATTATGTTATATCTGTCTTTATACATCATAGACATATTTTATAGAGTGATTTGTGTGACTCCCCTTTCCATAAAGTGAATTCCATGAGGGCAGGCATGTTTGTTCTACTTAAACTTAGTGATGTACCTCATGTGTATAGAGCAGTGCTTGAACATAGTAGGCACTCTCTAAATAGTTGGTGAATGAATGGGGGTTGGGAATATGAATAATTTATAATAAGAATAGAGGAATACAAATTTGATAAAATAATGATTAATTAAAAATGGAGAGGATAGCCCAGTCAGTGTGGCTCAGTGGTTGAGCAACGACCTAGAATCCGGGAGAGTGTGGGGTTCGATTCCGTCGGGGCGCATGCCTGGGTTGCGGGCTCAATCCCCAGCAGGGGGCGTGCAGGAGGCAGCTGATCAATGACACTAATCATTGATGTTTCCATCTCCCTCTCTCCCTTCCTCTGTCTGAAATCAATAGGCATATATATAAATATATATTTTTAAATGGAGAGGATATTCTGTACAATAAAATGAGTGGTGTAAAAATTAGAGCAAAACTTCAAGCTGTTTGAAAGCCTAGAAATGAACTGGCTTTGTAATTAATAAAGTCACTATCAGCAAACATGCTTTACAGCCCTGTCACCTCTCAAGATATATTTTAGTTTGAGAACACTGTGGGCTTTCCTTATGGCCCTTTCCGAGGGGAAGGAAATATCAAACAGATCTTTCTGCCCAGGTCTGTATAGCAGGCACAAGGCCAAGAGGAGAATAGGAGTCTTTGTAGGTTTGGCCTTGAGACCAGAGAGTTGTGAAATGGCAGCTCTAATTCTAGGTCACGGTTTCACCTCATCAGAGATTTCATCACTGGTAGCTAAGGGAATCACTGATATGGCAAATGTCCCCTTTTCAAATGTTAGAAATAATTGGTTTTATGTGACTCAGGGTCATTGTCCATCATTTATAAAGAAAAGATTGAACTTGAAGTTTTATGTAGTTTCAACTCTTTTGTTCCTCTTAGCCACAACTAAAACACAACGCTACTGACTAATTTCGGGTCAGTTTTATTTTGAGATAATTTACATTTGTATGAAAATATGATAATATGTGCATTTTCTCCCAAGCACTGTTTGTTAGTCCCTTGCTTATTTGTTATGATTTTAGTGTCCCTCATGGTACCTGGGCTAGAAGAATCTCACAGCCCTTCATTGACACTGAGGAGACAGGGCAAGTCTCCTCAGTAGTGATGACAGCAGGTCACCTGAGACGGGACAAGAGAGCAGAGGGCCTTTACTCCCTCCAAAAATCTCTCTCAACATTTGAAATAGTTTCTTATTTTTAGAGAGAGAGGAGGGTGGGGGAGAGAGAGAAAGAGAGAGAGAGAAACATTGATTGCTTGCCTCTCCTGCATGCCCTGACCTGAGTCAAGCCCAGCACCTGGCTGTGTGCCCTTACCGGGAGTTGAATCCCCAAACTTTTGGTGCTCAGGATGTTGCTCCAACCAACTGAGCCACACCTGCCAGGGCTAAAGTTACATTTTTGATATGGACAAATACCATTTTCTCAAGTAAGTGGGGATACAAATATATCTAAGACGGATTGATAATTTATTAAGCTGCATCACATAAGATATCATATTATCTAAATCAACCCAAGGTGAAATAAATTTAAGTAAAATTTGAAAAAAATCTCTAACTTCCTCTACCTACCCCATCATCGTTATGTCTTAATAATTTGGAAGACTGATGATCCAGACGTAATACTCACCTTTAGACCATGGCCAGGGTTCGCTGGCATTTTCAGGGATGGGAAAGGCAGTGCAGATGCGAGAGCTGGACTCCAGTTTCAGCTCTGCAGTCCCTTCCACCGAGGCTCCTAGCACACCTCCCTCAGTCTCACTTTCTATTTCTGGATTTTTAAAAATTCAGCTATGCAACAAAGGGTGCTCTCATCAGCTTCCAGTATTTTAAATTTTCTTTTCATGTCAACAAGATTACATAAAATTATTATCCAAATTTTATTATCTTAAATTGTAACTGATGAGGAATAACTTTTCATATACTATCCAATGCTGGCAAGATAAAATTCAAAATAAAAATTATATCAATAATGATGTAAATTGAGACTACTCAGCTGAATGAGGGGAATTTGTATGTCAAGTAATTAGCTTGGCCCGTATGGTGTTTTGGCTATTGTTGTTACTGTTTTCTAAATCACTTAAACATTTACAATTGAGCTTAAATGTTTTTTGAGTTTATAGTTAATAAATTAGAAAATTAAGTAGATTTTTTTTACTCACATTTATTGCTGTATGAACTAGACTTCAACTCAGAGAGTTAAAACGAAGAGGCTTTGGAGATACCAACGCCCCAAGTGAAGGCACCCAGACACTAGCAAACAGGAAAGCTGTCACTACCCAGGGGACTGAGGAGGGAATGGAGGTGAAGTAGTGGGAGAGGCTGACAGGTAAGAGCCAGGTTCCTTTAAGAAGTTCAACCATTGGTATTTCCACCAGAGAGGAAGCCAAAAGGAAACAGCCTGACCTGCCTCTGCTCAGCTTCCTGCCGGTGCTCCGTTGCCCAGTCTGCAGGGGCAGCTTCTAAGGGCACAGGGAAGGGCGAGCAGAGGCAGGGAGTGGCCCTGGGGGCTGGAGGGACAAGGGGGCTCCTAGCACAGGAGGGATGTGAATCACTTGCTGTTTGTTATTGTGTCAGACACTGGTGTTTGTCTTCCCTGGAACCGCACTTGCAAAATAGCTTCCTGGGATTGCACAGAGGAACGATGCTACAAATAGTTTCCTTGTGTAGGAGATTTAAAAAAAGTAATGCTTTTTCTTTCACCTTTTAAGTTCTAGCTAGGCTAATAACCAAGTTAACAGAGACAGATTAACAAGAGACAGGTTTTTAAAACATGTGCATAGGGAATTTTTAAAAGCATGAAAATTCCAAAGACAGCGAGGTAATATTGGGTATATGTGACATTTTTGGACAAAGGAGAGGGAGGATCGGGAATTAGATTTTAGAAGTAAGAATGAGAGATTTACAGGGGATTGAGAAGAGAGAAACATCCATGGCAGAAAAATTCTCACCAGGTAACTCAGAAACAATGGGACCCAGGGGAATGTAGGTGACAGGCCTGGAGTCCTAGGTGATTAAGCCACGGCTCCCCTCCTAAAGCAGATTTCTCTGTCTGAACCCATTGGGCAGGGAAGGGGGCAGGGTCAAAAGTTTCTCCTGAGTCTTGTTTCCTAACAACTTAAAAATGATATCTCAAAAGTCAGCTTTATGGTGGCAGAAGTTTGGAAGACCTGCTACCACCTTATTAAGAATGTGTGTGACTCTTGTTTATGGTGGCACCAGGCTCCCACACCATGGCTTAGTGATCATATTGCTGGTGTTATTGTTGACTTCTCTTAAGTGGAAATTGCTCAACAATCGACAACTGTGGCGAATCAGTAATTATTTACACGCAGCTTCTCTTTAATGTTTTCTGACCTAACTACAGAGAAGCTTCAGAAATGGGTTACTTTTGCTCTGCACCCTGGGCAGGGAGCTTGGCCTGTGGCACCCTTTTCTGAACACTGGGTTATAACTACAACTCTCTCACCAGGGGTTGTGTTCAGCTCAACAGCGTGTAGAGCAGAGTCTCTCCCTCCGGGGCACAGCTGTGAAGTGGTGATATCTAGCATCATTTTATTTGATGTTTCTCCTGCCCCTGGCCTTTGTAAAAGCAGAAGCAAGTTTCCCTGGGGAATCCCTGTTGCAGTCGTGCACACTGAAGTGCAGCTTCATGGGTGTGCCTGTATCTTAACAGAGATCACAAATGACAACGCCTATGAATGCTCACCAGCTAACATAAATGAAGACATTATTTCTAGACCCACGTTGTGTAAACAATAAATATTTGGGAAAAGTTTTGTCAAATTACAACTTCATTAAGTTAAAAGCATGACTTGCATACAGATAGAAAGTGAACACAGTGAAGATTCACGAGTCATTAATGAGGGAGCCAGCAGAGATAAAGGCAGGTCAAAGGCCACTTGAAGTACCCAGAATTACAGTTAGTCAGGAAAACCTACTAAAATACGTTCTTTTTATTAGAGACAAAACTGCTTAATGTTTATAGAGCAATAAAGCCATTACTTTTGGAGTTAGAAGTCATTTTTTATCTCTACTGGACAAACATCTACAAGTTAACATGCGCTGTGGCCCTAATCAATAGTAAAGAGAAACTCAAACAAAGATAAGTCCCTTAAAGAAATAATTAATCCCATAGATAATTAAATAATCTTTCAGAGATTTAAATTAAGTATTGGATAGGCCTGTGAAACGATGCTTCAGTGCGACCTTGAGAGGGTACAGTCATACTCTTGTCTTATTTCCAAGTTGCAAAAACCTTTCCTTAACAAAGGACTATGCTGCCCCTTTTTTCTTAAGCCACACAACTACCCTGGTTTGTTTGGTTTCCCAATTTTAATAGATGTAAAAGTAAAAGAAATAGTTACTTCCCTTTTAGTTCTTCTATAAATTTCAAAAACCACAACAACAACAACAATTAAGTAGATCTAGATACAACTTTTGTTTTTTCACCCGTGGTGAATGCACAGATGGCAGCTGACACTGGACCTCAGGCCTGAAGACCATGGTGGGCTGGAGACGATGGGAACAGGAATATCCTGTGTGGAGGAGGAACTGGTTTGTGGGAGTGTGGACCCAGTACTACCAGATCCTCTGATTTTCCAAGTGAGTCCAGAAATCCAGACTTTTTATGTTAAACCTCTTGGTTTTTAAATGTTGACAAAATAATTTCTAAAGTTAGGAACACTGTATGGGTCAAAAGTGTAGGCTGCCTCTGCTCATGGAGGTTCTATCATGCAACTTTTTTCTTAAATTAAATAAAACAAGCTTTGGTAGGGAATTTTGAGTTTATTAGATACATTTGTACATGAGCTGTGCTAGAAAACCAGTGGATTTGCCCTATAGGAATTTAGACCTGTCAGCCTAGAATTCTTAAGTATTCTAAGTTCAATAAAAGGACTTAATGTCCATTGTTTGCCCATCTGTCTTTTCATCCATTCAGCAGGTGCCTATTGTGTACAGATGATGTGCCAAGTTCTGTGCTGAACATTCAAAGATGGAAATTATTCCATCTTTCTTTGAACCTTGGCAGCCAGATTTTCTAGCCTCAAACTTTTGACCCCAGCTGCCTCCCTAATCATGGCAGAATGACTGCTCCTTTTAGCACGTTTCTGAAGCTATTCTTCTCAGAGTATTTGGGACCAAGTCATTGTTAAATAGAGCAAATAGCTCTTGGTTACTATTCAACCTGAGTTTTCGGTGTCCTCTGAGCTTGTTCTAATTTCTTTTCAAATCTTTCTTTTGGAATCCAAGAAAGCTTTGTCTAAGGGTGGGGAACCTCTTCTGCCAAGGGCCATTTGGACAGTTACAACATCATTTGCAGCCATACAAAATTATCAACTTAAAAATTAGCTATGAAAAAAGCTAGATTTATTGAATTTTGAGTCCTGCTGGTCCAATGTTCCCCACCCCTGAAAGAAACCCAAAACACTTTATCAGAGCACATAGTCCCATCACGGCCAGACTCCCTCTCTCTCCAACTTAGTTCAAAAAAATTTCTCCCTTGTCCTCTGTGCTTAACACCCACTGATCAATTACAGCTGGAGATCACAGGGCCTCTTCTCCCACCCCCTTGACTTGCATATTCTCCCTCCCCCCCTTCCCCCTCCCCTCCCCCATTCCCTCCCTCCCTCTCCCCCTCCCCCTCCCTCTCCCTCTCCCCCATCCCCTCCCCCCCCCCCCTCCTTATCTCTCCTTCTCTCTGGAAGAAGTGTCCCAGACTCTTCAATCTTCTTTGTCAAAATTAATGTCACTTTCCTCATATTTCTATTCTGAGTTTGATGAGCCTCGTTTTTCCTCCCATAGCAGTGCAGGTATTCTGACATACTTTGTCTCACCCTGTGTCCCTCTCTTCTAGGGCAGTGTGCATAATTTGAGGGTAATCGCTGTGCCCTAGGCACTTCTATATCCACAGTGCTCCTTGGTGCACAGGGCTCATCAAGGAGCTCAGAAATCAGTGAGACAAGGCAGGTATTTGAATTAGTTATTTACATTGTAGGGAACATGTTATAATGGACCATTTGCTCAAAAACAGAACCCCATCAAGTTGAATACAATCACCTAATTTCACTCTAACAATCTCGTGCATCCCTTGGAGAGGTGCCGCCTGCTGCTCGGAAACATGAGGGCTCCGCATGGAATGGGAGAGGAGACGGGTAGGTTTTTTTCTCCATTTTATTCAGTGGTTCACACCTGACCATACTTCATGGACTAGGCACTTGAGACAGGGACATTAGAAAACAAAACAAAATCCCCAAGGGACTGGAATCTTTCTTGTGATTTACTCTGTCCAGGTGCCGAGAAATAAACAACTAAGTAGTAAAAGTCGCTGTGATCCATTCTGTGAGCAACATGAATACAGGTGTTTCAGGAGCCAGAGGCAGGGTCTCCAACCATCTGGGGAAGGAAGGAAGGCTTATGATGCTGGAAAAGCCAGGCTTAAGAGTGCAGTGTGTCACTGAGTTAGCCTTCAAGAAGGGCCTTCTAGGCAGAGGGTTATGGTGTGTGTCAGGATGCCGCCCTTTACTTGACCACTTCCATCTCCTGTGTTCTCATGGATGCTCTTAGCCTTCTGCTAATAAACTGCTCTTCTCTAGTTGCTTTTAACTATTGTCGCTCTGAGAGGCCCACATGCCCTTTGGATACTGTCAGTTTCTGCAACCACATTGAATGAACATCCCACAAAGATTTTATACTGAGTGGTCTATGGATTACGGCCCTTAGTGCTTCAGTATTTCATTATCTGAGGATATTTCAGAAAGTATTTTGAAATACTTGAGCTTTGATTCTTGCAAGGAGTACAGACCAGTTTCATGATAAATGGGATCCAGGACATACTGACAAATGCATGCTAATGACTGACAACATAGATTTTATATCCGTGAGCTATACCGAGCAGACATGGGCTACGCCAGTTATGTATGTGTGGCCAGCACTGGTGGGAAAGGAAATTCTTGGGTCAAAATTAGTAGTCCTGTGCATTCACCTACCCCTTTCAATGCCTGAGATAGGTCCTTATTTGGTTTGTAGAGTTATTTCCCACTGGGGGTGGGAGACCAGGTGTTTGTCTTTCATTTTCTCTCAATTTCCTGCAATTTTGAGTTAAGAATAACAGTTATGATGTGATGTCTTTTTGATGCTTTAGAACATTGTTTTTATCCTAGAAATAACTATTGAAATTTATTTTTGGTTTGAGTAATTGATGTTCAGTATATTGCTGTTAAATAGACTTTAACAACAGTTCTTTATGCTTATAAGTTTATGTGAGACTCATTCCTTTTGTAAGTCTAAAAGATTTTAACAATCACACTTTGAATAAAATCACTCTTTGAATAAAACTTGGCTTTCCTTACAAACCTCATTAAGCACCTTAAATGTTTCAATATGCATTATGGTTCTAATCGACCCAGTTTCTTTGTAAGTAGAGTGAAACCTGGTAACACAAATTTTGATGTGAAGCCACCAGTAATTGGCACATGTTCCCAGACCAGCCCTCAGTTCTCAAAGGCTGTGGAGGGAGGCGTGTCAGGAAGAGCCCAGCGGTATTCACCCCTCTGCCGCCTCCTTTTGCCCTCGAGGGCAACCGGGAGTGCCTCTCCTGTGCCCTGGACGCCTGTGCTGATTCTTTCACTCATTTCAGTCCAGGTAGAACAAGGACTGTCTACATGTAGAGGGCAAAACAGAAATCTTTTGGAAAATATAGTCTAAGGAAAGCTCCGACTGCTGTAGTGAGAGTCGCAGCTTCAGCCCTGAGCTGTAGGTGAGGTCAAGTTTCAGACAGGGCTTTACTTTAAAGAAAAAGATGTTAGCTCTGAGTTGTCACTCAGGAGTCACTATTATTAGATATTCATAAAAGGCATCTGCTTCTTCAAAGTCAGCCCAGAGTAGAGACCCATCTAGGAAATTTTGAATATAATATTGCTTGTGAGTTTAAGAAATATATGCATTTTGTATATAATATATAATAACATAATATATGATAGATATATATAATTATATATAATATATAATAGAATTTGTAATGTGTACATTATACTATGTATTCTGTAATAATTAAATATATGGTTATATATGTATTTGGGGCCATCTATACATTAAATATACAATTATAATTTACTAGAACTACATATACATACAATTTTAACTCTCTAAATGTAACTAAAAATCCAGAGACAATCTGGTAAAATCTCTGCTCTATAAAGATTCATAAAGGCATGTCCTTGACTTGTAGAAAATACCCATTGACTTTTAGGCATAGCTACAGCAAAAATTGCTTATTAACTTTTAAGGCAAATTAAAAATGTAATTTCCCACAGGAGATAAAGAAAGACAAGGGTACTAGAAATAAGATGACAGGAAGTAGGGGACTGTAATGACAGGCAAAGTGCTCTTAGTGGCCCTAGGAATGAAGAGTGCACTCAGTGCCTGGCCAGGCACACATGGCAGCTGAGCTTAGTGGGCACTTCACTGAGGAGGGTGCCCCCTCAGCACCGAGCACTCTGCCTCCACCATTCAAGCACTGACTATGCGTCGGGCATTGGGCTGGACCCATGCAGGATACAAAACAAGTGATGTCAGACGTCATCTTATGACATTTGGATCCTGTTACTTAGAAAACACACTTGACTGCCGAAAGGCAGGGTAAAAATAGCAATGTCTTGAGCAGAGATATGCTTATGTCCCTCAGAGAATGATCCCTTGTTTTCATGGCTCTGCCATCCCCAAGAAGCTAGACTTGTCTGCAGGATCCAGGGCATCTCAACACCGTGTTCCCATAGAAACTGCAGCACAGAGAAAGCAACGGGGCTCCTGCCTTTAAAAGACACGCATCACTTATGCTTACATCCCACTGACCAGAACCTGTCACATGGCTTTCCCTTTCTGCAAAGGGGGACTGGAAATGCAGTCTTTATCTGGGTGCCTCTGCTCCCCTAAAAATGCCTTTGCTATAAAGAGGAAGAATCTGTGAAAGGAACAAGCACTGGCCTGTGCCGCCCGGGCTAGTGGACAGACGGTCATGTGGATAAATGAGCACAAATGACTTCAAATCCCCTTCTGCCAGGACAAATTCTGCCGGCTTCAGTGTACCCCAGATAAACCCCCATTAAAATATGCCAGCGCCTATTAAAAATGCAGGTCTGTGTCTCATCTGAAACCAATCCTTCTGAGTCTCGTGAGCAGTTACAGTTTTAAGCTCAGGTGTACTTTCGACTTTGTTCCTCTTTTATTTTTTAACTTTTTAAGTTTGTTCTGAAAAATAAAATAATCTTCACTCTTACATTTATCCCCCACCCTCATGGATAGTTCTTTTATATATATATATTTTTATTGATTTCAGAGAGAGGAAGGGAGAGGGAGAGAGAGAGAAACATCAATGATGAGAGTCACTGATGGGCCGCCTCCTGCACGCCCCCTGCTGGGCATCGAGCTGCAACCCGGGCCTGCGCCCTGACCGGGGATCGAACCCCGATCGCCTGGATCCTAGGTCGATGCTCAACCCCTGGGCCACACCCAGCCGGGCTGGATGATTCTTTGTTTAAACTCTCCTCATATCCCTGCCAAGTCCCCTACATGACCACCAGGAAGAGGCAAACGATAAAAATGTGAAAAACCTTGTATTTCTCTGCACTGCCTCCGTGCTGTACTGGCAACCGGGTGCCTGCTGAGTGGGGAGACCCGCGCTAGGTATTGAGATGGCTAGCAAACAGAAAAAACAGAATCACTTTTTTCAATGGGCAATTACTAGATGAAGAGTAAATAGGTATTGATTACCTGATAGATTTCTCTGGCATGGCACCTAGTTAGGATGAGAGGAAATACAATTAGGCTCTTGGTCTCTGCAGTTTCCAACAACCTGTGGATAAATATTCATCTCTTGGGAAATTATCCTGGTCTGCAGTAGGGCTGGGCTGGCAAAACGTCTGTGGCGCCCAGCGACGGGGTCCTCTGCCTGGTCCCCCACCACTCGTGCCCACCCCCGCCCGCTCAACAGCCTGGGCGCTCCTGCTCTTCAACAAGGGCCTGCATCACCAGAGAGCGTCCCCCACACTTTATTTTCATTTGGCCAAGCTCCCGCTATGTAATTATTTTAATCAGGAGCACCATCTTCTATAACCAGGATAGCAAACGATGCCATTTACAGAGCAGGGAGGAAAATTAAAATGGTTAGATTCCAATTTGATTTGCTGTGAAATGGAGATTCGGAGGGCATGGGGGAGGAGGGGTGTTCTGTCAGCCCCGGTGCGGCTCAGGGCCGCCTGCTGCGAGATTGGCATCATTTCTGTGAGAGGTTTTTATTTCAGAAACAAATTGTGTCTGACTTACTTTGTTTTAGCATGATATCCTCAAGAGCCAAGTCAGACAGAAAAAGGCAAGAACCATATCATTTCACTCACATGTGGAATATGGAACCGAAAGCTACAAAGGACCAAACAAGGAAAACAAACAAACAAAAACCCAAAGACATTCAAGAGTGAGGTGATTACCAGAGGAAAGGGGGGTACGGCGAGGTGGGAGAGGGTACAGGGGATAAATGGTGACAGAAGACCTGACTTTGGGTGCTGGGCACACGGTGCAATACAATCGTGCACTGGAAGCTGGTCTAACTTTATTAGCCAATGTCGCTCCAGTAAATTTAACTTAAAAAGAAAGGAAAGAGAAAAAAGAAAGAAAAGAGGGAGAGAGAGAGAAGGAAGGAAGGAAGGAAGGAAGGAAAGAAGGAAGGAAGGAAGGAAGGAAGGAAGGAAGGAAGGAAGGAAGGAAGGAAGGAAGGAAGGAAGGAAGGAAGGGAGGGAGGGAGGGAGGGAGGGAGGGAGGGAGGGAAGGAGGGAGGGAGGGAGGGAGGAGGGAGGAATGAAATGAATGAATAACTGTGGAATTTGTACCATTTTAACGTTTAGCGGATGTGTGAGTAGCGTTGACTGTTGCGTGTTAGTGTGTAGAGTAGCAGCGCTTGCCTAGGGGCACTCAATAAATCCTGGTTTAAGCTGAGATAACAGACGATGGGAAGTAAAACACGGCCTGGACACAGGGTCTCGCACACACGGTGCGCAGAGTCATCTGGGGGCCAAGCTGAAAGGCTGATATCTAGTCCTAGCCCCCAATTCTGCTGCAGCCAGTGTGGTGCAAGGCCCTGAAACCTGCGAGCTGAGTAGCTGAAGGACACACTCGGCTCCACTCTGTTGCACCTCGTGCATAGATGTCAGCCTGGGAAGGACATTGGGAAGCTGATGTCAAAGCGTAAGCCATGCTGGTTACCTTAACTGTGAAACTTAGGAGGGAGCGAGGGGCACGTTTTTACAGGTCACTCTTACCTTCAGCAGGAGTATTGGTTTGTTTCTCTTTAAAATCTTATTTGATTGACTGATGTATGTAAATACAAATACGTTACTACAAGGTTTTACAGATGTAAATAAGCATGGAATGTTCCGTAGTAAAACTTAGATATTCCTTATGGCTGGGGATGCCCGAAGTTTTAAGTATCTTGCCAACTCCTGAAAACAGAATTAAAGTTTGGATACAGATGTATCCATATGTATGCCACAGGTTGTGTTTAAAGTCTATCCCCACAGGTTGTATCACACCTTTGTATCAAATCAGTAAGAGTGACAGGTGCAAAAAGGACAATGGTTTGATCTCACCCAAATGCCCACATTTCCAATCCTACCTCACTCAGACCAAATGACATGCATAACATAAAATTTTAAATTAAAAACATATAAAAGCTCAAAAATATTATTATTTATTAAGCTCCTCCTAGTGCCTGAGAAAGCTGTCCTACCTGGGTCTGACAATGGGAAAGACGATTTTTCTATTTTTACTCCATGAGCCCACCATTCTACATCAAAAAAAAAAGTGTAAAAATTGATCCAACAAATGCCTTATTTTTCAGTAGGAACCACAGTCTATTAATTTCCCTGACCCTTGTTTTTCCTGTTTGTCTTTTGGGACATTTTCCAATTATGTCCTCATGTGTTAGAGTATAAACTATGGAGGGGGAAGCAAAGGAGCTCAGAAAAGCAGAGGCCCTTCCGTTGCCTTAAACAGGCTGCTGAGCGCAGTCCTCACGGATGGGACGGGTTTTCGTGCTCCGTTTCCTTTGGGACCTAATATTTTCATTTTATAGACCTGGAAACATTAAGGCAGCCAGTGAGGTCAGCGCTGTGCGGTCCGTGACTTAAAGGAACAACCTGGATTCGTTAAAGGCCAAGCCTGGCTCTGCGAACACCAGGTGCCGTGCGCCCCCAGGAGAGGGGCAGCCCTGCTGTGGGCGAGCCGTCGGCGGGCGCTGGCGAGGCCGCCGCACATTCGGGGTCCTCTCCGCACACCGGGGGAAATCGTTCAAGCTCCCTGAGTTTCAGCCTCTCCATCTATAACACAGCTATAATAAAACTCCCTTTAAGGATATTAATACTATTACGTAGAATGATCTAAACCACCTCATACAATTACTAGGAAATAATACATGTTTAAGAAATGTTTAACTTCTCGTTACCTCCTGTGCTGTGTATGAGCCACAGGGAATACACAGCTTTTTAGTACCGTGCTTGACACGAAGAATGCTTGGAGAGTGACTTAAATGAAAGTTCCCGTCTCTGAGTGCGTACGATCTGTAAGAAAATGACTGGAGCACCATCAAGAGTGGCTGACCAGGTAGTAAGCTCACCGTGGGATTGGCAATGGAAGGAACATAATTCGTTATGATATCTGGTCATTAAAAATTATTTTTAAATGACATTTGCTTTTAATTTTCTTTCCAAATGGCAATCTCACGATAGAAATTTGGAACACTTTTTGCATGAGGCTATTTTCAGTGGCTGCAATAATAGCTCCTCATGCAATTCTGTGATGATCCATTTAATTATTTCTCTATTGAAGGACCTTAGATTATATCTATTTTTTATTCAATAATGCCGAAGATTCTTATCAAGAAGTTTTTAAAAAGATTGTTAGAAGTGGATTTGTAAATCTTTAAAAAATATTGCCAGTGGTCCTCTACAAAGTATGCCTTAGTTGACATTTCTGCCTAGAATTTAGGTGAGGGTGTGGCTAAGATTTCCACAGGAAAAGGGGAAAAAATGAGCTTGGTCTTTGAATCAAAGGCCTAGTGATGCGAATGTTGGTGGGGGACTGTTTTAGTTTTCTTTGCCTGGAACAGATGATTTCTTTGGGGAGAGTTGTGCAGAAAGATGGAAGGATGGATTCTGAGCCAGGTGAGGTTCTTTCATGAAGCCGTGAAGGGCCATGGGCGACCAAGTCAGCAGTGGTGGTGCTTCCATCCTCCTGTGAGGAGTTTCCTGCTGCCTGATGCCTTGTGTTGACTAATTTATTAGTTGTTTCCGGAGCGTGCATCCAAAGCATCTTAGCTGCTAAATATTGTCACGAAAACTGTTGAAAAACCTAGTCTCCTCTTTTGAATATTTTCTGAAAACATGTGTTCCATTTCCCCAGTTGAAGCTGGAGTCACATCTGGTTGTTCCTCCCAATTCTCTTCTGCTCTGATGGGAATAGACGGCACCATTGATGAAAACAGAAATGACTTAACGGCTGATGGTATTTCAGGAAAAAACTATTTTTTGCAATCCCAAATTTTTAAATGACTCAGAAAATAAGTTTCTTTAAAATTTATTTTACTTTATTTTATTTGGTTTCCTTTTTACTGAATTTATTGGGGTGACATATTTTAAATTTTCAGATGACTTTATAATTTTTAGAGCAACTTTTAGTAGAGACTAGATCATGGGAACTGGAGAGAAAAAGGTAGAGCCAGGAATTTTATTTTCCCTTCACAAGCCTGTTGGAGCCTTAAAATACAAACACAGCAATATTCAAGAATTAAAACATTAATGTGGCATAGCAATTTGCTATTTGTTTCATTTTTTCTTTTCCTGTGGAAAAGTATATCATTTTTGTGCCTATATGCCTTTAGCTATAAAATTAGAATGCTAAACTTTTGAAGGCTAATGGTAAGTTTACATTTTACTGAATCATACTGAAAATATAATTTCTGAATCCCCCTTTTTCCTTCTTTGGTATATGTCTAAGGTGGCAAAAGGTGTTTTTTGCGGGAGCAACCTAAATTAAGCTGTTGCACGCGCTGTGGAGCATGTGTGCGTTTCCACTGCCGTCCTCTCCCAAGGCCACCAGGACCCCCGCGTGTGAAGGTGGCCCCCGCCTACAGACACAGAAGGGAGAGCGCCCCACACTCAGCTCGGCCTCTGCCCCCTCACGCCGGGTGGGAGCCGAGCCCGGGGCTCGGGATGGCCAGGCAGCTTTCCACTTGGCTTATCTGTGAAAAGCAAACAGTGTTAGAAGCAAACACCAATCAAAAGCATCAACAAAAGTCACAGACGACAATTATGAAGACAGGCGGGCAAACTGAATTCATGTTGCCCTGTTCCCTTTCGCAAATACCAGGCCCCTTTTAATAATTAGGGGCCGTTACAGTTTTCATTGGCTGTGTTAGGAATTTTTAAATTCAAAGCTCTCAAAAATTAGGGAAGATACTAAATGTTACCGATTTGTATTGTCAGGGTTGCTGTGACAAAACACAGATTGGGTGACTCAGACACAGAACATTTTTCTCTCACAGTTCTTAAGACAAGAAGTCCAAGGTGGAGGTGCAGACGGGTGGTTTTCATCGCGAGGCGCCTCCCGTCAGCTTGCAGACACCCCCTCCTTCCGCGCCCCCTCCTCTGGGCCTGCATGCCCGCTGTCTCGTCCAGGGAGAGACCTTATAAGAAGCAGTTCTGCTGGGTTAGGGCAGAAGCCTGACAGCCCCGTATTCGCTTAATCACCTCCCTGAAGACCTCATCTCCAAATAGCAAGACCACCTGGGGTGCCTGGACTGGGTACTTCAACATATAAATCTGGGGGGGAAGCAGTTCAGCCCATAACAGGTAACAAGAGATCACACATTTCATCAATCAGCTAACAATATTTTCTGAGAGCTCGTTGTGTTCAGATCTGCCCAGATCACCGGAAGAGCGATGTGTGTGGGACGCAGAGCAGGGACGGACAGCTGGAGGTCCAGCCTCTCTCGCCCTCGCCTCTCCGCTTGAACACACAGGTGGACGGTGCCTTCATTGTCTCATCTGTTCTCTGAGGCGTTCGGGTCCAATCTAAAGCAGCAGCAAGTATCAGGGGCCCTGATCTGAGAGTATATTCTCAGCGTTTTCTCTCAAGCATTTACACCAAGTCCAGCTCAGAGGAGCAGGACTGGGGAAGGAGAGGGTCATGGGAAGGCCACGCGGTCAACCTTTTTCTCAATTTCACTCTTAGGAACAAGCCAGCAAATTTAAAGGCTAACCTTTACTGCAATAAATTTCCTTATCAGCGTTAGTCGTTCTTTCCTAAGGACCTCCACGAAGTTCCTCCATGCAAAGTCCTCCAAGAAAGCCTTCCAGGTGACATCCCGTGGTTTCCTTTGTGGTGGCATGCTACTGAGGACATTTTCCAGGGGACGTTTCTGTGTACTCCTACATAAGTTCTCATGCGAAAACTTACTTTCAGTGTTAAAAATCTTTTCAGTGTTAAAAAATATTTTACCTTGCTTAAGAAATGATAAAAGAACATAATGACCTGATGAGCAAAATAGATCCAGAGACATAGAAGCATAGAGCAGACTGAGAAATCTCAGAGGGAAGGTGGGGTGGGTGGGTGGGTGGGGAGAGATTAATCAAATAACTTATATGCATATGTACACAACCCATGGACACAGGCATAGTGTGGTGACGGCCTGGGGCGGGGGGTGAGTGTAGGGTGGAAGGGGTCAATGGGGATAAAAGGGGAATATCTGTAATACTTTCAAGAGTAAAGATAAATTAAATATATATATATATATCTCAGAGGTGGAAATTAAAAAAAAAGAAATGACAAGATTTCTTCTTTTTGTGAGAAATGTATAGCCCATGATATATTCCTTTCCCCTTTACTTTCCAAATAGAAATTACAAAAATAATGATTTATTTCAAAAATTTTATGTTCTGTCATTAGGAAATTATGATCTATACTTTACCATGAATTTATTGACCATACTCTTTTTGAAAGTCTGAAATCAAAGAAGTCAATCAATACAAATAATAGCATTTTTTCCCTCAAGGAATTTAAATCATATTTAGAATACAGAATTTTATTACATATACAATCTTTTATTCCACAAAACTTTTAAAAGAGTGGTAGGTAAGGTCAGAGTAACTTCATGGGTGAGATAATGTCTGTAGCGAAATTTGAGGAATAGAGATGTTGGGTTGCAAACTTTAAGAGGATTCCAAGTCCTTTTGAATCTTCTGAGTTATCCTTTTGGAAATTTGTACCTCCACAGAGAGAGAGTTGAATGGCTCTTTAAAGTCCAATTTTGAAACTAAACTAAATCATGATTTATACCCAACTTGATAAGCTGAGGTGTTTCCTGTTACCCTGCATCAAATTCCGAATAGAAAGGCTTCCTCTCGCCCTGGGTGGCCTCCTCCCTTCTGTGGCCTGCCAGAGGGGCGTCCTAGGCTGCCAAGTTATAATCAGCAAGGGTCTCTCGTGAAGCCAAGGTCCAGGGACCCGCGACATGGCCTGGTCGGACTTGGCCACAGTCGCCCGCTGCTGCTTCCGTCTGGCTTCACCGGCTGAGGCAGGCACTGGCCCACCGAGAGGTAGAGGAAGAGCGGCTTAGAGAATCTGGGGTCTCTTTTGCAGTCGCTACACTAGCCTTCAATTACTTTTCTAAAAGGCCTGTATCAAGTGCCTAATTTAAGCTAAGGCGTGGTTGCTGTCCACAGGAACTGTCAGAACCTTGATGAACCTGCTGTTATGTTTCTGTTATCATTCCGTATCCCCGTTACCTGTACAACAAACTAAAAACAAGCGCTAGGCGATCTTCCCGGCTAGGCGAAAGCAGCATTGACTGCAGATGGAGTGGGTCCCGGGAAGCTGGGCTATATATGTGTAAAAGTCATAGAAACCAATGTTTTATTTCCATGTTTTGTATTTCTGAGTGTGGAAGGAAGCGAACGATCAACAGTGCATTTAAGTTGAACGAGTAGCAGTTTTTCTTTCTCAGTGGCATGTAAAATAACGGCAGAACTTACGATTTTGGCAACTAACGTTTCATAAAGTATCATAGTTTTTATTCACAATTCCAGAATAACCAGGGACACGTAGGATATAATCATACACTTTATTCTGAGAGCTCTTCCAGGTGACCAGAATTGAGTCTTAGGGCTTGCTTCAGTCGCACTGTTCTGCACACCTGCTGACTCTCAGAGCGCCCCCTTTGGTAATGTGCTCGTTTCTCTAACGGGATTGCAGGCTTCTAAGATGACCCAACACCGCATTTGCTGTCTGTTAACGGAAAGCCGCCTTAATTGACATGTTATTGACTGATCCTAGTGGCCTCTGAGAACGGTGGCTCCTGCTGGGAGACAGGAGCAGGCTTGCCCTCGGGGCTGAGAGCTGGGTGAGCGCATCCCGTTAGCCAGCCGCCCGGCGTGTCCTCCTGGCAGCAGCAGCCTGGCTCCTGGAGGATGAGGCCTCCATCATGCTGACGGGCCCAATGTGCACCTAGGCGTCAGCGGTACAGCTACACGCTTCTCCATAACGATCTTGTCTCAGATATTAGGTGAAATAATTCATCTTTGGAGAAATTGTATTGGAATTTTCTTTGAGTGTTTGTACTGCATATCTTTTAAATAGGAGAGTGGGTTATGTTGTGCACTGTACATTGCGTATGTACAGATATATACATACATGTGTGTATGTTTATACATATGTGTGTATATATGTATATAAATACATATATTAACTTCAATTATTATTTAAAGAGTTACTAATTATCTAATATCTGCACTAGACATGTGTGTATATAGATATATAATATCTACAAATGCATATATTTATTATTCAATTGTTATTTAAAGAATCACTGAGTGTCTGATGTGTGCTGGGTATATTATGGTCACTAATCCTCCCTGCCCTTAGGTACATCACTGCCCACTTCTTGTATGCTCACTTCTTGCTCTCCGGAGGCCTGTCGTGATACGGACACATAATCACTGGTACGTTTCAGTCCTGAGTAAACTCTTGCCAGTGTTTTCACTTCATTTGGAAAATTACTTTGTATTGACACACACAGTGAATCAATTTTCTCAACTGATCATGTGATCTATTTTTAAAAAATAAAGTACTCTTTTAAATGGCACAATCCTACTCAGGAACCAAAATTAACACTTTCATATATTTTCTGATTGTAGACTATCTTTCAGAAAAATTAAATGGCCTCTCTGGGCTCTCAAGGAACAGAAAATCCTTGAAGGCAGGGAACTCATAGTCTTGGTTTCATTTTTTTGTTTTTCACTTTTTGGGGTGTGTACCCTGCAAGTAACCATAAAAAGTGGAGGGATTGATAAGCATTCCTCATATTTGGGGATGTGACATAGCGGACGCTGTCATGGAGTCCTGTGTTCATTTCCATCATGACACTGGTGATTCTTTGGCCACTCCTCTCTTCTCCGTGTAACTGCCAAGTTCTTCATATTTTGCTCATCAGAGGAGCTGCTCTGTGCTCGTTCTTCCCGGGTTGCCGGCTTGTGCTGCTCCCGGTGCTCCCGGCGTGAGGTGTGTGGGCTTCACCCCCTTTCTCTCTGGGCCGTGCTCAGACTTCTAATGAGAGTCAGACTTACGGCCCTCGGTGATGTATCGGGAACAGAACTAAATGAAGAGGGCAGTTTTGTTTGTTTATTAGCACTAGGAAATGCAAACTCACTTTGTCTCCTTCAAGCTCCCTTTCATGAATTTGCTCACCTGGTATAAATTTGAAAGAAAACTTGATTCTCATAGGTATGTAAAGAAAGGATTTCAGATAGGTCTCTCTGTCTCTCTCTTTGTCTCTGTCTCTCCTTTTTCCTTTCTTAACCACGAGCAGGTAAAGTCTGTCAGTGATAGAATTTTGTACACAGAACCGTGATCATCTCTCCTTGCATCTGTGATGGCACCTATGTGTTTAAAAGTAAGAATTTAAGAGTTATCATTTCAGGTGGATCCAAAAAAGGGATGGAGAAGAGAAGAAGGGAGAAGAAAAGTAACAATTTTGGGAAGGGAAGGGAGGGCCCAGGGAGGGGAGGAAGGACTAGGGGATAGGGAACGAGAGGGAAAGTGAAAGAGCAGAGAGGGAGCAATATGAAGGGAGGGCCCCCTGAGGAAGTTAAAGAGAGCCTCAGGCGAGAAAGGGCTGGAGGGGGGTGTTTCTAACTTTCTGCAGTTTGCATTGAATGTTATCAGCTGATTAAAGGAGACGCAGTAATGGGTGCATCTTTTCAACACAGGCGGCCCCGCACAGTGCAGCGCGGAGGAAAGGCGCCTGCTGTAAGCTGCCATGGGTTAGTTATTGTCTCGATAAGTAGTAACAGGGACTTCGATGTGGGCCTATTAGCCTGATTGATCACAGTGGCATTTTGATTAACAATGCGGCCTTTGCTCCTTTCCCACTTGGCTCACAGTTATGGACTTATTGAGTGTCTCATATAATACGAGTCGGAGTGTTGGAGACCCCTGAGTGTGTACTTTATACACACGCACACAAGGTGATGAGTAGTAAGCGTCCACACTTCAGAGGAGGCACAGGAGAGTGCTCAGGGGGCCGTCACATCCACGTCAGGCTCGGGAAGGGTGCGGGCGGGGCGTCCAGACGCCTTCAGCGTTTGTGTGTGAGTGACAGACGGCGGTCTCCAGAGGACAGGGGAACGGCAAGGTCGCCGAGGGCCAGCCCCGGAGGCTGTGGGCGGGGAGGTGCTGGGGAGGACGGCCGAGTGGGCGGATGTGCGGGCCCAGGAGAGGGCAGGTGGGGGCCAGAAGCAGCGGCACGTTCTCACGTCCCCACGAGGACAAGGGAAGACGGAGCACCAGGAGCCCCCTGACACTGCAAGTGGGAGGCCGCAACTGGGTTTGTCTGTTTCTTTCTCTTTTCTTTTCTTTTTTGAGTCAGAGTGGGAAACAGTGACGAGAACTGGGCCTCCCAAATACCTTTAATGTATATGACACAGATTTTGCTAAAATATATAAATTTCTAATCACTGTGTTGTACCCCTAAAACTAATTTAACATTGTATGTCAGTTGTAGTTAAAAAATTTAAAAATTATTTTTAAAAAATAAAATAAACTACAGTGGAATGAGGGTGGGGGCTAGGGAAGGATAACAGTAGAGCTATTTTTCTGGGGAAACTTTTAGGGAATCATGAGAAGATTGGCAGCATCAAAAGCACACTGATTGGCCCTGGCCGGGGGCTCAGCTGCTGGAGCACCAGCCATGCACCAAAGAGGTGCCGGTTCGCGTCCCGTCAGGGCACATGCCGAGGTTTCAGGTTTGATCCCCGATCCGGGGTCGTAAGAGAAGCGAAGGATCGATGTTTCCCTCTCACATTGGTGATTCTCTCTCTCTCCCCCTTTGTCTCTCTCTAAAAACGTTAAAAAAACATATCCTCAGGCGAGGATGGAAAAAATTTAAAAAGAGCACACTAACTGGATTTTTGTTACACCAAGACAAAAGAGAAGAAATTAGTTAATATACATTTCAGTTGGTTTTTCCCCCGTACCATTTAAACTTAATTTCCATTATATATTTTATTCATCTTCTCTTACAATTATATATATATTTTTAACAGGCACTAATATAACCAAGTAGATGTTTTGATAACGGAATGAAAGGTAAAACTAAGTAGCTCATTAGTACTTAGCAATTTGTAAGTGCCATTAAACAAGAGTTTTTAAAAATTATAAAGGGGGATATTTGAACATTTTGCATAAGTTCAAACCTTGTAACCAGTTCAAACCTTGCAAAATTCCAAAATTTGAATGTGTAAAATTTCAGCATCAATTATTTAGTGTAATAAAAATGGGGAGTCTTGGGCTCCACTCCGAGTATCTGGGAAAACTCTGTGAACCCTAGTTTTTATGAGCACACCAGGTTATGTTGATTAAAATCAGAAAGTACATTTTGAGAAACACTAATCTCAGGTTCCTAGAGAGAAAATTAAATTCATTTCTGTCTGCATGTTTAATGTGCCACTCCCTTAGGCAGACCTTGAGCAAAGTTAGAGGAGTTCAGGCACATTGGCCTTTTATAGAAACAATAATAATTATTAGAACATTTATTTTTGCAGGTATTTGTTTGTTTGATTGATTGCTAGTTAAATACATCAATCAATAGAACAAGATAGCTGGGGAGACAATAAAGTTTGGAATATCCCGAAGAGAGTTGGAAATGTATGCTCAATAGAGCCGTGCAGTTTATCAATAAAATAATTATTTAATGTATACACTTTGAAGACCTATGACACCCTTTCATTTTTATCTATCATAGGATTAGGTTTTATAGGTCCCATACATATAGTTAAATCATTATTGGGATTTGGAACCAAGAGATCTAAACTAAAGTCTTCCTGCCTGTGTGATATTGGGAAACTTACTAATCCTTTATTAGCTTAAAGTTATCCATAAAATTAGAATGGCTGTCTTCACAGAGTGGCTGGGAGCGTAGAATGACACACGTTATAGGAAACTTGTTTTGAATGCTACGAGTATAGAAATCCAATTTTATTTCACTGGTTAAAAAATAAAAATGGCAGATGTATTCAAAATAAGAATAACTTCAGGTTTTCCCTGGAACTATACGCTTCTCAACACATCAGCCATTACTTCCTCTTTAATTTCTACATGTTGCTTAAAAGTCAACTTCAAATTTATTTCATTCTAGCTTGTATTAAGGGTCATGTTTATCCATTTTTTCTCACCTGCCACATTGTGAAGGACCCAGTGGCAGGGCTCATATCTGTTTTATATTTTTATACTCAAACCAGACAAGCATCATGTCCACTGTAGGTGTTTTATGTGACTTTGCTGCGTGCATGAATGAACTGGTGTGAGCACCTATCTGTACGCTGATCTTGCGATGCCACAGTGAGAGCAAAGTGATTCAAACACAAATATGTGTCCTTCTCCGGGCCCATCACAAAGATGACAAAACTGCATGTTGTCTTAAATTATGGCATAAAATGCCAAAGATGAATGGACCTACATAAAGATTAAAAGCATTGCAGTCATATTTATTTCTGCAGCAAGTTCTTTTTTTTAGTGGCATCTGTGGGAAATGCTGCTGTGTGGATGTTTCTTTTCTTTGGCATTTAGTCATTTGTTTATTTAGCAAATATCTATTTACTTCCTAGGTCAAGTCAGGCACATTCTACACCTGGGTACACAGTCATGAACCAGACTTCAAAAGCCCTTGCTTTAACTCTAATGAGGGATAACATGCCAGGAACGTGTTACACAAACGAAAGACATTTTAAAAATCACTGCTTCAAGTAATAGTAAATACTGCTAAGAAAGTAATGGAGTGACTTTGGATCCCTTTCAATAGGGTCAGTGCAGGAGAGGGGAGATTTAATTTTAGGGTCCAATGATACAACAGAGTCAGCCACTGTAAAAACCCATGGGAAGGTGGATCTGGGCCGAAGGCGGCACGCGTCGAAGAGTGTGTGCGACGGCCTGTGGGAGGCCAGTGCCGCCGGAGTGGGCTGGAGCAGGGCATGAACCGGGCTGAGGCTGCAGGAACCAGGCTTGGGGTCTTAGGGGCCAAGGGGAAGAGCCTGGATTGGATTTCTGTGATGGGGTTATCCTGGAGGATTTTAATCAAAGAGATAAATCATCCGATACAGACTTTAGAAGTCCCCCCGGCTGCTGTCAAAATAACTTTTGGGGGGTGGGAAAATAGTGGAGGCAGAAATGTTCCCCTGGAGTCTGTTGTAATCACCTACAAGAGCTTGCTGTCGCTTTGGCTAGGTTCTGTCCCTTACCGGCCGAGGAACCTTTCACAAGTAAGGTATCTTCTGTCCAGTACCTCTGTTTTCTCATCTGTAAAAGGTATGGAAGCATTTTCCTTAGGGTCCTTGTGGAGATTGAGTGAACTCGGATATAAAAATACATAAAACTTCCTGGAATACTTCAAAGGCTCAATAAACGCTAGACTTTTAAAATTCAGGATTATCAGCGCAAACAGACACATTAGCTCTACCCAGACTTACTGCTATCCTGCACTTCTAGCCTGTGCATGCATCAGGTGCCTGACTTCTCTAACTGCCTCTTCCTCATTGCTTTCTCACGGCATTAATCAGTGTGGTTCAGCTATGCGATGGTAATAGCTACACCCCACCCCAGGTTTCTGAGGCTTAACACGGGGAAGGGTTTCTTCTCGCATTACGATTTTTCCCAGTACGATTTGATGTGGATATGGGAAGCTCCCTCCATTCTTTTCTCTCCCAGGCTGGAAACTCCCGCTTTCAAGTTTATCATATCAGAGGAACTCTGCAGTAAACTAAAGATTATTCCAATGCTCTGGGGGTCACGTATTACCAGTTTCCACAAATGTATGGTCACTGATCATGTTCCTGACTGGTTATTTTCACCTGTAAGGCTCACATTACCTCCATATGCTTTTAGCACATTAGAAAGTAAAAAAGCCTGTGAGCCACTGTGCAGGCAGGTTTCTAGGACACAAGCCATGCAGTGGTAACCTAGGGGTCCAGACCCCTGAGCCCAGCTTTGCCTCAGCTACCTTGTGACTTTGAACATATCATATAACATTGCTAGGATTTTTCATTTCGACTCTTCGGTTAAAATATCCTACCAAAATGCAAAGTGTTAGTATATTGTCCCATGAAAACTCAAACAATGCAGATAGAATCATTTAACTTAATCATTTTGTCTTTGCCTAACCATGAAGGGTCTGTATGGTACATTCTGGAGAGTTTTGTTTACTTCAGCTTTCAATGACCCCATCAAAGTCACTTTTATCATTTGGTTCAAGAGGCATATCGTTAATCTTTTCTTCCCTCCCCCCTTTATGAGCTCACTTCAGTTAAATAAGCAGGGAGAAGAGAATACTGAAAAAACATTATAAAATATTGATTTCTAATGTCATTGATGAACTCTTAATCACACTGTTATACTCATGTTTTTATTTCATGATCCTGACCAGAAGAAATGAGACCAAGATACTTTGATGAACGTGTACACTCTTCTCTGAGATGGATGAGGCTGTTTTTCTTTCTGACTAAACATTTCCTTAGAAATGATATTCTATTTAGAAAGAAAGAATGTACTTTCTTTAGTAGCCAGACTCTCCTTTCCTAAACCCATGTTTTGATGGCTTGTATTTTGACCCTGCAACGAGACATTGAGGTGCAGTCACCTCTAATTATTGTGGGTTTGTATTTTGATCATGCAAGGAGACATTTTGGTGCGATCATCTATAATTGTTTGGCCTTATAGCTTTGATGGTATCTTTCTCTGCTGTTATTTTAAGCCCACATGCTTAACTTCAGCTTGTGGGGTTGGGATATCTTTAGTATGAGTGAAATCTCATTATTTCAAGCAGTTGCTTCCTAATAATGCCTGAGTGAAAATCAGATCCTTTCTCCTCTTGCGACACAACTCCTCCTGTGGCCACCATGGCTGAAATACTCCTTAAACCAAGGGTCTAATCAAATATCACCATTTCCATGAAATTAAACCATTTCCATGAAATCTTTCTCAGGACTTCTGAACAAAATTCATACTTTCTTGTTCTGGGCTTCCCTAACATTTGATTAACTGCTCTATTTTGGCCCCAATCTTATTCTGACTTGCATTTCTTTTATCTGTGTACACATACTAGTTTCCCTAAATGTATCAGCTGCTTTCGGGCAATACAGTCTATTAAAATTTATATCACTGGAATATCACATCATGACTACCACACTCATATATATGCAGCATATATACATATGTATGCATATAAAATTATGTATATCATTATATTTAATTACATTTTCATATAAATAAAATATGTAGTTATCATTTATATTTATGTAAACCTTTAAACTTTGTGTCACCCTATGGGTGGAAGTTGTGACAGGTGACTGTGAAGTCATCAGCCATGGGAATAGTTTCTCAAAAGTTCTATGCAGACTTTCTGACTGAATACATTGGTGGGAGGCATCGAGCCTAGTGCAGATGAGCCCCAACTACCACCACTGGGAGAAACTGCTGTCTGAATTACAGGAAAGTCCAAGCACCATGTATGAAGTGGGCATGAGAGTCAGGGTTACACTGCAAGTAACTGGAATTGAGTTGAGTTCGGCTGAGAGTGAACTCAGATTGGGTTCAAGTGAGGACTATGTGTGTGGAGGGGAGAGGGCAACCAGAGAAGTGCTCTAGGAGTGACCTGCTGAGCAAATGCTAAAGTGCCTGCTGTAACTGCTCCCACTGACAGGCCAAAAGTGAGGTAAGCAGTGAGGTCCAAACAGAGTCGCTGCTTCCTTTCATTCTCTTTACCCACTGTGTGTCTCTTTATTTAACTTTCTAACAAAATTGTAAATACCCGGTAAGCAGGACCACATTAATCATTTTCCTAACTTCCTTATAATCCCTACAGAACATTTTATGTGGTTAATGTCTGATTTGTATTTTATCAGTTATTTTCAACATAATGCTATACATCTAGTTGCAGAAGCTCCATGGCATACAGCATTCAGTACCGATTCTCTGCTCACATGTCTGCATTGGGGGGAACAGTGTGCTTCATGTGATGTGCTGAGCCCTACACTGGAGAGGATGACTCTGTCTGGGACTTGTTCTCCTGGTCATGTCAGAGAAGCTCCCTGGGGGCAAGTAGAAACCTGCATGTCCCTTAAGGTTTAAGCTCTAAACTTCTGGACTGTCATTTCTGTTCTCCTTCCAAGAGGCCAAACAAGTAGCAAGATGATGCCTAACATCAGTGAGGCAGAAGCGTTTATTTCGGCCATCAGCCACTGTGCCATAGATTTAGTAATCAGCGCAGGCTGAAGCTGCAACAATGCTCTTCCTGTTGGCAGACTGAATTTACCAGGATCTAAGGCTATATGCACACAATTTCTAAACTCAGAAATAAAATAAAGCAAATCAATGACAATGAGATTTCAACACAGTAGTATTGTCTCTACATATTTACAGAATGTTCCAGCTCCTGTCTGTTTTGTTTGGAATTAAACTTGTGCTGTTTATAGTGATGGGGACAGGCTGTACCTATAGTTATCTCTGAGGGTCCACCGTGCTTAGTGTTCCTCAGGTCATCAAGACTTTAAATAGTGCAAGATTCAAGATGGGTCTCTAATTTGAATGCTGTTTAACATCTCATAGTGATTAAGCCATAAAATTATACAGCAAACTTGCTTCATGATTTCTCCTAAATTTCTTACATTGGGAAAATTGTAACTTGAATTAAGCATATGTAGCCTGGGTTTATGATTGGGTGTTCTATAAACCTTATTGTGATTTATCTCTCCTTGAACTATTTCCCTGTACATTCTCTGTATATATCACATAAATGTTTCACTGGAGGAAAAGTTAGGGTCAGGATATTGTGCTTATTTACTCATTAACAAAACTCCTACATTTGACCTCTGTAATGTCTTAAATTCAGATAAATATTTTTCTAAAACTGTTCATATAGGAATTAACATGAGCTCATTTTATGAGACCTACATAACCTTGATACCAAAATATGGCAAGGATAACACAAAAGAAGAAGACTATAGTCAAATAACACTGAAGAATATAGATGCAAAAATCCTAAACAAATTACTACTAAATTGAATACAACAATCTGTAATACTTTGAACAAAAAGATAAATTACACACACACACACACACACATATGTGTGTGTGTGTGTGTGTGTGTGTGTGTATAATCACAATCAAATATGGGTCATTTCATTCTGGGGGCAGAAGAATGGTTCAACATATGCAAATTGATCAATGTAATGCACCACATTAAAAAAAACAAAGGATAATCCTGGCCAGTGTGTCTCAGTTGGTAGGGCATCATCCCATGCACTGAAAGGTTGCAGGTACAATTCCTGGTAAGGGCACATGCCCTGTTTGTGGGTTGATCTCCAGTAGGGGGTGTGCAGGAGGCAGCTGATTGATGTATCACTCACATCAATATTTCTGTGTGTATCTCTCTCCCTTCCTCTCTCTGTAAAAATCAATAAAAAGTCTTTAAAATACCCACAAAGGATAAAAGTGATCTTATCAATAGATTCAGCAAAAACATTTGATAAGATACAACATCCATTTATGATTAAAAGACTCAATAAAATAGGTATAGGAGAAAAGTACCTCAACATAATAAAGGCTATATGTGATAAACCATCAGCTAATATCATACCCAATAGTGAAAAACTGAAAACTTGCCTCTAAAATTAGGAACAGGACAAGGATCCCCACTCTTACCACTCTTATTCAACATAGTTCTGGAAGCCTTAGAGCAATCAGGCAAGAGAAAAACAAAAGGCATCAAAATTGGGAAAGAAGAAGTAAAAGTGCCATTTTTTGCAGATGAAATAATTCTGTATATACAAAACTCTAAAGACTCCACTGAAAAACTATGTGACAATAAACAAAGTGAAGTTGCAAGATACAAAATCAATGTACAAAAATTAACTGCTTTCCTATATACTAGCAATGGAATTTCAGTAAGAGAAGTGAAAAAACAAAAACCAATTCCTTTTGTAATTGAAACCAAAAGAATAAAGTATCTAGAAATAAATTTAATAAAGGATGTGAATGATTAATGTACTGAAAACAACAAAGCATTATTAAAAGAGATTGAAAAGACACAATGAAATGGAAAGATATTCCATGTTCATGGATTGGAAGAACCAATGTAGTTAAAATGACCATATTACCCAAAGCAATATACAGATTTAATTAAATCCCCATCAAAATGACAATGATGTTTTTTAAAGAAATAGAACAAGAAATCATCAGATTTGTATGGAACTACATAAGTTCCCAAAAAGCCAAAACAATCCTTGGAAAAAATGAAGCTGGAGGTATCACACTACCTAACTTCAAATTATAATACAGAGCTATGATAATCAAAACAGCAGGGTATTAGCAGAAAAACAGACATATTGACCAATGGAACAGAACTGAAGACCCAAAAATAAAACTACAGATACATGGACTAGCAATTTTTGACAAAGGAATGGAAGACACACAATGGAGAAAAGAAAGCCTCTTCAATATATGATTCTGAGAGAATTGGAAAGCCACATGCAAAAAAAAATAAAACCCAGATTACAATTTATCTTCTCGTACAAAAATTAATTCAAAATAGATCAAATACCTAAAAATAAGATCTGAAACAATAAAGTATATAGAAGGAAACACAAGTACTAAACTTATGGACCTTGGTCATAGAGAAGATGTTATGAATTTGACCCCAAAGGCAAGGGGAGTAAAGGCAAAAATAAATAAATGATACTATATCAAACTAAAAAATTCTGCACAGCAAAATAAACCAACAACAAAATAAAAATGCAACCAACCAAATGGAAGCTGTGTAAACAACAGCTTCAACAAAGACTTAATTTCCAAAATGTGTAAGAATTCATACAACTCAACAACAAAAACAAACAATCTTATTAAAAATAGACAGAGGGCCTAAACAGAAAACCCTTCCAAGGAGACATGCAAAAAGCCAACAGATGCATGAAAAGATGTTCAACTTCACTAGGTATTAGGAAAATGCAAATAAAAACAAATATGTGATACCATCTTAAAACTGTTAGAATGTGTATGTTCAAGAAGATAGGTAATAACAAGTGTTGGAGAGGTCTTGAATTAAAAGGAATCCTCCTTCACAACCACTAGGGAAAACAGTATAGCGGTTCCTTAAAAAACTAAGAATAGAGATACTATAGGACCCAGCAATTCCTTTTCTGGATATCTACTCGAAAAACTAAAAAATACTTATTTTCAAAAATATATTCACCCTTATGTTCATTGGCAGCATTATTTATGGTGGCCAAGGCATGGAGACAATCAAATTGTCTTTAGATAGAGGATTGGATAAAGAAGATGTGCTACATATATACAATGAAATACTACTCAGTCATGAGAAAGGATGAAATATTGCCATTTGTGACCACATGGATGGACCTTGAGGATATTTTGCTGAGCAAAATAAGGCATTCATAAAAAGCTAAGAGCCATATGATTCCACTCACATGTGAGACAAAAAACTGAAACTCAGAGACAGACAAACAACATTATGAAGGTAACCAAAAGGAAGGAATGGGGTTAATAAAGTGTAAAGAGGACCAAGTATATGGTGATGGAAGATGATTTGACTTTGGGTAGAGGGAACACAATGCAGTACATAGATCATGTGTCCTGGTGATGTACACTTGAAACCTGTATGACTCTGCTGACTAATGTCACTTCAGTACATTAAATTAAAAAAGATTTATTTACTCTTATATTCATTGCAGCACTATTTATAATAGCAAAAACATGGAAACAACCTAAGTGCCCAGCAATTAATGGTTAGATAAAAAAGATGTAGTACATATATACAATGAAATATTAGCCATAAAAGATAAAATATTGCCATTTGTCTTTGTCACAATGATCATACAAGAAGAAAAGATAAAAGACATCTAAATTGGAAAAGAAGAAGTAAAATTGTCATTATTCAAAGATGACATGATATTGTACATAGAAAACCCTAAAGACTCCACCAAAGTACTATTAGATTTGATAAATGAACTCAGCAAGGTAGTAGGATACAAAATTAACATTCAAAAATTGATGGCTTTTTTATACACCAATGAACTCTCAGAGAGAGAAACTAAAGAACAATAACATTTTAAAAAGTAAGACATCTAGGAATAAATTTAATCAAGGATGTAAAAGACCTGTACTTGGAAAACTATAAGACACTGAAAAAAGAAATAGAGGAAGATATAAGCAAGTGGAAGAATATACCATGTTCATGGATTGGAAGAATTAATATTATTACAATATCCATACTACTCAAAGCAATCTATAGATTCAGCACAGTTCCTATTGGACCTTGAGGATATTAACAGAACTAGAACAAATATTTCAAAAATTTATATGGAACCAAAAAAGATCTCTAATAGCCACAGCAATCTTGAAAAAGAAGAACAGAGTTGGAGGGATTGCTATACCAGATATCAAGCTATACTACAAAGCTATTGTAATTAAAACAGCCTGGTACTGACACAAGAATAGGCATACAGATCAATGGAACAGAACAGAAACCCCAGAAATCGACCCACGACATTATGGTCAATTAATATTTGACAAAGGAGGCAAGAACATACAATGGAGTAAAGACAGTCTCTTCAATAAATGATGTTTGAAAAATAGGTCAGATACATGCAAATATATGAAACTAGACCACCAACTTACACCATACACAATAATAAATTCAAAATGGATAAAAGACTTAAATGTAAGTTGTGAAACCATAAAAATTCTAGAAGAAAACGTAGGGAGCAAAATCTCAGATCTCAGACATTTCTTGTAGCAATATGTTTGCCAATACATCTTCTAGGGCAAGAGAAACTAAGGAGAAAATAAACAGATGGGACTGCATCAAAATAAAAAGCTTCTGCACAGCAAAAGAAACCACTCTCAAAATGCATGGTTTGGGAGATCATATTTGCCAACCATACATCTCATAAGGGGTTAATTTCCAAAATATACAAAGAACTTATACAACTGAAAAAGAGGAAGAGAAAAATCTAATTAAAAAATGGGCAAAGGACATGAGTAAACATTTCTCCAAAGAGGACATACAGATGGTCAACAGACATATGAAAAAATGCTCAAGGTCACTAGTCAACAGAGAGATGAACATTAAACCACAATGAGGTGTCACTTCACACCCTTCAGAATGGCTCCATCAACAAATCAACATATGACAGGTGCTGGCGAGGGTGTGGAGAAAGGGGAACCTGGTGCACTGCCGGTGGGAATGCACACTGGTGCAGCCACTGTGGAATGCAGTATGGAAGTTTCTTAAAAAACTTAAAATGGAGCTGCCTTTTGACCCAGTGATTTCACTTCTGGGAATATATCCCAAGAATCCGGAAACACCAACCAGAGAGAACATATGCACCCTTATGTTCACAGCAATGCAATTTAAAATAGTTAAGATCTGGAAATAGCCCAAGTGCCCATCAGTAGATGAGTGGATAAAAAAAGCTGTGCGACATTTACACTATGGAATATTATGCAGCTGTAAAGAGGAAGGATCTCTTACCCTTTGGGACAGCATGGGTGGAGCTGGAGAGTATTATGGTAGGTGAAGTAAGCCAGTCTGAGAAAGACAAATGATCTCACTTAAATGTGGAATCTAAGGAACAAAATAAATTGACAAAGATAGAACTACAGACATGGATCATGAAACAGACTGACAGATCTCAGGGGGAAGGAGGGAAGAAGGGTGAGAAGAGATTGACCAAAGAACTTATAAGCATATATGCACAGCCCATGGACACAGACAGTAGACAGGGGAAGAAGTATGGAGGGGAGGGGTGGGAGATGGGGGGCAAGGGGTAAAGGGGAGAAAATGAGGGACATCTGTAATACTTTCAACAATAAAATAAATTAAAAAAAAAACAAAAATACATTACCAACTGACAATGGGAAATGAAATAAAATAATCCAAAAGAAAGTAAGTAACAATAAACATGGATTATTGACATTACAGTACATGCTAGACATTTTAATTAAGGGAGTCATTTCATGCAGTAAGGAAAATTATGTGGTCAAGCAAATTTTGTGCAAATTTCCATGCGCCATGTGAAGCCTTTAATTAACCTGTCTTGAAAGTCCGGGAACCTTTAAAAACTTCACATATACTGCATTGGGAGAATATGACATTTACGCCTTTACACCATTTTGACTTTTTTCAATTATTGCCAAGACAAAAATGTATTGAGCAAATGTCACTTCAAAAGAAACGATGACCTAGTAGTGACCATTCCTCCTGGTGGCTGGTATTGACTGCTAAAAAAGAGCAATATAAAGAAAAGGCCTGTAGTTCCATAAAGGGACTTTTAACATCCAGAAATGGTATCCTGATCTTGTTAATTGAGTAGCTTAGAAACATACACAACAAACCCGAAAGAAAAAGCCAGCTTGGTCATTTGTGAAAATCTGAGAATTATTTTTTGTCTTTGAATTCTCTAAAGCAACAGAATTATTTTAATCAATTAAAGACCAAATATACTATATATATATATATATATATATATATATATAAGTGACAGCCATTGGTGACAGCGTGGATGAATCCTGAGAGTATTATGTTAAATAAGTCAGATGAAGAAACAAAAAGCATATGGCCAGGGTGGGTGTGGCTCAAGTGGTTGAGCATAGACCTATGATCCGGAAGGTCACGGTTCAATTCCTGGTCAGGGCACATGCCCAGGTTGTGGACTTGATCCAGGCGGGGGCTTGCAGGTGGCAGCCGATCAATGACTCTCTCATCATTGATGTCTCTCTCTCTCTCTCTCCCTTCCTCTCTCTGAAATCAGTAAAGATATATTAAAAAAAAAAAGCATATGATTTCATTTATATGTAGAATATAAAACAAAAACTAACAAAGACTCTAACAAAACAAACAACCAAACTCATATGTACAGAATGGTGGTTACCAGAAGGGAAAGAAGGTGGGGGAAGGTGGGAGAGAATAAAGGGAGATGAATCAGTGGTAATAGAAGAAAATCAGACTTTCGATGGGGGCGTGCAATAGCGTACACAAATGTCAAATTACAAGCTTGTACTCCTGGAAATTATATAATGTTATTAACCATTGTTACTCCTATAAATTTAATTTTTAAAAAAACCTGGTGGTAGATTTTAAGAATTGCCTGACTTGCTCTTTGACCTTTACTTTGACCATTTACTCTTCTCCAGGTAGCCAGCCAGTTGGAACGTGCCCCTGCCTTCAAGTTTTGCTCAGTGTATGCTTTCATTCAATTCTGCCCTGACCATTCTAAAATTGTGGCACAGCCTTCTTTCCACACACCTCCCTCTTTCTTGGCCTCATGTATTGTTTCCATACCCTACCCCTTTCTAATTACTAAATTATTTATTTATCATTGTTGTCTACTTTTCATAATTACAATATACTCTTTTGAGAGCAGGTTTTTTTGTGTGTATTTATTTTGGTTTATTTAAATGATTTAACGCAAGTGCCTAGAATAGTTCCTGTAATATTATGGATCTTCAGTAAATATTTTTGTAGGAATATATGTAATGTGTATGTAAAATTATAGTATATATTATGGATATATTCAAGATAGATATGTTACATATGTATAAATTATGCCTTATATTCCTGTCTACGTCTGTTGAGTCTTGAATGAAGGCACATGTAATCTCCAGTTTTTGTGTTTTGTGCTCCATCTAGTACTTCGCAGGGAAGGAAATACAAAGACAAGACAGCTGGGAAGAAAATTTAGCCGTCACCCCCCTGCTCTCATATACGTGTGTGCGCATTTGTTTCTCTTCTCTCCCCTTTCTTCTTGCTCATCAACAATCAGCTTAAACAATTTGCCCCCTTTATTCTAACTTCCAGACATGAGGAAGGGACCCCAAGCCTTAGTGGCACAGGACCCCGATGGGTTCACGGCAACACTAAGCCTGTGCTGGTGATGGACTTCTCCAGGGGCTCAGAATACCATCAAGATTTGGTAAAACTCCTGGGAGGGAGCATATGCTCCAGAAGCTGTGCACAAATTGTTCTTTCAGAACTCGTGCCATTTATAACGATGTTAATATAATTAAAACCTTGGTTTAGGTTTTGTACAAAACAGTCCATGATGACATTGAACTTTGCTGTGTGATTTGGATTCTAGATTACGGGGACAGTCCTGAGCAGAGCTAGAGGGAGGGAGAGGCAGAGAAAGCCCTTCCATTTCTTGGACGCAAAGACAGCAAATGCAAAACGTTTTCCCCCTGTGCTGCTTGGACTCACCACTGGGAAGATTCACCTGAGCTTTCCCCAGGCCTAAAAGAGCTTTATGCTCTAAAGAAACCAAGCAGCCCCCTCGGCCACCTGAGGGCGGCTTATCTGGGCTAAGAATTAGAAAGAAGCAGTACAGTGTTCAATGATTTAGAGCTGTTTGAAACAAAGAAAAATAGTTCAGCATTTAGAATATTTGTTTACAGACATTTATAACTGTAACTCTAGCTTTCAAGAAAATAGAAGGGCTTGAAACATTTTAGGCTAAAAGAAGAGTGAAATGCTGGGGTGAGTGTGGCCCTGCAGGCTGCCTGCCCTGGCTGCACACCCCGAGAGACTTCTGCCTTTCATGGCACCTTCCTCACCTGTTTCTCATGACCTAAGGATTTGGGGAGAGCCCCAGGTTGCCACTGCTTTTCCTATTTGCCTCAGTGATCTTGGAACTTGAGTAGTGAGAACGATCCACAGAAAGTTGCTGCTCTTTGTGTACATAAATAATCTGTTCAATATATGTTCATAAATCAACGGTTGCATAAAAATTAAATCCCGCCTAGGCAAAATTTAATTTCAATGTTGTAGCATTCTCAGGCAATAATATTATTCTACTTTAAAGTGGTAAATCATTAACAATTGACCCTAATATTTTTTTCATCTTTAAAATTAAACACACATTAAGTGCCTGTTTTATGCTCAACAGGACCAAAATAGCAATTATGGAAGGGAAGGGAGACCTAACCCCATTCAGCCTAAAACTGTATTTATTAAATACCTCCACCTCTGCCTAGAATTGTGGTTTTCATACATTATCATCTCATGAATAATAATTTTAATTTACAGAAGTATTTCAAATCATAAAAAAAATATCCAACAAATTTTACTAAACTAAACTTTACAAAGGAAAAACTTAACAAGGACAAGGTTATGCACTAGCTTTTATGGGTTAAGTATGATGCTCAGAAGGATTGCTTTCCATTGACAGGTTTAAAGAAAAATTAACTTTTGTACCTATATATTAATTTTTTTAGTCTTAAATACGACTCAGTTTATTTACTCAGTTGTGATACCTTCTTGATTTGTAAGCATTTAAGTTCGTGAACCTGCCTCTGAACATTGTGATTAATCAATATCCTACTATATACATACACACACACATGAACTTATTGGTTATAAGTACAAACATATGTAGATATAGATATCTATCCATATACATATACATGAGTATAAGAGAGAGAGAGAAACTGGGGGAGAAGAAAAGGAAGGAGGAGTATATATGTGTGTGTGTGTGTGTGTGTGTGTGTGTGTGTGTATGTATTCTTCTCGGCGTTTCTCCCTCAGGGTCTGTGACAGCTGCTGTGCTGTTCCAGGCTTGCCCCTCTAACTGTGAAATGCCTTGTCTTTCAGATGGAGTTCCCTTTACCTGGTGGATGGGCCGGTCAAAGGAGAGGCACCCGTACTGGGGAGGTGCTCCTCCCGGAGTCCAGCAATGTGAATGTGGCCTGGATGAGCTTTGCCTGGACGTTCGGCACTTTTGCAACTGTGATGCTGACAAGGATGAATGGTAATTGGATCATAACCTTTCTGCAGGTGTGGAGGAAGCACATTAATTCATGCATAACATTTCCCCCAAGAGAAAAAGATATGGATGAGAAATCCAGTATACACTAGGGCTTCCTAATGATTGTGATAGTCCTTAACTTTGAAAATTGCTAGTTCTAATACTTTTAGGGCTATGACTGAGGTTTGTGCTATAAAGCATATTGTCCTACCATCACCTCCTTATATTCTGAGCATTCCCTTAAAAAATAATAAAATGTAGTATTTAGTTTTGTGATGTAGTCAGTGTTTCTAAAATGTGTGGAACATAAGTTTGGGAAGGACGAGTGGAAGCAGATAAGGATTTGTAACTACCAGACTGTGTTTTAGCTCTCTCATTTCCCCACTGTTTTAGTCACCAGCCAAACCTATTACTGCCAATAAAAATACCACAAAGAAAATTGATGCTTATTGAGCATCTATTTAACCCATTAACAACCTATTAATTCCTTATAATTCTCTCATTTTTGCATCTTAAGGTTGAGGAATGTGGGTTGCAGAGAAGTTAAACAATGTTCCCAAGGTCATACACACTACTAAGGGAGATGCAGAATTTGCACTCTGGTATAGCTAGCTGGTGCCAGGGTCCCTCTTACTGTCTCACACCAAATTACCTTTGCCAGATACAGGTTAGTCTTTTGTTCCCATGTCCATGATATCAACCTTCCCTCTGTTCTTTGGGTGCACTGCTTGTTTTTCATTGTAATGATTATGAAAAGTGTACAGAACACTTCCAAATCTACTTTGCTTTGAGTGAACTTAGGCATTCTTTGGTTTTGGCTTTAAATTTCACATGTTCATCAAATGCTGCTCAGTATTATCAGGGATTCCTAGGTCAAGCTGCTTTCAACTCAGTTGAAATTTATTTAAGCACTTTCCCTTCACTGTTAAACAATAGGGACTGTTTCAAATGAAATTTAAGGTTGAGTTAAAACCTCAGTTCTGGGAGGAGAGGACCAAAGGTTTGGCTCCATCATTTTCTGCTGGATAAACCAACCACCTCTTCAGGGTATGCTGGGGCTGCCAGGGCCCCAAGACCAGGTGCCTGGGGGCCTTCTGTACTCCTGGCACCCTGACACGAGCTAATTCAGGTGAAGTTGACTGGAGGAAGGATGGTCTGCTTCATTCTTTGGGGTCCAACTTTACCCTGTAGTGACTTCTATCACAGCATCATGGATCCTGCAAATCAACTATAACTCATGTCTCTGTTAATACTTTGTCCCTCAAGACTCACTCCTGTGCAGTAAAACTCAGTGGCAGTTAGCTAAATAGATGAATTTAGAAGACCTCTGCAGATAAATTATTACTAAATGGCATCTACAAGCATGAGAGCTATTTGTGAAAGGGTTGGATGGTTGTGTTGCCAAGAAAACATGTTCAAAATTCTCTGTAACCAGAAACTTAAAATCACTCATTGTTTATTCTTTAATTCCCATTCAGTATTGATAACATTAGAGATGTATAGATTTATAATCTTGAATGGAAGCATCTTTATTTCATTTTTCATCATCAGAGAAGTTGATATGGAGGTAGAATATAAAGAATTATTGAGTGGGGAAGTGTTCTAATTACCTTCAACCCTCACTCTATTTTTGGCTGAATTCTTGATCGTTTCTCACTGTTTCATTTCCTATGTTGTGTAGCCTTTTCACACTGATACAGCCTTTTCAATAGTGCCTTTGTGCCTTCCCTTCCCAAGGAACAAGTGACCAGGAATGGGCTTAATTTACTCAACGCTGGGAGGCAGTGTGAAGAATGATACCACATCACCTGAAAGCGGTAGATAAGACCATTATGTGGAAATGCCTCTACTCTCTCTTCTCCAGGACTTTCCACCAATCATCTCTTGTACTCAGATTTGAGGTCCTCTTTGGACTTGCTCACTAGTTTGCTACCCTTTGGACCTCTCATCTGTTGACTTAATTCTGTCACCTTGGCTATGCTCAGAACTCTTCAAAATGCCTTTTCACTAAACTCTGGGTCTGTCAATACCTCTGGTAACTCAGAGGTTGTAGCATATTTCATAACCCTTTCCATTTTCTTTAGAGCCAGGACACAGCCCATCTTCTGTCTCTTTCTGTGGCAAACAATCTCTGGTAGAGCATCAGCATTTAATTTTCGCTGCAGGATTTGATCAACAACCAACCTACCAAGGATCAAGAAAATGATCTGAACTCCCATTTGTGAAGATGCAGTCAAGCAATTCTCTGTACAGAGAAAGCAAGAGCATGATAGTCTCTACCCTTGAGGAACGTGTCACACAGTAGAAAATAAAAAGCCAGTTAGTTAGCAATAAATGGACAAGCATGATGAATTTCCTAATAAAAACAGGCACAGTTGTGCCAATACCTGGGGTAGATATGGGCTTGGATAATTAGATTTCAAGGAAAAGTGGTAGCTACAGTTTGAAGGACCAGAAGTTAGTTAAGTTAGTTTAATACAGGTAGGTGGAACTTCCATGTGTTCAGGCAGGGAAATGTGAAATCATATAAAAAGTACTACTACTTCCCCAAACACTGGTATATTGGTGTGGTTTTTTGCACAGCTTTCATTTGGGGAACTTGCAAAGTGCAAAAACTAACCCAACTGTAAAACAGTTAATCATGTTACTTAACATTTTTCAGCCTCATTCTTGGAGGACCTGGTCAAGCTGGCTTTCCGCTTGTTCTTCATTTTTGTTTCAGACAGTCATGCCCCTTTAAGTATCACTAGTCTTCTGCATGTTCCTAAGACACCTCAAATATATTCACATTATAAAATCTTCTCAAGATCCTGCTCTTGGTAAAGTTAATCAGAAAACTGATTTGGGTTGCTATAGCATCTAGTAGATAGCAGTTTAATATGTTACAACTCCTAGAGAGTGTTGTCACTTAAAAATGTTCCCTATCGTATACTGAAGTGTTGTTATTTAACCTAATATATCTCATGTCTCATATAATAACACCCCAAATTCTTGAGGTTTATTATTTTCTTTCCCCAGAAAAGGACCCTGAGGCTCTGAGACAGTGGCTTGGTTAAGGTCACATGACTGAAAGGGCAGAGTTGGGCTCCAGCTGAATTCAGTGATCTGCTGACTGACAGCAGGCAAGGAGCTGCCGAGTCAGGATTTTGAGTCGTGGCCAGCAAGGCTGTGAGAGAGGCCTTTCCTGGGCCTCTCCAGTCAGGCCACGCAGCCTGACTCTTTCTTTCTGCTGTGCCAGGCTGTTCAGGGAGCCCCCCCTATCTTCCAAGCCTCTCATAATTGAGCATACTTTATTCTGCTTTAATAAACCTCTGTAACTGGATAAATAACTGGCTCCATATATTTCAGTGACAGCCAAGTCAATGCGGAAAATGAGTGTGTTGTGAGTATGGGTGAAAGTGTGGCAGCTCGTAGGATGGAGATGGGTAAAGGGAGAGAAATTAAGTCGCTCAGTGAGCACCAAAAGCACACTCTTTCTCTTAGGGTAAAGGGAAACCCTAGCTAGACATCCAAATCAGGAGTACCAAGCAGTCGCTTCTCCAGAAGCTTATATCCGGGCCAAAGAGTTAAGCAGGGAGAAAAAAAGAGAAAACTTGTAATGAGTAACAATTTCATAATCAGTGATTGTTCCAAAGGGACTTCTCTTCAATTTATTGATTCAACCTATAGTAATTCTCCATATCAGATGATTTGTGATACAGCTACTTCAGTCCAATGGGCTGCTTGCAGTAGGAAAGAAAAGTGGTGACAAATTCAGCCTAGAAATAGTACAGGCCAGTGTTGGACTGTGTGGAAATGGAAAATCAGACATCCACATAGAGGGGTACAGTGGATGACTGTAGGTGGATATGAAAGATGACAGGACAGGGACACAGGGGGTGGATGTACAGGGACACAGGGGGTGGATGTACAGGGACACAGGGGGTGGATGTACAGGGACACAGGGGGTGGATGTACAGGGACAGGGGGTGGATGTACAGGGACACAGGGGGTGGATGTACAGGGACAGGGGGTGGATGTACAGGGACACAGGGGGTGGATGTACAGGGACAGGGGGTGGATGTACAGGGACACAGGGGGTGGATGTACAGGGACACAGAGGGTGGATGTACAGGGACACAGGGGGTGGATGTACAGGGATACGGGGGTGGATGTACAGGGACACAGGGGGTGGATGTACAGGGACACAGGGGGTGGATGTACAGGGACACAGAGGGTGGATGTACAGGGACACAGGGGGTGGATGTACAGGGACACAGGGGGTGGATGTACAGGGACAGGGGGTGGATGTACAGGGATATGGGGGTGGATGTACAGGGACACAGGGGGTGGATGTACAGGGATACAGGGGGTGGATGTACAGGGACACAGAGGATGGATGTACAGGGACACGGGGTGGATGTACAGGGACACAGGGGGTGGATGTACAGGGACACAGGGGGTGGATGTACAGGGACACAGAGGATGGATGTACAGGGACACGGGGTGGATGTACAGGGACACAGGGGGTGGATGTACAGGGACACAGGGGGTGGATGTACAGGGACACAGGGGGTGGATGTACAGGGACACAGAGGATGGATGTACAGGGACACGGGGTGGATGTACAGGGGCACAGGGGGTGGATGTACAGGGACACGGGGTGGATGTACAGGGGCACAGGGGGTGGATGTACAGGGACACGGGGTGGATGTACAGGGACACAGGGGGTGGATGTACAGGGACACGGGGTGGATGTACAGGGACACAGGGGGTGGATGTACAGGGACACAGAGGATGGATGTACAGGGACACGGGGTGGATGTACAGGGACACAGGGGGTGGATGTACAGGGACACAGGGGGTGGATGTACAGGGACACAGGGGGTGGATGTACAGGGACACAGGGGGTGGATGTACAGAGATACGGGGGTGGATGTACAGGGACACAGGGGGTGGATGTACAGGGACAGGGGGTGGATGTACAGGGACACAGGGGGTGGATGTACAGGGACAGGGGGTGGATGTACAGGGACACAGGGGGTGGATGTACAGGGACAGGGGGTGGATGTACAGGGGCACAGGGGGTGGATGTACAGGGACACAGAGGGTGGATGTACAGGGACACAGGGGGTGGATGTACAGGGATACGGGGGTGGATGTACAGGGACACAGGGGGTGGATGTACAGGGACACAGGGGGTGGATGTACAGGGACACAGAGGGTGGATGTACAGGGACACAGGGGGTGGATGTACAGGGACACAGGGGGTGGATGTACAGGGATATGGGGGTGGATGTACAGGGACACAGGGGGTGGATGTACAGGGATACAGGGGGTGGATGTACAGGGACACAGAGGATGGATGTACAGGGACACGGGGTGGATGTACAGGGACACAGGGGGTGGATGTACAGGGACACAGGGGGTGGATGTACAGGGACACAGAGGATGGATGTACAGGGACACAGGGGGTGGATGTACAGGGACACAGGGGGTGGATGTACAGGGACACAGGGGGTGGATGTACAGGGACACAGGGGGTGGATGTACAGGGACACAGGGGGTGGATGTACAGGGACACAGGGGGTGGATGTACAGAGATACGGGGGTGGATGTACAGGGACACAGGGGGTGGATGTACAGGGACACAGGGGGTGGATGTACAGGGACACAGAGGATGGATGTACAGGGATACAGAGGATTTAAAGAGGATGTTTGGGGTGACAAGTTGGAGGGCACTGGTACATAGTCCAAGGCATGCCTCTTGGTGATGGCACATGGGCCAAATAGGAAGTTTTTTTGTCCCAACCACCAGGTAGTACTAAAGTGAAGCTCTCTTAACAGCCAAACCTTATTTATTTATAAGAATACACAGAAATGTTTATTTGAACCTCACTAACTTAGTTTGTTGCCTTTCACTTTTTCTGCACCCTTGGATAAAGTGATATGGTTCAAAACAGGAAGATAAATGGCACAAGGTTTAGATTCTGGTATAGGGTTTAAATATTTTGCTACAGATTGCTTTTCTCCTGGCTATCAGAGAGTATTAGAAGCGACTGCTCTTCTCCAAAAGTTTCCTTTCTGTACATTTGCCTTCCGCATTTGTCATTGCTAAATACATGTCTAATCCAGTCCCAGGACCTTGGCCTCCAGGAAAGCCCTTTATTCCCTTCCCGTGAGATTTAATGAGCCAGTGCCTTTAGGAGGATGTCACTGGATGTATCCAAGGGGGTTAGGGCTTTGCTGTTTCCTCACAAGGCTCTTACTGATCTCTCAGCCCTCATTTGATTTCCTGGAGCCCGAGACCGCCACCCCTGAGATTTGCTGACTCAGTGCAGTGAAGGTGCCTCTACTTGGTAATATCCTGGATGGGGTGGGAATCCTGAATCCAGAGAGAGAGGGAAGGATTACCTCAGGACACGCTAAGGCTCTATCTCATTAAAAAATAATATTATACAATCTCTGCTTGTTGAATTTTATTATACTAAACCTGTTTATGAGCTATTCCACTGTTTATTGAGTTTTGGAAGTGCCTTTGCCCCAAGCATGCAGAAATCATGAAGAGTTTATCTGGGCTTTTTCTCACTTAGTCCCTGGATTTCTTCATGCACCCAGCAGAATGTTTAGGGCCAGCGCCTTGTGTTGGAGAAAAGTATGCTTGGCATATAGGAGGCCCTTCGTGCTTTAACTGTTGAACGAATTAATGAAAAAATAATAAATGGGGTTATTTCCTTTCTCCCCACCCTCTCCTCCTGGCCAAATGCCCCCTCCACTTGGAAGTTACAGTCTGCTTTTTATTCATTAACTTTTCACTTGAAGGATGTATCCGGAGGCAATGTGGCACTGGCTTGTTTACACTAATGATCCCTGACTGCATTTCAGATTGTTCTCAGAATGTCTGTGGTGTGTCTGATTAGATAGAATAAAGGGCATCCTACACTCGAGAAAAAGAGAAACGGAGCAAAAATAGGGAATAGGAGCTGGACCATTCAGCACCAACACGTACATCATTATCTTATAGAGTTCTAGATGGATTGAATGGTTGCTATTTTGCCAAGAGTAACATTAAGGAGTTTCCTTGTTTATATTTAATGATGCCACCATTCTATCATCTATTAGAAAAATAACTAAGATAAGCAATTTTAGACCCATTGTTCCTAGAAACAAAACATAGCTATGAAATACTCCTTTTTATACTTATAGGAAATTATCAAATATGTAAACTGAGGCTGCTATTACGTCCATTATCTGTCAAGCTGTACAGTAGCACTTTCTCTAAATTACCCGGGAAGCCACGTTACTTGGGTAATTACAAAATTGTGAATATCAGAAATAGAACTCAAAAGACAATATTAAGATTAAGAGTTTGCATTTATATAGTATATTTATATAACATTTTGGTTTGCACTATTATCACATACCAAAATATTATAATTCAACTTAAAAATAAAATAAGACTTTGGTTTCTAGTTTAATCCTCATGCTGACTACTAAGTGTATGCCATTACTCACCTGACGACAGCAAACCTCTACAAGTGTGCTTACAATTGTCAGTTTTGATCCAACCAATTTAGGTGTATATATTTCACCATGCCTAAGGGGAATATTTTTCTGTTTTTTTAATTTTGTTTATTTTATTTTTTTTTATTATAGGAGCCTTTTTATTAACAGAGATATATTCTATATAGTATATCCTTATTGTGAAATTTAAATATTTTAGATTATTTAATTTAAAAAGTTGCCCTGGCCAGGGAGCTCAGTTGGTTAGAGCATCATCCCAATACACCATGATTAAGGTTTGATCCCTGGTCAGGGTGCATACAAGACAGAACCAATGAATGCACAATAAGTGGAACAATAAATCAGCGTAGACGCTCACCCTCATAGCCACTTAGAATCCTCTCACTTCTGCCCCACATGTTAAATCTTACATGTGAAAATAATAATTGGGCAGGTAGGGCTCTTCTACATATAAATATCTTCTTATGCATATACCATATTTATCAACAAGTCAGTTTGTTCATTTTTTACCAAATGTGAGATTATATTACATATGATATTCCACAACTTGTTTTTCCCATACAAGACATCTTGGGGAGCTTTTACTTGGCATCATTAAATAAGCATGCAAATGAGCGCATCCAGTTTATTCCAGTGGCTAAAGGGTACCCCATGGTATAGTTGCATCATTGCTTAGTTTACCATTCCTCTATGATAAACCTTTTAGTTATGATTTTTCACAATTAAAAAAACAGTCAATGAACATTTTAAATCTTAATTTATACTTTTTTTCCACTTTTAAAATTGTTATTTCTATTGCATGGACTCCTTGTTTAGAACTGTTATGTTCTCCGCTTTTGTTCTTGGATAGACATGTCCAAATTGCTGAAGGGAGCCAGGACTTTATGCAGACCCAGGGCAGTCAGTTCAGGGCGGGCTGCCGGACTCGGGTGAAGTGATCTTCTCCCACAGAGACAGGCAGACTCACTGGAGGCAAAACAGGCCACAAAGGATGACACTATTCCACCCTCTTTTGCTCAGAACTCGCTGGGCCCTCAGCAGACGGGGGCGGGCCTGGCAGAGCCCTGGCGACGGCGAGTTCCACAGTCTCTCTCTCTGGTCTGTCTTTCCTACCCCGCCGGCGCTGCTCCCAGGCAACACTCGGCTCACTGCACACCCCAGGGGCTCCGCTTCTTTCAGAGCCCAGAGCCTCTGCCCCTGAGAGGAAAGAGCAGGAAGAGCAGCAAGCGCAGCAGGAAAGGGGGAAGCGGTTCTGTCTTCTTTGCGAATATGCCCTGTAGGTTTTTAGTGAAAACATTATGTCCCAAAACACGTAATACATTTAGAACTCACACAGTTGAACTCACACTTAGAACTCACAGCCTGATTTGCTGGCAGCGCCCTCAGTTTCTGTGTGGAAGGTGCAATTTATCCCCAAGCAACACTGTATTGTATAACGGGATGGTCACATCCTGGATTTGTCACTTATTAACTACAGATTCTAAGTCACTCAGCCACTCTGAGCTCCAGGTTCCTATTTTATGAAAAAAGAAATAAAATAAATTATCTCTCGGGGATAGTGGCTGAGTTAGCAATAATTTGTGCTTCTAGCAGATATACCATGTATTTGGTTCTCAAAAATGTGTTAGTCATCATTTCTATTAATTTTTCTATTTTTACAGTATCTTAAATAAACTGTAAAAGGCCACATTTATTTATAGAAGTTAAACTAATTTCTATGAAATGTATATACACATATATAGAGTAATGTAAAATAATTAAAAGAGCATGCCAGAACAGTTAAAGATATCACTCAGCAAATAAACTGTAGGTGAAATGACAAAAGAACACTGAAGGCCCCCCTCCCCAAAACAAGGCTGCCCTCTGAGCATTCACTAGTAAAATCATCATGTAATGGATGGGTCGGCCTGTGATAGAAAAAAGCTGGGAGATTGCTTGTAACTGTAACCAAAGGGTTTGTGGACTCCTGGAACTTCTGTCAAGGTGACCCTGTGTAATGTCAGGGGACACGGGCCTGGGACATGACTGCAGATTAGTAAACTGAAACCTAGTCAGTTGAATTGTTTCTTGTGTGAAGGAAGCTTGTGCGAGTGGAATGGGCATGGTCAGCCTGAGGCCAGGACAGCTCAAGGGCTCAGGACCTGGGCCCTTGCCCTGGGAAGGTGTAGACTAAAGGTGGAAAATGACAGCTTTCGCTCCAACTCAAGGGTGAGCTGCTCTCTGTGGAAGCCAGACCAGGCCAGGAGAAGAAGAGGGCTCAGTGGTTTCAGCAAAGGCTTTGCCATCCAATTCTGGCCCCTTCACTTGCAAATGATGCACCCTGAGAAGTATGATCACCTCTCTTAATCTCAGTTCCCCCTCCTGTACAAGGCAGGTAATAACTATAATATCATCATAGGGTTGTTCTGAGTATTAACTGAGAAAAGGTGTAAAACTCTATTTTGATGTTCACGTGGCCAGGAAAAAGCAACAGGCAGCTCCTATGTTCAGCTCCAGTGATATGAGGTGCTTGGCTGAATCCCAAAGCCATTAGTAGTTTCTAAAAATAGAGGCCCCAAACTCGGGCAGTGCCTCCAACTTATGGATCATTTTCTTTAGAAAGAACTTCTCTCTGTAAAAGGCAATTGTGGTTTTAAGTAGTATTTTATTGTTCACTCTATTACATTAAGTATTTTGGAATTTGGACCCTGACTGTAAGAAACAGAGACCTCTTCAAAGGTTACATGCTATCAAGAATGAATTGTGGTTTACCTTTGTATATATGTTTCTGGAAGCAGTGTGGAGAGGATTAAGATTAGGGATTAAAAGCAGGGAGCCAGGTTAGGTAATCAGACCAAGGCCCAGGATGAGACTCTAAGGCTCCCAAATAAAACTGAGGCCAGGGGTTAACATCCAAAATTTATAAAGAACACAAACAACTCAATATCAGAAAAACAAACAATCCAGTTAAACAATGGGCAAAGGATCTGAATAGACACTTTTCCAAAGAGGACACACAGATGGCCAAGAGACATAAGAAAAGATGCTCAACATCAGTAATTACCAGAGAGATGCAAGTTAAAACCACAATGAGATATAAACTCACACCTGTCAGAATGGCTCCATCAACAAATCAACATACATCAAATGCTGGCGAGGGTGTGGAGAAAGGGGAGCCCTTGTGTACTGCTGGTGGGAATGCAGACTGGTGCAGCCACTGTGGAAAAGTGTGGAAGTTCCTCAAAAAATTAACAATGGAACTGTCTTATGACACAGCAATTCCACTTCTGGGAATATATCCGAAGAAACCTGAAACACTGATTCGAAAAAATATATGTTCATTGAAGCTCTATTTACATTAGCCAAGATTTGGAAGCAGCCCAATTGCCCACCAGTAGGTAAGTGGATAAGAAAGCTGTGGGACATTTATACCAAGGAATACTGTTCAGCCATAAAAAAATAAGGAAATTTTACCTCTTGCAATATCATGGATGGAACTAGAGGGTATTATGCTATGAAATAAACCAGTCAAAGAAAGACAAGTACCATATGATTTCACTTATACGTGGAATCTAATGAACAAAATAACAAAACAGAATAGAAACAGACTCATAGATACAGAGAACAGACCGACAGCTGTCAGAGGGGAGGTTGCTGCGGAACTGGGTGAAAACAGTGAAGGGATGAAGCAAAACAAACAAACTCACAGACACAGACATAGTGTGGTGATCACCAGAAAGAAAGGGAGGGAGGGAAAAGAGTTCACTGGGTATTAATGGTGATGGAGGAGACTAAGCTTTGGATGGTGAACACATAATACAATATACACATTATGTATTATAGAATTATACACCTTGGCTGGGTAGTTCAGTGGTTAGAGTGTTGACCCCCCTAGGCCAAGGTTGTGGGTTTACTCCCCAGTCAGGACACATACATGAATCAACTGATGACGCTACGTAATTGGAGAAACAAACCAATCACTCTCTCTCTGTCCCTTCCTCTCTAAAATCAGTAAGTAAAATGTTTAAAAAAGAATTGTACATATGAAACCTATATATTTCTATTAACCAATCTAAATCAAATAAATTCAATTAAACAATAAAAATAAATAAAAAAGCTGAGGCCAGTGGATGAAGATAGGGCAGTTGAGCTGAGAGACGTAAAGAAGGTGGGATGGGTAGAAGCTGGTTGAGCAAGAATAAGTGAGGAACCCGCCCTGTGGCTCAGTTGGTTGCAGGTTTGATTCCCCGTTAGAGCACATACCTAGGTTGCTGATTCAAATGCTGGTCAGGGTGCATACGGGAGGCAACTGATGGATCTCTCTCTCTCTCTCTCTCTCTCTCTCTCAAATCAATAAAGTAAGTGGAAAAATATAAGAGATAGAGACCTGTATGGGTATGGACTGAGCAACTGGGGGCACAGGGCTAGGTCATCCACAGAACTGAGTAGCACAGACAAGTAGGATAAGCAATCCTGGGAAAAGTGGTAAGTGGAGGAGGTTTGGGGATATTAGTTGAAGATGACTTCCATTGACATCCAAGGGAGAAGCTTAGGAGGCAGTTTTCCATATTCATGGAGAACACATTTGTGTGTAACAGGAAAGATGGAAACGCTGCAAAATGCTGTAACGAAGTGGAGTAAGTTAGAGGCTGACATATCCCATGGAAATTAGCAATTCCGTGAGAGAAGTTTCCTTGGAGTGAAGGGAGAGAAGGCTGACTAGGGTGTGTGCTTTGAGGAGGGAAAGGGAGAGGAGCCCATGAGCTGGGAGAGAAAATGTGGACAGTCCATGAAGACGTTTATAGCACATCTGAATGCTTCTTTCTTTCATATTCTGAACAAGTAAATCAATTATGTCTCCTAAATTTTCATCTGTGGTAGTCTTTTTTAATCCATTAATACTAATAAAATCTTGAGGGCCATTTTAATTTATTTTTTCTTCCATTTGTTTTATTGTTGAAAGTGTTACAGATGTCCCTGTTTTTTCCCCACATGGAACCCCTCCAGCAGGTATCCGCCCTGCCCCCCACCCCCGCAGGTCTTCTCCACACTATTGTTTGTGTCCATAGGTCATGTATATATGCATCTAAGTTCTTTGATTAATCTCTCCCCATCAATCCCTACCCCCCACCTTCTTTCTGAAATCTGTCCAACTGCTCCATGCTTCTATATCCCTGTATCTATTTTGTTCATTGGATTATTTTGTTCATTAGATTCCATATATAAGTAAGATCATGTGGTACTTGTCTTTCTCTGACTGGCTTATTTCACTTAGCATAATCTTCTCCATCTCCATGAATACTGTCCCAAAGGGTACGAGATCCTTCTTTATTACAGCTGCATAGTATTCCACAGTGTAAATATACCACAGCTTTTTTATCCACTCCTAATGAAGTATCACTGGGTAAACTTGGGCTGTATTTATATAATAAGACCTAATTTTGCATTCTCACATCTACTTAGATGAGCCCTTCAGTTTCAAGTTTCTAGAGTATTTATACAAGAAATATAGTTTCTGAAAATTTTAAATTTCTGCCACAACCTCCTTGTTTTGCTAGGAACTGGAAACAAGACTCTATCTCTGGTGTGGCCAGTGTGGGGCACGGGGAACAGATATCACCTTCAGGTGTGGACTTTATATGGGACCACAGTAAATGCTTTCCTTGTGTTTTTGGACAGCCGAGTGGCCCTGTAACTCATTTGAGCTTCATGTCATTTAATCCCCTAGTGCTCTTTTATCTGGAAATCCCTAGAAGGAAGACAAAGGGAAATAACTGCCTTAACTAAAGTTAAGATAGAATTATTAGCAGGCATCAGCCCGGTCCTTCAGACTCGCAGAGTTGCTTATGGGCATCTTACTGCCTGTTCTGCCTTTGAAGCCACAGGCAGTGGGGGCTTTGTGTTACCCACTCAAGAGAAGTGTGTCCCTGGCCGGTCGAGGCTCAGTGGTTGAGCACCGACTTAGGATCCAGGCGAGTGGGGTTCGATTATTGGTCATGGCACATGCCCGGTGTGTGGGCTTGATCCCCAGTTGGGGGCATGCAGGAGGCAACCCATCAATGACTCTCTCATCATTGATGTTTCTCTCTCTCTCTCTCCCTCTCTACTCTCTCTGAAATCAATAAAGGTATATTTAAAAAAAAAAAGAGAGAGAGAGAGAGAGAGAGAGGTGCAAACTGTCTTGAGACTAATCTACTCAGATTCACACAGGGGCTTCAAAGGGAGTTGAAGTCTGGGGTCCTTTGCATAAATTTCTATGTTTCTCTATCCTATGCATAATGTTTTATTTGTTACTTTGGAGTGACTGAGAGAAGGTATAAAAAGGAAAAACCAAACCAAAACACAACAAAACTCTTTATAGACTCAGTCACCCAAATGACTCTCCTGAAAGAAGCTTACAGAGCAGCAGGTCACTAACACTGTTCGGTAAAAAAAGCAAACAAGAACATGTGACGTTTCACCACCATTAACCATACACTAAGGACATCAGAGGCCCTTGTGCTCCACAGTCGTGAATTTGTAAAATCTCAAGATGCAGATACTAAACTGAGAACACACTGACTAATTCCGTGCCATACGTTTGCTCCCGAGAATGTGTTTTCAATTCTTTTTCTTAATGTATAGGTTTTTATTAGGTCATGTGTGTTTCTTGAGATCCACATTCCTTGGTCCACTGATTCCGCCCATGCCAGTCTAATTCAAAAGGCAATGATTTTCCACTATGACACAACCACTCCGTACTTATAAAGTGTGTAAGTCAGTGCCCTGTCCACTTAGGGAGAGCCTCCTGTATTCCAAACAAAGACAAAGTCTGTAAAGTGTTCAAACAAAAGAGAAAGAAAAACACAAGTTAATTGGTAGAAAGTCAACCCTTCAGCTGTAGATCCCCTTCCTAGCAATAGATACCATCAAAATTTGTCTCATTTTCTTACAGTAAAATCCACCAACACTACCCACCCTCCAGATATTCTGCCCATTAATGCTTTCAAAGGTTTGAATTGTATGTACCACTCACAAATTGAATTAAATCCGATCTTATCTTCACTGTGACTCTAAGAGCAGGAATAAATATTCAAAGTCTCCCTGCTGCCTTGGTTGCCCGTCAGCTGAACATATTTCTCACAGGCATTATATTGGCCAGTGCAGTGTTGGGTCTCACCACACTTTTTTTTTTTTTTATTTTAAATTCATTGTCAAGGTTTAAAAATTGAGAATTTTTGCATTAATATTCCAGGCTAGCCCACTGGCCTTATGTTCATGAGTAGCATAATTACCGCTTTACTAATGGCTGTCACTGCCTCCTTTGGACAGGACACCTACTCCCCACCAGTCTTCCTGCCTCTCTCCCTCTCTCTTCTTCCCCTGACAGTGAAGCTGTGTGTCAGGTTCCATTTAGCATCTAACACACAGCCAACTTCATGCATTTTTATTCCCTTTCTGGTCCCTGTAGACATTTGACTTTGTATCTGTTTCTATTTCATTAAACAACTTTGGAGAGCAGTTTCATTTCTTTAGATATTTGTTTTAGTTTTCAGATAAAAAATATTTTTGGTAATGGGATTGCATCATCAAACTTAATATGAATGTTTTCTTCTCTTTTATTTGGAAAATATTTCTATTCTTAGAGTGCTTTTTGGCTATCCCAACACTTTGACATACAGGCATCAAAGAGACATAGACAAGAGGACAGTGTGTAAGGGAGGCAGTGGTTAGTTTTGATGGGCAAACTTCAGAACTGACCATTTCACCTAGGAACTAAAATGGAGAGAAACGAATCCTAGAGAAACACTGCTTTGAGAGAGGATGGGGATTTTGTCTATTCTACTCAGACTGCTCGCACTCTAATTTGAAATCTCTTCCTGAGAAAATATCCGAATGTGAAGACACAAAATTTGTTCTATGTCCAAGGAACATTCAGAGATGTACTTTCAAATAGAAACAAAGCCTTAGTTCATATGAGAATTAAAGGAGTGTCCATACGCCCATTTTCAGCATTCCCCATAGGTTGGACACCATGCTAAGTGGCTATGTAATCTCATTTAACCCTCTCTATAACTCTGTGGTACAGAGTATATGTCCATTTTAAAGCTGAGGACACTGGGGAGACGCAGAAATGGAGTGGTCTGCCCAAGCTAGCACAGCTGGGAGCAGGGGACTGAGATTCCAGGACAAATCTACCTGTTTCTAAAGCTACGTCCTCAAAGCACTTTGTCACACTACTGGGTCCTTGCCATGTTTCCCTGATTAATAATCTGGATTATTATTTTTATTGTCTCTAAACTCAGAGCTATAAGTGATAATGAAATAGGTTGTTTCTTACTGTTTTGTTTACTTCCTTGTGACTACAGAGAGAAAACCAATATGAATCTGCTCCTTCATGCTCTTGTTATCAAGTTGCTGCATCACAAACTTTGTCCTGAATATTGTTCTGTCTTCAAAATATCTATTAAGTCAATATCAGTTTCTTACCTGAATTTTTGTTTTGTTTCAGTTAATGGTATGCTCTTATCTGTAGTCCAAAAACACAACTTACAAAGAGAAAAAAAATCAATAGTTTAACTGTATTATTTAAAAAAAATTTTTTTTCACAAGCTGACGAGTCAGTTTCCTACTTGCATAATTAATGAAGACAAAGCCAAGTCCTTAACTACCAAGATCCTTGAAACACAGAACAAACTGAAAAGCAACAAACCGGGAGCTGTAACGACTGGCTCGTCCCTAGAGTGAAAGGTGACGAGAAGCATCTTGGGCTGACTGGGCACTGTTGGCAGGTGGCTAACACAGCTCCTTGGAGTGACTGGCGCAGGATTCGTGATGCCCGTTTCCAGTAGCTCCTGAGACAGCCGCCTCCTTATGGAGAGGCCCTGCTCGGGGTTACCAGCCCTGGCTGGGCGGGCAGCTCAGCTACAGCAGGCGGAAGCCACCTGCAAACTCTGTGTTTCTGGAGGGACCGAGGGGTGATGTGCGATCCGCTTGGTTTGGAAGCTGGCCGTGGGTTTTGCAGTGGGCGTGCTAGACTCACACGCATTTGGGAGATGAAAGGCCCTCGGTGCCCTCCTCCCGGCACCACCCTGCTGCGACTGCCCAACCAGCTGTGAAAAAGAGGAGTCTGGGTAGAGAGTCCCTAGATTATCCACATTTTCTCCTCTCTTTTCTTAAATTTATGTCTTGCAGGACAAATGATACCGGCTTTCTTTCCTTCAAAGACCACTTGCCTGTCACTCAGATAGTTATCACAGATACCAACAGGTCGAACTCAGAAGCTGCTTGGAGAATTGGGCCCTTGCGCTGCTACGGCGACCGTGAGTACTAAGGAAGGGGCTCTTTCTGCCCCGCGTGGGCCCGGGTGTCCTGTCCCCTCACCCCGTCCCTGCACTTCCCTGCCGCGAGCCTTACGGGCCGCGGCGGCCCACCATGCTCAAGGGGCCTCTTCTTCGCAGGACACTTCTGGAACGCCGTCTCCTTTTACACAGAAGCCTCCTACCTCCACTTCCCTACCTTCCACGCGGAGTTCAGCGCTGATATTTCCTTCTTTTTTAAAACCACGGCTCTCTCTGGAGTTTTCCTAGAAAACCTTGGCATTACGGACTTCATCCGACTTGAAATAAGCTGTAAGTTCCTCGTTGATGAATGACTCTTGTAGTTGGTCAACAGAAGCGGCTTCAGCCTTATCTTTGCCACCAAGTGCCTGTTTGTACCACAAAACTAATCTCGCTGGACATCCGTAAAATCAGCAATGGCAATTTCTAGTTCTTTCTAATGCTTTTTGCATTATTGTTACCTGTCAGTATTTAATCAGTCATTCTCTCACCAAAATAATGCATTTCCCAAATTCCGGTGGAGACCGATGGCAGTGTTCTTGGTCTGATCCATGGGTATTTCTTACCTATGGCTTTAAGCAACCATACCGCAGATGTGTTCATTGCATTTCCACGGAAAGCTAATGTGTTATTTTCATGCATCCTTTTCTTATTGGGGCCCACTTTTTTGTTATATTTTGCTCTGAAAGTAATTTCCTCACTTATGTCACCCCATTAGGAGTGTGTCACCACCCAGCAAGAGTTCCCACTGTTTCTCTCCCTCTTCCCATGAACTCGGGTGTATTTAGTGCATTGGACGGCAGGCTGGATCATTTTTAACACCCTATCTCCTAATTACATGTTATATAAAAAGGGAAAAGTCCTTACATATTGGTTTTTCTATTAACAATAATAACATTAACATTTCTGTTCCTTAAACTTCTACAAATTTATGAATGACTTCAAAATTGATTTTCTCTGCATGTCCTTGTTTAAAAGACCATAATCAGATTTGCCCACCTAACTTCTCTCATATTTATCAAAGGATATATTTTTTTTCATATTGAGCAATAGAAGTATAAATTTAAAGAAATGTTTTAAACATAGGGATAAGTTTGGTACAGATTCATAAAAATTCCATTCTATAATAAATTCAAAAAAATTGCAATACTTTATATGTAAATTTTTCAGAATCAAATCTAACATCTTTCAAATATCTCTGCAATAAAAAATAATCCACGAAAATGTTTTTATCAGAAAGTTCATCATATATCGCTGTTCTATTTGGCAAAGATCTAAGAGTTTCTGAGGATTTGAAACCGCTTGAGCTCTCTGTGTGAAGTTTGTATCCCCACCTCGATGGTACCATACATGTGTTTCGACAGGTGTGAATTCAGCAGTAATATCTCAGTGATAACAAAAGTGAAAAATCAGAACTTGAGGTCTTACTCTTAAAAATAAATACATACAGGGTGAGGCAAAAGTAGGTTTACAGTTGTGAGCACGGGAAACAGTTCCTGTATTATTATTATTTATTAATCATCGTATTATTTGTCAACTGACAGCTGTAAACCTCCTTTTGCCTGCCCTGTGTATTTGAATCTGCTGTGTTCAGGAGCCAGTAGTAGATCTGCAGTTCTCTGCATTAATTTCGCTCTTGAATATAACATTTTCTAAATGGTAAGTAATAATAAGCACTCTTTGAGACTTACATTATTAAAAATTAAAACTAATATTAGCATTGGTTAGGACTTAGACCAAAAACATTCTTTTTTTGTTGGAGGACTGTTTTATCACTGATGCTTCGAATCGCTGGCACATGGCAATCGTGAAACATCTGCTTTCAGCTGTGTGCGCTAGTTTTCCGACTTGCTACACTCAGGGGACCCCCTAATTCCTCCTGCACAGGTGGGCTGTTCGCACTGTCCTGCCTTTGTTATACCCATAACCATGGAGACTCATGTTTGTCATTAGGAGTCTCGTTTATCTGTGTCTAAATGGATGTTTTCTATAGTTTGACTGAGGCAATTGACCATATTACAATAATGTGACCTCATCATAGTCCCTTGAAAGCAAAAGTAATGTCTAACCCACAGAAACTTGGAACCTAAGAGCTCTAGCAAAAGAGCACAATAGTGTGGTGAAGGCCTGAGGTGGGGGGTGGGCGAGCCAGGTAGAAGGGGCCAATGGGGAATAAAACAGGACGTCTGTAATTCTTTCAACAATAAAAATAAATTAAAATAAAAACAACAAAAGAGCACACAGCCCTGTCAGGAGGAGACAGAAGCAGCATCTGAGCACTTCTGCAGACCTGCCCGCAGCCCAGTGCTCCTTCTGCAAATGCACACGATTCACAGGAGGGAAGGGATTCTTTAAGTGGAAGCGTTGACCTCCTTTTACTCCAACAATTGAGACTGTCACTGGGAGGAAACTCCTGGCTTTAGTGTGAAATAAGGTCCCTGGTACCTAACGGCCTGGAACTGAAACGTGGAGTTGAGTGCCAACAATTTCATAATACGAATATAATAACCGCAACTAAATTTAATAAAAATTAGGCCCCAAGGCCATTTGATTCATTCCAGCAGCAGCTAATGTCACGGCTTATCATGGAAGGGTAATGAGTGATGATTTAGTGTTAATTACTTTGCAATGTCCAATTTGTACTTTCTGGTACCGTATTTTGACTTTTGGGTTGTATAAAAATGTTTTAAATGCAACTGGTCTTACATTTGATGAAAATGTTAATTTCATGAGGATTAATTGATAAACAACCTGACAATTAGGTGCTATTTTTATTCCTATTTACAAATAAAAAAACTGAACTGGAACAAGGCAGAAAACTGGCTTTAGGCCTGGGTGGCTCTAGAATTCAACCTCTCAAATTTTACTTTTAAAGCCTCTACCTTATTGCTTTCCTCCAGGTCAGGGCTCACATTTCCTAGTTACATAAATTCCTGCAGATTGGGGCTTCTCATACCAGGACTGGCCTTCTGCTAGGGTTTAAAGCTGAGGAGGGAGTGGTGGAGGCTGGGGTTGACCTTTGGTGATTCAGATCTTGCAGTGGATGATTTTGTCAAATAAATCCCCGGGTTCTGTCTTAGGGTAAAGGACAGGGGCCATCTTGAGGTGCTCAGAAGGAAGGGAGGGTCTGATGAGTGAAGGTTCCAGCCACTGAAGGGATTGTCTTCTCCTCCACCCCAGTGTATCATTTACCTCTCCACTTCCTTCAGATTTAAAACATTTTTATATAGTAATAGAAAATACAATAGCATATACACAACTGAGAAAAAACGGGTGAACAAGTCTACTTTTAGAGTCAGATTCTACTTGCTATTTGAAAAACTCTGAAAAAATTATTCACACGTCTAAGAACTTTGATTTTTTTTTTTTACTCATAAAAAGGAAATAAAAGTAATGCATTTCTCATAGGGCTGTTTTGAGGATTAAAATTATATAATCTATGGTCAGTGCTAAGTACAGGGCCTGGCAGAGCTCACGGTACCACTGTGCTGTGGCTACCCCTCTGTCTCTCTATCACCACCACTGCTGCGGCCACCACCACCACCATCTTCACCCTGTTATAGGGACTTTACCCCTGACTGGCCCCCTGGCTTGAATGACATGCAGGCTGGTATAGAAGGGCAGAGTCAGGAAGGAGCCCAGGGTGGGGAGGGGGCTTGTGAAAACCAGGAACCACCACTGGCAACTGTATTTCCTTGGACAAGACACTTCAACTTTCCGAGCCTTTTTTTTTTTTCATCCTAGTAAAAGTGTGAACACTTATATCACATGTATTAATAAAATAACGTGGAGAAAAGCACTATATAGTCCAGGTGGTGGGTCTTCTCCTCACAGGAGTGGAACTGCCTAGTTAACCCAGAATCTATGGATGTCCAGGAGAACACAGTAGGAGCCAGATAAACTCAGAAAACCCAGAACCTGGGCACAAATGCATGTTTATCAGATTAACATCGCTGCCCCAGGTCCCTGTGCTATTACCTGAATTCTCACAGTCAGGATGGACTGGCCAAATAAGAGCTGGAGGCTTGGTGTTTGATAGATATAACTGTTAGTGGTAATTTTAATCCTGAAGGGCTTTCACCCGAAGTCTTTACCTGGCTACTGAGGATTGTTTGTTCCCTTCATTCACGGTACACTCTGCCCTCAACGCACTGACAGCTCCTTTCACCTCCTACCTGTTCCCTTCTCGGTTTCAGCTCCTTCTGAGATCACTTTTGCCATTGATGTTGGGAGCGGCCCCGTAGAGCTCGTAGTCCAGTCTCCTTCTCCTCTGAACGACAACCAATGGCATTATGTTCGGGCAGAGAGGAACCTCAAGGTGACCTCGCTTCAGGTGGACAGCCTCCCAAGGACAAGCATGGAGACTTCAGAGGAGGGACATTTCCGACTACAGCTCAACAGCCAGCTGTTTGTAGGTAGGGGACATTTTAAGGCATCCTTGCGCTGAAAATCCTACAAAACCACTCTTTGACCAGGTCAAGAAAAACCGCTTTTACTTTAGACCAGGTCAAGAAAAACTGCTTTTACTTTAGACCAGGTCAAGAAAAACTGCTTTTACTTTAGACTGAGAAATGATTCAAATGTGTCCTAAAACATTTACAATGGTAAATTTTATTATTCAAAGTCTTTCTTGCTCCATTAGCCACAGCAATAAGAGAACATGACGCCTCACAGCAAATTTTGAGGTGATCTCAGACTCTTTTTGTATCTTTTCTCCTTGTAGGTATGACCTTCATTCAGATATCCCAGGGCCCCTATTATTTTTCATCCTTATAATCATATTATACCCTTAGAAAAAGAATAGATCAGCTATTTACACCTTAGTGATGCTGGCTCCAAGTCAGTGGGCCACACTCCCCCCTTTTGGCGGATACCTAACTCCTAAGAATTATCAATAACAGTGTAATAAAATATGCTGCAGATTTCAGTCATCAGTAATATGATGGAGGTTTAAACTAGGAGTTTCTTTGATACTCCCTGAAATCCCATCCCTTGGGTGGCCGTCTTACTCTTGCACAGAAAAGCAGTCCTGACCCCCAAGCAAATGACTCTCCTCTGCTCATTCCCTCTTTGAGTCTCAGAACCAGGGTTAAGACAAGTCGTTCATCTGAACTTGCTGCCAGAGGTGCTCATGAGAGCTGGAAAGGCTCAGGCATCATTCACTGAGTCATACATTCATTCATTTCACAGTTACTGAGCACAGAAAACAAGTCAGCTGGATAGACGAGCTGTGCAATGACACTGCTCTCAGTGCACAGTCATGTGTGTGTGTGTATGTGTGTGAGAGAGAGGGAGAGAGAGAGAGAGGGAGAGACAGAGACAGAGAAAGAGACAGAGACAGAGGCAGAGAGAGAGAGGGAGTGAGAAAGTTTAGCTACATTAGTCCAGGTAGAAGAGGTCAGTCTAATAGCCATAATTTAGAAAGGACTTTTTATAAAAATGTTGAGCAGGGCACGTAAAGCTTTAAAGTACAAATAGAGCCATAAATGTTAGAGATACGGTAATGTTATCAAGACCAGAAGCTGCTCTTCTATAAAACTTGAAGTTCAGATGCTTAGAGCCATAATGTAAATAGGTTCCAAATGTGTCCAGTCTCCCAGATTTAGTTTTATTCCACTCTTCTTGTTTATCCAACTCTACGGCGCCTTCCTGTTGGTAACAAAACACCATCAGCAATCAATGGGTGTTTTTCTTGCTTCCTTTAAATTTGGGTTTGTAAAATTTTTAACTCTGAGGAAAGTAGTCACTAAAAGCACAGGAACTAAAAGAAAAATACCAGAATATGTAATATTTTCTTTTCTCAACAGGAACCATTCTTTCTTCACCTGCCATGTTTTTCATATCTGGCAGAAGCTAAGATATAAGTGATTGAAATTGTTATGGTTATAAGGCATTTACTTAGTCAATAACCTACTTAAATGATATAATTTACTATTAAACTATTTTTAAAATTTATATGGCTGTTTTAATTCTATTTAAACATCACATTTTATTGCTCTGAAGAAGTTTGTTAGTCATCAAGATTTAATGTGTTTTTGGTGTGAAATCAATTCAAGTAGTTTGCAATTTTCATAAATTATATTCATGCCAAAGTTTAATTTATCTTCAGGCAGTATTTATGAATCTTTCAGGCTAGAATGTGTATATAAAGATGGAATAATTTTTGATGCTCTCATGCAAATTTCATGGTGCTATGAAATTATCATATGTTCTGAATATGTGATAACTTTCTGCGAGTCAACAGGGAAAAGGGGCAGCTGTGCTTCATGGCAGGTTTTTCCTCCAGACGTTCCAACTAGATTGATCGCAAAGACAGTGAGTCGTGAGTGAGTGGATGGGTCTGGAGGAGGTATCTTGCTCAAGGTAGAGCCAAGGTCAGCTGTGGTGAGAGCGCTTGCTTCTGTGTTTCTCTCCAATAAATTCCAGCTCAGCTGTTACTCAGGTTTATTGAATTTGTCCTAATGTACTTGAAGAAGAAAAATGCTGTTGGGGGTCATTTTAGTTTGTTGGTTTGAATTTTGTTGTTTAGTGTTCAGTGATATGTCCATTTAGAAATATCAGGAGGCTGAAAATGCTGAAGTTGAGTATTTCTATTTTTATAATTTAGTGATTTAAAAAAAAAAGAGCAAAATCAAAACAGAGCATCATTCAGCACTGTAACCCCTGGTGGTGTGCTGTGCTCGTGAATACTTCCTGAGCACAGAAATGGGCTGAATTTTATAAAATAAGATGCACTTCTTAGCACTGTCCCTACTATGGGAATGTGACAAGTTGAGTGCTGACACAGTAGTCAATACGTTCAGGATTGCCAGAAATAATATTTTAAGTTATAGGCTTTTATCCCCATGACAGTTACATTTCCAACCATGCTGTTTAGTGGCCACGTGTCTTTAACAGAGTAGGAGGAACTTTATAGCATGTGGCTTCTGAAGTGCCTGCTGCATGCATGGACTTCCCGTCTTTGATACACTGGAGGCCTCATCCATCTGCTTTGCTGTTGCTACTAATGTCCAGTCCTTATGAGGATGGGGCAAGAGGAGTCCAAGAGCTGGCACCCCAGGCACTGTGAAATGAGGATACTTGGGTATGGATTCCAGGTGACCTGCCATAGCCATGGGCCTTGGTAGGAAAACAACTAGCCCAAGTGTACTCATCACCCTTACCTGCAGAGTGAAAATGAAGAGCCTGGGGACTAGTTTTTCACTCCTTGAGGGTCGGCTATCTCCATGTACATACTGGGAATGGTGGCTTTATCCTCATGCCCATGGGTATGTAGCTGCAAGAAAAGTCTCCCTCTCTCTAAATCCAATGCCACATTTTCCAGGTGTATTGAAATTATAGAGTGGGCATTTAGTAAAGGTGTTGGCCTGTGAGTCTCACTTGTTTGTGGCTTTGCTTTCTTCTTGCTTTTTGGTCTTTCATGGAATTTTTTTTTTTCTTTTTTGTGTCAAAATACACCAAAGTTACTCTCAACTTATAACTCCTTGGGGAAAATACTACAGTGACTACAGTGACTTGATAAATTATAAAGCTTCAGAGATCCCAATACATGACTCTTCATCCCCACTGGATGGGAATTAACATTCCCATGTTCAGGTGCTTCATGTTAAAGGTGATGAGGGCACACACACGAGAAGTAGAGGGTCCTGTACTCACACTCAAGGAAGGCAAGAGGAACTGAGCTGCTTCCCTGGAGGCATGAGCACTTGTCCAAATGACACATGGAGGTTTCTTAAGACAGGCTGAAAATGATGATAGTCATGATTTTAAGAGTTGATTCATACTTAGTCCAAGGAAGCAACATCACAATGGACACGCTTGATACCAAGGGTGTTCATTCAAAAGTACTTCTGGGAAGGCCAGCTAACTAATGGTGTAAGTTGTCAGGAAGAGTGATATGAAAGTCAAGAGGCTAAATACACATGTGTATGTTACTTGATAGGAGAAACTATGTAAGACACCATTGGAAGGTGGTGAAAATCACTTAGTTGCAGTACTGACCCAAGCTGTCTAATTAAATAGTTCATTTTAGGATTTCAAGGGGGTGAAAGTATATAGGCTTTGAAGGTTAAGGGATCTTAGTTTAACTCTTGGCCCTGCTACATAAAAAACATTTGATTCTTGACTCTGGCCAAAGCAATGTCTGTGACACTAAGTTTTCTCAACTATGTAACATAAATAATATGGACAATACCTTTCCCCCATTGAGTATTCAATGAGCTCATTATAAAGATTTTAGCATATAGCAAATATGTTTGATTTTTTTTTTTATAATTAGAGGCATTGTTCTGATTCTCAAACATCTTATAGATTAAGTATGAGCCTCAATTAAATGACTTTCAGCAGCTTTAGTGATAACACTGCATTTTTTTGATGTTCTTTCAACCGTCTCTAGACAAGATGTAGACAAGCAAATAAAAGTATGTAAGAGCAAGTGAAAGATCAAATCCGGGTAAGGACCAGGAAGACCATGGGAATGAATGAAAGGATCCTGGTGGGGAATGTGGCCAAGTGGCAAGTGCACCCGTGTCCTCTCTTAGTGCAGCTGAGGCTTGTCCTACAGGAAAGCAAATTCATTGTCAACAGACCTCCTGATTCTTCAGTGGAAGACATACTAGGATTTTTAAAATATTTTTTGTTTCAAAAAAATTTAGAAAAAGTTAAAATAAATACTGGGTGGACAAGACATATTTGAACTAAGGAATATATAGGAGTGTAGGTGTGTGTTTTTGTGATGGTATGGATGAAGAAGGGGAACCATGGAGGGTATGGGGGAAGATGCCAGACGACATAAATTCAAGGTATATGAGGAAGTCCAAAGTCAAGACAAAACACTGGGGAACCATTAGCAACTCAGATGCATGGTGCCCTGAAGTCCCAGCAGGAAGATGGAGAGATAAGTGGAGATGAGATCTTTCATGGTAGATCAGCTGTGCTAAAGATACAAGTTTGATTTTCTGCAATAATTGCTCTCTGAAGGGTATCAAATAGGGGTGGCAGAGTTAAATTTTCACATGTGGTTGACCTCTCCGATTGCAAAGTGGCGAGTGGATCAAAAGAGTCAGGGCTGAGAGTTGGGAGACCAGTTGCTGGGATTCAAGCAGGGTGTGCTCTGGGTGTGGATGGAAGCAGGTGTGTGCATAGGTATCTGGGAAAGCTGGTACACAGGGCTGGGCGGGGAGAGGGCTGTGAGAGAGGAGGAGGGGGAAGGCTGTGGCTGCATTTTGCACAGTACTCAAGTTGCACAGGGAGTCACAGCGCCAACACTACTGTACACAGTAGGTGATGTCAGAAATGGAGGCGCTGACAGCCTGACAGGGTGTGAGTGTGTGGGCAGGGGACATATTTTTAGAATTATTTTATACTGAGTCTATGTACAGGGGTGGGTAAAATTATTTTTGCAATTGTGAAGACACGAAACAGAGTTTATTCTTATATTATTATTAATTTATTGTATTATTTTCCATACAAACAACGGTAAACCTACTTTTCCAACCTCTGTATTACTTCTCCATAACGAATAAAGGAGTCTGACCTCTAGTGTTTTAATCCCTTGCAAAGAATAAAAAAGCAGTCAGGTAAAAACCGAAATTTAATTTATTTGCCATTTAGTTCAGAGTCCCTTGTGTCATTGTGTTTTGTCAGCATCTGGGTTGGGCTGATCCCCTTGTTCTGGGTCATTCTCATCATGTTCTCTGTGTCTCAGACGTCGAGGCATGTGTCTGTCAGAGGAACCCCCCAGCCAGCTTTCCATTTATAAGCTTGTCGACTGAACCATGTGCAAAAACATGTGCCCTAGATGCTGCGTTATCCACCTTGGCCAGAAGAAAAGTGCCACTAACGAGACACACGAAGAGTTATTTAAATCTACCACAGGGAGTGACTACAAAATGAGGAAAAATAAGCCAAACATTTGACTACATAAGTCCTGTCCTCTCTGTTCTACACAATCTCCTGGGAAGAAATTACGAACCTTCCTCTATGATCTGCTTTATTTACAATCGATTTATCTTGTGGTTAAAGGACGCTCACTCACTAAAATTGAGACAGACAGGAGAATGCAATTTGGGTTTGACCTCCTGGCCAGCTTGGGTATCACTTACCAGAACTGAAAATAAAATGGAGTTTTATCATTACTTCAAGACAAGAGACTGGGTTAATCCTTCGGGAACATTCTGTCTTTAGATGCCGTTAGTGACTGTCATACATATATTTACAGGTCTCATGACCTGGACTGATGCAGGGAAGGCAGGATTGTCTCTACTCCCACCCTATATTGCCACCATCCCCATTTCCAATATTTGTTTGTCCACCCTGCCAGACTAACAGATGCCAGAAAAATTTTACGTTACATATTCATTTCTTTAACTTTCAGCTCTGTTTCTTGTTGAACATCTATATTCCTAGTCTGAGACAGCATATTTGGAATTCATCTCTGTATCCATCCTAGTGGAAATGTATTTTTATCCAGTTATCTGCCAGACCAAGATTTAATAAAGTTACAATAGGAAGAACTATAAATAATGAGGCACACAAAGCAGAGATGACTTACACAGCAAATCAGTGGCAGCCAGTCCTTGTTCTTTTCCAACACACTTCTCCCCTCCATTAGTACTCCAGGTAGACCTGGAGGACCTGAGTGTCCTCCATGCCCTGTGCATGGATTTGAGCCCAAAGCATTGAGTTTAGAATAGAACTTAAGTTCTTTCATGCTGGACATGTGTCTTCTCTGAGACCATCTAGATGATAGGATTTAGCTAATTTCTTGGCATGCTGTCACTTAATACACACTTTTCTGATATTAGAGGTTTAGGCCAGTAGAGTCCTGGATTTCCAAAAGTAACAAAACATTCTGTATCTTTGAGTCTCATCTGTTGCAGATGTCTCTGAAACCTTCAAGATATAGCCTCCTCAGAAAGTTCGTTGCAATCTTTTTTCTGTATTTCAGAAGAAGAAATTTGTCTTCCAAATAATAATTTGAGGGTAATCTCTGGTATATATATATATATATATATATATATATATATATATATATATATACACACACACACACACACACACACACACACACACATATATACACACATACATACGTACATATCATGTGAGGGTTCAAGAGAAGGGATAGCAAGAAAAGTGATTAAGGGTGTTTTACTTCTGAACTAAGATTTACTGTAAACACATGAAATAAACTTATTCTTATTTGACAGATCAAGTAACTGGTGCTCAGGTGAGTCAGTGGTCGTTATGGCTAATCATCTAGTAGCATGGATCTTGACTCCATGTCTGTACTGTCTAAAGTCTAGCCTCTTTCTAGTCCACTGCACTGCCCCGGATAAGCATTGCAATACTCCTTGCAGTTTCTCACTCCCTGAGCCTAACAGCTACTTCTAACTTTGCCAGAGGCACAATTTCCCTCTCTGTACTCCACTTCACAGAAATGTCTGCTGTGGACCAAAAACACACTTTATTTCATCTGCAAGGAGCATGACAAGTTCTTATCTTAATGTTTTACCTTAAGTATGTAAAATACAAGATTCCACATGAATTACAATCTTTAAAAAATTTTTTTGAGTGGATCTGTATGGGGGGGGGGGGAAGGTGGCATTTGTCCCAGTTTGAAAAGGAATGCATTTTTCATAGGCCCTTTAAATTTCTAATTCTCCATGGAAACTTTAATGTAAAAACCCACCACAGCATCACAGCAGAACAAGAGTTAACTGTTGGAAATACCAATACAAACCCTATGATACATTATTTATTTTTTCCTTTTGTTTTTCACCACTTAGGAGGAACATCATCAAAACAGAAAGGCTTTCTAGGATGCATACGCTCCTTACACTTGAATGGGCAGAAACTGGACCTGGAGGAGAGGGCCAAGGTCACATCTGGAGTCCGGCCAGGATGCCCTGGACATTGCAGCAGTTACGGCAGCATCTGCCACAATGGGGGCAAGTGTGTGGAGAAGCGCAGTGGGTACTTCTGCGACTGCACCAATTCACCATATGAAGGACCCTTTTGCAAAAAAGGTACAATAGGCATTTTTGTTTTCCCATTTGCTGTGTTGTGGTACCTACATCCCATGACCCAGTCATATTATTCTGTCACCTTAGAGAGTCCTCAAATTATCATTTAGTCTTCCTCAGTTTATCTGTGTTAAGAGACTCTGCATATCTCCTCAACATAATTGCATATAGTCATTATCACTATATGTGGACACTGGCAGCAAAATTGTACTAAATGGACAGTAAGAGAGCAACAGGCTCTCCATGGCCAAGGGTCAATTTAGCACTGGGAAAGGTGGACTCTCACTTACATTGGGCCACCTGGATCATGAAGGGTGCACTGACCTTTCCAGTTCTGATTCCTCAGTCCATAAATGTAATCAAAGTATCATAGACTCTAGCCTGGAGGAACCTTAGATACCCTTAAGCAATTAAATCATTTTTACAATAGGGATAGTGGAGGTAAGCCAGTAAAAGCAGTATCATGCCTTTAGTAAAATCTCCCTATTCTACAGATGACATAATTGTGGTTTGAGGCTTTAAAAGTCCTCCCCAGACACTTACATTTAGTTCACCAGGGGGCTGAAAATAAAACAGAAGAGTCAAAATTCTGTCCCTGCTGCCTTTCTACATCCCCTCAAATCTTATTAATTAACTGCATTGACAAAAGCTAACCATGATGGATGTGCACCTTAGACAAAGAATGACAGTCATGATGTAAATTACCTAGATGAATTCAAGGTAACTCTACAAAATGTAAAATCTCATTTTTCATTGTAAACAGTATTTTTAAATAGAATGATGAAAGATTTGGTCTACTCTCTGTCTTTGCAGAATGCTTAAGTTTATTTTATTGATAAGATGTTTTTTAAGTAAATAAACAAAATATTTAAAGAGCAACATTTAGAGAGACCCAAGGTGGCGGTGGACTAGGTGGAAGCTACACTCACCTACTCCCAGGACCAAACTGGAATTACAACTAAATTATAGAACAATCAACCTGAATAACCAGCTTAAGACTAGTTGAACAGAAGTCTAAAACCAAGGATTTACAGAAGAAGCCATGTCAAGACTGATAGGAAGGGAAGGGACATGAAAAGGGCTGACCCTACTCCCACAGGAGGCAGCTGAATCTGGAGGGATATCTCAGCTGCAAAGGTTCCCCTAAGGAACTTAGGGTCTCAACCCCACACCAGGCTTCCCAGCCCAGAGAATCAGAGCCAGGAAGAGGCAGCCACATAACATCTGGTTGTGAAAAGAAGCAGGGTTTTTGTCTGCCAGGGAGAGACAGATAGAGACCCAGGCGCCCTCTTTAAGGGACAGCACAGAAAACCTCATTTGCAGCCACTCACCCAGACTCTGGAAGAAGGGAGGCAGAGCAGACTAAAGTTGTGTGAAGAAAGACTGGGGTTTGTGGCTCCAGGGAGAGAGCTGAAGGGATAGCTGCCAGGGTCCTGTGCTGAGCCCCTTGCCCAAACCACAGATCCCATCGTTCTTGAATGAAGCACTCCACTGCATATGACATCAGCCTGCGGGAAGGTGATAGCCTCACCCTCTAGATTACCTATCACTCCAGCCTATGGAGCTCACACCCTGCTGAGGAGTCAGCTGTCTGGACCCTGGGTATAGAAGGCTGGTAGGACTCAGAAAGTGTCAGTGATTGCTTTGTGTGGCTCTAGGATGGGGGCTATATTTCCTTCGCACACAAAATTGGTGCAGAGTCCTTACTTCACATGGCCAAATCTTGGTCTCTTTGGGCCTGATAAACATTACTGGTCTCACCTTGCTAACTCCCTGAGACCTTGACACACCACAAAGTCCTTTAGTTACCTTATGGGAGACAGCTAGCCTCGGTGTATCCTTGGAATTTTACTCAGTGGTCTCAAACCCAACACTGGCACTGAGATTGAATCTATATCAATCTGGTGAACACCTGGTGACTCACTGAGAATCAACCTCTTGCAACTCCAGTACCATCAGAGGTTTTCTCAGTTACTGAGCCTAATAGGCAGCCAGCAGGCAGAGGCAAGTGGAGACAGATCTTAGGATGACCTGGCTCTAGGCCTGATGCTGGAAAAATCTAGCCTTGATGCACAACTAGGTCCTCCCCACTCAGGCCCAGCAGAGGTAGCCACAAACTATGGATCGATTTATAATTTCAAACAGGTAGGCTAGAGACAGTCATAAGAGTATCTAACATTGACCTGCACCAGAATCCCTCCCAAGAGCCCCAAGAAACAACAAACCTAGTTGCAAGCTTCAGACAACATCCCAGCAAGATCCAATAAGCTACACAAGAGGTGCAACCAAAGAAATATCTCGGGAGGCACCAGATCCTGCTGAAGTAAACTCGGATTCATGTGATCAGCACATGCACAACAGGTTGTACACTTTGGTTAGAGTCAATCCTCACAGTCATCCATGAGGGTTGACCTGACACATTAATGGGCTATTAGCAATGAAGATTCAGCTACAACTGGAGAGCTCACATAACCCACACAAGGGACATTCCTGAAGCACCACACTCAGGTGATTAAGAGGATTGCACCTCTGGGTCCCAAAACATACCTACTACATTAGTCCACTCTAAGAATACTGGGAGACATAGCAAATCCACCTAATAACAGAAACAAATATGAAGAGGCAGCCAAATGGAGAGACAAATAAACATGCACCAAATGAAAGAACAGGAGAAATCTACAGAAAAAGAGCTAAATGAAATGGAGGTAAGCAATCTACCAGATAGAACTTTAAAATGGATATAAAGATGCTCAAGAAACTTAGTGAGAACTTTAACAGTGTGAAAAACAACATAGAAAGCATCAAAAGAACCAGTCAGAAACGAAGAATACATTACCTAGAATGAACAATACAATAAAAAGAATAAACATTAGATCAGATGAATTAGAAGGTAAAATCAGTGATTTGGCGAACAAGGTAGTATAAAACACCCAGTCAGAGCCAAAAAAAATGATTTTAAAAGTGAAGATAGTTTAAATGACCTTTGGGAGAACATGGAGTACAACAACATCTGCATCATAGGGGTCACAGGAGGAGAAGAGAGACAGCAAGTGACTGAGAACCTATTTGAAAAAATAATGGCTGAAAATGCCCCTAACCTGGTGAAACAAAACTAAACAAAACAAAAACACATGTCCAGGAAGTGCAAAGAGTCCCAAACAAGATGCAGAGAGGCACACACCAAAACATGTTGTAATTAAAATGTTAAAGTTTAAAGACAAAGAGAGAATCTTAAAAGTAACAAGAAAAAGGCAATCACTTACCTACAAGGGAGCTCGCATTAGACTGCCAGATGATTTCCCAACAAAGGCATTTCAGGCCAGAAGAAATGGCATGAACTATTCAAAGTGAAAAGCAAGGACCTACCAACCAAGATTATTTTATCCGTCAAGGCTATCATTTAATATGGAAGAAGAATTAAAGAGCTTACCAAACAAGAAAAAGCTATGAGTTTATTATCACCAAACCAATATTACAAGAAATGTTAAATGTCTTCTTTAAGGAGAAAAATAAAAAAGAATAATAGAGGAACATAGTTATAAAGAATAAAATAGAAATAAATACAATCACTTTAAATGTAAACTGTTTAAATGTCCCAATCAAAGGCATAGGGTAGCTAAGTGAATAAGAAAAACAAGATCCGTATATAATGCTATCTGCAAGAGACCCACCTCAGAATGAAAGACACACACAGACTAAAATTAAAGGGTTGGAAAAATATATTTTATGCAGATAGAAATGAATAAAAATCTGGTATAGCAACTCTTATATCACACAAAATAGATATTTAAAAAAAGTTATAGGAAGAGACAAAAGCTATAGGAAGGACACTACATAAAGATAAAGGGAGCAATGCAACAAGAAGATACACCCCTTATGAACATATATACACCCTACATAGGAACGCCTAAATATATAAAACATATCTTGATGGACATAAAGAAACAGAGATTGACAATAATATAGTTATAATAAGGGATTTTAAACCCCACTAACATTAATGAATAGCTCTTACAGACTAAAAATCAACAAGAAAACCATGACCTTAAATGGCACACTAAATCAAATTAATTGAATTTATATATTCAGAGCATTTTACCCCAAAGAAATAGAATATACATTCTTTACAATTGCATGTGGAACATTTTCTAGCATAGACCACATGTTAGGAGACAAAAAAATCTCTAAATTTAAGAAGACTGAAATCATATTAAGCATCTTTCCTGACCATAATGGTATGAAACTAGAAATTAATCACAAGCAAAAAAACTCTAAAAAACACACAAAGACATGGAAGCTAAGTAACATGTTACTAAACAATTAATAGGTTAACAGTGAGATCAAGTAAAAAATTAAAAGATACCTTGAACCGAATGAAAATGAGAACACAGCAACCAAATATCTGTGGGACACAAGGTAAGCAATCCTAAGCAGAAGTTCATAGCATTACAGGCCTATCTCAAGAAGCAAGTCAAATCTCAAATAAGCAATTTAACAGTACAATTAAAGGAACTAGAAAAGGAAAAACAAACAAAACCTTAAGTGAGCTGAAGAAAGGAAATAATAAAGACCAGAGCAGAAATAAACAAAATAGAGTCTTAAAAACAATACAAGCTCGGCTGGCATGGCTCAGCGGTAGAACATCTACCTAGGATCCAGGAGATCATGGATCCTGGTCAGGACACATGCTCAGATTGCTGGTTCGATCCCCAGCAGGAGACAGCTGATCAATGACTCTCTCTCATCATTGATATTTCTATCTCTCGCTCTTCTCCTCTCTCTCTGAAATCAATGAAATGTGTATATGTACAAGTAATACAAAAGATCAATAAAACCAAGAGCTGGTTTTTTGAAAAGATAGACAAGATTGACAAACCTTTAGCCAGATACATCAAGGTAAAAAGAGAGGGCACCTAAATAAATAAAATCAGAAATGAAAGAGAAGTAACAACTGACAACCCAACAATAACAAATTGTAAGAAAATATTACAAACAACTATATGGCAAGAAATTGGACAATATGGACAAAATAGATAAATTTCTAGAAACCACAGTCTTCTAAAACTGAATCAGGAAGAATCAGAAAATCTGAATAGACTGATTACAACTAATAAAATTGAAGCAGTAATAAAAATTGCTTCACAAGCAAATTTTACCAAACATTCAAAGAACTAACACCTATCCTCTTCTAACTATTCCAAAATATTCAAAAGGAGGGAAGACTTCCAAGCTCTTTTTATGAGGCCAGCACTATCCTAATTCCAAACCACATAAAGGCACTACAAAGAAAGAAAAGTATAGGCCAATACCCCTGCTGAAATCCTCAACAAAATATTAGCAAACCAGATCCAACAATACATTAAAAAGATACTACAACATGATCAAATGGGATTTATTCCTAGGATGCAAGGTTGGTACAATATCCACAACCGATTTAACATGATACACTAAGTAAACAAAATGACAGATAAATATCATATGATCTTATAAACTGATGCAGAGAAATAATTTGATAAAATCCTGTACCTATTTTTTTTATGAAAACTCTTAGCAAACTGAGAATAGAGGGAATGTACCTCAACATAATAAATAAAAGCAATATTTGACAAACACACAGCCAACATCATACTTAATGGCAAAAAAAAACAACAGCATTTCTTTCTCATGATCTGGAACAAGATAGAGCTGTCCACTCTCACTACTCTTATTCAACATAGTACTGGAAGTTCTAGCCACAGCAATCAAACAAGAATAAGAAATAAAAGGCATCCAAATTAGAAACTGTCCTTAGAAAACTGTCATCATTTGCAGATGACAGGATACTATACAGAGAGAACCCTAAAGATTCCATAAAAAAATTCTGGAACTAACAAAGAAATTCAGTAAGTTAGCAGGATGAAAAATAAATCCCTGGAAATTCATTGCTATTTTATACACCAATTATGAACTATCAGAAAAAGAAAAAGAAAATAATCCCATTTATAATTGCATCAAAAATAAATACATAAGATAACTATGAATAAATTTAACCAAGGATGTAAAATACCTGTATTCAGAAAATTATGGGACAGTGAAGAAAGGAATTGAAGACAATACAAAGAAATGAAAGCATATACCATGTTCATGGATAGGAAGAGTTGACATTGTTAAAATGTCCTTGCTACCCAAAGCAATTTACAGATTTAATGCAATTCCTATCAAAATACCAGTGGCATATTTCACAGAACTAGACCACATAATCCAAAAATTTATATGGAGCCACAAAAGGCCCTGAATAGCCACAGCAAACTTGAGAAAGAAGAACAAAGTTAGAGAAACCATGCTACCTTATATCAAACTATATGACAATGCCATAGTAATAAAAACAACATGATACTTGCATAAAAACACGCATATAGATCAATGGAACAGGTTAGAAAGCACAGAAATACACCAACACCTTTATAGTCAATTCATATTTGACACAGCAAGCAAAAACATAATGGGGTAAAAATAGTCTATTCAGTAACTGGTGTTGGGAAAATTGAACAGATATGTGCAAAAAAATGAAACTAGACCACCTTCTTACATCATACACAAGAATAAACTCAAAACGGATTAAAGACTAGGCAGTAAAACCTCAAACATTCCTCTTAGTGATATTTTTATCCGATATACCTTTCAGGCAAGGGAAACAGGAAAAGTAAACAAATGGAACTACATCAAACTAAAAAGTTTTTGCACAACAAAGGAAACCATCAACAAGGCAGCCCACTGAATAGGAGAACATATTTGCCCATGATACATCTGATAAAGAATTAATATCCAAAATTTATAAAGAACTCATACAACTTGCCATGGAGGGTGTGACTCAGTTCATTGGAGTGTAGTCCCATGTACCAGAGGATTTCAGTTTCATTCCCAATTAGGGCACATACCCCAGTTACAGGTTCAGTCCCAATCAGGGTGCATGCAAGAGGCAATTGATCAATGTTTCTTTCTCACATTGACATTTCTCTCTTCCTGTCCCCTTCCTTTCTTTTCTCTCTAAAATCAATTTTTTTTAAAAAAAGTCTCAAGACAAAGGATCCACACTGTGCTCTCCCTAGAACATCCATGCCTTGAAAATAACGACAACTCATAGAATTCAACACCAAAAACAAAACAAAACTTCAATTTAAAAAAAGGACATGAATAGACACTTCTCTAAGGAGGACATATGAATGGCCAATGGACATATGAAAAATGCTCAAAGTCACTAAGCATCAGAGAAATGCAAATTAACACCAAATAACATATTACCTCACACCTGTCAGAATGGCTACCATCAATAAATCAACAAACAAGTGTTGGCCAGAATGTGGAGAAAAGGGAACTTTCATACGCTGTTGATGGGAATGCAGGTTGTTGCGGCCACTGTGGAAAACAGTATGGAGGTTCCTTATGACCCACCAATTCCACTTCTGGGTATATATCCCAAGGAACCAAAAGCACTAATTCAAAAGTATATATGCACCCCTATGTTCATTACAGCATTATTTACAGTAGCCAGGGTATGGAAGCAACCCAATTGCCCATCAATAGGCAAGTGCAGAAGAAAGCTGTGATACCTATATATACAAGGGAATATTACTTGGCCATTAAAAAGAACAAAATCCTACCATTTGCAACAGCATGAATGGACCTAGAAGGCATAATGCTAAATGAAACTATTCAGTCAGAGAAAGAAAAAGACCATGATTTCACTTATACATGGAATCCAAACAAACGCTCTCATAGATACAGAGAACAGACTAATGATTACCAGGTGGAAAAGGAGTTGTGGATTGGGTGAAAAGGTAAAAGATTAAGAAGTACAGGTTGGCAGTTAGAGAACAGTCATGTGGATATAAAGTACAGCATAGGAAATATAGTCAATAATATTTTAATAACTATGCATGGTGCCTGTTGGGTACTGGAAATATTAGAGGGAACATGTTGTAAATTGTATGGTTGGCTAACCACTATGCCATACATCTGAAACTAATAAAAATTAATATTGAATGTAAACTTTCATTTAAAATTTTAAAAAATTAAAAAATAAATTTAAAAAGAACAGCATTTAAATTATTAAAATAAAGTGCTTTTAATCACCATTTTAAATACTATTTATATACAAACACTGGTAACAGTTATAAAAAGACTTGTCAATTTATTAAAGCACATTTCCCAAACCCCTATTCCAAGCAATGCTTTATTTAATCCAATTTCCTGTTGGAACCTAAAAGCAGAAATGAAAGAAGCACTCTGTATGGTCTTTGAGGGACCTGAAATCCATGCTCTTCATCAAATTTCACCAGCCTTCTCCCAGTCAGTATGAGTTACTTGCTTGTCAGTGCTGGAGAGCATTGTGCACCCTAGGAGAAAATTAATGGTACAAATTCTAGAACCCACAGAGTGTTGTGCCCTGCGTTGGAGCTTGAACTAAAGCAGGGCCTGTCCAGAGAGGCTCCTAATGTAGCTAAGACAAGCAAAGTGCTTCTGGGAGGTCTGAACTTCTTCCCTGAAAAATTTGAATGCCGCCCTTAGACTGGTTCCACATGCTAGAAGAAGCAAATACAGAATACACACTGCCGAGGACTGCAATGAAGTGTCCTGGCTGTGTTTTACAGGATTTATAGCCAAAGCTTCTGTTTGAGGGGGGGAAAATAACAGTCGACCTCTCTGCATTTTTCCAGGGTCATTGTTCAAATACCTCATAAATCATATTGTTCTGAATTTAGCGTAATTTTTCAATGGCTCCTTTCTCTGAAAGAGCTCTTATGAATTATCTGCTGTCCATGCCACTGTATCATTTGACCGAATTTGTTGGAATATCCTCTGTGCTTGCTCTCCACTTTTTATTTTGATCTATAAGCAAAATGGACAAATATATGTTTAGCCTTTCAGCTTGTTTCATATTTCACTGTTTCCAAACTCTACCTGCCCCCCCGTCTCATAAATCTAAGGAAGTACTTCTCTTTATATTCAGCAGTTCCCAAGTCTATAAGATGGACCTTTTTACCAAGTTTATCAGCCATGCCAATTGCCTTTGGGGAACATAGCTTGGGACTGAAATGGAGCCATTAACTACAAGATGGTCCTGGACAAAGTTGTTTTCTGCTGGGGCAGTCTTCTGTGCTAATGTACTATGGAATATATATTTCAGGCTCTGCAAATACTGGAAATATCTGGGGTAGAATTAGGGAGATTTATCCATTAGCTCTGCCTGGGCTAGAACCATGGTCCATTGACCCACTTTCTGTTTCTGATTATAGTGCAAAGAAATAATAATTATATTCACTTGTAATTATTGACTGAAACATTTATTCTTTATCCCCAACCTAGTAAGGAGGATGGTAATATCTGCATTTAACTTTTGAAAACATTGAAGGTCATGTAGGTTTAGTGACTTGCAAATAAATGTTGGAGCTGGAGGTCAACCAGCATCTTTTTGGTTCCTTTTACCCCTATATGACCCTAATTTCATTCTTTATAGGAATGAATTAATACGGTTCAAATAGGCAGTTTTCTGTGTGTTTTTTTTTAAAAGAGATCATTTACATACCATAATATTGAACTTTTAAAATTGCACAATTCATAGGGTTTCAGCATATTCACAAAGTTGTGCAACCATTACCGCTATCTAATTTCAGACTATTTGTATCATTTCCCCCAAAGAAATGATAAAAATCTCATATCCATTAGCAGAAACTCCCCAATCACCTCTGCCTCCAGTTCCTAGAAACCATTAATCTACTTTCAGTCACTATGGATTTGCCTATTCTGAATATTTCTTATAAATAAAATCATACAACATATGGCCTTTTGGGGTCTGGTTTCTCTCACTTAGCATGTTTTCAAAGTTCATCTGTGTTGTAGAATTTTTCAGTACTTTATTCCCTTTTGTTTCCCAAAGAATATTTCAGAGCCTGGAGGCACCACATTTCATTTATCCATTTATCAGTTGATGGTCTGGGATGTCCCTGTGTGTGTGTTATGAATAATGCTGCTGGTAACATTCCTGTACATGTTTTAGTATGAACTTATGTTTTCTATGCCCTTGCATAGGAACCTAGAGGTGGGATAGCTGGGTCATGCCATAACTATATGTTTAAGTTTTTAAGGAACTGCCAAACTGGTTTTCAAAGTGGGTGCTCCATTTTACATTCTCACAGGCAAAATATGAGGATTCGAATTTCTCCACAACCTCACCATACTGGCTATTGTCTCCCTTTCTGATGATAGACATTCAATAGAGCTAAGATGTTTGTATAGTACATTTTATATCCTGAATTTTGTATTTCATTTTGTAGACATACTTATATAATTTGTCAGTTTTAATGATTGCAGAGTAGTCCATCTGGTGGAATTGTTTCTGTGTATTTAAGCCCTCCTACCACCAGAGCATTTTAGCTTAGCAATAATGGGGCTCTGTTCCCAGATCTGCTTGTGTTCGGATTCTGGCACATCTACAATCTACAGGTGGGACTATAGTTGTGTAACTCAACCCTATGATTTCTGGTTTTCTCATCTATAGATGTAAAAAATGTGGAAAATTCAGGAATCCCTCACAAAGGGTTGTTGTGAATGTGCAATGAGCACTTCACAAAGCACTTGGGATGATGCCTCACATAGAGTTTCACTAAATACTTGATCTTATATTGTTAAATTTTAGATTATCCCAATTTTTGCATGTAGATAATTCTGTGATAAATACATTAATCAATTATTTCCTTAGTAATAGGATTTGAGTGAAAAAATAATATGTATATTTAGGTACACTTTACTGGTTGCAAAAAACCTACTGAAAAATTCTCTAATATTTACCTTCTTGACAACTTATTTTTGTTTTACTTTTTATTACAGAGAAATTCAATTATATACTCTAGTAGAGAGAAGCGTTTTTGAACCTCATGCACCCATTATTTAGCTTCAACAATTATCAGCTCATGACCATTTTTTTTTAATCTAAATGCTCACATCCACTTTTCTTCTTTTATTATTTTGAAGCAAATGCCAGATAACATATCACTCTATAAGTGTTGCAATATGTATTGCTAAACAATAAGGACATAAAAGCACATATTCATAGGATCATTATCATAAAGTATTTTAAGAACTTTTTTTAAATATTATGCAAATAGTTTCATTTATTTTTAGTTTGTTTGATGTTTTCCTAAATTCATTACAACCTAACTGATTTCTAGGTCACCACTAGCTTACTCATTACCCAGGATTGTCTTCATGCTTGTTCTAATTTTTAATTTAATTATATCACTGTTATTAAGACCATCTATCGTTTATTGAGTTCCTACTATGTGCCCTGACTTTACATAATTACTTCAAATCTTTCTACCCACCACAAGCCTGAATTCATCCCTGTTTATGTTTGAATAACCTGAGGCTAAGTGGGAGCCCGTGAGAACTAGAGAATGGCACACCAGCTTCCAAGTCAGTCAGACTGCGTGGCTGACTCAGACACGCAGCTTCTGCAGCAGCCCCGGTCTCCGGGCTACTTCTCTTAGTTCGTTCCACAGGTGAAGGCCTGATCAGCCTTGAGCTCCTCTTTCAGATCTTCCCAGGCTACTCTGGCCCCTGGAGACATTCAACTCTGGGAATGATTTACTGTCGCTCACACATCATACACCAGGCTACCTTCAATCAGTGTTTCATTTGTTTGTTTGTGTGTTTGTTTAATGTGTGTCTTACCTGTTCAGAATATAATCAGCATAGTTCCTTCCACCAGGTAGGTGCTCAAGAGATGTGCTAATATTGGGATTGTGGTCTGGAAGTAGTGTGATGGTCATTGATAGAGACTTTCAAAGTTAAGATTTGTCTTCTATTTATCTTGATGATTTTGGATGTTCAGACAAATCAATCAGAGAGCTTAAGTAAACTCTTAACTTATAAACTATAAGAAACTGAGAGAATAATAGAATCCAGGGGTTTTGCTGAACTTCCTTTACATTGAAACTGATAATACCTAACCAATAAAAATAGGGGAGGAGGGATGAGAGAAATTTGGTAGGACATTTCTAGTTAAAAAATTTTCATTTTAATTAAAATTTTAATTTTAATTTTCTGTCTTAAGTATAAAGAAAAAATGCACTATATGTGTCCATATTTAATATGCTACATAACAGAATGCTCTGAATTATACTTACTTTTGAACACACACACAAACCAAACATCAAATAAAAAACATTTTTCTGTTAACTAAGAGGTAGTAGCTCACAAGGCAGGCAATATGTCCCCAAGGAACTTAGTTCACTCAAGGAAAGTACTTGAATCAAGCTGATAATTAACCTGAATCCTCCCTGCCACAAGTCTCCACCGCACATCTTTGCAATCAGGAGGAATGACGTGACCTGTGTGGCAAGTGTGATGTCTTTCTCTGAGCCTTTAGCAAAAGTAAACTGGTATCCCCAACCTGCTAACAATATGCATAAATAGGCAACCTTCATTTTTTGTTGGTACAGTTGCAGGCTGTTATAGAGTTTTCACAAAAGTAGAACAAATTTGCAATAGAATTAGAAAGCAAAAGCCAGGTTTGATTATGTCCTAGTTACCACCAATTCAGTGAGAGAATTTCACGGGGAACTAGGAACATACCACATGTCCGTTGGAAAGAGAAATCTATTATGCCAATACGGCTCACGTTCCCTGTGCTACTTCCATGACAGGGTTTTGCTGCCAGATCTAAGCTATGCTGTTCTAGGAAGAAACCTTGCTGTACAGACAAAACTGAAAGTGAACTTCAGAGTAGCCTCAATTAGAAGAAGAGAATATCTCAGCCTCGGTATAGATGCACAGACAATAAACAGGTTTTATAAGTAAAGAAAATTGGAATGAGTTCTGGCTGAATTATCTTCTGATCTGGGAGTCTGAGAGCAAACGGGTGGGAAACCCTCGAGTGCTTTCCACACATCATCTTATTATCCCCAGGAACGTCGGGGTAGGATTCATGCTTCCCATTTCCCAATGAGAAAACAGTCTTCACAGCTCCCACCTTCCTGCCTGGGGCTGGCCCAGCGAGGCTTCCGATCCAGTGCTGGAGCCAAATCCCGTGCTGGCTCCGTGAAGCTGCAGTGGGGCGAGGACTGCCCAGGAAGGCCCTGGGATTGGCCTGCTCCTGCCCCTGGAGTGCCATCGGCGTGAGCTGCCTCCTTTCCTCGCGGCGGGGGCAGAACGCTATGCGATGTGGCACCGAGGCCTATTTGTCCCAGGCTTTTCTCTTTGGAGGATTGGATACCAATCCCTAGACATCTAAAAAGCCAAGTCTGGTTGTAGGACGCCTATGCCTTTCTTACTGTTTCCATGGATCCCTCTCTTCTGTTTCCATGGGGCCTCTCACTTCCCCCAACACCATGGAGCACTGCTGGTGTCTTGCACAGTGTCCGACTCTCACTAATCTAAAGCCCACTTAAGACCCTCCTGATGCACAGAAAACACAAACCAGAATTGTTTGCATCTCCGTTTTAAAAGTAAAATGGTCCCAGTGAAATTTCTCTATACTATGCTGGAGGCAGGGACATTTTATCTTTGCTTCTTGAAAAATGAGCCTGACACTTGGTAGTTATTCCGCAAATATATATTAAACTGGACCTAGATTTCACAATGCAAACCCCAGCTTGCTCCTTTAGCTGTGCAATCTGCTCAAGGTTCTTAACCTCTGTAAGCCTCAGATTCTCATTTGTAAATGAGATTAATGACTTCTGCCACTTGAGAGTTATTGTGGAAAGCATATCATATAATTAATGTACAAACCCTCACACAGTGCCTGATGCATAGGATCAATAAACAAGCTATTATTGTTCACTGAATAGTAAATTCATATTTTAATGTGTTTTCTCCTCTTATATTTTGCAGAAGTTTCTGCTGTTTTTGAGGCTGGTACTTCAGTTACTTATGTGTTTCAAGAACCCTACCCAGTGACCAAGAACCTAAGCCAGTCATCCTCAGCCATCTATGCAGAGTCAGCTGCATCCAAGGAAAACATCACACTTAGCTTCATGACAGCTTGGGCACCCAGCCTCTTGCTCTATATCAATTTTTCTCAGGACTTCCTGGCTGTCCTGCTCTGCAAGAATGGTGAGTACTGATGGCAGGAAGCCTGACAAAGAGTCATGCTGGGATAGAGGAAAGTGTATGCTCTGCAGAACTCTGCAAAATTTCAACCTAAATTTGGTCTCACCTGAGCAGCTTATTTCCAGACCTCCAGGCAAACCCTTGATTATGAGTTACACTTAGTATTCCAGGCCAGGTTCCATTCATCCCTGAAGTCTCGAATGCATTGACTTTAATTTACCTCAGCTGTGCAGCAGTAATTCTTTATTATTTGGTCTGTGCTAGAATCCATCAAATGTAAAAGAGAAGATCATAAGTGTATCTGAATTTCAGAAGGACACTTGTCACATATATCCTGTCATCTGTAGTGCGGTCTCCTTTACTGAGACTATTACAGCAAGGGGCATACATGCAGGCTGTATTCATAGGAGTGAGTTGTCTGCGTTTTGAAGAGAAGGGGTGTATGTGAGTCATAACCCTGTGGGATATGGCTCTGAGTCCTGAGAATGAGATTCTGAAAAAGAATGTGAAAAATTATGGACTATGTGAAGATTAGAGGGAGAAAGGAGTTGGAACCCACTTTATATGGGGAAGAGGAAGGGTGCCAGTCTTGATAGCTGTTAGGAAAAGTCAGGTTTTCTGCCCTCAGGACTTAATTCCAAGCTGCCATAATAAGGACCATCGACACAGTCATGGCAAGGACACTATGAGGTCAAATTCTAGAGGAGCAAACAATTATTAGGATAGGCAGAGAGGGCAAAGATGTCGACATCCCTGTAGTCAGGTCTCAAAAAACACTTTTCTGTCATCAAGAATATGCCTTTTCTCTTCTTGCGATTTGCTGATGTTATGAGATGCACCTGGGCTTCAGAACCACCCCCACAGGGTGGGGCATTGAAGGAAAGAGCCTGAGATGCGCAGCTCAGCTTGCATTGTGCCCCTCCAGACCTCAGACAGAATTTTAGCTATTTCTCTTGCTCTACTTTTCCTTGTTTTTCTTTTTCTTGTTTTCTTTGTTTCATCTTGCTTTAACTATTTACAGCATTGAAAATGGAGACTGATGTATGCGCCTAAAACAAGGATCAAAACTAGAAGGCCTCTGAGTTGAATCAGGCCTGAAGCACATAATAACAAAGTACAACTAGAAATAACAGGATTCATTCATTCTAAGAACAACATGACGGAAACAAAAAGGAGAGAGGGAGAGAGAGACGAGAATGACAACTGGTAACTACAGGACTATTTGGTCTTGAGGAGCCTTCAAAAGAGTAAAGAAACAGCATGGGCTTTAGACCCCTTGTCAGCAGACATTTGCATGATTAGAACCATTAGTTCCTAGTCTTTCACTCCATCTTGCCCTGTGAGGTTGACCAGGCGGGTGGAGGACACTGAGGCTTGGGTTAACTGATTAACAAGGCCAGCCAGCTAATTCATGGCATAGCTGAGACTAGAAACCATATCTCCTGATAATCAGTCCAACAACCTTTCCTTTAAACTGATGACCCTGCCTTGATGTGGTTGAATTACAAGTAAGATAGTTCCAGAGCGTGGAGATGCAAGGTTTTGCCCAAGGCAACTCTTGTGTGCAGTCCCCTAAGCACATCGAACCTGCCAGGCTGTTCCTATGGACATAGACAATGCACACCAGAGATCACTATATCAGACTAAACACATTCCTCCATGCACTCTATTATAACATATACTCTCTGCTGGGCTCTCTTCTAATTAATGTGCACATTAATTCTCACAACAGCCCTGTGTGATTGGTGGTGTTAATATACCCAGCACTGTATAGTTATAGAAACTAAGACATAAACATTTAATATCTTGATTAAAATTCTACAGCAAGTAAAGAGAAGAGCTGGGATCCTAGCCTCTCTCCCAAGTCTGGCAACATGTTCTGTACACTTCGCTGCAACAGCTAAACTAAGAGTGTGATTTATTTTTGAAACACATCGTGTTTTGAAAAAATTTGAATTTATTTAATTGGGAAGGCATTCTTGAATTTTGCCTCATTTCCTATTTTCTTATACTCTAAAGCCTCATGTCACTGAAAGATGTACTTGACCCAGTGGATACTTGCATTTTTAAAACCCTGGCTACACGGGGGAAGCAAAGAGACACTTGTGCCTTGCTCACTTGTTTGTGTGAAGCTTAGATCTCAGTGCAAATGTAACAGTGTAGGCCTTGCAGCTCCGTCTCATAGGACATAGGTGTCCAAGTGTGGTTAACAATGGGGTGCACCCCTCGCTTTACTCAACTGCAGATGATCACCTCCCAAACCCCCAGCCCCACTCCCCCACCAATGGTTTAGAGAACTACTATTGCAGTAGACAGTGATGGGTGACTCAGAGAGTTAGGATCCTGGACATATCCTGCCATCTCTGTTCACGGCAGAGGCATGACTAAGATATGTGCTCATTCCTGTATCCTTTCACTGACTCTCTAGCCCCAATGCACAGTATCAGGGACTCTAAAGACCAACAAAGATAAGCACGATAGGCTGTTTTCTGAACAATAAAAAAGAGAGAGAGACTCAAAAACTTCCTTAAACTTCCCGGAAGACAATCTAGATATACAAGGAAGCCAAGTAGCTCATATGTCTCAAGCAATCCAACTAGAAGTTAGATTTTGCCTAACTTTAAGGATGAATCTCCTAGGAACGCAGGGGTTATAATAATAAAGTAAAATACCTGGAGTGATAGTGGATTCCTTGTATTGGAGGTCATCAGAGAATAACTAAATGATGATTTATTGGGGATAGAATTCCAGCAGTGAATGACACAGCATAACAACCTCCGAGTATCTTTCCAAGTCTGAGGTTTTGTGATTCTGTATTGCTTTCCTGTGTAGTGGGACATTTATATTTCTCTCTGCTAGGGCTTCACTTGCGGTCTTTAAATGCTTCAATGAGGAATTAATGATTGGCACCCTTACAGCTTGTTCCCAGTATGTTAATAGTGTTAGGCCACTGGTACGATGCCAGTGAATAATATTGGTCTCACTGTACTATACAGGGGCAGGAATACTTTAATGTGACTTGGATACACTTTTGTGAAAAATATGCCTCTGAAAATACTAATAGAAGTTAAGAATATTTACAGGTTGAAAAAAGAGATTAGGAGAGCAAATCTGGTAAAGGGCTCACTGGGAAAAGTCTTTCTCTGGAAGGTTTTATAAGACTGATTCACACCTTTCTGAGACGGAGCTGAGAGTCTTCTGTTAGTACAGGTTGCTTAACCTTTCTTTGATTTAAGGTGCCTTTGGGGATTTGTTGGAAATTAGGATGAGAGAGTCACTCTTCAAAGCGGTTCTTTTTGTCTCTCAGGAGGAAGAAAATGCCCACAGCATGTCAGATGAAATGGCTCCCGTCGCGCACTCTGGGTCAGGAAGCCAGGGGTGAGCACGGGTGGGTGACCTGTGCAAATACTGGACAAAATTCTTGGCTTGCAGATTCATTTATAAAAAGGTGCCGAGGCCGAAAAAGAGGAGCAATGTGACTCAAAGTCATGTTTGCAAGCCTCTCCCTGGCAGAGGCTGGATTTGGCAGGTTCAGAATTCTTTGCCCTTTATCTTTTTCTTGAAATTTCTCCCACTGGAGACTTACTTAGGTTAAGCTGCCCTCTTATCTTTTCAAATGAAAACAGGTCCTTCTTCTTAAAGGAAATATCATTTTAATTCCTGGGAAGAAAGAATAGTGGCAGAAGAGAGGCATTTCTGAGTCAGAGTCTCGGGAGAAAGGAGCCCTTGTGGCTTCACAGCCGGGGCTTTGGGCCACCGGCAGCGCCTCAGAAACCTGGGCACTGGTGGAGAGGGGCCCGTGGAGGAGGGAGAGGGCGTGGAGACAGACGAGGGTGTTCTAAAGATCCGCTACACTTTCACAGCGCTGCACTGAGTGATGGCTCGGCCTCTCCATGGTTCCATGGCGCTCTCTCCCCAAATCTCTACATTTAACAAAGACTCACCGAGAGTGCACCGTGTGGCAGGCGCTATTTCATGTACCAGAGAGACCAAGGTAGAGAGGGTCCTGTCCTGCCTTTAAGGATCTATTCTGGGAAGAGAGACATAACACATACTAAGGTGACAATATGACCTGAAAGCTAGGATAGCATCTATTAGAGGTCCAGTAAGGCAAAGAAGAAAAGGGTGAGTGGGGGGGTCAGAAAGCTACGGAGACAGTGTCCCTTGTGTTGGGCCATGAAACATAAGTAAGTTTCTCCAGGCAGACACTATATTTTAAAAATAAAATAAGATGCTTCTTTATTCTTCATTTTCTTGATTTTAATACCATTGTGCATGAAATTATATGTGTGTGTGTGTGTGTGTGTGTGTGTGTGTGTGTGGTGTCCCAAAATATGTATACACACACTTTGATTATAAAAGCAATGTTTATTAAAAATACATTTAATTTTCAATATTAAGCTACCAGCTGTATACATTTTTGGGGAACACCCTGTATATATTTCCCCAATCAATCCCCTATTCTACTCTTTTATCATCTGTCCCTCTTAGCTCCCTGATAGTAGAAATAAAAAATAAAATATAATCTATGACCCTGGCCCAGGAGCTCAGTTGGTTGGAGCCTCATTCTGTGCACCAAAAGGTTGCGGGTTTGATTGATGGTCAGAGCACATACCTAGGTTGCAGGTTTGATTCCCAATTAGTGTGCATATGGGAGGCAACTGATTGATATTTCTCTCTTACATTGAGCTCTCTCTTTCTCTCTCTCCCTTCCTTTCTCTAAACATACCCTGGAGTGAGGATTAAAAAATATATGTGTTTATATAAAATATGTGTTAATTCTAAGGCCATCAGTCTGTAGTCAGGTCATTTTGGTGCAGTCTAAACAGGACTCCTGTTCACCATCCCCTGGTGGCTACCCAGTGCCTTCCAGCTCTGAATCATTCCTCTGACTCCTTTTAATTAATTTATTTATTATATGTCTTTATTGATTTCAGAGAGAGGAAAGGAAAGGGAGAGAGAGAGAGAGAAACATCAATGATGAGAGAGTCATTGATCAAGCCTGCACTGGGCATGTCCCCTGACCAGGAATCGAACCCTGATCGCCTGGATCCTAGGTCGACGCTCATCCGCTGAGTCACGCCAGGCTGGGCATTCCCCTGACTTTCCTTCACTATTTCCTTTTTAAAAATTTATTTTCAGTGTTGAAAGTTTTACAGATGTCCCCTTTTTCCTCCATTGACCCCTCTATCCTTCCCCTCACCCCAGGCTTTACCACACTACTGTCTGCGTCCATGAGTTATGCGTATAAATCTCCCCCTGCCCTTTCCCTCTGCTATGTGTTGGTCTCTTTCATGCTTCAATGTCTCTGAGTCTATTTGTTCAACAGTTTATTTTGTTCATTAGAATCCACATAAAAGTGAGATCATGTGATATTTGTCTTTCTCTGCCTGGCAATAGCTAAGATCTGGAAACAGGCCAGGTGCCCATCATTTCCTTTTCATCGATCTTTTTTAACATGTACATTCATGAGATGTGCTGTCTGTGCATGTGACTGTACACGCCTCGGAGGGAACGATAGACCCACATGCTTTACATTTCCAGCAGCCTGAACCTGGGGGGCTCCAGAGAGGGAGTGTCTTCAGCGCCAAACTCAACAACTGCTCCCTGGGCTGAGCAGACCTAGGACAGTCCCACCAATGCCTCTTTCTCAGGGAGACCTTCAAAATTTGGTCCTGCCACCCCTCCCTGGCGCCAGCATACAGCTATGTGCTCGTCTTCCTCAGAGCATCAGGAGCTGGGATACACAGCCTGAGAAGAGCGTGCCGCAGACGCCTGTTTCCTGGCCTTACTGCGCCCTGACCACTCAGGCCTCTGGGTTTGTGTCAAGCAAACTTTGCTGCTTTTGAACTTTAATTTCCCAAAGGCCTGTTGATATCTCCTGGACTCTTTTTAGATTTGTTCATTTCCTTCATTTCTGGGCATTCAGATAATCTTTTCCTGGGAAATCCCAGGTCCTGCTGGCTGGTCCATTCTCTGTCTCACAGTAATGTGGATGTGACGCTGTGACCCTAAGAGATCGATCAAGAGTCCTTCCTTCCCACCTCCTCCAGTGGGAGCACAGTGACATGGGCAGGGATAAATGGCACTTCAGTGTCCTGCCTTCAATCCATGTGCAAGGGTGGACCTGAGGAGAAACGGGGCGTAATGAGAAAACTGTGTCCTGTAAATCCTGGCATCTTTCTTGCCCCTTGTCTCTGCTGCAGGGATTTTTATTTTTTAATGCTGTGGTGTGTTCAAACAGTAAAGCCCTGACTCCTGTGTCTATATTTAGGTTGAGGAAGTAATTAATGTTAAATGAGATCATAAGGGGAGAGCCCAGACCTGAAAGGTTTAGTGAGCTCATAAGAGGAGACACCAGAGCCTCTCTCTCTCCCTTCTCCACCTCTCTCTCTCTCTCCAACTCTCTCTCTCTCTCTTTCTCTCCATCTCTCTCTCTCTCTCTTTCTCTCCATCTCTCTCTCTCTCTTTTTCTCCATCTCTCTCTCTCTCTCTCTCTCTCTTTCTCTCCATCTCTCTCTTTTTCTCCATCTCTCTCTCTCTCTTTCTCTCCATATTTCTCTCTCTCTCTGACATGTGAGGACTCAGTAAACAGGTAAATATCTGCAGGCCAACAGGAAAGTCCTCACCGGAGACAGAATTGGCTGTTGCCTTGAAATTACTGGCTCCCAAACCTGTAAGAAAAGTAGTTCCTATTGTCTGGGCCACCCAGTCTGCAGTATTTTGTCATAGGGGCTCAATGAAGCTGAGACAAAGGTCAGATGAGGCCACAGAAGTAGATGTAAAGTATATAGCCTGTAAAGTGCAAAATACATTCTATTTTTCTCATTGATTATAACAGTATAGGAGAGACCAGGTCCTCCTGGCAAGCCTGTCTTTCGGTGTATCTTCTTCTCAGAAAGAGCAAACGCATGCTTGAGTTATCAGAGCATGACAGTGAAAGCCAGGATTCAAGATAGTTGGGATTAAATTTTAATGCAAAGAGGACATGGAAGTTGCCCACCATAGAGGCAGAGCACCTAAGGGGAGGCGTTGCCCCGAGGAAGGAAAATATGAGGCACATTGTGCCCACCTTGCACCGCAGCTACTGCTGCTAGGCACCGGCAGCAGCTTTTTCTGTACAAAAGCATGAAAACAAAGACAAAAATGTAGCAACACCTTTCCCTGCCACCCTCTGAGCCAGGCCTTTGGGGAACTTGTGGTATGTCTCTAGAAGAAAGAGAGACATATATGGAGAAAAATATATGTTAAAAAATCTGAAGAGCAGGGTATATGTGCAGAACTAATGAAGAGCTCTGCTCAGCGCAAGGCTGAGCCCAAGGAGACACAGCTGGGGAGATAGGCAAGCACTTGGGAAACCCCACCTCAGCCCACCGCTCCGGCTGTGCGGCTGGCTGGGTGGCACCAGACCGGGGGCCAGGGCAGCTGCCGAGCCAGGCATGTGAGGCCCTGGGTGAAGAACAGTGACCAAGCACTAGTGTGGAAATAAGGCTAAGAAAAACGACAAAATACAATGAGCTCTACAGACATCTTTGTAGCATCTACCCCATGCACCTGCTAGGCCTATCATGCCAAAATACCACAGACCTGGTGTCTTAATGTACAAAATTTATTTCTCATAGTTCTGGAGATGGGAAGTCTGAGACCAGTGGGCCAGCAGGTGTTTGGTGAGAGCTCTCCCCTTGGGTTACAGAGAGCTACTTGCCCTCTATGTGCTCACATGGCCTTTCCCCAGCAAGTGTGGGGAGAGAGAGGGAGAGAGGGAGGGAGGGAGAAGGAGAGGGAGAGAGAGAGAGGGAGAGAAAGAGATAAAGAGAGAGAAAGAGAGAGAGAAAAGTGAGAAGTAAGAACCTAAACCCACTCTCTGAGGTCTCTTCTGAAAAGGACACTCATTGCATTGGATCACAGCTCTACCCTTATAACCTCATTTGACTATAATTACCTCTTAGGGGCCCTACCCCAAATAGAACTACATTGGAGGTAGGCTTCATCTTATGAATTCAGTCTGTAATGCTTGCCATGTGCCAGATGCTGCCGGTGTGCTCATAACAGAAGAATGAGTGTGCTATAGTTGGCTCCCGCAAGATTACTGAGGTCAGTGTCCACGGGCCATTCACCTTTGTAATGTCAGCATCTAGCTGAGGACCTAGTACATGGTGAGCCTCAGTATCCTTGGATGCAAATAGGAATTTTCAATCTCTTAGGAATGGAAGGTGCATACCTAGCAAGTGTGAGAATAGCTCACAGAAACCAGGAGAAAACCTTGTAGGGTTACAGCGGGGCCAGGTGGGGCAGGGAGGGCAGCTCCTCGGTGCACCACGAAAGGCCCCTTCATGCAGATGGGCGTGAATACACACGTATGAATGACTACTGATGGTGTTTGCTTGTCTGTTTTGTTGTTGTTAATTCTCACCCCAGGATGTTTCTTCCATTGATTTTTAGAGAGTGGAAAGGAGAGGGGAGGGGGGAGTGAAATGTCTATGTGAGAGACATATCAATTGTTTGCCTCCTGCATGTGCCCCAAACAGGCCAGAGATCAAACCTGCCGTCCAGGCCCGTGCTCTTGACCAGGAATCAAAGCAACCCTTCTGTGTACAGGCTGATGCTCCAGACACTGAGCCACACGGGCCAGGGCAGAGTTGACGTCCTCAACACTGCGCTTCCTGAGGTCTCACTCCATCACTTGTAGTGTGTGTGTGAGAGGCAGGGTTGTTGGGCAGCAGGGCTCTCTGGGGCCTACATTCTTTCATATTATTTTGAGGACCTCTGGGGTCTTCTCACTTTGTACATTCCCAGTTTAGACACCTCTTCAAAAATTTTCCAAGAATTGAGCAACACTCTGTTTTCACAACAAGGCTGAATACTTACAATGTAGTGTGAGAATCAACAGAATTGTTATCTGCTCTTATGTGTCATTGTAAGAAGAGAAAGGGCCTTGGTTTCTTCCTCCGTGAAGTTGGGAGAATTGGTCAAGAGTCTGGCAGTGTCCTTGGGTTTAATGAGATTCTGTTTGTAAAGGGTTTGAGGAACTCAGATAAAAGATGTGAGAGAAACACAAAAAGGGGTTATTACAGAGCAGACCAAAGAGCATGCTGCTTACTGAGCTACCTTCATTTCTTATTTTTTAAGCCAGAGTGGAGAGACGGGGTGCTGGATGCTTAGCTTTTGAACTAAGCCTCTAATGAGAGGCTTAAGGATTTTAAAAGTAGTTAAGTCTGTGTGACAAAAGCTTTTATCAGAGAAAAGATCCGTTTTCACTCTACTTATACCACCCGGCCTATAACGCCCACGTCGTGAAATGTGAAACAAACGCAGCATGAAGCCCGGGTTCCAGATCCCTTGCTTCTCCGTGCAGTTAGTCTGGCTTGGGGCAGCAAAAAGGCCTTGAATTCTCACTGTTTCTCTTGATTTAGTTATTGAAGACATGCTTCCTCCCTAATAAGTAGCTTGGCCTCTCCGTGTTTGGAAAGGAGGGCTCTGGAAGTGGACTCCCCTGTCTCAGAGCTGAAGTGGGAGACAGTGACGTGTTCAAACTCCTAATTCTGCCTACACAAAACTGGGTCAACCAGCAGGACACAGTCCTTGGCAGCTGAGAAGTACAAGGGGCTTTGTGTGTGGGGAAAGGCAGCCTCTCGGCTGTATACATCACTCGATTCGTGCTCACAGTGGTGGCATGGAGTCACTCCTGACACCTCCCACCTCACAGATGAGGGGCCTTAGGCATAGACAGATTAAAGGACTCTTCCCAGGAGACACAGCAAGGAACCAGTTGGGCTGAACATCAACCCTACCAGTCTCACTCTAACGTGTGGATATTCTGCTCCATTCCCTGACCCTGCCTCTCACGTGTGTGCTGTCCTCTGGGAAGGGGCCCTTTTCTCTCTGGGGTTTGTTAGCTTTTGTGCAGGTTGGTCGCTCTGTCAAGAATGTTATGCTCACTTCCTGTGGTCCCCTACATGGCCTTGTTTACAAAACTCTGGTTAAAAGATGACTCAGACAGAAATGATACTAGTGCCCAAACCCTGCTGAGATATTTAAACTATATTGCCAATCAAGGAGGTGCCGGACATCTCCTTATATTGGCAGACTGCACTCTGCTGCACACCGGAGCACACGGGACTGATGACCACGTGAGAACTGTTACATTTCCTGTGATGCCAAATTCTGTGCTGCAGGCTGCAAGGTGTAGCTGGAGTCCCAGCTCTGAGACTTGCTAGCTAATTTGACAGTAACTGTCAATGGACATTTTGAAGTGAAGTAGCATATGGGGTATGCTTCTTTTCTGAAACCGTGATTTGGATGTTATTATAGGGCCAGGCAGAATGTTTTTGGTTTAGAAAAACCACATGTAATACTTGCCTGTTTTTATTTAAACATAAGGGATGAATGCACAACTTCACGATAACATAAAGAAACATAAAGAAATTTAAAAATGGAAAAAGGTAGGAAGTCAAAAAGACAACCAGAGCAGAGCTTAGGATGGGTGAGAAGTGTCACCACATTTTGGAGATCAGACAGCATGTGGAGGAGGGAGGCAGCTCAGCTCCAGACTCTGCGAGGCCTGGGAAGGGGGAGACATCTGGGCGAGGCTCAGCCCTGGGGTTCTGTGCCTCATGGCGGCCACTCGAGGCATGATGTCAGGGGAACAGGGGAAATTATTTAGGGAGCTGATGACCCTAGACACAGGTTTGCCTGTCCAGGCAGATAAGCAGGTTTCTTTCTGCCTCCATCTCAGAGGTCCAGAGGTATAGTCTGTAGCTCACAGAAAATAGATCAGAGTTTTCAGAGCCAAAGGCCAGACTGAGTTACAGGGCTGGAGCCAAACATGAAGTGACATCTGTCCACAGGGCTGTGGAACCCTGGCCTTATTTTTTTCCTTCTTCCAAGAACTCTTATAATCTGGCTTTTCATTCTCCTGCAAGACATCAGGTGGTTTTCAATAGAAGAACTTTATAGCCCCATGAACTACAGAGATGCCCCATTGAAAAAATAGCTTACCCATATGGTCACCTGCCAGTGAACCCCACCTGCTGACACTCAGCCCTGCACATGGAAAGTTCAACCCCGTGTACAGAGCCTCAGCCACAGTGTGAGCAGATAACCAGGGCCAGCCGATACCGCCAAGGTGGAAGATGGAGAACTTTTATCTTTTAAATTTTTTTAGGTACTTCACAATTTTTAGAGAAATCGGTTTCAAACTAGAAATCTATGCTTATTCACATTATCGGTTATGTGGGACGGATGGAGAAATAAAAACATTTTCATACACAAAATGGCAGAGGTACCTCATGCCACTGTCTGAGGCTTCGTAATTCCCTTTACTGAGAGGCTACTTGATATGCATGTTAGTTATTTGATGCTGTGTAAAAAATTAGCCCAACACTTAGCACCTTAAAACAGCAAGCATTAATCACCTCACACAGGGCCCTGAGAGGTCAGGAATGCGGGGTTGGTTTAGCTGGAGGGTTCTTGCTCATGGTCTCTCATGAGGTCAAACTCTGGGCGGCCTCAGTTAACTGAAAGGACTGGACAGTCTGCTTCTGAGACATCCTGTGGCTGCTGACTGGAGCTCTCAGTTATTTGTTCTTTGGTTGTTCCATAGGGCTGAACAGATGCCCCTTGGCCTCCCCTAGAGAAAGTAGTGAAAGGAGAGAGGGCAGGAGGGACAGAAGGTGGAAGAGATGAAGAGAGAGGGAAAGAGAGAGAGACCCAAGAGGATAATACCTAAGACAGAACTTGAAATCTTTTAGTCTAAATTCAATAGTGACACCTGGTACAATGTGAGGTTGCAGAGGGAGGTTACATAAAGGTGTGAATACCAGGAGACAGGCATCACTGAAGGCCTTGTTAGAGGCCACAGTGTGCTGTACCCAAAGAAGAAGTATATAACAAGAAAGCTGTGGGCTCTGGGAAACAGGTTACCCACCTCAGAACAGGCAAGGTGATTTTAGGGTAACTGCCTTGCAGAGCCCTAATTAGCAGCCTGTCTAAGCTAACGGTTCTCAACTGGGCATGGTTTTGTCCCCCAGGTAACACTTGGTAAAGTCTGTGGGCATTTTTAGTTATTAAGGTGAGAAGCAATACTGATATTTAATGGACAGAAGGTAGGGATGCTGCTATACTTTTTAAAGACCCAGGATAGTCCACCCACCGACCCACCTACACACACAAACCTGCACACACACACGCGCACACATACGTGCATGCAAATAAGTATCTGGCCCAGATGTCAGTAGCTGTGAGGTTGAGAAACCTGGTCTGGAATGAGACACAGGACAGAGGGCTTTTGGAGGGAGGCTCTTAGAAAAAATATGTAAGTCATAGCTCTCAGCAAAGGGTGATATTTACATCAGGCAAACAACATGGACTTTGAAATTCAACCCAACCAAGATTGCTGCACACCTGTACTGGGGGTCAGGGGAGGACAGGCCCATGTGTGCCTGGGTCCAGGAAAGGTAATTCCTCACCTATCATAATGAAAAGACAAAACATAATGTCTAAATTTGATAAGAAATAGCAATACATTTGATAAAATTGAAGGAAGATAACAAGACCACTGATAGAATAAAGGTAATTGCATATGAGGAGGGGCACCTGGGAGTAGGAAGGAGTGAGGCAGGGATTGCTTCCTCATAGTAAATCTTTCTATACTGTGTAACTTTTTAAATGCAGTATTTTTATAATCAGTATTTACATGCATAAAATAAATCTATTGCTTAAATATCAAGAATGAGGTATACAGTTTAGTTAATAGACAACTACTTCTTTTTCCCACCAATAAATGCATATAATTATGTAAAGGATGTTGGTTGAAGGCATCTGTGATGACTGTGTGCACAGGTGCACACATACCTGGTTTCAAATTTTTCTCTTAGTGAATTGAGTCCTTCCACAAATGAAAGGAAGAATAAATGAATGAAATAATTTAATTGGAAACATTCAATATGACAGGTGATTCCACTTCTTATTTAGATGGTCCATTGCGAGACCACTAAGAAGTGTCCTCATTGTCAGACCTATCTCAGGCCTTCACCTCCTGAGCTGCTAGAGCAGGACTCCTTCTTCTCAACCTTCTGCATGTATGTACCGCATCCAAACGCAGGCCTGTAAATTAGCTGCCCTTTAAATATTGGCTTTATTAGGGTGGTTCTGGCTTCTTTTGAAGGAAGAATATGCCCTAGCTGAGAGATGTCATCCATTCCCATGAATTCAGTTAGTGAGTATGTAGACCTTTGTAGCTTTAAGAGAATTCAGGGGCAACTTCATCCCACTGACTGTCCCACAGAACCCTCCAACTCCACACGTTGTAAATTGACCCCAAGCTTAGGCCCGCCTCCCAACACACACACACACACACACACACAGAGCTAGATCTTCTCTTGCTTGAGTTTGCCCTTCTCAGAAAAATGTTCTGCATTCAACTCAAATACCCAAGTCAGAAACCTGCTTTACTGATGCCTCAATCTTCTTCACCATCCCCAGAACCCATCAATCACATTTTATTCAATTTCTTTGCATTTATTACTTCTTCAGTCTCATTTATATCTACCCAACTTTTTATGCTCCCACTAGGATTATCTTTGTTCTGGCCACCTTAATCTCAGAATCAAAGTATTGCAACAGCGTTCAAATACTTCCCCAACCTCTAGGCCTGTGCCCTTTTAATTCTTTCTGACCAGGGTGATCTTTTTAAAATTCAAATATATTCATGTCATTCATTTTTCGACAACTTCCCATTGCCCTTGAGCTAATTTCCAAACTCTCCTCAATCCTAGATTTTTGCTTTCCTGTGAAACTTTAATTCTCATCATTCTCACACCCGCTGTATGCTCTCCACACATTGAATTATGTTTAGATCACTGAGGGCATCGTGCTCTGTGACACCTCAGCTTATTACACACTTTGTCACCTTTGCTTGCAACAGCCTTTCCTCTCCCAGCTCCACCCCTTCTTTGCCGGCAAACTCCTAGATTTTCAAGTCTAAGTTCAATGTCACTTCTGGGAAGCATTTCCAGTTCGCTCCCAAAGGTGGTGGAAGGCGACTCCCTGATGACTTCTGCAGCAACCTGTATACAAATGTTCATGATCTCTGTGAACTCGTGGGGTCCATCATCATAACACTAAGTGAAGGAATCAGCACTAGTCTAGTGCCATTCAAGGACCAGGTTCTATACACGACGATTATGCCCCCAGTATACACATTTTCTAGTGAAACTGCTTAAGAGCTTTTGATGACCACAGGGCACATTTTGTGTTTGTGTTTGTGCAAAAGAGCTATTTTAGAAGCTTATTCTTGTGGCTCAATCTTTAAAAGATTTCACTGTCATATCTTCCTGGTGCACTACAGCACAGCTAAGAATCAGAGAGAATAAATTAAAATAGATAACAACTTTACTTAAAAATATGAAGCTAAGGTGAGAAGAAAGCCTCACGAAGTAGAAGGTACTAAAAATAGATTATTCATATCCACTTATTTCTAATCTTGATAGTTTGATAGGTATTTTCCTTTGAAAGTATGTTAAAGGTCTGAGAAAAAATATATTCAAAGAGAAGCAATGTGAAACAGATAAAATTTTGCATTTAGAAAACATAGAAAAGTAAATGCGACCAAGCGTCAGTTCGTGAGGTAATACTGTTGTGTTTCAGTTGTTTGTGTTGCCATCCTTAGATGGGACCTTCAAAAAGATAAATGCGATTTAAAGATAAAATTCCTGGTGGTTCAAATGAAAGCACAGCAATAAAAATCAAAGAAACAGCTCACATAAATCCCCCTTGAAGGTCCTGATTTCCAGCTCTCTGTAGCAATAACCAAGGAAGCCTGGGTGTCCTGTAACTTAGGCTACTGACATTTGTCAGACTTTTCAATAAAATGGCAATGCAAGACTAAATCTATGCAGGGTGGGAGATAAATTAGCACACAGCCAAAAGTACTGGAGAAATGAGCGCTGTTTTTTTAGCTGAAATATTTTTTTGATAAAGTAATAATGCCCTGTAATCTCTCTGCAGCTTTAAATAACAGCCGGTCTTCACGCCAGCAGCTTAATTTTGTTGGCTGTCCTTGCCTTACAAATATATTTAGTGGAGTTTGGAATATCATTTTGTACTGAAAGCTGAAGTCTTTGTAGGGCCGAAGCTGGAAAAGGGCAATAAATCAAAAATAAAGTGAAAAGGAATAGAAACGGGCGATCGGAACCATTTCCCTGGAGCAGGCAAGAGGGCTCTTCTACTGCGGGCAGGTGCCTTGCATCCGTCATGTCTCCCTGTTAAGTGCCTGTGTTGTAATGATATTGACTTATATCTACATTGCACCCTGGTTGGCGTTGCTCCAAAAGTGCTTAAGATGCATCTATGGGAAACACACGCTGAAAATAGCATCATGAAAATATACAGCCTCGTTTTTTCCCTCCTAAGTTTATTCTTCCCAGGAAATTGTCCTGAGATGTCCAACCGTAGCTTTTCCCACTTCTTTTCATTTGTGTCTGACTTCTTGAAGTACAGCACCACTATAAACTTAAAATTATTAAACCAGTACTAATATAGTCCATGATTTACATTTGCCAGATTGGTTACTGCTGAAAATGGATTGCAAAGAGAGAACGTTGCCTTTTGCAGGGTTTTGTTTTGGCAGTAAAAGGAATAGCTATGACTATGCTAGAAAGCCAGGGAGGTAGGCTGTTGCATTAGTGTTTCATTGCTAAGTAACATCTTCCAAAGACTAAGTGGCTTAAAAGAGCTCCCATTTCTTATCTCACAAGTCCCTTGGGTCTGGAGTCCAGGCAGTTTATCAGGGTCTTCTGCTCAGGGGATCCTGGGCTGCAGTCAAGATGTCACATGCGCTGTGGTCTCATCAGAGTCTCCACCAGGGAACAATCTGCTTCTAAGCTTCCTTGGGTTGCTGGCAAAACTTAGTTCCTTGAGGATTTAGAATTGGGGTCCTGGATTCTTGCTGGCTGTTGAGCAGACATTGCTCTCAGCCTACAGTTCCTGGCCACTAGGTATTCTCCACAGGCCTCCACAGCTTACTTCCTCAAACCAGGAAGGGAGCACCAGCATCTGCACAGATGGATAAGCCCAGAAGTGTTGTTGCAGGGGGGGGCCTCTGCTAAGGTTCTGTTTGTTAGATGCAAGTGACAGGTCTCACCTACATACAAAGGTGGGTCATATGTAGGGTGCAGACCCAAGGCCTACTTTAGAGGCTGCCTACCACATTTCCAGTGCTGTTTGGTCATTAAAACTTGGAACTTTCCTATATTCACTCAAAGAGATAGGAACAAGTGACTTATATATGCATAAAACAAAATTCATAAATTTCAAAAACTTAATGTTAGAAGAAACCAAACATAAAAATGTGCGTTCTCTATAATTACAATGTTTTTATAAATTTCAAAAACACTCAAAATTAACCTAAACTATTAGAAATCATAATAGTGGTTATCCTTGGGGGAGAGTGACAATAAGGAGAAGTGAGGGGGCCTTTGGGGTGCTGGATTGTTGTCTCCTGAACTCAGTGCATTCCATTGGAGCATCATGTGCCCTTTCCTAAACGTAGTATCATTATACATTATACTTCAATAAAAATTAAAACAAAACTTAACAGCCCTGGCCAGATTGGTTGGAGCATCATTCTGTACATCAAAAAAAATTTTTAAAAAAAGGTTGCGCTTTGTTTTCAGCGAGAGTGCACGACTGGGTTTTGGGCTTCATCACTGATCTCGGTTTATAGGGGAGACAACCAACCAGTCAACCAATGAATGTTTCTCTCTCTCTCTTGCTTCCTCTCTCTCAAACATATCCTTGGGTGAGAATTAAAAATAAAAGGATAAAAAAATAAATTAAAATAAAATAAAAACTAAACTAAAACCCCAGGTAATGTGAGACTACTCACTTTATTTCTATGAGTCTCAATTTTCTAATCCTTAACGTGAGGTTGGCCTTGATGATTTTTAAGACCTTTCTAACACCATGTGGTTAAAATTGCATGAAATATTGAGGGAGCTATAATTCCTCATTGGATGGTTGTGAAGTGCCCAGAATTTGTACTGTCTCTAAGGAGAACATCATTCATTCTCCACATACTTCCACTTAGAAAACATTGGCCTTGGGAAATCAAATTAATCTCAATGAATGCATGTCTTTTTAAAGTTTCTTTCAGCTCAGAAAATATCTATGACCTATTGATTTGGCAATTTCTTCAGACCAGGCACCAGTGGCATAGCAAGGGTGGAGGCCAGCCGCAGGCGGGGTCTGACCTAGGGGCAGGTGAAAGGGAGTGCATTGCAGAGAATTTAAAACAGTAATAAAGCTAAATAAAAATTGGTCTCCTCTGTTATCACCGTGCACCTGCCCCTCGAGGTGACACCCTTGCTCTAACACTCCTGCCCACCCCTACAGCTCCACCACTGTCCCTAACTGGGCAGGCCACTGCCAGGGGATTCGTTAAGCACTGGGCTGAAGGAATAGTTAAGCCATGAGCCTCTGTGCTGGACAGTGTGACGCTGAAGCTGAGGAGATGGATGTGCACCTGCTAAATAAGGTCTATTCTAAAGACCCCCACTTAGCCCAGCCAGGTGGCTCAGTTGGTTGAGAATTGTTCCATACACCAAAAAGTTTGTGGGTTCAATTGCCAGTTAGGTTGAGTACCGGAGGCAACTGATTGATGTTTCTCTCGCACATCAATGTTTCTCTCTTTTTCTTCTTTTTCCCTTCTTCTCTCTCTAAAGTGAACCAAAATATCCTTGGGTGAGAATTAAATAAATAAATGCATACATACATACATAAATAAAGTGAAATAAAGACCCCCTCACAGCAGGGCTTGGATTCTCAATCAAGGCAGGACACTTAATGTGCTGTAGCCTCGTTTGTCTATCAGCTGCCTCCAACCCCAAGGAAGCTGATGGCCGCCCCTCTGTCTTCCTCTCCTTTCCCACCTGCTGTCCCAGGCCTAGCCCACGCCTCCTGACACTGCTGTAACAGCCCCGCAGGCTGGTACTGGGCTCTGCACTACCCTTCCCTCTGCCTGCAGCTCTTTCACTAGATGCCCCTTGTTCATTTTCATCTAGGCCCCTGTGAGCATGACCTTGTCTGAGCCCTTCCCTGCCCACAGGCTGCAGCGAGAGGACCCCACAGATGGGGTCCTGCAGGGGGCCCCACCCTCTCTCTCCACCTTCCACTCTGCTTGCTGTTTCCTCATTAACTTATTACCTGACATCATACAGGGTGGGGCAGAGTAGGTTTACTGTGCTCCTATGGAAAATAATACAATGATTAATAAATAATAACACAAAAGTCAGTTTTGTTTCCTGCACTCACAACTGTAAACTTATTTTTGCCCACCTTGTATTCTATGTTTGTTTGTTGCCTGTCATGCAAGCTCTGGAGGCTCAGACTTGACCTTTTACTGCCAGACCTAGACTGGAGCTCAGCACACTGTAAACATCCACTCAATTGTTAGTTGACTGAATGATTGAAAGTTCAGTGTAACTGCTGTGCTCATTGGTAATATCAGATCCCTACCATCACCACCTGGTTCCTGTTTCCTAGTGGTAAATTTTTTCTAACTAATACAATGAGGTTTGTTAGAAATTTTAATCATCTATCACACTAGAATTTCATCATTGTTTTATTTAAAAAACAACAACAAACAATTGGTGATGCTGTTAATGGAGCGTGTCCATTAAAATCAGTGTCCAGCCCATTGTAGAATTAAAATTACCTTTAAAGTAAAAGTTGGTCCTGGATCTGATGGCCTGAGATTCATTTGAATGATTTATTCCTTTACCTTCAGGGGTAAATTTAAGGACCAGGCTAGACAATACAGTTAAGAGAAGGAAATAAGAGTGGAAGTAAAAGTAAGCCGGAACAGAGTTGGGAGGAAAGAAGAAAAGCAGGGGAATAATCCAGGCCACCTGTCTCCTGTTCCACAGGTTTCCTGTCAGGACTAACTCCCTGGTACAGCCACCCACTTACCAGGGGTCCTTGTCCTGAAATTCTCCCCCTGCTTGCCCTGCCTTTCCCTGGAGGCTGCAGCTTACCTACCAGGCCTCATTGTGCAGAGAGCCTAGCCTGGGGCTGCAACTGTATGTCACCCGAAGGCCTTAGAGCAACATGACTGTAATTTGTAAGCTATCTGCTTGACTTTCATGGGTTTTTTTTGTTCCATTTATTTATTTAGTTAGTTAGTTCGTTAGTTAGTTTATTTTTGTTTAAAATATTATAGACGCCCCTTTTTCTCTCCAATGACCCATTCCACCCTGTTCCACACCCCTCCCCAGTCCCTCTCCCCACCATTTTCCTGTCCTTGGGTTGTGCATATATGTGTATGAGTTCTTTGGTTACTCTCTCCCCCTCCACCCACCCGCCCTCCTCCCTCCCTCTGACCTTCGTTAGTCTCATCTATGCTTCCATCTCATTGAATCTATTCTGTTCATCAGTTTAGATTCCACAAATAAGTGAGATCATGTGATGTTTGTCTTTCTCTGCCTGGCTTATTTCGCTTAGCATAATTTTCTCCAAGTCTAATTTTACCCCTGGATGATCCTTGGTTCTATGCTCAGGAACCTCAGGTTCATCACTTCTCATCGTCCCACCTAATGTGGGTTCTCAGAACCTTAGCTGAGAGGCAGGCGTGGGGAGGCTGAGACGGGTGTTCTGCAGTAGGAGCCTCCGAGTCTCCTGATGTGTACTTTTCCATCCTGATTCTTCACTTTCCTTCATCACAACAGTATCCTATTTAAATCTTTTCCTCACCCTTTGGGACCAGTATTAGGGACAATTTTGACCAATCTATTAAACAGATCATTGTAGTCATACTGTTGTGTGATTATGGAGCACAGATCATCGGAAGAGCCATTCTGGATGCCTCTGAGTGAATTTTTTGTGGGAAAACATTATGCGAATGGCAGCCCCTTTCTAACTATGTGTATTATGGCTATTTCTGAAAAGTGTTTATGTATCTAGAAGTTATTTAGTTGTTTCTTTAAATCAAATTTAAAAAAAGAAGAAGAAAAACAAAACTTCAGTCAATGAAATCGAAGAAACAGATCAGCATTTCAAATGACGCGTAGGCAAACTGAGGCATTTCCCTCCGAGGCTGGGATATGTGTACAGACACCGTCTCACCCCACAGCACTGTGGGGTGCCTGTGTGGAGAGCGTTTTGGGGGTGCCGTGTTAGACTGTGCCTGTTTTACCTGCTGAGAGAAATTTTTTTTGAAAATCCTAAATTTTTGGCAGAACTTGAGGTATGTGCATGTTAGCCACAAACGTCTGGAAGATGTGGTTACTGAGCCCCAGCTGGACCTGTGTGTGCTGAGCTTCGTACAGAAAGGTGGGGACCCTGCCTGTTCTCAAAGAGCTCACGGTCTTACAGAATAAAAATAACACAGGAAAAACATTCAATATTGTCATAAATGTTATGATAATTTATCACCAGTGCAAAATAACTTCTAGCAGTAAAAGGGGGTGCTAATTCTGATTTTACCCTCACAGCTGGTATAATTGGGCACTTTTCCTGACCCACCAGTCACATGGTAACTTCAGCTACAGTTGACAAGCACAGTATAGAGAATATTCTGGGAGAGGAAAAGACCAAGTGCTGAAGGAACTCACTACTTCATTGCCATATTGAACTTTAGAGGACACTGATATTTCTGAGCGAGTGTGCTGAGTGTCAAGATCACCTTCTATAGCTGATCCATCATCAAATGCTTAATCTCCCTGACCACCAGCAACCCCTCTTCCTGCAATGCCCCTCCCCACCCTCACACACTCCACCCTGGCAAAGAAACTGTACCACACTGGTCCCATGTCCCATAGTTTCCATGCAAAACGATTTACAGAGCAAGGTTACAAACATTTAGGTTTTAACCTTGAATTTATTGCACACTAGCCATACAGTTTTGCAAATCAGTAAACTTCTCCATCCTCAAGAAGGAAAAATCACCGCTGCTCACATTGTTCCTTGGTGCCCCCGTCAGACTGAAGTGTGGTATAGTAGCTACAAATAGACAGGCATGAACTTCAGCTCTGACTCCTACTAGCTGGTGACCTTGGATAAGTCCCTGAACATGTCTGAACCAGTCTCTCTATGTGTAGCAACTACAGGACCACAAAGGGCGGTGATAAGACTAACAGCAATGACTGGCATAGTACATGAGGTTCCTAGCACAGTGCCCACCACAAAATATTCATCAACAGCATGGTGAGGAGCTGCCGTCGTTACTGTGACTGCTGTAGCTGCTGATGGCATCACAGGCTGGCAATGAGCAGCAGCTCAATGTTCTTTTAGACAGGGGACTGTGCCCTTTCCCAGAACCACCAGGGAGTAGTTATTCCTTTTTCCATCTTGCGTGTTATTTTCAATTTTCTTGATAAAATGCCAGAAACAGATTGCTGCTCATTCCCTTGCTGCATTCCCAAACAGGAAGTCGCATGCTTGCTGGCAGGTGTGGGCTTTGGGACGGGGGGAATAAACAAGAAGCTATGATGACACAGTTTGCAAGAGTGGTTTATCCATTGTGTGCAAGGAAGGGGATTATTGGTTACCAGCTCACTCTGAAGGGCACCCAGGACCGCAGTCAGGACAGCATCGCTCAGCATTGGCACCTGGTGCGCGATGGCGTAAGAAAGCCTGTGTCACGGGTGCTCCCAGTCCCTGAAGTAATTGCCTGCCCACAGGACTATCAGACAAGCAAAAGATCTTATGCTTTATGAATTAACATTCATTTCCAGGCATTCTTGTATTTCTGGATCTAATGTATTTTTCCAAGATCTGAGAGATAAAACAAAGATTAATTTACATTAATGTTGTTTTCCCCCACCCACCCACATTTTTTTCCTTGCAAGCAATAGAGTTCTATTCATGCAAATATCACAACTATTCATATATTCTTAACCATTGTAAAAATGGCAGAATGACCAAGTAAGAAAACAATGGCAAGAGTTGAGAATTATTAGATAAATAAAGACAATTATTTAAGCCATGTATATTTAGAGTTCTTGTAAAAATATCATGTTCTGCTAAGGTCTACCTATCATGTACTTGGGATACATTTATATTCTTAAAGTACCTGGAAAACTAATTTATTTGCCTACAATAGAAGTTATTTACTATATTGATTTCATCTCCAACAAATACTCATTTGTGGCTATGTCAGCCTTGAAAATTATTTCATATAATTGTTGATCTAAAATCCCACTTAAACCTCCATTTCCTTGGGAAAGGCCTTTCCAGGTGACAGGGCACAGCCATGAGAATCCACTCCAGACATTTGATGTTGACTGTAGAGCAGCCCCATGCTCTGTGGGCAGAGCAGAGAGAGTTGAGGACATTACGAGACAAAGCCGAACCTTCGGGGAGAAGTGAATGTATCATAAAGACTCCTGCTCCAACGTGGACCCCTTTTCATTCAGAACAGCTTTTGAGAGGCAAACACTTGGCTGGTATAATTTAGGGCCTGGGATGATGACTGATCACTCACCTTTTCTTCTGGAGCCTGGGAGGAAGGGAGGAATCATGCTTCCTGCAGCAAACCTGCTGTCTTGTCTGCACCAGGTGTCCTTGCAATGGGGCCATAGTGACAGCTCCTCCAGCACACCCAGGAACCACTGGAGCTAGATCCATGGGCGGCATGTGGGATAATTCTGTGGGCAGAATACAGAGCTTTTACAAGAACTTCAAAAGGGCCTTTAACTAGAGAATAATAAGAAGGCTCAGGAGTCTTTCTACCACATTGTTTTATTTAATAAAGGAGGGAGAATTTAAATACTTAAATCTCTATTTTGGGAACTCTTGCATTTTAGTATGCTTTGCTATTTTTATATAACCGAAATACTTGTATATTATATCAATCTAATATTTTATTTTCAAATTCTATTTTTTAAATCTGAATCATTGGATTTATGACTGCGTTAACTTTTAAAACTGCAAACGGCACCTTATTTTAAGAAATTTTATAATCACTTCTCCACCCCTTTTAAAAACCTTACCAAAGCATTTACTCTCGTTAATCTCCATCTCCTGAGTTACTAGTAAAGCTAAATATCTTAATTTAGTTGCATGGCTGTTTTATTTTTCAGTCAGTCTTGGCCCCATGTATGGTCAGATGTTGATGGATGAGGCTTAGAATTGGGAGCAGGAAACCAAGAGAGGTGGAAGTGGGAGGTACACAGAGAAAGCGGGGAGACTAGGTGGTGAGGGAGGCTTCCAGGCTCAAATCCCAGCTCCACCCCAGACAGCAGCCCGAGCCTCCCTGTTCTCCCCTCCTCTGTTTCGCTCCAGGACTGAGAAGTTCTCAAAGTGTGGTCTCAGGCCCTACAGCATCAGCGTCACTTGGTCATTTGTTGTAAATGCACATCAGATGCCGCAACCCTGACCTGCAGAACTGGAAACTCTGGGGTGGGGCACAACGGTCTATGCTTTGAAAAGCCTGCAGGTGAATGTGACCCAGGCTCCGGCTTGAGAATCTCAACCGTACCCAGATAATATTTCCAAAACTTCCCTGCAACAGGACTCACCTGGGAGGATAGTTCACTGTCTTCCAGTTCTATTCCTGAAGATTTGACAGGGGGTTTGTGATGAGGCCGCAGGAATGCTGCTTGTTAGTGTCTAAGTGGGCTGATTCTTCATCAGGAAACTACACACCTGCAAACTTCTTTGCATGTCCCCTGGCACCCTGTGTGCTGATGATGGGCCTCAAAGGTTCTCAGCACCAAGTCCCCTCAGCCCCACAGTGTCAGGCACACCTGGGTGGCTCACCTCCCTGGCCTGGCCATTTCTGAGCAGCCAAGGTAGCAGGTCACTGCAGCATCTCTTCAGATATGCTGATGCCAAGGTTGTGAGGCCTTCTAGACCTAACCCCTTGTCCCCAAGATAGCCTACAGGAACCCAGACTGTCTTCCCCATCAGGTTTCTGGGAGAACTCAAGCCATATGGACAGTAGCTCCTCAGTTTGGGACCCTGGGCCTCTCGTAAGCAGAGCAATACCTGAGGTCAAGGGGAGGGAGTCATGGTGGCCATAAGCTCACATAACCCTAATTTGATTTTAAAATAAAACACCGCTATTTCACTAATTATTTTGTGTAACATATTTGCTTCTTTATTTCAATTATCAAATAAATGTGTTGTATTCTTTCGTAAGCAGCTCTGCGTCTGGATAATTAATGCGGCGCTCCCTGCATGCTGGGGCGTAATGGCGCAGGCGGCCGTGTTCCCGCAGGTGCTTTCTCCAGCGGCCCTGCTGCCTCCGTTGCTGTCAGCTGTCTTAGATCGGGCGTCGCGGTGTACAGGGGGCCCCTAACTGCCGTCTGCCGTCATCGCTGGCCTGGGTGAACTGGCCCCTGGGTTGGGAGTGGACGGAGGGTTGGAGGAAGCCAGCCGCGGGGTCAGCACCAAGCTGCTGTTCCTCAGAGCTGCCCAGCAGGTGGAGGGCTGGATGGGCCGGCTGGAGAGCAGGGGTGCTGCAGGCGACCAGCACCACGCGGGCACTGAGGCCGCCACGACCGAGGCCTCGCGAGGGCAACTGAACCTCTCAGGGCTGTTCCGTGCCATGAAGTTTGATAATGATGCCCACTTCTCATTATTTGAAAATGTGTTATGAAAAAAGGACATGTTAAATACCTAAAACCATACGTGCCACATAGTAGGTTTTCAAAAACTGTAAGTTCTCTTTTCCCCTTAGTTGCTTCTCAGCTGTGTTGGTGTTGATTTGCCTGAGAAATGGCTTCTCTGTGAGTATAACCTATTTGCTTAACAGATACTTGCCAAAGACTCACTATGAGGCTGGCACACAACCCAAGAGATAAAAGCAGATTGAAAGGGAGCAAACCTCTGAAACACTTACTGCAAACCAGGCACGGCGAGGAGTGTAATTCTATGCAGTAGATGCTATTAGTGTCGTCCCCAGACACAGCTAAGGACACAGGCGGAGCAGGTTTAAATACGCTGCAGATAAAGAAGCAGATCCCAGATTTACACCTCATACAGAAGATCCTCGAATAATCTCCTTTCCTTATAACACTGATGAGATAGGTAGGAAGTAATTCTTGTTATATCAATTAGCCTGTGGTGAAAGTGCTTCTGCTTTAAGTTATATCTTTTTGCTTAAAGACCGAGAACCCATTGACAACATTGAGGACTTGGTATATTCTGCTTCCAAACTGATGTTCTTGACCATTATGGCCCAGACTTTAGCTCTGAGTGCTTCTCAGTCTAGAGCCTAAAGGCAAGTGTTTTTACATGAAAAGAAAAAAATGTGCCCCCTCTACACACACAGACATTCACAACTGATGTTTCTCTTAAAAAACAAAATTGTTTTACCTCACCAGCTGTACTTTGTTCTGAAGAGTGAGTTCACTGAGCACAGATCCCCAGCGAGAACTGGCTAGTTAAGGTGCAGGTTTCCTAGCGTCTGTTCACAGTCGGAGAGGTGGCGTCTGTTTAGATACTCAGGCTGTAAAGTGTGGTTCTCTGCAGACAGCCTCTGTGCGCTGGTGGCAGGGATTGCTTGCTGAACGGCACTGGAAACAGGTACTGGCACAGGTGACCTGTAAGGAACAGGACAGCAAGTGCCACTGAATCATGTCTAGGAAGCTCTGGGCTTCCTAGTACCCATGGGCTCGACTGGTAGATGGCATTAAAGGTGCCATTCAGCAGGTACCTCCTCAACACCTTCCAGCCTTTACCATATTTGCTTTCCAGATACCGTTAGAATGACTCACAACTCAGGCCTGGTCTGAAGGGTGATTGAGAGGGTTCAACCATACAGCACAGGAAAAACACTCAGCATAGTGCCTAGCCAGAGGGCATAGGTAATAATGACCTTTACTATCTACCTGTTGCTATTTAGATACAAGTATAAATGGGCTATGCATACTATTTTAGAATTATTTCATTTTATTAATTTTTATTGTTCAAAATATTACAGATGTCTCTTTTTCTCCCCATTGACTCATTCCATTGTGCCCCACCCCCCTCCCCAGTCCCTCACCACACCATTGTCTGTGTCCTTGGGTTATGCATATATGCATATAAGTTCTTTGGTTAATCTCTCCCCCTCCACGGACCTGCCCTCCTCCATCCCTCTGAGATTCATCATTCTGACCTATGCTTCCATGTCATTGAGTCATTTCTGTCCATCAGTTTAATAAGTTCTTTAGATTCCACATATAAGTGAGATCGTGTGATGTTTGTCTTTCTCTGCCTGGCTTATTTCACTTAGCATAATACTCTCCAGGTCCATCCATACTGCCCTAAAGGGTACGAGATCCTTCTTCTTTAAAGCTGCGTAGTATCCATGGTGTAAATGTCCCACAGCTTTTTATCCACTCACCTACTGATGGGCACTTGGGCTGTTTCCAGATCTTAGCTATTGTAAACTGTGCTGCTATGAACATAGGGGTGCATATATTCTTTCTGATTAGTGTTTCAGGTTTCTTAGGATATATTCCTACAAGCGGGACTACTGGGTCAAATTTTTAATTTTTTGAGGAAACTCCACACTGCTTTCCATAGTGGCTGCCCCAGTCTGCATTCCCACCAGCAGTGCACTAGGCTCCCCTTTCTCCACACCCTCGCCAGCACAGGTCTTTCATTGATTTGTTGATGGAGCCATTCTGACAGGTGTGAAGTGACACCTCATTGTGGTTTTAATTTGCATCTCTCTGATGATTAGTAACATTGACTACTTTTTCATATGTCTCTTGGCCATCTATGTGTCCTCTTTGGAGAAGTGGCTATTCAGGTCCTTTGCCCATTTTTTAATTGGATTGTATGTTTTCCTCTTGTTGAGTTGTATGACTTCTTTGTACACTTTGGAGATTAGCCCCTTTTCAGATACATCTTTGGCAAATATGTTCTCCTATACCGTGGGTTTCCTTTGTATTTTGAGACTAATTTCTTTTGCTATTCAGAAGCTTTTTAGTTTGATGTAGTCCCGTATGTTTATTTTTTCTTTTGTTTCTCTTGCCCTAGAAGATGTATCAGTGAAAATTCCACTATGTGGGATGTCTGTGACTTTACTGCCCATGTTTTCTTCCGGGACTTTTGTGGTTTCTCTACTTATCTTACATTTAAGTCTTTTATCCATTTTGAGTTTATTTTTGTGTATGGTGAAAGTTGGTGGTCTAGTTTCATTTTTTTGCATGTGTCTGTCCAATTTTCCCAACACCACTTACTGAAGAGATTGTCTTTACTCCACTGTATGCTCTTGCCTCCTTTGTCAAATATTAACTGACTATAATTGTGTGAGTCTATTTCTGAGATCTCTGTTCTGTTCCATTGATCTATATGTCTGTTGTTGTACCAATACCAGGTCATTTTGATTACAGTGGCTTTGTAATATAGTTTGATATCCAGTAAGGTGATCCCTCCCAATCTGTTCTTCTTTCTCAAGACGGCTGCTGCTATTAGGGGTCTTTTTTGGTTCCATATAAATTTTTGGAATATTTGTTCTAGCTCTGTGAAATATGCTGTTAGTATTTTAATAAGGATTGCATTGAATTTATAAATTGCTTTGGGTAGTATGGACATTTTAATGATGTTAATTCTTCCAATTCATGAACATGGTATATTCTTCCACTTGTTTATATCTTCCTCTATTTCTTTTTTCAGTGACCTATAATTTTCAGAGTACAGGTCTTTTTCATTGGTCCAAAGGTTGTGGGTTATTGTTAAGCTGATTAACATTGTAGAATTATTTTAATTTCATATTACCTTGTGAAATTTTTTCATACTGTTATATAAGAGCAACTAAATAGTATTAGGTTATATAATTTGTTTACATCTCCCCTATTATTAGTATTTGTTCATTTTTTATCTTTTGCTATTGTATGTTTATTTTTTTTTTTAATTTATGATGAATTACTTATCACTATATCTTTGGGACCTTCTTTGTTACCCTGGGTGATTCCTAGAGGTGAAATTGCTAGATCTGCAAGTACACACATTTTTCAGGCCTTAGATATACCATTGCCAATGAGCCAGTTTGGTGCAGAAGGTCCCACATGGCACCTCTGGTGAAGCTTCTAGAAGGCAGCAGATTTTGCCTGGTGTTGAGCGTCTTCCAGAGTTGCCACATCCAGTGGCCTGGTATTAATGAGGTCTGAGTCATAAAATCAAACCCTGGCATGGCATGCAGCCCTACCCTGACCCAGGTTTCTGGACAATTTGTATTTGTTGAGTGTTTCTTATGTGCTTTGCAAGGCTGGAACATACCTTTTTTTTTTTTTCCAAAATCTAACACAACATCTGTGAAATAGATATGAATATTCTTATTTTGCTCTAGGGGACAGAGAGGTAGGTGACTTGTCAACACTCACACAATAGAAAATGGCTTCCTAAAGTTTTCTATCCCAACTGACGGAGGAGCAAGACCTCCTGCCCCAGATCACCCATACTGTTATCAATTAGGAGGACACCAGGGTCATAAAACACACCACCTCGTGTGATTTGCAGTTAGAGGAATGACACTGTCTTCCTTCCTCTGAGCTAGACTGAGAGAACAACCATCAGAGAGAGAAAAGGGAGCGCTAACACTCAGGCCGGTCATCACCATAAAAAACTTGAACTTTATTCTCTGGTGTACCAGAGAAAGATTTAAAGACAGGAAGGATAGAAAGGAAAATGAAGAGACATTGGATAAAATATAAGATTTCTCAAGGGATTACTACTTTTAAAAATGGGGTAGCTAGAAGCTGATTGAGGACGGCTACTTACCACAGAACTTGCAAGAAGTGTTCGGGCATCAGTGGATGGTGAGCAGAGCACTGGGTAGGTGCAGAGCTGCACACCAATATGGCTGTATATCGTTAGTGTTACTCAGAAGTTAGTATGGTAGGCCAGATATTTTATTAAATATCATCTAAGATTAAAAGTGGCCTTGCCCTGTTCCATGTGGTCCAGTTAGTTGAGCATAGTCTCTTGTACCAAAAGGGCACATGTTTGATTTATGATCAGGGCACATGCCCAGGTTGTGGGACTCGACCTCCAGTAGGGGGCAGGCAGGAGGCAGCCGATTAATGTTTCTCTCATATCGGTCTCATTCTCTCTCAAATTAATAAAAACATATTTTAAAGAATAAAAAAAAAATTAAATTAAAAGTGGCCTCTAAAATGAAATTATTTGTGCCACAGACAGCTCACCACTTAGCCAATTTTCAGGTCAACATGTATGCCCATCTGTGTATTGTTTATGGAAGGGAGACTTGATTATAGTGATCTGCTTTCTCTCTGGATGTGTGAGTCTTCAGGAGGGGATTCTTGGCACGTTTAGACTTAATGACTGTCACTACTTCTTCCTGCCAGTCCTCAAGAAAGGCTAGTGGAGCCATTTCCCATGGGCACCCAAGCACTGGTCTCCTGGGATGAGAGCTGATGAATGAGACTGTGTCTGTGATAGCTTCCATCCATGCTCTTGAAATTCTGCAAATAAATTCTTCCTACATCGAGGGGGAATAGACCTTGGATTGTTTTGAAATTGCTGGACTATCCTTCATGAGTGTCAATGTATAAATGTGCTTCTTACTCGAGTAGACCATAATCCTTATTGAAGAGTTATTAATTACACACGCACCTAGTGTTTGCATTTCAGCTTTCCTTGGGGAGCTCAGGGCACTTTGCAAATAGAATTGCAAACAATAAATGATGCCTTTGATTTCTAAGAAACCAGCCTCTAAGGGTTTAAGTTTAAGTCTCTCATCATTCTTATAGAAGTGAAGCCCTGGCAACCCAAGGGCAGGAGTAACCACCTCTCACCTCCTGTAAGAAATAATCGGAGACTATTAATCAACTCTTAATGTACCACAGTGGCACCTGCACATGTGAGGGAATGACTTTGTAAACTTTGTAACGAGGCTTTAAAAACCAGGTAGATGACATTTAGTGGCTTTTTGAAGAAAAAACATGGGTTTATCCTAACTTTGTACCATCAGAAATTTTCATTAATCAAAAATGAAGACAAGGGGAGGGGGAGTGAACAGAGCATGGGCTACAGTTTCACAACTCTGAGTTAATTATTGGCTTTGAAGCACCTTGGGGTCTAAATTTCATCTTTGGCTGAAATAGCTCATTTCTTTTCCAACTGAAGGGAGTTATCTAGATGGAATGTATGTAAATGGGGGGACTTATTTGTTTCACGGCTTGCTCTATCCTCTGTCCCTTGCCCAGGGAAAACAGAGGAAGGATTATTTGAGCCATTTTTTGGTTTAGCACAGAATTCAACTACAATTGAATTAGTACATAGCAAATGTGATATTTTATTCACACTTTTGTTTACAAAACAGTACGTAAATAATAAACACTTGTTACTTTTTATACAAACCTACTTCTCCTAGGAAATCATCTGTTCTAAAATTTCTCTTTCACGAGGCAGAAATTTAAACTTGAGATGAAGATTAGGTCTTTCAAAATTCTTTGAGGCTGCTGCCCACCTAGCAAATTGTGCATACTCAATTGATATCAATTGGCAATGAGACCAGCTCTCTAGGCGGCTGTTTCTGTGTTCAACACCACACTTGCTTCTTTCCAGTTCCCTGTCGGGTAAATTGAGCTCTTAAGTAGAGCTCTTTTCAGAATCATTTTAACAGCAACAGAAATGATGATACAGACGATCGAGCCCAGAACAACTAGTGATGGTGATGATGGTGATGAAGATGCATTCCATCCTGATTCCATATGGAATTTCTACAAATGTAGCTTCAGAGAGCTTGAACAGAAATCAAAATAATAATCATGAGAATAGCTAACATTTATGAATGTCATGCGCCAGATCCTCTTAAAGTACTTAATATAGCTCTAATCCTCACAATTTTATGAAGGACATACTATGATTATACCTGCCTTGCACACAGAGGAAGTGAGGTATTGGAGTCCATTTGATTTTCCAGGGCCTCACTGTTCCCTCGGAGAGAAGCAGACTGACTCACTCTAACTCTTAATCTGTCTTGTCTGCAGAAAACATGTTGACACACAGGCAGGCTTCACCATGCATGGGACTGCACAACAGTTCTGGCATCGGAAGGGGCATGGGGCATCTTACGAAAGAACGTGGATTTTATTCGTATACATTATAACCAGCCTTTGAGCTGGGAAGCTGGGGAGAACTAACCTGAAGGCAACAATGCTAACTTACTAAGAAGCAATGTGTTATTACACATGGCTGACTGTGAGCGTAACAGGGCTGCCGTCTACACCACCTCCTGCCAGTGGCTCTTAGATCTCCATGTCCAGCCTCCACTTCTCTCCAAAATTCTTTCTATATAAATTGGCTTCTCCTAGGAAATCATCCGTCCCTACATTTCTTGCTGTTTTTTGCCATGTTTACTTTTATATTTATATTATAACTTTAATGCCTCATGTAGTAGTTTAGTAGTTAAAAGCTATTTTTGTCCTATTTTAAAACTTGTCTTTTTATTCCTATATTGCCTGTCTCATCTACAGCTATTAATTAATTTTCCCCCATTCATCAGATGACTATTAACGCCTGTATGTCAGATGCCTTTGATAAGTACCGAAGATGCGGAGATAAGTGGCACAGACAGGATCTCTGTCCTGGTGGCCCTTGCTTTCTCTGGGAAGAGCCACATATGAAAATAACCAGGCTAATAGAAATATACTTACACACTGTGAACAGCTTCGTGTGAGAAAATACAGAGTGCATGAGAGCTTATAGCAATGCTGGGGGAGGGCTTCCCTGAGGGGGCGAGCTTTGTGCTGAAAAGGGAGGGCTGGGGAGTCTGGCAGGGGCGGGTTGATTCAGTAGGGCAGACAGCGTGCGTGCAGCAGCTATCTTAGGACAGGATGGTGCCTGGAGGAACCGAAAGGCTCAGCTGGCCACAGAGCATGGGGGTGAGTGTTGCGAAAGGGGTTAGAGAGTCAGCTGGGCTCCATCACCCCAGGCCGGGATCCACAGGTCAGGGTTCCCCTCTTTGCCTTAATATACCCAGCCTCCCACCACATGCACTGCCCTTGATGTCTGTCCCTCTCTCAGATTACCTGCACTCTCCTCTTAGCTGAGCTTGCCTTCACTGCACACATGGGGTGTTATTTATTTATTTATTATTTAATTTATTGGAGTGGCAGTTTTAATATGATCATATAGGCTTCAGGTGTGGGTTTCTATGTTACATGATCTGCATACTGCACTGTGTGCTCACCACCCAAAGTCAAATCTTCTCTCATGGTGGTTTCCAGAGGGAAGGGGGTGGGGCTGAAGGGGGCCATAGGCCTTTAAACGGTTTGCCCGTCTCTCCTTCTCACCACCCCTTCACTGAGGCCTGGCATTTTCCTCTGAATTTTTCTAGATTACATCTTACAATATTCTCTCCATTAGAACCTTCACAGACTCTTCAACCTCTGCAGCATAAAGCCAAACTCAGTGGGACAGAGCCCTGCAACAAATGAGCTAGCCTAGTTTTACATAGAAAACCAAGCTTCCTGTCAGTTTCCCACTTTAACCCCTTTTCTCTGAACTAGAATGTGCTGTCAGTTATGAAGGTGTTACTGCACTAAAGGGGGTCCATTTGTCTGAGTGCATCAAATGGACACAACAAATGGACACAACAGGACACAAACAGGAGCTTGCAGCAAACAAAGTAAGGAGTTGTTAGTTAAGGAAGTGACCCAGCCCAGAGACACAGGAAAGCTACCTCTCAAAGACCTGGCTCCCCGATGATTTCCAAAGGGTTGGTTATATAAGGGAAAATTCACTACTCATGGTGACTGAGAGAGTTAGGGCCATGGTCAGTAGAGACCAATCAGTCTCTACTGACTGTTCGGTGCTAGGGTGGGGTAGTTGATCAGTGCATCTGGTCCTGATGTCAGCCATGGTGTCCCTTCATCTGGTTTCACTGATTTCCTGGGGCTGGAGCTGAAACACAACTGAGGCTGAGATGTCATCTCTAGTTCGATGAAACTCTCTCTCTGTAGTCAGCAGACATGAGGCTTACTCCCTAACATTATTTGATGCTGATCAGAACCTCACTGTCTGAAGGGCTTAGTGATAATGGGAGGAGGCAGTGAGTCAGGGTGCTGGAGGAGGCCAGGATGAATCAAAAGAAAGAAAGGAGAGCATGTCATATTAAAAAATGAAGTTTTTACAAGGAGACAAAGGGCTGCTTGAGGAACTCTGGAGACCTCTGCTAAATGTTGGGGAAACACAAATGTAATCACTTTATTTTTCTTTCAAGAAAAACATACTTGCCTCTTTCTTAACTTTCCCATAAGTGAAAATAAATTTGACATAGCAAAAGGTACCATGAGTCCTGTTTCTGTGCGCAGGTTTCCTGAAGTGCACTTACTTACTCAGTTGGCAGCACTTACTAAATGAAAGGCTCAGTAGAGGAAAAATAATAAGGCTTGCAGGGACATGAGCCTCTTTGGGCCAGAGAAAAGGACATTAGGAGAGGACCTGTGGAGATATGGTTAGTGGGCAGGCTAAGGTAAGTGTAGAGAATATAGGCAGGTGTTGGGTTTTGTTATGTTGATAGGTAGACAGTTCCCTTCATGGTTGGAGAAAGGGTGCTCAGTGGTAGGGCAGGGACTGGCTCAGGTGTTGGAGAATATCGGGGGGAATCTCTTAAATGCAGGGGTCCCTGTCTCCCTGTGATATGCTCCCATGGAGCCTGTGACATTTCCTCCAGGTCATGGCATTTGTTTTACTTGTAGATGTGGGTTTACTTCCTGATATCACTAGGAGGTGGGAACTCCATGAGAGCAGAAACCTTGGCTCTGTAGTCCGAGGGCTCAACAAAAGAAAGGCGCATAGTAGGCACTCAATAAGCACTTGCTGACTGACTGACTAATGGATGCCATCATCATATCACACTTTATTTTTGTGGTTTGTAAAAGCAGCTCTTTTTTAATCTGTAAAAACATGAGGGATTAATTGCATGCCCTCTGATCCCTGCCCACCCCACCTAAGGACCCCTATTGTTTGCTCTTTTTCCTTCCCTGTATTCTCACTACATGACATTCACCATCTCAGTAAAGAACAAGGTTATGTCACTTCTCTTTATTGCATATGCAACGTTTAACTATGTTTTGAGAGGTTAAACTAAATGGTTAGGCGAGGACATGCTGTGTGTAAGCGTGTAGCTATGCAGGTGGGGGAGTGTGAGTGTGTTAGTGGCTGCAGGGCGGATGTTGCTCTCTATTGTTATTTCAATTCCAATGTACCCCACGTTCAAGAAGGAAGAACTGGGGACAAAATGAGAAAGTGTAGGAAGTATCCGGGCTATTACTGTCGCCCCCTCTCTCTGCTCTGTCTCAGCTCAGCAGGTGGAGACCATCCCCCAGCTTCTTATCTTCCTCATGTGGTTGTTTAGCGGGAGTAGCATAGGCCTGGGGTTCAGAGCCTCACCTAACCACCGAGATTTCAGTAAGTTTTTAACTTCCTAAGTTTTATTTTTCTCATACCTAACAGAAAATAATAACTATTAGAAACCCTTGTCATGTCATTGCCTTTGAGGCAGAGAAATGACTGGGTCCTCTTAGGAACAAGGGCAATGGGAAAGGGCCTGCAGGCTCTGACTGCATCCTGGGATGTCCCCAAACGCCACTGTATTCCCTCAAGTGAAACGTGATATTTAAGCTGTCAAAGGCTTAGCAAGGGGCAGGCGCTCAGCAACCCTCACTCCAACCTCTCCTGTTAGAGCATCATTCAGATGCAAATCAACATCTTGTTTCTTAGGCCAATGTTGGAAAGGGAAAGGGGGATCCAGAATGGACAGCATCCTAGACAGGGCCCTCCCTCCTGGACAGGTGGGCTCCACCAGCAGAACTTGGACGAGCCTCACCACTCAGGAAAGTGCCCCAGCCGAAGGTCTTCCTGCCTTTATACAGGATCCTGTGGTTACCTATGGATGGCTTTGCATTGAGAAAAGTGCCTCAAGATATTTTCGAGCTAGTCACACTATTTGATAATGATCTGAGAAAATGGTTTGGGAAATCATCTCTAATTGAGATGATTGAGATGATTTTCCTTGATGGACGGTCCTGAAGCAGCTTTGACCACTCTGCCCGCTCTGCACTTGGCAGTCTGCATGGGACGGATGGGCATCGGGAAGGGCAGGAGAGTGGTGCATCCTGACCATGCTGTATTTTTCACGTTTAAACTTTAAAATAATATATTATCCTAGGTTGACTAGACACGCTTGTTTTTGAATGTTACTTCGTTGGCGCTGTGTTAAGTGGAGCACACAGTACAGACCCCGAGCACAACCTTCTGGCCTGCTTCCTACAGGCAGGGTGGCCTCGCTCCCCGGGGTAAGGACGCATTTGTGCTGTGGGCCAAACTGCCACTCACCCCGCTCCCTGGAATGAAATAAGTAGAACACGTATCAGAGCTGTCATCCAGAGTAGGTGATCTGAAGCTATCTTTTAAGTAACATTTAGAAAAAATAAAATAAAGTTGGAAAAGATGGTGGCTCAGTAGACGCAATGTCGTCCTGAAGGGACACGTCTTGGGTGACGTCCAGGGTTTCAGTGGTTACTGCCCCCACGTATGCCCCTGAGCACGCCTACCTCCCACCCACCACAGGCCTGCGCCTCAACTGCTTTCCCTTCTCCTGCCTTTGACCCATGATTCCCCCGGTAAAACCCGCTTTTTCTGCCTTGTCACATGGCTAATGTTCATGGGTCCTTGGGGACTCCCACCGGGATTGATCGCCTGGGCAAGCCTTCCCCGAGTGTCCAGTTGTGTTACCTGGACATGTCTTTCTCCGGCACTTCTCTACCCATATTTAATAGTCTTCTTATTGTCCGAGGTTCTTCACTAGACTGCACGTGTCTTGAGAGAGAGCCTGTGTCTTTCTCCTCTAAGCCAGGGTTTAAACACCTTGCCTGGCACATCATGGGCGCGGACTTCTTTCCTGCAGGTTGGTGTGGGTCCTGTCCTGGTGAGCTCTGCACTGGGCTTCATGGGAGATGTAAGGCCACGTGCAGGAGCTCCCTGTTAGGAGAGGTAGTGGTTCTCAGTAACATTTTAGCCAATCAGGTAACAAATCACAAATCATGACCCAATATTTCTGTGAATTTATTTTGCTTTATACTGTTAATATATGTGGTCATTTTTTTTTAAATGTTCAAAACACACACATACAATGACCATTAGTTCCAAATATTGTACCATTTTAAGCGCCACAATCAAAAGCATTTATATTTAAAAACAAATGGGTAGTAAAAAGTGAACATAAAAATAACAAAGTCACCTCATCCTGAATACTTTAAAGACTAATTATTATGTTGAGTCCTAATGAGTACTGACTATCTTTCCATCCCATAAATCATATACAAATAAAAGGAGAGAGTTTCTAAATGGAAGTGAACTCTAATTGGGTCTCGGAAGAAAGCAAAGCAGACCTTTAGAAGCTCAAAGGATTCTCTAGGCACATAGAGAGAGCATCACCTGCTGCCCCCATGGGGTTCTGTGGGCTGTGCTTTGTATACACACACATTGTAAAGACTGAATTCAGGACACCAGCCTGAAGCAGAGGACTCTGCTTAGTTTCATTCATACATAGCAACTAAAATATCAAAATCAAAGAAACCCCTAGTTTTATAATTTAATGCATTTTTCTTTTGTTGAAAAATATCTGCTCTTCCATGATACAGACAGCAGAGGAATGGGTCTGGACAGGATGTCATGGAAAAGGGGCATTAAGTCTGCATTTATTACCAGTAATGGGACTATTTTCTATGCAAATGGCTTTTGAGTTAAAGGTAAAACAGGTTGTAGAATATTTTCTGCAAACGTAAACGGAAGCACTGAAATAGAAGGTAATCTTTGCTTATTAAGGTGCTTAAAATAAGACTGAATGAAGTAAACCAGAACCCATCACCAAACAGGCCAGAGGATTTGGTACCTGTTTATTGCTTCCTCTGAGAGTTTTCAAGGTTGTTTTTGAATAAGAAATGAATCGAGCCCCAGAAAACCATCAGAGCTGAGTGTATCTGGGAGTGCTCAGCACATTGCAGCTACTGACTCATGAGAAATTCTGAGGAGCTGAGAATGTTTTCTTTAGGGTGGCCAATTCTTTTTCATACTAATCTCTTCTCACCTTGCCCAAGATAGAAACTGGGGAGAACAACCTGAATGCTTAACTTTGCCATGAAAATTGACTTTATCTTCCATGGAGCTTGAAATTCTTTTCAGTCTAAACTCTCTCTTCCAAGAAGCTTAACAATATAAGATTTTCTTTTCTTTTTTTTTAATTTGAAGACATCTCATTAAATTTAGCATTTAAATGCGCATGCAATGAATTGAGGACGAGCTCTGGACAAGTGAGTCTGGCTTCAGAATGACCACAAAGTGGGTTTTAGTGCTTCCTCTATGACTCACTCAGTGGAATCATCACTCAGACGCACACCTTCCTGCCCAGGACTTTTACGAAACACTGTGTCTTCATGTGGCAGGTGCCGAGGAAGGGACACAAACATGGCTGTGCCCTTTGGGAAACATGGCTCACAGGGAGGGGAAGTTCTGTGTTCATGACTGATACGCAATGTCCAACCAGGCCAGAAGACCTGGGCTTTCTCCTTATGCAGAATTAGTGTAACATAATAAGGACCATAACGTATTTTTGCAGGTCCAAAGATGAAATATAAGAAAAATACTGTATTTAAGATAATCTCTAGAACAAAATGGGCAACCAATACTATTTTAATAGCACCGATTATAACCCTGACAATGCTAACATTTGTAGCCATAACAATAATAGTTATTAAAATTATTATCAACTATTAATTGTTGGCATTATGTATGTTTAAGCAGAGGTGAGATAAAATATACTTCATATATTGCTGAAACTACCTGCTACTTATTCATTCTATCAAAAATATTCATTAAACATTTATTGAGCCCCCAATATATGCCAGACATTTTTCTTGACAGTAAAGTCACCCCATAAAAAACATGGGCAAAGTTCTCTGATAATGTAGCTTGAAATTAAATGGCGATGCCCGGCCAGGCGTGGCTCAGCAGTTGAGCCGCTACCTAGGATCCAGGCGATCAGGGTTCGATGCCCGGTCAGGGCACATGCCCAAGTTACGGGCTGCAGCTGATCAATGACTCTCTCATCATTGATGTTTCTATCTCTCTCTCTCCCTCTCCCTTCCTCTCTCTGAAATCAATAAAGATATATTAAAAAAAAAAAAAAAAAAGAAATTAAATGGGGATGAAAATCACTAAGCAAGTTTAAAAATATACAAATTAAGAACTGAGCAGATTGGTGGTAAGTACAATCAAAACTTTTTTTTTGAAAGACCGGACCTTTCTAATGATGGCTGACTGAGACCTACACTAAGGTGGTCTTACTGACCCAGCCCGGGTTTGTGGGGATTTGTACAGATGAAGCAATATTTTCCCTAAGTATGGGGAGTCATACTCTGTTCTAAGCCCATCCATTTTATTAAATACCTGCTCCTATAAAATTTGCATTTTAGTAATGGCAGATGGGCAATAAATAGTAAATGCAGCAATTAGTGAAATGCTGCAAAATGATAAGCTCTATCGGGAAAGAAAGAGGATCAGGGATATGATGCCTGGAGTGGGAATCTTGCAGTTTGTAACATGATCACCAGAGAAGAACGCCTTAAACAGGTGATATTTAAGCAAAGACTTGAGGAAGTTGAGGGGGGAGGAGCCTTATGCATATCTACTGATGACAGTTCCAGACAGAAAACAGAAAATGCAAAGTCCTGCCCAAGACAGATATTATTGCTGTGTGCTTTTGTCTGGTAAGGAGAGCAGTGGCTGGTCCCCAGAAATAAGGGGGGTGTCGTAGATGAGGAGGGGGAAGGACAGTGGATGACTTAGAACTTTGTAATCACAACAGAAATACCGCATTTACTCTGGGGAAGATGGGGAGCTATTGAGGGCTTGGAGCAGAGGAGTGACTGACCCGATTTACACTTTAATGAGACTGTTCTAGATGCTCTGGTGAAAATAGTCGGTAAGAAATAAACAGAAAAAGAGTTGTTCAGAGGTTATTGAAATATAGGTTGACTGGATAAAGGTAGTGAAAATGACATTGGTGGGGACTGAAAGAAGCAGTGAGATTCCAGATTTATTTTGTGGAGGACATAAAAGTATGTCCTATTTTCCTGTACAAAGGGTATGAGAGAAAGAGACATCGAGGACTATTCCAAGCTTTTAGGCTGAGACCTGGGAGAACAGGATCACTAATGCTTGAGATGGGAAAAGTCATGGAAGGAACACACATCTGCACAGAAGATCATGATTTCCGTCTGGGGCATTTTAAATTTTAGGTTAGTAGGCATCCAAATAGAGATGTCAAGAAGGTAACTGAAGAGAGGAGTGTGGAGCTGAGGAGTAAAGACCAGCTTGGAGATATACATTTGGAGATTGGTTTGTGTTTAGATAATTTACAACCCTAATTTACAACCACACAGAACCTTAGAATGTGACCTTATTTGGAAATAAGGACCATAGCAGATGTACTTGGTAATGCTTCAGGAGTTGTATTGTAGGCCAGAAGAAGGCAGGTCAATGTGGTGGCGTCTATGGTTGGGAGAGCTAGAGAGGTTTCCTTTACTGTTCCTGTAACATAGGAAACATGTGGATATGAATAATGCAGTAGAGAAGATGACTTTTTTTAAAATGCAAAGGAAGGGGGATGTTGTCTTCAGATAGGTGGAGAGGATGGCAATGAATGAATAAACTAATATTAGATAAGAGCATGGGCCGTTCTTCTAAGGTAATAGGGCTGTAAAACATATGGGTTCAGAAATTGATAAGCTAGTGAAGGAGCTTATAGAAGTTCTCTTCTGGTTGCTCATATTGTTAGAGAAGCAGTAGGCAAAGTCATTGAGCGTGAGGGAAAAAAAAAGAGGTAGAGATCTGAGAAAAGAGAGAAGACATTAAATAGCTGTCTGAGCCTGTAAGTGAATGTACTTAGGAAATATTTAGGAAATACCCTGAAATTGGGAGGATACAAGAAAGGCCCTCTAGGACTTGGTGGTGATAAATTTAAAGTTGCTTATGAGCAGTCCACGTGGTTTGCATTTTTTTCTCCCACCTAAACTGTACAAAAGTATGGTAAGTGTAGGTTGGCTTTTAGTAGTTATGGTCCTGCCAAGCACATGTCTTCACTTAATGAAGTAAGAGAGGAGCGACTTAAGTAACACTGTATATGAGAGATGGGCATAGTGATGGGCGGGGCAGGAGAGCAGAGGGGACGCAGGCGTTGAGGAGCACTGCATATCAGTGAGATTAATCCTATGCTAAGGGTTGTGGAAGTCTGGGCATTCGAAGAAGGGATCCAGAAAGGGAGGAGCCTGTAGTCAGAGAGCGGGATGCTTGTACTTGGAATTATGGAGGGGCTGTATGTGTTAATAATAACAAACGCTGAATTCTGATATTGGTTCCACCATGCACTAATCAATAATGAATAGTAGTTAGGAAAATATTGTTAGATGGAGGTACCCAGGGAGCGGTGCATGGTACCGGAGGCATCACTGTGTGGATCGCACCTGATCCATGAATGAAGAGAGGCCTTCTAGCAAAATTCTCTAAGAGGTGCATTCCAGGTGAAGAGCCGAAAAAAGCAGGTGTGAAGACCCTGAGGCAGGAATGACCGCAGCACAATAGGGGAACATAAAAGAGGTCAATGATGGTTGGGGCTTAGTGAGTAAGGGCAGATGTGGAAAGAAATTATGCCAAGAGGTACAGGAGGAGATCATATAGGGTTTTACAAGCCATGGCAAAAAATTGGATTTAATTCTCAGTGCATTGGGAAGCCGAGTCATTTTAATAAGCATTTTAGACAGTGGCATTGAGTTTACACTTAAAAAGCTTATTTTGACTGCCCCGTAAATAATGGATAGATGTAGGGGGAAACAAGGTAAGACATGGGAAGGGAGGTAAGTTTAGATACATTGCAATGGTCCAGGTGAGAGATGGTGATGAACTGGATGAGTCTGTATGGTTGAGCTAGAAAGAGGTGCAGAAATGCAGGATTCACTTTGTAATGGGCTCCTGCTTGCAATGATGGCCCAACACCAACATCCTTTTTCCATTTGATGTTGTGAGACCAGGTGGTGCTTTATGTCTTCCCCTAGGTCTTTATGAAAGAGAAACATCCATAAGTTGCCTCCCCATACAAGTTCTGACCAGGGATCAAACCCTCAGCCTAGGTATGTATCCTTCCTGGCAATTGAACCCGCAACCTTTTGGTGTACAGAATGACTCTCCAACCAAGTGAGCCTCCCTGCCAGGGCCCCAGGCCAATTTTTCAAAATTGTCTCCCTATGTGTAGATCAGCCCAGTCCCACAGGCGTTTAAGGCCCTTTAGGGGATCCTTTTTTACAAGAAAATGTGCAGATTCTTTGTCATTTTAGTACAAACCTTCTCCATGTGACAGTCCACTCTCTTCCAAATCCCCCTCGCTTTGCAGGGTCTTAGTTTTTTCCATCTTTCAAAATGAGGAGGTTGGTGGGTGTAAGTCTGCTAACATCTTGCCGGGACTGCAGGCCCCGGCGTTGCTTTGAGCCTGGTGAAAGCCAGCCCATCTTTTGCTTCTTGCTCCATGGCTGCAGAAGCACAGCACTTTTTGTTCTTGTTTTGCCCAGCTATCCTCCCTTCCTTCAATAAAGCTTGTCTCTGAACACACTCTCTTAGTGCTTCGGCCCTGGTATCCGCTCATTTCAAACCCACAATGTATCTTCTCATTGTCTATCAAATCACCCACAGTCCCTCTGCTTGGCACCTACTCAGTCATGTACCTGACCACACCTCTCTTTGGAGGAAGCATGGTATAGTGGAAGGAGCACATACTTTAAATTTCTGTGTTCCTGGCTTTAAATCCTATTTCATTATGAATATTATTATCACTATTATTATTATTATTATTGGGGAGCTTTTTACCTCTCTGAAATTTCATTACCTAATCTAAAGACTTTATAAAAATATGTCTTGTACCAATTTAAGTGCCTAATACCTGGTAAGCATATATTAGCAGACAAGTATGGCCGTTACTTTGTCTCCTTCAACTAGGTTATAACTCCTTAAAGATATTACTACAGCACCAAATGGAGCAGCTTGCCAGGCAGATAAGGAGGCAGAGGGTTGTTTCCAGCTGAGGGGGGAAAAAATCAAACAGGCACAGAGCAATAAAGAACATCATTTGAGGGTATGCTGAGTGTTCAGCTGTAATTAATATATGAACAATATGGGTGTGATAAAGTTCAAAAGGTAAGAAGACAGCCTTGCGTGTCAATCTAAGAGGTTGGAATGTAGCATGTAGAATTAGAAAGCCTCGGAATTTTTTAAGTCCCAGAGTCATATGGCCAAATACGTGTAAAAATACACTAATGGTGGTGCACAAGACAGATTAAAGCAGAAATGTTAAGAAAGTGGGCCCAAGTAAAACAGAACAAAACAAAATGATGTTCTTGAACAACTGAGATGCACAAATTTTTACCATACGAACCACCTTAAGATACTAGGTAATAACTGACCTTTTCAATCCTGAGATTATTTTCAATAATTTTCCCATTCTCATGAGGAGGTGATTGACAAGCAAGATGTAAACAGTAAAATCTATTGCTAAGAGGTACATGGCTATTCTTTATTTAGTATTAGAGCATCTTTGAAAATAGGTCCAACAGAGACACACAGGGAAAAGGCCATATGAGGACAAAGGAGGACATTGGAAAGGTGCATCCAGAAGCCAACTATGCCAAGGATTTCAGACCAGAAGCTATGAAGAGGCAGGAAAGGATACTAGCCTGGAGCCTTCCAGAGAACATTTTGAATGTCTGGCCCCCAGAACTTAAGGAGATAAATTCCTGTCATTAAAAAAAATAGGTAAAAATAGTTCTGACTTCTCTCAAGAAAGCATGACTTTTCTTTATCCTGAAGCCAGTTAGATCTACATAGATGTATACAGATTCTAGCACTGGTCAACTGGAAGCCTAGACAAATCCAATAATAAGCCTATCATTTTTCACCTCCAGACATTTGGAGTATGGATGCCCAAGGGTCAGGACTGCAGAGAGGAACTGCTCTATGGGCCATGGTCATATATCCAAGAAATTGTCTAGTTGCCCATGTGACCAAATTTGAATAGTCTGAGTTGTCCCTTTGAAGGGGCAAGAATTTATGCTCTGCTGCTGGGAGAGCAACAAATTCTGTTGGACAGCATGAGCTTGTGAGGTGGAGAGAGCACAGGGGACAATGGCACTGGCAGCCTAGAGTTCCTCGCTCCTACTTCAACTCGAGCAGCTCCACGTTTTTCTGTTTTCTCTAATAGCCATCACTGTATATTTTATTTGAATAAAGTGATCTAAATTGAAAACAGCTTGAGAACCATTGGGGTAGGTATATACAGAAAATCCAGATGCACGGAAAAGAGATGGAACCCTAAACATTAGCAAGAAGCAGAAGGTTCAAGGTAGTGTGAAGGATTGAAAACCTGAATAAATTCCCTGAGACATCATGGCCTTAGATGCAGGTAGGGAGGAGGGCAAACCAGTGTAGACACCACTCAATTCCAGGTGGGGCCTCCAGGACTTATCCAGGTGTTTGGCATGTCACTTGGGATTTTCCAAACAGGTGTTGCTCCAAGTCCAGGTCAATAAACTCCAGGGTGAAACAATATCTATGAATAAGCCCTTGGTCTCAGGACATACTGAGAATAAGTAGCACCTGGCTGGGTAGTTCGGTTCCTTAGAGCATCGTCCAGATACGCCAAGGTTGCAGTTTGATCCCAGGTCAGGGCACATACAAGTATCAACCAATGATGCCTAAATAAGTGGAAAACACATCAAGTGTTTCTCTCTCTCTCCCTTCCTCTCTCTCTCAAATCAAGAAAACAAAAATTAATAAAAGAGAATAAGGATCACCTTTATTAATACTATTTCAAAGAAGTTATTTTTTTAGAATTAAATTTTTTCTAAATTCCACTGAATATTTTTGGATCTCCCTTTCTTCCTCCCTCCCTTCTTTTCTCCTTCCTTCCTTCCTTCCTTCCTTCCTTCCTTCCTTCCTTCCTTCCTTCCTTCCTTCCTTCCTTCCTTCCTTCCTTCCTTCCTTCCTTCCTTCTTTCCTTCCTCCCTTCCTCCCTTCCTTCCATGCCTCCCTCCTTTTCTCTCCTTCTCCTTTCCTTCCTTATTTCCTCCCTTTCAATTTTACCGAATATTTATGATGGACCAGGCACTGGAAATCTACAGATAAATGAGGTATGTACAGATTCCCAAGGAGTTAACAGATTGTGTGAGGGACAGGCAAGTAAATAGACAATATGACCCAGTACATGCTTGGATAGGGGCGAGCACAGTGCCTATAGGAGCAGAAGAGGGCACCTTGGAGAAGCCAGGAAAGGCTTCCTGGAAGAGGTGACCTTACAATGAACTTTGGAGAGTGGGCAGAAGGAAGTTTGATTAGAAAGTTTAGAGTGGAAGAGCATTGTAGGCTGAACTGATCATGTGGGGTCATTGTGGTCCATGGGAAATCCATGTTTCTTGGAGACAGGTAGATTTAGTTTCTAAATGAGTCCACCACTCACTATGAATACTGAAAAATTATCTCCCTGCACCTATGTTTATTAACTTGTAAAACACAGGAAATGAAAACAAATATATTCTAATGAAGTGGAGTCATAGCAGAAACTCAAGCATGATGTCAGCCACAAGATTGTAACTTTGTCCATAAAAAGTTTAGCAGAATATGACTCCCCCATGTTTGATTTAAAATAGATTCATCATTGGTTTAAATATTTTTTATAATAATAATAATAAATTCCCTTCCCACTTTAAAAAGTGACATTGAAATTACCTATGATCTAATTCTAAAAAGTAAAACATGCATAGATTTTGCCTGAAGACCTAAAAAACGTTAAGCCTGATACCACTAGAGTGCTCCAATCTTAATCAGATCTGTTAACATTTTTACAGAGTATTTGCTGGTGACAAAAAGTCATTCCATTACATCTATGTTTATTCTAGAATAATGTTTGGAAAAGCCCTAAGTGGGGCTCAAATCAATTTCATTTCTAATCTCCACATTGTGAACATTTTACCTCAGTCTATCTGTACACACACAAAGAGATATGCTCTCTCTAATACATACTAACATAAAAAAAGAATTGAGGCCACATAGGAGAGGATGCATGATAGTGCCTTGGATAAACTGTAGTGAACTCCTGGTCAGAACTGCCTATATTTTGGTTTATTAGATTCATAGACAGTGCCTTCTCTCAGTCAATTGTCTATGGGACTATAAACTTGCGATATTTACCATTTTGTTAAACACATAAGGAAAGATGGGGACAGGAAACTCTAAGGGAAAATTGAAGCATGCAGAGAAAGCTTATAGCGGGGGCAGAGCAAGGCCTGACAGCAGGGGGAGGCAGGGGACCCTGAGGCCAGCAGACATGACAGCGTCCTCCAAGAACTTGATGGCATCACCAGAGGACGCCCTGGAAGGAGAGAATTGGCCCTTACTTCACTGACTAAGCAGATGAAGAAGATGCCTGGGAAGGGTGGCTAATTAGCCTCTGTCCTGGACCCCACACTATATCTCAGCCCAGTGCTTCATAGCAGACTGAATTTTTAGTGGTGTCAAACTTAATGTTTTTGTTGTTAATCTTCGCCCAAAAATATTTTTCCACTGATTTTTAGAGAGTTGCAAAGAAGGAGGGAGGGGAGGAGAGAGAGAGAGAAACTTAGATGTGAGACAGACACATCAATTGGTTGCCTCCCACTTGAGCCCTGACCAGAGCCAGGGATCAAACCTGCAACCCTGTTACATGCTCTTCACCAGGAATTGACAACCCTTCAGTGCACAGCCAAAGCTTTGACCACTGAGCAAAAACACCCAGGGCTCAAACTTATTTTTCAAAGTTATGCGTTGGGTTTTTCATTCCTATGAGTTATATGAGAATGGGTTAGGGAAATGTTTCAGGATATCACATTGGGGAATTCTAGGAGGCATTATTGCATAAAACATCTAAGAAAATGAGATAAATATTTGTTGGTCTGTAAAATAACTGGTTGGGATGTTTTATATTTTAATTAATTTATTTTTAATTATAGTTGACAAATTATTATATCAGCTTCAGGTGTACAACATAGTGATTCAACATTTTTGTACTTTACAAAGTGATCGCTGCAGAGTCTAATAACCATCTGTCACCATAGTTCTTATGATGTCATTGACTCTATTTTCTGTGCTGAATGTTACATCCCAACGACTGACTTTGTACCTGGAAGCTTGTACTTCTTTATGCTTTTCCTCCTTCCTGACCCACTCCTGCCCCTTCCTCTCTGGCAACCATCAATTTGTTCTATGAGTTTGTCTCTGTTTAATTTTGATTTTTTCATTTGTTTTGTTTTTAGATTTCACATATAAGTGAAATCATACATTCTTTGCCTTTCTCTGTCCAACTCATTTCACTTAACATAATACTCTCCAGGTCATCCCTGCTATTGCAAATGGCAAGAATCCATTCTATTTTAGGGCTGAGTCATATTCCATCCTTTGTATAAACCACATTTTTATCTGTTCATCTACAATGGATATCTAGGTTGATTTCATATCTTGGCTTCTGTAAATAACACTTCAGTGAACACAGGGGTGCATATATTTTTTCAAATTATTATTTTTGTTTTCTTAGGATAAATACCCAGAAGTGGAATTGCTGGGATGTATGGTAACTCTATTTTTAATTTTTTTGAGGAAACACCACACTCTTTCCCATAGTGGCTGCACTGATTTGCAATCCCCCAACAGTGCAGTAGGGTTCCCTTTTCTCCACATCAGTGACATTTGTTATTTTTTTCTTTGTGATAATAGCCATTCTATCAGGTGTGGAATATCCCATGGTTCTGATTTGCATGTCCCTTATAATTAGTAATGTTGAATATTTTTTCATGCGTCTGTTGGCCGCCTCTATATCTTGTTTGGAGAGATGTCTATTCAGGTCCTCTGCTTATTTTTTAAATGGATTGTTTGTTTTTTGACATTGAGTTGTATGAGTCCTTTATATATTTTGTAACGTAACTTCTTACCAGATATATAATTTGCAAATGTTCTATTCCCAGTCTGTAAGTGACCTTTACATTTTATTGACGGTTTTCTTCACTGTGCAAAAGGTTTTTTTTAGTTTGTTGTAGTTCCACTTGTTTTTGCTTTTGTTGCCTTTGCCCAAGGAGACATATTAAAAAGTAAATATTGCTAAGAAGGATGTCAGGAGTTTACTGCCTTGGTTTTCTTCTAGGAGTTGTATAGTTTCAGCTACTGCATTTAAGTCTTTCATTTGTTTTGAGTTTATTTTTGTATATGGTATAAGAAAATGGTCTAGTTTCACTTTTTTACATATATCTGTCTAGTTTTCACAACCTCATTTATTGAAGAGACTGTCTTGTCTATTATTGCCTTCTTTGTCGTAGATTAGTTAACCATATAATCTTAGGCTTATTTCTGGGGTGTCTATTCAGCTCCACTGATCTATATGTCTGTTTTTGTGCCCATACTATACTAATTTGATTTCTATAGTTTTGTAATGTAGTTTGAAATCAGGGAGTCTGATACATCCAACTTTGTTCTTTTTTCCCAAGATTTCTTTGGCTATCCTGGGTCTTTAGTGGAAAATGTCATTGGTATTTTAATAGGTATTGTGTTGAATTGGTAGGTTGCTTTGAGTAGCATGGACAATTTAACAATGTGAATTCTTTGAGTACATGAGCACAGTATAGCTTTTCATTCATTTGTGTCTTGTTAACTTTCTTTCATTACTGTCTTATAGTTGCAGAGCACAAGTCTTTAGCTTCTTTGATTTATTTCTAGGTATTTTACTGTTTTTTATTCAATTGTAAATGGGGTTGTTTTCTTATTTTTTCTTACTGATAACTCATTATTTTTGTATAGAAAACAATAGAAATCTGAATGTTAATTTAGTATCCTGTAACTTTATTTTATTCAGTTATTAGTTCTAATAATTGTTATTGGGATGTTTAGGGTTTTCAATATATAGTTTCATTTCATCGGCAAATAGTGAGACTTTTATTCCCTTTATTTCCTATTTAAATCATTTTATTTCTTTTTCTTGTCTGATTGTCTCGGCTCTGACTTCCAATATTATGTTGAATAAGGGTAATGAGAGTACACATGCTTATCTTATTCCTGATCTTAGAGAAAAAGCTTTCAGCTTTTTGCCATTGAGTATTATGTTAGTTGTGGGTTTGTCATATATGGGCTTTCCTATGTCCCTTCTATATCCACTTTGTTGAGTATTTTATAATAAAAAAGAATGTTGAATTTTGGCAAATGCTTTTCTGAATCTTTTAAGATGGTCATGATTTTTCCCCTTTATGTTGTTTGTATGGTATATCACATTGATTAATTTATGGATATTGAAGCATCTGTAATTCCTAGAATAAATCACACTTGACTATGTTGCAGCCTCTTTAATGTATTGCTCTATTTGTGTTGCTAATATTTTGTTCAGAATTTTTGCTTCTATCTCTATTAGAAATATTGGCATATAATATTCTAATTTAGTGGGATCTTTGTCTGGTTTGGTATCAGGGTAACATTGGAATCATAGAATGAGTTTGAAAGCCTTTCTTATTTGTTTTTGTTTTTTTGTCTTTTTTACTTTGTTATGTCTGTTATGCTTCTTTTTTATTTTTAAATTTATTTATCTTTATTGTTGAAAATATTACAGATGCCCCCTTTTTACCCCTATTGATCCCCTCCACCCCACATCCACCCCACTCCAGCCTTTCCCCATACCAATGTCTGTGTCCATGGGTTATGCTTAGAAATATATAAGTTCTTTGATTAACCTCTCCCCAGCCAGTCCCCCCTCCCCACCTTCCCTCTGAGATCCCTCAGTCTGTTCCATGCTTCTATGTCTCTGGATCCATTTTGTTCATGAGTTTATTTTGTTTATTATATTCCACATATAAGTGAGATCATGTGATATTTGTCTTTCTCTGATTGGCTTATTTCACTTAGCATAATACTTTCTAGTTCCCTCCATACTGTGCCAAAGGATAAAAGTCTTTCTTTTTTACAGCTGCATAGTATTCCATGGTATAAACATGCCACGACTTTTTTATCCACTCATCTATTGATGGGCACTTAGGCTGTTTCCTTCCAGATCTTAGCTATTGTAAATTGGGCTGCTATAAACATAGGGGTGCATAAGTTCTTTATAATTGGTGTTTCGGGTTCTTTAGGATATATTCCTAGAAGTGGGATCACTGGGTCAAATAGCAAGTCAATTTTTAATCTTTGGAGGAAACTCCATACTGGCTGCCCCAGTCTGCATTCCCACCAGCAGTGTACTAGGGTGCCCTTTTCTCCACACCCTCTCCAGCACATGTCGTTTGTTGATTTGCTGATGGAGCCATTCTGACAGGTGTGAAGTGCTACCTCATTGTGGTTTTAATTTGCATCTCTTATTTGTTTTTTTTTAATAATTTGAGGAGGCTAGCAATTAACTGTTTTTTGAATGTTTTGTTGAATTCACCTGTGAAGCTGTCTGGTCCTAGACTTCAGTTTGTTGAATGTTTTTGATTTTTTTGATTACTGATTCATTTTTCTTTTTATAGTAATAGGTTGGATCAGGTTTTCTGTTTCTTACTGATTCAGTCTTAGAAGATTACATGTTTTTAGGATATTATTCATTTTTTCTTGTCCAATTTGTTGATGTATACTTGTGCATAATATTCTTTTACAATACTTTGTATTTCTGTGTTGTTAGTTATTACTTCTCATTCATTTCTGATTTTATTTGGGCCCTCTCTCTCTTTTATTTCCTTATAAGACTGGCTAAAGTTTTATCCATTTGTTTATCTTTTCAACAAACTAGCTCTTAGGTTTTTTATCTTTTCTATTGATTTTTTATCCCTATTTTATTTATTTATGCCCTGATCTTTATTTCCTTCCTTCTACTCACTTTGGACTTTGTCAGTTCTTCATTTTCTAGTTACTTTATGTGTAAAGGTTAGATTATTTATTTGAGAGTTTTCTTGTTTCTTGATGTAGGCCTATAGCACTATGAATTTCCTTCTTTTAACTGCTTTTGCTGTGTCCCAAAGATTTTGGATCACTGTTTTTCTATTTTCATTTGTCTTAAAATATTTTTTGTTTCTGCTTGATTACTTTATTAACCCATTGATGTTTAATAATATGTTGTTTGGCTTCCTTGTGTTTGTGGTGTTTTTCAATTTTATTATTATAATTGATTTATGGGGTGTTTTTTTACCATCAATAATGAAGAAGATGTATGATATGATTTCAATATTCTTAAAATTATTGGCACTTGTTTTCTGGCCTACCATGTGGTATATTCTGGAAAATGTTGCAGATACACTTGAAAAGAATGTACATTCTGCTGATTTAGGGTATAATATTCTGTAGATATGTGTTAAGTCCATCAGTTCTAATGTGTTGCTAAGGCCACTGTTTCCTTGTTGCTATTCTGCCTGGATGATCTATTCATTGATGTGAGTGGGGTTTTAAAAGACCTTACAATTATTGTGTTATTGTCAATATCTCCCTTTATGCCTGTTAATATTTGATTTATGTATTTATTTGCTTGACTGAGGTGTTTTTGACATAAATTGAGATGTTAAGGAAGCTTCAGAATTCTTTAACAGGGTCCCTGTTGAGATTACTGACATCTAAAATGAATGGTTGTGAGGCAGGTATTAGAAAGATATGTATAAAATGGAAGTGATTTCTAAAATGGACAAATAAATACAGAATATGAATGTGTGTACTCATGAGCCAAAGTGTGGGATCATAAAAGACTCCAAATTCCCTCAAGGAATGTGATACTTATAATTATGTCTCATATATAATTATCATATGCTAATTAAGTTTATTTGATTGAATTAAATATTAAAACACCCATATTCTTAAAATTAAAAGAAGCCTGAGGAGCATGCCACCCAACCACAACTAGCGCACAAGATAGGTCCTTAAGTTTTCTTTAGGGTAGGCAGCCAGGGTCCCTTTGCCAAATGTCTACACATCTGCACACCCGCCCCCCCGCCCAACTCCTATTAGTACCAAATATGCTAATGATAGAGAGCTATTATTAATTATTTAAATGATAAAATAACCAAAATATTAATATTTGGACATTTCTGATGGACATTTCTGATGGTTTGTTCTCTCAAAAGGAGAGAACAAACAGGAAAGCCAGGATTGACTGTAGGAAGCTTCTCCTCTTATCTGGCTGTTAGGTAATGGCCTTATAACCCAAAATTATATTTTCTTCTGCCTTAGGTTACTTCACATTATATTTTCTGAAATTTCATGAAGACAATTAGAAAGATAAGGAGTTATAGGATATGGTAGGAATTAAAGAAAGAGTGGAACAATGTTTTATCGTATTAAAGTTTTCACAATCCAATTACAAAATAGACTGTGGTTGTTTTATTTTACAAACTGATATTTTGGTTTCTGATAACATCCCTCCCTAGACACACACACACACTTTAATTTTGCAGCTATACTAAGAGATTTCTTTATGGGCCCAAATGCTACAATAATAACATATCTTTTAAAATTTAAATGATAAAAGAATTAAAACATGGATTCCTTTGATTTAATTTAAATTTTCAATTTAATTGAATAGCAATGATCAATTAAAATACAATTTAATCATGCTTTTACACTTTATGGGTCTTATTTTTAATTCTAATTTTTAACATTTACTTTTCAAGGAAGCTTACAAGTTCACTATCAGCTGAGTAAGGAGGAAACCCATGTGTTCACCATTGAAGTAGAGAACTTTGCCAATAGAAGGATGCACCACTTGAAGATTAACCGAGAGGGAAGAGAGCTTGCCATTCAGGTAAATTATTTTCCTTTTTTCATTCAGCCAGACATGCCCTGGATGCTCAATAACACTTTTTTGAGCTACTATCCCGAGCTAAGTGTGGAACCAAGTTCTGGAGATAGAAATGAACCGCATTTGGCCCCAGTCTTTGAAAATATTGCATAGTGGTTCTCAAAGTGTGCGACTCCCTTTCCACCAACATCAGCATTACCTGGGGCCTTGTTAGAAAAGCAAATTCGTGGGCCCCACAACAGATCAACTTAATCAGAAACTTCTTTGCAAGGAAGTCAGCAGGTGATTCTGATGCCTGCTTAAGTTTATAACTCCTGAACTGTAGTATAATGAATGGGAAGACATATGGGTAAAGAGGAAATCGTGAGAGACTGGCAAGGGCTAAGACAGAAATGTGCCCAGGTAAAATGAGAGCATGGAGGCAGGCACTGGGCATCAGTACCAAATTTCTGGGTGAAGTTAGGACTAAATGGAGTCTTGAAGGTGATTATGAATTGCTAGGTGGAGAAGAGAGAGCAAAGTGCTCAGGCAGGTGATCCATGTGAGCATTTGCAAAGCTGTTTAGGAGAGTATAGTATGTGGCAGGCACTCCATAGAATTCCAGTGCAAAATTCTTTGTGTAAAGAGGAGGCAGGAGATGATGGCACATCACAATAGACAACTGGCAGAGTCCACATAATCTTTTTTAGAATCATGACCTGAAGTTAGCCCTTAAATCTTACCAGCAGTCACCCCTTATTTTTTTTAATCCATCCACTTTCTTGATCCCCTAGGTGATAATTTTAAGGCTCCACATTTATCCTTATACCACCAACAATCTTAACTGCATATTTACTCTCAGCAGATGACTTTTTTCTTCTTTCTTGTGAGAAAATTTAGTGTTCAGAAGACAATATCCACATATTCTCACCACCACATTTACTCACCTACCTGCATCTGTGTCTTTGTGCTCATTCTGTGTCCTGTTGTTGAATATAAAGATGAATGGCCCTAGCTAAGGCCTGACCCACCACTCGTGGGCCAAATTTCATACTTACTCAAAAACATTCTTCCAGCATTATCCCTTTCCCTTCTCTTTTCAACATTTTCCAGTTCTATTGGATGGCTTCCCAAAGCATAAAATAATGTAAATATTACATAAATAATAAACAACAAAAACAACAAAACACTAAAAATCTTCCTCTGGGGCTGGGAAGGAAAGTGTCTATCCTCTTATCTGACTTTATATACTGCCTCATTTTCTCTTGTAGTTTATTGCTCAAATCCATGGAGATATTGTTTATATGCTTGGTCTCTGAATTTCCCTTTCCTATTTCCTAAACCCACACAAATGATTTTTCTCCCTGTGCTACAGCAAAATAATATTTCTCAAGACACCAATGGCCTTATCTTGCAAAATCCACTGGTCTTTCCTTATTCATCTTCTCATCAGCATTTGATACAGCACCTGTTGTCTGCTCTTGGGATGTTTTTCATCAGGCTTGGAGGCCAGGCTTTCACCTGGTGTTTTCTCCTGTCTCTAATTTCTTTGGTGGGTCCCCCTTTAACTTCTAAATTCTAACCATTGGAAGCTCCCAGGACTCCATCTTCAGAGTCCCCTCTTTCTTATCTGGACTCATTCTGTAGCTAATTTCACCTACCTGATCTCATATATTTAAATGCTATGTGTGCGCTGATGAATTAATCCCAAATGTATCTCTACACCAGTCCTTTCCCTGAATTCCGGACCTATATATCCAACTGCCTCCTTGACATATCTACGTGGATTCACTTAGATATCTTGAATGTAACCTATTAAAACTGAGTTGCTAAGAATCTTCCTCCAAATACCCACCACTCTCCATGACCTCTCCCATCTCAATTAAGGCTACTCCACTCTTGCAGTTGCTCAATGTTAAATTGTGGTTTCATCTCTGATTCCTCTCATTTTCTCACATGCGACATCCTGTTGATCAACAGCTTCTACTCTGCTCCAAGCCACTCTCATCCTTTCCTTGATTATTATAGGTTATAGGTGCCCTTTAACGGAAGGACCCCTGCTTCTTTATTTTTGTTTGTTTCTCTGAAGTTTATTCTCAACACAATAGCCAGAGTGATTCTGTTAAAGATTGGACACATTGTGGTACTCTTCTGTCCAAAGCCAAAGACCTTGCAGTGGCCTAAGAGGCTCTCCATGACCCAGCACCCTTGCTACCTCACCTGTTACAATTTTTGCCCTAACTCCTTGTACCCACTCAGGCCTCCTTTTACTTCCAGAGTCCATGAAAGGCTTCTGTCCTTCCAAGGCCATGGGTGTGTGGACATGGGCCATGAGTGAAGTCTAGGTGGACTGTTGGTTTTCTTGATTGGGTGGAAGTTCAGGATGAATTGTCAAATATATAATACAAATAACAATCCCTGAGTGATTATAACTTAATGTGCTTACCTCTAACATTTACTCTTTAAATAAGAGGGAAAATCTTAGGAGGAAATTTGAGTCTAGGCCAGGTTGAAGGAGGAGAGGGGTGGGAATGATGAGTTCCTGTTTGAAGATGTTTTGACTAAGGTCCTGAGGGGCATCTGGGATGGGTCCTGGTGCGCATTTGTATACAAGACGCCTTTTTCCTCCTCTGTATGTTTCCTGACTTCTTTTCCACAAATGAAAGACACAAACAGGGCATTGAGAAAATAATAAAAGGTGTTTCCTCTTCTCCTCCCTCTAAAGCATTCCCACCAGTGAATTAATAAGGTGACAATAAGCACACGGTGGTTTAGGACAGACAATTTCCAAAGCACTGAAGGGAGCAGAGAGAATTGTTTGTTAACCCAGTAACATAACACACTTGCCCCCCTGGCCCCCTCCTTTCTCGCTCAACCTCCTCTCCTTCCTCCCCACTTAGAAAAAGCTGTTCAGTTAAAACAGAAAGGACAGCCTCGCCTGCTCCTCCATTCCCCAGGCCCGTGGAGCGGGTCTCCGGCAGCACTCAGAGCCTGTGAGTGAGAGGGGCAGGCAACCCTCACTCTGTGCAGCCAGCTGGGGGCACCAGCACTCAGAGCAGATTCTCCCATCCCCAGGCCCGGAGTCCGGAGTCGCCCCTCCCCTCTTTTCTCTCTGATGATAAGAAGAAGACCTTGGGGCTGGGTCTGTAGCCAGAAGCAAGAACTCCTGGTAATGATCTGAGAATTGTCATGGGGTTAGTGTTTTTTAAGACACAGGTGCCTGGAAAAATGCCTTGGTTGGGAAGGTGAACTTGAATGCCCCTATTTAAACTGCACTTATGAGTACAATCAAACTTCTGAAAACTAATAACAAAGAAAAAAATCTTAAACACAGCAAGAGAGAAATGAAAACCTCATCTATAAGGGAGAAGCAATTCTAATAACAGCAGATGCCTCATTAGAAATCAAGGAGGCCATGATTTAAGTGCTTAAAGGAAAAAAAAACCAAAACTGTCAATCCCAGATTCTATATCTGGCAAAATTATGCTTCAGAAATTAATAGGAAATAAAGTATTTTGCCAAACAAAGAAAATTGAAGGGAATTTGTCACCAGCAGATCTATACTAAAAGAATGACTAGAGGAAGTTTCTGAAACAGAAATGATAAAAAAGAATCTTGGAAACCCAGGAAGAAAGAACAAAACTATGGGTAGATACACTTACCTTTTCTTGAGTTTTGGTCAGCACTTGAAGTAAGAAAAATGTCCAAAAAATAAAAAAATAAAATATAAATAAATAAATAAATAAATAAATAAATAAATAATAAATAAAATGAACTTATGACATTAAACAGATTAAGCCCATTTGCAAAATGCCAGAACAATGAAAAACTGAATAAAGGAAGTGTCAAACATTTTTTGAAACCAAGTAGCTAATTACTTCCTTTGAGAGATGAAGATCTCAGGGTCAAGAGAGGCATCCCCAGGGTGCAACAGGCCTGGGTGTGAATCCATGCTCCCTTACTTACACATGTGTCTTGGGCCAGCTACTCACCTTTCTGAGCCTCAGCATACTTACCTGTCCAAAAAAGGGGGGGTTGCAAATGGAACTGAGCTCAGTCTGTTCTCGTAAAGATCATATGAAAGAGCAGAGCTAGGGAACCAAGCATAAGGCCTGGAATCTGGGGTGTTTTCCTCCCTTCCCCATCTCAACTAGTGACTGGATCCCAGATTCTGAGATTAGTCATGCTTCTCGGACTGTTGACAGCCTTCAGCCATCCAAAGGCCTGAAGGACAGTGGTTCTTCACTGTCACTGCCTCACTAGTTGTAATTAATAATAAGAAAATAGTAAACCATAAAGTAAAACTTAAAAAGCCTAACATAGTGATGTACCTCCCACTGAATACTACAATGATGGCCTAGCCCATGTCACACATACACAAGGTATCCCCCAAAATGTATGCACACTACTAACAATTAATTCCAATGAGTTAAATTTGAAAGGAAAGAAACATCCATTAACCTATCAGCTTTTAGTAGTGTATACTTCTCGGGGGACAGCCTGTAGAAGTCCTAGGAATAAATATATTCACTGGCCAGTGTGGTCCTGTTGGTTGGAGCACCACCCCCTACACCAAAGGTGACTGGTCCCATTCCTGGTCAGGGCACATACTCAGGTTGCCTGTTCTGTCCTTGGTCGGGGCGTGTGCTGGAGACAACCAGTCAATGTTGATGTTTCTCTCTCACACCCATGTTTCTCTCTCTCTCTTTCCTTCTCTTCCTCTGTCTCTAAAAAAATCAATCAATCAATCAATGCCAAAAAATAAAATATTTGTGGCACTCCCCCTTTTTTACTGCTTTTGCCTTATGCATTTGCTAAAATTTTCAAACTGGTAACTCAGTACCTGAACCAGTGCTGAGGTGCCACCATCCCATGTTACGTCCGGACCATCTCCCAGCTATCTGTACTCCATCAGTAGCCTCAAGTCTCCTTTGAGGCATCCTTCCTTCCTCTCCAAACACCTACAGGTCCTTATTTTTCTAAAAACCCTTTAATTGCCACTTACTCCCTCTCTCCGTCCTTAGTCACCTGGTAAGTTCCCACAAGCAGAGCAGCAGGACAGGAATGACTGTGTATTTGGACAGTTAGCTCTTCCATGTGTCACATTTGAGCAGGGCCTGTCAATGCCCAGGGGATTGTCTCCACAGGAAGCTGGCCTTGTGGAGCCTGGGGAGGGGGCGAGGGCAGAAGCCAGAGGAATCTCAGCTAAACCTTTATTTTTCTGAATTCTTCTGCTTTCCACTCAGCAGGAAATTCCCACTCACTTTAGCCTCCCCCCAACCTGTACAACAAATCACCCCTGTACCCGGCTGGAAGGGCAGTTTCAGAGGGCAGGCAAGGCCGGCAGGGCTCTGAGGGAGCGCAGGGAGGAAACTCCTGCCGGGCAGCCTGAATCCCTGAGTGTTAAACATCCTGGGAGTGGGACCTCCGGGGCAGCCGAGGCATCCTGGGGGTGGCAAACTCTGTCTTCATAGCCCACAAGACAGAAAGGGAATCAATACAGGGTGTTTCTTTAACCACTCAGCAAACCTGTCCTAGGAATTCTTTTGCCTGTTTTTTGTAGTAAGCCATTTAGAAAACATGTGTTGATGAGATATCCATATTCTTATAAAGCCAATAGTTTAGTGGGGAAGGGAGAAGAGAGAGAGAGGAGAGAGGTGGATCATTATGATGCAGCATAATGCAAGGTTAGAGCAGAAAAAGGCACCATTAGACAAAAGAGGAACAATTCAACTAAGCGAGGTATCAAGGAAAGCTTCCTGGAGGGGGTGGACTCTGGGAGCACTTAAAACAGTGTCTGGCACACAGGAGGTACTCAAATATTTGTTAACTAATATTGTAGAAATTTAGAAATAAAAACTCACAGTGAATGTCTAAAAGTTGCTCAAATGCCTAGAGAGGTGTGGAGGGTAAAGCAAATCCACAGTGCGTGCGGGCGGCCACGTGACCGGGGCCTGCTCCATGACACTGTTGATCTCCGGATGGTATCCATTCCCAGTCTGTGAAACAGGGATGATACTGCTTATTTCATAATGTTCTAAAAAAGAATGCATTTTGAAAGATGCCTTAGCACTGTGTCTCTTATAACGAGTGTTCAATAAATAACAAATATAACTACAGCCTAATTCCATAAACGGGAGTGTAATAAAGCATATAACAACACACACAAGTCACAGCCCGTGACTTTCTCACTGCGTGGAAAGCTGGTGCAGAGGGAAAGTCGTGGCAGTGGGAGCTGCAAAAATGGTTATTAGTCTGATCAGCCACTGCCCCAGGGGAGCCAGGGCCAGGCACCCAGAGAAAAGCATCTTAGAATTTCCTTCTTACAGGTAAAATTTAAGATACTGAGAATCCTTTCCAGGGATAACATCATATATTTAGAGTCTGAAGGAAACTGGTAGGGTTTGACTAGACTGAAAAAGGTGAAACAGATGGGGGGATGCCGCCTTAGAAAGAGGAGGAGGGTAACGAGATGGAACTGAGTTAGCAGTGGCTGAGTTGGGGAGGGTTTCCTAAAAATGATCCTAGCAACAAAGTCCTGAAGAATCCCAGGAGCGACTTTTGCTTACACCTCTGAGGAAGGGTTCATATAGGTAGCAACCATCCAACTAGCCTCTCTTCCTCAGGATCAGACTTTTGTCAAACTGAGATATTTGCTCAAGAAAATGCGCCAGTGTCCACACCTGAATGAGACAAGGTCAGAATTAATGTAGTAAAGGGAACAGTGATGGCTCTCAGGACAAAGCGGGGAGGAGGGGGGAAATGGGGAGTGAGTGCCTGTTTTCCCTTCTATGCTAACCCTGCACAGCATGCGCCTAGCTTCTAAGGAGGCTTTATTTGCTTGATTGTTTGCAGCAAAGAATTTGTTGAGAAAATCTCAGTGGGTAGATAAATACCTGTAAAAGCTGTACATAATTTCCCAGGGAGAAGACTTGTGTGACAGCCAAGAAGAAAGAAAGGGGTGTTTTGCGCGCATTGTGGGAGAATTAATGAGGCATTTCTCATCTCCCCAGGGGAAGCCCAGAGAGGGCTGTGCTCTGTGTGTTCTGGGCTATTTTCAGAGGAGGCGTCTCATGCCTTTGCGTGCACTTTGTTGATGTGCCTTGTTTCTGTTTCCCTGCAGGTGGATGAGCAGCTCCGGCTCAGCTATAACTTCTCCCCAGAAGTGGAGTTCAGGGCTGTAAGGTCACTCACCTTGGGCAAAGTCACAGGTTTGTAGTCCAGCCCACACCTTTCCAGTGGGCTTTGTTAAACTAAATGAATGAATAAAATGTTTTCATCGGGGTATTAAGTGATTCACATCTGGAGCTTCTTGCACCCATAATATCCAAGACCTAGAACTAAGATTTCTGGTACAGGAGAAGCTAAGATGTGTGTGTTGGGGTTGGAAACTGGCACTTGCATCTACATTATAAGAGCTTGAATAAGGTAAATTAACAAAAAAACTATGTAATTTTTAACTCAATTTCTAATTTACTTATTAATTTAAAAGGCTTACTTAAATTTTTACTTAAATTTACTTAATTTTTACCTAAAGACATTAAGGATTAGAAAACCCCAATTATTGGAGTGCTCAAACTCTTATTCTCCTTACTAATTCATTGACAATTGAAAGAGGGGAGAAATCTCCTTCTATAATAGTGGATTTCTTTTTCTACTGGAAGTTCTCTATATTTTCATTTTATACCTGATGAAGGCATTTATTAACTGCAGGGAAGACTGAAACTTTATTGATGAATTTAACAGAATTTTTATTACTGGTGTTATTTTTAAACTTTAATTTCTCTTTGTGTTCTTTGAGTAATTTCTACTTTGTCTGATTAATACAGCAATTCAGTTTCACTTTAGTTAGTATTTACCTGGTCTATTTTTGCCATATATTTTCTTTTAATATTTATTTTCTATGTCTCATGTCTGATCTTATGAAAACACAGATTGAATTTTGCAATATATCCAATTTAACCAACTGTTTTATAAATTGGCAAAAATGCCCTGGCTAGTTTGTCCCAGTGTTTAGAGCGTTGGACAGCGGACTGAAGGGTCCTGGGTTCAATTTCAGCCAAGGGCACGTACCTCAATTGCAGGCTCCATCCCTGCCCTGGTCAGGGCGTGTGCGGGAGGCAACCTAATCGATGTGTCTGTCTGACATCGATGTTTCTCTCCCTCCCTTCCACTCTTTCTGAAAAAGCAATGGAAAAAATATCCTTGGGTGAGAATTAAAAAAAAAAAAAAATTGGCAAATGTAACTCCCTTTACTTTTTTGGGTTACTTACTAAGGTTGAGTTTGTTTCTGCCTTCTTTTCTATTTGTTCAACTTTTCCTGTGATTCCGTCTCCTTTCTTACTCTTTCAATCACAGTACATTGGAGAAAACAATAACCGGGGGCATTTTAAGGAAGGATGACTTCAACACAGGAAACTGGTTGCTTACAAAGCTGTGGCAGCACTTAGGGTGTGGACTCCGGTTAGTCTTCCAGAATGACTCCCCAGAAAGTTTTTGAATTGATTAATGGGGAGCTGTCACCTATGAGGACACCACTGATGCCAGCCCGGGGTCCGAGGGCGCTGGGACCCAGTACTGCATGTGGTTCCCAAGTCTCTGGAAAACGGTGGCAGGGACACTTCATGTCACCAGGGCTTGCTGGGCAGTGGAAAAGGCTGAGAAAGCAGGACAATGACCCCGACCTCACTGCAGCCTCTCAGACCCATAAATTAGACGCTTGGACTTTCAGAGCATAATGTGCATCTAGAAACCTGCCTGCAGTCAGGTCCAAACCGTGTCCATTTTAGTCCAAAATGCAGATGAATGAGCCAATTAGGTGACCAACCTCAAGGTTACGTTTCGTGTTTGCTTCTTGCTCCATTCCCTCTTTCTGCTGACAAGTAGGTAAGGCACGCGCTGCTGATTTTGGTTTGCCCGTGTAGTCACTAGTCTTCTCCTGCCCCATTCCTTCCTGTTTCCCAGCCTTCTACTTACCAGGTTTTTTTCTTTTCTTTTTTTCCCCAATTACAGATGAAACTCAATATTATATTAGTTTCTGGCATACAGCATAGTAGTTACACATTTATATAACTTATGAAGTGATCCCTCCCATAAATCTAGTGCCCACCTGGCACCACACATAATTGTTACAATATCATGGACTCTTTTCCTGAACTGCCCATCCCTGTGGCTACTTTGAAATTGCCAATCTGTCCTTCTTAATTCCTTTATCTTGTTTACCCAGCCCCTTCACCCTCCTGCAATCTGGCATCTCTCAGTTTGGTGTCCGTGTCTACGAGTCTGTTTCCATTTTGTTTGTGCATTTATTTTGTTTTTAGATTCCACATATAAGTGAAATCTTACAGTATTTGTCTTTCTCTGTCTGGCTTATTTCACTCAGCACAATACCCTCTAGGTCCATCCATGTTTTCATAAACGGTAAGATTTCATTCTTTTCTTATGTCCCAGTAATATTCCATGGTATTTATGCTGCGCATCATCTTTTTTTTTTTTTTTTTTAATATATCTTTATTGATTTCAGAGACAGGAAAGGAGAGGGAGAGAGATAGAAACATCAATGATGAGAGAGTCATTGATCAGCTGCCTCCTGCACACCCCCAACTGGGGATTGAGCCCGCAACCCGGGCATGTGCCCTGACCGGGAATTGAACCCCCATCGCCTGGGTCCCAGGTTGACGCTCAACTGCTGAGCCACTCCCAGCCGGGCTATCCAGTCATTTAATGACTGACATTTATTTTGCATTCATATCGTAGATATTGTAAATAATATTGCAATGAACATAGAGATAAATACTCAGAAGTGGAATTGCTGGGTCATAAGATAGTTGTCTTTTTAAATTTTTTTGAGGAATCTCTGTAATGATTTTCATAGTGGCTACATGAATTTGCAATCCCACCAGCAGTTGGTGAGGGTGTGGAGAAAAGCTAACCCTTATCGCCACACCCTCACCAAAACATGTTTGTTGATTTATTGATGGAGCCATTCAGACAGCTGTGAGGTGATGTCTCCTTGTGGTTTAATTTGCATCTCTGATGACTAGTGACATTGAGCCTTTTTTCATATTGCTACTGGCCAACCGTATGTCCTCTTTGGAAAAGTGTCTATTCAGATCCTCTGTCCATTTTTTAATTGGATTATTCATTTGTTTTGTTAACTTGTATGAGTTACAGTATTTATAAATTTTGGATATTAACCCCTTATGAGGTGTGTATCTTCACACATTCAGTAGGTTGTTTGTTCTACCATTTGATGGTTTTTCTTTGCTGTACAAAAACTTTGTAGTTTGATGTAGTCCCATTTGTTTATTCTTTCTTTTGTTTTCCTGGTCAATGAGATATATCAGAAAAAAATATATATTACTAAGAACAATGTCAAAGCGTCTGCTACCTGAATAATCTTCTAGGAGTTTTATGGTTTTGGTTTTCATATTTGTCTTTAATCCGTTTTGAGTTTATTCATGTACATGGTGAAAGACTGTGACACAATTTTAATTTTTTTGCATATGTTTGTACAGTTTTCCTAAAACCATTTATTAAATAGACTGTCTTCATTCCATTGTATATTCTTGCCTTCTTTGGCACAGATGCCTTAATCATATAGGCATATATTTTTTTCTGGAGTTTTTTTTTGTTTGTTTTATTGACTTATGTGTCTGTTTTCCTGCCAGCACCATGCTGTTTTTATTACTATAGCCTTGTACTATCGTTTGATATCAGGTAGCATGATAACTCCAACTTATTTTCTTCTTCAAGATTTCTTGGGCAATCCATGGTGTTTTGTGGTTTCATGTAAATTTTAGTATTATTTATTCTAGTTCTGTAAAAGATGCCATTGACACTATAGATTGCATTGGGTAGTATGGACATTTTAATGATATTAATTCTTCCTATGCATGAGCATAATATGTGCTTCCATTTATTTGTATCTTTCTTAATTTCTTTCTTTACTGTTTTATAATTTTTTTTCAATATAGTCCCTTTACCACCTTGATTAAATTTATTCTTAGGCTTGTTTGTTTTTTATGTAATTATAAATGGGATTGTTTTCTTAATTTCTCTGATAGTTTATTATTGGTGTATACAGATGCAAACAATTTCTGAATATTAGTGTTATATCCTGCTACTTTACTCCATTCATTTATTAGTTCTAATATTTTGTGTGTGTACGTGGAATCTTTAGGATTCTCTCTATATATAGTATCATGACATCTGCAAGAAATGACAGTTTTGCTTCCTTTCTGGTGTGAGTGTCTTTAATTTTTCCTGTCTAATTTTTATAGCCAGCACTTACAGTCCGATGTTGAACATGAGTGTAAAAGTGTACATTCTTGTCATGTTTCTGATCTTTTAGTATTTCCCCCAGTTGATTATGAAGTTAGCTGTGGGTTTGTCATATATGTATTTTTTTATGTTGAGGTGTTTCCTCTATTCCTACTTTGTTGAGAGTTTTTATCATAAATGGGTGCTGGATATTGTCAGGTTCTTTTCCTGCATCAATTAAATAATCATATTATTTTTATATTTCATTTTGTTTATGTGGTGTATCACTTTAATTGATTTGCAGATATTGAACCAATCTTGCATCCCAGGAATAAATCCCACTTGATTATGCTGTACAGCCAAAATCATTGACTAGCATTTTATTTATGATTTTTGCATCTATGTTCATCAGAAATATTAGCCTATAATTATTTTTTATAATGCCCTTAGTTTTGGAATCAGGGTAATGCTAGCTTCATAAATTGAGCTTTGGAGCCTTCACTCCTCATGACTTTTTTGGCATAGTTTAAAGATAAGCATTAACTCTTCTTTGAATGTTTGGTAAAATTAAAGTGTGAAGCCATCTAGGACTAACCTCTAACCCCTCTTCCATATTGCAACCATCAAAATGGTTCTGTAACTATGTTCAAGATGCTCTGTCACTATAAGTTTCTTTCTGTTCTGTTCATTTATTTTGTTCTATAGATTCCATATATGAATAAATCATATGTTATTTGTCTTTCTCTGTCTAACTTATTTCACTTAGCATAATACTCCTGAGGTCCTTCCATGTTGTTGCAGATGGAGGGACTTCATTCATTTTTATGGCTGAGTCACATTCCATTGTGTATATACACTATCTTTTCTTTATCCATTTGTCTATTGATGGACACTTAGGTTGCTTCCATATCTTGGCTTTTGTAAATAATGCTGCAATGTAGGGATGCATATGTCTTTGCAAATTGAAGTTTTGAGTATCTTCAGACAAATAACTTAAATTAGGGTTTTGAGTACACTTCAGATAAATTGCTGGCTCCCTCTTTGTGTCTTGTTATAGCTTTGTTTTAAAGTCTATTTTGTCTTATATAAGTCCTGTTTCCCGAGCTTTTTTTTCTTTTCCATTTTCATGAAATATCTTTTCTTTTAATCCCTTTTCTTTTAGTTTGTGTTTTGGGGTCTGAAATGGGTCTCTTGTAGACAGCATTTGTATAGGTGTTATTTTCTTATTAATTCTGCCACACTATGTTTTTTGATTGAAGAATTTGTTTCATCAATAAATTTAAAGTAATTGATTATAGGTATATAGTTATTGCCATTTGATGGATATTTTGTATCTTTTCTTTCTTCTTAAAGAAGTTTTTTTTCATTTCTTATAAGACTAGTTTTGAGGTGATTAATTTCATTAATTTTTCATTTCTGGGAAGCTCTTTATCTCGCCTTTAAGTTTCAATTGTAGCTTTACTGGGCAGAGTAGTCTTGGTTATAGGTCAATGCATTTAATCACTTTAAATATTGTGTGCAAATCCTTTCTGGTCTGCAAACATTCTGGTTAGAAATCAGCAGACAGTCTTATGGAAGCTTTCTTGTAAGTGACTAATTGCCTTACTCTTGCTGCTTTTAACATTCTCTCTTTCTTTCACCTTTGTCATTTTAATTATTATGTACCTTCGTGTGGGCCTCTTTGGGTTCACCTTTGTGACACTGTGTGCTTCCTGGATTTGTATTTCTGTCTTTGCCAGCTTAGAGAAGCTTTTGGTCGTTATTTATTCAAATATGTTTTCAATCTCTTGTTCTCTCTCTTCTCTTTCTGTTAATCCCATGATGTAAATGTTGTTACACTTGCTTTTGTCCCATAAGTGCTTAAATTATCCTAACTTTTAAAAAATTCTTTTTCCTTTTTGCTGTTTTGATTAGCTGTTTTCTGCTGCCTTATCTTCCAAATCAGTGATTCTATCCTCTACTTCTTCTAGTCTGCTGATACTTCTTTCTAGTGTATTTTTTTTTTTTATTTCAGTAATTGTATTCTTTATTTTAACTGTTTTTATGTTGCTATCTCTTTGTTGAAATGCTTCCCCTCAGTTCACTGAACATTCTTATAACCACTGTTTTGAACTCTATATCTGGTAGACTGCTTCCCTTTATTTTAATTAGTTTTTGCTGTTGTTTTACTGAGTTTTTTTGGATATGTTTCTTTGTCTCATTTTGGCTTCCCCTCTGTGTACTGTTTCTGTGTGCTAGGTAGATCTGCTACATCTCTCAGCCTTAACAGGGTGGGCTTATATAATATGTGTCCTCTTGAAATTGAGCATTGATTGCTGTTGGTACATCAGTCAGTAGTATTGACCTTCTGGCTGACTCGCTATGAGATTTGGCCATGACCACAGCATACAAGCTATTGTACAGGGGCTAATCCCACAGTGCAGGATTCACTCCAGGAAGGAGCAGCTACTGAGACCACCTTTTGAGTTTGTGACTCATGAAGCAAGTAAGGTGGTGCTCCGTTGTGGTGTGAAGACCAGGTGTGTTGGTTCTAGATCCTCTTGGTAATGGCTTCAGGTCTGGCCAATTTCAGCCACTGTCTGTGACTGGCCCAGGGCCATCTGGTAGGAACTACAAAACAACCAGCAGTTGGTAGCTGCCTGGGATGAGCCTATAGGTGCATGATAGAGGCTAAGCTGTGAACTTAGGTGGGCTTAGGTGGGCTTCTACCCATGTCATACCTGGGGCCACTCATTCAAAGGTACAGGGCACGTTGGGGCCTGTTGCCACTTGCCGGCTGCTAGTAGGGTGCAACTGCTGAAAGAACCCACCTATGGTACATGAGATGGTTGGTGTGGGGTTTCAGGAAGTTATCAGGGTGGGGCAAATGGTGTTTGCCAAGTTAAAACAAATTTAGATTTGGCACCTACCTTCAGGCTGTGTGGGGGGAGGGTTCAACACAAGAATAATGGCAGTTGCCCCTTCGGCCCTTGCCCTGAAGCCACACAACTCAGTTTCTCTCCATGTGCCTCTGGTGCCTTTCTATCTGCTGTCCATTTGCTGGAGTTTAGGGTGAGTGCCTGTGAGTAAATGACTCTGTATACAGGCCCTTTAAGAGAACTCTGAGTTTCCAGCAGCCTTCCATGTCACCCAGATAGATGGAATCATCATTGATTGTCACAGCAAGATGCTTTGGTGCTCCGCATGCTAGCACTGTTGCCCCAGTTTGGGTGCCTAGTGTGGGGATGAGACCAGTGACTCTTCAGGGGTGTATTCTGTAGCTGAGATATCCATCCACATTCTCAACTGCCACATGTGTGAGGGGGACCAGCCTTTTTCAGGTCTTCACCCCTTCTATTAATCTTGACTTGTCTTTATATTCTCAGTGGTAGGGCTTCTGTTCAGTTAGTTTTCAGATATTTCTCCCAGTTGACTGTTCTGTAGTTTAGTTGTAATTTTGATGTGTTATGGGAGGAGGAGGCACAGCATTTACCTACTCTGTCATCTTGACTGGAACTATTTACCAGGTTTAATTTCCTTCTTTCTGTAGCAAACCCTTTTGATTTTTTTTTTTTTTTTTGTCAGGCATCCTTTACTTAAAATTTGTCTTTATTTTACCTTGTTCTTGGAAAATGATTTTTTTAGACATATCTTTGAATATTGAAGGTTATTTTCCCTGAGATTTAGGAAGAACTATTCAGGTGTGTGATGGGGTGAACTCACTCTGGCTCATAAAAACCTATGATCACATCTCTGCCCAATTCTGCATTCAGTGATGTTACAATGGCAATTTGAAAGTATCTATGCTAAGGATGATGTTAGTCAGAAATGCTACAAGGCAGGGCTCACCTCACTGCTGCTGGAGAGCCAGTTTTGAACCCTCTCTAGAACATTACTGTTCTCTTCTTCCCCTTTTCTGTTGTAGCTGCTGACAAGCTGCTGTCAATCTTTCCTGACTTTGAAAGTTCTGTGACCACCCCCACCCCACTCCCACATGCTACTTTTAAGGTCATCTAATTTGGTGTTTTGCAGTTTTATTTCCAATTGTGTGGTTGTAGATTTCTTTTTATGGTCTGATTTGATATTTTATGTTTTCTATATTATTCATTAGTTCTTTGTATCTAGTTCATATATGTTTTTATATCTATCTACTCATTTATTCTCAAAAATTCTCAGTATAGTAAGGAAGAATTCATTTGCCTATTCTTTCTATTCAATTGTTTTAGACCTGCAATCAATAAATATTAGACTTTATAACTTTATTTCCATGTCTCTTAGTATAGTTTTATAGTAGGTTGTACTCTTTGTCTTACTGTCTTTCATTCTGGGCAATTTATTGAGTTTTATCTCTAAATTTATGCATTTTTTCTTTATGTCTAATAGTCCAATGAATCTATTCAATGAGTAATTCATTTTTATTGATTTTCTAATTTCAAACATATGTTGTTTTTTTCTCAAACATGTTTGTTAAGATAATCTGTCTTTCTCTCACTTTTTTGTTGTCTTTTTGTCTCTAAGTTAATATTTATTGAACATGAACATTTTATCTCTGATAATCCCAATATCAAAGGTCTATAAGGATCTAAATCTGTTATTTTCTGTTTTCTAAATTTTTCTTATAGTAGCTTGTTTTCTTATGCTGTGTGTGTATATGTGTGTGCCCAAAATCTCATATTTGGTTGAAATTAATTTGAAACACTTGGTGATCTGAAATTGGGAAACTTTCTTCCAGGCAAGATTTGTGTTTACTTCTACCAGGTGCAGGAAGGTACTACCAATTTAGGATTATTCCACTTTCTCACTTTGAACTTTTTCTGAACAGACAATGAGTATAAATCTGAGCTCCAGGCCTGTATGCAAGCATGCCCCTGGTTGAAGTCTCAGTACAAATACCGCTACTATTAATCCATATATGTCATTTTTTAAATATGTTTTTATTGATTTCAGAGAGGGGAAGGGAGAAAGAGAGAGAGAGATAGAAACATCAATGATGAGAGAGTCATTGATCAGCTGCCTCCTGCACACCCCACACTAGGCATCGAGCCTGCAATCCGGGCATGTGCCCTGACCTGATCTCCTGGTGCATGGGTTGACACTCAAGACCACTGAGCCATGCCTGTGTGGCTAATACCATACCATGCCATTTTATTATTTTTTTTGTTCCTTTTTTCCAATTAGAGCCACATTAGAGGTGGGCAGGTTTTGTGCTTACCCCTTTACTGTTATGTTGTGTTTTTATAACATACTTTTCACTAAAGCTTCATGTGGGAGGCTTAGGTTCAACATCGTCAATTAGCAAGGGTTCAAGGCTTGGATCCCTCTTCTTCAAATGGTCCAGGGATTTTCCCCTGATAACATTATAATGTTGATACATGGCCAGTGCTTTGGATTCATTGTCTGCCCCCCACCCCCCAGTTTCCCAAAATTTAGGATTCCTCTTTGTTTCCTGAAGCTTAGCAAGACCTTAAAATGTTAGTGGTTTCAATAAAGCAGAATTACTTTTTTTGGGTATATAGTCTATTACATGTCCTCTGCTACTTAAGTAGTATACCTTGAGTCATTTAATTCTCATTTCAACCAAATCAGAAGAATGTTGGGAGGAGAGATAATTAGGGCTATATGACCTCAACATCCAGGCTTTTCTCCTGGCATCCACTTTGTGCAGTGAAAGCTCTAGAAACATCATCCTGTTTAAATTTTTTCTCCATTAATCTTGCCACTGTATAGGGCTTTCCTGGGGCTCTTCTGTCTTTTGAATTAAATCCATAATACATGAGACCAAAAAGATAAAACTTTAAAAGAAGGTACTAAATTATGAGGGGAATCTTGTCATTTTTTTTTTAATTATTTGTGAGGAAATAGAAGAAGAACTTGATTAAAGTTGTGGAGAAGCACCCAATAAAATATCTTCATCATGCTGAGGGTAGGAGACTCCTGCTTGCTGGCCTGTCTTCCCATCCAAACTCTTGTTGAACTGACAGGAGGGTAAGGACTCACCATTAACCTTGACACTTCTGGTCTATGAAAGGTCTCTGGCTAGAGGTGAGGAAAGGTGATGCATCGGCATCATTTGTATGGAGGAGCCATCGTGCTGGGGAGCATTAGGAAATAAGCCTCATTCATCAGAAAGATTGTGGGTAGGGATGAAGGATATGAGAAAACTTGTGCAGAGATGAATAAGTAGTATTAATGACCAATGCAGCACTATTCCACAGTTTTACAAACGTCTCTGACTCTGTTGGACATTTTCACTCTAAAGCAAGGATTTGCATGCATTTTTTATAGTAGATACCAAGGGCAAACAACTGTGTTCAATTTATTGTCCCACTTTTTTTTTTTTACCACTAATAAAATTCCACTGTAAAGCAAGTTATTCATTTTTCTTTCCAATGCAATCCAGCATTTTAGATGACAGTAATTTAGTACCAATGATGGTTGTACATGTATGTGCTACAAACATAGCAGGGTGAATAAAGCTCTCTTTCCTAAGAACTCCTATGATGCAGAGAAGAGTCCACAGAAGAAGCCGACGTAATCATTGATACTGCGTTGTGGGTGTTCTCCTTCAGTAAATCCTGGGATGTTGCTAGGTTTATTCCTGTGTTTACTGACATTCCTGGACTTTCAAAAAAGATTTCTTGTTTTGGTCTATTGCATCAATGGGTTTAAGAGAAATTAACATTAAAAAGAAAAAAAGAGAATGCATATTTAGAGGAGTCATCCTGTTAGACAAGATCACCTGTTTCTGGAAAATTACTTAATTTTTTAGAAGATATACAAATGCATTCTTTAAACTCAAACAGGGTGACTTCTCTGTGTGTTTCTAAGTCTCTGTCTAACTTGTCCCTGGTACAAGATCATACACTTTCAGCTAGATTTAGAAATTTAAAAAGCTTGAAACTTCTAAAAGAAGCTAAAGAAACTGTACCTTTCTTATTTTACTTTTATCTTTTCTGGTTTTAGTTTTCCCTAATTTACTGGGCCAGAATATATCATTAAATTTGATTGTAAAATAAAAACCAAACCAACAATTTTTGGTGCAACTTAGAATGAAAGAATTTAATATTGTTTTCATCTTGAGAGGAAACTTCCTACTCTACTGCTGATTTAGAGATTAGTTACTTTTTAAAATACAGAAACATGTTAAAGGTTAGGTGGGAAGTGAATGTAGTGCTGCTTTAGCTACCAGATTCTGAATGGATATTAAAATGAGAATCTGCTCCTGGCCTGCTTACAGGAGTATTTGTTTATGCAGCCAGCATTTACTAATTCCTGGCCTACTTGCCAGTTTGATAGGCCAAAGCTCACACCTGGCAGAGACATTCTTCTCAGATGGCTGTTTCTGCTCTCATGTAGCTTCAAAGTTCATGTGGCCCTGTGAAGCCATAGCCATTGGGAACAATTCCTTCTGGCCTGCATAACACCCAGCTAATCTGGAAATTGCAGGGCTGGCTGTGAGTGCTTCTCTCCGCCTGTTAGAATGAAGTGAGCTCTGATTGCCTCTATAAAACAGGGATCTTTAATTCTCCCAAATCCCTCCGTTTTGAACTTGAATCCTACTGTGTGTTCTGCCACATCAGAGTATTGTTGAATAAATTCCCTGATTGTTTTCATGTTAAACCATTTTCCAAACATCTTGTAGAAGGTGAGTTATGGCTGCCATTTTTACAAAGCGCAGCAGGATTCATGCATGTCAATGAAAGGTGGGTACTTCAAAGTGCTCATTTGGAAAGACTGTTGCTCTGATTTTTTTTTTACACACAGTTGAGCACTTATGATTCAAATCTGGTGCAGGCAGTTGATATTAAACTGGAAGCAAATTTACAGAGAAAGATGCAGCTTTTTATAGGCAAACTAACTCTTATTTGGCTCTCTCTCCTGTAATTACTGTTGTGTGGTCATGGTGAGGTTTTTTAACCTATAGCACCTGGTTGGTAAACGGAGGAAGCTGACACTTAATTCAGTTAATTCATAGGGCCGTGTAAGGAGTCCATGAGGTATTCTATGCAAAGTATTTAGTATTTAACTCTCAGCCAATAAATATTAAACTGTTTTTGACTTTTAAAGGTTGTGGGAACATAACCGGGAGCTGATGTTTTACTGAGCCTGGAAAGGTGACCCTGCGGTAGCCTCAAAGAGGCACTGAGATATGCCCCAAATGGGCAGTTGTGACCCCGGCGCCTTAAGGCCTGTGTGAGGCACTCTCAGTCAAGGCCCTGTCAGGGAAGGGTCAGGCTCGCACCAGCTTAAGCAGAGAGGACAGCAGAGGACATAACAGCCTCTGGAGGTGGGAGGCTCAGAGTGCAGGTTTTGCTTCGGGCACAGTTGGGATGAAGTTCAAATATGACTGTGATTCAGTCTTTGTGACTGTCTCTTGCTCCACTCTGACTCTTCTTACCTCCCTGTAGGAATTCCTTCTCAGGCAGAATTTCCCCGAGAGCAGAGTAGAATCAGCCATTTCATGCTTAAATATTTGCATTTCAGCAACCCTCTTGGGAGGAAAGACTCTCATTTCTAACATTTTTAGAAGAAGTGCTAGAATGTGCCTCAAAGTACCAGTTTGTGTCAAGTGACAACCCCCGATGGTGACAATGTTGAAGAGACTGGAATACACCGACTCGCCATGACTGGGCTACACGCCCAGCCCTGGCTCTGGAGGGGGAAGGGACTGCTCTATATTAACCACATGTTTTGAGAACTGGAAAATGTTATTTCCAAAAGGAAGCAGACCCTTCTTACCAGAGAGTGAGATGGGCTGTGAGGAGGAAGACTACAAGAATCCAAAACACGACCCCCTTTTCTGGCTCACACTGCTGTCCCTTTCAGGCAGGAGAGACCAGGGTGAAGTTACGGGGCAGCCTGGGAATGTGCATATTTGCGGGCTGTGTGGCGCTCAGGTACATCTACAGTCCACGTGTATTGCAACTGAAAAGATAATAGTTGCAAGACACTTTTAGGAAATGGGTGTTACCTTCTTTGGGACAGGCGAATGGCTTCCTGAGAGGCGCCTCTGAAGAATTGCTCCATTGCAAATGCGTAGATTTCTCAGTGCCTCTCCTTGTCTATAGTAATTTTTAGATCTTTAATAAATAACATTTCCAAACCACAATCCTTTTCTGACTCAAATCTAACAGTGTGGGTAATTATCTCATATGCTGTCCAGGAGTTTCTTGGTGAAACTATTTCTCTAAGTGATAAAATATTTTGGATTCATTAATGTAATCTGACCTCCCCTTGAACAACGTGGGTAGAGAATTCTGAAATATTAGTCTCAGAATCATAGCTTTCTAAATGCACACATCTTGTACTTTCTACTTTGAAAATAAGCAACGTTGAATTGCACTCAGTTATATGGGATCCTTTACTGTTTCTTTTAAAAATAATGGACTGCATTTTTTCCCATGGAGAAATTCAGTAGGTGGTTTAGTGCCATCTCATGACCAGGAATACGTGTTGTTTTCTAATATAAAAAGCAACATTATTTTATATTTTAAATGAGCCTCTTCATGATAAGAGCCAGGCCTACTCCGTGCTTTCACTTTTCGTAAAAGTCAAGAAAAGCCCCCTTGGCCAGCATGCCCCTGAGGCCCTTGTGCAGCGTAACCACTTCCCGCTCTGCCCATGTGGGCGTGTGATCGGTGAGTGAGGCGAAGGCAGCTCTGGGACGCTGTTTCCGACTCCAGGCAGTCCTCAGTGGCGAGGCGCTGTGGTCACTAATCTACTCCAAAGAGGGGCCTTCAGGGAAGCGCCGGCTTCATATGCCCGCCTGGCTGTGCGAGCCCAGGGTGTCTCATGTGGTCCCGCAGAAGCCAGGACACAGCTGGTACGGATGAAGTGCTCAGATTAGTCCTCATCACACAAAAATGACTGAGCATCGCTGCGGACCGTGCGGCGTGCTAAGCCATAGAGATTCCAAAACAGACAAGCGAGCCAGGGGACTGTCCCTGTCTAAAGATCCTGCTTGCATGAAAATGCACTTCTTTGACATGAAAATTATCAGGGCGAGGTCAGGAGTATTAAAATTTTATTAAGGTTTTGGAGTATCTCTTTTAGGTTATGCTAAATACTAGGTTTCCTCACTAATCAAATAATAATAATAATAGGATAACATTTATAGCATATTAATAATATAGTATAACAATAAGTGGCTGTTATTTTTACTATTATTATTTAATAACAAACGGCTCTGTGCTATTTCTAAGTTCTTTTTAAAGAAATATTTCTTAATTTTTATTTTTATATTTATTTTATTAAAATTACATTATATTATATTAGTTTTGGGTGTACAACGTAGTGGCAGGACAATTATATAACTTATGAAGTTATCCCCACAAAAAGTCTAGTACCCACCTAGCACCATGCATAGTTGTTACAATATTATTTACTGTATTCCCTTTGCTGTACTTTCCATCCCTGTGACTTTTTGTAACTTCCAATCTGCACTTCTTAATCCCATCTCCTTCTTCAACCAGTCCCCCAATCATCCACCCATCGGGCAATCCCCAGTTTCTAAGTCCTTATGTTAACTCATTTTTTTCTCTTTCCAACTCAGGAAAGTAGTTTCTATTATTATTCCTGTTTTATAGATGAGGAAACACAGTCACAGAATTAAGTGACTTCCCCAATGTCACAAGGCCAACAAGTGGTAGATGTAGTGCTTAGAACTAGGAACTGAGCCTGGATTCCACTCCAGTAGTGCTGCCACAGAAGAACATGACGTATTTCGGATAATGCTCACTCTTGTTTCTGAGGCTCCTGAATAAAGCCTGTTGTCCTCAGCTGTGGTGTACTTCACGTAGATGTAGGGCCAGACTTTAATTATTGATGACAAATAGCCTATTTATTATAACTTGGGCTTTAGACCCAGCAACCCTGGGCTCCAATCCATAACCCAGCCCTGTTTAATTGACCTGGAAGAATTACTTCATTCACTGAGCTTCACTTTCCTGAATTGGAATATAGGTTATAGTATTGTAAAGCCTGTTATTATTTATATGATTATGTGATACTAAAATGAAAGCATCTAGTATAAACACTAACATGTAATAAAGGCCCAATAACTGTTTGTAATAGGAGCAACAATAATAACATAAGAAGCCACCCAATCCAACCCAACTTCTGCATTTGACAATGACATTGGACTCTAACTGTCTCCCAGATATGCTGTAATGGTTGGCAAGAAAAAGAAATGGGAGTTGCCCACTCCTTGCATAACCACTCCTGCATTTAACTCGTCCTTTCTGCTGTGGGGCCGGGACTGAGGGGTAAGTCACTGTGGAGCCCTGACTCCAGCTGCCGCTTGGTAAATAGGGAGTGTGTAGATGTGGTCGGTTCTTAGTTTCTGATGAATCACCTTCAGAGAGATAAAGCAGGCCAAACCCGCCTGACATTATTAAATGTATGCTCTCAGGCATCAAGCTGCCGCGGATGGGTTGCGTCCATGGTTTGCAATACCCGGTGGATCAACTACACTTAAAAGCATGGCCTGATTGTTAAAGACATGGACCAGCACCTCCATCCCTTCCCATCCTCAGCCTGGGGTGTTCGTGGGGTTCCAAAGGCAGGACCTGGGTCTTATTTATGGTTTTACCTCCTTACTACCTAACATACTGGCAGGCACACATCAAGTTCTTTATAACGTTGTTTTTTAAAGAAAATATACATACTATGTAAACGTTACAGCCGAAGGAATGAAAGGCAGTTACACTTACATTAATGTGCTGAACCTCGTATAATTAGATACAGCTGGACCTTGGATGAGGGTCCCCAGCTCTTACACTGTGTCTTTCCTCTCAGTGGTGCCTGGCAATAAGTGGAAAATGAATGGGCTTGGAATCAGGCATTTTAGAGCTCAAATCCTATAATGGTCACTTACCAGCTATGTCGCTACCAGTTCACCTCTGAGCCCTGGTTTTCTCCTTTATAAAGTAGGAGTCCTGACGATTGCTTTAATGATTTATTTGGAAATAAGTGGTACTGTGTGTCACATAACGGTATTTGAGAATAGCAGCTATTGTTAATCTGATCATACAGCCACACTACCTCTAATTCCCTTTGGCTGATACCCCTTTTCCTTGCCAACAGCCCTGCTATCAGTTTATTTCCCCTTTGTCTGGGGGATCTGAGGCAGTGCTGTAAGTGTCAGTGTTGACGAGGTAATGAAGTAAAGAGGATCCAAGCTAACAGCATGAACTCTCTGCAGCAGTCTCTTAGTTACCTCTCCTGAGCTTGGTGAGAGTGAATGCACCTAGCTGGTCAGAAGCTGAAAGGAAATGTTTGCAACTAGGAATACTTCCCTAGCATTATATGTGGATAATTCATTCAAGGTATACCTTTTGAGTATCTATCTTGTACAAGGCAAGATATTAATTGAAACTTAGAACATTTTAAAGAAGTAGAGCCTAGGGTCCTTGTTCATAAACGAATGAAGCACATATCTATGGAGCTAAGATATTTAGTCATCACAATATGAATAGTTTTGTTAAGTGTTATGCAGATCAAGAGTGCTTAGAATTCATAAGAGGGAGAGCCCAGTTCCAGCTGAGATGATCCTGAGTCGTGTCATGAAGGGGACTCCTCCAAGTCTAGTTTTGAAGCACAGCTTTGGTCTGAATAGATGGAGTGCTCTCTGGGAGGGGAGGCTGGTGTGAACAAATACGACAGTAGGAAAGCAAAGTGTGTGCTGGGAACAGTCAATAGTCCGTCTTCAGCTGGTCTCCTTCAGGCAGGGGCATAGAGAGGAATGAAGAAATTCAGCTGGCAGCACATTACAGATGACCCAGAGTGTTCTCAAAGGAGTGCAGACATCACTGTGAAGGTGGGAAAGGCCACTGACAGGAACACTCGTGGTCACAGCTGCTGTTGTCTCTTAGGTGGGTAACAGGTAGGAGAGAGAGACTGGTGTGGAAGCCACGGCACTGCCTGTCTTTCAGGTAGGAAAGGCCAGGTGTCTCAATAGTAATGGAACCAGGGACAGGTGCAGGGGAAGGCTCTGCAATAGGAACTGAAAATGTGGGTAAATCACCGCGTAGGTGAGTGGAAGCGTAAGGTGGATGGGAGAGGGGAGCACAGGAGAAGAGAGGAAAAGCTGTAGCTGAGGGCAGTCATTACAAAGGGTAACCCAACAATCCTGGTCAGGCCTGAGCCATGCTTACTAACTTGGGGCCTGCTTTACAGTGGATTACAAAGCTGATACTTTACACTCCTTCTTCAAACCACACTCCAGCCTGCTCCTCGGCGTGTGAGACCCCTGTCTCCTAAGACAGGTGGAAGAGCCACAGACCAGGTCGTGCTGAGGAGCCCATCGTGGACCCTTCACAGTGGCGATCTCCACATCAGTCTGCCGCTGACGGGGTGTCTCTCTCCCATCCCATGGTTCTCACTTTCCCTGGCTTCATTTCTTATCTGTATATGAAGCTGTTTCCCTGGGGATGACTGGTCTCTGAAGGCGGGACCTTTTGTCACCCACATTCCTACTACCCCGCCGTGCAGCACGGGCCTTTGCACTCTGTCTGTTCTCCATCTGTATTTACAGAGAGTTGCTTTGATTAGTGTATTACAGATAGAGTGCCTGTTTTCAGTTCAGAAGGAAAATTCCTGATTTTATGATCCATAGTAGGGTGAACACCATCCTGGCCTGCCATGGACCGAGGGATTCCCAGGAATGTGGGATTATCAGTGCTAAAGCTGAAACAATTCTGGACAGTACTGGACAGTCACTCTATGCCACACGTAGTTTAGGGGGTTCGAATAAGTTAATGGAAGTGGACTCAGAGGTTGAGTACAGGATACTTGAGCAATTGGGTATCAGTTTTTCACAGTCACATCTGAACCCATCTGCCACCTTCCTAGCAAATGTGCTATAGGTTGACCCAGGTGAGGCTGAGAAAGAAAGAAAATGGACCAATTGGCCTACTAATTAACACTTACTGAGCCCCTGCTGGGGTGCAGTTCATAGCAGCTACATGTCTTGAGATGACTGGAGAAGGGGGTGAGGTTGTTTCTGCCCTGAAACTCCAGTGGACTTTGTGGGGACACAAGCAGTGATGAACAATTAATCTCAAATTCATGGAAATTAGATTCTAAGGGAATTAAGAAGACAGAGACAAAGGAAATCAAAAGTAAAACCATCTATAACCAGGATGCTGTTCCCCTGTGGGTCCTGAATGGATGGTCAGACCCTGGTTCACAAGCCCATCATTCCACCTGTACTTAGCAGAGGTGTCTTTCCATTAGAGAGGCATCATGAAAACACTGGGGTGTCCAGTGCCCCTCATACCAGCTGCTCTGGAGCTCTGAACAGCAAGTCTCATGAGTATTCTCTATGCCAGCAATAGCTCACATTATCCTGGGACCTGTGGAGGTGACCATGCCACGTGTGGGAGCAGAAACATGGCTGTGTGTGTTGGTAGAGTGATTCTTCTGAGACATGAATGGCCTTTTTCATACATGAGAGCCAGCTTAGCTTTTCAAGATTACTGTGGGGTTCCAAGATTGAATTATCTTTTCTTATCACTCTGAGAGTATTCATGGTCTGCATGTGTGTGTCCCTGTGTTTTGCTTATTTCTGCATAGTTGTTTTCCCCAAAGTGCCTTCTCTCTGTTATGTCATTTGATCTCTCTTGTTCCTATTAGGTGATTTTATCACACTTCTAATGACCCTGGGTTTTTCCCCACATACAAGAATGGTGGCTAGAATGCATTGATGGGGAGCTACACTGAAGGATATGGCTAGGCCTTTAATTAGACAAATACCTGCTTTATCTTTAGGCTGTTCTTCTTGGAACATGCATATTTCCTAGGAAAGTATTTTCTAATCCCCTCTTTGGAGAGTGAGAGTTTCTGAAGGTCATGCTGAGAAAGAAAGTTGGTAGGTAGCATTATTTGCTGAAGAAACATCTTTTTTATTTTATTTTATTTATTTTATTTTATTTCATTTTTCTCAGTGAGCATCCTTGGCTCACCCTTGGACATTTCTCTCACCAACCTGCCATAATCCCTCAGTATCATCATAACTATTTATCAATTTCTTCAAATGCGGTGGGTAATTGAACTTACAAAGTGCAAAATTGGAACTATTCTCTTTTTTTCCAGGATTTCTGACTTTGTGAGGGAATTGATGCAGAATTAGCTCAGGAAAAAAACACACAAAACACTTTCAGTTCCAAATATAAAACCCACTTATGTCAGTCAGGGTTCAACCCATGACGCCTAACTAGTAGAAGATAATAGATGTGATTTATTGCAAAAAATTGGTTGACGTGATTACGCAGCCTGGGCTTGATGTCTAAAATTTATCCGCTGGCCATTATGAACTACTGGAACCCCCAGTCACCAGACTGTGAGGCTGGGACCCTCCGTCACATGACTGTGAAGATGGCACTCTCTGGCATGGGCTGTCCCCAGGTGGACTTTCCTCTTCAGAGGAGCCTGAAGAGCTGCTCTGAGCCTACATTCTTGCAGCTGATCGAACCATACCCACGCAGATTACCGAGCATAACCAGTTAACTGATTCCAGATTTTGGTCATATCCACAAATCAAATTTGCAGGAATAACTCGGTTAGTGTTTTAAAAACAAGGGTCTAGAGCCTGGCCACATTGTCATAACAATAGACCCTAATGTTCCCTTGTCTTTATTTCCCTATTTTATTGAAGAAAAATTTACATAATATGAAATAAACAATTTAATATGTATAATTAAGTGATACTTAGTACATGTATAATGTTGTGCAACCATTATTTCTATCTAGTCCCAAATATCCACAAAGCACACCTTATATCCAATTAGCAGTCCTGCCCCATTCCTCCTTGCTCTTGGAAAACACCAACCTGTTTCTGTTCCTATTGATTTACCTATTTGTGATACTTCATGTATGTGGAATACTGCATCGTGACCCTCTATACCTGGCTTTTCCCACTTAACCTAATTCTGAGGTTCAGCAACACTGTAAGAGCTTCACTCCTTCTTATGACTGAGCATGATTCCATTGTAGGGATGCACCACATCTGCTCATCTATTCATCCACTAATGCCACTGGGGCTGTGTCCCCTTTTTGTCTATTGTGAATAGTGTTCTGTGAACAGGTTTTCATTTGCATACCCTTTTCCAGTTCTCTGAGGTATATGTCTAGGAGGGAAACAAGTCCCTGGAAAGTCATCACAACCAAGGCTTGGCCCTGTGGAGCCACTCAGGAAACCCTGCTCTGTGACCTGTGCTCCTCACTGCCCCCTCCTGCCACACAGAGACCTCTATGCAGCATGCCTGGGGCATTGACTCTCTTGAAGACCCTCCCTGTGCACATCCCTGAGCAGGCAAACTCATGGCCGGACGGACTTGACCCTCCTAAGCCTTAAATATCACATAATTAGATGAGAACTGTCTCTGGGTACATTGCAATGTTCCTGTAATATGAGGTTCAAAGAGATTTTTACAGAAACCAGACGTGGAACAAGAAGTAGGATCGTAGGCAGGAGTGTCTGTACATACAGGATCTGTGACTGAGCAGCTGCTTACACTCTCTGGGTACAAATTCACTCTCTGAAATGCCAGGGTCTGTCTCTGAAATGCCAGGGTCTGCCTCATCTTGGAAGTGTATGCTAATGTTGAGCATCGTATCAGTTTGCCATATATAAAATTTTACTAACTTTGACTTTGAAAATTCTAATTCCAAAGCAGATCCTAATGTCATTTTTTAATACTATTAACAAAACAAAACAAAACAAGGGAGACAGGAAGCCAGTTATGGTGACCTAAATTAATGGATTGTTGGGCTGTAAGTAAAAATATTTTTCAGTATCTGAAAAAAAGAAATTGAGCTTCATGATGTTGTGAGGTGAAATATTAACTCATATTCAATAATTACATTTCAGCCAAAGTTTGGATATTTTAAAATATTTTACATTAACCTATGGAACTTCAGTCTTTCCCTCCCTGACCCCGGGGAAGCTGGTTCTTATCTGGGTACCTGGCACCTGTGCCTGTCACTGACTGCAGCTGCACGCACTGCCTGGCACTGAGCTGTCGGTTAGTGCACCTGTTCGCGTGAAATAGAGCGTGGCTTCTGCACGTGGCTGTGGCCGTTCAGGCCACTCCTGAGCTTTTTGCTTTTTCTCTGCATAGGGAGAAGGACACGGGGTTTGGAGCCACATGCTGCCCACTTCCACTGTGGTCTGGATTCTCCAGTGTAATCCTTTTGAGAATCCTTAAAACTCCTCGATAAAAATACAAATTCATGGCAATTTAGGGATAAGTCACATAAAGCTTTTAGCTTCACTTCAGGGAAGTGGATTGGAGAAATTTGGGACTCAAGGTGCTGGACATGCCATGGGCTTTAAAAAGGAATGAAGAAGGATTTCTAAGATCTGAGGCAATAAAACTCGGAAGCTCCAAGCAGGGCGTCTGGATCCCCCGTGCTCTGTGGTAAAATCTGGGTCACAGCTGCGCGGGATTCATCCCTTCTGATCCTATGAGAGCATGACTTGGTACCTTTTCTCCCACCAGAAAGCTTTTCTGTGTGTCACTCGTATCTACCCGTCTGGCATCCTTGTAATCAGCTCTTTCTGAGGCTTTATTAGCTTCAATGAGACAGTGATCTTGTGTGAGGCTGGGGAAAGGAAATTTCAATCAAGGGCAGCTGCAAAATGTACAAAGTGGGTGTGATGATTAATTTTGTGTCAGCTCAACCTGTTCACGAAGTGCCCAGGCATTTGCTCAAACAGTACTCCATGTGTGTGTATGTGAGGGAGACTGTTCGAGGCTAACATTTGAATGAGTAGACTGAGCAAAGCAAATTGCAATCTCTAAGGTGGGTGGGCCTCATCCAGCCCCTTAGAGGCCTGAATGGAACAAACAAGTGAGCAGAAGGCAGCTCCTCCTGCCCGCCTCCCCAGGGGCTGGAGCCTAGATCTTCCTGGCCTTCCATGGGGACTGGAACCTCAGCTCTCCCGGGTCTGCAGCCTCCTGGCTTGGGACTGTCAAGGCCCCATTGGCTCTCCTGGGCCTCCTGCCTGCTGCCTGCAGCTCTTGGGGCATTTCAGCCCACATAATCATGTGAACCAATTATGCATCATGAATCTTTTGCTATGTATGTGTGTCTTCTCTGGGCTCTGTTTCTCTGGAGAGCCATGGCCAGTGCAGGGGGTTCCAGTTCCAATACTGCCCCTAGTCACCTGGATGTCACTGAGAACAATGGTCTCCCACAGTTATCAATGAGACCTGAAACACATGTCTCTCTGGGGTCATCTCCTGGGAGTGCTGGAATTCAATGAGTCACATCTAAGTTACTAGCCAGTGCAGTTGCATTGCAACGTGTCAGTAATCTCGGAAGCACTGGATTCAGATCTCACTATTGTCCTTCAACTCCTGGACAGTGCCATGTGGTCATAGCCACTTGAGGACCCTTTCCATCCAGGACTTCCCCAGACAGCGAGGGAGGCGTTTCACCTACTTTTATATCTTAGCTAGCAGTCTCGCCTCCCCAAATAGTGTCACCAAATGTATGCCTGTCATTTGGGAGAGAGCCCCTGCTTGTTTATTAACCATCCTCAGGGGCTCCTCTGAGCCACAGGCCGAGTGAAACGTGCACGGGTTACCAAGGACAAGGAGAGCCCATGAGCCCCAGCACCTGTGGACTGAGCCTGGAGCTTGGCTCAGCCGCCACTTGGCAAAGACCCATTTTCCTCATCTTCAGGGGTCCTGGTTTTCTTGTCTGTCAGACAGGAATAATCATTACTACCCACCAGGATTGTTGGGTGACTAAGTAATTGTGTGTGTGAGAGTATGTATAGTACATTTGTGTACACACGGTGTAGTGCAGTCAGTGGCTATTTAGAAGCCACGTGGAGGCATAGTTACAGAAGGGGCATCTCAGAATGCAAACGGTAGAAAGAATTCCTCCAAGATTCAGACCAGAAAGGAAACTTGGCAGATGAGGAGCTCCTTCTAGCTCTCTCTGTGCTGCAATATCTTCACTCTCTGCCCCACATCCTGTGTAAAGGCTTCATTCTGCAGAGCCAGGAGCTAAGGCAGGGTGTGGGGGTAGAGGGTGAGAAAAACAGGTAGGCCCTGGTCTTCAAAAGTCACAATCGTTCTTTCATTTGTTTTACTTTACCTGTAAGATGATGGTTTTAAACGGGAAGAGGTAAAATACTTAAACATACATTTTTTGTCTTTTTTATCTAGAAAGCTGTTTTCCAAGGTGTGGCATTGTCTTTTTTTTTTTTTAATTGTCACCTGAGGATATTTTTTTCCATTGCTTTTCAGAGAGAGTGCAAGGGGGAGAGATAAAGAGAGGTAGAGGGGAGAGAGAAATATTGATGTGAGAGAGACACATTGGTTGATTGCCTTCCTCATGCCCCCCCATGGGGATCAAGCCTGCAACCAAGGACCGTGCCCTTGGCTGGTATCAAACCCAGGAGCCTTCAGTCCATGGGCTGATGCTCTAACCACTGAGCCAAACTAGCTAGGGTGTGGCATTCTCTTGTAGACCCCTGTGTGCAGTGTTTTTGTTTTGTCTCTGTTTTTGTTTTTTAAATATATCTTTATTGATTTCAGAGAGAAGAAGGGAGAGGGAGAGAGAGAAATAGAAACATAAATGATGAGAGAGTCCTTGATCGGCTGCCTCCTGCACACCCCTGACTGGTAATCGAACCGCAGTCTCCTGGATCATAGGTCAATGCTCAACTGCTGAGCCACTCCCGGCCGGGCTTCTGTAGTCATAGATGCAAGTGCTCCCCTGTGATACACCTGGTGTTTGTTGATAAAATTAAAATACAAGCACTCTTCTCACCTGTCACTGCTGATGCCACAGTTCCTGGGATAAGCAAGCACAGCAGCAGTTGCTCTGCTACTATCATTAGTTCACATCAGGTTTTCCTCTTGCCCAGTATATTCTTTTTGCTTTTATTAATTTGAGTGATTTAAGTTAAGATAGCATTATCTCCACTGTTATCTCTGCTGTTTCTAGGATGATGGGAATAAATATTTTAAAGAGAGTTGTTATTTTTAATCGAATGACTGAGTTTCAGTCAACTATCATCCATTGTCCCAGCTACTTCCCCAAAATTATTCTATGGTATCTATGATTCCACAGAGGCAGGGCTTTTGGAGAATTAGAAATAATCTACATAGAACTCAGGATAATCATGCATTGGAGTAGTTATTTTTATCCTAATGTGAGAGGTAGGAAAATTAACTTTCAGTACCATGCCCAAGGTTACTCTGGCAGCTGAGGTTAGTACTCCATCCTGTCCCCTTGCCTGTACCTCTCCAATGCCAGCTCGTTTACAACTTGCAGCACCTGAAATCATTTTGCTGAACCCTTTCTTTGGCCACTGATGCTTGATTTCCTGTCCACACGGAGCCAGGAGTGTCAGGGATTCAATGACTGCGGGAGCAACCCTCAGTCAATGATAATTTGAGCTACTGTACACGTGCCCCAGCTCCTTGCCATCAGTGGGCATGCGCCTGATAGGGTTTTTCAAGTAGGATTTGGTTCTTTTGCTTTCAGCAGTGGCTGGTTCGATAATGCCCTTCACTAGTTATTTTCCATCATTATCTTCTCTACCACACCATGTTTCCTTCACTTCCCAAATACTCCACCTGCACGCCAAAGCCTGCCTTAGCATCAGCTTCTGGTGGCGATCGGGTTATAACACTCATCTCTTCTCTCTTAACTGGCTGGCCTGCTATGCAAAGGCAGACTGGCCTGACTCCAGAGATCACTTTTATTTTACTGTGTAAAAGAGTCCTTAATAAAAGGCTTATAAGGCACAGACCCCGTTTGACAGCTTAAAATCTTAGAGAGATGAGTTTGGTGCAGGAAGAATGAAGGGGAAATCAAATGGTTGAGTCACAGTAAAATATTAGCTTAAAGTCTAATTGGAAGACTTAGTTCTGGGTGGTGAGTACATGTTAAAGACCTAAGGTGAATGGCCCACAGACAGGTGTATGGAGTCCTGGAAGATAATATACAAGCTAATGTTGTTGAGTATTTACCACGTCCAGGCCATAAGTTAAGAACTTTCCCTTCATTATTACAATTGATCCTCACAACAAACATATGAGGTTGAATCTAAAGTACCTACTGCTGTGTCTAAAACTACCCCATAACTTAATATTTAAACCCAACATCTATCTTCAAATTCATGATTTGTCGATGAGGGATTTTGGCAGAGTTTGCCTTGTTGGAGTCTCTTGTAAGTATCCAGTTAGTAGCTGGGCCAGTCGGAGGATCTAAGACAGATTTACTCACACGTGTGGAGCTCTGGAAGGGACATCTGTAAGGCTGGGCCCTGCCTGGCCCTTCTCTCTCCGTTTAGTCTCAAGTTCTCTCCATATGGTCTCTCTATCAGGACAGCAGGGCTTCTTACATGGTAGCTTGGGCCCCAAACCCTCAAGGCAGAAGGTGCCAGCCCTTTTGAAGGCTAGTGTTGGAACTGGCACAGAGCCGTGTGCAATGCATTCTGTTCATCAAAGGAGTCACAACTTAACTCATATTCAGAGGGAAAGGAAATTGACCGACCGCTCCAGGGAGAGTGTCAGAGACTGCTCCCTCCTAACTTACCACTACACTCATCCCCATGATATAGATGAGGGCACAGTCCAAGAGACATCCTGTAAGTGTCCTAGGGGTACAGTGTTAATAAGTAGAAGTGTTGAATGTTGAATCAGGGAATTTGAGTCATGGGTCATGATACCTGTATCTAGAGGGAAAGCTGCATAGTGGAATAATTGAAAGAAAGTACAGAGAAAAGAACACCTTGCGAGCAAGGTGTTAAACCAGAGACTGTTAGCAGCCTATTTAATATTCAATATTCATTCTCCTCTTCTTAATTGAACACAGGGGTGGCTTTTGTTTTTATTTTTGTTTTGAGGGAGAGATGTTCCAAGTTACAAACACTATATACTCAGCCTGCTTCTTGAGATGAGAATGCTCCTATGATACTGACCTGGACAATAGGCTCCAAGAATCACTAGGGGTCACAAAAGGCCTAACTTAGCAAGTATGTGCCCTTTTACCCTTTGCCCTCCTTACCCTTCTGCCGGGGACATGGTGGTGGTAGATGGAGCTCCTAAAGTCATCTAATGGGAAAGAAGATAAAACCTGTGGTCTGTGGAAAGGAATGTGTTAGTCTAGAAAATAATTCTGTGTCCCTACCGATGTCTGCAGCCAAAACATCAACTCTAGACTGGTTAGTGTCAGGCTTCTTATTAACCGGAAATAAACTATGACTTTATTTGAGCTACATTCTCTCTCTCTCTCTCTCTCTCTCCCGATACATGCAGTCAAAAGCAAATTATAACTAACAGGGATAATTTGTGGTTTTATATTTTCTGAATCAGATCAAGAAAGAGTAAAGGAAATGCTACTATTTCTGCCAAATCTTAAAGCTCCAACGGAGGAACAAGGAGACAAATTACCAAGGCTTGATGACTGGGGCTGAGCCAGCTCCTTAGGGTCCTCGCCCTACAGGGAAGTCACCAGATGAGTAGTTTGCTCAGATCTGGGTCATTGAAACTGGTTTCCTCTCCTTTATGCTGAAAGCCACCTGGTGTGTATCAAAGAAAACAGTTCAAGGGATAAAACAAGGAAGTGTGCGCTTAAGACTGAAACAAAAGCTGTAGGTGATGAGTTCTGTGGTCTGCAGTGGAGGGAACACTCTTGAAATTGGCATGGTTGGGGGCTGCCTGGAGGAGGAGGTTTCTGGGCTGGGCCATTCCCCAGAGAGTGGGTCCTGCACTGTAACTGGGGTGTGTGTGCCTGTGCTACAAGCCAAGAGTTTCAGCCTTCACACAGACCACACGGCCAATGCTTTGTGCACAGTTCATCCTGAATTTTATTTTTACTGAATTAAATGTGTGGTGTGATTTGAAGCAAACTGAAAAACACACTGGGTCCAAATTGCCTCTTGTATGAAATCCCATAAATAGTTTTCCATGAAGCTATTCCAGATCCACTACAATATAAACTGCTGCCCTGAAGAGGAGCGTCAGAAGCCTTCATCAAACTCCCTTACCTTGCTCAGTTGCCCTCAGTTAACAATTTTCATCAGGAAGGAAGAGAGTTTGGCTCTTGGAAAAGAGTAGTCTTTGCTGAAGACAGTGAATAAGTTTATGGGGAAAATATTTACCAAGGTTCAAGAAAGAATTTTTAGAGTAGAATTTAAAAGTTTAATCTCTGAAACATTTATTCAACAAAATAAAATGCTTTGCTGCCATTGACACACCTGGACTCTGTCTGGAGTCAGGCTGTATCATGTGAGACCTTGGACAAGTTAACCTTCACTCCTAAACCTTAACTTCTTTCGTCTGAGGCATGGAGATTAACATACTTCCTATTTTGTGATGATGTGATCATCACAACCTGGCTGCTTATTTCACTTGAGCAGTGCAAAGCTGGTACATAACTGATGTCCCAGGAGTGTCAGTGGTTATAAGAGGAAGCCAGGGTGTGACCTGCAGGCCAGAGTTGAGCTCACACAGAAGGGTTCACACCTCAGCTCTATCACTTACTGGCTGTTACTTTGGACATATTTTCCACCTCCTTTGTCTTCATTTCTTTACCTGTAAAATGGGCATTATCAGACCAAAGATGTCGGTGCCTGAGGCGTGGGGAGCGGCCCGGGGCGTGTATTAGAGATCTTCTTGGCGGGTATTGTGCAGGCAGGCCTTGTGCACAGCACTGCGGGACAGCAAAGTCAACACTCGGGCTGACCTGGGAAGAACATCTTACTCATCTGTCAGGGAACAATGGTCTGCAGATTTCTACGACCCTTACAAAATTTTGTCAATTAAAAACTCTCTTTGGGAAATGAAAGAATAATCTAACTAATATTTGTTAATACTGGAAACATTGAGAGTTAGAGTTTCATTTGTAAAAAGCTTATTAAGAGAGGTTTTAACTGTGCTTGCCTTCCAGTTGTGCAACAGAACACAGAGGGGGCATCTTCCCATGTCTTGCTGGGTGGGCTGTCCTCCCCCTTCCTAAAGGCAGGGCAGGGCAGCTTCCAACATTCTGCCCTTTGTGTTTCCAGTCTCAGGAATGTCTTGGAACGTTACTTGAATGTGAACTTCCCTTTTTTTTCTGGGACACTGACATCCTTTTTGTCATGAGCCATTTCCATCATCAGCATCCATTCACATCCCCTTCACTAGTTTCCTGGGGCTGCAGACCTAGTGTCTCTTCCTCAGCACCAGGGTCTGCATTCCCATATTCAGCTCTTTCTTCTATAAATCCACTTAGATTTTAATTTCCTGTGTTGCCACTTTCTGTTTCTTTACTCTAATTTTATCTTTGCTGACCAATTCCTTGTTTAGGTTATCTATTTTTGTAATGTCACATGGGTTTATGACTGAGAGACCTAGAAGAGACACAACTATGTTCTTTAATGTCTGTGTGTGAGCTGAGGAAAGGACAGCACAGGGACAAATCACCAGTAGCCTTGGGAAGAAATGATGAGACTGGCCCCTAACCATGACTTATGTCTGTTATTTGCATATTAATTTGTGGAACAAAGAGCTAACAGCAGAGTTTGTACTTTATGTAATTATGTTTATTCCACAGTCACTGAAACTTGATCCATGTCATTGCAGGACCAGTATTATTTAAATGGTGGTATTGAAATCTGTGCATATTAGAATCAAAATTAAGTGGATATGTGGGCAACTGTCAACTTTATTTAATAGAGATATTTAAACAAGAAAATGATCATTGACTTATAGCTAATTAGATATTCCCATCTGGGCCTGTTTTAAATTTGGAAACTTAGCCCCACTTTAGCATTCACAAGGAGTGTTCCTATGTGCGCTGCTTTCCCATGGCTGCTGTGTCAAACTACCACAAACTTGGAGGTTCAAAATGTTGGCCTAACATTAACATTGACTAGATGCTTCAGCACCAAATGGATTTATTCAGGGAAGAAAAAGGGATGCAACTCATCACATTCAGACATGGCAAGCCCCCTGTACACTCGGCCTATGAGCCAAGATGGGGAGGTGGGGAGGCGTCCAACCAAGGGAAGCGGGAGTGAAGGGAAGGGGAAGCGAGAGCCACCCAGCTCTGCTACAGCATAGAGTTCTTCCTGTGGAGCTGTGTACTCTCGAGATTGCCTGCAAGACCTCCACAAGCCCCAGCTCTTTCCATAGACCCCCAAGCAGAGTGTGTTTCCTTAAAATTTCAGTTAGTCTTTATCAAAACAACAAATTTATCTCCCAGTTCTGGAGGTTGGCGTGTTAAGTGAGCCTCTGAGCTGCAATTACGGCATCAGGAGAGCTGAGTGCCTTGTGGAGGCTCAGGGAGACTGTTCTCTCTCCTTTTCCCACTTGCAAGTCTTGGCTTGTAGCCCTTTCCTGGATTTGCTGGAGCCTCTTGCTCCTGTCATCACATTTCCTACTTCTGCCTTTGAACCCTGGATACCTTATATGGATCCTTGTGATGATCGAGTTTACTACATAACCCAGGACAATCTTTGCCTCTACAGAGCCTTAACTTAATCACAGGAAAAAAGTCCCCTATGCCATATCCAGTGACCTGTTCACAGGTTCTGGGGATTAGGATGTGAATGTCTTTGGGGGGAGAGCATTATTTATTCTCTGCTACACCATGCATCTTGGAAACCAAACCTCAAGGTGTATTCTATAATCAGCTCAACTTTACCTATAAAATATCCGAGGCTTAGAGGTGAAGTGTCTTCTTTATGGTCACCATGTTAGAAATATTATCTTAGTGAGTTACTGTCATTTAATATAAAAATTACCTATCATATATTGGGTGATAATCTAGACCTACAAAGATAAATATGTCTTCCCTCCCCCCTCCCTCCCTCTCTCCCTCAGACCCTGGGAGCAGCACACATCCTGTCAGTTTCCCAGGAAGGTCAGCTGGCAGATCCCGGGGCTGCTCTGACCCAGCCACGCCTGGACAGGTGGCTACTGGGACACAGCTTCCAGGCTTCCCTGGCCTCTGTACCTAATGTGCTTTGCACCAGGCCTTGTCCCAGGGGACCTGAGAAGGCTCCTTCTTAAAGAGGTTTTCTGTAGCCTCACCATACACACAGTTCATTTATATTTACTAGTTGACTGTCTAAAATTACAAGATGGGCCATTTGTAAAGCCAGAAAAGTGCTGGGGGTTTGGTGTTAAGCTCTGGTCTGTGGGTTGAAGGAAATTCCACATAAGAATAGAAGCACAATGGAAGAGCTAAGAATTCTAGCTATAGTGTTTTTGAATCCCTATAATTTTTTCCACCCCATCTGCAGAGTGAGTATAATGCAAACTCCTCCATCTTTTCCAAGTCTTAGAGCTAAGGCGTGCCATTTGTATGATGCTTTATGACATAATTTGATAGGTGCTCAGTGATTAGTATCACCTAGTATTATTATGGAGCAGTACTTCAAAAGTCATCCTGAGTGACACATAATATTGACTAGTGGTTTGTGGCAGGTGGATACAAATAAGCAGCAGAACACACACATACACACACACACACAATGAAGCAGCACTAAATATAATTATAACCAATGGGGCAATTTTACCCATGGCTAGTATCCATTCAGGGCCTAAAGAATAGCTCTACTCTTTCCTTATTTAGAACAGCCAAATTTAGGTTCTTCGACCTAGACATCAAGCTCTTTATAAAGGTCAATATATGACTCACCCAAAATAATTGCCCTTTAAACAGAATGTGTGTGTATATATCCCTCCTAGATGTATATATATATATCTCGTGCTTCCAGAGTTTGGTTTGCATGCAACTGACATTGCTTGTTGTCTACCCAATATTAATTTTGAATTTCTCCCCTTCCTAACAGAATTCCAATTTTATTCAAGCATCCATGCTCCTTCATGAAGCCACGTGCTCCTGGAGGTGTTTTCTTCATCTGTAATCCCCAAGGGTTCCTCCTAATTCATCTGAGCCTGTGGTTCTCAAGGCTTTGTGCAGGGGCCTTTGGAAGGGGAGAAACTACAAGGTCACAACTATCTTCATTTTACAGTTGGCATTATTTATCTTTACACTCCTCTTTATCACACATGTAGAGTGGAGCTGTTCAGAGGCTACACAATGTGTGATGATACCAGCACCTGGACAGCTAAATAGAATGTGTTCCGTAGGTTCTTTTAAAATTTTCTCAGTTTTAATTTTGAATATCGTGGATGTTGATAGATATAAAATAGGTACCGATATCTGAAATCTCTTCAGGGTTTTTAAGAGTGAAAATAGGTCTGGAGAACTGCTCCTCCATTGCCAGTGGCGGCACATAAACATGTGGTGCACCTTGGCCCGTTAGAGGAGTTCTGAGGGTGTCTGCCTGTGCGTGGTACTCAGAAAGGGTTCTTCTTTCTTAAAAAGAGACGTAGGATGAGGCGGTGTGTTTTCCCCCCTGGACTTTGTTGCATGTGATGCCTGGAACTCCACCGCCACTATACCCCAGCCTGAAGATGAGACAGTCACAGAGAGGCAGCCCTCAGGCTTCAGCCCCAGAGCTCTCGTCTCTAACACCTTGTTTTGAGATCAGGCATCCCTGTCTCATTCACATCTCTGCAAATTAAATCATGTGTTACTTGCAGTAGAAAGCCTCCTAAGGAAATCTGCATTATGCCTACATCTGTAAACAAAAAAGAAATAACATCAAATCACTGAGGGTGCTCAGTGTGGCGCTACTCTTTTTGGTGCTTTTAAACCCACAGCTAGCAATTCTGTATCAGAGTGAAAGATATTTCTATAGCTTATTTTTGGACTCTGTTAAAAGATTCCCTGTTGGGACATGCAGGACACTAGTTCTACTCATTTCCTTTAACAGAATAAAAAATATTGGTATAAATCAATACACATGAGTTGTCTGGGTCTGACTGCATATCAAATAAATAATCAATACACCAGGAAAAATTATTACTATTTTTTAACTTGAAAGAATTGAATCTGTAACATCAGCCTGCAAATCCTAGTCTTAACTTCAGGAAAGTGAAAAATAAGCAGAATTGGCATCGAGAGTATATTATCTAGAATTTTTAAATTTGGATATATTGCTAAGGTTTTACTGAATAAGTCGTCACTGCCCTGTATCCATAAACCCAATTAAAAAATGCAACATAGGGTCCAGCTCATGGGTTCAGTTGAAATAATAAGTTCTCAAATGGTAGAACTTTTGTTTCCCTAGCTGACTTGGTTGTTTCTTAGGCTTCCTGTACTATATCATTAGTATCTAGCTATCTATCATCTATCTACCAATTTACCTTTCTATCTGTCTGTATGTATTTTTACTTACAGAAGAGTTATAGAGGATCTACCATGTGCAGGCCTTGTACAATGCAGGCTCATTCAATCTCCAAAAATATTTAACAATTTTTGTGTCCAAGATACTGAGTTAGGAAAGAGGCAGTTAGTGGTAAGTAAATACGCACACTTTCATCGTGAAGCTGATGGCTGGGGCTGATGCAAAAAAAGTGAACCAATAATTACAACAAACAGGCACACACACTCAGTTACAAAGTTTGCAGAAATACATTGGAAAGGAAATCAGTTAGTGTCAGTGCTAGAGAATTCGACTGGGGGAGCAGGATGTGCTCCAGAGTAGAGTGTCCAAGGAGATCCCCGCTGAGGAGGGATCCTCAGCCTAAGCCCCAAGGGAAGGAGCCTGCCGGGCAGCACTGGGGCACCTCCTGGCAGTGTGGAGGCTCTGGCTCTCAGAGCCTATGGAGTCACTACCTGCATAATAGACACTGCCACCTGTAGCAGAAAAGCTTGCAAGGTGACTCAGATTCCTTCTAAACAGCTCAGTTAGCTTTAGCTAACACGATACTGGGAACGATTAAGATAACTATTCCAGAGCACTCTCGGCAGAACTGCAAGACATATCAGCCTCATCCCCATCGGGATCTGGCCTCATCAGGGAGAGTTTCTCATAACCCACCAAGAGTGTGAATATGGAGGCAGAGAAACTGTTTGCTTGGAAATGGCCAGAAGGAAGAAGTTTGAGATGTATCTAAATATTCCCGACTGGCTGCATTGCTGATGACATTGAGAAACATTATTTTCCGTTCATTAATTCCTTTACCATTTACTAAACACTTACTCTGTGTGCTGGGCACTGTGTCCCAGCTACTGTGGTTGGAAATCTGAAAAGGACAGTTTTCCTGAAAGCAACAAATTTCAGTCTAGTTGGGGGACAGACCTTTCAACATTACCATGAAATAAAACAATACAGTGGAGGTCAGTGTGCAAAACGCCTTGAGGAGATGGAAGGTCGTCCTTCACTCTACCTGGCCCAGGCTCTTCTTTCCAAAATCATTTTTGGCCTTATTTTAAGGCAGGGTTAACTTGATATTTTGGTGTTTTGAAATGTGAAGGGCTTTCTCCCTCTCAGCCTCTTACAGGCTTTGCTTTGTGTCTGAAACATTCTTCCTGCCCTCTCATTGTTTATTTTTCACTTAAGCATCTATTGAAATACATTTATTCCAAGGCACCTTTCCTGCACCAGTGTTTCCTCAAGTATATATATATATATATATATATATATATATATATATATATATATATATAGTTTATGAATTACTCATATCATAATTGTCTAAGAATGCAAATTTTGGGGCACCTCCACACTGGGTGAGTAGAAATCCAGAAATAGGCATTTTCATACATTCCTCTAGAAAATTTTGGCATACCCAATTTGATCACCACTTTCTTAGATTGTGTCAAGGGTGCCCCCACAGCCACAAGGATCTCCCCCAATCATAAGCCTTATTACCTGAAATCATTGCTAGTCTATTAAATTCATCCTCTGTATGAGGAATGTCTGCTTGCTAGCCATTGTCGGTTCACTGTCCCACACTGAGCATGGTTGTCATAGAGACCCAAGTAATAAATGTAGGGTTTACAGAGGAGAAGCAGATGTTACCCAGGTGGCTATGGGACAGAAAGGCCTTCCCAGGCAGAGAACAGCATTTACCTACCTGGGCACTGGGAGCAGTCAGGCTGCGTGTAGCGCAGATGGGGCTGCAGGGGTGGGTGGAGTTAGAGAGTAAATGGCTGTAAGTCACGCTATGGAGCTGACATTTCTCTTCACCCTATCAGTAACCAGCACTACATAGTACCCTCCAGATCCATCCATGCTGGACCTGGAGGGTACTGGGCTCAGTGAAATAAATGAGACAAAGACAAATGTAGTATAATTTCACTTATATGTGGAAACTTATGAGCAAAATAAAGGGACAAACAAAATAGAAACAATAGAAACAGACTCATAGATACAGAGATCAGACTGATGGTTGCCAGAGGGGAAAGGGGTTAGGGAATTGAGTGGAAAGGTGAAGGGATTGAGAAGTACAAATTGGTAGTTACAAAATAGCCGTGGGGATGTAGAGTACAGCATAGGGAATATAGTCAACAATATTGTAATAACTATGTGTGGTGCCAGGTGGGTACCTGAAATATCGGGAGGAACACTTTGTAAAGTATATAATTGTCTAACTACTATGATGTACAACTGAAACTACAAAATAATATTAAATACAAATTGTAATTGAAAAATAACTTTAAAAAAATGAAAATACTCTAGAGAAGTGTGAAGCATGGCATAATAGAGAAAAAGGAAGATACATTCAAGAGACCTCGGCAGGAGGCCTGGGCTGGCCATGGACTGGTTACTTGCTTTAGATAAGTACTTGATCTATGCCTTAGTTTTCCTAACGGGTAACTGGTAACTGAGCACGACTATGTCAGCCTTTCTCATTTCACAAGGATGGCAATTTACATGGAAGGACAGATGAGCAGACCATGAAAAGCATAAAAGCATTATGTGATGCCAGATATTTTTGTTTAATACAATTGACATCCCCTTTCAGGATTAAAAGCTTTATCTGAGGGACATGGTTCTTAGACTGTGGATGCTCCTGGCAGTTAAGTCTTCAGACTGCTGATCTCTTACCTGAAAGTCACAGTAGACTCTAGGGAAGACTCTTTACTTTTATACACTGCTCACACCTTCCATTAACTTTGGTTTCCTTTATTTATATTTTAAAGGAACAATGTTTTACTCTTAAAGCTCAGGTTGTGTCGATCTATATGGCTTATAGTTGGACACTCAGTATTCAAATGTCATAGGTGGCCTTTGATTTATAGTAAATATCCTTACATCCTAGAGCAATGTCTGTTTTTAGCAAATTGCTGATGTTTTTTCTATTTTTAATAACCATGAAAAAAAAATGTCCTCATTGGCTCTGTCACTCTTTAGTGTCAAATAATTGTGAGAATGGGAACTGTTACATGTTCTGGGGTTAAAATTGATTGTGGGCTATTTTTTGTGGCAGCACAGAATCCACTTGGTTTAATAGAGGGACATAACTTTGCTTTGAGGAAGTGAACATTTGCAAATTAACGTAGAAAGTAGAGTTTTAAAATGCTTGAGAAAGGTAGTCTGTGATAACTTAAGCAACGGAGTCATTCAAAGTTTCAGTACGAGGTTTATTCGGTTGTGCCCTTGGCAGGTGGGAATTCGGTGGGGAGTCCCCGCCGCAGGCACGTCAGCATTGGCATCTGCATTCTCCCGCCCAGACGCGGTATGGCCACGCGGAGGGCCACGCAGAGGGCCACTGCGTCTAGCCAAGGAGTCTCCAACTCCTTGGGTGAGAATTAGGACGAATAATAACAATTAATAATAATAATAATAAGTGCACTATGGGCACTAAGCTAAGAATCATACTTCTTTGATTATATGTATTTCCACCACAATTCATGTGGTTGACACTATTAATCACCATTTTACGGTGATCACAACCGAAGCTCAGAAATGAGAACATGCAAGTCACACATGCCTGTTTCATCAGCTCAGGCCCAGCTCACTTCGAATGTGCTTTTCCCGGCACACCAATCTATCCATCAGGATCCGAGGACAGGGGGTGGGGGGAGGCTAGTGAAAATCAGAAGCCATATATCACTGATTTTTAAAAATATTTTTATGAATTTGCTGGGGTTACATTGTTAATAAAATTACATAGGCTTCAAGCATACAATTCTATAATACATCATCCGTACACTACACTGTATGTTCACCAACCAAAGCTGTCTCCTTCTGTCACCATAGATCCCCCTTTTACCTCCTCTACCTGCTTCCACCCCCCTTTCCCTCTGGTAGACACCACACTGCTGTCTGTATCTATGTTTTTGTTTTTGTTTTTGATTTTCTTAATAATTTTTAAAGTGTGGTGAGAGAGAGAAATTTTGTCATTTTCAAATAAGAAGCTCCACAGGCTGTTGTTTTCTGTAAGATACTTGTGGTCTCTCACTGTGGTGGTACATATTATAAAGCGAAACCTTGCAATCCTCCTTGATTGGCTGCAACGTCTATATGCTAGCAGAAAGTCTTGGAGAGAGTGAGAAACGGAACAGAGGCGATTTCCAGGGATGGGGCCTTGGTCACATCTTCATTCCACTACTTCTGAGCCGTCACATTCCCCGTCAAGTCTGTCTTCCACATTCACTCTTTAGCTCAGTACACACAATGGTCCCCTCACCTAGTTCCTTATGAACCTAATGCAACTGTAACCTAAAAACTGAATAAAATTAATTAGAAAATGCATTATATCTTTAATATAATAGAGTTTACTGGATTTGGGGAAGCATTCTACCAAAACTGTCCTTTTATTACTTTTTTGCAAATTATTTCTCAACTAATTTATGTAAAAATATTTATGTAAAAATGTGTTTTTGAGAGATTTTTAAGGGGGCAGCGTTGCTTAGATAAGGATTTTGGCATTTCGAGTCATAGAGACTTTGGTTTAAATCTCAGCTTTGCCAAATGACCTGCTGTACATTTTATAACTTGTATGTCAGTGTCTCCATCTGTAAATTTTGGATGGGGGTGATAATAGAATTTAAATGAAAGAAGTTTTGAGGGGAAGAGAAATGATATTTCTAAAATAATTAATGAATAGTTATAGGTAGGTATTCAATAGATGGTGAATATTGAGTGTTGAAAGCTTTTAATTATATTAGCAAACAGTTTCCCCCTACCATATGTTAGTTAACAATATTTTAAAAAGCAAAAATAATTTAGAACCATCCTAACATTTTTTTTTTGGCCTCTCTAGCTCTGTAATAATCTGAGAAATCATATGGAGCCTCATACTGAGATACTTTCTCCTATTAGGAATTCATGTTTTCCTCATTTCTGTTCAGAAACATCCCAAAGTTTCCATCCTTATTATACATCTAGAATAAATACACTGCCTTAGAAATAAGACTTTATTTAAAACAGTTCTTTCTTTAAGGCGAGAATGTCATTCCTGGCATTTCCCCTGATTCCTCCATGTGCCTATTCTTGTACCTGGAGCTTGTATTCATGGGAGTCACCATAGTGATGACCTTCAAAGACCTTGGCAGCATCCTGAGCCTCTTTCTCACTGAGTTCTGGGAATGAGACCCGGCCCTTTTAACGTACACCCTCAAGGCAGAGCTACAATGACATGTCACTTCCCACTGCTTCCAAATCCTGCAATGCAAACCCTTCATGCCATTTCATACTTTCCGGGGCCTCTTCCTCTAAATATGTCTGCTCTGTAGCTCTATCCCTTGATTACTGTCAACCAGAAGCTAACGAGCATTCTGGTTACAGCTGGTTACATTGATTTCTGGTGCCGCTCAGCAAATAGCACCCAGTCTTAAAGCTTCTTGACCTGGAAAACTGTTGCATAACACTGTCCAAGAAGTCTCTTATGAGGTGAAGATTTCTTAATCTATAATGAGAAATAAACCTATGTGATTCTTCCATTAGTCAGTAACGAATATGCGCCAACCCTGTAGGAAACCTGGAGAGTTCTGAGAGAATTGCAGACCTAGAGGGGTGGGAAGAACTATGAGCCGCAAAGACATCCAGGTCCTACTTCCATTGCCTGTGAATGTGTTAGGTAAGCATTTAAGGGGAGTTAAGTTTGCAAACAAAATTAATGTTGCTAATCAGTTGGCCTTAAAATGGGAAAATCATCCCAGAATATCTGGGTGGTCCCAGTGTAATCTCAAGGGTCCTTAAAAATGAAAAAGGGGACCAAAGAAGAGAATTAGAAGTAGGTGTGATGGAAAAAATGCACAAAAAACGCAACGTTTCTGGCTCTGAAGGTAGAGGAAGGTGGCTATAAACCAAGAAATGTGAGTGGCTTTTAGGAGCCAGAAAAGACAAAGAAATGGATTCTCTCCTGAGACTTCGAGAAGCAACACAACCCTGTAGCACCTTGGTTTTAGTCCCATGAGACCCATGTTCAAGACTTCTACAGGATATAAGATGGTGAATGTGTGTTGCTTTATGTGGTTTAGTTTAAGTTTGTGGTAGTTTGTTACATGGCCATGCAAAATTAATGCACTTGGCTTTTTTTCCCTTTTCCTGTAAGAAGAATGACAAGTGAGTGAGGTTTGCATGGGTGTTGAAGGGAGAGAGTATAATGAGGGCAATATTAGAAAATACATTATTAAACGATGTCAAGTTCTCATTTTCTTCCATATTCTCATTGCATCTTTTTCTAAATGCTGGAAACAAAGGCTTCCTTGGAGATCCATGGACACACCCTTTGGCAGTTTATGAATGGAAATAAGTTATACTCTACAGTGGTAGAGAGGAAAGTCCCTGACCTCTTCCAGAAAATAAACAAAATATCATAATAAAATAACTATTTGAACCATCTGTGAGTGTCCAAACTATTATACATCAAGAAAAAAAAGTCGCCCAGCCAGGCGTAGCTCAGCGGTTGAACGTCGGCCTAGAATCCAGGAGATCACAGTTCGATTCCTGGTCAGGGCACAAGCCCAGGTTGTGGGCTCATCCCCAGTCAGGGGCTTGCAGGAGGCAGCCAATCAATGACTCTCTCATCACTGATGTTTCTCTCTCTCTCCCTCTTCCTTCCTCTCTCTGAAATCAATAAAGATATATTTTAAAAAAGAAAAGAAAGTCCCCTGTGTATTACATTTTTATGTAATTTCATCATAGCAATTTGTTCAAATGATTCCTGTTAGAAGGAAGAAATGGGCCACTGAGTAATCTTACTACAAATCTTGAAGAAAATGAGACTTTTGGTCTTGCTATGAATCATAAATAACTGCTTCTTCATCTTTTATAAAGACTCAAAGATACTTTGAGAGATTGAATGCTGTCATAGAAAACCCATGCTCTGCAATGAGTACCATGGACAGGTGAAAATCTTGAATGGAAGGTCCATCTACATAGGCCACTTAGTACTTAGAATGTGCTAAACTTCTGGGAGGACCACTTTGGCTTATTATCTCTTGGTCTGCCTCTTTTCACTTACTTCCTTCTATATATTTGAACTAAATGTGTAATAAGCACTGTAGTATGTTTGAACTAATCACCAGCATTCATTGATAAATGGTGATGGACATAATTATACATTCTGTAAAACATCTAGAGTGTAGAAGAGATTTATTGTCTGTGTTACAGCTCATAAAATATGTGAAAAAAAATTAAAATTTGGAAGCATTGTCTCAAAGCAGAGATGGCCCTAGCAGGTTTTTAATGACCTGTGGTTGATCTATTGATGGTTGTAGTGGAAAGAGAGTTTGGGAAGAAGAGATGAAAACAGATAGTGGATGATTTCCCTAATTCAAAAACAAGGTGATTTCTGTAATTTTGGGCATTATTTAAAAGATATGATGGCTACCAGAGGGGTGAGGGTTAGGGGACTAGGTAAAATAGATGAAGGGATTAAGAACAAATTGTTAGTCACAAAGTAATTTGGGGATGTAAAATAGAGCATAGGGAACATAGTCAACAATATTATAATAACTATATAAGGTGCCAGGTGGGTCCTGCAAATACTTGGGAGATCACTTTGTAAAGTATATGACTGTTTAACCACTATATTGTACACCTGAAGTTGAAACAAAATAATATTGAATGTAAAATGTAATTAAAAATTAAAATTAAAAAAAGAAGATATGAATCATAGTTTGAAAATGAAAGGTGATTGATTGTCTTTCATGTTGCAGAGAATGCTGTACTAGATCCTGAAGTCGCTAAAGCAAACAGCCTGGGCTTTGTCGGATGCCTGTCTTCAGTCCAGTACAACCACATCGCACCCCTGAAGGCAGCTCTGCGCCATGCCACCATCGCACCTGTGACCGTCCGAGGGACCTTGACAGAGTCCAGCTGTGGCTCTGGGATGGACTCAGATGTGAATGCAGTGACCACAGTGCATTCTTCCTCAGGTATACAAGAGAATGTCCAATGGAACTTACTTCAGTAGCACTATTTCAATGCCTTCAAGAAGCTTCCAGGTTAAAGACTAGTTCCTTGTATGAATGCAGATGGTTAAGAATTATGACTGATTTCTCATGGGTGATTTTCATATTTAGTTAGTATAGTCTAACTTTTAATACAATGAGTAGTTAAAGCTAAGTGCACATTTGTGCATATTACTGTGTAGACACACAGGGTGTCACAAAAATGAATACACACTTTAACAGCTAATAGCTTGATTTATGTTTCTTTCTTTTCAGATTTAACCCATTGGAATTAATAATGGCAGCTAAAATGTGTATACATTTTTGGGGGGACACCTGCATATAGTCTACTGTTTAAGTGGCTACGTCTCTAAGGATTGAAGAGTTTAGGGCTCAGAAAGGCAAGTTGCTTGTTGACTAAAACAAGTCATGTGACTAAAAGCCACCTTTCTTGACACAGGAAAGCCCAACAGACTTCCATCTATAGTCTTCTGTTTTGCACTCCATAAAGTAGCTTTTTTATCTTGTCTTAGTCACGATCATCCTGGGTGTCTTGAAGTGTTCCTGGGATTTGTTTTAATCAGGTGTGGTAATCAATCGCCAAATAACTTATTGACTATGAGCGCAGAACGGAGACTGAGTCTCGCTGCCTGCTCATCTCCGATCCCTCTCTGCCTTCTCCCGCAGCAATGAGGTGCCACAGAAAGAGCCTGAATGTCACAGTTGGCCAGACTTCACTTAATTCCAGGTCTGCCATGAATGAACTCTAGAGCTTTGGACAAGTTATTTATTGGCTTCAATGTAATGTCCTTATCTGTGAAACAGGAAAAATAATACTTGTGCTGTAGTTTTTTCCTGAGGATTAAATGATACAACTATCATATTGACAGGAGCTACAGGTCCTGAAAATTCCATGTGCACTCTCTGCCCGTGCAGGGGTGCCATGACCACCTATCAGTGCGCTTGCAGATTATTTAAACGTGTATCAAACTCGATGTCACCAGACCAAGTGGCAGAGCAACGACTCAAACCCATATCTATGTGCTCTTAAGTGGGATACACTAGTCCTTACCCCATGTATGCTAATGTACATAAAGTAAAACACCTCTCCCCTTAGTGAGGGTTTTGGGGAGTGGCTTCTTCAGCTTGTCCTTCTCTGTCAATGGACTCAGTGTCCTCTTGCAGAGAAGCAGAGGGCCTGTGCTCTGAGGTGAGGAGCCATCACCGTGCATAGGGACTGTCCAGCGAAGCACAGCAGGCAGGGCAGCAGGGGCGCTGTGGGCCACAGCGGGCATGGGCAGGGCACGACTGTCCTCTGTCCCAGCCCCTGACCCGACACCTTACACAGGAGCTAACGGGGTCATGCAGCTATGGGCTGTAAGCGGTGTGCTTCAAATGCTTTTTTATGAACGTTTGCTTGGTTTTATTCCATAACCTGGCCTAATCCTCAGGTGTGTCATCCCAACTCCACACGGTAGCCCTCTTCCCAGGACTCTCAGGGAGAAGTGAAGTTTCCTGTCTCTTATTTCTTTCAGACCCATTTGGGAAGAGAGATGAGAGGGAGCCTCTCACCAATGCAGTTCGCAGTGACTCGGCTGTCATTGGAGGTAAACTATTGTTTGTTGATGAAAGCAGACTTTTCTGTCCAAGAGTAATTCTGTCCTTTGGCAAAGTGTATTTGCATCCTTCCGTAGTGATGGCCACCCAGCACCAGGACCCCACGGTACCTGCAAGTCCATGAGCCTTTTCAGCAATAGCCCTGTGTGCCGTGTGATGAAAACACCCTCCCCCTCCCCCTCCCCCTCGGCAGCAGCCCCGTGGATGCACCCGGCCCTGGTGCATCAGGCAGCTGAACACTGAATCAACAGCTGGATAATTGGCTTGGAGACAGGCAGTGTGCACTGTGTTCCTCTCATCCAGGTGTCGGTTTTTCTAAAGCACAAGCAAAGCAAACTGATAAAACTGCATATGGGAAAGGGCCACACCGGGGCAGACAGATGGGTGAGCTGCCTCCTGTTGGGTTTTCTCCATAAGGGGTTTGTGCTGTGCCTAATGAGCTGGGTGAAGCCCCAGCCTGCAGTTTCAAACCCAGCAGCACCGGTACGGATGCAGATCTCCTCCACTCTGCTGTGAGCTCAGCTCCCTGCCTCCCTTGCTTTCCCACTGTTCACGGCCTGAGGCCTCACAGCCCCTCCGATTCCCCAGCTTGCTGCAGTCTCCCCTTGGCAGCCTTGATTTTTCTATCTGGGCCTTGCAACACAGAATGCCTCCCAAACCTTGCTTAATGTCAGATGCCAGTGGGATAGTAAATTTGTTTCCATTGGAGGACCCCAGTCCTGCCTTCTGGCAGGTAGGCGGAGTTCTCCTCTTAAAAGTCAGCAGTAGCCACTTCGTTAACTTCTATTTAATGAGCCCCAGCTTTTCGCCAGACCTTGTGCTCAATATAGAAACATGAGGGTGAAAGAAATGGGCCCTGCTCTCAAAGAACTCCTGGTCTGGTGGGGGGCAGGCCAGAAAACAGACGGCACAGAGGCCGGAGCAGTGCTCGGAGGGGGCGCACAAACAGCTGTGGGAGCTGCATCCAGTGAGACTCGGGGGAAGGAAAACCCGTCCTCAAACGTCTGACGTTAATTTCTCCTTCAGGGAAGAGTCCAACCTTTGCTTTCAGTGTGGCATCAAGGGACATAGGAGAGAATTTGGCGCCTGTTTCTCTTCCCGTAATTTCTCATTTGACAAGTGGAGAGAAGACCTTTGTGACTGCTCACTTTTTCCCACCCATGTACATACTTTTTTAAAAAAGTTATCTTTATTGCTGGAACTATTACAGATGTCCCCTTTCTCCCCATTGACCCTTTCTTCCGCATACATACTTTTGTAAGTACAGTTAAGAGCAGGGAAGTCATCCAGCCCCAGGGGAACCCTCAGGAAGCTTGCAGAGCCTCCAATGCTGAGGACTCCAGGTGCCGAAGGAGAAGCAATCGGTTCTGCATTTCACAAATCACAACACAGGGTGTTCAGAAATAACTGTAAAATTAGCGTTTTTATCAATATCCATTCTACTTAGAGAAAAACAGCAGAATATATACTAATATTTTATAATATTACTAATAATAGTATTAATATAACATTCATAACAACAAATCTTAGAATATAAGATAGTTTCAAGCATGTTAGTGCTGAGACACCCACATTCTCGGGTAGGCGTGCCCTCCCTTTTAGAAGGGGCAGTGTCCACATTTTTAACACCCCTTTGCTGACTTTGCTCTTCATACCCCAAGAGCCTTCCTGGCAAAGGTAGAAATAAGACCTCAGGGGTCAGCAAGGGCAACTTGCCAAGTAGGTCCAGTAAAACCATACACAAGCAAAGTAGGAGCAATCGAACACAACTGGACAGAAACTTGCATTTTAGCTGGCTCTGCGTTTCCAGGGGACGAAGGAGCACCGTCTCTGAGCTGGCCTGCGTCAAGAGCGCGCAGAGCACTGCAGGCACGCCCGAAGTGTTTGGGAAGCATTTGGTTATTAATAAAATGTTTTAGCAAAGCAAACATATGTCATCAACACTTTTGCATCAGGAGAGCATTATTGTGATGCGAGATAGTTAAATATTATTTCTAGGATGCAAAAGCAGTTCTAAAATGCTTATTTGCAAGGTTAAAAATGTGCTAATTGCAAATGATACTGACATTCTTTAGAGCAGGTCTTGAAGAAATGTACTAAAACACATTTTGCTAGCCTGATTGCATATTTATTTGATGGCATCCTTAGTCCATTAAATACAGCCTCTGACTGAAACTGGCTTTCTCCCTGTCCTGGAAGAGAGGCTTTTGTAACTGAAGACCACAGGCATTTCAGCTGGTCTTTGTTTCTGGGCATGTGGCAGAGTTTCTGGTTTATTTTGTTCTGTTTTATTTTGGTTTGGTTTGGTTTGGTTTGGTTTTTCTGCGTAAGTGGCTTCAGTGTCTAGACTGATCCTCTCTCTGAAGTGGATGATCTGTGACATTACCTTTCTCTCGTTGGCCACCTTTCCCAACAGGCGTAATCGCAGTGGTGATCTTCATCATCTTCTCCATCATCGGCATCATGACACGGTTCCTGTACCAGCAGAAGCAGTCACACCGCACTAACCAGATAAAGGAGAAGGCATACCCAGCAGACTTGGACAATTCCTTCAGAAACGACATTGACTTGCAGAATTCAGTGAGCGAGTGCAAGCGGGAATATTTCATTTGAAAACCTACAGGGTCAACTAATACTCCTTTGTTGTTAGGTTTTTCCTCCTTTGCATCTATCTCCTGTCTCTTAATTCTGGTCATTTTCTTTCTCTTATTTGTTCCCCATTTGATTTTGGAACATACCTGCATCGACCACAGCATTTACCCCCTTGACCCAGCCCAGGAGACCAGGCAGCTATGGCCACTGTCTTCCTCTTTGACCTATTGTGCTGGCAGTGATCACGCGAGAGGCTGACGTTGCCACTGTAGACAAGGAGGCGACTCGCGTGTGCACATGTGCGCGTTCAGTCCTGCACTCCTGTTTCTCAGATGCACCTCAGTGCCGCTGCCATCAGTCGGCAGGCTCACTTGAGCCCGAGCCCTGTGGCTAAGCCATTATCAGTCGACTATGAGATCCTCCCCATCTCAAGTCCACTCCTACCAGGGAGCTCAGGGTAGGAAAGAAGATGCTGGCCTGGTTTCCTTCAGCGGCACTTTAAAAGGAAGAGTTGGTTCATTTTTCTTACCATAGACATCCCATTGACCTAACTCATAACCTTTTTTCCTTCTGACTCTTATCCCCTGACCATTTGCAAATACAGGATTCCTGATTGTAGTGAGCTGTTGTGCTCCCGACCTACCACCCTCTCCAGGCCAGCACCCTGGAACAGCGCACTGCACCCTAAGCATGGAATAGTAGCCTACAGCTAGGAGGGAAGAGCGCAGCTAGGAAGTAGATGTTCTATAACTGCAGAAATGCCTCTGCCAATTTCTTAAGGAAAGTTAGCCAGGTCGTTCCTGGGTTATTACGCTAAGGTATATATACATGAGTATCTGAAGCATAAAAAATTCAAATAACAGTCTGAAATAGTACCTCATTCCATGAGCTTAAGCCATCTAGATTCAGTTTAAAACAAAACAAAAAGACCACATGGAAGAATAGAAATACCAAACAGAATCCTTCCCTTCCATCCACTCACTACAGATCTGGTGAAGAGAGTGATGAAGGTGCCATATTTCAGAGCAAGCGTAATGCCCCACCTCTGTCCACGGAGCCATCCCCGGGGCGGTTGAGGATTCACCGACATATGAGGCATGGTGGGCTACAGCGAACACTCACTGCTTAACTTTGGAGGAGCCCATAGGCTCCAGAGCACATCACATCTTCAAATCTGCCTCATCTGTGTATATAAAGGCACATGTGTGCACACACACATGCACGCACACACATGTCTTGTGGGCACAGACTGCTAGACAAGGTGGTGACAGATTTCCTAGTCTCTGCCCCTTTGATGACAAAGCATCAAGGAAACACAACCATTCCTTCAAGAAGGCATCCCGAGCTCACTCCCCAGGTGGAGGTAGCAATTTTGCTGCAGCAATATGCCTCACTCTCTGCCTCTGGGCCGTCTTGGAGAAAAACATAAGGGGAAACCATACAAATCCTCCAGGATGCTGGGAAAGCCAATATAATGATCCACGGATGTGGAGGGTTCTTGCTGCTTCTCCTTATGAGACAAATTGTACTGGGGAAACAATTACCCCCTCTGTGTTCTCCAGCCTGGACAGTCAGTATTCCATCTTGTCCGCAGGGTGTGTCGCCTCTAGGTATTAACATGGTCCTGCAAGAGAAGGCCCCCAATGAGGAATCCATGGGCTGCATAGATTTCAGGTCCGTGCCAGGCTTTGCTTTCAGAGAGCGTGGTGTAAGGACTCAGTTTGTAGTCACATCTCTCAACTTGAAAATTCTCTAACTGCACAGGCTCTCCTTGGAATAGTCCCTGAATTGTTACTTAATCGTTCCATCATTTCCATTATACATTTCCCTAGTAAATTTATCTTAATGTGATTCTAACAAAGGCACCATTTTTTCTTCTAGCTTTAATAAGATGAATGATCTATTAATAGGAGGGAAGATCTTTAAATCCTGCTTTCTCCTGTCCTGTCCTCTCCTATTTCCACTTTCACTTTAGAGTTTTCTATTTCTATAAAAAGTCTGTATAAATCAGCCATTTGCTTGGCTATGCAGTCCTTTGTCCCCTGAGAGAAAAGTCTCTGTGAAATGTAGTGGGTTTAGCCCGAAGCCTCTGCGATAATGAAATGGAGAGGAAAAGGAAGGTGTGAGTAATAAAGCTGGAAAAACAAGGACTCTATTTTGCTGATGCTGTGCTGACAGAAGAAATGGAGGACTAGAAAGACCCACCTAGAGTGTTTGCTTTTCTCATCTACATACACATGCTCACAGCAGCTCTGTAGGTGAAGAATTTGAGGTGCACCATCCCTGCCGCATCTGCCCTGGAGAGCCTGCCAGCATCCCTCGCTGCATGTAGGGACTCTGCACACAGCACACTATGGACCACAGACCTAAAGACAGATGACCAGACAGCGCATCTGCATGCCACTCCTAGCAGAGAGTCTCAGGGCTATACTAGAATTACTTTTACAGGGTGGGGTTATTTCATCAACTCAGCAAATACTCTTTCACTGGGTTTTATATGAGAGCAAGCAAGCTGCTTCCTCCAAAGAAAACACTATTTGCAGATAGAAACAAGAGCTCACTCTGCCTGTCTTTCCTTCAGTGGTACCACAACCCATGTAGCTTTGTGCATTTTTTAAATTGTCTGAGTTTTTCGATCCTTGAACAATTATACTATAAGAAAATTTTTGAAAGCCTTCTAACCCCTCCTTCACCACGGATTCTGCTTCAGTAATCATGTTTTCTGAACTCCTGCTCTGACCAACAGGACCACCAAGTCTCCACTTGAACTCTCAGTCTTTGTCAAGTGCTGTTTACACAAAAAAATAATGAAATGTGGTCACTGTACAGTAAACCAAAAATACCTGTGCAATTTCACATTCTAAGGGGGCTATTTCATTGATATCCTTCCACCGAATAAATCTACTTATGCAAGCAATAGTGCATCCCTTTACCATATAACATATCTAACACCCACTCATCATCCGTTGTATCAATAAGTTAGATTGCCATGGTTTCTATGGGAATTCATCTGGAGAATTCAAGATTTCTCACTATTCTAGATATATTTTTTATGAATAGCTTAGCCTCTTCTATTCACTCTCAACTGCATATGAGAGATTTATCTTAAGGATCCTAGGGCTGACTTTTTAAAAACAAGTATCATTCCCTTTAGTATTAACAGACATGGTAATAACCCGACTTCCCCCTTTTGTCTGACGCATGCCCAGCATAAGGTAGTAATAGGAGCAGGACCAGAACAAAAGAAATAGATTGCTCTCTCTTTCTTTCTTCATTCATGAAATATTTATTGAATGCCCGGGAACCCAGGGACTTGGCCAGACATTGAGTGTACAGATATAAATTACACCTCAGCCTAGCCCTTGGGTAGTGCGAAGTCAAACACATGTTGTAATGGGCACGTGTTGTTATGGCAGGGCATGCATAGAGTGCTATCGGTGGATAGCAAAGGTCCTGCACAATTATTTTTGTAAAGCCCTTGCTAGAGACTTAAAAAACAGGCAAATTTCTGGAAAATATTTGTAATTTTTTCTTGGTTATTACTTTCACCTTTAATAAGCTGCTCTTGTCTCCTCCTCGAAGCAAATGCACATTAATGCAGGTATGTTTCTGCAGAGGGAGAGAGCTTGAATCTTTAGGGACAGCAAGAATAAATGTCCCTGTCTCTCACATATATCTGGGAGGCTGAATGATACTTATTCACTTCTGGTTGGGGGACTCTGGAAAAAAACTCTTCCCATCAATCAGTCCTAAGTGTCAAACAATTTAGGGACCCTCTTCTCCACTTCTGCTCCCCTCCTCTTTTCTCAGTTCTAACATCTGGTTGGGACCTATGCATGCCATTGCTCTTCCAGTCCTTCCTAAGTGGTCTTTGTTGTACTCCAGCTCCTCCTACAACCCTCTTTTGTCCTAATGAGCTATTTGACTCTCTGAGAACTAGATGAAGTGTATCTTTGAGCAAATAACTGACTAAATGTTGTTGTCCATTTAAGTGAGGTCTCAGCTCTGTGCTCCGGCTGAATTTTTTCAATCCTGAAAGTCACACGTGTCTCTTCTCTTCAGGAAGCTCATTCAGTTAGAGGAGCAGATCTGGGGGCTGTAGGCAGAATCTTCTCCAAGATGGTCAGAGAGGTAGGAATCAGGCCATTTGAATTATTTCTTATAAAAAGGCTCCACAACTTGTTCACCAACACCTTGGCTTCCTTCCAGTTCTCCCATAGCTACAATCTAACAAAACCACCTGGTAACACCAGCCTGCACAGGAGAATTCCAGACATTTTCCCTTGACCTAAATAACTGGACGCCTTTAGTCTTCAGTTGTCCTAAAGGTCACAAGTTGACCCAATAAATAAAGAGGGCCCTTTGTTCCCGCAGATGCAAAGGTGATTAATGGAAGAAGTTGAAGAGAAACTCAAAACTTTCAGAATATTTCGAGCATAGCTGACTGCTATTTCATGTCTCTCATGCAGTTTGAAAGTGTTTTCTCTAAAGGACACACAGTGTAATTGGATTACTTCCTTGCACTGTCCTGGCGTTGTCCTTAAACCGCTCCTCCTGTCCCCTCACCCACACACTTGTTAAGCCATCTAGATTTTATATATTGGTTGTCCATAACTTTTATCACTCTTTCATAAATTCCATATAGTTGAACCTCCTAGAAAGAATTAAAATGCAAGAACACAATATACAAACACTTCGTAACAATAGGGCTGCTCTCCAAGCTTTCTGCAGGACATTCTGTGCACGTCTGATTAGTAGGGAGACACACACATTCCCTTTGAGTTGTCATTTATTTTAAACCATCGTTTAAGTTTTTAATATTTCACTCTTTGGCTATTTTAAGTAATTTTTCTCTTATTTTGCACTAAGGTACTCTGAGAAAGAACAAAAAAGCACATTTTTTAGTGAAATATTGTCCTTTGTAAGCTAGTTGTCTGTCTTTTGTAGTGTTTATAGTTCACAAAGTGGCTGAGCAGACATGAGCAAGGCTTAAGACAAAAGCTGTTTTTGGTGCCCCGAGCATACCTGCTGGGGCACGTTGAGGAGGAATGTGTGGCAAAAATCGGTTGTTGACCCAGGTGAGGAGGGCCACTGACTCCACCATGGACCAGTGGCAACAGCTCTTCCCACTCTCCTGGCTCCTAACTCAGGAGTCTCTTTAGTGCGTTTTGATCATAGTCTCAAACGTTAGGGAAAAAGGCAACATCATGGGCTTTGCATTAAGAATTCTTTACTGCGCTTTGTATGGCATTTTTGACCCTTCCCAGCTCTACTCCAACCACATCTTTTTTTTTTTTCAAGATTTTAATTTCATCAGAAATTTTCCAGGATCTTTAGAGCTATCACCATAATCATCTAACATGCCCAGGTTGAGCACCTACATACATCTTTAAAGAAAAGAAATGGCCAGAAAGCCCCTAGTCCACTCTCTTGAACTATCCTGATTGGAAAGCCCATTGGTGGAACCCCTGAGGTCCCGAAGTCCATAGGCATGTCATAATGAAAAAAAGTATGGCACTCTGCATTCCTGGAAGGGACTGTTCCAGGTACCTGCCATCTAACACTGCCCGGGAATACTGTCCTCCTCAGTCCTCCCTGGTGACACAGAAAAATTCTTGCAAATAATGGTAAAAAATGAGAAGAGTAGTCCCAGGCCATGACCAAAAGCGAAGCTGATTGCTTTAGTGACTAAATTGCATCTTATTTTAATTAGCATCATATGCTTCAGTCTCAGGTGCCAGAATAATCTCAGAGCACATGCAAAGGTACTGTGCATGCAAAAGAAGTATCTTATTACCCTGTAGAGTCTTTGGGAGACCCACAAAAAGGAACTTTCAGTGGAATGTTAGGGGATAATATTAACAGGCATCTACCTAGTCATACATTTCCATACGGTCAACCCCATCCCACAGGTTTACATGAACTATTAACACAGTTCCTTCTCCCTGAATGTCAGTGTCAACCTGTGTAATCTTATCCTGCCTAAATACTCACACAAAAATACCAAACCTTGCTTAAAACAGCCTAGTTACATTGTGAGAGGGACTTTGTGTTTCATGAGGTCCAACACCAAGCATTTTTCCTCCTGAATATGGTCGTTTCCTGGCTTTCTGACATCCTGCGCTGTCTCAGGCTGTCACTTTCATCAGTCAACTGGCAGAGGCAAAAGGGTGCACAGCGGCCACAGGGAGCAGGAGTGCTGGCTGAGGGGAACCAGGGCTCTGCCCCGTGAATGGTAGGTGAGGAGTCAGCCAGGTTTTTCTGTGGAGGTCCAGATAGTGAATATTTTAGGCTTTGTAGTACAGACAGTCTCTGTTGCAACTGCTCAGCTCTGCTGTTATAGCGGGAAGGTGGCCATACACAGACACATGGGCATGGCTACTTCCAGTAAATCTTCATTTGTGAAAACAGGCGATAGGTAGATTTCATCCCCAGCTTGCAGCTTGCTGGTCTCCTTGACAGAGCATTGAAGGGTCATTTTCAGATGGGAGATCCCTGTCACCCTGGCCTGAAGTCCTTTCTGAGGAACGAGAAGGAATAGGGAGATTAATGTTAACAATTAAACAATAAAATGCAAAACACTTTCCCCAAAAAATGTACACATCAGAGTCTTTATTATGGCAAAAGATCCCAGCAGGTCGCCTCTCTTCCTGGGTCTGCCGGAGACTAGCTTTTACCTTTGACCTCCTGACTTCTGTCTTCAAAACAGAATCCCCAGTGATGTTGCCTCTTTCCCCCAGTTTTGTAGACCATGTAACATGTCTTAATACACTGTATGGGGAGAACTGAAAGTTAGCCTTAGATTTCTTTGTTTTCTATGGTTACTGTTGTACAGAAGAAAGATTTAAACTGTAAATAATGTATATTTAATAAAGAGAGAATTTTGTATGATTTTCTGTGGAAGAAAACAATGTGCCCTCCGTGTTTCCTTGAGTCTGTGAAGAACCAAGAAACTCCGCGCTCGGCTCCCAACCACCTTCCTTCGGCCGGGCGGGGGGCTGGAGGAGCCTGGGTCCCCCGCTCCCCAGCTTTACGGATCCCAGCAGGCCTGCAGGTGCTGCCCTGAGCTTTCTTATTGCTCAGCTGAGCTACACTGGCCTGCACGGCTGCCTTCCCTGTGTAGACGAGCAAGCTATTGACTTGACCAAGTCACACTCAGGGCCCGGGAGCCATCGTGCTTAGCTGCCCACGGGACGCGCAGGGCGGCCTCTTAGCCCTCCCCTGGGCCCGCTCACAGCAGCCCCACTTCTTACTGCACCTCGCCTTCCTCTCTGACCTCGTCTAACCCAGCAGGGGGTTGGTGTGTTTGAGCACCAAGCCTGCATCATCATGAAACAGAACTCACACCCTACGGCCTTACAAGACTTCTGTGTACGAGGTGGTCAGTCAACACAGTAATCAAAAATTAACACGGTTTTCAACAGAAAAGTGACACTATCAGTTTTACCTTTTAAAAAACATCAAATTGCTACATGGAAAGTAGACCCTAGAAAAATCAAGGGAGGAGAGAGCCAGTAGCCGAGAGCGCTGACGATGGCTCGGGCGAGGGCTGTTGTATCGGAACTGGAACAGTAGCTGGTCCAGACAGAAGCAGGGGGTTGCTGCTGGGCGGGGAGGAGCGGAGAGGGGTAGGAAGGGGCCAAGAGAGAGCAGCTTCTACTGAAGCAGCTGAAGCTGAACAAATGCATGTGAATAGTATTGTTTTGAGGATGTGCCTGTGAAGCGAGAAGGGTGGGTCATGAGTTCAGTTTGAGCTTTCTGTTAAGTTTGAGATCTCAGAGAGGCAATGAGTGTAGATGTGGAGCAGGTGTCTGGTACATGCCCGCAGCAGAGGTGTGCCGTTTGGTCTGGAGAGGCAGCTGAGGATGTACGTACATGTACATGTGTATGCGTGCATGAGTATATACTGTATACATGTGTGCGTGTGTGTGTGTGTGAGCAGGGGGGTTGGGATCATGTAGAGTGTGAGTACAACTAGAAAACAGAGCCTGGAACAGTGATCTGTCAGAGGAGATGAGCCAAACATTGAGGAAGGAGGAGAGTAGGTAAGCGGGAGCCCAGGAAATAAGGTGCTTATTTAGAAAAAGGCGGGCTGTCCTTCAATGCTATGAGAGACTCAGATGAGACTAGATGAGCAGCATCGGATTTAGCAAAATGAAGAGTGGGGAGGAAATACCATTTGGAGTGAGCTGAAGGGAGGGGGAGCCAGGCACAGCATGCAGGGAGGCTCAAAGCAGTGCATATGGTCCAGGTTCATGCATATCGGAGCCAGGCGAGCCGGGCTCCAATCTCATAAAATCCCATTCTCCAGGTTTGTGTTTACTTAAAATCAACTGTCCACCATCATTCTCAGTTTTGGCAGATGTAAATTCGGAAGCAAAAAACAGAAGCAAAAAGCTTCCGAGGTTCTGGGTACTAAGTGAAACAATATATGCAAACCAGTTAGCTGAGTACGTGGTCAGCGAGCGCGCCCAGCACTACCTGTCGTCGAGTCCTCACCACTTACTAATGTACAGAAAGCAGCGGCGGGTCCCACACGGCCCGACCCAGGGACATGGGGAGCAGGCCCGCTGCTCAGCAAGGGGCGCCTCTGCCTGTGAGCGAGTTGGAGTCAGAAGAGGTCGTCGGGTCTGGTTCTGGGCTGAGCCTTTGAGATGCCCTCCCCTGAAAAAGGAATCGTGATTATAAATAATGAAACCAGCCGGTTACCTTGGAAGAAAGTTGTGCAGTAATTTGTGATAGAGAAGCTGACCTCTGGCGAGGTCGGGTCCGAGCCTCAATGCCAGCTCTCTAGTCAGTAACCCAGTGAGTCCTTTCTCACCTGTGTTCTGCCTCTTCACTTGATAGATTTTTTTTTTAAATATGTATTAAGCAGATATCACTTTCTCCACCCTCTTTTTCACGAGCTCCTTTCTTGTCACAGATAGAATCAGAAAATAAAATGAGGAGTCACGGAGGACTGAATCTCCGCCTCCGTTGCATAGCTGTATTTGGTTTGAGCCTATGAAATAAAAGGGCCGAAAAAGATGGCTCTTAGTCCAGACAGACATGTAACATGTGAAGAAAAAATTCATGGAAATTAATACTATTTTTAAACTGTATATTAATTGATTTTACTTTCAGTGGTGGTTCACAAAGAGCACATTTCCAGCAGCCCGAAGTTGAGCAGGTGAACAGCCTCCTGGCCTCTGCACGCCTGAGTCTGGCTGGAAGCACCCTGAGTGTCCCTGGGCTGTGGCTGACACATCCTGTCACCAGCACAGGTGGCCGAAAGCAGGGTCTGGAATGTGACGCCTCCCTGGGAGGAGCGTGAGCGTTCATGACCGTGCTGGCTGGTGGAGAGGGCGAGCCCCACTCAGCCGAGCCCTCGAAGTGCTCCAAGTGTGTGAACAGCCCTGAGAGGGCCACAGCCTGCTTGGGCACCCCTCCCGTCACTGACTGGGAGGGAAGCGCCATCCGGGGGGACGGCAGGAGGATGCTTCTGAAAGGGCTCTTGGCTGACACTGGTTTGTAGAGGGTGACAGCTTGTCCTGCTTCCCGAGGGCCCTTGTTGTGTGGGAAGCTCTCATGTAAGAGATAAAGGTTTTCTGAAGAGAATCAGCATGCGTCCAATATTCTCACACAACAATACTGCAATAATAATGCAATTACCAATTGCTGTGGACCCACTGTGTGTCGAGTGCTTTACACCCGTTATCACTTACGGTCACAATAAAACTATCAGACAGGTGTTGTTTTTCTCATTTTGCAGGGAGAGTATCTTGCGTAAGAAAATTGCTTTGCTGAGAGAATGGCATAGTCTTCAATGCCACTTACTTTTGTATTTAATGTCCACTCTGTAGCTTTAGGCAAGGTTTTTACTCTATCTGTGACTCAGTCTCTCATCTGAAAAATAGGATATTAACACCTATTTTCCAGTAAAGATTTAACCCTTTTCAGCCTCAAACAACACTCAGCTCCACCCAGGTGCTGCTAGAACTAATTCAAATAACAAATTTTGGCCATGGTGCAGTTTTTGCTGTTCCTACTACTCAATAAAACTAGAAGAAACTCTCCATCTAAAAAGGTAAACAGGTGCTAAAAAGAGCTGCTAAAGGCCACAAATACCAAAATGACACTTTCTAGACCTCTAACCAGTTACTTTGAACCAACATTAAAACTGAGATGCCAGTGGAGTGTGACTTGGGAGTAGGAGACGTCTTATGTCTGCAGGAGGCCCTCTGTGGTAGACCTGCTCTCAGGGCCGCCTTGTCAGCAGAGAGTGTACCTCATGTTTTTCTGGTAGATGTCCAAAGAGGCAGAGTCTCTCCTTGAAGGAAAGAAAACTATTCAGTGCTCACTTAAAACTAGAGCCAATGGGAAACATTTTCAGCACATCAATGTATAAGTGAGTAAAAATCCGGTGCTCCTTCCCAATAAACAGGTGGAACTCTTCCACACCCCGGCTGGGCCTTGGAACAGCATTTGTGCACTAAGCAGTGGTGGACTCCAGTCCTGTGGGTCTTCCCTCGGTGAGCTTATTAAGCAATCTTTATGATGCGACATTAATTGGGAGCCTGCAGTGTGCTAGATACTGAACTTACCATTGAACCTTTCACTATCTACATTTTAAAAGGCAAGCAAATTTACACATCAAACTACCAGAAATCAAATAGACAGGGATCAACTTAATGTGTGTACATATAGGTCCTTTAGCATTTTATCCTACATGAAAATACATATTTTTAACTTGCCACCCTTTAAGATTTGTAAGGTAACTTCATAGTCTTACTATTACACTTTATAATACCACCTCTATTGAATATTACCTGAGAGTAACCATTAATTTTCTGACAAACATTAGTCATTCAACAAACATTAGTCAGCTCTTTTGATGTATATTCTGACTGAGGTATTGGGAATAGTCACATAATAAGACATAACATCTGCTAGCAAAGGGCCCATGGTCCAGGTGGGGAGGCCAGTAGGTAAACAACAAGCCTATGTAGTCCTCGCTGGAGAGAATGCACCTGAGTTCGAGTTAGCACAAACAAGCAGAGAGCAGACACTTGAAGGGAAGAGATGCTGTGTATGGAAGGTCTGGAAAATGATGAGAAGTTAGGTTAAAAATGGCACTTAAGAGGAAAAAAACAGCATCTGAAAGAAGGCAGAGAGACAAGAACGAGTGTGGCAGTTCAGGAAACTCTAGAAAGCTCACTGTGACTTAGAATAACATTAGAAAGTTATTAAAAAATAACAGGCAGCATAGCCAAGATGTGAGAATGAACTTTTACATGAAAGTTTGGGCGTTGGGATAAGACAAGCAAAGATGACAAATAGAGGACATGCTAAGGGTGAAATGGAATCACATTTGGGTTCTATCACGTCCAAGCACACATTGCATGGGATTTGATGTCAGAGGATTGCTATCCTGTCTGACTTTCTCCTTCCTGTGTATACTAACAATAGCTGAATCACCTGAGTTTTGGGTGTTTAATTTTAGAATGAGTTTAAAAATATTTACTTTATGAAGTTTTAATGAGTAATTAATAAAATAAGAAATATGAAAGATTTTTTAAACTCTAGAGAAAAATGCAAATATTTGTTACTGTTATCACACTTGCCAGCCTGGAGAGAAAGAAATATTTATCAATTACAGCAGGACTGGATGGCAAATGTTTCAGACTCTCAGGGCCAGTCTCTGCCGTGACGTCTCAATGCTGCCTTAGCTGTGAGAGCAGCCATGGACATGGGGAGGCAAGCCAGCATGCTGTGCTCCACCAAACTTCACGATGGAAAATGAAATTTAAATTTCCCACAACTTTCATGTGTCATAAATATTATTCCTCTTTAGATGTTTTTAATCATTTAAAAAATCTGTTGAAAAAGCATGCAAAGTTTGCAGGTGGCACTGAAGCAGACAGCTGGCCAGACTTGACTCACAGACCATAGTTGCTAACCCCTTAATTAGACAAATATTTATTGAATTGGATGTCTAGCCTTTCTCAGTGTGAATGGAGATATAAAATTTATGCTCTTTCTTTCTTGGAAAATTATACCATTAAAATTTTCAGACAAATATAGAAAATAAGGCTGACACTGCCCAGCACTCTCTGAGAAGTGCAGAATTCAAAAGAGGTCTCGCCCCGGATGGGTTCTCAGCTGGTTGGAGCATTGTCCCCATTCACCAGCATTGCAGGTTCGATCCCTGGTCAGGGCACATACAAGAATCAACCAAAGGCTGCATCAATAAGTGGAATGACAAATTGATCTCTCTCTCTCTCTCTCTCCCTCCCTCTATTTCTCTCTAAAAAAAAATCAGTAAAAAGAAATCAAGGCTTCACTGGGAAGATGGAAAGCCCAGGGGCCACTTGGGCCAGGGCTTGACAGACATGAGCTGGATGACCTCAGTGTCTGCTCATCTCAGAGAGTTGCCATGGAAATAAAAAACAGAAGAGGTCGTGACTACATAAACACTTGTTATCCATAAAGCATATATAAACAGAATTTATGCCAGAGATAAACTCTGTTGTAATCTTGCTTGTTTGGTTTGGGAGACCCAAAGGAAGTTATAAAATTGTGCAGAAGCCATAGGGTATGACTATATCATAGATTTAACAGAGTGATCAAGTTAATTAGGTTGAGTCAATTTAAAGAAAAATACACATTATAGTGGAAGAAGAAAGCTTTGTTTCTCAGAAGAGTTGGTGTCAATAGAGAGGAAGATCAGTAGGACAATTCTAAACCCCCAAGCCTGTGTTGCACATGGGTGACGGGTATGTCTTAGGATATCGGTCCCGAAGCCCTCAGTGAGGACTGGCAGGCATTTGGGTGGATGCTCCTGAAACGATGGCCAGTTCAGAAGGAACATCTCAGGAACAGTGTGTTCCTGGTCTTCATGTTGGTGTTGGGATAAACAATGCAAACTAGGTAGCTAAGCAGAAAGCAAAAAGAAAGGCTATTTAAATCAAATTTAGGAAGACTACATCTAACAAGACAATGATAAGCAAAGGAAACATAAAAAGAAAAAAATGAAAATTTGCATAAGACAATTGCTTAAAAAGTTTTGTGGTGTTCTAGAAAAAAAGTGCTCTTCACAAAAAGCCATATGAACTCTGAGAGTTTGTATGACTATTTCACTTCTTGCTTTTAACAAAGCTGATGTGAATTTTGGAGTTGAATAACTGTCATTTGGTTGCAAGGTCAAATCTAAATGTTGAAAGGCAAGGAAGAGCCAGCAGCAGTGTCATATTTAAGTCAGAAGAATGGAATGCCAGCCCTTCAGGCATTCAATGGGCTTGGCCATGGTTCCTGGCATTGACCATGTCCTCCAGAGGGGAGAGGCAACATTCTGAAAGGCAATAGGTCGGCCAGAAAAGAAAAGAGAAATCCTTAAGAGCCACCAGATAAGCCATCGGGATAACCTAAAACGGCATTAGATGTTATGGTGTTTCACACAGATTCTGAGGAGAACAAATATTTCTAGAATAATTTAATTTATTTCAACCAAAAGGTACAAGAATATGGAAACAATATCAGCCATCTATTTTTAAGAAGGCTTTGATTAATTCTATCTCAAAAGGAATTTTTCTTAATAAATGATGAAGACTTTAGTACAATGTTTAGCAGGAAACAACTGACTTTAAGAGTGATTATTTATTAGTCTTAACTAGAACCATAAATATTATTTAGCAATAATTAGTCCTAGAATAAGATATATTTCACAACTTAGGATAACTCCTCTTAAAAAATTGAGAGTCCACTTATCAAATATGTAGGTAACTTCGCTAGCAGAACTATTACTATAAAAGAAAAATATATATTTCAAGATAATATTATACAGTGGCCCAGGTATGCAATAGGGAAAAAAGATGACAATATTTTATGTAAACAAGGAAATGTAACAAACCCAGATAATCAGAAAGGGAAACGATTTCTACAGAAGAAAATAAACTGAGGTCAAAGAAGATCATACTTCTAATGTAAACAGAGGTCAGAATGAAGGAAGGGCCCCCTCTGCATCGTGCATTGCTCATCTCTGCCACGACCTCCACCCCCAGGCCGCCCCGTGGCAGCCCGTGTTCCCTCGGTGATGAGGACTTCTGCATGCATTTTGTCTCCGCAATGCCTGCTCATCTCTGCGGGTCCTGAGGGCAGCGGCGAAGCCTTAGAAGCTTCCTTCACTCACTCCTGAAAACACAGAAGGCTTTGGTTTGGGGATGACTTATTACTATTCTGAATGGATCAATGGTGAAATGTGAGACTAAACTTCCATGGTAACTTTAGTGATAAATGTGGGACAGAGAGGCCTGTGATGACTGTTCAGAAGATAATATCAAGTAGTTGAAAATATATCTCACAAAATATTCATGATCTGATAAAGACAAAAATGAAGTAGAGCATAAATCCCCAAAAACCTTGGACAAAAGTGTAAAATTTATTCATCTCAAAAAACATAGCTGTTTTCCCTAGTTTCTCGTGATAAAATTTTATTGAATTTTCTATATTGAGTTTCATAAATGTCCTTTAAATATTAACCTCATGTTAAGTGTTTTTAAAAGTTTCCATTTTTTATTTCTCACTGATAGACGTAAAAGACTTCAGCCAATTTATTAAAATACATCCCAATAGTAGCATAGTAACTGTTACAGGAATATCAACTCCCATTTAGTTTCAGTTATTGGGCTAACTGTTCTTTGGCATTATTTTCATTATGATAAAAATTAAAAATAAGCAATAGCCCGGCCGGGCGTGGCTCAGCGGTTGAGCATCAACCTAGGATCCAGGCGATCAGGGTTCGAGTCCAGGCCAGGGCACATGCCCGGACTGTGGGCTAGGCAGCCGATCAATGATCCTTTCACCATTGACGTTTCTATCTCTCTCTCTCCCTCTCCTTTCCTCTCTCTGAGATCAATAAAAATATATTTAAAATAAATAAATAAATATAAGCAATAATATTCAAAACTCACATAATACCACCCACATGCCAGGTTTTAATGGGCTCAGAGATACAGGACCACTGATGCTGGTCCTTTGATGGAAGGCATTACAATCAGGCTGAGCTAAGGTCATGGGTGGTCAGTGCAGCACCATTTAAACTGGGCTCCACAAAAGAGCTCCGACAATTGTGCATATATGTTCTATGGAATATTAAAGTACCACAAACATAAAATATTTATGTGAATAAATAATATTTGAGGAGTCAGCATCTCTTCCTAACCTGGAACTGCAAAGGATGTGGACAAATTGCAAGAATCTCTGCAGTAAAGAGAGGATGAATCTTGTTTGTCCCACATAAACCTAGAGGCCTGCAAGCCTCTGTAGCTCTCAGCTGGGTGACTCTAGCAAGGATCTCAGCAAAGAGGGCCCTGTTCCTTCCATTTTGATTTTCACCATTAGTCTATACCAACCCCAAAACACATAATAATATTAAGGAAACATGAGAGTGAGGTTGACAAAATTAGTCACCTCTTTGGGAAAAAAATAACACAGGCTAAAAAGCAATAAGAATTGTAAAACTGTGCCATGAATGTGATCAAGGATTGAAAGGCGGGTGGGTCCGAAGGGGTGAGCAGGAAAATACAAGAGCGAGCGCATCGCTTGCCTTCCTCAAGCTTTGTCTTCCTTTGTTAGGTGCAGAGTTAAGAAGTGGTCTTAGTTACCTTCATCGCCTCTCCTGTCCTGATTTTTTTTGGCTCTTTCCATCATCACAAATGGACTTTAAAGACACCTCGTTGTCTTAGCCTTTCTTCACACTCTTTTGTCATAAAGAAATTCCCCACCGAGTCCATTTGAATAGATTAAATCCCCTTAGACCCTGAGAGCCTCCCCCTGGGGGCGAGCACAGGGAGGAGGCTGAAGAGAGAATGGACAAGCAAAGCAGACCCCAAAGGGAAATGAGGACAATTGTCATTCAGATGAAAATCCAGACGTGCTGGGGAGTGGCGGGACGCGTTCCAGTTTCTGAAATTAGAACAGGAAAGCACCGGTCTGGTGGGAGCCAGGCTGTCGGTTTTGAGGAGCACGTTTCTGAGCTGCTCTGTGGAAGCTGAAAAGCTCCCAGGCATGAGCGAGCACTGTCCCCAAAGCTCATTTCACACAAGTGAGAGGTGGCAGCTGAAACGGTCAGGATGCGTCTCCGCACAGGTAAGAGGGCCCAGGTGCCGTGCTCAGGCTGGGCCAGCAAGGCAGGAGCAAGGACGGCAGGGCTGTGCTTTGTCAGCGTTTGCGCAAATACATCAACACTCGCCAGTGGTGAAGAGGGTCCCAAACGCACAATACAGTGGCTGTGGAGCCCCTGCAGGGACCCGAGGGTGAACACTGCTCCTTGGCTGCGGAACCCGTCCCGCCGGCAGACTTCTCCTAGGCAGCTGTGCGGGTCTAGGCCAGGCCTTTGCCATCTGGGCTTCAGTTTTTCTTCTTAAAATGAATGGAATAGACCAGATGTGTTCTGAGCTTCCTTCCCACCAAATGTATCATTTTACAATCATATGATGAAAAAGGTAAAAGTCCATTGAGAGTTCATAAATATTTTCAGAAGATTTGAGGGACAATCATAGAAAACAATTTAAACAATCCCCTCATTAAAAAAAAAAAAAAGAAGAGGAAGAAAAAAACATGAAAAGAAATCTTGGTTTCTGCCATTGTTACCAGACTAAAGGGGTCCATTTTCCTGTGTACATCAGCGTCCAAAAAGTCACAAGGGGGAATTTGCAGCCAAGAAAGTAAGAGTTTATTTTTAGGAAGTAACCCAGCCCATAAACAGGTGAGCTAACGCTCAGTGACCTGGCTCCCTGATGGCTTCCAGGGAATGGGTTATACGGGGGGAAATCATTAATCATGGTGACTGAGGAAATTAAGGTCATGGTCAGGGTCCTGGTCTCTACAGATTGGCTCGTGCTAGGGTAGGGCGTGCTTGGTCAGTGCACCTAGTTGCTATGTCAGCTATGGTGTCCCTTTGTCCGGTTTCACAGCTCCTCTGGGCCTGGAGCTAAAATACAACTGAGGTTTAGACAGTATCTCTAGTTTGATTGAAAGCCTGTTTTTGTGGTCAACAGACCCAAGGTTTTGTTCTGAAATTATTGTATGTCGACCAGAACCTCATTGTCCTGAGAGCTTAATGAGGGAGGGAGGTCAGGGTGTTGGATGAGAAAACTTCGTATTTAAAAAATGACAGTTCCAGCCCTAGTCAGCTTGCTTCAGTGGTTAGAGTGTCGGCCCTTGGACTGAAGGGTCCCAGGTTTGATTCCGGCCAGGGGCACATACTCCAACAGCAGGCTTGATCCAGCCTAGGTCTGGGAGCGTGCAGGAGGCAACCAATCGATGTGTCTCTCACATCAATGTCTCTCTCTCTCTCTCTTTCCCTCCCACACTCTCTGAAAAGCAATGGAAAAAATATCCTCCGGTGAGGATTAAAATAAATTAATTAATTAAAAATGACATTTCCAGGCAGTTACGCCGTGATCAAATCCTGAAGTGAAAATAGTGATGAAAATTTTTCTTCTAGCTGGCACCTTCTACCAAGCTCCCCTGCCAAGTCCCACACACTATGCATCTTCTCTAATTCCCACAGCACCTCTCAAAGCCAGTCCCAGCATTCCCAGCTCGCTGAGGAGAAAACTCAGTCTCCAAAAGATCACATAACCGCTAAATTACCTCTCTTCTAGGCACTGTTGGAAAAGGGACAGCCGGGGTACTGGATGAAGTGATCCCAAGTGCCTTGTTTGTCAGCATAATCAACACCACCACATTCACTGCCTTGTGTGATCTCAAAAGGAGTGTCCTGAGGGAAGAACCAAATCAAGGGATGACACTTTGGAATGTGATACAAAGTAGCTGGTAAATACGCTATGTAGTGCTTGATTCCTCCAAGAGTGGTCCTAAAACAACCCATGAGTTGATTGGGGGAGGACTGAAATACTCATCAAGTCACCTGAAAAAGTTAAAACATTTAAAACCAAGCTGAGTAGAAAACAATATTTGACATTTGTTGAAATCATTTTTTTAATTTTTATTATTATTTTGAGAGAGAGAGAGAAATATTTATTGTTCCACTTATTTAAGCATTCATTGGTTGATTCCTGTATGTGCCCTAACCAAGGGTCAAACCCACAATCTTGGCATATCTGGAAAATGCCCCACAGCTACCCGGTCAGGGTCAACAGTTGTTGAAATCACAAAATGTTAGGTATAATGCTACAAACATGACATTGTGATTTCCTTTAATAAAACAGCCCTGTGAAATAGGCAGTGTTTTTTTCTTTCCTTCTTGACTTTCAGATAATGAAGCAGTCTTAGAGAGTTTAAGCACCAAGGCCTTGCAGCAAGGACTCAAGGACAGGTCTTGAATCCAAACCGATCCTTTCAGCCACTGTGTTCTGCATCTATGCAGCAGCCTATAAACCATGTCTGCAGTGAGGAAGCCTGGGCTGAGGCCTGGGGACGTCAGGGTTAGTTTCTCATACTAGGCAAGCACATGCAGACTCATGTACCCCAGTATCTTAGGTGCATACACTCGAGGCTGGTGTTTCAAGAAGTGATTAAATGCTTTTTTCTGGGTCAAGCATCCAGCCAAAATACTCAACTCAATTAGCACACAAGTTAAAGGCTCTAGGACCTATAAATTGGGCTGCTTTCCAAACCTAAAAGTCACTGACCTAGAAGCTAGGCTATAGCCACCTTTCAACTGTGATGGAGAGGACCTGTGGTCATAAGAGCAAACTAGCTGGAGAATTACTATATTTGTGGATATTGGGTGCCTCACCACCACCCACTTTTTGTTGTATTTTCATTCATTTTTAACCTGGATAGAGATAGATACTATTATGTAAATTGTAAAAATAAGACATAAATATGCTGGGTGCCCCAAGGAAAATCAGAATTGGGGATTACAAGACCCAATAATAGGCCACAGAAGAAATCCTGAACTTCCCTTAGTCTAATATACTTCATTTTCAGATGAGAAAACTACAAACAATTGTGCAACTTGCTCATTCACCTCCAACTTGTTACTTAAAATGTGTGCAAGTTCGGGGAAGATACCTTGTCTAGATCCTCAGGGGCTCCCTCTGTAATGGAGGGATAATGGTAGTGAAGAGCACTGCGCGGGCCGCACCAAGAATTAGAAGAAAGACTGAATAGAAATCATCAAGGACATCACCCGACAAGAGCAGTAAATGCTGACAAATTTCAGTCCACGTCCAGCATTTCCTTCTGAGGCCTGTTGGAGCATCACCTCCTCTGTGAAGCTCCCATGCCTACAGGGGGTGGCCCGCGATGGCCACCTGCTACCCCAGAAAATGAACTATTTTATTATACATCTGTAAGCAGTTCATGCACCAGACTTCAGCTCTAATCCCAGGTCCTCTGAAGAACATATCCTGAGGTTTCTCCAGTGTTTCCATACCCCCCACACGCCCATCCCAATTCTTCAGTCATGGTAGGTATCCACAGTTAACTTTTAACTGAATAATTAACTTTTAAAATTATTTAATCAACATAAAACACACACTTATTTTGAAAAATGCAATCGTTTGAGAAGTCATAATTAAAATAACAATTTTCTGCCTCCCCTACCTTGTCCCTTGATTTTAACTCCCCAGAGAAAAGACTTTAATCTATTTTAATTGTTCCTTCTGGTACCAATGTCTATTTTTTGAAATAATTTGTTTATGCTGCTAACTTTTGACTTTTTGATTTTAGATATCACTGTGCTTTTCTTTCTGTGAAAAATGAGGATTTAGCTTTCTTATACACCCTCTACCACTCACCCAGGAGAATTAGTGCACAACTGCTGGTCACATCGATCAGGGTGACACACAGATGTGCCAACCTAAGTCAGTGCACAAGAAGTGCATTTGTTCTCTTGTAAATCTTTATGTTTCTGTGTCTTCACCTGCTTGACTGGCTATGTGATTTTCACAAGCTTATCATTAAACTGTCTAAGTGTGAATCTTTTTTCAGTATAAAACACGCCGGGGATGAGGTTCCATTTCTGCTGCCCTCCTGCAACCCTCGATCTGCCTGCTCCAGTCAGGCCCTCTCACCTCCAGGCCCCTCACTAAGCTGTGCCCCTGGACTTCCTTCACTGTCTTCTCGGAAATACACTGTGCTTTGTTTTCATTTATCCCTTTTCCCTGCTCTTTTGTTCTCTCCCTCTTTTGGGAGAGTGTATCCTGAGAAAAACATCAGAGAAAATAAAAATTTTAAAAACTTGCTCACCTGTGAAGTCCCAGATTTTTTTCCAGACTAGATGACTAGCTATATGAGGTTCAGAAGTTTGGGCTTGAAAATATGCTCCCTTAGAGTTTGGAAGGCACGGCTCCTCTGCACTGTCAGCTTCTGATAGGGTGACTAAGAAGCTGACCCCTACCCGTCCCCCTTGGTTATATGATGACTGCTTAATTACACTTTGCAAAACATTTCAGGACTTTCCCTTTGCAGCTGTTCTAAAACTCCCTAATTACAGCACAGGCCCAAGTGCTCTTCCATGCATTGTGCTCTGCTCACAGCAAGCCCCTCTGGGCTAGTCTGAGAACCTCTAGCCGGCTTTGATAAATTCCTCCATTCTCCTTTATTTGTGTTCGTGGAACAGAATGATTTGAGGGACCTGGGTCTGACTCTCTCTTTCTTTTTTCTCTCTCTTCATCATCTTACTCTTCTTTCTGAGAACTTTCCCTAAAGTTATCTACTCTGTTCTTAAGCTTTGAATTTTTACTACTCTAATTTTGCTTTCCAGGAGTCTTCATATATTGTCTTACTGGTTCCTTTATTATAATATCTTATGCTTTTAGTTCACTTCATTTTTACCTTTTATCAAAATTAACTGCATTACAAATATGAGTTTGAGCCAATCTACGCTACAAGTTTGAGTGAATGTAGCAGTTTTGCTCAAATTCACTTTGTAAAATAGACATGAGGAAAACTCATGGGTGAAACTTGCCTTCTGACAGACTGCACTGATTAAACTTGATTTGCTCAAACATGCATTTGTGATATGGGTGTGAGGACTGCACCTGCCCAGAGTATTAGTGAGGAGCAGTAGGGCTGTGGGTGAGGAGAGCGGACCAGCCACCTCCCTCCGTGCCTGGGCCTGGTTCACTGTCTGTCCTGCCGGGAGCTGGCAGCCACAGGTGACCCCAGCCCATGAGCTGGTGCTCTCCTGGCACACGCTGTTAAAACAAATGCGGCATTCAGGAATACTTGCCAGCTGGTTTTCCCTCTACCAAGGTTATTTTATTAACTGAATTGTGTCACCCCCACCCCAAATTCATATGTTGACGCCCAGTCCTACAATGTGACTGCATTTGGAGATAGGGCCTTCGAAGGAGTAATTCAGGATTTTCATATGAGGTCATAAAAGTAGGTTCCCTAACCCGGTAGGACCAAGCAGACACCAGGGGGCGCTCTCCCTCTCTGCGCACAGGGAAAAGGTGATGTGGGGACTCAGGGGGAAGGTGCAGGCCAGCTGCAGGCCAGGAAGAGAGCACTCCCCTGGACGTCATGCTCCAGAACTGCGAGGAAATGAACGTGCATTGTTTAAGCCACCCAATCAATTCAAACTTTTTCTAATTACTTCATGGCCATTCCATACTGAGTCTTGTGGAGAAAATCCAATCACTAATTTCTGGAAAGAAAGAACCTCCGTTCTCCACTCCTGGTATAAAACTTTGCCTCTATGACTTTCAGGTGGCCTTAGAAAACTGAATTCTAGAGTTACTTTAGATCTCAAAGAGAGTCTCATTCAATAATTTTAAATGTCCTGAGTCAGTAATTAGAACTTCACTACACATAAGCATAAAACTCCTCTCGTTCCCAAGGAGGGGCCACTGCTGCAGGCTAGAGGGCTGCTTACAGTGAGGGGTGGGAGGTTGTGATTTTCTTGCTCAAATACCCCATCCTTGAAGCACTCCACTCACAAGCTGATGTTTCCAATTCCACTGGAAAAAGGCAGAAGGGGGGAAAATGCATTGCTGGACTCACTGCACAGGTTCACTTGAAGAGCAAGTTGCGATGGGTTGGGATCGCTCAAGCTTGTTTCTGGTGCTATGTCTGAAGGCGGGTGGTGAGATTCCTGCCCGAAAAACATAGAGAGAAACATGAGCAAACACACACAACTTCAGGTGCTTCAGTGGGGCCAACTGTCATTTTTATTCAGTTAAACATCTTTCCAGGTTTATTGAGATATAATTGGGAAATAAAAATTGTACCTTCCAGTGTACTACATAATTTAATATACATATACAATGTAAAATGATTGTCACAATCAAATTAATTCATACACTTATCAAAAAGTGGGACTGGGAGGTATATTCTTGTTTCATAAGTACAAAACTTAATTCATACATGAAATGTTATTTGTATGTGAATAATATCCCTAGAATATAGATTTACCCTGTAATTGGCTTGCCTTTTTTGTACTGTAATGTTCACTTAATTTTACTTTTTTTTAATTTTTTTATTTCTTATTGGTATGTTTATATAGACAAAGTTCATTAAAAAACATGTTTGCTTTCCATATTTCCTTTCTTTGCCAGTGATATTATTAGTTTTATTGATTATTAATACAGATAAAAATGGCTAGCTGAGGTTACGGAATAAGCTATTTGTGGCCCTGGCTGGCAGTGTCTGCAGGCTTGCCCTGGGCTGAGCATCTGACCCAGATGTGTCTGTGGCAGAGAAGCTTAGGAAGGTGTCCTGCCTTCCCTCCTCTTCGAGGACCGGCCTTGCCCCTCCTGGGCCGGAATCTCTCCCAGAAACTAGTTACAACCATGACGTTTCTACAGCAGGTCCCCTCAGGCCCCCATACCAATGGCCACGTGCTTTTGTAACTAGAATTCTGTTCCCATGAGCAACCCCTGTGCACTCGTACGGGGTGAGAGATGGTCCTGTCTTCTTCATGAACCCTCACTTGTCACTGCTCCAGAGCATAGTTCAGCCCCTTATCTGAGCCTCACTGCACTCCATAAGGACGTCTCCACTGCCGTGTATATGACCTGCCCACTTATTGTGGCATATTTCAAATATAAATAAAAATACAGAAAAAAATAAATTCTCCTGCACCAACCAACCAGATTTAACAAATGGTAACACTGCCATTTTGAGTTCAGATCTTTCATTACTAATTGTTTACAATATTATTATTGAAGACATAAAATATAATGTATACCACTGAAGGCAGTTTTCTTCTCATTCGGATTCCTGTCCATTCATTGGTGAAGGTAACCAGTATTCTGAAGTTGATACATGTTTTTCTGAATGAAAATAAACTTTTTTCCATATACTAACTCTATATCTGTGTGGCCATCAAAATATATCATCTATATAAATAATTAATTTACATAAACATATACATATTAGATAAATGCATAGTATTTATGTACATTGTTAAATTTCTTTTCTACTTTTTAAAATTTTTTAATTAAAATACATGGCATCGTAGTACTCATATCCTCATAGCTGTTTATTTCCACTCAGCGTTAGATTTTCAGGTTTTATCGGTTTGGGTCTGATCGTCCCTGAGGGCAGTTGTTTAGAACCTTCTGTGGCATATGCCACTGTTTACCCACTCATCTAATGATGGGCATCTCCAAAGCCAGCCTGCTCTCGCCTCCAGAGCATACAGTGTCTGCTTCTCTACATTTTTGTCAACTCTTAGAATCTGTGGTCTCTTAAATACTTGTGACTTAATGGGTGTGAAATGATATCTCAGTGTTTTAATTTGCTCTCTTTCTAATTACTGGTAAAGTTAATGTGTTGAGCATCTGCTCTGTGCCCATCACTGCTCTCACTTCCTGGACAAATGACAGAAAGATGCCCACTCCTATAGAACTGATAGCTGGTGACGGCGGGGGCAACAGCCGATAAGCAATAGCAATAACACACAAGTAAATTAACAAGGACATAAAGCCTTCAAAGTACATTACACACTTATTCTATTTACAAAACTTAAAACATACTATTCAAAATATAGAGTAAAAAAGGCACGGAAGCATAGAACAGACAGAAGAATCTCAGAGGGAAGGGGGAAGGTGGGGGCCTGGAGGAGATTAATCAGAGAACACGCATGCATATATGCATAAGCCGTGGACACAGACACTAATGCAGTGAAGGCCTGGGGTGGAGAGGGAGCAAGGCGGAGGGAGCAAGGGGGGAAATAAGGGGACATATGTAATACTTTCAACAATAAAAATAAATTTTAAAAAAAAGAGTTAATTGTATATGCCACTTGTTATTTTCTACCCAGAACAATTAAGATACAGCTTTTCCTGCCCACTCAATTGCTTTCATAGCAGGCAAAACAACCCATATCGATGCAAAAAATATCATATCATAACTTTGGTTGGCCTCAACACTTTGGGATTATTACCTTAAATTAACTGCAAAGAGCATTGCTTTTTTCCTGATGAACATTCAGCTACCTATTGCTGCATAACAATTCACTCCAAATCAGTAGCTTAAAAGATTAGCAATAACCTATTTTGCTCAACAATTTAGAGGCTGACAGAGTTAGCTAAGCAGTTCTTATTTGGGATTTTTCATGCTATTGCAGTCAGCTGGTGGCCGAGGGTGGAGTCAGGGCTGGAGCCTCCAGGGCATGCATCTCTAGGATACTCTCCAATTTGTCTGCCCTTAGAGCTGTCCCAGGCAGGAGAACATCTTACCTGTTGGCTCAGGGCGGCTCTTGGAATGAATGTCGTAAGAGAAAGGAGCATCATTCCTTTTTAAACCAGCTGTGGAAGTAAGGTCATGACATTTTTGCAACTTTCTGTACACAGACGCAGTCTCAAAGATGCATCCAAGTTCATGGAGACAAAATGTAGGCTGTATTTTGGTGGGAAGTGTGTCAAATAATTTGCAAATATTTTGTAAAACAACTACAACAGCAAATCATCATCATATGTCAAAACAAGCCATATTTCTGCTTAAAGCTACTCATTTTTTAAATACCTAAAAAATCAAGCTCAGTAGATTTAGCAGGTATATATACAATGAACGTAAATAATTTTGTTGAAAATCCTTTTCTAAGACTGTTCTCAAAAAGAGAACCTGCCCACCCTAAAATAATCCCCATGGACAGCAAATTTTCCCATGCTGAATGATTTTACTGTCAGAATTTTATCTCAATAGGAAAAAAAAAAGGGGGAGGGAAAGAAATAGCTGTGTTAAACAGACTGCTGCAGTCAGCACGGCTAGATTTCCATGGACAAGGGTCCTTGACAAAATTACCGGGGACAAAACAATTTTATAAAAGACAAGAAATCCATCAAAAACGTGATACATATTTAACTAAACAGATATGTCTCTACCAGCGTACACTATTTCATGCTCGAGAGTTTCCGCTGCACAAGCCTCCCGCAGCGGATAACAGCAACTGGGGACATTAGATCAAAACTGACTCAATGTTTTTGATTTTCAAGGCATTTTGATAGATGCTAAGAATAAAATAAAACAAAACAGAGCAAAAAAAACACTTTGGCTAGATTTTCTGTCCTCTAAAAGTTTCGGAAGTGTAAATATATATGCTTAAAAATAACCAACTGTAGCAATTAAATAAGGACAATTCCGCTCTGCCCTCTGGAACGCTCCTGGATGCCTGATCAGTTCTGAGCATGCTGCTCACGACAAGTCTTTATTCCTGGTTAGGTTATGATGTTCTCAGATTCCATTCATTTTTTAGATAAGAAAAATTAAGGGTGAAAGACGTCATCACTGAACAAACTTTTATTGAACACTTTTAGTCCCTGTGCTCAACTATGGATCACATTCACTGCCAAGATGTACATTACATGGGAAACACAATGCCCGGAAAGGACCTAAATATTACATCTCAGTTCAGAGATGGGGAGCATGGCCTTCATCTTGGGGTGGTTGGAAAGTACTTATGGAAAGTCACAGCTGGCTCTTGGAAATGATGAGGTGGAACTCAGATAATCAATAAAGGTGTAAGAAACAAATAGCTTTAGCAACAGGAACAGTTTTAAGTTTTTATGGTAAGATGGAGAAAACCATTAAAAAAGTGATTTTCTATCTAATATATCATCTAGCTGAAAGATAAACTGGAGAGAAAAGTAATAAAACATTTCTCTAGTATTGTATATATAGAATGCTGAGGGGAAAATGTCATTATATATGTCATTCAAATAAGAGTTTGTAGACCCTTTGTGGATTCTTTATGAATTTTTGAATTTATTCTTTGTGTATTAAACGGAAAGTGATAGTTTTCATGACACAAAGTCTTTGGCACATAAGAAGGGAACATATTCAAGTTACAGCAATCAGGTTAACTCTGGGAACTGTGCCATGGATGCAGGGAAAGTGCTCTTCCCTTTTCCCCACTTGTTCAGAGCCTGGGAGGACGTCCCCTGAGGGCTGCAGGCAGTCACCCCGGGACCTCAAGGGAGAGCCTGACAGTGACTAATACAGAAATGTGGTGGAGTAGGACAGAGAAGAGCAGAGACATAAAAGAGAGTAATTTACATTTGTCTCAGAATACGTACCTATAAAGCCAGTCTTATCGCTGAAATTTTCACTATGTGAATTTTTTGCTTAAGTCAACCTGGGCTGTTTTTTTTTTTCTTTTCTTTTTTATTGTCAACTAAAAGATTCCTAAGTAACATATCATCTTAAGATGTAGCATCAGATAATACAAAAAATCAAACTATAAACACAAACAAATTAACCAACAATATCCAATTTTTAATTCATCAGTTATTTATCAAGTAGTTATTTTTAGTTTTACCTTATAAATATATCTCTTACCTCACTGAAATATAGAGGAAAAATTATTTGTTCACTTGTCTTAAAGGGTTCATGACCCATTAGGAAGTTCTCTATGCAAATGGTTCTAATATAGTGTGATAAAAGGTATAATGCAATAAGAAAATGTTAAGATAAATGTTACTTAGACCTGGAACATCTAGATCTGTTTTGCAAAAAAGGAAGGCTCCAGCTGGGAAACATGGCCTACAGTGAGGTTTAAAGCATCCTCACCATAATTCTTACTCTCTACTTTGCGATATTTGCATCACAGGGCATTACTTTTTGAGGGGACATATAGTTCTATTTTTCTTTCCGATTCCTTTTCACTGCAATAGTATTTGAACTAACTTCAGTGAAATAGCATGTTTGGAAACCCTTGGTAGTAATAAAACACCAAAACTCCAGGTATCCAGCTCAAGGTATTGACCTAATCACAGGAAGTATGGCTGTTCATGAACAATTTCCCAGGGAAGGAAGTGGACCAGAGTCCCTGGAAGTCACCAGCACGTTCTGTGGTCTTGGAAGGAGGTTCACATCTTTGACATTTAAATGTAACTTTCTTGGAAAATATGCATTTCTTTGTATTCCTCAAAGACAAGGAGAACACTAATGTGCCTGTGTTTTGGCAAAATTATCTCTGAGCTAAAGTGATATTTGGAGAGTCAGGTAGGTCTGTACAGGGTCATATTCAGATGACGGCATGGCCGGTGGCTGTGGAAGAGAGGAATGGAGACTGTAACCCTGCACATCTGTCTTTTTGCCTTGGCTTCTTGAAAATTGAAAGCTAGGAAGTGCAACTAGAGCAACAAACACACCTTAGGTGCCTGAAAATCTGTAATCTTTCATTCTTTTGTTTTTATTCTCATTTTCTTTTTTCCAAAATTTTGTTATGAAAATTCTCCGTAATAGAGATTTATGGGTGGGTCCTAGCGCAGTTGTGGTGCGCCAGGCTGGGCCGGCCTTGCCGTGAGGGCAGTGGTCCCCCCTGGAGCCCGGATGGGGCCCCTGCCGGGCGGCAGCAGGGTGGGCACTGGGTGCAGGCACTGCCGTCTCAGGAAGGGACTTTCAGCTTTGGAGCCCCAGGAGGAACTGCAAGACACAGTCAGCCAGTAGCACCAGGCAGAAGTCAAGGATCAGGACCTGGGCCATGACCAACTTGAACCCCACAGGGAAGCCCACAAGGTCAAACGGGCTGTTAAAGGCAGGCGAGGAGCAGAGGAGCAGGAGAGACACGGGCTCCACAAAAGAGGCCGGTTCTCGGGCAGGCTTTTCATGAAGGGCAGCCCTTGCAGTGGGTGGCTAATGTGATATCAGCTGTGCAGTTGATACCACAGTTAATTTATCCATTTCTATATACGAGGCTGTTTCTATATCTATTCCCACCACAAGGCTGTTTCAATATGTTGGTTACCATGAATAAAACTTTATGAAAATATTCTTTAATTAATACATATTTTTATTTATCTTGAGTAAATACATAGTTTTAAGATTGCTGGAGCAGTGTGTGTTCACTTCCATTTATCTACTTATTTACTTATTTATTTATTTTAATTTTTGTTTAAAATATTACAGATGTCCCTTTTCTCCCCAGTGACCCATTCCACCCAATCCCACCCTCCCTCCCCAGTCCCTCTCTACACCATTGTCTGTGTCTTTGGGTTGTGCATATATGCATATAGGTTCTTTGGTTAATCTGTCCCCCTCCACCCACGAGCCCTCCTCCATCCCTCTGAGATTCCTCAGTCTGATCCATGCTTCCATGTCACTGAATCATTTCTTTTCATCAGCTTGTTAAGTTCTTTAGATTCCACATATAAGTGAGATCATGTGATGTTTCCTTTCTCTGCCTGGCTTATTTCGCTTAGCATAATATTTTCCAGATCTTTTCATATGGTCCCAAATGGTACGAGATCCTTGATGTAAATGTCCCACAGCTTTTTTATCCGCTCATCTACTGGTGGGCACTTGGGCTGTTTCCAGATCTGAGCTATTGTAAACTGTGCTGCTATGAACATAGGGGAGCATATATTCTTTCTGATTAGTCTTTCAGGATTCTTAGGATATATTCCTAGGAGTGGAATCACTGGGTCAAAAGGCAGCTCCATTTTTAAGTTTTTGAGGAACCTCCACACTGTTTTCCACAGTGGCTGCCCCAGTCTGCATTCCCACCAGCAGTGCACCAGGCTCCCCTTTCCCCACACCCTCGCCAGCACTTGTTTGTTGATTTGTTGATGGAGCCATTCTGACAGGTGTGAGGTGACACCTCATTGTAGTTTTAATTTGCATCTCTAATGATTAGAGACGTTGAGCATTTTCTCCTGTGTCTCTTGGCCATCCGTATGTCCTCTTTGGAGAAGTGTCTATTCAAGTCCTTTACCCATTTCTTAATTGGGTTGTTTGCCTTCCTCTTGCTGAGCACTATGAGTTCTTTGTACACTTTGGAAATTAGCCCCTTATCAGATACATGCTTGGAAAATATGTTTTCCCAGACCTTGGGATTCCTTTGTATTTTGAGGCTGTTTTCTTTTGCTGTGCAGAAGCTTTTTAGTTTGATGTAGTCCCATATGTTTATTTTTTCTTTTGTTTCTCTTGTCCTAGGAGATGTATCAGTGAAAATTCCACTACGTGGGACGTCTGTGACTTTACTGCCTATGTATTCTTCCAAGATTTTTATAGTTTCAAGATTTGCATTTATGTCTTTTATCTATTTTGAGTTTATTTTTGTGTCTGGTGAAAATTGGTGGTATAGTTTCATTCTTTTGCATGTACCTGTTCAATTTTCCCAGCACCACTTATTGAAGAGACTGTCTTTACTCCATTGGATGCTCTTGCCTCCTTTGTCAAATATTAACTGACCTTAATGGCGTGGGGCTATTTCTGGGGTCTCTGTTCTGTTCCATTGATCTATATGCCTGTTGTTGTACCAATACCAGGCCGTTTTGATTACAGTGGCTTTGTAATACAGTTTGAAGTCTGGTAAAGTGATCCCTCCCACTCTGTTCTTTTTTCTCAAGATCGCTGCAGCTATTCGGGGTCCTTTTTGGTTCCATATAAATTTTCGAAATGTTTGTTCTAGGTCTGTGAAATATGCTATTGATATTTTAATAGGAATTGCATTGAATCTATAGATTGCTTTGGGTAGTATGGACATTTTAATGATATTAATTCTTCCAATCCATGAGTGTGGTATATTCTTCCACTTGTTTAAATCTTCCTCTCTTTCTTTTCTGAGCACATGTCTTTTACAACCTTGGTTAAGTTTATTCCTAAGTATCTTATTTATTAGTTGCATTGGTAAATGGTATTTTTTTTTAGTTTCTCTCTCTGAAAGTTCATTGTTGCTGTATAAGAATGCCACTGATTTACGGAAGGTTGATTTTGTATCCATCTACCTTGCCAAATTTGTTTATCACACCTAGCAGTACTCTGATGGAATCTTTAGGGTTTTCTATGTACAGTATCATGTCATCTGCAAATAATGAGTTTTACTTCCTCCTTTCCAATTTGGATACCTTTTATGTTTTCTTCCTGTCTGATGGCTGTGGCGAGGACTTCCAGTACTATGTTGAATAAGAGTGATGAAAGTGGACATCCCTGTCTTGTTCTTGTTTTTAAGAAAAATGGTTTTAGTTTTTGCCCATTGAGTATGATGTTGGCTGTAGGTCTGTCATATATGGCCTTTATTATGTTGAGGTATGATCCCTCTATTCCCACTTTGCTGAGAGTTTTTATCAGAAATGGGTGCTGGATTTTGTCGAATGCTTTTTCTGCATCTATTGATAAGATCATATGATTTTTGTCCTTCATTTTGTTTATGTGATGGATCACCTTTATTGATTTGCAGATGTTATACGAGCCTTGCCCTGAAATAACCCCACTTGGTTGTGGTATGTGATCTTTTTAATGTATTGCTGGATCCAGTTTGCAGTATTTTAGTGAGGATTTCAGCATCTATGTTTATGAGGGATATTGGCCTGTAATTTTTCTTTCTTTGTAGTGTCTTTATCTGGTTTTTGGATTAAGACGATGCTGGCCTCATAAAAAGAGTTTAGGAGTTTTCTCTCCTCTTGAATTTTCTGAAATAGTTTAAATAGGATAGGTGTTAACTCTTCTTTGAATGTTTAGTAAAACTCGCCTGTAAATCTATCTGGCCCAGAACTTTTATTTGCTGGGAGTTTTTTGATTACTGCTTCAATTTCATTAGTTGTTATCAGCCTACTCAGGTTTTGTGCCTCTTCCTGATTCAGCTTTGGAAGGTTGTATGCTTCTGGGAATTTGTCCATTTCACCCATGTTGCCCAGTTTATTGGCATATAGTTGCTCATAGTATTTTCTTACAATCCGTTGTATTTCCATTGGGTCACTTGTTATATCGCCTATTTCATTTCTGATTTTATTTACTTGGGTTCTCTCTGTTTCTTAGTGAGTCTGACTAAAGGTGCATCAATTTTATTTATCTTCTCAAAGAACCAGCTCTTGCTTTCATTGATTTTTTGTAGTGTTTTTTTAGTCTCTATGTCATTAATTTCTCCTCTGATCTTTATTATGTTCTTCCTTCTACTTCCTCAGGGCTTTTCTTGCTGTTCTCATTCTAGTTCTTTTAGTTGTTTTGTTAGATGGTTCATTAGAGCTTTTCTTTGTTTCTTGAGATAGGCTGGCAATGCTATGAATTTTCCTCTGAGGACTGCTTTTGCTGTGTCCCATAGATTTTGGATTGTTCTCTGTTCATTTTTGTTTTTTTTCATGATTTCTTCTTTGATCTCATTGGTAACCTATTCATAATTTAATAACATGCAATTTAGCCTCCATGTGTTTGAATATTTTTGAGTTTTTTTATAGTGGTAGGTTTCTAGTTTCATGCCATTGTGATCTGAGAAGATGTTTGATATGATTTCAGTCTTCTTGTATTTGTAGAGACTTGCCTTTTGCCCTAACATGTGGTCTATTTTTGAGAATGCTCCATGTGCACTTGAGAAGAATGTGTATTCTGCTTCTTTGGGGTAAAATGTTCTGTAAATGTCAATTAAATCCATTACATCTAGTGAGTCATTTAATGTCTGTGTTTCCCTGTTGATTTTTTGTTTTGATGATCTGTCCAGTGCTTACAGTGGGGTGTTAAAGTCCCCCACTAAGATTGTGTTGCTGTAAATCTCTCCCTAAAGTTCCTCAAGAAATTTTTTATATATTTAGGTGGTGCTCCTATATTGTATGCATAAATGTTTATAAGGGTTATTTCCTCCTGTTGGATTGATCCCTTTAGTATTATGTATTGATCATCTTTTTCTCTTTTTATGGTCTTTATTTTGAAGTCTGTTTTGTCAGAAATAAGTATTGCTACTCCAGCTTTTTTTTTCTTTCCATTTGCAAGGAATATTTTATTATTCCATTCCTTCACATTTAGGCTCTGTGAATCTTTTGCTCTCAGGTGGGTCTCTTGTAGACAGTATATATTTGGGTCCTGTTTTCTTATTCATTCAGCTACTCTATGTCTTTTGATTGGACCATTTATTCTGTTTACATTTAAGTTTACTATTGATATATATTTTTTTAATGCCATTTCCCCCCTTTATACTAATGTACCTTTCTCTCACTATTCTTTCTTTTTCTTAGAGCAGCCCTTTTAACATTTCTTGCAATGCTGGTTTGGTGGTACTGAACTCCTTTAGCATTTTTTTTTTGTCTGGGAAGCTCTTTATTTCACCTTTAATTTTAAATGATAGCCTTGCTGGATAAAGCAGTCTTGGTTGCATGTTCTTGCATTTCATTATTTTGAGAACTTTATGCCACTCTCTTTTGGCCTGGAGAGTTTCTGTTGAGAGATCGGATGTCAGCCTTATGGGGTTCCCTTGTAAGTCACTGCTTGTTTCTCTCTTGCAGCCTCTCTTTGCCTTTGACATTTGCCATTTTAATTATGATGTGTCTTGGAGTGGGTCTCTTTGGGTCCCTCTTGCTTGGAACCCTCTGTGCTTCCTGAACTTGTGTGGCTTTCTTGTCGCCCGCATGGAGAAGTTTTCTGTCATTATTTTCTCCACCAAGTTCTCTATCCCTTGCTCTCTTTCCTCCCCCTCTGGACTCTTATAATGAGAATGTTGTTTCACTTCATTGCGTCCCAAAGCTCCCTTAGACTGCCCTTATGCTTTTTAAGTGTTTTTTCTTTTTGCTGCTCTGATTGAGTGATTTTTTTCTACCTTGTCTTCTAAGTCACTTATTCTATCCTCTGCTTTATTGAGCCTGCTTTTAATTCCTCCCAGTGTATTCTTGATATCAGATACAGCATTCTTAATTTCTGTCTGATTTTTGTTCATGTTATGTAGCCCTTTCTTTATGTTTTCACTAAGTTCCTTGACCTTACCATCTGTTGCCTTGTTTTTCTCATTAATTTCCTTGAGCATCTTTATAACCATTACTCTGAACTCTGATTGTGATAACTCACTTAACTCCATCTCATCGAAGTCTTTTTCTGGTGGTTTTTCCTTTTCTTTAATTTGGGGGTTGTTTCTTTGTCTCCCCATTTTGGTGGCTCTTAGTGTTTGTATCTATATATTATATATATTTGCTGTCTCCCAGTCTTATGAGGAGGGATTTTGTATTGTGAGTCCAGTGGAGCCCAGAGGTGTGTTTTTCTTATACTTCTGAGCTCTTTGCTCTAGGTGTGTCCCTTTTGTGGGTGTCCCTTTAGTTGGTTCTTTGGGATCTAGATTGTTGTTGGTTCTAGATTGTTGTTGACCAGTCCTTGGGAGGACTCTCCTCTCAGGTTGGCTAACTGTGTGTCTCAGCCCCAGCTTCATCCTGTGAGCTGTTGTACTGGTGCTGGCAAGGCTGGAAAATACAAAACTAAACTTTCAGGAAACAAGGAGTATCTTACAAAATATCTTGACAATCACAATGAAAACAATCCAAGTGAAAATAGAACTGGGAGAGTGAAGGGAGAACATAAATTCAGACCCTAGGATGTTTCTTCAATGCTCTCTACTTGCAATATGTCTACTCAAGTATGTTTCTCTAGTTTTTCCAAGCTGGTTACATAGCATTTTAGGAATAAATCGAGTCCATGCCTGGGAGGAGGGGCGCTCTGTTGCTTCTCACAGTGCTGTCATCTTCCCTCCCCCTCCATTTATTGTTATCCCAACACTGTAATGGAGTTGCTATCACATACACCTCTACACATTGGTTGTTAGTGGTGTTGAATTTTGACCATCCTAGTGGAGACAGTTGTTGCTCACTGTAGTTTCATAGTTCTTCTGTCGCTTAAAATTGTAAGCAATATTTCATGTACTTCTGGGCCATGTTTATGTCTTCTTTTACAAGATGTCTTAAAGTAATTAGTTCACTTTTTCTTATATTGTATTTTTATTATTAAAGTGTAGCAATTTTAAAAAATAAAACCTGAATACCAGTTCTTTGTGAAATATGTTTTCTTTTTTATTCAAATGTATTCTCACTGTTTGTGACTTATTCATTTCCTTAATGATGTACTTAATCAGTAAAACTTTCTACTTTGACAAAAGTCCATTTGTTTATTTTTTCTATTATTCTGTTTTTTATTATTAATAGTTGTTTATAGTTTGCTTAGTCCTGAAAACTACCTTAGTCCCTTTTGAAATACAAACCTAAAGACAAGAAGTAAAAGGGTTTGGAGTAGACATGTGTTTTCTATGACAAAATTTTTCCACTTATTCATCTTTTTGTTTTTTTAAGTTATCTTCATGTACCAGGGACTTTGCAGAAATACTATGGTGAACAAAACAAAAGGATCTCTGGCCTCCTAGAGGACTGAGAGGAAGCAAATGAGGTGGGGGAGGGGCCAATGAGAGGAGGGGATATTACTTTAGGTAAAACCGGCAGTAAGTGAAAATGGATGAATTACTATTTAGATAAGGGCCATCTTAATAACAAAAGTCATACAGCATATTTGAGGGACCTTATGATGAGCCAGAAAGGCAGTCTGGCTTCACAAGTATTATCAATTAATTTTTTTACTACTTTATTAAATGACTATTAGAGCAGAGATAAAATAAAACTGGAAACACAATAGAATCAATAAAACCAATGGTTAGTTCTTTGAAAAGATCAACAAAATTGACAAATCTTTAGTTAGACTTACAAAGAAAAGTAGAAAGAAGACAGAAATAACTGAAATAAATAATAAAATGCAACATTTCTACTGGCCTTACATAAATATAAAAAGAAATTTAAAAGAGTACCATGAACAATTGTACAAATAGATAACTTAGTTTATAGTAACAAATTTCTTGTAAACATGCAAGTTCCCTAAACCAACTCAAAATAAAATAAAAATTTCATCAGACCAATAATAAGTAAAAATATTGAATCGATAATTAACACCATCCTCCCCCCCAAGAAATAAAGACTCAGGGCCAGATGGCTTAACTGTAGAATCATATCAAATATTTAAAGCATAATTAAAACAGCCTTCACCTGGTACCAAAGCCAGATAAACACATTATAAGAAAAGAAAATGGCAAACCAATATTCTTTTTGAATATAAATGTAGAAGTTCTCAGTATGACACAAACAAACTAAATCCAATGGCATATTAAAAGGATTATAAACAATCTGTTAAAATTCACCCAAGAAAAATTAAATGATCTGAATACACCTGTGTCTATTAAGAAATTTAAAGCTTTGCCCGGCTGGCATGGCTCAGCAGTTGAGCATCTACCTAGGATCCAGGAGGTCAAGGATCGATTCCCAGTCAGGGCACATACCTGGGTTATGGGTTTGATCCCCAGTAGGGGGCATGCAGGAGGCAGCCAGTCAATGGCTCTCTGTCATCATTGATGTTCCTTTCTCTCTCTCCCCTTCTTCCTTCCTCTCTCTGAAATCAATAAATACATTAAAAAAAAAAAAAATGTAAAAGCTTCTACAACAGAAAATTCCAGGCCAAGTTTGGTTTACTGGTGAAGTCCACCATACACTTAAGAAATAAATTGTACAAATGCTCTACAATCTGAGAAGACAGAACATAGAGAATATTTCTAACTCATTCTATGAGGACAGCATCACCCTAATACCAAAACCAGACAAAGACACTGAAAGAAATAAAAACAAAAACAAAACAACAACAAAAACTACAGATCAATAACTCTTATGAACATAGATACAAAGCCTTCAACAAAATATTATTGAATGAAATCCAATGATATAAAACATTTCTACATTATAATCAAGTGGGATTTATTTCAGGTATTCAAGGCTGGTTCAAAATTTGAAAATCAATTAATGTAATCTATGACATCAACAGGTGTGATTAAAAGAATCCAAAACCATATCAATAGATGAGGGAATTCATTTAACAAAATCTCACACCTATTCCTGATAAAAACTCACAGGAAACTGGGAATAAATGGGGAACTTTCTCAACTTGATTAAGGGCATCTACAAAAATCTTACAGATAACAACATACTTAATCGTGAAAATCTAGAAACTTTCCCATTAATGTCAGGGATAAGACAAGAATGTTTCCTCTCAACACTCCTTTTCAACACCATACTGAAAGTTCTAGCTAAAGTAACAAGACTAAAAACAAACAAACAACAGTTATACAGATTAGGAGGAAAGGGTTAAAATTGTGTTTGTTCACAAATAACATGATTGTCTGTATAGAAAATCGAAAGCATCAATATGAACAACAGAATTCTTGGAAGAGTGATCTTAGTACAGATGCAGAGCACAGGGTTCCTATACAGCAATCAGTCTTTTCTATATACAAAAATAAAATTTTAAATATAAAAAAGGTACCATTTACATTAGCATCCACTAAAATGAAATATTTGGGTAGAAATCTAAAAAACCTATGAGGAAATCTACCTCTGATGTAAGTAATCAAAGAATTAGATAACTGAAGAGATACCCCATGTTGGTGACTAGGAAGACTCAATACTGTGAAAATGTCAGTTTTTTCCAAAATGATTGATAGACTCAATGCAATCCCAATCATAGTTAAAGCAAGTTATTTTGTGAATATTTACAGACTGATTCCAAACCTGGTATGGAGATCCAAAAGGCCCAGATTAACCAACACGATGTTGAAGAAAAGAACAACATCAAAGGACTAACACTGTCTGACTTCAAGACACACTTTAAAGCTGCAGTATTTAAGACAGTGTGGAACTAGGGAAAGAAGAAAGAAACATCGATGGAACAGAGTAGAGAGCTCAGAAATAGACCCGGGCAAATACCGTCAACCTATTTTTGACAGATGAACAAAGGCAACTCCCTTGATTCCTCTCGGCTCGCTTGTGCTCTTGGCTTCCTTGCATTCACTTGTTTCCTCAGCAGCCATGTGGCCCCGTGGATCCCACCTGCAATGGGCTGCTGGACTGCATGGTAAACACAAACCTCGCTGGCCTGATGCTGGGCAGGACTGTGCAGACATCGAAAGGGAAACCCGGATGCTGGCTCTGATTTTAGCTCTACTAAAGCCCCAGCTACACTTCTCTGACTGGACAAAGGGAGATGGGACTTTGGAAATCCAGGGATATACTTCTATGCAAATTAAAGTCACTCATTCTCCTGTGCAAGTCTCAGAAGACTCTTCTCAGGATAACACAAGAAATCCACCCCCACAATACAATTTAAAATTATTCAAAAGATGAAAGAGGTATTAATTTTACAAAACATGCACAGGATTTTATGCTGAAAACTGCACACCACTTGAAATCTATCAAAGGTGATCTAAATTAATGGAAGGACATATCAGGTCCAGGAATTGGAAGACACTACAAAATATGTTAATTCTCCCCAAATTAATATGTAGTCTTTCTTAGCACAAGTCCTATCAATATTCTAATAGGATCTTTTTGAGGATATAAACAAGATTATTCTAAATTGTATAGGCAAAGATAAAGAAACTAGAATAACTAAAACAATTTTGAAAACAGAATAAATTTAAAGGTTAAGTTCTACCAAGTTTCAGAACTTATCATATAGCTACAGTAATCAAGATTAAAAATTAAATTAAAAAATTTGCTCTATGGAAGTTTCTGTTAATAGAACAAAAATACGCTCCTGAATGGGAGAAAATATTTGCAAATATGTATGTGACAAAAGACTAGAGTATAAAACATATAAAGAATTTTTAAAACTCAAGAGTAAACTAATAAACAATCCATTTAAAACATGGACAGATGACACGGAAGATGTACACATGTAAAGACGCACACGGTTAGATATTGTACATAATTAACCATTGAAGAAATGCAAAGTAAAGCCACAATGAGCTGTCTTGCACATTTGGCTGATTAATATTCCAGTGTGTGTGTGTAACAATTTCTTTATCCATTTATCTATTGATGAACATTTAGGCTGTATCCATATCTTGACTACTATAAATTGTGCTGCAATGAAGGTGGAATGCATGAATCTTTCTAAGGCAGTGTTTTGTTTTCTTTTAATAAATAATCTGACTGGGATTGCTAATCATATGGTAATTCCATTTTTAATTTTTTGAGGAACCTCCTTACTGTTTTCTATAGTAGCTGCATCAATTTACATTCCCATCAAGTGTCCAACGTTCCCTTTTCTTTACCTCCTTACCAACAGTTGTTACCTTCTGTCTTTTTTTATAATAGCCATTGTAACGGGTATGACCTCATTTTTGACCTGTATTTCCCTGGTGATTAATGATATTAAACATCTCTTCATGTACCTGTTGGACATTTGTATGTCTTTTTTGGAAAACTGTCTCTTTAGAACTTTTACCCATTTTTTAAAGCAGATTGTTTGTTTGTTTTGCTATTGAGTTGTAGGAGTTCTTTATTTATTCTGCATATTAACCCCTCATCAGATAAATGATTTGCAAATATTTTTCTTTATTTAATAGGTTGCTTTTTTATTTTGTTGGTGGACAAGCTTTTGAGCTTGATGAATTCCCACTTGTTTATTTTTGCTTCTGTTGCATTGACTTTTGGTGTCATATTTTTAAAAATTCATAGCCAAGGCAAATTAGTTTTTCCATTAAACTTATCAAATTTATTTTATTCCTTTGTTCTTCTTTCCTTTGGTTTGGAAGCCTTTCTTTCATTTGCACTATTTTTATGGCTTGCATTAAAATGTAACACATACCCTCAAAAAGTTTACAGTTTATACCACCACCCTCCTTTCCAACAACAGAGGAAATGTATAATATTTATTTGTCTACTGTGTTCTAGAATTTTAGTTCTGCCTTGCTTTAAAATTTAAAAGTATTCATTATTTTTATTTTCTTTTTCAATAGATTCCTTATTATTTTTTGATTACATTTATAAATTTATATGCTCATAATTGCACCTTGTGTCCCCTCCTTTTTGTTTTAATACCCGTTTTTCCTGAGCTTGTTTCTATGAGAATCTGTGAACTACAAACTACTTTTGGCTGAAAATACCTTGAATTTATTCACCTTCTTGAGTGACAGGTTGCTGTGCAGAGAATTCTAGGTTGACAGTTATTTTCCATCAGCACAGCGAGAATAATATTATTCCAGCTTTTCACTCTTGTCCCCAAGACTTGGTGTTGTATTTATGTCACCTCCATTTCTGAGTAAGGAGTTAATTTTATCTGCCTTGCTCAGGACGCGGCGTGCTTCGGGCCCCAAGGAGCCCGTGCCTTTCCTTGGACCGAGAGAACTCTCAGCCCCTTCTCTTCATTTGCGTTCTTTCCCATCTCGTCCTCGCTCACTCCATCCCTGCTGCTGGCGCGGGGCGGCCTTTGCTGTTTCATCTCCATCTGTAAAGCGTTCGCCCACAGCTCTCAGCTCAGCCATCCAGTCCCGGGTAAACTCACCTGTTACAATTTTAATTGAAGCTCTCTAGTTACATTATGATAGCTGCCCCATTTTAGTTTTATATTGTATTTTTAAAATTTTGATTTCTAGTCCTGTTTTTATCCCATTAATAATTTGAAACTTATTTTTAGTATCTCTTGGGACTATTTATCTCTCTAATGTTTTCTTTGCTTTTCCCTCATGACCTGTGGGGTTTGCATGTTTTCTTTGTGGGCCCAACTAATAAACTTAAAGATTACCTCTCCTAAAATACTATTTTAGTCTTGCTTTATGGAGGTATCATCAGTGAGCGAAGTGCATTGCTCACAGACCAGGTTTTGCGTTAAAATCTCTTTGCAGGTTCGTGTTTGTATGTGGCATGTAAACTTGGCCTCTGCAGGTGTGGGTCTCATATCTCACATAAGTGCTCATTTTTATTTCACATTTCCTTTAAATCTAAAAACAAAAAACCAAAAACAAAAACAAAAAAAAAACATCTATTTTAGAGTTTCCTTTATTCAAAGTCCTTAGTTCCAAGCTCCTCTCTCTATAGCTCATGTCTCTTGCCCTAAAACAATGTTAGGAATGCATCTCCTGACTGAAAGCCCATATCCTCATAGAAACCGCTCCTGGCTGCAGCATCAGCAGCTTAATGTGTTTAAAAAACCCAGTCCCTTCAAAAGGCAGGACTGCAAGCTTTCAGTTTGCAGCTGGTGCAGGATGCAAAAAAAGACTGGTCAGTCTTGATTCCAATGTGAGAGACTCCTGAATATGTTCTCCCCTGTCAGTCAGGGGCTTTGCCTTATTATTAGCATAACTGTTAAAGAGAATACCTATTGCGAAATCTTCGATGGCTTCTGTTGGCTGATGGACACCAAGTGCTGCGTAGTTATCTTGAAAATTTATACTTACTCCTTAGCATTTTTTAAACGATATGCACCCAGATTTTAAACAGCAAGCTCTGTTCTGTTGGTGTTTTCACCCAAGCTCATTTATGACTCATTTACAGTTGTTTTTTTTAAGTAAAAGAAAATACTCAAGTTTGGAAATTTTCTATTTTAATTTCTACTTGCTCTTCCCAGGTTTTTAAAGTGATATCTCCCTTTATAATTTTGAAAACTGAGCCACAGTTTACATAGCTTGGAGATAAACAGAATAAATTTTAACATCAAGGTCGTGGCATCAAACCTCTGAGGTTCATTTCAACAGTTCTGGTCATTTGAGGAGGGTATTGTGCAGGTGATGTCAGATAAGGCATTGAATCTTCTTAATTAATTAAAATTATTAGAAATATATGTTTCAAGAATAAGACAGTTAGATGACAATCATCAATAGCCTTGGTCAAGGTAAAAAATTAAAACTACTTATCTAGTAACATTAGAAAAATAAGATATTTTCTTATCTTTCATTGGATAAAAAGGAAGGTACCACATTACAGTTCTGATAAATAGCATTAATCTGCATAGAACATTTCCCCCAAAACCTGTATTTAATTTTATGATTCTGTGTGTTCAACTCTTAGAGAGGGAGATGGACTCTAAAATCTCCTTCTATGGCATGTGAGGAGATGCAGTCAGAAAGACCTGAGATCCCAAAGTCCCACCCTGGCTGGCAGAAGAGGTGAGGCTGCTGAAAACAGGCCCGGCAAGGGGAGTGACCAGAGCACTGTGCAAGGCCCTGTAGTATCCCCAGTACAGGTCTTTTACCTCCTTGGTTAAATTTGATCCTAGATATTTTATTTTTTTGTCGCAATAGTAAATGGGATTGTTCTTAGTTTCTCTTTCTGAGTTTATTATTGGTGTATAAAAATGCCACATCTGGGAATATATCCTAAGAATCCTGAAACACGAATCAGAAAGAATGTGTGGACCCCTATGTTTATAGCAGCTCAATTTACAATGGCTAAGATCTGGAAACAGTTAGAGTGCCCATCAGTAGATAAGTGGATAAAAAGCTGTGGGACATTTACACCATGGAATACTACGCAGCTGTAAAAAAGAAGGATCTCTTATCCTTCGGGACAGTATGGAGGGACTTGAGAATTTTTGTGCTAAGTGAAGTAAGCCTGTCAGAGAAAGACAAATAACAAATGATCACACTTGTATGTGGAATCTAATGAACAAAATAAACTGATGAACAGAAGAGAATCAGAAGCATGGATACCAGGAACAGACTCACAGCTGTCAGAGGGGAATGGGGTTGAGGGACTGGGTGAAGGAAGGGGAAGGGATTAGCCAAAGAACATACATGCGTAACCCATAGACACAGACAACAGGGTGGTGATGGACAGACGGAAGGGGGGCAGGGGCTGGCTGGAGGTGGGCAAAGGAGGGGAAATGGGGGCATCTGTAATAGTGTCAGCAATGAAAATAAAGTAAAAAAAAAAAGAATGCTGTGCAGGCAGGAGTTATGCTTTCAGTAGCAGCACTGGAGGGAAAACCACAAGGACTGGTAAATCGTTTTCTGTGCTAAATCAGCTTTCCAGATACTAGGTAAGACGTACAAGGTCAGAAATAGAAGAAAAACTTCAAACTCAGGGCACTGGCCTTTTTAGCATTTGAGTTTCCTTTGCGTCCCAGAGATGCTAGGATGCGCTGAGGACAGTAAGGACAACACTAGCAGCGAGGTAGATGGCATGGCTTGTTTAACCTTTCTAGAACCCCACAGGTCTGTAGTAACACTTGTTCATGTGCAGAGAAACGGAGGCTTACAGGGTAAATAACTTTCCCGAGACCACAAAGTGAGAAGTGAACACGAACTGTCCATGCACTTCTAGAACCCTTTGGTCAGTGGTTTTTCAGGGTATGGACGTCAAACAATAGAAGATGGTTTTGTTTGAAATTAAAAACAAAAAAGATAACAGAGATAACATAGGGATTAGAGAAGGCACCGCAGAGAGGCAGGGAAACATTTCACGTACCCTGACAGATTCAACTTGCTAAAGCAGAATTTGTAAACACCACAGATGGCTTGGTTTTCTCACTCCGGGGAGCAGAGCATTTCCCCTGGCGTCGGAGGTGCCCACTAGGCCCAGGCGCCCATCTCCAGCAGGAGCAGACAGCTCAGGGTCTCAGCGAGGCACCGCGGTCTTAGGGGACTGTCCCAGGTCCTCAGAATACGTTATGCGCACATATCTTTATGAGGCACGGTTCTGATATCCACGTTAGTGGGTACTTCTCACTTAACAAAAAGGGCAAGTGATCACGTAAATCTCTGGGTTCTGGTCTTCCTTATGACCTTTTTAAGATTTATTTTGCCACACTTTAGTCTCACAAGGGTTGCCGATACATTTCTTCACTCTCTTGGATTAAGTCTTATGATTGGCTGATCACCCTTGTTTTTTGAGTGAATTTCTAAGAGAAGTTGTTTCTGCCAATAAGATGTCCTGTGACATTGGTTTAGTCCAATGTAGGCATTCCTTCTGTGCGGTGTCCCTCCTGGCTGGTTGTAGCCAAAGAGGCTTTTCCACTCTTTCAGGCGCAAGCGCTATCGGCTCAGGTCAGTCTGAAAACGAATTTCCAGGTGGGTAGCTCTGTGGAGACCACAGCCTTCCCTCTGCCCCCGTGGGACCTCCAGGCGCCCCTGCAGCCCAGCTTTCCACCGCAGCTCTGCAAGTGACACGCCTGTTTCAAGTTAAGGGTCACATGAAGTTTAAACTACAATTCCAAGTAAAGAACATTAGTCTCCAAAATGTTAGGATGGAAGTCTAATATAGTGAGTGTTTAAAGGGCGCTCAACACCACTTATAAGCAGAACACAGAGGCTTTACCCTTACTTCTTCTGGAAGGAAAGAAGAAAGGGCCTCAAAGTTGACTTATCGAGCTGGAACAAAGTGGAGCCACTGCTTCATGTAAGTGAGGTTGTAGCACCATGTGTGTGTGTGTGTGTGTGTGTGTGTGTGTGTGTGCATGTGGGGGGGAGAGGGAGAGGGAGAGGGAGAGGGAGAGGGAGAGGGAGAGGGAGAGGGAGAGGGAGAGGGAGAGGGAGAGGGAGAGGGAGAGGGAGAGGGAGAGGGAGAGGGAGAGGGAAAGGGAGAGGGAGAGGGAGAGGGAGAGGGGCTTGGTAATGACAGTCAACACCCAGAGCAATGTTGGGTGGTAGGATTTTATTCTTCATTATGATGCCAAGATTTTTATGAAATACAGTATATAAGTCACTATATTTCAGCTCTGCCTCTCTCTATTTTAATCTCATTGAATCAGACTTTTAATTGCTCTGAAATTGAAGAGAAATAAGCCTTAAAAAACTAGCAATTTATCCCCTACCCACGGAGTAATTTAAGATAGCTCTTTTGTGTCACCCTGTGTAAAATACTACAGTTGATATTTTATTTATGGAAATGTAAGTGTACTAGTAATTTTCTTTGCTTAAAACAGATGTGTTTTGAGGGAAATACATATTTCCCATGTACCCATTTATAGATATATGGTTTCTCTTAAGAGCTGAAAATATTTCTACATTTTTTCTCTCAAATCCCCTTGGAGTTAATTATCTGCTTATGGTTTTAATTTTATTTTATAACAAAATGGAAGTTTAATTTCATTTTTAAAACAAATGTGATTCAGGTCACTAACTCAATTAAGGCACTTGGCTTCCAACTAGAATCTTGTTTCTAGTAAAGTCAGGTTTCTACCCCTTACTGTTTATCTTCCGATAAAACAGTGTCTCAGAGTAGAATTCAGCTTCTTTTATATATCAGAATTGAAACTATGTGTGTCTATTTTAATCCTGTATACATGCATCATTTATGCATGTGCAATAAGATAAACTACATGCATGCATTAAAATAGATGGCAGTTTCTTCTTTTGTCTTAAAAGTGTCCCATGATTTTTGAAAAAGTTTGGTTATCTCTCCAGTCCAAGTTGGTGAAGGCAGGAGAGGAGGGTGAGCATGATGGGTGCATTGATTTTCCCCTTGGAATGTCACCCCCCGTTTCATCAGACACCACAGGACGCTGTGCACCTTCTCCCAGGAGGTGCTCACAGCAGCGGCTGCCCTCGCCCTCCCCACCCCAGCCCTCACGCCCTTCCAAGACTAACCATGCTTGAGAATGGGTTTGCATCTGAGGGTGAAGGACCTGGAGCCCTCTCGGGGGAGAGAGGCTGAGCCTGCAGTTACTCCCACCTGGTACTAACTGCCTTGATTTCTGGCTGAGACGGAACTCAGATTTCCCATTTACATCAGGTTATGCAAGGTCTGTGCTGGCTTCCCTGCCTCCTTCCTCCCTCCTTCCTTTCCCTTCCTTTCTCTCGTTTCTCTTCCTCTTTCTCTCCTCTCTCCCAAAAATATGTGCTTCACGTAAAACCATCACATACCACCCCCTCAGACCCTTTTCCTCTCCAGTTGCTTTGGACACCCAAAGAGATGGCAGAAAGTCTTCCATCACAGGAGAATAGTGTGTTTCCTCTCATGGTTTCAGAACGCAGTCCCTTTTAATCCCCCACCAGAGGCGGGCTGCTCTGTTCCCAGGTCCTGTGGGAAGAAGCCTTAAATCAGGTGAGGGAAACTGGTGTAGAGACTTAAGGCCCTGCTGGGGAAATGGGAGTGCAGGGCTTTTGTTTTTCCATTCTTTATCTTGAGAAATATTCATTTCATTCTACAGAAATCTTTAGAAATGTCAGTTCTACCCAGACCTGAATTACCACAAAGCTGGCATTCTGCGGAGATAGATCCTAAATAATGTGCTCTGGGAAATCACTATTCAATCCTGTTTATATGGCTCCCTTCCCCTCAGGACGCTCTGACCTCGCATCTGCATTCAGCTTAGGCCGGAGACAAAAGCCTTCGTTTCCTTGTGGTGGCCGGTTTATGGAAAACAGCATCGTATTGTCTCAAGGGGGATGCACAGGCAGGGCCCACGCATTGAAGTGAGTCCTGGGTGGGCTGACGCTCCCTCCCCGGGCACCCCAGAGAGCCAGGTTTCCACCGCTGCAGGGCTCTGACGCCCAGAGGAGCACGTGCTGCCACTCCGCTCAGTCTCGGGTGTGTGGGACTGTCCGCCTCGGGCACTGCACTGAGCCAAGCCCACCTCCTCGGCCTGCCAGCCGCACTCAGCTCATTGGCCCTCTTCCTCCCCACAGAGGCTCCTTTCACATGAGTCATGCATGTGCATCTCCTTCTACCTTTTAGATCCTTTCTGTCAGCTCCACTCTGTCTACACCCAAAGGAACATTCACTATTTGCAGGCTGAGGCTCCTGGAGTGGGCAGGAAGGAGAAAGTCCTAGAATATGCATGACCTCAGCGCTGGGTTTTGAGACAGGCTACCTCCACTGCTGACAACAACCTTGACGGAAAGGTGAACGGTTCTTGCTCAGGCATCTTCCAGGCAGGAACCTACATTTTAATTAAGCACAACCTCTGCCTGGGCAAGTGGAGGGCCCACCTCTAAGGACTGAAAGCTGCAGCAGTCTGTTCGCTGTCTTTTTATCCTGCCAGCCCCACACTGGAGTTTTAAAATGCCAGTGCCCAGCAATGACATCAGAGTGTCTAGGATGAACTCCAGGTCTAAATATTTTTAAAGCTCCTTAGTCGATTCCACCACACAGGCGCATTTGAGAAGTATTGTGTTAAATCGTCCCGACCTTTGCAATTAGGTGCTTCTTTTATATATCATAATTGACACTCTGTGTGTCTATCTTAATCCTGTATACATGCATTATGGATGCATTGCGAGGGGACATGGAAAACTTGCTGAAGGAGTTAAACTTACAGCACTTTAACAACTGTTTACCACAGTTATAATAAAGCCTTATCGCTGCCAAGCTTGAAGCTACCGCCTTGTGAAATTCTCCACAATTCACATTTCCCCCTTTTCCTTGCTAGACAAGAAAATTGGGCTTGTAAATACCTAGAGAAAGTAGAACTGATATATTAGTTTATTAATATATTATTAGTATGTAATTAGCTTTTTTATTGACAAAGATCTTGTCTTCTATTCTAAGGCTGGAAAAGTATGAAATTATACCATAGAGAAAGGGATAATTTTCTGAGAACTTCCATCTGAGAGATTGTGAGGCTCAATATTCCAGTGTTGTCTTACCTAAAAGGAAGTGTCTTAAAAAGTCAAAGTTGCTTATGACTATTGGCCTATCTCTTTCTTTTGAGACATCAGAATACAATTGCCAGAGTTGCCTATGGCGAGCAGGCCCTTTATTAGCTCCTTGCTCTCATCACTTTGTAGAGACTTTTCCACACAGTCTGTCTTGGGGCAAGTGCATGACCGATCATCACAGCCTCCTGGGCTTGGGTGGCAAGCTGACCACACAGGAGCTAATCAGATAATCAGACTACATTTCTAGGGATCTGGAATTTGGACAGTGAAGGACATATAATCAGTGAGATTATATATAATGGTTTTTTGCTAGAGTCAGTGACCATGGAGGCAGTCACTGGAGCAGAGAAGGCACAAGCAAGCAGAGAAAGTGATGGAATAAACTCACTGTGCAGAGACACACAGACCTGCAATGACATACAAGCTGGGGAATGATGGGCAATAAGTCTAGATCCCTGGGTTTCCCTTCTTTGTCTGCAGAAGTATTCTCTGGATCCTAGAAGTCCAAAACCCATGGTGTTGGCTGAGCCACACTCCCTACGTAGCTCTAGAAAGGAGCTAGCCTCCTCTAGCTCCTGCCGGAATCCCCGGGGTTCCTTAACTCGTAGACATGTTGCTCCCAACTCTGTCGCCATCTTCACATGCTGTCCTCTACGTTTTTGTGGGTTTCTGTTTTTCCTTCTGGCAAGTAATTGTATTAGGGTTCATCCTAATTCACTATGACCTCATTTTAACGTAACTAATTAATCCTCAAAGAATACGTTCAAATAAGTTTACATTCTGAGGTTCCTGGTGCAAGTGAATTTTGGGGGGGAAACTATTTAACCTGGTATAATGATTAATTTATGAAACTGCTTTGCCTTGGACCTGGGCAAATTCTATTTCAAGTAAGCTTCACACGGGGTGCCCATTGTGTAGAATTAAGTGATTTCAAGGCACGTTTTTCACATCACTGTGGTAAGTTGGAAAGAGGCAACTGAGAATGAAGCATAGTTGTTAGTTTCTCTTGTGGCCAAGAGCATAGATCTACTAGACCCTGGATAGTAAAGATCACAAAAAAGAACATAAACTTGGGAGAATCTTCTCAGAGGTTATAAAAGGTAAAACTATAGTATAAATTTAAAAAACTGCAATGAATTTTCTGTGACGAAACAGAATTTAATCAGATAGTGGTGCATTGTGCAGAAACATCTTCTCCCTCATTGCCTTTTTCTTTCAATATTTAACATCTTTCACCTGGATGTGTCACTGTTCATAGACTGTCCTGACAATAGAGGGCCTGGGGTAAGCTTCTACCTTCAGTATTTAGACAAGGCATCCATACTGTCCTAAGCATTATGATATATCCCATTGTAGGTAGCCTCTGGCCATTTCTGTGTGAATCCCCTTCTGTCCCTCATCTACTTAAATTTAAAGCATCAGGGAGACCACTGTTAGAAAATCTAAGCAAAATCAAATATTCCTTTGGGGTTCATTCCTCTATAAAACCTGTACCCTTGCCCTGGCCCACATTGCTCAGTGGTTAGAGCTCTGGCCCATGCACGGAGGGGTTCGCTTCCTGCCCCCAGGTCAGGGTGCCTGCGAGGGTCAACCAGCCATGTGTCTCTCTCACATCGATGTTGTTCTCTCACTCTCTCGCTCGCTCTCTCTCCCTTTCCTCCTCCCTCCCCCTCTTAAAGCAATGGAAAAATATCCTCAAGTGAGGATTTAAAAAAACAAAAACCTGTATCCTTAACTTACATTGATATTTGGGCCACAATTTGATGATGATATGTTCTTTTGTGTCATTGATGCTTTTATATATGACTTGTTGATTGACAAACAAAAAAGAATATCCTATAGGTCACTAAACCCAGGGAACTTGATCAGATCATTGAATGTCCCCACATCCTTGCTCTGTGCAGGAGAAAAGGCACCAGTAAGTAAACAGCACAGGAAGTGATTTCCGAGAGTCTTCTACCAGACCATGTTACTTGGAGCAAATAAACTAACATTTTGACTTAGGTTGCTTTATTTGTAACATTTCTGAAATAAAGCACAGTGAAACATACAGTAACATACAGAAACATACAGAAAAATACAGTAACTGATCTACTGAAGAATAGTAAAATCTCCCTGGTATTGAAGATTACTTTATTAATTTTTTTTAAATAGAAGGGCCTTATGATAGGCAAGTTTCCTCAACATATTTCAATTGATTTTCATATAAATCTTTAGGTTCTGTGTTTTAATCAACAATCTGAAGATGGTAAAACTGGGATTTGTGTAAATTGATTGATTCGTCCAAAGCAAACAGAGTGGTGAGCAGCACACCGGGGATTCAGATGAGGTCCGCTCCCCGGTAAAGAAGCTCCTTGGTTTGCAGGGCTGTCTGTGCAGAGCCTGGTCCGGATGATCTCTTGAGGTCATCTGTAATCACAGTGACTATATGGATGCAGCACCTCCCTACACTTCTCTCCTGTCCCACTGTCCTCCTGCTGCTCCTGCAACATAAAATTTATTCTCGGTCTCTGTTACCTGAACCCGTCTCCACCCTTTGCCCCATTCCCACAAGTATAAAAACAACAGCTCTCACTTAGCAGTTGGCCAGTGTCCGTATTGTCTAGAAAAGTCAGACAAATAATACATTTTATGTGGTGTCTTATGGAGTAAAGGGAATAATGCACATCAGGGCCAGCTCATCAGGTATTCTGCTACAGTCATTTCATACATATTCTCACTTAAATTACATCACAAAGGGAGGAGCTGGTGATGCAAACATCATTTCACAAGCCTGCAGAGAGAGTCAGAGACAGGAGAGGAACAGCCACAAAGATTGCTTCTGTGAATTTGTCCCCACCCACAGATCTCTACAGTGCCCTTTCCAGAGGGAAGCACTGAGTCCAGATAATTTAAATATTTAACCCAAGATCAAACTGCTTGACTTTGAGCCTGGGTCCAAAAGGACATTTTCTGGGTCCAATCTAACCACACCGTCTCCACTCTTCCTTCTAACTCTCCAGTCTAACCACACTGTCTCCACTCTTCCCATCCTTCTGCTCTAGTTCAGTCTGGAAGGTGTTCACTCTATGTCTCTGTGTCTCTGTGTCTCTGTGTCAGAGCCTGTTCCAGATGTTAAAATAGAGCCTAGAACCTGGTCCCTGATCTCACTGAGCTCATACCTAATTAGAGAGTGACTGACAATAAACCAGGAAATTAGCAGGTAATGGAAGGGACCTTTGGGAGTGTTATGTGTTATAAACAATATAACTTCAGTATGTATATTAGAAAGTACTGGGGTGGAGGGTGCTATTTAGATGAGGTGGAAGAGAAGGTGACTGAGAGAAGGCCCAGGGAGGCCAGGATGGCATTGGCATAGGAGGACCTGAACGCACCCACTCCATGAGCAAACTCAAATAAACGTGTCTACAGAGAGCAGTTACTCTTGTGGGACAACTGAGGCCAAATAAGCAGCTTCTGAACAACAAGAGGAAAGACTAAACAGAGAAGGCTGGGAACATGGGAGCCCCCCAGAAGCTGCTAGAGGAGCTGGGCAGTGCCATCATTTACATTCCCCTTGATTTTGATGAGGAGCGAGTGAGCTCTACTTGGGTGCTTTGACCTGACTGGAAGACCAACACAATGCATTTTCAGGTACATTGCCCAGGGCATTTATCTTTGAACACAGGGAGCAAGCAGGAACTGTAGGACATCACCTGGTCTCCTTTCCCAGAGCTTTTTAGCCCATCAAGTTAGGGCCTCAGGTGCTATAAGCACTTGTCCAGCTCCAACTGTCTTCTTAAAACTGCACAGCACATAAAGCTTACACAGAGGTTCATTCTTCACAAGATCACATTCTATACAATAAAGGAGAGAGAATGTATAGAGAAGTCCAGGAGTTGTGGGAGTTCACCAGGGACTGCAGGAATTCTCCAGGGTCAAAGAATCCAGTGACCACCACTGTTTTCATTCTAAGTCTCCTCCATAAGGTCTCTGGGGTTGGGGGGTTCTAGCCAGGTGTTCTGGCCTACTTGCAAGGTCACTGCAGCATATGCTAAGACACAATGCCAGAGCACATTTTGGCCCCCAAAAAAGAAAGCAAGTGGGACCAACAAGATATTTCTACACACATCTCACCTCCCTACCTAGAGCTGTTTGGGCAAGGCACGCCAGTGTCCCAGACACCTCAGGCATCCACTCAGCTCCTAATGGTCTGCCAAAGCCACCTGGCACAAATAGCTGACACAGAAGCTGCTCTACACAGAGTGGCTGCTTTTTCAAGGCTGGGAGATATAGATATTTTGTTTGAATTATATAAACAAACAAACATAGAAAGTCAAACACAGTGAAAAGACAAAAGAATACCTTAAAAATAAAGAGATAAGAAAAATCCCCAAGGGTGGGGGACCTAAGGAAATGGAAACAAGTAATTTGCCTGATAAAGAATTCCAAGAAATATTCACAGGGATGTTCACCAAAGCTGGGAGCAGAATAGAAAAACTGAGAGAGAATTCAACAAAATGTTAGAAAGTAAACTGAAGAACCAAGCAGACCTGAAGAATATAACTGAAATGAAACATACATTAGAAGGAATTGACAGAAGATTAGCTTACATAGAAGAATGTATCAGTGACCTGGTAGATAGACTAGTGCAAATTAACCAATCAGAACACAACAACAACAAAATTTAAAGAGAAGATAATTTAAGGATCTATGGAATAACACCAAGCACTCAAACATTCACATTATATGGATCCTAGAAGGAAAAGAGAGAAAGAAACCAAAAATTTATTTGAAGAAATAGTGGCTGAAAACTTCCCTAACTTGAGAAAGGAAACAGATATCCAGGTCTATGAAGCACAAAGAATTCGAAGCAAGATGATCCTAAAAAGACCTACACCAAGGCATTTTAAAAATGTGTATTTAGAATGGCAAAAGTTAAGATACAATCTTGAGGAACACAAGAGAAAATGAGTTACATACAAAAAAAATCACATAAAGCCATCAAATGATTTTTTAGTAGCAATTTTGCAGGCCAGAGGGCATGGTAGGACATCATTAACGTGCTAAAAGAAGTAAAACTACAACCTAGAATAACTTAACCAGCAAAATTATCATTCAGAATTGAAAGAGTGATAAACAGTCCCCCAGACAAGCAAAAACTAAAAGCAGTTATCACCATTTAATCAGCTTTACAAGAAATCTTGAAAGTTTCCTTTAAGCAGAAAAGGAAAGGCCATAATCAGAAATAAGAAAATATGAGAAAAGAAAATATCTCACATGCAAAGCCAAACATTTAATAAATACAATGAATCAGGCATTTAAGTAGCTACTAAGAAGGTCAAAAGAGAAAGTATCAAACTCAACTCAAACTACAATAAGTAGTTAGGAGAGACACTACACAACAAGTTCTAAACTCTGACATCAATAATATAAAGGCGTGAGAGAAGTAAAAATGTAGTACTTACAGTATATATTCAAATTTAAATGCTTATCAGCTTAAAATAGACTACTACCATATAAAAATTATACATAAACTTCATGGTAACCACAAACTAAAACATACTAAAGACGTACAAGGAACAAAGTGAAAGGAAACCTAAAAACAGCAATATACAAGGAAAAAGATCATGAGAAGAAAGAAAAGAAAGGGAACTATAAGAACAACCAAAAAACAATTAACAAAGTAGCAATAAGTACATACTTATTAATAATCACTTTAAATGTAAATGGGTTAAATGCTCCAATACAAAAAGAGAGTGGTTAAATGGATTAAAAGTAAGTTCCATCTATATGTTGCTTATAAGAGACTCCAAATGGAAAGGTAAGTACAGACTGAAAGTGAAGAGATGGAAAAAGGTATTTCATGCAAATAAAAACAAAAAGAAAGCTCAAGTCCCAATACTCATATCAGACAAAGTAGACTTTAAAACAAAAATGTAAAAAAAAAAAAAAAAAAAAAAGGACAGAAAAGGCCATTACATAATTATAAAAAGGTCAATACAAGACCTAGATATAATAATCATAAGTATGTATGTACTGACACAGGAAAGCTAAATATAAAAAGCATTTATTAATGTACATAAAGAGACAAATCTAAATAGTGCAATAAGAGTAGGGGATTTTAATACCCACTCACATCAATGGATAGATCATCCAGACGGGAAAATAATATGAAAATAATGGCCATAATGTCATATTAGACCAGGTTTAATAGAAATTTGTAGCATGTATCATCCAAAAACTGCAGAATACACATTTTTTTAAAAAATGCACATGGATAGATTACACTTTAGGACACAAAACGGGCCTCAATAAATTCAAAATGATGGAAATCGAATCAAGTATCTTTTCTGACCACAATGGCATAAAACTAGAAATTAACTACAGAAAGAAAATTGAAAAAAAAAAATGTAAATATGTGGAAGCTAAACAACATGCTACTGAACAACCAATGGATCAAAACAGAAATAAAATAGGAAATCAAAAACTATCTTGAAAGAAATGAAAACAAAAATACAGTTTTTAATAATTTATGAAATGAAACAAAAGCAGTTCTAAGAGAAACATTTATAGCTCTACAGGCTACCCCTGGAAACAAGAAAAAATCCATATAAACAATCTAACTCTACACCCAAAGGAACTACAAAAAGAACAAACAAAACCCAAAGCAAAGGGAAGGGTTGAAATAAGATCAGAATGAAAATAAATGAAATAGGAATTACAAAACAATAGAAAAGATCAGCATTCTTTTATGATAAAAACTTTCAACAAAGTGTGTAGAGAGGAATATATCTCAACATAAAAAAGCTATATATACCAAAAGCACTGACACTACCGCACTCAACGGTGAAAAGCTGAAAGCTTTTTCTCTAAGATCGGGAACAGGACAGGGATACATACCATTACCACCTCTAATCAGCATAATACCAGAAGTCTAGCCACAGCAATCAGACAATAAAAATAAATAAAAAGTGTACAAATAGAAAATGAAGAAGAAAAACTCTCAGTATATGCAGATGACATTATAATATATATAGAAAACCCTGAAGACTCCACCAAAAAACTATTAAAACTAATATAGCAGTTCAGTAAAGTTGCAGGATACAGAATAAATATAGAGAAGTCTGCTGTGTTTCTAAACATCAATAATGAACAATCACAAGAAGAAAATACTCCCATTTACAATTTCATCAAAAAGCATAAAATACCTAGGAATGAATTCAACCAGAGGTGAAACATCTGTACTTTTAAAACTATGACATTGAAAAAAACACACAAAAAAAACTGAAGCAGATACAAATAAACAGAAGGATATGACATGTTCATGAATTGAAGAAATTAATGTTGTTAAAATGATCTTACCACTTAAGGTAATATACAGATTTAATGCAATCCCTTTTAAAATATCAATGACATTATTCTCAGAACTAGAACAACTAATCCTAAAATGTATATGCAACTGCAAAAAAACACTGAAAAGCCAAAAATTTCTAGAGAAAGAACAAAGTGGGAAGTTTCACACTCCCTAATATCAAACTATGCTACCAAGCTACAATAATTAAAATAATATGGTACTGGCATTAAAGCAGACATATAGATCAATGTAATAGAATACAAAGCCCAGAAATAAGCCCACACTTATGTGGTCAGTTCATCTATGACAAAGATGGAAAAGATATAATGGGGTATAAACAGTCTCTTTTACAAATGGTGTTGAAAAACTGGACAGATACATGCAAAAAACTTTCTTATACCATATACAAAAATAAATTCAAAATTGATTAAAGACTTAGAGGTAAGACCTGAAACCATAAAACTCCTAGAAGAAAACATAGATAGCAAACGTTTTGACACTGCTCTTAGCAATATCTTTTGGACATTGCTCCTTGAGCAAGAGCAACAACAGCAAAAAAAGGTGACTACATCAAACTGGGAAGAATTTCTACAGCCAAAAAGCCATTAACAAGGTGAAAAGGCAACCTACTGAATAGGAGAAGATATTTGCAAATGATACATCCAATAACGGGTTAGTATCCAAAAATATAGGGAACCCATACAACTTAACACCGAAAAGCATACAATCCAATTAAAAAATGGGCAGATGACCTAAAAAGACATTTCTCCACAGAGGACATACAGATGGGCAATAGACATATGAAAAGATGCTCATATCACTAGTCACCAGGGAAATTAAAATTAAGGCCACAATAACAGATCACCTCACACCTGTCAGAATGGCTACCACCAACAAATCAAACAGCAAGTGCTGGCAAGGACGCAAAGAAAAGGGAGCCCTCGGGCCCTGTTGGTGGGTTGTAAATTGGTGCAGCCATTATGGAAAAATGTTTGGAGAGTCTTCAAAAATTAAAAATAGAGCTGCTGTAAGATCCAACAATTCCACTGCTGTGTATTTATCCAAAGAAAACAAAAACAGTAATTGGAAAATATATGTATCTCTACGTTCATTGCAGCATTACTAGCAATAGCGGAAGACCTGGAAGCAGCCTAGGTGTCCACTGATACAGAAGAAGTGGTGCACACCTACGATAAAATAATACTGGGCAATAAAAATGATTAAATTTCTACCATTGGCAACAACATGGATGGACCTAGAATGCCAAGTGAAGTAAGTCAGAGAAAGACAAGTATCGCATGATTTCACTTATATGTGGAATCTAAAAAACAAAACAAATAAATGAATGAACAAAACAAAATAATAAAAGACTCATACATACAGAGAGCAGGTTGCTGGTTGCCAAAATGCAGTGGTGGGGAGATGGGAAAAACATAAAAATATCCTTTATTGGACTGACATATAGTGATTAAAATTAGGAAAAACACATTGCCCAGTCTGATTAGCCAATACTAAATAAATTCAATAAAAGTATTAAAAGTAAAATAAATAAAACGAAAGGAGGCCAGCATGCAAGAAAGAAGCAGATATACATGGCCTGGAGGAAAGGAAGAGCAAGTCCTGAGGCCCTGATGCAGGACTGAGCTGCAAGCTCACATTATAGAGAGAGGGTGTGTTCCTGGAGCGTGGAGATCTCTCCTGTCCACTCATCACAAATGAGAGCTGTTGTTGCTTAGGCCAGAGGGAAGCTTGTGCCCTGGACAAGCAGGACACAGTTCCATCAGGAGTCAGGAGGCCATGCATCACTGCGGGAGGTGGCCGCCTGCTCTCTGCTGGGAAAGTCCCTCCTGCAAGCCCGGACCAGCCCAGGCCCTCTCTCCCTGTGGGATCCATAGAACCCAAACAGCAGCTTGGTTTTGTTCAAATTACAGAAGTGGTCTTTCAATGCATAGATTCTAGGCAAAATTCATGAAATTGCTGGAGAGTGATTGCCACAGCAACTTGCAGAATTTTCCAAGGGGGACTACAAATAAACAAAAGGGCGGCGGGAGTAAAAGAACAAGGCATTTCGATTGATGTTAAGCTGACTTTTCTTTATTTCCATAAGGTCACATTTAAAACTTTCTGCCTCTGGAGGCTTAGAGCGGTTGGGTGTTTGTTATGGAAAAATGGACAACTTTTCTGCTTCTCTTCCAGGTAAGTCAGTGCAATTGATGACATTAAGGGAGACAGATGCAGAACCATCGGAGGCCCTGCTCCAGGTAAAGCGCAGGGTCTCATAAAGGGCACTAAACAGAAAGCACGGAGGGTGTCCTCTCAGTCCCATGAAGTGGCTGGCTCCTTCCCTCGCCCTTGTCTCTGCCGCACCTGCCACTAAATGATATGTTGATATTCAAGGCAACAGAATCCAGTGCTTCAGGTTAACTTTACTCCCGGGAGAGCCATTCTTTGCGTCTTTAAGTCTGAAAATGCTGATCAGATCTAAAGGGGAGTTGATGGTGCTGCAGTTGCCAGTGGTGTTGTGTTCTTGTTTTTTGTTTCCTCGTGTTTTTCCTGCTTAGGAAGTTGTGGGTACAATATCTGGTGTACACAATACTGTTAGAAACGCCCCACCAGCCAGCCACTCGGGAAAGTGGGGTGTCTCATGTACAGTGACCCGTTTACTGAGCTCTCACTATTAAAAAGTACTATGTTTTCTTGTAGGAACATTCACTCTTACCCTAATATTTGGCTGCAAGGGTCTGGGGCAATATATGGAAACAAGGGAGTGAAGCCAGCTTCTCACCTGGTTCGTACCAAAGAGCAGCCCCTGCAGGCCAACCTGAGCCCATCCATGGGCGGGGGGAGCAACAAGGAATCGCTCAAGGCTCATGGTCCTCATCTTTTGCCAAAAAAAGGTCACACTTTTTGTCATTTTGTGTACACAATCAATCATGTAACACTTTCCAGTCTGACTGTCTAAAACATTTCAGCTCGCACTGGCTTTCCGACGGCTCCCACTGCCTGCTCAGGGCCGGGCGCAGAGGCGGCCAGGAGCCTTGCTGCCCCGGCCTCACAGGCTCCTTAACAAACAAACCGGCCACGCGGCAGGGCGCGGGGTGGCGGGGGCGTCCTGCTGCCTGGTGGGCACTGAGTGGCCTGTAATGGGTACAAAATAAGACTCGAAGCTACTATGACCCACACGCTTCTAAGGTGAACAATCACATTCTGTTAGACTCAAAGGGTGAGAAAAGCTAAGCAAATGAGAGAGTTCGGATATTGAGGGAACCCTGAAAAATGTGAGAGGAAGTGCAAGACTGGAAGAAAGAGGGCACGTTCGGCGGATGCCTGAACAGCCCCTGAAGCGGATGAGGAGGAGGAAGTCAGGCTAACAGGACACCGAAGCCAGCTGCACAGGGGAACCACCACCAGGCAACTTCAGCAGCTGTCCACACCCTGCGGCGGTGCAGGCTGGCTCTCCCGGGGCCTCGGGCAGGGCCAGGCAGCGGCCGCATCCAGGCGTGCCGACGCGCAGTGGGGCTGAGAGCCTGGGCCTGGGGGTCACAGGGTGGACTAGCCCACCCAGCTGTTGCTGCCACTCAGCCGGCCTGGCTTCCTGCTTTCTTGCCCCAAGACCCAGGGCTCTGGCAGATTTCCCCTTCCCAAAGAAGTTGCCTGTCTACTCTAACTTGGGAATGCCTTCTCCCTTCCAAACTTGAATTTTTTCTTTGGTTCTCTTAAAGCACATCAACCCTTTAATTATACAGGGTAGATGACAAACAGGAAGTCACAACGGGAAGTTAACAAGTTTACACATGCTGCAAGGTTTGAGGATCCAGAGACTTGGCTCTGTTGGTGGCGGCAGGACTGGCACAAGGTGTTAGACCAGTGGGGTCAGACCGGATCAGGGTTCAGCAACCTCAGGGCTTGAGTTCTGGCTAGGAAAGAATTCAGAGCCAGGACCCAAACTATAAAAGAACATTTATTTATGAAATTACAGAGGTAGGAGAAGTGATTCATAGAAGAAATGGGCTTAGAAAACAAGTTATAGAGGCAAAGGAAGGGCCCTTGGAGTTTAGGAGTGAGGAAGGTAATGGTAATACGCCTGGGGGGAGTGGGTAGGGGCAGAGAAAGGGACAGGGAAAGGCATGGGTGTGCTCCCTGTAGGGAGAGCACACTGGATCCTCGGTCCTAAGGGTTTTAAGGGCGGCGATTTTAGGGGAGGTCCCAGAGGAAGACCTTACTAGAATATTGAGCGGCTTTCCAGGTGTGTCCTTTCAGGGTCCATGTCTCCACTGATTGACTGGCTGCCACCAGGGCAGGGGGTCATTACCCAATGCAGCTGGTCCTGAGGTCAGCCATGGCATCGCTTGCCTGGTTTTGCTGCTTTTCTGGGCCTGGAGCTGAAATACAACTGAGGTCTAGATGCTATCTCTAGGGACAAAAGGTCAGGGGGTCCAACTGCATGATCAGTGATATGCTAGGGGAGGAAAGTCACCCTGGGGGAGAGGTCCCACCCTACAATTGTCCTTTGCTAGGCATCCAGGATTTTCCTCCTTGATGAACTTCTGGACATTTCCCATCTTCCTCTCTCTGCTCATGTCTGTCTAACTGCCCACCACAGCTTCAGGTCTGTCTCAAGTGCTTTCCCTGAATAATTTCACTGAATCCTCACCACCATTCCATGAAGTAAAAAACTGTTAATTCCTTCTTACTGGTGGGAAAACAGAAGCTTAGGAAAGTTAAGTAACTGATCATTTGGTGCATCTGTGGTAAAGATTGGGCATTAGCCCAGGTATGTGTGATTAGAGCCCTGACCTTAACTACAGTATTATAACCACAGAACCTGGCCTTATCCTGTTTCTAACAAGACCTGGATCCAAGGTTTATAACTTGGATACACCACTTACCAGCAACACTTGTGAACACTTAACTGCTAACCCTTGAAACCCTGCCCCAAATCCTAGATCAGGAGTGGCATCTCTGAGCCTGGCCTACTGTCTCCTTGCCAGTCAACTCGCAAATAAACTTCCTTTCTTCTCTCAAAAGCTGGTGTTGTGTTTCTGTGTGCATCAGGCAGCAAACCTTTGTTTGGTAACAATATGACATGGTCATGTGGCAATATCAGGTAAGAGGCAAACCCTGCCCATGGCTGTGTTTTTAACTTTGGGGCTCAAGCCCCAAGTCCACACAAACTCCTGACACCAACTCTAGGAAGGCCTCATGGTCCTTCTACCCCTCATCCAGCTGGATCATATCTTTGGGGCTGAAGACTGAATCAGACAGAGCAAGGCTAGCATAAGGCAGTGTGGGTTTGGGAATGAGAGTCCTCCAAATTTAAATGTGTGACCTTGAGTGAGTTACTTCTTTATCTCACTGAGCTTTACTGCTCACATATACAATGAGATTTTTTTAAAGCATTGTAAATGGGGACTGAAGGAGGAAGCATATAAAATACCTATTAAAATGCAAATGTATAACAGAGGCCTAATAGCCGGTGGTGCTCAGGGGGAGTGGATGATTTGCATTTCTGAGAGGCTGCGCACCCAGGACGCTCCAGACACACAACTCCACCCTGCTGACCTGCTGCTTCTGGACGCTTCCTCCCATGGGACTGAAATTAAATCTCGTAGAAGCCTCAGTTCTGGCCCAAAGAAGGAACTTGTCCGCAGAGCCTTCTTTCCAGTCAGTGAGGCCAACCCCACTCTGTGCCATTTCTTACCTTTGCCATGGTGGCTGCCTCTGGCCTTGCTCTCCCCTGCTCCCTCCACTCATGCCAGCTCCACTACTCCCTAACTTGCTGTTAAAACAAAATTGCCAAGTATGTAAGAACTGTTTTTAAGGACTAATTGCTCCTGAATGAATACTGGGGATTCACACCAGGGTGGAGAGTGGAGCTTCAGTGCAGGAACTCCTCAGCTGTCCCTTTGATTTCTCAAAGGTCTGCAAGCTGCAGAAGAGGCCACTGTATTTCATAGGCCCAGGAGGCAACAGGCAGACATGGCTGGGCTTCACATGCTCAAAGCTTGATGAGAAAACAACAGGCTTATTCTTATTTAAAATAAACTCACACTTAGACACCTACACCTCCCCCCACCCCCCCACCCCCGACTAAACCTGGTGCTTGCCTCCTCCCACAACCACATCAAAATTACAGCTAAACTACAGAACAACATCATTCAGCACCAACTGAAATCTAGCTGAATGGAAGTCCTACAACTAGGCAATTAAAGACACATGAGACTGGTAGCGGCAGAGATGCAGAACAGGCTGGTCCAAAACCTACTTGTGATGGTTAAAAATCATGAGGGATATCTCAGCTGTGGAAGTCCCCTCTGAGGAGTGAGTGGTCCTAGCCCCAAACCAGGCTCACCCGCCCAGAGATCCAGAGTGAAGAAGAGAAGTTCCCATAACTTCTGGCTATAAAAACCTGCAGAGATTGTGGCTGAGGGAGACGGAAGCTGCTGGAGTTCCCAGGCAGTTCCTCTGTAAGGGCCCATACATGGACTTACTCAGACTCACTCTCTCTGAGCTCCAGTGCAGGATCAGCAGCTTGAAAGAAACCAGGGACAGATGGGGAGGAACTAAAGTGTGGGGCCTTAGGATAAGTGCTAGGGGGACAGCTTTCTCCCAGACAGAAGTGCTGACAAGGACCATTGTTCAGCTTCTCAGACTTCCCCCCACATAGCCAGCAGGAGGACACTGTATCTGAGTCTCTATCAACCTTACTGATACTGTTTGCCCCACCACCCTGTGATTTCCTGAGACCCTGCCCCACCCAACTTTGAGACCCCCCGCCCCCCAAGCTGTTTCCAGAAGCTTTTCTATAGGAATAGGCTGTCTTGGCTCAGCTTCAGATTTTCCTAAAATCTCTCAGACAAACAGCATCTGGCCTCAGGTGCTGCATACCTCTCCCTAAGTGTTCCCAGGCCAGGCAACAGCAGCAGTTGGCCTTGGTTTTCAGCGAGGCTTCTTCTGGGCATAGCCAAGTCCAGCACAAGTAGCAGCCATCTGCAGATTGCTTTGTAGCTCATGCTGGGTGGCTTTCAGCAGAACGCAAGTGGTAGCTAACCTTGGCCTGCTCCTCCAGGAAAGCCCCAGAGCCAGTGCACCCAGTGGAAAGCTTCAGGCCACATGGAAGCACCACCCACATCCTCCACAAGCAACTCACACAAGGGGCAGGCTCACCAGACCCCAGAGCCCCACTGAAGTAAGTCCTGCTCTGTGGGATAGACCCCTGCACAGCTGATCCTCCAATTTGGCCAAAGCCAGCCCTTGTTGCCAATAGGCCTGGGGGTCATTTCCTCCCATTGATGGGCCAACAGCAATCAAGGCTCAACTACAACAGGAGGGGTGCACAGCCCACAGGCGGAGCACACCAGGACTGCCCAGCTCGGGTGGCTGCGGAGGCTGTGCCACTGGGCCCTGCAGCACAGCTACTACATAAAGCTAATTAAGAAATATTCAAAGTGATGGAAAGCAAAGACCTACAACTAAGAGTACTCTACCCAAAGCTATCATTTAAAATCAAAGGATAGATAAAGAGCTTCCCTGACAAGAAAAAGCAAAAGGAATTTATCACCACCAACCCAGGATTACAGGAAATGTTTTAGGGTCTTCTTTTAAGAAGAAGAAGAAGAAAAAAGAATAAATAGTATGAATAATAAATGGTAATAAATACATATTAACAACTGAGTCTAAAAATAAATAAATAAATTAATTAATTAATATACAAGCAGAACAGAAACAGACTTATAAATACAGAGAAATTTTTGAGGGTTGCCAGATGGGAGGTGGGTTGGTGGGGTGGGTAAAAAAGATGAAGGGAATATGAAGTACAAATTGGTAATTGCAGAAATGTAGTGGAGATGTAAAGTACATCACGGAGAATATAGTCAATAATATTGTAATAACTCTATATGACATCAGATGGGTACTAGATTTATCGGGATGATCTCTTAGTAAGTTGTAGAATGTCTAATCTCTGGGAACACCTAAAACTAATATAATATTGTATATTAACTGTAAATGAAAAAGAAAACAAATTGTAAAAAACAAACAAAAAAAAAATGATTAGACGAGAACATCTGAGCAGCCTTGGGAGAGCTCTATAGAGGCAGAGGCCCAGTGGGCAGGGGAAGAAATCTATGAGCACAACTCAAGTCCCAGCTGTGCTACCAGAGAGCTATATGAACATCAGCTTTTATACCTGTTACAGGAATGTGGTGTGGTTGTTTTGTTTGCTTTACAGCTCTCCATCCAATATTTGCAGCTTTCCTGCTTTGTTCCAGGTTCCAGAAGGCTTACTATTGGAAAACACGCCCTGGGAGGCCGTGCAGTGTAGCTCAGGTCAGGAGAAAAGGGACATTGAGAGTATTGCCTCTCTCTCCTGCCTTCCTGAGGAGTGCTGGCAGTGGCTACCTTTCTCCATGGCCTTAACTTCTGCTGGGGAGTCCCCTTCCCATTTGTAAGCCCTTGTTGGATTCCAGAAACACTGTCCCTCTATCCTGTGTCCCTTCATGCGAGGAGTGAGTACGTCTGAGGCTAGACCCAGGACCTGGTAAAGCTTCACCTTCACTCAGGGGCCCCCTTGGCCTGGTCCACCCCTTCTGCATACCCCCCTCATAAAGCTCTTCTTGGTTTCACACATACTGAGCTGTCACATTCCTGCCCTACCTTGACTAGCAACATTAATACCTAAAAGGGCTGGATTGTGAGGTTATGAATACATGTGCAATGCTTGTGAGTTTAATAAGCCTTACATATGTGGTAGCTATTGTAATAGTCCTTATTTACTTCTGGGTAAGGGACAAGTCCCCAGCACATTCTCTGCTGACCATCACAGTTGCTAACATGGCCACATTGCCACAGGGATTTGGCACCCAAAGGGCTGTCCCTGTCCTGCACAGGAGAAGCACGTGTGACAGCACATCTATGTGGCTGTCCCTTACCCGAGCTTCCTCACCTCATGATTTGTGGACCATCATTTCATAACCCAGCTGCATCCCCTCCCTCAGCTCCACACCCCTAACTGTCTGTTATGGAGGCAGCAGCTGGCAGAGGTCTTACTGGGCTAGGAATAAATGTCAGAAGAGGGAAGCAGCTTGACCGAGACTTCCCAGAACCTGGGACCAAAGCCAAAACCCCACACCACAAAGACATCAGTAGCGAGAACCGACCAACCCAAAGACCAGAGCCTGTCTGAAACTACTAATGATGGATGCTAATTAAGCTTCTGTGAATCTTTCTGTCCTGCTGGTTAAAGATGTATATATTTCATAAATTTCATGTTCTAATTAATGATTTTATGTTCTATATATTACCTTGGCTTATAAATTCAAATGGGGTTCTGGACGTTCTTCCAGTAGGAAATGTATTCCATAAATGTATGATTGCTATTAATCTTGATTTTTAATATTTAATTTTAAAATGAATAATTAGCCCCATTCTAATTCCATATTTTTATGGTATATCTGGAATTCTTACTTTCATTCATGTACAAGCCAGAGCATCTCCCTCTTCTGGGCTGTCATTTGCTTTGAAATGTCAAGATTTGTGTCACCTTTGCATTCAGTCTTTGCCTTAGTGAGGGCTCCTGTTAGCAAGTCAGACATATTGGGGCTGAAATGAGCAAAAGTGGAAATTACTAAACAGATGTCAGGTAGTGACAGAATAGTGAGGGATGGAAAACCTGGCTGGTAAATGGACAGGAGCCAAGGCAGTCCACAAGCAGAATCTCAGCACTGAGTGAGGGACACCACTGCCCTTGTCACTGGATTCAGGCCACCAAAGTCACAGCCAAGACTTCTGCACTGGACATGGCTCAGCCCCTGCTATTGAGCCCAGAGACTAGACAGAACCCCCACGCCCCTCCTCAGGCACAGAGAGTCCTGCCCTGGAGCTGCCCTTGGCCTGATGCAGTGGCCCGAGTGCCTTTCTCACTTAGGCCCAGTCACACGTGCAATTCTCATGCAAAAGGCTGAAAGAAAAGCTCTGAGCCACCCAGATGTCCAGCAGGACTGCATTCCCAGTCTATAGACATTTCAGCTCCTGGGACTTGAAAAGGACCAAGCCCACCCGGCATCATTTCTTGTGGCTTTGACCATGCTGTAGACTAGTGGAGCCCCAGAGCCCAGCCTGCAGTATCCTTACAATTAGTGAGGCAGTTCCTGCTGGTGTGTGAGTGGCACATTCCTTTTCTCTGTTAAAGAATTTTCCCCCTTTCCTCCTTTGTTTTGGAATCAATATTTAGTAACTTCCCCAAATTTCCCTTACTTTGACTGTGATTAACAGTCTGGGCTTTAGTGGCAGAATGCCCCTCACTTCCCATGAGTATTTTCAGGGCTTCAGACCGGTCTTTCCCTTTACCAGCTGTATTTATCTCAATCACCTTGAGCCTCACATTCCTCCTCTGAAAATAAAACAAGGGTAGTTTGTGAGAACTCCTAGGTGTTTGTGAGAACTCACTGTTTTGGTACAATGCTGCTCAGAGTGTGGTCTGAGGATAAGAGTAGCTACATAGCTTGCAGGGCCCAGAGCAATATGAAAATGAAGGGCTCCCTGTTCAACAATCATCAAGAATTTCAAGTTCGTGAAAACAGAGCAGAAAACTAAGTGTTAGGCCCTTTGGAGCATGTGTCCTATGAAACTCATACCATTGTAATTAGCTAGTTATTAATAATAGGAAGGAGCAAAGGGGAGGCCAGACATTGTAAGCATGTCATTTGGGCAGCTTCACCGGGAAGCTGCAATTTCACACTCCTCTGGAAACCATTGGCCCATTCCCCACAGATTACTGTGCAGTGAAATTGGGGTAAGTCTGGAAGATGCCTGTCAGTCAAAACTTGGGGCAGAGATCACTAGCCAAAATGTGTGGGACCACTGCAACCCCGAGAAAATTTGGGAATATATAATCCCTCAAACAAAGGAGCTCACACTCTTGTTGCTCTTGGCTCTCTTGCATTTGTCTATTGTGAGGACTCCACGTGCAATGGACTGATGGGCTGTGTTAGAGAACACAAGCTAAGCTAGCCTGATGCTGGACTGGACCATGCCCTAACATGGAAAGGAAACTCTGGACACTGGCTCTGATTTTAACATTGATGAAGGCAAAATGAGAATTCTTCCTTGGCAAGATGGTGGGAGAGAGGACCTTGGAAACTCTGGGATTTAATTCCACACAAATAAAAATCACTTGTCCTCCATGTGACTCTCAGGAAATTCTTTTTTTGGGATAACTCAAGAATTCCATGCCCACAAGCCACAGGTGGATTGAGGACCTCTGCCCACCAGGAACAAAACTGCACAGGTCACATGTCTGTGGAACATTATTAGTTACTGGTCCAGAAAAAGCACAAAAATTAAGAGGAAGCAAGAGGAGATTAAAGATGGTGGCAGACTGAATGGAAGCTACAGTGACATTCTCCCTGGCACAAATTGGAATTACAACTAAACTATAGAAAAAATGTCCTGAATAATCAACTGCAACTGAAGACCAGCTGGAGATCACCCTCCTAACCAAGGAGGAAAAGTGGAGGCTGCATAGAGACTGGTAGGAAGTGCAGAGGCACAAGAGGGCTGGCTGGGCTCCCACAGGCAGCAGCTAAAGGTCCAGAGGGATCTCTCAGCTGTGGGGGGTTCCCGCTGAGAACTCTGGGGCCTAAACCCCAGGCTGGGCTTCCCAGCCCAGAGCATCAGAACCGAAAAAGGTGCCTACATAACATCTGGCTGTGAAAAGCAGCCGGGTTTCTGTCTTCCAGCAAAACAACAGCTGGAAATGCAGGCACCCTCTTAAAGAAGCAAAGCACAAAGTTTCGTGTGCAGTTACTCACTTTGGGCTCCAGCAAAGGGAGGGCAGAGTCGACTAGAGCTGTGTGAGGAGAATCTAGGGTTGTAGGCTCTGGAATACAACTCAGAGGGCACCCCTCTGGATTCCTATGCCAAGCCATTTCCCCATACAGTAGAGGCAGACATTTACCTACCACATAGCTTTTGCCTGAGGAGGAATCAATTGCTCTACCCTGCTCAAAAACCTCCTGCCCTAGCCCATAGAGTTTCTACAGCCTGAGGCTCATTAAGAGAATCAGATTAATCAGCCTGTAGGCAGAGGCAGACCTCAGAGTGCTTTGAGTCTTTGCCTGATCTGTTTCTGGACCTGGATATTGGAAAAGCAGACTTTGGTGTGTACCTTGGTCCTGTTCAAATGCACCCACCAACAGAGGGGACCTCAAGCCCTGGGTTGTTGATAGCTCCAAACAGGGTACTCAAGGCCAGTCACAAATAGCATCTGACATTGGCCTGCACCAGAGACCCTCCAAAAAGACTGAGTCTTAGCAGGCCTACCTAATACATAGAAACAAACCCAAATAGGCAGCCAAAATGGGTATACAAAAAAAGAAAAAAGACCCAAATGAAAGAACAAAAGAAGTCTCCAGAAAAAGAGCTAAACGAAATGCAGCTAAGAAATCTATCAGATATAGAGTTCAGAATGCTGATTGTAAGGATGCTCAACCACATAAAAAAAGACATGGGAAATATGAAAAATGACCAGTAAGAAATGAAAAATGACATAGCAGAAATAAAGAATACAATGGAAGGAATAAACAGCAGATTAGAGGAAGCTGAGTATTGCGTCAGCAAATTAGAAGACATGGTAAAAAAAATCACTCAGTCAGAGACCCAAAAAGAAAAAATAATTTAAAAACAGGAGGACAGTCTAAGGGAGCTGTGGGACAGCATGAAACATAACAATATTTGCGTCACAGGAGTGGCAGAAGAGATTGAAAATAAGCAAGAGTTAGAGAACTTGTTTGAAGAAATAATGGCAGAAAACTTCCCTAATCTGGTGATGGAAAAAGTCACACAAGTTCATGAGGCACAAAGAGTCCCAATCAAGAAGAATCCAAAGAGGCACAAGCCTAGACACATCATAATTAAAATGCCAAAAATTCAAGACAAAGAGAGAATCTTAAAGGCAGAAAGAGAAAAGCAATCTGTTACCTACAAAGGAGTTCCCATAAGGCTGTCAGCAGACCTCTCATCAGAAACTCTACAGGCCAGAAGGGAATGGCATGAAGTATTCAAGGTAATGCAAAACAAGGATCTGAAGCCAAGACTACTCTATCCAGCAAGGCTATCATTCAAAATAGGTGGTGAAATAAAGGGCTTCCCAGATAAAAAAAAAAAGAAAGAAAAAAAGGCTAAAGGAGTTTATCACCACCAAACCAGCACTGTAAGAAATGTTAAAGGGACTGCTGTAATTAGAAGCAGAAATAGAAGCATTGTAAGAAATGTTAAAGGGACTGCTATAATAGGAAGAAGAAGAAAGAGAGAGAGAAACATAAGCATAAAGAATTAAAATGGCAATAAGTAAGGAACTATCAATAATAACCTTAAGAACTTTAAGTTAGAAATCAACAGCAATATAGCCGTAGTCATGGACTTTAACACTCACTGACTTCACTGGATAGATCTTGCAGACAAAAAGCCAACACAGAAATGGTGACTAAGTGGCACACTAGCTAAAATGGATTTAATTGATATTTACAGAACATTTTATCCCAAAGCTGCAGAACATGCATTCCTCTCAAGTGCACATGTGTCATGCTCAAAGATAGACCACATGTTAGGATGCAAAACAAGTCTTTACAAGTTCAAGATGACTGAAATCATATCAGGCATCTCAGATCACAAGGGCATGAAATTAGAAATCAACTACAGTAAAAACATTCAAAAACATTCAAACACATGAAGGCTAAATAGCATGTTATTAAACAATGAATGAGTTACCAATAAGATCAAGAAAGAAATCAAAAACTTCCTGTAAACAAATGAAAATGAACACACAACAACTGAAAAATCTATGGGACACAGTGAAATCAGTCCTAGAGAGAAGTGCATAGCACTGCAGGCCTACCTCAGAAAGCAAGAAAAATTTTTAGTAAACTCTCTAATCCTACAGTTTAAAGAATTAGAAAGGTCCCTTGTGAAGCCATTGGGACCAGGGCTTTTGTTTGCTGGGAGTTTTTTTATTACTGCTTCAATTTCATCAGTTGTTATTAGACTATTCAGGTTTTCTGATTCTTCCTGATTCAGTTTTACATAATCTCACTCATAAGTGGAATCTAATAAACCAAATAGACTGAGGAACAAAATAGATTCACAGACATAGAAGCATGGAACAGGCTGATGACTCTCAGTAGGAAGGTGGGGGTGGGGTTGTGGGCAGGGGAGAGATTAATCAAAGAACTTATATGTATATATGCATAACCCATGGACACAGACAATAGTGTGGTGAAGGCCTGGGAGGGGGTGAATACAGGGTGGAGGGGATCAATAGGGGGAAAAAGTGTATATCTGCAATACTTTCGACAATAAAGATAAATTTCAATTTAAAAAATTAAGAAGCAGCAGCTAAACATTTTATAGTAATTGTGCATTGTCTTGAAATCTAAGTTTGTCAGGGTCAGTGTATGTGTCTGTTGAATGCTGAGTTGCATGTGGGGTGAACATTGCATTAGTCATGCCCAGTACGATCATTAGTCGATTGAGTTGATTAAAAATGAAAAAAATAAATAATGGTTCCTTGTGACCATTTGTCTAAGAAGCACTAAGCTAATAAATGCAATAAGCGTCTGACTGCACCTGACACATGATTATACATTCAATAAAAGTTACCTGCTGTTCCTGTGATTATTCTCAGCATGGGTTCTTTTGTCGTGGGGCATGTCGGCCTGAGTTTCCTTTTCAGACTATTTCTGTTTAGACCTTTACTTCTCCCCCTGAATATCCCTTCAGGATCGTCCACCCCCTGCTCAGGGCATCCCAGCCCCCACACTGTAGTGGGATCAGTCGCCCCTCATCTGTGCCCCTCATGTCCCAGGAGTATTTTCAGGGCTAACACATTTTACTGCATTAATCTCCTTTGCTCGAACTGTTTTCCCGGTCACACTTCCCACTGTCCTCAGGAGACCTTGAGGTTGAAGACAGCATTTTCTCCTTACTTTGATCTTCTGCAAAGCAGCCCATTGGAGTTTTCTCCTAGAAAATTAATGCTGACTCATTTCCATTGGTCAGAGTCAAACTCTTACCTCAGACCCTGCCGATGTGAGGCGTCTCCTCTGGCTGATTTATACTGATATCCTTTCACTGTACTAAACTGTAGCTATGAGCACGACAGCTTCCAGGGAGTTCTGTGAGTCCTTCCAGTGACTCACTAAACATGGGAGTAGTTTTGGCCTTCAAAACACCAACAACCAAGTGTACAGGGCACAGGTTCCTCCCAAAGACAGCCCTGGTTCCTGGCAAGAGCTGCTCTGCTCTGCCTTTGTCTGAAGGTCACTCTCCATGGGGACTCCTAATTAAATTGATTGACCAACAAGGGTTGTTTCCCAGGAAAGCCTATCTGTGCCAAAGGAAAACCCATGGAAACACTTCACTCTTAACAAAGGAATGCTGCTTGTTTCTGTTTTCTATTTTGTATTTATTTTTTGTTCTAAGAATCTTTCCTAATCCTACAATACAAAATAACAATTATTTATTACAAATGGTTATTAAACAACTGTTTAAAATACAGAATATCTTGAAACCATTCAAATTTTCAGCATTAAGATAAATGATTAAATAAATTATAGTGCAAACTTCTAATAGAATATTATGCAGCCATTATTGAGACTGGTTAGTAAGAATTTTTATTTATTTATTTATTTATGTATTTATTCATTTATTATTTATTAATATATCTTTATTGATTTCAGAAAGAGGAAGGGAGAGGGAGAGAGATAGAAACATCAATGACCAGAGAGTCATTGATTGGCTGCTTCCTGCACACCCCCGACTGTGGATCGAGCCCGCAACCCAGGCATGTGCCCTGACGGGGAATCAAACCCTGATCGCCTGGATCCTAGGTGGACGCTCAACCACTGAGCCATGCCTGGCCAGGCAGAATTTTTAGGTACATCTGAAAATTCTCATGAGATAGTGGTAAATAGAAAAAGCAGGGTATAAAATTTTATTTGCCATATGATCTTAACTCTGATATTTTACTGCATTTTCTAAATTGCAAGTAACTAGAGTGTATATTTTTGTAATAAAAATAAATAAATTTTACTGTAGTAGGAGATTTGGCTTTGTAGAGTTACACTGAGCTTGGGGAACCAGGGATGGACCATGTTTCTCTAACTTTTCTATATATTACTTAAGAGGGGTCTCAGGATAAAACGTAAAGTAGTTTGAAAAACACTTGAAATACTATATTAAGATTTTTATTCTATTATAATTATATGTGTGAAATATTTCAATTTATTCAATAATGTATTGATGTTAATAAAAATTGATTACTTACCTTCAGGAAAATAATTACAACAGAAAAGACCATGAACATTATTTTCCAATTATGTATTGCACATACAGGTTTTCTACTCTTTTAGACTTCATAAAATCCACGATATTCATCAACATGAAAATTCTATCCCCTTAGGTGGTGCATGAGCTGCAGAAACTTTTTAGAATTTAAAATTAAAAGAATGTTAACCCAAGGTTCAATTCCCAGGAGAGTATTACTCTGGAAACATTGCCCCTTGTGTTCATCCTATGGCTTGTGCCCTTTGCCACACCTAGACGTCCCACAGCCTTTCCCCCAGGGTGGGCAGTACACCTGGTAGGACAGCCTTTGGTTCTACCAGGTACTCAGACACGTTTGCTCTCTCTGCTGCGTGAGCCAAGCAGCACTCCTCTGGTTTCTGTCACCCACTTCACCTTGACGCGCCCTTTCAAACACCTGTCTTCTACTCCAACCTGCAACTCATTAAGATAATTGACTTTTTAAAACATTTACTTTAGCTAAGCATGAGTTTTACTCCTTTAAATAATGTGATGACCTGACTGGTTTTAAACAATGTTAAGGTGAGTGTAATGACAAGTGCCCTCACTAGGAGATGACATGGGATTAATGGTGGGGAGTAGCAAGTTCCATTTCAGTGAACAAGATGGAATGGATTTACCCTGAGGGAGTGACTAGCAGAGACACCCCCAGGCACCATCTGACAGCAAGGGGTGAGGGACACAAGGGAGCTTGGCAGAGAGAAGGTCAGGGAATGTAATTCCTGAGCAACACCAAATTCCCAATAATTCACAGCAAGTGAAGAAAGTGATGTTTCCGGGGGTCATCAGAACAAAGTGTGTGTTCTGGCTGTCACCCTGCTTGTTGTGTGAAATTAAGCAAGGCTGGGAAGTGGAGCGCAGGCTTTGGTGGTGACAAGTGGAGGGGTGTGAGGATGGAAATGTGTTTGCTTACAGCATATAATGCTAAATCATGAAGAACTCTGAGTTAAAATAAAATTTTAATTTTAATGACAAAATTTGGTCAGAAGTGCCAGAGAATATGCAAGATGACTTAGAAAAAAACTTGGGAAGTAACTTAGGTTAGCCCAATAGCCTGGGTGCTGGAATAAGACAGTAACAGTGACAGGAGCAAGGAGACAGATGCAAGGACTAATAAAGAAAATCAATTAGATTAGTCGTTTAGGACAAGATTGACTCCCTGTCTTCTGGGTTAGCAACTGGTGGTGCCAAACGTAACATTAAAAAGGATCAGTTTATATGGAATATAAAAAGAATTTTCTTGAGATCATTTGGCTCAAGGGACTGATGTATCACACAGGTGGAAATGACCTGCAGGTGGTTGTATTTGGATCTAGAATTCAACTGCAGACAGCAATTAGGAGTCATCCCTTATCCAAGAATGTAGCTCTGCCTTTAGATATTGACTGTGGATGCTTCGGGTGAGATGCTGTTAAGGACAAGAGGCCACTGATGATTATCATGGTGACTAATATTTCAATGCTACCCTTCAGAATGTACCTTTTTAATATACATTTTATTCATTCCATCACAATAAGTAATATATGAATGATTAACATCATCTGCATTTTTCTAAGTGTAACAGAAAGTTCGGGAAGTTATATATTTTCACATTAAAAATTCAGCATAAAGTAATAGATCTAGGGACTCTCTGCTACCCTGATCTTGAGTTGTCCAACCACAAAAGATAGCAGACCCTAGAGTGAGTTATGAGAAATCTGCAAAGCCAGAGTACTGTCAATTATGGTTCCATTTCTCTCTTGTCACTCATGCTTGAGATCCTCTGGCTATTGGCTTCTTGAATTTAAAGTATACTCAGTCACCATTAAAATATGTTTTTATTGAGCCTATATTATAAATATTTGTTTCCTTAACATGTGGCAATAATTATTACCATGAATTGGCCCTTGGGCGGAATCCATTCACCAGATTTTATCTAGCTTTGTAGGAAACTCCAATGCTTTATCTCTCAAAAAAAAAAAAAATCTACTTTTTTCTAATGTGCTATGATAAATTTGAAAAGACTCCAGTTACTGGAGTGACTGACTCCATCAACTGGAAGAGCCAACAAAGTCTCTTTTTTAAGAGGTAAAAACTGGATCAAGTGAAAGATATCAGGCTTGGAACATGGAAGTTTAGTGATGGTAGGGAACCATATTTCTGTCTTGTGAACAGGAGGTAAATATGAAAGTTCTAAAACCAAGCCTCCTGGCCATCTGACTGGCCCAGCCTCAGTCCCATGGCTCAAATGCAGTCACAATTAAGTTTTACAAGCAGTTTTCCAGGTGCCCCTAAATCTAACAAATGAATGGGAAGGAGCTTCTGTTCTTGTGAATTCAGTGCATGGCATGTATGTTTAACCTCTGTTGTGTGTCTATTACAAAGGCAAACTTTTCCAATATCATCTCTGTCAGGAAGGAAAACAAGTTAGCATTATAAAACTAAGCAAGATTTTTGTTTGTTTGTTTTTAATTTCAGGAAACTATTCAATTTAAGGAACAGTTTTAGGGTACAGCCTACCGTGTGCTACAAATAGCACTCAGCACCTCCTCCCTGCTAAATCCCTTGGGAAACCATGGTGATACAAATGTCAACAAGAAGCAGCATTGGTCAAAGCCTTACAGTCCAAGTGAGGAGAGACGGTGTGGAATGTCAGAGATAACTATCATTAACCTGTCTATTTAAATTCCTTCTAGCCCTGGAACATCTTTCAAATTGGGCTCCTTTTTGGAGGGTAGGAAAAATCTTTGAGACTATAGGAATCCAGAGTCAATAATAAATTAATAATAATAATAATAAAAACAGGGAACACAACACACATCAAAAGGATAAAGCAACAGGCCTATGGAAGGTGCTTCAAGAAGTAAATATTCAGAGGATCAGGAGCTTCCCCCTGGGATGGTGAGGAGAAGACACACTGTTGACAGTCATGGCCCTCTTTGATTTTTATTACATCTTTTCCTCCAAATTCCATACCAAAATCTCTGGTATTTCAAATTACAGCTTTATCTTCATTTCCCCTGGGATGCATTGTTTTATAGTAAACTTAACTTTTTAAATAGTGTGACACAATGCTTTTCCTACTATGTGAGTTACTATATCAGTTTTGTATGCCTCTTCTAAGAACCAACTCTGCTTTCTATATTGTAAATGTAGAACCTGTCTCACATCTGGGGCAGGGTCCTTGGAAAACTTCTGTGACTGGAACTTTATCCATGTCTGGTAATTATAGGATGGCTCCCAGCCCTCATGGAGGAGGCACCAGCCCTTTTCACTTATTTTAGATGTTCTTAGTGCTCTATAAGCTGATCTTTTATTTCAGAACATGATAAAAGGACAAGAGAAAGATTAAAACTGAGTTTGCCCAACTACATTCCAAGAAAAGAAGAGGGGCCCCCACCCCCCTATAAGCAATCAATGTTGGAAAATATACTACAGGATGAATGAGGATTATGGAAGCCAGTTGACAGGTGACCAACTCATCAAGACTCATTAAGTCATTAAGTGTTGGGAACTGAGGCTACAGGTAATACGTTTTGGGTTTTTTTCTCAATTCACAGTTCATTAATCTTTTCCATTTCTAAAACACTGCAGTATTTATTGTCTGGACTCTGAATCAGCCACTTAACATAAAGTTAACTGTGGGAGTCTGGGCACAAGTCTTTCTTTAATTGGCTATGACCTTCTGGAAGGCAGAGCCAAGCCTTGGCCTCCGCTTGCTCACCCACAGGGCCCAGCTTACCGCCTGGCCCCTGTGCTCAGGAAGCCAGTTCAGCATGAATGCATGCACTTGCCTGAAGCTACCAGGCTCCTGAAATATTTCATTGGTTTTCAGCTATTCCAGAGATAATTTTCAACTTCCAAAACATCTACTAATATGGCATGCTTTGCACAACCAGCCAGTGGAAATTGCTACTATTGTGATTCCACAACAGATGGGAAGATTTTGTAGTTGGAAAGGCATGAATAAATTAGCCCCACGTTAGGACAGACTCCACTTTGTTTTCGTTTTAATTGCCATGAAGAAACATCTTTTAAGACCAGTGGGATACTAGGCTTTCAAGGTAGAATGGGGGCGATATTTGGGAGATAGGAGTGGTCCTTAGAAAGCCATAAGGGGGGAAGTTGTATAGATAAGATGACTAGAAAGGGGTCTACTTGTCTTTATTCCTGGAGGGCAAACGGAAGCTGGGTGAAGCCGCCGGCCTGGGCCTGGGCCCAGATTCCCGCCAGGAGCGCAGCAGAGCGGCAGCAGTCAGAGGCGGGCTGCAGACGGTGCCCCCCCACGCGCACTCTCAGGCGAGCCCCCTTAGGGGGCCAAGTCACAGCCGCAAAGAGAAAGAGGAGGTTTTCCAGCTCTGTGCAGCCGCTGCAATGTCCTGAAAGCATGCACTTGGGTGCTTAAGCGTGTTCCTTTTAATCCGTGACAGCAGTGCACGCGAGGAGTTTGTTTCAAATATCGCCCTCACCTGGATCTCCAAAACAGCATTTCCCATATGCAGGACACACCGGACTACGCCGTTACTAGCCCATTTTCTTTAATAGTGGTTTAAAACAACTAGACAGAGATGTTTAAAAGGATGTATGGTTTTACTTGCCCAATACCGGTTTTTCTCAGCCAGTGGGGAGGAAACACCCCCAAAGGAGATCAGCGTTGCAGGGGTGAAACGGTAGTAAGGCGGTGTCAAACGGCATATTCAATAGTTGGCTATGACCTTATATTTGAAAAATAAATATGTATTGTTTTCATACTGCAAACTGTGGACATTCATTTTCTTAAAATCTTCTTGATTGGAGAAACGAGGGATGTGAATAGTAGAGAAGCGCTAACGTAGACCGTGAGTCTGCTGTGTGCAGAGCACAGGTCTCCTGGCTGTTCTCTCTCCTCTCCAGATCCCTCAGGCCCATGGGCCCTGCACAGGGGACTCTCTGTGGCTGTGCCTTATCACATGCGGGCTCCCTCTTGCTTCCTTCCGAGGCTCTAGGCAAGACTTTGAGGACACAAAGGTAACTAATGAGAAGCCTCTGGCCTCAAGATGCTCCCACTCTCGTGCAGAAGACAGTCAAATAAACAGGGGGTTGAAACAATGTAGGAGATTCAACCGCAGGGTGCTGAGCAAGGGTAAGAGAACAGACAGTAACCCAGCACTTGAGTTAAACAGGCAAATAAAATAGCTGATAAAATACCTTTACAAATACTCAGCAAGACCATTTCTTCACAAACATAGATCAGTAAAGACCACCTATCCTCAGGGTTACAGGGGCTTAAAATTATGTTTACATGCTGTCTTTCTTCTTTCCATGGAAAAAAACACTTTGTTCTCAAGCCATATATTAGCTTCAATAGAATTTATTGCTGGAAATTCAGCAAAATAATTTCTGGGTGTGTTATTTTCAAGTATTTGATTGGAAAAAGTGCCCCTTCTACCTTCATTACATAGAGCATGGGGCATTATTTAGAACCTTTTCAGGGAAAAATATTTCTAAATCCAATTACGTTAGTGCAGTGACTTTTTTCTTTCGCATGTATAAATATCTCAGCTGAGATGTTGAAAACTATTTAGGTCCCTATTTATCTCTGCTTTACAAACGGGTCCTCGCTTCTCCTCTCAGTGTGAGGCCGAGAGCAGTGGTGAGTGACTGGGCTGCCCCACTGGCAGAGAGGAGGCTGAAGGCCCAGTTTCTTTCCTACCTCCTCAGTGTTGCCGATGGTCCCAGGAACCAGGGAACTGGGCTATGGTGAAAAACAGTAGTGTTCCATCAGAAAGTGACTCCCATGAGCCGTTTTTCTTTGCTTCCTTAAGTGATTTAGGCTCACTGACCACACAGGGCAGGGGGCATAGTGGCCAGGTCTGTCCAGGACTAAGACTGCTTCCCCATTATGACCATCAGGACTGCAAACTTGTTACCTGGCTTCTCTGAACCTCTCCTCCTCTGTGGAATATTAGCCATGGCACACCTCCCACGTGGGATGCCATGAGGACTGAATGGTGGAAACTTGGTGCTGAGAACAGGGCCTGGCCCACACCCTATGGATTTTGACTAGTTCTCTCAGCTCCATGGGCAGACCAATAGCTGTAAAATAAACATAATAATGCTACTTATTTGAAAATATTGTTGCAGTTGGATAAGTTCATATATACAAAGAACTAAAGCAGTGTCTACATATCAAAGGCATTAGATAAATGGTTTTGTTTTACTGAACAAATGTTAGGCTATTAAATTTATTATATTTTTTGAATTACTTGTGTGGCCAGACATTTGTTAACCTCCTTTAGTTTTTATTTTCACAACGACCTGGTGAAGTATTAGTGTTTGTTTTACAGATGCCCACACTGAGGCTGAAGCTCAGGGGAATTGTGTTCCATAGCATCACTCAGTGATTGAGACAAAATTTATATTGAGTTGACTAACACAGAGGTTGTTCTTTTTTTATGTTGATTTTATATAAGAATGTATGAATTCATATACATATTTTCTTCTTTTGTAGGGCTTATAATTACTTTTTTTAAAAATTTATCTTTATTGTTGAAAGTATTACAGATGTCTCCTTTTTTTCCCCATTGATCCCCTCCACCGGGCATCCACCCCACCCCCAGGCCTTCCCCATAACAATGTCTGTGTCTGCAGGTTATGCTTATAAACATATAAGTTCTTTGATTAATCTCTCCGCACCCAGGCTCCCACCCCCGCCTTCCCTCTGGAACCCCTCAGTCTGTTCCATGCTTCAATGTCTCTGGATCTATTTTTTCATCAGTTTATTTTGTTCATTATATTCCACATATGAGTGAGATCCTGTGACACTTGTCTTTCTCTGTCTGGCTTCTTTTGCTTAGCATAATACTCTCCAGGTCCTTCCATGCTGTCCCAAAGGGTAAGAAATCCTTTTTTACAGCTGCATAGTATTCCATGGTGTAAATGTATCACAACTTTTTAACACCAAGAGGAATGACTCCAGAAAATTTTATTTTCACTAATTAAAAAAATAAAACTCAGCCATTGCTTGGAAAGCATTTCTTTAAGTTAAACAAGTCCAATCAAGTATTTTTTTTTTCCTCACTTAAACATGATATGGCTGATGCAAATGAGTCAGCCAAGACCGACTGAGAAGAACTGGGGGCCTTTAGCCAACAAAAGCAGTGGATTCACTCATTCAGTAGCCACAAGGGTGGTTGGCTTGAGTGGTTTTTCAGAATAATTCACTTTTTTTTCAGAATCCTGGGACCTTCCATACATTTTTAAATGATCTTTATGTGTGCTGGAAGACTGGTGTATATGTGTGAGCACATGAGCTTGGTTTTTATGTGGTGCATTATAAACAGGACCTCGAGGCTAAACCATTATGGCTGCATTTAGTGAGTAGTGAATAATAAATGGAGGAGGAAAATATTGAAAGGAAAAAAATTAAAAATCTATGTAAACAGAGCTATAACCTGGGATACAGATAGAGGTGCAACCTAAACTGTGTCCCCCTGAGATAAAGGGGAGGCCACCTTTTATAGTGAAATTTTCTGCCCAGGCTCTCAATTAGTTCTGTTTTATGTAAATGATGTACCCAAATTAGATAGTTCTGATTGGACAGACCAGGTCTCAGTCCATTGGTAGAAAGATGAAACTGAGTTTCCCTGCAGTGGTTGCAAGCAAATGGAGCACAGTGCAAGAAGCCTGTGGTTCTGAGGTTCTTCCAGGTGTAGAGTAATGAGAAGTCCCTGTCAGCAAATAGCCACTAGGCTCTTATTATTTATAAAATGTGGGTCCTCTGTGGACCAAGGGGTGTCCATCTTAGTGGGTAAATTGCTTCTCAGGCTCACAACAAATGAATCTTTCTTCTCTGGGTCCACAGACCCATGGGTTTATGCAAAACTGTGCTGCTATGAGATTTCATCGCTCACTACCACAGAATAATTGTTAAGAACACATATATTATAAATAGCTCTATGTTTGAATATTATCCTTAGGGGAGTCCCCTTTTGCAAACTATTTAAATTGTTGTAAATTTCCTTAAGCTCTGAGTTGAAGAAAATGATATATCACGTCCCATAAGGAGCTTTTGATGATTAGTGAGTTCTCTGGTCGTACTTCCTACATTCTCTTTTTCCAACTTCTCCATGCACCTGGCTCAGCTCCCACACTCCCTTTTAATGCTGTTGGCCACACTTTTTTTCTGCTGTTTTGCTCAAGCTGTCTCTATCTGGATCACTCTTACTCCAGATCTCATAATGGCTTATTTAGTTGCCTTTTTCATGTATCAGTTCAATTGTCAGCTTCTCAGTGAGGCCCTTAAGGACTTCACCCAGGACAAGTGCCTTGCAAGTTGGTGCAGTTCCTCTAGATTCTCCTCCATTGTGCCCTATCATCCATCTCCAGGCTGGTTAGCAGGGCCCAGCTCAGCATTAGGGCAAATAAGGACATAGGCTAGTGTCCAGAAGGAAATAAATGTCAACATAAAGCATCAGAACTTACATAATAAGACACCAGGAGCAATCAGGAGGAGATGAATGGAAACAGACTGAGGGGTTGGAGGCAGGTGGGGAATTGAACTATGCATTTAGATAGGCAAGAATTCATTGATGTTGGAGTAGTGACCTACACCTAAGGTTTAGTATTCTCAAAAGGTCAACTAGAAGTAACCTCAGTGTGCTGTGGGTATGGCTCCTTAAAGCTCCAAAATGATGGTTAACAGTAAATGCCACAGAGATGGCAAGACTGCAGTGCCACAGTACTGAGGCAAGGGTCACGAGGTCTAAGGAAGTGAGAGTGGATTTGTTATGTAAAACCTGAGAAAACATCCCTTGACTATGTGCTCTAGGTAGGCCAATAGGACACTCCTTTACCCAAGATAAGGAGGTATGTAGTGGAGAGGATCTGACAGCATTGGTGCTGGCTCTGCTCTGCAGGCTGGATATGTTAGCTAGAGATGCCGCCATGGACCTGGGCTTCCTGGAAACAATGCAGCTGTAGGGCAGGGACTACTGAGAAGGGGATTCTGCAGTGGCAGAGGCAAAGCAATGACATTCAACAGTCAGAGGCAAGCCTTGGACAGGGACACTCAATTGGCAGTGAGAATGTCATATTCCCTTGAATCTGTGGGGATGGATAATAGAGCATGACATTTAATGAGGCAAGATAGTCAATCCCCTTTGAAAGAGAGTAAGGAGGTTCATAGGCCCAGAACCCATCCACTGAAGCAGGATTTTGCAATGCTACCACAAGTATTTATGTTAAATATTACCTAGATAATTTCTGAAAGATACCTGCAGTAATATATAGGGTGGAGCAAAAGTACATTTATAGTTTTGATTATTTGAAACACAATGTCTATTCTTGTATTATTTATTAATTATTGTACTATTTTCTATATGAACAACTGTAAACTTACTTTTGCCTCCCCCTGTATTGGACTGAATTTGTACCGGAGAAAAAGGATATTCAGCCTTTACAAGGGATCTTGGCCGTGAGCTGTGATATATCACTGGTGCCAGAGAAACCGAAACACCCTCAGAATCTTCCATCTAGTAAGAGCCCTATTGAGGCCACTTATAAGTGGAATTCTAGGCCAAGTCATTTCTCAATTGATTCAGTCTTTCTTCAGACCTTCCCTGCCATCACTGCCCTAGTCTCCAAGTGTATAATTAGAATAGATATATTTAGAGCCTGGCAGAACCTCATTTTGGCTCCGTGATTTATGGACTAAGAGCCATGCTAATCGTAAGAAGTAAGTCAAGTCCTTGTGACACTGTCCACCTCAACAATGGTAGTTAAGAGACGTGATCACGCGTTCTACAGGATTTGCGGAGATCAAAGCCATCATTAAAAATTTAAAGCTTTCTGGGATGCTATGGTGGTGCTTCCCCTCATAGTCATATTAATTAGTTTGGGCCCTGCAAACAAAGGTGACTCTTGGAAGATGACAGGGGTCTACTGTAAACTTAGCCAAAGGATAGCCATGGTTGCACTGCATATATAATGTGACATTTCTACTAAAACAGATTAACACAGATTTTCGCACTTACTATTGGTCTGTTAATCTAGTTAGCAGACTCTTCTTAAAACAGGAACAAAAGAAGCCCCCTCCAGGTTTATTGACATATAATTGACATACAACATTATAATTTTAAAGTGTACAATGTGATGATTTGCTGCACATATACATTGTGTATGATTAACTGCAATAAGATTAGTTAACACACGCTTCATCTCACATGATTACCATCTGGTTATTGTTATGATGAAAACATTCAAGTTCTACTGAAAGAAACATTGGCATATAAAATCCAGTATCGTTACCTGTACTGTAGTGACCATGCTGCACCTAAGTGCCCAGAACTTACTCATCTCATAACGGAGAGGTCCTGCTCTTTGAACACTGCCCCCTATTTTCCCCTCTCCTTACCTCCTGGCAACCACCGTTCTCTCTTTTCCTGAGTTGAGTATTTTTAGATTCCACATATACTTGAGAACGCATAGTATCTGTCTTTTTTCTGCCTGACTTACTTCATTTAGCATAATATACTGAAGGTCCCTCCATGCTGTCAAAAATGGCAGGACTTGTTTCTTTATTCTGGCTGAATAGTAATTCACTGTGCATATACAGCACATTTTCTTTATACATTTATCCATCAACGGGCACTTAGGTTGTTTCATGTCTTAGTTATTGTTGCAACAAACATGGAAGTATAAATATCTCTTTGAAATCATGATTGTATTACATATATATGGAATTGCAGGGTCATAAAGTTCTTTCTTTCTCTCTCTCTCTCTCTTTCTTTCTTCCTTTCTTCCTTCTTCCTTCCTTCCTTCCTTCCTTCCTTCCTTCCTTCCTTCCTTCCTTCCTTCCTTCCTTCCTTCCTTCCTTCCTTCCTTCCTTCCTTCCTTCCTTTCTTTCTTTCTTTCTTTCTTTCTTTCTTTCTTTCTTTTTCTTCTTTCTTCTTTCATCTTAGAGAGAGGAAGGGTGAGAGAGAGAGAGAGAAACATCTGTATGAGAAAGAAACAATGATTGGTTGCCTCTCACATGCATCCCGACTGGAACTGAACCCGCAGCCTGACGGGGAATCGAACCCAACCCCTTTTGGAATACTGGATGGAGGTCCAGCCAACTGAGCCATACCATCCAGGGCAAGCAGTCCTATTTTTAATTTTTTGAGGAAGCTCCTCCATGCTATTTCCCGTGGTGGTTGTACTAATTTATATTCCCACCAACAGTGAACCAGGGTTTCCTTTCCTCCACATCTTAACCCCACTTGTTTTCTCTTGTCTTTTTGATGACAACCTTTCAAACAGTGTGAAGTGTTGACTCATTGTCATTTTGAGTTACGTTTACATGATGTTTAGTAATATTAAGGACATTTTTATTATAATTGTTGGCCATTTTTATATCTTCTTTGGAAAATATCTATTTAGTTCCTCTGCCCATTTTTAAGTGAGATCGTTAGTTTTCTTACTAATGAGTTGTATGTGTTTCTTTTTTATGTTTAAATTTATCTTTATTGTTGAAATTACAAATGTCCCCCCCCCCCATTGGTCTCCTCCCCTACCCTGCAACTTTGCTCCAGGCCTTCACCACACTATTGTCTGTGTCCATGGGTTATGCATGTATGCATATAAGTTCATAAATTAATCTCTTCCCACCCACCCACCTGCTCACTTCTGCCTTCCCTCTGAGACTTGTCAGTCTGTTCCATGCTTCTATGTCTCTGGGTCTATTTTGTTCATCTGTTTATTTTGTTCATTAGATTCCACATGTGAGTAAGATCATGTGACACTTGTCTTTCTCTGCCTGGCTTATTTTGCTTAACATAATACTTTTCAGGTCCCACCATACTGTCTCAAAGGGTAAGGGATCCCTCTTTTTTACAGCTGCATAGTATTCCATAGTATGAATGTATGAGGAGATGCTCGATATGATTTCAGTCTTCTTGAACTTGTAGAGACTTGTTTTTTGTCCTAACATGTGGTCTATCTTTGAGAATGTCCCATGTGCACTTGAGGAGAATGCATATTCTGCAGCTTTTGGGTGAAATATTCTGTAAATGTCAATCAAATCCCATCATCAAATATATGGTATGCAAAGATTTATTTTTACCATTTCATAGATTGCTTTTTAAATTTTGATTGTTTCTTCTTTTGTGCAGAAGTTTTTTATTTTGATGTATTTTCACATGTTGACTTGTCCTTTTGTTGGTGGTGCTTTTAGTATCATGTCCAAAAATTATTGTCAAGACCAATGTCAAGAAGCATTTTACCTATTTTTTTCTAGGATATTATGGCTTTAGATCTCATATTTAAGTCTTCAATCAATTTAAAGTTAATTTTTGTTAGTAGTATAAGATAGGGCTATTTGGGTTGTTGTTTTTTGTGGTCTTTTATGAATTTGTTAATTGCTATTTCTATATTTGTGAAAAATGCCACTGGAATTTTAAGAGGAATTTCTTTGAATCTATAGGTAATTTTAAATACTATGAATATTTTAATATTAGCTCTTTCAATCCATAAACAGATATTTTTCTATTTATGTTTATCTTTTTCAATTTCTTCAATCAATATCTCATTGCTTTCAGCATAAAGATCTTTCACTTACTTCGTTAAATTTATTATTAAGTATTTTCTGGTTTGATGATATTACAAATGTGATTGTTTACTTTCTGTTTTTGATAGTTTATTGTTATTGTACAGAAATGCAATTGTTTTAATTAATTTTGTATCCTGCAACTTTATGGAATCTGTTTATTAGCTCTAACAAGTTTTGGGAGGAGTCTGTAGGATTTTTTTACCAACAGAGATAATCTGTCCCAAGTGGGAATTGTGAGTTTGGGCATGCCGTCTTGTTCCTGAGTCAGAGGAAAAGTTTTCAGTCTCTCACACTTGAGTATAATGTTTACAGTGGGTTTGTCAAATATGGCCTTCGTTATGCTGAGGCATATTCCTTCTACACTCAATATCTTGAGAGTTATTATCATGAAAGAATATTGGTTTTGTAAAAAGCTTTTTCTGCATCTATTTAAATGATCATATAATTTTGTCTTTTATTCTATTAATGTGATGTATGCCACTTTATTGATTTTCAGGTATTGAACCACCCTTGCATCTCAGGAATAAATTCCATTTCATCATTGTGTATGATTCTTTTAATGTGCTGTTCAATTCCTTTCTTAAAAAATCCTCACCCAAGGATATGAGTTTATTGATTTTAGAGAGAGAGGAAGGGAGAGGGAGAGAGAGAGTAAGATTGATGTGAGAGAGAAACATTGATCCGTTACCTCCCATATGTACCACAGCCAAGGACTGAACCCACAACCCAGGCATGTTCCCTGACCTGGAATCAAGCCCACAAACTTTTGGTGCATGGATGACTTTCCAACCAACTGGGCCACACTGGCCAAAGCTGTGCTCTTCTATTCTGTTTTGTTCACTAGTATTTTGTTGATGATCTCTGCATCTATGTTTATCAGGAAAATTGGCCTCTAGTTTTTGTTGTAGTATATTTATCTGACTTTGTAATTAGGGTAATGCTAACCTCAAAACATGAATTAGAGTGTGTTTCCTCTTCTGCAAATTTTTGAAAATTTTGAGAAGGGTTGACATTAATTGCTTTTTAAATGTTTGTAGAATCCACCTGTAAGGCTATCTGGCCCTCATCTTTTCATCACTGAGAGATTTTGGATTACCAATACTATCTTTTTACTTCTGATTGGTTTGCTTTGATTTATATTTCCTCATGGTTTGGACATGGTAGGTTATATGTTTCCAGGAATTTAACCATTTTTCTAGGATGTTCACCTTGTTGGTGTATAATGGTACATAGTATTCTCTTATGACCCTTTGTGTTTATGTGGTATCAGTTTCAATATCTCTTCTTTCATTTATAATTTTACTTATGTGGGTCTTCTCTTTTCTTGGTTAATCAAATGCTATCAGATCTAGAGGGATTAATAAACAACAATACAGTAATACTGGGGAATTCAATACCTCACTTTTAGCAATTGGTAGACATTCAAACAGAAATCATCCAGACACAAAATCAATAAGGAAATGTTAGACCTGAACTATATCTAAACTAAATGCACCTAACACACACATCCAGAGCATTTCACTCAGCGGCAGTAGGATACATGTTTTTCTCAAGGGCACCTGGAAGATTCTCTAGGCCACATGTTAGGTCACAAAACAAGCCTCAGGGAACTTTATAAAGATTAAAATTATAGTAAGTATCTTTTCTGACCACAATGGTATGAAACTAGAACAGTAGCTGGAGAGAAACTGGGAAATTCACGAGTATGTGGGAGTTAAACAACACACTCCTAAGCAATCAATGAGTCCAAGAAGAAATCACAAGAGTGATCAAAAATGTACTGAGACAAATGGAGATGGAAGGACAGCAGGCCAAATCCTGTGGAACGCAGCCAAGGCCCTGCCGAGAGAAACTGCTGATGATAAATGTCTACTTCTAAAAAGAATCTCAAATAAACAACTTGTCTTTATACCTCAAGGAACTATAAAAAGAAAAACAATCTAAGTTCAAAGTGAGTAGAATGAATGAGAAAACAAAGATCAGAGCAGCAGTAAATAAAACAGAGAATAGAAAAACAGTAGAAAAGCTCAACACAACTAAAGCTTGATTTTTTAAAAGAATGAACCAAACAGACAAAAAAAGCATTAATTTATGTGGGCAGGGCATCCATTTTCACTGCCCCTGGACACGGTTCATTCTACTCTCTTTTATAATGTGAACCTAAGGGACCCCACTCATGTCCACTCTGTCTAGAACAACTTGATAACCTAGGATGCTGATGACATCATGTTAATAGGGTCGGATGAGTAGGGTAACAGGCACATTAAATACCTTAATAAGACACTAACGTTCCAGAATGAAGGAGGGTCTCATCAAGGATTGGGGGGGTGCCACAGAAATGAATGTTTGGGCATTCAATGGTTTGAGGCATGGGGAACCTTGGGTCTAAGGTAAAAGGCAAGCCGTTGCTGCACATACCTGCTATCTTTAAGAAAGAGGCAGGGCACTGGGTTGGCCTTATTGGGTTTTGCAGACAGCATGTACTGTATTTGGAAATACTCCTCTAACTTACTAAACTAGTGACTTGGAAGTCTGGCAGTTTTGAGTAGTGTCCAAAACTAGGGAGGCTCTATACTAAGTCTAGGTATGGTACAAGTTGCCATGTCACTAGAGAGATATGATCTGGCAAATGTAGCATAGCTACAAATATACAGAATATATAAGGACGCTGTGTGAAGTTGGCATGCCCAATGGAATATTTACACACACACCTTTGTGTTTCTAGAACAAGGCCATGCCTAATGATGGCAGGGGACTACTTGTTGTTTGAAAAGCAGCTCTTGTTAATATGAACCTTAGTACAGACTGAGCTCTTGTCAATGATATATCCAGCTACTATCTAACTGGAAGTATTGATATTTTGGATAAGAGATGACTAATAGTCTCAGATAAGGTGCCAGCCCAAGGAGAGTATTATTTAGCATTGTAGAACTATCTTCCAAGAGTTTGTGCTGAGTCAATAGCTAAGATAGGGTGTTATGTTCCCAAAAGGTCGACTTTAGAGCCTGAAACAGGAGATAGAAATAAAATGCCCCTGTCACCATCACTCGCAGTGACGTGCTTATGAAACTTTTTCTCCTTTCCCCCCACAAACTTAGGCTCTGCTGCAGTAGAGAGTCCTACTTCTGTGGCCGAGGTAAGGAAATACTAATAATCGGGACAGAGATAAAGTATTCCACAGAACTCAAAGTACAGTGATCATGTGGTCATGTTAGGCCCTTGTGCCAGTGGGCCAGAATGCAAAGAGCGGGCTACTTACTGCAAGGGTAATGAACTGTGATGGTCATCTTGCCGAGTTCCTGTTTCACAGTCAGGGGGATGCACTAGAGGGACGCCTGATGCTCCCATGGAGGTGGTGAGAGTGAAGGGGCTATATTAACACCCTCAGACCAACAGAGGTGGGACACCAGAGGGTAAGGGACGTGTCTGCTATTTGCCATTCAGTTGGAATCAACTCCAGGTCCCCCTACGAATGATCTAGATGTTCTGTCCTCAACAGCCCTGCTCAACTTCTGCAGACTCATAGCTGTGGCCTCTTTTATGGAGTCAATCCATCACGTAATGACCTTCCTCTTTTCCCGCTGCCTTCATTTTCCCCAGCATTACTGTCTTTTCCAAAGAATCCCGCCTTCTCATGTGCTGAAGTAGGAGAGCTTCAGTTTTGACATTTTTGCCTCCAGCGATGTTTCAGGCCTAATTTGCTCTAGGACCCACTCATTCATCTTTCTGGTGGTCCAGTGTCTCTGTAGAGCTCTCCTCCAGCACCATGTATCAAACGCATGCTTTTCCTCATATCAGTCCTTTTCACTGTCCAACTTTTACATCTGTACATAGTAATTGATCATATAAGGGTGTGATTACCTTAGCTGGGTCTCTTATGATACACCTTTGCTCTATGTGATCTTTCCTAATCCTTCCATTGCCGCCCTTCTTGATTTCTTGGCAACAGTCTCCATTTGAACTGATGACTGAACCAAGGTAAGCAAAATCTTTTACATTGTTAACATCTTCAGTGTCTAGGTTAAAATTGTGTACTTCTGCAGTCATAATTTTTGTCTTTTTGATGTTTCAATGAAGTCCTGCTTTGGCACTTTCGTCTTTTGCTTTCATCAGAAGTTGTTTCAAATCACTGTTATTTTTTTACAGTAAGATGGTGTCTTCTGCATATCATAAGTTTTTGATATTTCTTCCACCAACTTTCATGCCTCCTTCCTCTGAGTCCAGCCCAGTTTTTCATATATTTTTCATACAAATTAAACAGGTAGTTAACATGTCCCCTTGAGTGACATCTTTGACTGTAGGAAACCACCCCATCTCTCCATATTTTGTTTTGGCAGTGGCTTTCTGTCCACAACACAGGTTCCACAGCAGGACAATCTAGTCTAAGACACACCCATTCTTTCAGAGCAACCCATAGCTTTTCATAATTGACAGGGTCAAAGGCTTTACTGTGTGCAGTCTGAAAACTAACCTTCTTATGCAATTCTTTGGAGCATCCCAGTGTCCATCAAAAGTTCTCAGTCACATCTCAAGTGCCTCTTGTTTTTTTGAATCCATCTTGAACACCAAGCTTTCTTGCAGCATTCACCTTGAGCATCACTTTATTTGTGTGGGAAATCGCAGCACTGGTCCTCTAGTGACTGCACTCCTTGGCATCTCTTTACTTGAAAATTGAGATGTACACTGAATGTTTCCAGTCTGTAGACCATTGTTTTGTTTCATGTTTCTTGGCACATTTTTGTTAACATTTTTGACAGATTTAGCCTCTTTGCCTTGAAATTATTCTATCGATATCCCATCTACCCTGGCGATTTATTTCTTCTCAATACTTTCACGGAAGATTTCACTTCACTTTCTAGAATAACTTTTTAGAATAACTTTATTTTCTCCTGGTCAGATAATGTGCTTCCCTGTTGGTCATTCGGCATTGTGAGTCTAGCATTAGACTTCCCTTTTATGCCTTGATGCTTCTCATAGGGATCTCTTTCTTTATGTTCTATTTTTTCTCTTTACATTTATTATTGTAAAGTTATTTTTATCTCCATTGATAGTGGTTAAAAGACTATATCCAGGATTCTAACACTGCTTTTGTAACCTTTTACTTTCTCCTCTCACCTGTCTTTAATTATTTGAGTTTCTCTTGTCACCCTTTTGACTTGTATTTCCTGTTTACTCCTGGCATGGTCCCATCGCAGTCTCCCCTAATAACATTTCTAATTTCAGTCTGTGGTTCTTCTGACGCTGCGTCTATTCATTTTAAGGGGGCACATCTGTGGACTTTCAATTCACCAGGAATGTTATTTACATTACACATTGACACTGAATCTTCTAGTGCTTCGTCTTCAGCGTTACTCTAACGTTTGGTAGAACAGTTCGTGGTCAGTACCACCGTCAGCTCCTGGTCTTGTTTCAGCAGAGGGAACACAGCTTCTCCATCTCCTGCTTCCAACAGCTTAGTCGATTTGATTTCTCTGCTGGCCGCTGGTGAAGCCCATGTGCACAGCCATCTGTTCTGCTGTTTGAAGCATGTGTTTGTGATGGACAAGTTGTTGGCTTTGCACAAACTCACAGGCCAATCTTTTGCTTCATTTCTGATCCCTAGTCCTAATTCTTTGATGATATTTGATTCTAATTTATTTTCTACTTCTGTGTTCCAGTCACTTGTAGTTATCGGTGTTTCTAGTTTTGGTATGAGTTCAAATTCTTCTTGATACTAGCATATAAGCTTTCGATTTTATCTTCATTACCCTGTAATTGGAGAACAGACTTGAATGATAGCTAATAGTTTTTTCTAGAAGTCTGATTGATGTTATTTGCTCAGACCTTGCATTGCAGCCCCCAATTACATCTTGTCTCAATATTAAAGCTGGTTGGTTTCTTCTGAGCTTGTTATGTCCAGAGCAGAACACTGCAGTGGCCGGACTCTAAATGTCCCATCCTCATGCACTTCAGTCCTCTAAGACCGAGCCCTGCAATGTTCAGCATTCCACCCACGATTTCCAACTTCCAGTTTTCTCTGGTTCGTGTTTCTTTCGTTCCATGTTCCGACTGAACGTTGTGCAGCATCGCACTTTCCTTCCCTTTTGTACCCATCTGCTGCTGGACCCCCTCTGAGCTTTGTTCGAATTGCAACGTTAGCGACAATGCAACCCCTGCAGGCCCTCTGCTCTTCTCCAGAGACTGAGTGCTTCCCAACTTGGGAGTCTCTTCCTTCAGCAATAATTCATATTTTATTTTGGACTTTCTCAGCACAGGGTCTTCCAGGTTAAAGGGAGGAGGAGGGGAAAGGAAACAGCCATGGCTCACCACTGCTTTCAGCTGCACAGCACATGGGCCCTAGCCACGTGCGCTCAGGTGTGTGGTGTCCTAATCACCACGTGCCTACAAAGTGTAAGTGCCCCTGTGGGAAGGACACAGAACACCTGGGCCTAGCAGTCCGGGTGATGCCACCAGGCACACAAATGCGCATAACTGAAGCGAAGGGTTCTAAAATGTTGGGTAGAAGAGAAAAGTAATAAAATACGTTGTGCCTCAAGTCCCGCTGCAGCAGTCACCACCCATAACCCTTCGCATTTAGCCTTTGTAGAGACTGTGGTTAGTCACCTGCTTGAAAGACACACTGCCACACAGCGGACGTAATGTAGGGTAAACATGGGTCTGAGCCATACAAGGAGTAAGCAGGCTTGCTCTTCTTGGGAACCATTACCTGTTTCCTAAGCCCACCTGTGATCCCAAGCACGCCTGCTGTGACCGGCTATGCGCAGGCGCTATTAATTCACGCAGGTGCAACCTGCGAGCGCGTCACCTTGGGCCTTACTGCATCGGCCTCTCCTTTCTCACCCTGGAGCTTCTCTGGCTCTGTAGCATATGCTCACAGGAATCTGCTTGTCACTCACTATGTGCAACCCAGAAATAAGCCAAAGTTAACACTCGTATGATCACCTTGCCCACCCGAGAGAAGTGGGAAAGTGCCTCTCCCCTGGTCCTCCCAAGCAAGCGATTCTGGAAAGCATTCCACAGGCCTGTCAGAGGGCGCTGGTGATGGACACACCACTAATGCAGTTTTCCTTTTTTTATTCTTCACCTGTTTGCTCCCCTGTCCTTCACACTTACTACCCGTGATCACATTTTCAAATAAAAACCTTTGTCTCAAGCTCTGTGTTCAAGGAACCAAGGCTAAGGCATTTCAGAATTTGTGTGTTCAGTCCGCGTTTTGAAACTTTCATTGAGAACCATTAAGACTCGAATGTAAAAGAATGTCATATTTCAATAAGTTAGCTTGATTCTCTCAGGAGAAATGTATTTTTTTATATATTGCTGAGCATGTGGGTCATATACAATATGAAAAGTCCCTGCAAATAGTTGTGTGTTTGTCTGTCTGCCTGTATTCTCCCTGCTTGGGCACTGTGTGTGCAATAAGGTGAAGAGATCCCCTTCTGGGTCCCTGAGGGGGAGCCCACCAGAGTTGGTTCAGGGTAAGGTGAAAACTCAAAGCAAATTATCAGAGAAAATAATTTAGGGAATGAATTAAACTAATTAGCTGGCACATAAAACTAATCAACACCTGCACATAAAGCCGGTAGCAGGGAGTAGGAATAGGTGTGTAGTTCTGGAGGGCCTGCCGAGATCCGCACTGGTGACTGCTCCCTATGGGGATAGGACAGTGCCCACAGTGTGAGAAGCGGGGGGAGTGTCTGGGGGCATCAAACATCAACCTCAGAGGTCAAGTTCTTCTCTACTTCCATGGCTTCATGATAAGCGTGATGTCCAGGGACCAACGGTTACAGCATAGATACTGCTCTTCCGTCTTCCCCCCGACACAACCGTCCTACACAACCAGGCAAGAGTGTAGATGGGCTTCAGTCATTCCCCACGCCATGCAGTGGGAGCCACACACGTGCAGGGGGCAAAACCCTGCATCAGTTTGAAGAATCATCACTTAGTGTGGTGAAGAATATAACAGATACTATGGCTGTTTATAAGAAAACAAATACAAGAAAAATACAGTATCTGCCCTAGTTCCGTATTGTTAATAGATGCTATAAAGTCAGGTAAAAAGAGATTTGAGAAAATAAAAAGTTTGAAGGCTCTCTTTCCGTCACAAGCTCTGGGCTGGTAAGCAGAGGTTATTGAACTGTGGGCGGAAAGTAGGAGATGTTAATAGAAAATCTGTGCCAGTCATTGAGCTAAATGTCTGTGTACCTTTAAACAAGCCTAGGAATTAGAAATGACTGCATCTAATCAAAAAGTAAGAAAATTAAAACAGAAGAGGTTAAATAACTTGCTGCAGGTTCAAGTTCAGGTAAAGGAAGGCCAAGGATTCAACCATGTGCAGGACACTTTATCTATAAGGGAGAAACTAACAGAGAGATGAGAAAGTTTATAACACAGGATTTATTATTTTTTCTTCAATTATATTTGCAGTTCAGTTTTGCAAAAGATATACCATTTATTCAATAAGCAACTATTAATAGCTCTATCCAGCAATGGAGTTATGAACACAAGTATCTTCACTCTTTCCTCTGGGAAATGAGTCTCACTACACAGGGGAAAATAGTTATATGACTTGGTAGTTGCTATAATTTGAACAGTTTTATAATATCAGTTGCTTTAAAAACCAAACATGGTGTCCTGGAAATAGCAGGACTTTGGAACTAGATGATGTGGATTTGAATTCACCCTCCACCTATTATTAACCATGTAACTACTGACCAATTACTGAATGTCTCTGAGCCCAGGTGTTCTAACTATTAAAGGGTACAATAGTAACTAAGAAAAATAACTATTTTTTTAAAGCTTTTTATATCCTGAAGATTTTAAATATAGTATTGTATCTAATATAATAATATCAAGCTTCTTATAGTTAAGGAAACATGCTCAGAAAGTTGTAGCAGGTTTCTCAGATCACAGTAATATTTAGCATTAGACTCAGGATTTGAACCCTCAACTACATGACCTCCAAGTTCATGCCTTTCCCCGATATGTACTCTTTGCCTCTAGTTGTAAAAATTTATTTGGGAATTCCAAAATATAATATATAAAAATGAACAAACAAACCGTCAGCTTAGCTGAGTCCCTGACACGTAAGAGGGGCTGAGCAAATGCTGGCTCTTGAGCCAGTGTGTCCCAGACCAAACTCAGGAGCTTGAGCTGAGTATACAATGTGAGAATTAATGACTGCCCAGTGTGGAGTGACATAAGAAAAGGAATTCATTAGAAAAATGAATCTGTATGTTCTCAGAGGGCAGGAAATGTATATGATTATTTCTGTGTCCCCAATTCTGTCCCAGTGCCTTGTGAAATTAAAAATAAAATGACTGGGGAAAGGATAACCACGCCCACACACACGATTCCAGGTTAATATGCACCACAGCCGAATAAAGAAAGAATTTTTTCACTTCTATTTCTAAGCCTGGTTCCTGATGGTGAAGGGACTTCCAGTGCTGAGCCTCAGGCGCACTCAGAATGCGGGTCCTCAGGAAAACGGCGCTGTTGTCACCGTGATTTTCCAGATTAGAAGCCAAAGGCCTGCGAGTAACAAAGGCAGGTTTTCCTTCTTGCAGGAAAAATGAACCGAGTACAGTGAGCGATGTTAACGAAAGCACCACTTGTGATCCGATTGACTGAGGAGCTTAATAACAGCACACATTGGAGGGTCGACCAAGAAAATTTCACAAAAAACTTGTGGCCTTAAGTCATACTTTCTCAGTAATATTTCAATTTTGTGAATGTGAGCTTCTAAACAGCTAAAGAGTTATCTTAAGGCACTTTTAAGTTCAGGGTGGAAAGCAGCTGACAGCTGAAACATTGATAATCTGACATGGTCCTCCATGGCTGCTTCTTCAGAAAGCATCGTGGGGCGCTAGAGCTTCTAGGCACTGCATCCAGAAGCCTCAGTGTTCACCTCTAGACCTAGTGGTGGCCTGAACAAGCAGGGTTCCTAAGAGGGTGGGCAATATAAAGGGCACTGGCCCTGGGAGTTGCAGGCCTGGGTCCTTGCTGTGGCTTTATGGATGCTGAGATATGGTCCTTGTAGGACTCAATCTCTGAATCCTCCTAGTTCCCATCGTTCAAATTAAGTCCTTGGGTTTCTCTCTGAGACAACTTCAGAGAGGTTTGCATGGGAGGAATTACTCTGCATAAACACAGGTCTTTCCAAAAATTGGAATAAGTTCAGAAGGAAAAGCAAAACGTTGTCATAGTGATGTTACATTTTATGTGTGTCCCGGTGAAAGAGAGGAAGACATCATGGCACTTCTTAGAGATCCCCGGTGGATTTGGTGTGTTTGTCACCACAGCCCATTGATGAATCACCTGAACCCAGACTGATATTCATGATTCTAAGATCTACTCACTGTTCCTGTTATTTTACCAGAGTGTCTGTGCTTGGGGAAGTCATACATTTAATCATTACAGGGAACCAGCAATTATCCATATTCTCGAAGTCTTTCCAACTAAACTATTACAATTTTAAATACAAATCTTAAAATGGATTTTTTTTTCTTTTTGGATATACTGAAAGAGTTGCATAAGTTAGAGAGTGCGAGTCCTCCCACGGGCACTGTCCATCGCTACATGTTTGGTTTCGACCCTTGACCCCTCAATCTGCCCCCTGGTCTCTTCTCTGCTTTCCCCATCTCTCTTACTCACCTCTTCCCCTTCTACCTGTTTCTATTTGTTTCTCATTACTTCTATTTTCAAAATCAAGTGTCAGGATCATTGTACCTACCCCACATGACTGGAAGATAAAGATCCAACTCAATACCGTATATAAAACCTGGAACAGGGAGTGTCTTAGTCTTAGCTGGTATTTTGTTATACCAACCTGAGCAGACTAAGTGGCTTAAACAACAGAAATTTATTTGTCATATTTCTGGAGGCTGGGAAGTCCAAGATCAAGGTGCTGGCCAATTTGATTCCTGGCGAGGTCCCTCCTGCCGGCGTTCAAAGGGCCATCTCGTCCCTATGTCTTCACCTGGCCCCCAGAGACAGAGCAGTCTCCTGTGCCTCTTCTTAGAAGGACACCAGTCCCATCCCAAGGCTTCACTGTATGACCCACTTGCTTTCAAAGGCTCTACCTCCAAACACCATCACATTAGAGGCTTGGGATCCAACAAGAGTTTTTCAGGGACACAGCACTCATTCCATTAAAGGAAGTGAGGACCTTCTCTGTAAAGAACCGGGAAAACACTGGCAAAACAATTGTCAAAACCAAGTTATTCAGAACCATGGAAATTAACCCAAAGCCTTGCAACAGTAGGAGGAGTACTTATTTAATAAAGAAAGTGCTAAACCTTGGTAAGAACAGAACACTTGGTGTTTTTTCACTTGCCCATGTCCCAGTCCCTTCTTTCCGGCTCTGCAGCAGCCTTAAAAACCAACAGCTTCACAGTTACTGGAGGAGAAATACCAGTTTTGGAGACTGGAGTTAGCTCTCTTCTGTTTCTTTATGAAGCACTTTCTATGTGCACTTACCTTCTAAGACCTAGGAAGAAGTGAAGGGTTTTTAGTCATTTCAATGACAGATCAAATGCCCAGGAAAAGGTGGGCTGAATAGGGGGCTAGCTCTGTGTAAAACACAGCCTATTCAGGAGGCCTGTCTGCAGTGGCACAGAGTTTAAAGCAGACTATCCAGGGGTAGGGGCAGGAATCATGAAAACATTTTTCAAGGGATGGAAATCCCAGGTAGTGCTGGCATCCTGGCTGTGTGTAGATAAAGACAGAGTCACAGGAAAGGGAAACAGGGAGATGGAGTTTGGGGACTAAAAGAAGTCCAGTTGGGTTTGTGATTTCTTGATGAATTTTTTAAACTTTATACACTTTAGGCTTCTTTACATTTTGCTGTTTGATCCTGCTTTTATTAAATGTGTTAACATTTATCAATTCTTCAGGCACTTTTAAAAATTTTTATTTATTGTTTTAATTAATTTTTATTGACTTCAGAGAGAGGGAGAGGGAAAGAGAGAGACAGAAACATCACTGATGAGAGTCATTGATCGGCTGCCTCCTGCACGCCCCCTGCTGGGGATCCCTGCAACCCGGGCCTGTGCCCTGACTGGGAACCTTGATCTCCTGGATTATAGGCTGATGCTCAACAGCCGAGCCACGCTGGCTGGGCCAGGCACTTTTGAGTAGTTTCTTAGTTAATGTGGGTATTTACCACATCTCTAGAGATGAAAGTTTAATTACTATTTTATGTATTCCCTTCACTATGCTGTGATAGAGGTTGACATCTCCTGCTTTAAACCCATACAGAGCCCAGTCAAAATTACTTTCCTTAACTAATTTGTGTATTCTGTCTTAATTCACAGGAACAAACTCAGGGACAAAAATTTCATTGTAAAATACATACTTTCATTTTTTTTCCAAAAAACTCCCTCATCACAATGAACTCTGTATTTTCTCACACTGTATTAATGAAAGCCCTAACATTTCCAGGCCTAATGGGTACTGTAAGCTTTCTCCTCACATGGATTCATTGTTTATGGCTCTTGTTCTGGTCAACTCCTTTGTGGTTATTATTACTGCTACGGCTAATTACATCCATTGTGCAATTTATTTATTTTATTATTTATTTATTTTTTATTTTTGGTAACAGCATTCTTCTGTTTGGATAAGGTCATTTTTGACAGAGGCAGAAAACTTGGTAATAGTGTTATCTTACTCCAAAAAGAACTTGACTGTCAAGTGTCCATACCATTTATGAGCATCACATTTCTGGTATAACTGGCTAAGAAATTTTCTGTGGTTCAAAGTACAGACTCAAGACCGAAATGGTACAACAGCAGCATCCCTCATGGATTTCCTCAGGACGCCGCGTCAGCAGAGCCCCTGCCAGAGGCGACCGCCAGACCAGCCTTCCTGCCGGCCGCCTGCCCCGTTCTGAGTCACCCCCCTATTATGGCGAGACCGATGACTGCCTAAAATATTTCCTCTGATCCATTTTCTTTCATGAAAATAAACTGATACATTTTCTAATTTATTCCACAGTGGGTGGAGAACATAATTTATATTATTTCTACACTTCCATATTTATAAATGTTTTGTTTATGATGACCTAGGACATGAGTTACCCTTGAGAACTGTTCATGTGCACTTGAGAGGTGTGTGTTTTGTTGTAGTTGGGCGGAGTGTTCTTTAGATGCCTATTAGGACTCAGTGATCTGCAGTCTTATTCAAAAGTTCTACTCCTTGTTGATCTTCTGTCTATTTGTTCTATCTGTTATTGCCATGGGATGTCAAACTTTCCAGTTATTTTATTGAATATTTTATCCCTCCCTTCATTTATGTTAGTTTCACTTTTTGCATTTTGGCTTAGGTGCAGGTATGTTTACAATTACTATCTTTCCCTAATGGATCCGTCTTTTATTATTATAATAGGTCCTTCTTTAGAATGTTCTAAAATGTTTTAAACTTTATTTTAAATTCTATTTTTAAACCATTTCTTGTTTTAAACTCTGCTATGTTTAATATCAGTATAGCCACTACAACTTTTCTGTTGTTTGTATGGTATTTGCTCTTCTAATTTTTTATTCTTACTCTATGTGTTTTTTAATCTAAAGTGTGTCTTCTATGCACAACATATAGTTGGGCTGTGTTTTACCCAATCTAACAATCTCTGACTTTTTGTTTTTAATATATCTTTATTGATTTCAGAGAGAGGAAAGGAGAGGGAGAGAGAGAGACAGAAACATCAATGATGAGAGAGTCATTGATCGGCTGCAGCCCACAACCCGGGCATGTGCCCTGACCGGGAATCGAACCCCGATCTCCTGGATCCTAGGTCGATGCTCAACCGCTGAGCCACTCCTGACCGGGCACAATCTCTGACTTTTAATTAGATTGTTTAATCCAGTCATGTTTAATGTTATTATTGATATAGTTCAACTTATGTATGCTATTAAAATTTTGGTTTTCTGTATATGTCACATCTTTTGGGGGTTTTTTCCTTCCTCCTTTACTACTTTCTTCTACATTAAGTTAACATATTATATTGTGGCATTTTAATTTCATTGATAATTATTTTACTATATTTTTGAGATTTTTTATTGGTTGCTGCAGGTTTTACTGTATACATCTAAACTTATTAGAGTCAATTTCAAGTTTATACTAACTTGATTCCAGTAACATATAGAAATAGCATTCCTATACAGTCTGTTCCTTTTTCACTTTTGTGACATTGTTGTATATATTGTATCCATTAATGTTATGAACCCAATAATAAATTCTTAAAATTATTACTTTAGCATCTGTCATCATACCCTTAGCACATTACAGCTTTGCTTTCACCCACCTCCTTTGTGTTATTTTGGCAAATATATTACACGTATACTACATTTCTAAATATCGTTTCATCAACACATTATATACATATTATTTTATACAATTGATATTAGGTCAATTAACAAAAGAAACGAGAAAATATGCATTTGCAGGCTCTTTATAGCGAAATAACTTCAGAATTTCTATTGGTTGTTTTTAATAATGTTTGTTCCTTAGTCATAGTCCCTATTTGATGTGATATTTTCCTTTGCTTTCCATTACTTCTTTCACTGCGGTGAACTTCTTTATTATGACGATGTTGAAATATTTTGTTGTTAAATCCAAAATGTAATTGCTCTCACAGGTCACCTGTCATCACCATCTCTTCCCAAAGCATGGGTTATGATTTCCTTTTTCTTTGCATATCTCATGTTGGAAAATGGACATTTTAGATAACTTATTATAGCAACTCTGGGTACTGTCCCCTGCCCCTCTGAGGTGTGTTATTGGTATCTGCTGGCTTATTTCTTTAGTGACTGCCTGGATTACTTTAGCCACGTCAGCACATCACCCACCCACTCTCATAAACCACACTAAGCCTCTAATGTTGCTCCTGAGGGAGACACTTCTTCTGATGTGCCCAGAGTCACTGTAGGATGACAGTAAACAGGAAAGCCCCTCCTCTCTTCTTTTCCTGACCATGTCCAATTGTGATGTTCTCCTAATCCCCAGCAATCTCTCTACTGTTTTCAACAATATGTTGGGAAAGAAGTTTCTCTCTGAACTAATCTAATCATACAATGGCTGTGTGAACAAAATGTTTCCTGAGATTGGAGTTTCACATTTATTCTAATTGAAGTATGGCTTCTCCAAACTTCCTTATTCTCTGGTTCCCTTCTGCAATCTATTCTCTATAAGATTTAGGAGATACTATTACTTTCACCTCAACCTACCCATTCTTGAGAGTGTCCTCATGCTTGAAACTTATCCCACTCTGCTGTAAAGGAAGTACGTCCCTTTGAGGCTACATTAGGAGCTTTCTGATGTACGGCCTTCTTCCTAGTCCCAGGCAAAAACCTGTGAGCCAGGGCTCTCATGCTGGGGTGGGGCAAATGGACATCTTGTCTGGGTCACACCCCTGCTCCAGGAGCTGAGAGCTCAGCGGAGGGGGAGATAGCAGCCTCCCGGCTTGAATCTCCTGAGTTGTAACTACAGGTCATGAGCTGGAGGAAGGGCTCTCGGGGCTCAGTATGCTCAGCATGCCATGCCAGGTAGAGCTTCTGTTTCACTGATGTGTGATGAACATAAAAGGGACACACTCACTCCTTAATTACATCCATCCAGGACTTGGCCTCAGCAACAGTCAGCTGGCAGTATAAGAAACACTGAAGCCCTCTTCTTTCCAGACTCAGTGAGATCCAGCCCTCTCCAAACTTTCTCTGGGACAACAGGAGACAGAATTTCTTTCTCCATTAGACCCTTTCTCCCCAAGCAGGTATCTAGATTCTTTTGCTTCCAAACCACAAAAGAGAGTTTAACCCCCAAAGGGCTGATACCTCTCAGAGCTATAGCACAAAGCAGCGTACAAGTGACTACTGATCCCAGATCTTTAAACCTAACTAAGGGTTCCATTGATAATCTTCTTCCTGGGAACATTCCCAGAGGAGAAGAGGGCAGGTATAGGACCTGTTTTCAGAAATCTCACCAATTGCTCTCTTTTACCTTATCTTTAACTTTCCCTTCCATCCACTGGCCTAACAACTTTATATCTTTCTGGGTTGTAAGCATTAATTCTAGAGGTATTATTTTACAAATATTTCAAGGCTTACACTTTGGATTTTGCTATTCAAATGTGAAAGTCAAATATTAGAGGTCTCTCTTCTCTGATTCCTTAGTGACGATACTCCTTGGACTTAGCCTGGATTTGGATATGAAAGCTATAATGGGAATATAGATCAGGAGTGAATATGCCCATTGCTTAAAGCTTCGAAAAAATCTGGACATGTGTTACAGAACAAAAAGGGGTTGTCCACTTGGTGCTAGCAGAGCTAGGCACTGAGAATTTCAGAGAAGTACTGGCTATGATATTGATGAATGGAACCATCCAGGAGAACAGGAAGCTAATGCACAAAAGCCTGAACTCCTCCATGGGCCAAATCACAAGAGAGCACGGGTGAGGAGCTCAGGCTCTTTCTGGAAGCTGATTGGCCAAAAGTGAGGTGTGGATAAGGAATCATCTTCAGGTCCTAAAGACAGCTCTGAGAATTGTCTGGCTTCCCTCTGCCCAGTCTCAAGGGAAAGTTTCATCTTTGGGAGGATCAGGAGCTGAAACAACTTAGGTTAAGATGTGATCTTTATCTTGTCAGAGGTCTGGAACCTGTGACCATTAGTCAGGTCTGAAATATTGTCTTCTGCTGCCTTGTGATTGCTGATTATCTGGGGGAAAGGCAAGGTCTCTAAGGGGTAGAGAGAGAGAGATGACAGAGAGAGACAGAGAGAGACAGTGAGAAATAGTGTATATGGACCTTCCTCTTCCTGGGTCACTTTCTCTACTTTATTAGCAAACTCTTAGTCATCCTATAAGATCCAAACCTCTGATACTTTAATTTCCTACTGATACCATTGTAATGAGCTAGTTGTTAATAATAGGAAAGGAACAAGAGGAAAGCCAGACATTATAGGCATGTCCTGTTGGCAGCTTCACCAGGAAGCTGTGACTTAACACTCCCCAGGGAACCACCGACCCGTTCCCTGCAGATCACTGGAGGAAGGGACTGGAGAAAAGAGAGCATGGCCATATTTGCAATGAGTTGGGGTGACACAGGGAAATTGCCTGTCAGTCAAGGCTGGGAACCATGGACTGGCTAGAGTAGGCAGGGCTGTTGCAAGCCCGTCAGAATTTGGGAATACACAATCCTGCAGACAAAGGATCACTCTCCCTTGGCTCTTGGCTCCTGGCTCTCAGCATTGGCTCTCTTACATTCGCCCATGTGGCCCACAGCCATGTGGACCCCGCATCCAATGGGATAATGGTGCGGCTGGGAACACAACCTACGCTAGCGTAATGCTGGGTTAAACTGTGTCCCAACATGGATTGGAAACCCTGGACACTGGCTTTGATTTTAGCTCTACTGAGGGCTAAATGGAACAAAGGAAATGGGACCTTGGAAACTTAGGCGTTTGAGTCCACAGAAATAAAGCTCTCTACAATACCTCACTCTCCCGTGCCAGTCTCATAAAATTCCTTTTTTTGGGATAGTGCAAGAAGCCCACTCCCACCAGCACCAGGGCGGACGGTGAGCTCTCCCCACCGATAAACGCTACCACAGAAGGTTATTTTTTATGCCACTTTGTGTGCTTATAATTATTTTTTATTTATTATTCTATATCAATATTGTTTGTGTTATTGTCATTGTTTGACTTCTCTGCCTCCCATTTTAGACTATGAGCACCGTTAAGTTGTTGGTTTTGAAGCTCTGTTACCATATAATACACCTTTATGAGTGGATCAAGGGATAAATAATGAAGGAAGGAATGCCGTACTGGAAGAACAGAAATCAGGACAGTGGCACTAGCTATGGATCTACAGCACAATTTGTATTAAAATTTTCCCATAATGAAAACATTTCCAGAACTTCTGATTTCTGGGAGTTATAAGTGGTTTATAGGAAGTTAGTGTTATTCCTGGGCACAGGAATTGTTTAGGTCAGTAGAGTGGATGTGGGAGTGTTGGAGGTCAGGAGACAGGATTCTAGTTTTCATTTTGCCAACGTGCTCTGTACACAGACCTCAGGTTCTCTTATGTTAAAAGGAAAATTAGGAAGGTTCTATTGTATAGTGAAGGTTACAACTGGCTTAAGATATCAAGTGATACGACTTTCACGGATCCAACATTCTAAAGTACAAAGTGAGGCATGACTCTCTAACTCATTACCTCCTGTCTTGATTCCTGAAGATACAGAGCAAGTTTTCCCTTTTCACCTATTAATTAAGGACTGCAGGGGAAGTAATTCACATCACAGGGGCATGTCTACAGGTTTTTGGGGGTAGATAATCTTAATTGCTTTCCAGCTAACTTTACAGGCAATCTATGAGAAATGCTTTTCTGAGCATGCAAGGAATCTGAGAAGGCCAAGGGGATGTAGGTGCCTGTCATAGACCAAATTAAATAATCTAAAAGATTTCGACAATAGCTGATTATGCACATCTCTTCTCAACTCAGTGTCTAGTGGTGTCACTGAAATTGTTCACGGTGAACACATTTATAAATATTTAAATCATAGAAATCAATAAAGCTACAAATTCCTCCTATTTAATCCTACCCCTATAGTATTTTACAACATTACTTGGGACAAAGAGAATCATGTTATCTATGATAAAGAAATGCAAGTACTTCTCAGCAGCAATCAAACGGCACTTTTCATCTTAGGGTATTATAGTTTGCTGGCCTTGGATTCAGGACCTAAGTTCTTATTTTGGATTTGTTATCTCTGCCACCTGATAGCCATACCATTGTAATTAGCCTAGCTATTAATAACAGGAAAGGAGCAAAGGGGAGGCCAAATATTATAGGCATGTCATTTGGGCAGCTTCCCCAGGAAGCTACAACTTTACACTCCTCAGGGTCCAATGGAAGGGAGATAGACCCATGACCAATAAAGCAGGGGGTGACATAGGGAAGGTAGTTGCTTGTCAGTCACACCTCGGAACAGGTCATTGGCCAGAATGGGCATGGTCACTGTAAGGGATCAAAACATAGGAGATTGCTCTCTTGGGCCCTTGTTGCTCTTGGCGCTCTTGGACCTCTTGGGACTTAGGGCACACTCTCCTAGCTTCCCAGCATTTGCCCACATGGCCCACAGCCATGTAGATCCCCACATAATGGACTAATGGACTGCAATTAGCCTGATGCTGAACTGGGCCTGGCTGCAATGTGGAGCGGAAACTCTGGACACTGGCTTTGCTTCTAGCTCTGTACTTCTTCTGTAACTAGGCTAAGGAAAACAAGACTTTGGAAACCAGGGATATAATTCCATGCAAATAAAAATCACTCATCCTCCCATGTGAGTCTCAGAAAATTCCATTTCTCAAAATATCATAAGGACTCCACTCTAGCACTCAGAGAGGAAAGAGATACTCTAATTTCCCTAAAAACAATATAAACCACTTTATTTTCTTGGATTCTATATTATTAGTTTTAAAATGAAAGGATTGAACTAAAGATTCTGGAGTCCTAGAAAATCTTCCATTCCTACTGATTTTGACCTCAGGCAGAAGAAATATATGCTGGAGGCTGCTTGCCTGACAAAGAATGCAAAATTATTTAATAGAAGAAAAAAATGAAAAAAGCCTGGTTAATGTCTCTTAAGAGAACAGATATCAGCCTATATTGGCAGAAAGACATTCCTTTTAGCAGACCTCTTCTCATCTGTACAGGTGAGAAGAGGTTTTCCCCCTGGTTTTTTACACCAACCTTTTATCTAAATGTGTCCTGACGCCTTTGAAATCATTTTGGTATTCATGCCCTTCTCCTTTCTTCACAGGCTCCATCAGCAGGTGGCCTGAATTAATCCTGATCTGCATTTAAAATAATGAATACTCACTCTCAAATGATCATTATATCAATTTTATTATCATTCCTAATTTCTTTTTCTTTTTCCCCCATTTTTGCTTTTGGGTGAAGAATTTGCAGAAAATTATAGGCAATTTATCCATTTATTTTTGTTGAATTACTGATGCTAAAAAATGTCCTCTTCATTTTGAATGGGCAAGAAGGCTGGTCGTAGGCAACATTACAGAGCAGGTGAAGCTTGTCTTTATCATTCTCTCTGTTTTCTGTTTCTGAAAAGAATCTTACTGAAAACAATAGGAAACAATGATAAATAGCCACCATTCATTGAGTTCTCACTATTTCAAGGCACTGTCTCCTGGGGGGATAGCACTGATCCCTTTCTCAGCCCAGTCTGCCCCCTTGCTATTACCCCATCCAGGGAATGGCCACGTTCCTGACCTTGCTACTCCTTTGAGGTCTTTGTTATTTCACAGCTTTCTAGCCCCTCAAATAACCTCTCTCTCCTATCCTAGCCCTTCAATGCCCTAATCTCATCTGCCTCTCACATAGAAATCATCTGATATATTCATGGATAAATGTCGTGAATGAAAGTTTAAATCATTATAAAAAGGGGTTTTATACACTATGGGAGATTGAATAAAAGAGGGGGGAAAATACCAAATAGCAGCAGATATTTTCCTACATGGCATTCTATAGCTAAAAGTCTGCCTAGCACGCATGGTCCTGCTACAGCTGAACTCTCCAGAAGCACGCCTGACACCGTGCGAAGTGTGAGGTGTGCGTAGGCATCAACAGCTGAGGAATCAAGTCACATTGCGGTGCAGGCCCGCACTTCGCAGCCACATCAGTGGGACTCTGGCATAAACATTGGCTGAGGGAGTGGTCTCAAGTTGGGTCAGAGGGCTGGGATTAGACACCCCGACTTGCTCAGTTACCACATGGGAGCTACTGCAAAAGGCGTATCTACGGCTGAGGCTAGTCCCTGCAGCTGGAGCACACTCTAGAGTGCCTGACAGCTGGGTGCTGTCTGCTGAGGGCACCCCTCTGCCACTGGGCAGGGGGTGCTTCTTTAAGTGGAGGTCAGGCCGTGTATCTTCATGCTGACCACACCTCATGCACAGCTTTTATTGTCAATCCCTGGTCAGATGACAGAAAAATTAAAGTTGAGTATATTATTGAAACCAGACATAATGGTCCCTGGACTGTCTGTCACTACTTCAAACAATTAAGCAGAGACAAGGCTGAATCATTTGAGCATTCATTCCACTTTTGCCTGCAAGTGGGAGAGCAGTGGGATCCATCCACATAAAATGGGCTCTGCTCTTCCCTTATTACATGGCTGGTTATACAGGGCTGCACAGAAAGGAGAAGGGGGTTGGTTGGATGGCTGCAGGGTCTGTGGTCCATGTGTCTCCTTCCAGGATCTTGAAGTCTGATAACAAGGTAGTTAATTTTCAGTGGTGTTAAAACACAGTTCTGCCAGGTCCTAGGATCTGTGAATGGTCAGCATTCCTGGGGGGATGTCAGGCTCCAGGCACAGCAACCAAATCAAAAAGCATCTTGTCCTTTGTCTGTTCCCAAAATGCATTTTATTTTCTGAGCAATGGATCCATCCACGCCCCAAGGTGTCTCTTCTGTTTACAGCTCTGTTTATCTTCCTGCAGCACATCCTCCAGTTTCCCGGGGTCTGTAGGAAATCTTCTTATCTATAGTCAGTAAGGCGAATAATCATTAGACATCCATGGCCCTGTCCCTGTTAGGTACCCTCCCCCCTTTCACAGAGCAAGATCAACATCTCTGCCCCCAACAGTATGATCCAATTCATCTTCAGAAAAGTGATAAATTTAAAGTTTATAATTTTCCAATATGTTGCCTTTTTATATCTCTGAGTTTTTAGAATGCTTGTTCTCTCTTTCTGGAATTTTTTAAGTAACCCAACATCCACCTCCTTCAAACCAAGTATAGAAGCATGGTCCCTGGGTACTTGCTTGATGTTGGGACAGTTGTTGACATTCCACTGTAGAACTCCAAAGTGGGCTTTCTTCTAATTTAGCTCTTCTGAGATACACAGTCAGTCATTTGTGTATCAATCCTCCTACTAGGTCATGAGCCCCTAGTCTGAGGCTGCGCTGAAATAGAGGCATGTCACAGGTATCTGCAAGATTGAATGGGTAGCAGCCAACAGAAACACACAGAGAAATCCCAAATGCTTTGTTTAGCGAACCTCAGTAATACTCTTTCACGTTTTCTAATTTTCTGCAGATGGATGGTATTGACATCTCTTTCTGCATCCCAGGTCTTCATGGACTCCTCCCAAGCACAACAGTTGGTAGCATTAGAAGGTGTCAGGTGGTGCTGGGAAAGCCATCATAACCTGAAGAAAGTCACACCATGAGATCCAGGGCACCAAATGTGTTCTGAATTGTCCTGATATATGAGCTACGGGCAGGCAGCCCGCCATGTGGCGTGAAGTACATGGTTTCTCCTCCAGAAAGATCTTTCACTGCTGCCAACAAAGTAAATTAGGTTGCCAGGCGCATTGGCACAGGGATGAGAAAATATTGCTGACAGTAGTCTGGTGGAAAACAGTTATAGTACCTTGCACTTGGTAGGCTCCTTTGAACAGTTCCAATTACTTTGACATCTCACTTTTTTGAGTGTCTCTGGAATCATGAGCACTGTAAAGGCACAAGGTGTAGCACACATTTCAGAGGCGCGAGGTGGGGACCTGGAGTATTTCAGTGCTTAGCCCCAGCCATTGCCCGTTACATTACTCTGCTTGACCTCAGCAGAGGTGGAGAATCACCCCTCTCCATGCAGTGTGAAGGAATCTGCTCGGTGCAACAAAAGCAGCATGGTTCTTGTTTATTTTTAAGGCCAAACCTACTATGCCAAAACTCACCTCCTCTTATCCACTTCACGACTTTATTCCTGTAATTACCCCCTTCTTTCATATAGTGTTTTGCCCTCCACCCTTTAGGGCAGTATAATTACCTTTAAACAGGACATAAGATCTTCCATCTTAAAACAAAATGCCTCTCTTGACACACGCTCGTTTGTGTGTTTTTACCACCCTTCTTTAAAGCCTTCTCGAAGGGCTCATCTTCTGTGACTCTGCTTCACCTATTGTTTTCTCTGAGACACTCCCAGTAGGCTTTGTCTCTGCCTCCCCATGGAGCTGTGCATGTTCTCCTCAACATCACCGATTTCTCACATTCTGCCAAGTTCAATGGTCAGTTCTCAGTTTCTATCTTATCTGAGCTTTCAGCAACATCTAATCCACTTGATCATCTCATCCTTCAGCACATACTTTCTCTGGCTTCTAAGATACTGGTTTCTTCATTATTGAAAAAAATCTAATTGATGACTCTTTTTTTGGTTTTCTTTGCTGAGTCCACCCTCTCTCTATGACTTCTACATGATGGCATGCCAGAGGGCTAAGGTTTAGACTTATTGCCGTGGTGCCATGGGGTATCTCTTCCAGTCCTAGGGCTTAAAATGTTATTTATATGCTGAAAGGCTCAAATATTTCTGGTAGCAATCAGAAAGACATTTATATAGCAAAGGGCTGACACTGCACAGTACATAACTGAAGTCATAACAATATGAACAGCTGTGACTAAGTTTGCCCAATGTCAGAAAATGACAGCTACATCACTTCTACCACCTGACTACCAGTGATTGAAGGAGCATCAGTTGTGTGAGGGATTTCTGTTTTACAGAGATGCTAAAGTGTAAAAGAAAAATGAGCACTGGAATCCACAAAAATGGCATATTTCTCTGCCTCGTCCATACCCTTGCCACATGACTGAGACAATGCAGACTTCCCATGCCCCAAACAGAATTCTTCCCTCACAAAACCCCCAAATCTACTCCTTCCACCTTTTTCTCCAGGTCCTTTGTTAGGTAAACCATTTACCGAGTTTCTCAGGCAAAACAAAGAGAAAAACTGAAGTAGGAATGAGCTAGTTTTGGCTTCACCACATCTTTCCAATCACAAGTTGAACTACTGCATGGATTTGTTGGATCTTTAGACGTGTGAATGTGTGCTTCCCTCTCCTCACCACGGCTGCGTTGCTCCAGCAGCATTATCTCTTCTAGAGAGCCTCCCAACGTCTCTCCTTGTTTCTACTCCTGAACTGTATTTTTAAATCTCTAATATAATTAAATTCCTCCAGAGTTCACAACCTTCCATTGGTTTATCCCACAGTTTAAATGAAAGAGTAAGTCCTTACCTTGACATTTAAAACCCCACCTTGTCTCAGCTTGACTTGTAAGCCTCCTCTCCCACCTCCTGTTCCACCCCCTGCCCAGCTTTCCTGCTCCGCTCCAAGGTGACAGGCTAAGTGCTTCTCCAGGCTCCAGGGCCTCTGCTAAAGCGTCACTTAGACAAGGCTCACTTCTCTTTCATTCAAGTACCTGCATAAATGTCTCCTCAACTGGAGAAGTTTTAATTGGCCACTTTACACAATGTAGTGCCTCAGCTCCCAGTCAGTTTCTGTCTTCTTTCCCTGCTTTAGTTTCTAGCAAAACACCCCAAACACCTCTTTTCACTGAAGATTACACTACAAATTTCAGCTTTTATTTGTTATTGACCTCCATGAATATGAGCTTCCCAAGTGGAGTCAAGAATTAGGTGTCTTGCTCATGTCCTTGTCTCTGCTTTTATGAATTTATTTAAAAATATTTTCAGCTGTATTGAGGTCAAATTCATAAAAAACTTGTATGTCTATAAAGTGTACAATGTGATGATTTGACATATGTATACTTTGTGAAAGGTTAATTAACACATTTATCCCCTCACATACATAGTCTTTTTTTCTTTCTTTTTTAATTTTTTTGGTGATGAGAATGTTTAAGGTCTACTCTCTGAGCAAATTTCAAGTACCCAGCACTGTGTTGCTAACTGGACTCACCAGGCTGCACATTCGAGCTCCAGAGCTCATTCATCTTATAACTGAAGGCTTGTTACCTTTGAGCAGTATCTCTCCATCTCCCCTACTTTGAAAACCCTGCTAACCTCAACTCTTTCTGTTTCTATGAATTCAACATTTTATTTTTTTTTTAGTTTCTACATATAAGTGGCATCATACAGTATACATTTTTCTCTTTCTACCAAATTTCACTTGGCATAATGTCCTCTAGGGTCACCCATGCTGTTTCAAATGGCAAGATTTTCATCTTTCTCATAACCAAAAAAATTCAATGAATTTTTTAAATTTCCTTTGGATATATAACTAGAAATATAATTTCTGGATCATATTTAGTTCTATATGAAATTTACATTCCCACCAGCAGTGCACAAGGATCTCCTTTTCTCCACATCTTTGCCAGCATTTGTTGTCTTTTGTCTTTGTAATAATAACCACTACAGCAGGTGCGAGTTTATATCTTACTGTAGTTTTCACTTGCATTACTCTCATGATTGGCAATATTGAGCACCTTCTCATGTACGTGTTGGCCTTTTGTATGTGTTCTTTAGAAAAATGTTTATTCAGGACTTTTTAATGTTTTTCAATCATTTGTTTTTGCTATTGAGTTGTATAAATTCCTTATTTTTTATATTAACCCTTTATCAGGTATATAATTTGCAATTTTTTGTCATTCCATATATTTTTTGGGTTTTCAAGTGATATCATTAAGAAAATGAAAAGACAACCAGCAGATGTGAGAAAATATTTGGAAATCATATATGTGATAAGGAACTAGTACCTAGAATATAAAATAACTCTTTAATATAAAAATTTTAAAAAATAACCCAATTAAAATGTGTAAAAGATTTGAGTAGATATTTAAAAATATATATATGGAGTGGCCAATAAGAACATCAAAAGATATTCAACATCATTAACTATTAAGAAAATGCAAATCAAAACTGTGAGATGCCACTTTATATCTATTAATATAACTATAATCAAAGTATGGGAAGAAACTGGTGGGAATGTACATGGAAATGGTATGGTCACTTTGAAAAACTGTCTGGGGGTTACTCAAAAGGTTAAATAATGCAAGTAACATATAACTCAGGAATTCCACTCAAGCATATACACAAGAGAAAAGAGAGTGTGCCCTCCACTATTTTTAAGCACATTTTTGTTTTTTAAATGAACTCATTAAATATTTTCTTTATCTTAATCTGTTTGTACCATGGTAGATTATGAACTTTTTAAGAGCAAAGACTCTTTCTTATTTATTTCTGATTCTCTAGAAATAAGTAGTAATATTAAGTAGGCATACTATTTGTGTAACGTATAAAGTAAGCATTTGCAACACCTGGCATAAAGGTACAAAGGAGATATCTCATATAAGGTAAGTAATGCCTTTGCCCAGAGGAGTTTCATAAAGCTCTGTCAGTTAAGACTTTACTGATAATTAGTTTAAGATTATTTTATACTTCTATGGGTGAACTTTGAGTTAAAGAGGTAGTCTTAGGAAGATTAGGGAAAAGAGAAGTAAGAAAGCCTAAAGGATTTTAGCTTCTCAATTTTCCTAGAATCCAGTTAAGATTTCCACAGTAAATTTTATGGGTGTCATCAGCTACTCATTTGTCATGTGAGACTGCCTAAATTTCATGAATACCTATTAAAATTTGAATTTTCAAATGTCTTCTGGTCTATAAAATACTTCCAGATGTCTAGTTTTCTCTACCCAGCTCTGTGACCTAAAGCTCCCAAATACATAATTTTACAAAAGATATGTGTGTGTAATTGAATATAACTGGTTGAATTAGCTCAGGCCAGGAGTCTCAGTTGGTTGGAGCATCACCCCACACACTGGAGGGTGGTGGGTTCAATTCCTAGTCAGGGCACACACCTAGGTTTCAGGTTCGATCCCCTGTCTGGCCAGGTATGGAAGACAACCAACCGATGTTTCTCTCTCACATCGATGTCTCTCTCCTTCCCTCTCTCTCTAAAAATCAATAAAACCATATTCTCGGGTGAGTATTAAAAAATGAAATGAAAAGCATTGGCTAAATTAGAAGCTGGGAGGGCAAAGGTAACAGAGAAGAACATTTAGGAAAAGAAGCAACTGGAGGGATGCTTAACATGCTGACACTGGAGTGCAAGTCATGCCACAAGCCATTCGATGTTGGGTCCAGTGTCTCAGGAGATGATTCACAATGAAAACAGTGTTGGTCTATAGAGGCCAGAAGAGAGGCTAACTCTGTTTACAACCACTTCGTGATATGGAAAAGCAGTGTTAGCATAGGTAGCTAGGTATTAATAAAGGAAGGGAGCAAAGGAACTGGGCCTTAGTAAGCCTAATAAACTAGGAGATGAATAGGATAATAAGCCTACTACATTAGGAAGCTACAGCTTCACACACTCCCCAGGGGACCACGGCATCCTCCCCAAAACAGGCAGGAAGGACCCTTAGTGATCATCACCAAAGGGAGAATAAAAAGCAGGGGGGATTTCTCTGCTGGGGTTCATGCCCAGTAGAAGTCAAGATGGCCCAGGGAAAGGTGCTTCTACTTTGTCATGTACAGTGGACACTAAAATGGTGATCATAAGGGGTGGGGCCTAGCCTGGGGAAAGAATCAGATTGGATAAGGGACAGAGAACCCTGGACAATCTAGGAAATAGATTGGTTAGGAGGAGGGCTGATCATAAGCCCCTGAAAGATTGGAAAGTTGATTGGTTTTTGTCTTCCTATCCAAAGATCTGACTTTTGGGTTCAATAAGAAATTCTTCCCCTTTGGGTGTAGTACTGCTAGACATTGGTGTTCAGTGCCTGAATATGATACCTCATACCACAAAAATGAACACAGTTCAACAGCCATGTTTCTGCTTTATAAGATTTATGAGTCCATTGCCCCTCAACTGCAAAGGTGAGCTGCATCTGAGCATATGGACCAAGGTATAACCCTTGTCACTGTAGTTCTGTGATGAAAGTCCCAAAGATATCTTTAACTACATACAGACTTGGTTGAATCTCAGGAACTTACTGAATATTGATATCTCTGTAAAATTCCTTACTGAGTGAGTTGAGAGTGAGCTCTGCCAAAGGATAGCTGGAGATCATTGACATGTACAAAGAACTTAGTATTCATTTAAAAACTAAAATCGTGGTAAGGACTTGGACTTCAGCAGGAGTTGAGCAGGACTGGGAGTTTTCTACTTAATTTACTTTATCAGTTAAAGGTAAATTTTAAAAATACCTTAAAAAATAATGTGTTTCCCTGTGATTAGACAATTTCAAGAATCCCATGGGCATCTAGAGTAAATTCCAAAGTGTTTTTGGATGTGGCCTTCCAGGGTAAGGACGGAAACAAGCTTTGCCTTTGTGAGTATTGAGTCTCCAGAGCCCAGCATGGTTCCTGAATTAGCTGGTCTTTTTGTTGTTGCTCTGCCTTGTCCTCTACAACATTTTTTTCCATAAAGTTATACATTCCCTGCTCTGAAGTCTAAGCAGTTATATCAGAGAAAACTAAGCATAAAAGTAAAACAGAAATTTTTCATTAAAAGTACATGCCACAAGTGACTGTTTTTCATGTTCTAAGTCTGACTTTGCCTCCTAGAATTCAAGGTCTTATGGGCAAAGTATGAGCTCTTTTTGAGCATCATCATTGTTTTAATAAAGTCAAATCAGCCTGGGGAATTTGTTTTCACTAATGACCCAGATAAAGATCTTCACCCACAAATTTACAATACAATGCTTAGATTTATTCATGGTTTTGTGAACTTATGTTGTTAGCTCTCTTAGCATTTGACTAGGGAACATTTCTTACTGCCAAACAATAGCAAAGTTTCTCTTTAATCCTAGTAATCACTTGGATTCTCTCAACGGAATTCCTTTTTTATCTTTCATTATCTGTTTTCTCTTCTTTTTCTTTGACCTGAAGCCATTTTCAGGAAAATTAGTTGATAGTCACTTGAATTGAGTAAAATCAATTCATTGTTTTTATACTGGGATTTGTAGTTACCCCTTAAAAACAGAATCTCATACTTTAATCAAAGCAATGGTAGAAAAATTGAGGGTGAATGCCTCTAAAAATCCAACATGAGTATACCATTTCTTTGCTTAATTATGATTGTTGGTATGATCCTTCTCACAAGTCTAAGGATATCTTCAAATATCAAACATATCAGAGCTCTCCTGTGTGGAGCTGATAAGCATAAATCAGCAAACAAATTCAGAAGAGAGAAGTAGGAATACTTTTCTTTATGAGACCTTATGCTTGATTTTCAGTAGGCACATAGCCTGAGGACTTTTAAATTTATGGTACATGGAATATGATTTACTCTTAAGCTTGAGACAAACAGTACATGAAAATTTCTATTTTTTCTTCTGTTTGAAGTGTGTGTTTTCACAGTGAACCTTGGGTTAATTTGTTTAACTGTCAAAATCTCAATTTAATTCCAAGCTTTAGTGGGAACAAGCAATGACCAATTACAAAAACAAACAAAATAACAATAAAACACTTTTTAAAAAATATATTCTTTTACTGATTTCAGAGTGAGGAAGGGAAAGGGAGAGAAAGAGAGAAACAGAAACATCAATGATGAGTCATTGATCGGCTGCCTCCTACTGGGGATTGAGCCTGCAGCCCAGGCATGTGTCCTGACTGGTAATGGAACAGTGATCTCCTGGATCATAGGTCAATGCTCAACCACTGAGCCACACCGTCCAGTCAACAATAAAACACTTTTAAAATAGCTTGCTTTCTTCTCTATTGTCTATGTTAGTAATTTTTCTCTGAAATATGATGAAAGTTGGCTAATGCTGAGCTTCCTTTTTAGATTAAAGACATTGTGGTACTAGTTCTTGGACTTGTGCTAGTTCTTGGACTTGTGTTCAGATACACCCTTCACATCTATTTCCTGCAGTCTGCGCTCTGCCATGAGTTTAGTGATTGTGGGCTTCACAACACCATGCACTGACAGAATGATGTATGGGATTTTCCTGTGAGCAGCACAACATCTGCATCAAATGTCCCATCTGCCCATATTCATAGTGATTCTGACACAGATATCTCTTTCTTTTTGCTGGACTCTTTCCTTTGTGAAGACTCAAGTTGTTTGTTTTAGGTAAGCCCTATATCAATAAGGGCTTAAATTCTTTGAAAAAAGAAAACAAAACAAAATACCAGGGGTTTATTGAAAAGAAAGCTGGCCTCCTAAAGTTAATCCACTTAAGAAGCACAAATATTCAGTCTTGGTATGGGAATCAGTTGAGGCAATGGGTAAAGTTATTAGGTCTGATAGTTGTTGGGGAGACTGTAATAGCTATCATTTATAAAGCAAGTATTGTGGGTTTAGCTTTTTACCAGGAGCCTTACATGTAATATAGATCACCCTTGTTATCAGTGCCACGTACTAAAAGCCTCCTCTGTGTGTGATCCTGACCAGGCACCACTCGCCTCTCCATCTGTGTAAAGGCAGCCTTTAATTTATCCATAGCACACCATGCAGCTACGTGCACTCAGCGCCAGCTGCGTCTGTGTTATTCCATCTGATAGTATATACCGAATGCAAAGAGAAAATAGTAACTATGATACTAGACACTATTTGTTAAATAGTATTTATGTGTGAAGCACTATGCTACATGGTGATATTGGTCACTATATGATATAGATATAATGGATCATCATAATGTTGGCCGCTATATGATAAACACCTCTACTTGTTAGACAAGGTGCCAACATTATTCAAAGGGATACAATAAAAGTACACAAGCTTTACAGGCAAGGCAACTGAGGGTTAGAGACATTAAATGCTTCACCCCTGGTCACACAGCTAAGCAAGACAAAGGCTCTGAATTGAGCCTGGGTTAGGCTGATCCTGCAGCATGATCTCATTCCACTTTGCTACACAACGTATGTGTGTGAGTGTGAGTGTCTGCTTGTGTTTGTGTGTGTGAGTGTGTGCATGTGCAGGTGTGTGGGTGGTGTGTACGTGAACACAATGAAGGCATTCATTTTATGCTCCCTACAAATCTGCAATAAAGGCTCTCAACGGAAGATTTATAACTCACCACTGGTCTTTTTAAAGAACTAACTGAAATGACACATTATTTAGAGCAAAAAGAGTCCTTAAAAACTAAATCTGATTTATTTATTCATACCATGATTAAGGTAATGAATTTGATTTGCACTTTAATATATATATATATTTAAATTCCCCTCATTCAAAAAAGAGTATTTTCTTACCTACTTCATTTATGGGATATATGATCCATAATTTAGCAGCCAAGAATATAGCAGCCAGTAATCATATCTATTTGTAGAAAAAAAAAAAATCTAACAATAAAACTAAACTGAGTGCTCTACAGCAGGCATCTAAACTGGGATCACCATTATCTATAGTCAGAATTAAAACAAAACAAGCAAAAGGCCACACACAGTTGTGGCTGCTTCAGGCCTTGATTCACCAATCACTGCCCTTCTGTTTAGGAGCTCAGACCTAACTAGCAGCTTCATTACTTATGGTTCACAAGGCTGGGACAATCATGGTGGTAGCATGTAACCCAGCCACACAGGTTACCACATTCCAGGTATTTCTAGCTCATGACAGAAATGTCTTTCCAGTAAAAAGATAAGAGATTGAACTAGTACATTTCTTTGGTCACGGCCAACATATGGTATATTTAAAAGGGTATTAGTTTTCTTTTTTAATGTGTCTGGACCCTTGGAGAATCTCACAAGGAGCCCATCATCCATTGGCAATGAAGTCTGGATCCTTCATTTCACACTAGCTTCTGCCTCCTGGCTCATCCCTTGATCCCCACAGCTATAGGCAAATGCCCTGACACGCTTCTTGTGCCTTGACACTTATTTTTCTTCCAGTAATTAATAAAATATATTTCTCTTAAGTCTTTCTTCCTCTTCAAATCAGTTCTCTCTCTCTCTCTCCATCTTTTTTTTTTTTTTTTTTTTTTTTAGCTTGGATTACCCTTGTGCATCAGTTAGGTGTGGGTCTAGTTCACACTAGCAGATAAATGTTCCAGATATTTTGGGGGAACTTCCTAAAGAAAATGAAGAGATCCCCTTTCCTCTTCACCACCATTTCACTTGCTCTGTAGCTTTTCCATTTCGGAAAGTATGCAGAAGCATCCTTTCTGAGCTGATCTTCTTGAGGAGATCAGTGACCCATACCTTCACCTTAGCACGATCTTAGTTAGCACAGTCTTTCCATTTTTTTCCTACACTTCTTGGACACTCAGCTCTCAAAGAGAAAAGATATTTGAGAAATTACTCAGAAGGAATCAAGACACAATGACGGTGAGCTGGAGGGGATGCTTGCAGGTAAAACTACTTTTATTTTCCCTGAAACAACAATTCATGGACATCCATTTATTCCTAGGCCAGGGTTCGAATTAAGAGTATTCAGAGTTATTAAAGAATTGTCTGTAGACTTAAAATGTTCATGAGTGATATCTTAGTTGTTAGAGAAGAAGAGGACCTTATTGTACATAAACGTGCTCACCAATAATTTAGTACATTGTTTATTTAATTCTCATTTTAAACTGTTGAAGTAAGTGTTTGAATTACTGAAATTAAGTCTTAGATAAACTTGTAATTACTTTAAGTTCAGATAACAAGTAGGTGAAAAAGCATGAATTCAAGGCCAGGTCTACTTACCTTCAAAAATGACATTTCTATTTCATTGCACATTTCTTAGGAATGATTTTAGAAAAAACATGTAAATTAGCAAAGTGCGTTTTTTGTTACAGATGTATATTCTTCTAGCCTCCATTTTTTCTCTATACAAACTCACCCTTTACTTTATTAGGTTCTTCATTCACTTGACAATAATCTAATAATAACTATCTATGCATTTAATATTTGATTTTAAATCATTGTATGCCCTCCACAAAGAAACTGTGGGATGATGATAAATTCCATTTCTGCTTAAACATTTTTGAGGCACCAATGATCTCTGAATGAGAAACAAAGTAGTTTGAGTGGAGAAGGGACATGAAGCTTCCCCAGTAGGGAAGCAATCATCAATAAGCATACATCATGAGTCAACAGAGGTTCCTGACAGCTAGAATCCTCCACTGTTCTCTTTGGAACTGGAATAGATGCAGTGTTCAGCACTCGATGGTGAGGTTACAACTCTGCTTCATGCTAACTGCATTGATACTAGAGGAGTAATGCATTAAATACTGAATAAAACTATTTAAAATAACCAAGATAAACTGGAAATGAAAAGATAGGGAGAGGCCCAGAAAGTGATGAGAATGGAATTGAGGGCATATCAAGAGAAAAGCTGAAAACAAAACAAAACAAAACATGGGTTTAGCATGTGGCAAAGACTTAAGTTGACATCTTTTCAAATATTTAGAATGAATTAGAAGAAATTCTTGGGGTTCTATTTTGTAGCCATAGAAAAAAGAGCTAAGATTTACAAGTAGAAATTATTAGGAGCTAGATTTGAGCTTAATGGAAGAGAGGACTTTTAGATAATTAGAGTTGTCCTGAAATGGAATGAACTGCCTGGTGAGGCAGTGAATTCCGGTCTCTGAAAGTGTGCAATAAAAGGCTACATGATCACTTATTTGGAATTTATGCATCTATTTAGAGGGTTAATACAGATGACCTAATCTCACTTTCCATTCTGAGAGCCTATGATTCGATACTTGGCTGTGTCTGCTCCGAGACTGTTTTAACTTGATTACTATAGCCTGAGCTAACATAGTTTGGTGGATCTATGACCAACTCGACAGCCTCTTGATTTTCTTTTCTAGTATTTTGTTATCTGTTATATACCTTTTTGAAGTCTATTACAGTTAGAGTCAATAAATTGTCTCTCTTAAATTGATTGGTAACCATAGCCCCAGCCAGCTCCTTCTTCCACAGAGAGAGAAAGAGGACAATCAGCCATAATGTGTACTGAGGTGAGGGCCAATAACTATTTTGAAAAATCTTTTTTTCTTCATAAATTTCCTATGTTTTTTTTTTTGTTGTTCATTTTTTCTATTTTCTCCTTTACTATTCAGTTTGTGACATCCTGAAAATTGTTGTATAAACCAAAGAGTTGAAAATTAGGATCACATAGAAGTCATTTCTGAAATGAGTTTAAAGCATTGTAAGATTTTGAATTTGTGGGAAGTTACCATACATGCATACACAGTAACTCTCAATTGATTTAGTCAAGAACACAGAACTAAATAAGAGTGGGTCTCTACAGAGTAAGAGTCAATGTAACATATTTCAGTAGGCACTTTACTCACCCCTCCTGTCCACAGGAGACACACTGCTACCCCTGACACTCCTACACTGGGACAATCCCCAAAAAAGTCAAAGAAGTTGAGTTCTTGCTAAGTCCCTGTCATTTTTACTTTAGTTTATATCACATTTCCAGTAGATTGTACATTAATAATCTATATATTTCCATTTAAAGAAACATTCACAATGAACATGAGTACATTGATGTGACATGACAAGCAGATGAAGTTCAACACAGGAGTAGTAAATGTGGTATCAAGATCCCTGCTACCTGAACAAAGGAAACATATGATTTACTCTGGGCCATTCAAGTCAATTATTTTAACTTGATGTTTTCATTTTTCTAATTTAAGTATCTTATTTGTTTTTATGTACATTTTGTTATTTTCTGGTTCAAACAGTGCTTTGTTATCTCTCGAACGCATTATGGATTTCCAACTTGCTTCAGGCCCCATGATTGTATTGCAGAGGCATGCAACTCTTTCTAATCTTCAACTGCCTGCTCATTTAATTTATCTGTTGTTTATCTCTGTTGCAAATCATTAATAACAATGACAAATTAAATGCAACTAACTCTCATGCCCATGGCACCTCGCAGGAAAACCTCCTGGCTGAATAAGCTTCTATTTATCATCTAGCTTTAGATTTAGCCTGTTGGCCATTTTTCAATCCATTAGACGATACTTCAGATATAAACCAAGTTCAATCCATAGTTTCTAATTATCTTATAGAATTCAAACATTTTTGAATATTTTTTCCTCCGTGATCTGTAGCAATGTGCATCTCTTTATCATAAATACATTATGTTCTTCGAGCAAATACAGTTGATTTTTGTTGTAGTTAATATGTCTAATGATTGATATTAAAGATTACAGATGATGGTGAGTATCAGATGTTATTTCTACAGCTTGAAAGCAGATTCCCCAGTCAACTTTCCATGATGTCTTTTTATTGTTTTTCAAATTAAAGACATTGTGCATGCAAATCACAGTGGCGTAAGGAATGCGTCAGTCACAACCTTTTAAGATATTCAGTCATCTGTCCCTTGTCCAGCACCCTGGGGAAGGTTTATATGAAATTTATCAATATATTTAGTTACAGAGACTTAATTACAAGATGTCCAATACTTAAGGAAAAAAGTTTCTTTTGAAAAATCTTAGTGCTTTTTTTGAGACAACAATTTGCAAAATTATTAATTTTCTCTTTGTTGACAAATCACAATGAGAATCTTCCATGGCAGATCTTTCTCTTTCCAAAATCCTTTTAAAATGCTTCCTAGGATTCAAAGATTACTTACCAAATTAACTTTTAAATTGATGTTTTTCTATTGTCAATTAGACAAAATTAAGATTGACTTAGAGACAGTCTTCTTTGATTACTGCCCTTGATTATAATATCAAAATTCAGAAGACCATATAGCTCATGATACATAATTTTGTAATGTTACAAGATGCCTAGAAAATGGATAGAAGGCATTAATAAATTCAGCATCATTTGTTCATAATTTACAACTAAACTGGATGTTAAAGAGGAAACTTGTTTGAGTCTTATGAAATACTGGAATATAGTAACATGAAAGTTAAGAAAAATGCATGCAATAAATGTAAGTCATTTTATTAATAAATAGTTTTATGTAAAAACTGGCCAGAAAATAAGACCATGCTTTCTGTAATTTTTTAAAGGGTTCTATGATTATGTGGTCTAGTGTCTGATGTCCTTATTCTCATAGAATATAAGAATAATATTCTTTTATATGACATGCTTTAGGAAAGAAAATGTTTTGTTTTCTACAGGGAAGCAAGTAAACTGTCTAGTGTAGTCTAAGATTATTAGCAACTTCCATGTTATTTAGAACCTGGAGTGGGCCTGGTGTTATTCTGCATATCTAAGATTTCCATATAACCAAGTATTTTTTATCTTCACCCAAGGGTATGTTTTACTGATTTTAGAGAGAAAGGGAGGGGGAGAGAGAGACAGAGAGAAACGTGAATTTAAGAGAGACATCGACTGGGTTGCCTCCTATAATGCGCCCCAACTGGAGATCAACCCGAAACCCAGTCATGCACCCTGATGGGAATCGATGCTCCAACAGACTGAGCCAGAACAGCCAAGGCACTATTTTTTTTGTTAAATGATAATCATTTGGCTTGGCCGGGCATGGCTCAATGGTTGAGCATTGACCTAGGATACAGGCGATCGGGGTTCGATTCCCGGTCAGGGCACATGCCCGGGTTGCGGGCTCGATCCCCTGCGGGGGGTGTGCAGGAGGCGGCCGATCAATGACTCTCTCATCATTGATGTTTCTATCGCTCTCTCTCCCTCTCCTTCCCTCTGTCTGAAATCAATAAAGATATATTTAAAAAAAGATAATCATTTGTTTAGTTTATTACTAATCTTTATGCTTTTATTTTTCTTTAATATTATGTAATAATGAGCAGTGTCCAATAATAATATTTATACACTAAATTTAGCCAAGTTGAAAAGTGAAAGATGAAAGAGAGTTATACCTGTCAGAAGAAATTGTACAGTGTAAAAAAGCACATGTTTAAATGACTAATTTGGTTTTATGGTACATTCAGATGATCATCTACTTGGGAAAATGTGCGATGTCTATTAGTGGAAAATGAGATCAGCTAAGTTAATCAAGCTTGCAGTGCAGAAAGCCTTGACAGCAAGGGGGAGATGTGCAGAGTGTTGTACTAGGAAGGAGGGAACCCTGGCTGACTTTTGACCAGAGAAGCATGGATAAAGGAGAGTTCAGAACAATAAGCCAGCCTGAAAGAATTTGGGTGTAAGTGAGGCAGAATAGCCTGACATGTTTTTATTTTTACTTTTTGAGTGGGGTCCGTGATACTGCTCAGACTTGGTGAAATACACATAAAAGCTATTTATCATCAGGATTTCATCAAATATCTGACAGCCAAAATAACAGATGTGCCCACCTGTCCTCACACAGGATAATCCTGCTGCCTGACATGACCATTTCTGCTTTGTCTCTCTGCTGCGTCTCAGCACAACTCTCCAAATGGACCTCTTCTCTCTACCTTGCTCTTAGAAACCCTCCCAACACTCCCAGTTCCCGACTCTTCCTCCAGTTCCTCCCAGCCACTCACAGCCAGTCTCCTCTCTTGTGCAGCCCAGCCCACTTATCTATCTTTACCCCACTCTCCCTTCATGTTATCTCCTAAACCAACTTTCTCTCAATTCCTCTACTACTACCACCCATAAACCAATCCGCGATTCTTTTAAAGGGCTGTCATTAGTTTTACCTTCTTAATATCCTAACTCGTTCCTTGTCTGCATGGTCTGTTTAGTTAGTCAGCATCATCTTCTTACCATCTCTAGCCCAAATCAGTTCATTCCAACCTAATTACACTGACCTATTTGTTCCCCACAGCTGAAAGCTCACATTTCTCTTCCTGGGGAGCTAAATGTTACTTTTAAAAAATGTATTTACTGATTCTAGTGATAGAAAGAAAGGGAGAGAGGGAGAGAGAAAGAGAAAAAGAAAGAGAGAAAGATGGATTTGTTGTTCTACTTAGATATGCATTTATTGGTTACTTCGTTTATGTGCCTTGACTGGGGATCAAACCTGCAAACTTGGTATATCAAATATTACTTGTTTTCAACGATACAAGAAAAATTCCATCTTTTTCATAAAATACGTGTTTCTCGAATACATTAGCCTTATAAAAATGCTACATTTAAGAGATTTGGTAATCAGAGTATTGATTACAAAAAAACAAAACCTGATGTGATGATAAAGTGCCTTAGATCTCTGCGCACAGTGTGTGCTTACTGTATGCGTATATAAGTGTGTGCACACACTGTCCCACACATCTTCTCCTTTTTCTGCTCTTTAGATTGAAAGTAGTTTGAGATTAGGGCTCAAGAAAACCACTCAAGGTTGTACTTCCCAGCATTCTCTTAACTGATCTTCCAGTTTCCCTTGAGTCCACCGTGTTTTTTCTCTCTATCCCCTTGCCTTGGATCTATTATTGCTTTTACCCTGTATTATTACAATCATCTTTTAGTTTGCCCTGATGCTTCCAATCTGCAGAGTCTCCCTCAACTCAGACTTCTTACTTCCTTGCCCCAATCCTTCTGGGCCACTATGTTGTCCAGAATTTAGTACCAACTATTTAACCAGCAGCCCAGAGCCCTGGTGTCGTGGCTGAGGCCCCCATCTCCTGGCCCTTCTTCGTGTATGTGATCACCATCTCAACTGCGCTGACTTCCCAAATCAAGTCGAACACTGTATTTGTGTGTTTTTTAATGTGTTCTTTTTCTCTGGAATAATCACCTTCTCTTTATCTTCCTGATGAGCTTCTGTTTTTCCTTCAATATGCAGCTTAATCTCGTAGAAATATTTTTGTGGCTCTTAGGTACCCTTTCTGGGCTCTCTGATGTTATGTTACTGGTTTTTTGATACTAGCATAATGTTGTGATGATCAATTTCTAGGCTGTAAATGGTTGCCAGCTGGAAACATGCATTTCATTCTTAAAAATGCAGGAGGAGGAAAAAGTGTTTGCGGAAGGAAGGAAGGAAAAAAGGAAGGAAGGAAGGAAGGAAGGAAGGAAGGAAGGAAGGAAGGAAGGAAGGAAGGAAGGAAGGAAGGAAGGAAGGAAGGGAGGGAGGGAGGGAGGGAGGGAGGGAGGGAGGGAGGGAGGGAAGGAAGGAAGGAAGGAAGGAAGGAAGGAAGGAAGGAAGGAAGGAAGGAAGGAAGGAAGGAAGGAGGGAAGGAAGGAAGGAAGGAAGGAGGGAAGGAAACTCATTCTTTCCATTCTTAGATGTTCCCACCTCAGGTAAGGCATCAGCATTGTAAGCTTCCTCCGGTGCACTATGCTGTGAGAGTGAGGCTGAGGAACATTTACAGGTATCTCCTTATGTCAGTGCCTTCAGTTGAGCAAGTTTCCAAGCAGAACTCAACCGTCTCATTAATGCATTAGTCAGCTTCTCTATATACTATTTTTTATTAATCTCTCTCTTTCTCCCTGTCTCATAGTCTATATTCTGTCATTACTTTTCAATGACAAGACTGCGTTGAATTTATTTTTTGACTCAGAAAACTCTTACGTTGGTTGCCCGGCTTTCCGAACATTGCATATGAACTATTCTCCTCCCATTTCTATTTGAATCAGTGAATCTTAGAAAGTAAAAGATGGAAGTATCTTCAGCAACCATTGAGTCCTACTCTCATTTTCTGAAATGAGTAAATGAACCATTGAAGGAAGAAAAGGCGGGAAAATACTGTCTGACCCTCCAATCCACTGTGGTGGGTGTTTGTCACTTGTTTTGGTGGCCTACTATCTGGAACCCTTTCCTATATTTCAGAAATGATCCACTTCAGAGACAGAGTTTGCCTCACATTTTAGAACTGAAACCCCACCTACATTTATAGCCTTCCTGTTTGCTAGGAAGGCCAAGGCTCTGCCATCAGATGCACCCACCTTGGACATTAAGTAGAAAGCTATCTATGCAACTGAAGTGGGCCTCTCCAAATTTCTTAGCAGAGGGGAACATGTTATGACTTTCCCAAAAGGGGGTGAAGGGATTTCCAGGACTGTCCAATGACAAAGGAGTGAGAGAAGCACGCAGCATCCAGGGTGACTTTCCTGATTTGTGCAATTAACAGCTCTGCGGCCTGAGTTTGTCTTTTTTCTTGTCTGTGGAGTCACAAAAGCCTAGTTTCCAGCCTTCTCTGAGTTTCTAGGAATAAATTTGTTCTCTGTTGAAAAGTCAGTTTTGTTTCTTATAACTCTTTAATTCTTTAACTTAATTATTATTTTACTATTTAACTGCTACTTAAATTATATCTCATTTGCTAATTTCTTCAATGTCTATTTTCTCACAAAAATCTAAGTTCCATGAGGAAGAGACCTTATCTGTCTTGCTTGCTACAGTATATCTTCTCTGCTACAACAGTGCCTGGGCCACTGTTGGTGCCTGGTAAAGATTTGTTCTTATTAATAAATTAATAAATGAATGCAAATTTTTTCTCCTAATTATTTTAAGTTCTCTTTTCCCCTCAGATACATACTTTATTTTTTGGTGTATGCCTTTTTCTTCATATTTTTTTGTTTGTTATTGTTACATTAGTTTTTCTCAAATGTGTGGGGTCGCTAGATATTTACCTATAGTTATGAATAAAAGTCAACTAATAGCACAGGAAGATGCCTTGAGCTCTCTCTGTGCTTGAGTAGCTTGGGTCATCTGTCAATTTCTGGGTCCAAAAGAGATGGGGGAGGGGCTAACTATAAGCCTGTGCCTGGTTAAGGGCTGTTTTGAATAAAACACTTTATTATACGTGCTTAAAAATAGAGGGGATGGGAAATTGCCCACCTCACTTTCACACCACAGTTCAAACACTGTTTTTACTAGGAGGAAAACTAGTGATGCCTCTGCCCAGGCAGAAGGTAAAATCCCACTGTAGGGGCCTCTCAATTGGCCTCACTCTACAGTGTCTGTGTCTCTACATGGGTAGAGTGGGAAAGAGGTAACCTAATACTACTAACCAGTTAATTTCTCTGATCTCTGCCTTCTTCCTGCTCTGGCTCGTTGTGCCCACCAATATCAACCCTCAGCTGCTCCCCTAGAGGACAGTCACAGCCCCAAACCCCTTCAACTCCTGTGAGCTGAGTTCTCACCACTGTTATAAGGTCCTGCTCTCTTTCTGTCTTCCTGAATACCATCAGCATCCCTGGTGTCCCTCGTCTTCCCATCCTGTTACCTATTTACTTCCTTTGTGTAGTTTTTCTAATATTTCGCTGAACTTTGGGGAGAGTGGTAGGCAAATGTGGTAAATCAGTTTGCATCTTCAGCAAAAATGTCAAAAGAGGGTGTTAAAAGTACGTATCTCTAGATTTTGCCCTAGTCATTTTAAGTATAGTTTTAAAGTAATTTCTATTGAGGTCTTGGTTGTGTTCAGCTGGTCTAGGTCTGTGGGTCAGCATTCAGGATGACCTGCCTTAGCCTGGATCTGGGCAAAGCTGTTGCTCAATGCTGTGTAGATGCTGAGAAGAAATATTCATCCAACGTGGACTCCAAGAAGGAATTTATCTGCCGAGATGGACTCCTCATGGTCAACCAAGGGCTCATATTTTTAAAAAAATTAAATCCTACTGGCCACTTGTTGACAGGGACTCCTCATGTACTCCATTTACTGGGAGAACCTCAAACTGAATCCTTAGTTTCTCACACTGTGCCCCACTTGTTTATGGCCATCTGGTCAACTACTAAAGGGAAACCTTGGTTTCATCTTTCTACCAATGAAATGAGACTTGTCCTATCCAATCAGAACTGCACAATATGGACACCTCATTTACATAATGGATCTAATTGGGAACCTGGGTGAAAACTTTTGCTATAACAGACAGCTTCCCCTTTGTCTCAGTAGAACACAGTTTAAGTTACTACCTGAATCAGTATCTCCCAGGCTGCAGCCCCTTTTTGCTCAAATAAATGCTTTTTAGTCTTTATCACAGTCTAAATTAATTTTGGTTGCAGCTGCCCCCTTCTATAGCACCTCTGAATAGAAATCTAGTATCTACTATACAACTTCTAATTGATTCACCTGTAAATTATAAATAAACACGTATTATGGGGGGAACAAGGAGAAAAAGAGGGAAAGAAAGAGCAGAAGTTCTTTCATTATTAAGTTTGAGTGTAAGTTGTGTGTCGAGTATGGTATAGGTTCTGGGGCCATAGCAGATTTCATAGCTATACAGGTAAACTTTCTGATTTCATTTGCCTTAGCAATAAAAATAATACGATGAGGTTCACATCTAAGAGGCTCCTGATTTTCAGCTTCCTACAGACATACTAAATCTACAGCTATATGCAAAGCAATTCCATCTCAAAGAAATCCAAAAACTGGCTGAGTAACTCCTACACATTACACAAATGAGAAAATGTCTGCATCAAAATGAGAAGGAAACACTGAGACACACTCTCACCATAAACCCCTGACACAGCAACATAAAAATGGGATGAAACTCACAACGCCTATCTTTTCCTTAAGGAGCAAAGTGTTTGAACCCAACATTAGCACCCAAATTTTAAGACTTAAACTGAGTGACAGATCCATAAAATCCTAAGCAGGACTTGCACCCACTAGGCCCACAAGACTATGCTAAATGAAGAAATGGTTCCTAACTGCTTAGGAACTCCCTGGGGCTCTCCCCCAAGGACTCCCCGGGGCTCTCCCCCAGGGCTCAGCACAAAGGGAGCGGACAGAATTGTGGATCCCCCAGTCTTACCCTGAAAGAGACTATGTGTATACTTTAAAAGATACTGTTGGAATGACTGATCTGTAACTGAGCTCACATCACACAGCCAACTGCAGTTCTTCCTGGAGACTAGGGTTACTAATGGGAACTATCTTCACCACCTCCCACTGACCTGCTCCAGGTCAACAATGCCTCCCCGGAAGGAGTTTGTGCATATGTCTGGCAACCCTGGATTTTGTGGCTGCTACCCAGGAACACACCCCTCAATTACCTGGCACTGGCAGCCAGTAGGGTTTGCATTCACAGATCTCACAAGACTAAAAAAACAAAACATTCTTAACTGGCTATCTCCCCAAAGCTCAGTAACAGGAATCAGAAAAAAATGCCTGACTCCCAGTCATTCCCTAAAAATGTCTGAATACTTTAAAAGATGCTGCATGAGATTCTGGCTTTCAATCAGCTTACAATTAGTTATCCTTAATCTTCCTATGTCTCTCCCTTCAGGACACTAACGGGTCTTGGCTCACCCTCAGCTCCTGGGAGCCACTAAGAACAAAGAAGTTGACATGGACAATCACAAAGGTGTGAGAGACAACCTAGAACTCAGGCCCAGGTAAATGATAAGGTTCACTATCTACAAGAAACCACCCACCAAGGTTGAGGGAGGTGTGTTTTATCTAATATGCAGAAGACACACAGAGAGTCAAAGAAAAAAAAAATTAAGGGATTATGCCCCCTCTCTTAAATATAAATAAATAAATAAATAAATAAATAAATAAATATAAATAAATAAATAAATAAATAAATAAATAAATAATAAATAAATAATCTCCAGAAACAGTACTGAATGAAATAGAGAGAAGTGACTTACCTGATAAAAAGTTCAAAATAATGCTCTCAAAGATTCTCACTCAAGTCAGGAGAAAAATGCATGAACAGAATTTCAACAAAAAGACAGATAATATAAAAATATACCAAATAGAGATCACAGTGACTGGACCGAAAAAAAATAAGGAAGGAATTCAGTAGTATACTAGATCCAGCTCCACTCCCCCCAGAGCCCAAATCTGCAAATTCAAAGATAGGTCAGTGGAATTCATTCAATCAAGAAAAATAGTTTTTTTTAAAAATATAAAGAGTAAAGGTGCTTATGGGCCTTGGGGAACACTATGAACAGGTTAATGTATGCATTACAGGGGTCCCAGAAAGAGAAAGGGGGCAGAAGGAGAATCAGAGTCTAGAGAGAAGGAGGAAAGTGTTTATTCAAAGACATAATGACTGAAAGCTTCTATAATTTGAGAAAAAAAAAAACACAAATCCAGGAAGCCCAGAGATTTTCTTAATGAGATAAATCCAAAGAGATTCATCCAATACACATTACAAAAAAATTGTCAAAAATTAAAGACAAAGCAAAAACAAAAGTAAATATACAAAAAAATAAGGAGAGCAGAATCCTGGCATACCACCCAAGAAAACCACAAAGAGAGAGAACAAGAGAACAGTAAGCATATCAAGCATCTTTTCTACCAAAATTGCATGAAACTAGAAATCAATTGCAGAAGAAATCTGGAAAATTTAGAAATATGTAGAATTTAAATAACTTACACCTAAACAAACATTGGGACAATGAAGTAATCAAGAGGAAAATTTAAGAAAACAGCAACCATGAGACAAACGTAAATGAAAACACAACATTCCCAAACCTCTGTCATGCTGCAAAGTCAGTTTTAAGACGGAAGTTCAAAGTTCACAGCAATAGATATTACGTTAAGACCAAGAAAGACCTCAAAGAAAAAACAAATAAACTTACAGCTTAAAAAACTAGAAAAAGAAGAAAAACATAAGCCAACATTGAGTAGAAGAAAGGAAATAAAAAAGATCAGAGGGAATAAATGAAAAACAAAAAGGCTATGTAGAAGACCAATAAAGCTAAGAACTGCTTTTATAAATAAACAAACCTTTAGCTAGCATAACCAAGATAAAGAGAGGAATCATGTAATTACACTTTAAAAAATGGATGAATTCCTAGAAACATACTACCTACCAAGTTTAAATTATAAAGAAATATAAAACCTGAACAGAATAACGACTAGCACTAAAATTCAATCGGTAATCAAAAAGTTTCAAGTAAAAAATGTCCAGGATCATATGATTTCACTGGTGAGTTCCACCAAACATTAAAAAATAATAATAAATAAAAAATTAATAGCTGTGCTTCCAAATTCTTCCAAAAAGTAGAAGAAGGAATACTTTTAAACTTATTTTCTGGGGCCAGCATTAACCTGGTACTAAAACCACATAACAACACTACAAAAAAATAAAACTATAGGCAAATGTTCCTGAAGGCTATGGATGCAAAAATTCTCAAAAAATTAGCAAACTAAACTTACCACGCATTCAAAGGACCATACATCATGACCAAGAAGGATTCAGCCAGCGATGCAAGAATCGACATCTGCAAAACAACCAACATGATACACCACATTAAAAAATGAAAGACAAAAATCATGACTGTCAGAATAGATGCAGAAAAAACATTTTACAAAATTCAACAGCAATTCATGATTAAACACCCAGTAAGATAGATATAGAGAGAGCATACCTTGACATAATAAAGATCATATATAAAAACCTACAACTGACATTATACTCAATAATCAAAAGTCAAAAGCTTCCCTCTTATCATTTTTATTTAACATATTAGTAAAAGCAAGTATACAAGGAAAAATAAAGACATCCAAATTAAAAAGCAAAACGTCTTTACTTGCAAGGGACATGATTTTTTTTATAGGAAACACTAAAGACTCCACCAATAAAAACTTTTTAAAATTAATAAATGAAGCTCAGGCGGCATGGCTCAGTGGTTGAGCACTAACCTAAGATCCAGGAGATCGAAGTTCGATTCCTGGTCAGGGCACATGCCCTGGTTGCGGGCTCCATCCCCAGTCTGGGGCATGCAGGAGGCAGTTGATCAATGGCTCTCTCATCATTGATGTTTCTATCTCTTTCTCCTTCTCCTTTCCTCTCTCTCTAAAAAAATAAAAAATAAATTAATAAATGAATTCAGTAAAGTTTCTTGATAAACAAAAAATATACACTATAAATTGTATTTCCATAAACCAACAATACAAAATAAGAAAGAGAAATTAAAATGAAACAATCCCACTTGCCATTGCATCAGGAAGAATAAAATGCCTTAGGAAAATTTAACCATTGAAGTGAAAGATCTATACACTGAAAACTATAAAACATTAGTGAAAGAAATGGAAGAAAACATGAATAAGTAAAATAGATATTCCATACTTATAGGTTGAAAGAATTAACATTGTTAAAATGTTCATACTACCTAAAGCAATCTATCAATGCAGTCTATCAAAGTTGTAGTGATACTTTCACAGAAATAAAATAATAATAATAATAATAAACCTAAAATCTGTATACCACCACAAAAGATCCTGAACAGCCAAAGCAATATGTTGAAAGAACATAGCTGGAGACATCACATTACCTGATTTCAAACTTTATTACAAGCTACTCCAATCAAAACAATATGTATTGATATAAAAAGTCATATACATCAATGGAACAAAACAGGAAGCCCAGAAATAAACATATGTATATATGTTCAATGAATTCATTACAGTGGATCCAAAAATACAGAATGGGAAAGAATAGTTTCTTTAATAAATGAGGTCGGCACAACTGGATGTACACATGCAAAAAAATGAAACTGGATGTCTTAACTCACACACAAAAACAATTTAAAATATATCAAAGACCTAAATATAAGAAGGAAACCACAGAACCCCTAGAGAAAACTCATTATTCAACTACTTGATAATGGCCTTGGCAATATATATGTATATATATTTAATATGACACCAAAAGCAAATGCTACAAAAGTAAAAATAAGTGGGGCTATATAAAACAAAAAAATTTCTGCACAGCAAAGGAAACCTTCAGCAAAAAGAAAAGGCAGCCTATGGAATGGAAGAAAATATGTGTAAATCATTTATCTAGTAAGGGTTGATGTCCAAATATATAATGAACTCATAAAACTCAATAGCAAGAAAACACAAAATCTGATTAAAATTTAAGAGGAGAACCCTGGCTGCTTGGCTCAGTCGTTTGGAGCGTAGCCCCTTACACCAAAAGGCGGCGGGTTCAATCAGAGGTCAGGGCACATGCCCTGGTTTCATATTCGATCTCTTGTTGAGGTGGGTGCAGGGGGCAACCAATCAACGTTTCTCTCACATTGATGTTTCTATCTCTCTCCCTTCCTCTCTCTAAAAAAAAAAAAAAAAATCAATTGAAAAAAGGTATACAAATTGGGAAGAGGAACTGAATAGAATGCTTCTAAAGATAACTTAGACATGGCCCACTGGTACATAAAAAGGGGTTCCTCTCATTACTCATAAGGAAATGCAAATTAAAAGCATCAGTAGATGTCACTTCACACCTGTTAGGACGGCTGTTACCAAAAGAACAAGTGATAAATGCTGATGAACATGTGTAGTAAATGGACACTTGTACAGTCTTTGTGGGAATGTAAACTGGTGCAGCCACTGTGAAAACAGTGTGGACATTTCTAAAGAAACTGAATATGGAACAACCATATACATTGCCCAGCGAGCGCACATCTGGGTGTGTGTCCAAAGGAAAGGAAACCAGAATACTGAAAAAATATACTCGCTCCCAGGTTTATTGTGCCATTATTCACAGTAGCCAAGGTACAAACCCAGAGTACATAAATTAATAAAGAAATGCAGTGTAAATATACAATGGAATATTACTCAGTCATGAGTACAAAACAAAAATTTGCCTTTTGCCACAGCATGGATGGTCCTTCAGGGCATTATACTAACTAAAGTGAGCCAAACAGAGAAACACAAATAGTCTATCAACTCATTTATTTGCAGAACATGTGCATATATATGTATGTGTGTGTAGATATATACACACACATATATACACATATATATGTAGAATATAAACTTATATACAAACATATTTAACATATACATTTGAACATGTACATGTATGTAAACACATGGGGTGTTGGGGAAATAAGGTGAGGTTGGCAAAGGGTTTAAACTTTCAGCTATAAGATGAATAATCTCTGGTCACAAGGTGAGAAGACTGTCTTATATAATTGAAATGGTAAATGTTAAGTAGCTAAATGGGAGAATTATTTCACTATGTATATGCATATGAATTATGTCAAATAACCATGATATACACTTTAGATATTTTACACTTTTGTCTTATATATCAATAAAGCTGAAAATTTTAAATTAATAAAGTAAACTAAATAAGATGATGCTATGTAATTTCTGGGGTTTCTTTCAGCTCCTTTTCTTATGAAGTAAATAAATAATTTGTTTTCTTAAGCTGGAAAGATTTTGCAACTCATGACACTTATGAAAGTTAATTTGAAGAGTAATTGTCCCTGCTAAGATGAATTGTAATACTTTCACTTTGAATATTGAGATCCAAAAGGATGCTAAATGTCTCGAAATCAACAGAATCAAAGGCAATCAGTGTCACTGCAGCAAATATCAAATGCAGCCCCAGAAAATATGAGATCATGAGTCATAAAGATCCCTTCTGAGCCATGAATTATATTTAGCGGAGACAGTACACACTGTTCACTTTTGAGTTTTATATCTTCAGCTCACTCATTTTCTCAGGTGTTAACAGGACAAGATGTAAATAGTCCAGGAACTACTTTTTGAAACACAAGCTATAAAATTAATGGCCTTTGCAGAAGATTTTCATATTTCTCATCACGATAAACAAATTGGACATAAAACAGCCTAGCAGGATGGGCCTTTGCTGGGAGAGGAGTGTATATGGAGGGGAGTATTAGGTATTGGGTAGTCATTTGACCTTTAGTTAGAAAGGGGGAGAGGAGGGAAAGTGTTTTTAATTATATTGGTCTGAAATGACAGGTGTTCATTAGAATAATTAAAAAGCACAAGGCAAGACAGTCAAACTCTGGGTTTCATTGAAAGGCAAATGTCTGAGGATTTAGTTTAAAAACACAATTATTGGGGAGGTTAAGGGAAGCCAAACATAAGAGGTGAGGCTCTGAGCTTGTTGCTTGGAGCCAGTTGCTCACTGAAGTGGGACCTCTTCAGGGTAGACCCCTTTATAATTTCTCTCCTGTGTAAGCCACCACTCGTGCAGAATGACAGAGTGCACAGGACTGCTTGACCTTAATGGGGGAAAAGTCAGCAACCAGAGTCCTTTACAAGAAGACATAGTAGAGAAAATATGTCAGAACATTAAAACATAAATTATCACTTTCCTTCCTGTAAAAAAATAAAAGATATATGTTACATAGACAAGACGAATTTTCCAACATTTATTGTATTAGGGTGGGATGTACACAAAGATAGTGTGTATACAAAGGTAGTCTTTTAATGCATATAAATAATAGTTGGAGATAAGATTCCCATTTTCCCAGGGCATTCAATTCAGTCTGTGTTTGTTTACACAAATGTCTATCACTTATTTTAGGAAAGCCATCTACAAAATAGACAAGGCCTGTCATACACTTATGGGGAACTGAATCTTGGCCATTATATATGCATGTGAATTTTCCTGTGATACTAAATACAGTGGAAGATAAGGGGAATGGGAGACCTCTGTAATTCAACAAGAAAAAACAAAATAAATAAATAAACGAGTGAATATATACACATATGTCAGAAAGCTCCCTCAGTAACAAACCGCACCTGCATGAATTGTATTTTTTTAAGCCTCATTCTAAAATATTTTTTCCATTGATTTTTAGAGAGAGAGAGTGGAAGGGAGGGAGAGGGAGAGAGAGAGAGAGACATTCATGTGAGAGAGAAACATTGATTGGTTGCTGCCCTCACGGGCCCTGACCTGGGCCGGGAAGCGAACCTGCAACCCAGGTGCATGCCCTTGACCAGGAATGAAGCCCAAGGCCCTTCTGTGTGAGGGCCAGGAAGCCACTGAGCCAAACTGGCCAGGGCCACCTGCATGAATATTGGTTACTTGATGGGAATTTATAAGCTGATATTTACATCCAATGGATCATAATATCCAACCTCTATTTAGTGATTATCACACACCAAAATTGATCCCAAGCGTCTTTCACAAATTAGCTTCTGAGAATTAAGTATGATTATTATTATTCCTGTTTTGTAGGTGGTCCCACTGTAGAAGAGAGGTTAAATAATTGTCCCAAAGTCCTTTAGCTGCCAAGAAGTAGAGGCAGCTTTTGAATCAAAACAATCTGGTTGCTGGTCCTGAGCTATGGTAGGAAGTAATCAGCAAATGCTCAATGCATGGTGATTATGCACGGAGGAGTGCAGACCAAATGGGAGCCCAGCCTGTGAAGGACCCCCTCCCCCCCTTAAAAATACTGAATAACTGCCAGGCGATCACCAAGGAGTGAGCCTAGTGAAAGAAGGTGTGTGAGTAAACAGGACTGCTCTTTTTGCAAGATTAAATCTTGAAAAAAAGACTTAAGGTAGATTTTATCCAATAGATGAGTTTCTCATAGATGGAGAAGAGATTAAGATTATTCCAACTGATGAAGTTGTGGTAAGAGGCCAACAGCTATGAAGCATCTACCTGGTCCCAGGAGGGGGCGCTATCCTTGTGAAAGCCTAAGTGATGGTCCTCATTTAACAGGCAAGGACATTTCATTTCTGAGAGGTCAAACAACTTGAATGAAATCATGAATATCAACAGAAAAGAACCCAGATTTGAATTAGAATCAATAAAATCCTAATTCTACTTTCTCCCCTTAAAAAAATGCTGTTACCGCTGGCTAGCTGTCCCAGTGAATAGAACCAGCCTGTGTGGCACAGTTTGCATGTGGCCTGATCTGAGCCACGGCCAGGGTGCAGGAGGGCACTCGGCCATTCCTTCCGGGCGTCTGCTGCTGCTCAGCTTAGACTCCCTCCTTGTAGGGTGGGGAGCTCTGTGGGTGCGCTTGTGTAGGGAGCATGCTGGGAGTGAGAAAGACGGGGTGAGGATAGCTGGCTTCTTCTGTTTCCTACCTTGTATGCTCTCTCCGCTCTGCACTGGGCACCACAAGGACCGTCAGAACAAAGAAAGTCCCATATCACTGCTCAGGCTGTTCGGGGCACCTTTGTCTCAGGCGCATCCTTAATCCGTCTCCTGTGCTCTAAAGCCCGGGGCAGAAGGCACTTGTTGGCAGCATGTCCAGCAAGGGTCTGATGTCTGGAAGGGCTCGACCAATGGAAGGCCCTGAAATAAGAGTGAGACCAACAGGAAGGGGAAGCCATGCTGTTCTTTTTCTTTTTCTATTTGTCTCAGGTGACATTCCTTCTGTGGCTCCATTTCCTGTTTAATTGGGCCACAAGGTTTCAGCCTCTGCAAGGTGACCAGGTCTTGGGCTCAATATTCCTGCCGCCTCCCATTGTCCCTTGAAGTGTTAATGGCTTGTTAACCTGAGTTCCTCCCTGTCGCTGGCATAGATCCTAGGATCTCCGTGTCCCTTTTGGTCTGTCTCCTGGTTGGCTGCAGGCAGTACAGTTGGAACAGATGTGATCTGCTGGGCAGACTGAATTCTGAAGGTGGATACTCGGCCTCCTGGCTGCCGGAGCCCCTGAGGGGCGCATCTTCTTCACCTCTTCTCTGATGGCCATTAGGGTACCCCCAAAGCCCTCATGCTGGCAAGCCTGCTGCATCAGTTTCTGCCGAGTTTAACTCTCAAAAGGGCTCATTTCATAATGACCCAGTCAAGCTTCTATCCAGAGGATCCTCAGCCATCCTACCGCAAAACATGTACCTTTGGGGTAGTTAGAAGTGCTACTTGGTCTCTTCAGCCCCCTACAGAAGCTGAGCTGGCCTCTCAAAAACACTTCACACTTCAAAACTCCCAGGGGCAAAGGTGGAGCTCTGTGAGGTTTCTCTTGAAACTCCCCACATGTTCATCAAGGTGAAGGGACATCACCCCTCCTGTTCCTCAAGCGGGGACGTGGGGAGGAGTAGCCACGATATGTCAATAACTCTTGGAACAATACCTAACACCTAATATCTGCCAGACTTCCAGAAAATACAAAGTCAACGCAAATGAAAACCTGGGGAAACTTTGCAATAAATAGTACAAATAAGTAGTAACAACTTTAATAAACAGTCATAAAATTAATGTAACTTCTTCATCAGTGTTCTAGCACTGTGCTTTGCACTATGGGAATATTTGGCAACTATTGTTTTGTTATTTGTCTGTTAAATGTAATAAAAAATGGGAGACAGTCTCATTCTGGCATCCAACGTGAATATTGTTTAATTAGCTTATTGAGTAATTCATACACGAACATGTTATAACACTGATACTATTCAAATTAGTACATAGTGAAAATTATATACTAATGTACCATGTTCTTTGACTGGCCCCACCTGCCCCTCCCAGCAAGGTAGCCCTGCTGTTGGTCTCCTGTGTCCACCCAGAAATACTTTATGCACAGAATATGAAGTATACTTAAATCAATGCTGCATATTTTACAAATTGCTCTGTCTGGTGTTTTATTTTTAGTTTGTGTTCTACACCTCAGAGATTCTTGCACATCGGTACATAGATTTCTCATTTTTTTCCACAGCAGTAAGACATTCAGTTACATATATTTACCACACGATCTTTAAACAGTGATCTATTGATGAACATTTAGTTATTTTTCATCTTTTGCTAATACCCACACATACTCAATATGCAATGTGTACATTTCTTTGTCAGCAGGAAATCTCAGTGCCATGCCAGGTGTACCTGCATTTTAAATCTGGATGAAAGTTGCTAAATTGTCCCAGCACAGAGATGCTGTTTTTCTCTCCATTCTGGGAAGTTAAAGGGGGTGTGCTTCTCTATCAAACCATGAAGTGGACTATAGACTTGTTTGCAATTTACTACTTAAGCAAAACTGATATCCAATTATAATTTTAATCTTAACATTTCTAACTTTGAGTGGAATTGTGCATCCTTACAGCCACCTGAAGCCATTTGGATTTCATTCTCTGAGTTGTTTGTCCACATCTTTTGCAGCTGTTTTAAGGGGCTCATTAAATTTTCTGATAACTCTTGTTGCTGTTTTTATTAAAGATGTTATCTACCTGCCTATAACATATATTTCAAAGGTGTTTCTCAACTTGTAATTTGTCTTTTGACTGAGATATTAACATGCAAAGAGAGAGAGAGATGTAAATTTGTTCCACTTATTGATGATCATTGGCTGATTCTTTTATGTGCCCTGAGCAGGGATTGAACTCCACTCCTTGGTGTATCAGGAAGACACTCTAACCAGCTGAGCTACCTCATCAGGGCTCATTGCATTGTTTTAACACTATGTCAAAATTCATTTGACTACAATTGTAAGGGTTTAATTTTTTTTAATCTGTCTTCTTTTTTTCAATCCTTGCCCAAGGATATGGTTATCGATTTTAGAGAGAGAGGAAGGGAGGGACGGAAGGAGGGAGAGAGAGAGAGAGAGAGAAATATTAATATGGGAGAGAAATATCTATGGGTTGCCTCTCGCACACACACTGACCAGGGCTGTAAGGGTTTAATTCTGACTTTTAATTCCTCCCATTGATGTATCTGCCTAACTTATACCAAGACCATATTGTTTTGAAACACTGATTTGTTTAATGTCTTAAAATCATTCAGAATAGTTTCTTACTAGTTTATTTTACTTAAAAAAAAACAGTTTGACTTTTTTAGGTGACTTATACTACCTCATACATTTTTAGGATCAATTTCCCACATTTTTGCAAAATAGCTTGCTATAATTTTGATATAGAGTGCATTGAATTTGTAGATTGTTTTGTAGAGAATTGATAATTAAGAAATTTTTAGTCTTTTAATCCGTTAATGTAAAATAAAATATTTTTATTTGCTTAGACATTATTTTAGCTTTCTCTAAGTAAATTTTTTAAAAACATGTCTTTATTGATTTCAGAGAGAGGAAGGGAGAGAGAGGAAGAGAGAGAAATAGAAACATCAATGATGAGAGAGTCATTGATCAGCTGTCTCCTGCACACCCCCCACTGGGGATCGAGCCCGCACCCCGGGCATGTGCCCTGACCAGGACTCTAACGGAGATCTCCTGGATCCTAGGTCAATGCTCAACCACTGAGCCATGCCAGCTGGGTATCTCAGTAATGTTCTGTAATATTCAAATTACAAAACTTATATTTCTTTTCTAAAATTTATTATCAAGTATTTTATTTTTCTTGGAAGCTACTGTGAATGGAATTGTTTCCTTCTTTTATTTTTGGATTGATTGTTTCTTGATAGTGTGTAGAAATAAAATTTATTAATATTTTTGTATATTGATCCTATATCCTACCAGGATGGTAAAAATTATTTTTCTAGCTCTTTTTTCCCTTTTTGGTATATTTCTTATTGTTTTCTACATACAGAATTATGTACTCTGTAAATATGTTTTTATTTTTCTTTCCCATGTTGATGACCTTCCTTCCTTCCTTCCTCCACCCCTCTCTCCTCTCCCTCCTTCCCTTCCTTTCTTCCTCCTTCCTTCTATTTTATTTCACTGCCTAGAATCTCCAGCACAATGCTGATTAAAAGTAACAAGAGCAAGCATCCTTAGCTTCTTGCTATTTCAAGGAAAAAACAATAAATTGTTACCATATGTAAGATGTTAGCCATGGGATTTTCATAGATAGTCTCCAGCATGTAAAGAACTTCCCTTATATTCCCAATTTGTTAAGAGTTTTATCATACATTTGAATAAACAATTGTTAAGTTTTATGCATCAACTGAGGTATTCATTTTTTCTAATTATTATATTAACTTTATGTATTTTATTAATTGATTTTCAATTGTTAAAACAACTTTGCATTCCTAGGATAAACCCTCCTTGGCCATGGTGTGCTTCTATGTGTTGCTTAGATTCAGTTTGGCATATTTTGTTAAGGATTTTTACATTTATGTTTATGAGTGATATTAATCTGTAGTTTCCTTTTACCTGGTTGCCTTTGTCTGGCTTTAGTATCAGGATAATACTGGGCTCATAAAATAAGTTGAGAAATGTTCCCCCATTGTCTCTTAACTGAAAGTATGAATAATTGGTATTTATTTTTTAAACAGTTGGCAGAATTTATCATTGAAGCAATCTGAGTCTAAGCTTTTCTTAGGGGAAATATTTCTAATCATCAATCCAATTTGCTTATTTATTTTCTATTTATTATTTTATTTTATTTTTTTATAGTCTTCAGTCAGTTTTGGTAATTTTTGTCTTCCAAGAATTCCTCGATTTTATGTAAATTGTCTAACTTGTTGCATATAATTTTTCTATTTTTTTTTAAATATTCTGAAGGGTTGGTAATTATGTTACCTTTTTCATCCTTAATTCTGACAATTTGTGTTTTTTATTACCTTGTTCTGTTTGTACGAGGGATTGGCATTCTTCTTCTGTAAAGAACTAGATTGTAAATGTTTTAAGTTTTACAGGCTATACAGTCTCTATTGCAGCTAACTAACCCTGTACATTCGTATGAAAGCAGCCATTAGACAATACATAAGTGAATGGGCACTGTTGTGCTCTAATTAAACTATTTTGTAATACACAGTCTACAAGGCCATGGTTTGCTGATCCTTGATATAGATAAAGGCTTACCGATTTTGTTGATCTTTTAAAAAAAACAATTTTTGTTTTCACTTACTTCCTTTATTGTTTTGTTTTTTAATTGATTTTAGCTCTATTTTTTATTATTTCCTTTGAATTCAGTATTCTTCTGTTTTTCTTTCTCCTTATGGCAGCTTAGCTAACTGATTTAAGTCTTTTCTTTTTTTTCTGACATAGGCATTTAAAATATATATAGTTTTAAGCCCAAAGTATTTTCTAACTTCCCTTTGAACTTTTTCTTGACCCATGAGTTATTTAGAAGTGGGTAATTTAATTTCTAAATATTTGATAATCTCTCATATTTCTTTTAGTTGTTGATTTCTAATTTAACTTTGTCATAGTTAAAGATTTTTTGTATGACTTCAGTACTTCTAAATATATTTGTTCTGTTGTCTGATATATGGTCTGCCCTGTATGCTTGAAAATGAAATATATTCTTTCTTAGTTGGATCAATTGTTCCATATATGTTAGGGCAAGTTAATTGTAGCATTGTTCAACTCTACCTATTTTCTGTGTAGTCATTTTATTAATTATTGATTGTAATGTGCTGAAATTTCTGAGTAACCTAAAAAAATTCCTTTATTTTTTATTATATGGGAGGTATGCTAGCAATTATTTCTATTCAGCTTTTTTTTTTTTTAACTTGAGGATGTCTTTATTTTACCTTCGTTTTTGAACAATAATTTTATGTATAAAGGATTATTGGTTGACAGCCCTAATTTCACACCCAAATCCCTGTGCATGTTTTTCCACTGCCTTCTATCCTCCATTGTTAAAGATGAGATGTCAGTTGTTAATTTTATCTGTGCCTTCTTGAATATGATGATTTTTCTCTAGCTGATTTCATGGTTTTCTCTTTGTTATTGGATTTTCTATTTGTGAATCTTTTAGTATTTATGCTACATAAGATATTGGCCTATGTGTGAACACAAGAAAATAATAGAAATACATGGTTCAATATATTATATTAGTATGATATTTTGCTTTATTTTCACATGTAATTAGTATGGCTCTGCTCTTCCCTTAATTATCAACATTTCTTTAAAAAAAATTATATCTTCTCTTATTTACAGTGTGTATCTATAGCTGGTTAACTTTGTGGCCTAATTAGTCTTTCTTTTTAATCAAGGGTCAGCAAATTATGGCTTCTCGGACATATCTGATTGTATCCATTCATTTATGTATTGTCTATGGCTTTTATATACTGAGATGGCAGACTTAAGAAGTAGCAACTGACAGCATATGATTTTTAACTCCCATAATATTTAATGTATGACTTTTTTTATTTTATTGATTTTAGGGAGGGAGGAAGAGAGAAACATCAATTTTGTTGTTCCACTTACTTATGCATTCATTGGTTGATTCTTGTATGTACACTGACCAGAGATGGAACCTGCAACCTTGGCATACTGGGAAAATGCTCAAACCAATTTAGCTACCCTGCCAGGGCTACTGTATAACTCTTTACAGGGAAAAGTTTGATGACTTAAGTATTTAATAGCTTTGAATGCTTCTGATTTTATCTTATTGTCTCATTAATTTTATTTATTTATTTATTTATTATTTATTTATTTATTTATATTTTTATTGATTTCAGAGAGAGGAAAGGAGAGGGAGAGAAAGAGACAGAAACATCAATGATGAGAGAGTCATTGATCGAGCCCACAACCCGGGCATGTGCCCTGACCGGGAATCGAACCCTGATCGCCTGGATCCTAGGTCGACGCTCAACCGCTGAGCCACGCCCGGCCGGGCTGTTTCATTAATTTTAAAATATTTATGTGTAGTCCCCATTTTTGTCTGCTTCGTAGCCTTTTTTCTTTCTTTTTAGGGAGTGTTCTTCTCTTCTCTTCATTATACTGTCCCTAACATTCTATTCTCTTTCAGTACTTACTATCATGAGTAGTATTTTTGTACATTGTGTTGTTACCTTTTTAAATTATTTCTCTGAATAAAATTTATTTTCTCTACTATTTGCAGATTGATAGGGAAGTATCCTAAGCCAGAGAAATTCTGTCTAGATCAAAGTAAAGCTCATTAAGACATATAATTATCTTGACCATGCTGATTTGTTTTTAACTTCTTTTTAGTTAATAGAGATCAGCAGCTGCATGACTGCACCAAATGAACAATTCTCTTTGACGGCATGCTCCACAGACAGACGCCTTTCTACTAAAATGACCTCTGGGTGTTTCCTCGCTTAGGTCTGACTGCTCTGTTCCCTCATCATGTGAAAGTGTATTGAAGAAAGGCTGCGCAACTGGAGTCAACACTCCCTTTCATGCTTCAAAAAATAATATTAGTTTGCCCTTTCAAGACAGTCTCCTGCTCTAGAGAATTGTGTTCAGGAAGGATCCACATCTTTCTGAGCTGTTCAGCTGTAGAGGTGGTTTCATGTGTCTTCTCTCGTATGTAATTTTCAGTGCATGGGGTAGCTCCTCCTTGAACATTATAAAGGCATTATGTGTAATTTCTAGTTTTATTAAAATTCCAACTTGAGTTTCATTTTTATCATTGTTTTCAGAATGTTTCTTTTTGTTCTCTTTTCTTATTTCTTTAATTTGGAGAATGTGGCAGAAATGCCTTTACATATAATCTTAAATATGAAATTATAATTAATATATAACATTTAATGCACATACTATGTTCTAGACATTGTTTCAAGTGCTACAACTCTATTAAGTTATTTAAGTGTAAGTCCTAGAATATTTAATATGTTATTCATTTGTTTTTATGCATTTTCATGATGAGCAGAGCATTGAATGTTTTTAGCAGACTTTAAAAAATATATGACTACAAAATGCTTTTAAAATACTGATTTTTAAAGTAATATAATTAACAAATTACAATGTCTTGAATGTAATCATGCTAGACCTGTGGATTCTAAAACCTCAAGAACCAGGAAAGTGTGGAAATAAATCTACAATTCCAGATTGGTACACACCAATATTGGTACACACCAATATGTGTAATATTATATAACATATCATATACTTATTAACTATTGTTTCCTTGTCTTTAATTTATGCAAAGCACCTGTGATGAAAACAATGCAAATTTATATTACCATTTGGTCAGTACATGTTTCCTCGATCAATAATAATTGTTAACTTTTACTGATTCTTTAAAATGTTTGTGACTTTAAAATGTATTTTTATGTTTCATTCAACTTCTTAATACCACTTTATGACATAGGTTCTATTATGATTACTACCCTGTTTTGATATTAAGAGATGCGGTATAAGGAACTTAAGTCTCTTGACAGAGAACATATAACTAATAAATGGTGGACTAAGATTTGAACCCAGGCTGTCGATTTTTAGGACTTTACTCTGAACTATTACATGGAAACAACTCTCAGTATGCCCTCAAAGTCATTCCTTCACATCTGAGATCTGGGAAGCTTTTGTTCGTTCATATGTTTAAAATATTATAACAATTCTCATTACATAAAAATACTAGGAATTCTAGGTGACACTGAGTTTAAACTTTTCTGATAATTAGTCATCTTTAGGAGTTTATTTTTACCATAAGCTGTAGTAAAGTTGTGTTCAGAAAATTAACCTGTTTGTTGTAAAGAGAGACCAGCCAGGGAAGACTTGGTGACCTCTCTGCTAACATGGGGCTGATCTAGAGGAGCAGGATAGGCTGTACAATGCTAAGGGATTCTGACAAGTTTCTAAGCAGAACAAATGCAGCATGTTTGGGATTCTGTCCTGTCGGGAGAGCAGGGTCCAGGCAGGCTCCCAGCTGTGTGGTTGGGTTTGAACCCAGCTTAGGTTGTCAGTGTCTTTCTTCCTCTCCAGCCACCTTTCTCTCCATCGCTGTTATCTGTTGGCTCCCTGTCCCCTCAGTACGCCCTGTTTGTCCTGTCTAGGCACTAGCTGTCTCTTTATGGCTCCAGTCTACTTTTCAGACACACCACATGTTCTTTCTTTCCTAGATCTAATCTTGCTTTCACTGTCCACCAGAGACCTGCCCCAGCAGGCCCGCCTACCAGCATGGCCTGGGCTCTCTGATCATCCCTCAGCTCTGGCACCTGAAACAGGAAATTAGCAAGGAGTGGGTATATCTGGTATTGAATGTACTGAGAAAAATGAGTATGGAAATCATATGTAAACAGACGATTTAAGGCTTATTTAAAGAATCCACAGTTTTTATACATTTTCTTATCCTCACCAAACTTTTTCGTTTTCTTTCATAATTGGCCTGAGTTCTATCTACCTATGTCTCAGTAGCAGCTTTAAATGGCATGGCACAGATGAGCAGTCCTATGAAGTACTGTGATTATAAAGTCCAAGCAAATCACAACTGAATTTGAAGTTCAATTATAAGTGAGAAGGTTGAATGTCACATCTATAATACTTTCCTGTTTTGACATTATCGGATTCTGTTTCTACTATGTTTTATCCTTAACAAGTTTAATGTAGTTGCTTGATTTATTTTTATGGAGTTTCTGGGTGAGAAATTGTTCCAGGAAAAATGCTGTCTCTAATCTTTGTAAGGACTGTGCAAAGTAGATATTATTATCCCCACTCTAAAGATGAGAAGATAAGGGTCTAGAAGGTAACTGGACGCTTTCTTTGTTATGTTGGTAGATTAAGCATAGTGCTCTATCACCAGATCTCATGAGAATTATATTAAAGATGCATTTATAAGCATAGGTATATAATGAAAAAGAAGCAGAAACAACTATACTTTTTTGGAAGCTGTCAATCAGACAGATGCCTGGAAACTGATTTAACAGACCAGAGAGGGCTATTGCCTTAGCAGTCAGTATATAACACAAGAAAGAAGAGAGGAAGGAAGGGAGGAAGGAAGTGGGGGGAAGGGAAAGGAAGAAAACCCAGAATGCCTGTAACCTGGTACTTCCAGGTACTAATGATTATAAGAATGAAGGCAGGGCTAAGAACATTATAATTCATTTACACCAAATACATTTATTCCTGTCCCACTCTCCCTAGTTGGACAAATGATTCACAGGAAAAAGAGGAAATATTTATTCTTTAGAGAAGATAAAACAGAAGCTTTCGGGCTTTGGGGACACCAGACATAAGTCAAGGTAATGATGTTGAAGTGGACATTTAAATGAAAAATTATAAATATGAAATTAAATTAAAAATTGTAAAAACTCTGAATACTCTGGAAAAAAAATTCTACAAGCTTCCTTGAGAAACACACACAAAGCCTCACAAAAGTCAGGCTTAGAAAGGGAATAGAAAGGAATCTGATCCTCCACAGCAACTCTGGATGGAAAAAGACAATGAATGTCAATATGAAACTAAAGTTTAAGCTTAGAAACAATGCCTCCTAATCTGGATTCATACATAACCAGTTTATCCATTTATTTTGAGAGCACATTATGCAGGAGAAGTTCTATAAAATTTTACATTTCATCACTTTTTCTCAAAAAGATACCCTCTATCTACCAAAACATGAGAAAAAGAGAGTGGAACAGAGGGCTATAAGCCAAAGAGAGAAAGTAAAATATCCAAGTTAATTTTAAAGTGTCATCAAGATGCTAGCAATTAGCCACACATGGCTATTGACCAAATTCAGATGTGGTCTAGTCAAGGGTTGGTAGACTTTTCTCTAAAGGCCTAGGTAGTAAATATTTTAGGATTTGCAGGCCAGACAACTCTGAACCTTTCATTCACAATAAATAACAAATGGTGGAGGCTTTATTTCAATAAAACTTTATTTACAAATCAAGTGGCAGGTAGAGTTTGGACAATGTGTTTGTTGATCTCTACTCTTAGTATAAAATGCACTATAGATTTCAAAATTTAGTACAAACAAAGAAATATATAAATACCTCAAATCTATGTAGTGACATACTAAAATGATGATTACATTTTTGTTGTTGATACTATTACAGATGTCTCCCATTTCCTCCCTGACTTTGCCCACCTCCACCCAGCCCTCCCTTGCCCTGGCCTTGAACACATTGTTTCCTGGGTCCATGTGCTATGCATATATGTTCTTTGACTAATCTCTTCACCTTCTTTTGTCCAGTTGTTCCCACTCCCCTACCATCACACACTTGCCAGCCTGTTCCATGTATCCATGCCTCTGGTCCTATTTTGTTCATTAGATTCTACATATAAGGGAGATCATATGATATTTGTCTTTCTCTGACTGCCTCATTAAACTTAGCATAACATTCTCCAGGTCCATTCATACTGTCTCCAAAGGGTAAAATTTTCTACCTTTTTACAGCCATATAGTACTCCATGGTGTGAATGTCCCACAGCTTTTTCATCCACTCACCTACTGATGGACACTTGGGCAGTTTTCAGATCTTAGCTATTGTAAATAATGCTGTTATGAACATAAGGGTGTTTTGGGATTTTTAAGATATATTCTCAGAAGGGGGATCTCTGGGTCATAAGTCAGATCTAATTTTAATTTTTTGAGGAATCTCCATACTGTTCTCTACAGTGGCTGCCCCAGTCTGCATCCCCACCAATTGCACACAAGGGTTCCCTTTTCTCCACACCCTCACCAACACTTGTTTGTTGATTTATTGATGGTAGCCATTATGGCAGGTATGAGGTGATATTTCATTTTGTTTTTAATTTGTATTTCTCTGATAAGTAGTAATGTTGAGCATTTTTTTATATGTCTCTTGGCCATCTGTATGTCCTCTTTGGATATTTCTATTCAGATCCTTTGCCCACTTTTAAAAATTGGGTTGTCTCCTTGGTGTTGAGTTATATAATTTCTTTATACATTTTGGAAAATAATTCCTTATCAGATGTATCATTGGCAAATATGTTCTCCTTTACAGTGGGCCCCCTTTTAATTTTGTTGATAGTTTCTTTTGTTGTGCAGAAACTTTTAGTTTAATGTAGTCCCATTTGTTTATTTTCTCATTTGTTTTCCTTGCCCTAGGAGGATGTGTTGGCAAAAATATTGTGATGAGAGATGTCTGAGATTTACTGCCTATGTTTTCCTCTAGGATTTTTATGGTTTTGTGACTTACATTTAAGTCTTTTATCCATTTTGTGTTTTCTCTTGTGTAAGTTGGTGATCTAGCTTCATTTTTTTGCATGTACCTGACCAATTTTCCCAGCACCATTTATTGATGAGACTGTTTTTACTCCACTTATGTTCGTGCCTCTTTTGTCAAATATTAATTGATTATATTTTTTTAATTTATCAGTTTACATAGTAAATATTATTAAAAATAAATTAGCCTGTTTGGTGTTTACTTTTGTATCTAGTGGCTAAAAGTTTACACTTACACATGCAGCTCTTCTCTATTCTGTTGGACAGTGTTGTCTAGGATGGTGGCTATGCCTCCAGCAGAGGGCTTCCCATCTGAACTGGAGTAGATCAGAGGCTCCAGGAGTCATTCATTCAAGAAGGTACAAGTCATAGAATTGTAAATATTACTAAATAAATATGACAAGAGAATCATGTGGGAGCAAAATGGTTCAGGGTTGAACTAATTATGTTTATAGATAACTAGCAAACAAAATATAGAAAGCAATAATAATAAACCTCAACCCCAACAAAACTAAAACATATACATAAAAGGAAAAGATGCCATAATATGTGCATCAACTATGAATAGCAGCTGTCAAACGTTCATAAAAATATAAACACTGAATTTTGATTCAATTATGATTCCTCTGTGTTGGGAGGATGGAGGGGATAGAACATTAACAAGTGTGTGTGGGGGGGAAGGGGTAGAGTTAGAGGGCGAAATGAAATAAAGAGAAATTTTCATATTTCATGAAGGAATGCTGCTAGAAAAAAATTAAAATTAACAGTAATAAATATCAGTGAAGTGTTTAGAAATGGATAGCAAAAGAGTCAGCCAAAAAACCTAATACCTCGCTTGATGTAATTGGAATTGGGTTAGAAAAGTGGGGACAAGCTAGTTTTTGTAAAAATTTTATGGAATCAATTTTTTATATATGTGTGTAACTGATAAAATAAACTCAGTTATATAAATGAATGCATTTGCGTATAATTTTCACTATGGATGAATAGAAGAAAGAGAAGGAGAGTGGTAAGTAAGTAGGGTGTAGAATTTGCTCAGTGTAACATGGCTGGTGATTGGTCTCAATAATCTGAAGTAGATCTATCTGACTTTATTACATAATGTTGCCTGACAACAGAAGTAATTGAACATGATCAATGGCATGACAAATTAAACGCCAGCTTGCTACACAGGCATTAGCAGGAGATTCATGACCTCATCTCACTCACATCTTTGTGTCCTTTAATTCCAAGAAAGGTCTCTGCTCCAATCCTCATGCACTCCAATTCAAAGTTGCTGACTTCCCAAAGACTCCTTCTGAACTGCAAACCAATGTTTCTTCCTGGCTGAGACACTTATTGACTCCCTTCAGCACAGGAGAGAATGGGGATGCGATCTTTTGGATCTAGCCCCTGCCTTTCTTACCTGATTTTTTGTAAAAATTCTACCCGTAAAGGCAGCTCCAGAAGCTGGCTTTGGATAGAAGTGTAGACCATCTTCTCCTGCATACATGATCTCCATCAGAACCAAAGCTACTCAGTAATTATTAAAGATGTGGTTGTTAAGCAAATGCAGTTTCCAGAACATTCCTCTCATTGCTTCTTCCTCATATTGCTGCTCCTTTTTCCTTTTTCTAATCACAGACTAATATTCTCTGAGCTTTGCATGTTCTGAAATGCTTGCAATTTCCCCAACACATCTTAGCCTGTCACAGTCTAGACCTTTGGGCTCTCTGTTCCAGTTCCCAGAGGCTCACTCACCTTAACCCACCTGACTGACTAACCTATTTCCACACCCCATTCATGGATCTCCTTGCCTGTTGAAAGTGCCCCTGATTCCTTGCCCCCTCCCCACTGTGTACACCTCCTATAGTGCCGTCCCTGCGGTGAGCTACCTGAGAGCAGGAAGCATTTCCCTTCCCTCCTTTTATCCGTGGACCATAATACAAGTCCTGCAGAGAGAAAGCCTCCCAAGTCTTCCTCCAACGTGTCGTAGTGAAGACAATTTGGCAGAAAACAGCTCGGAGTGGTGAACGATTTCAAGTTAACTAACAGCTCTTGCAGTCTCTTTTCAACTTGTCAGAAGTGGGAGCAGAAATGAAATTTCTCAATACTTACAGTAAAAATGTGTAATGAAGTAGAGCCTGATTAATTTAAGGCTGTGCCTTAGGAACACGTTGAATAACAAAGTGTGTAATTTTAAGCTTTTTTTTTTAAATCCTCACCTTAGGATATTTTTTCCACTGCTTTTCAGAGAGACTGGAAAGGAGAAGGGGAGAGAGAGAAACATGGATGTGAGAGAGACACACAGAGTGGTTGCCTCCCGCACACGCCCTGGCTGGGGCTGAGGATCGAGCCTGCAGCCCAGGGACGTGCCCTTGGCCAGAATGGAACCCCAGACCTTTCAGTCCATGGGCCGATGCTCTAACCACTGAGCCAAACCGGCTAGGGAGAAATTTTTACGTTACAATAAAATTAAAAGAACTATGACTATACATGCACAAACAACATTGTATTGTTTCACTTCATTAACAGAGCACCGGATGAACAAGTGGGCAGTGCCCACAGTTCCAGCTCCCCTGGGGAGGGAAGCCAGGCAGCTATCAGAATACGGCACCTTCCTCAGCTGAAACCAGCTGCGGGATCTGGGGAGGCAGGATGCACTGCGGCGAGCTAGGCCCAGGCAGGGTTGCGGCCGGCATTCTTAATGCCAGTCTTCATGATGACGTGTAAACCATAAGTAAAATAAAGGGCTTCAGAGGAAACAGCTAAAGCATCTTGTTTGAGAGCCAGTAGGTAGGTTGTTCCTGTCATTTTGCTTTTCCCAGCAAATCAAGTAAAGATGTCCCACACAACTTGATGTTTCAGCAGCTATGGTTAACAAACAGTCTTGGCTGAGAAAAGTTGGTCTCTTGAAAAAATATGGCAAAACTCTCAAGAGTAACAAAAAGCCAGAGTAGAAAGTGCGCTGAGAACATGCCGCCTGTTTCTCCTCGAGGGACCCTGGCTGTAAGCACAGCGGCATTACTGATTCCTGCGATGTGCTTCTGTTCATGATTTTGATATTTAGAGAACATGGTTTAACTTTTTTTCCTTTGTAGGTAGATATATATATAATTTCTTGTAAAAGGCAAGCTTTATGGGACTTGAGCTCCTTTTAGCCGTTGAAGCAGAAACCATTCACTTAGGAATGTAATCAAGTTCTAACCCGCAGGTATATATCGAGAGTTTGCCTAATTTTTTTAATTGATATTTTTCTTCCCTTTTTTCATTTATGCTATACATCTAGATCTGTCTTACCTCCTAAAAATATTTACCTAAACTTTATTCTATCTCAGGATAACATTCCATTTCTTCATCTTTCTTACTCCAGCAAAATGTTGACAGCACTCATGTTATGCAGCTATAGAATCACCCATCACCCATAACGCAGGTCTATCTAATTTCTGCCTCTAACACTATTTAGTGAGTGACTTATATCTTTTATTCACACAAATATTTTGATCTCCTCTTAGTTTTTGTGATCTTTAACTCCCCATAATATTAAAATTAATTTTACCATTTTTGAAAGAACTTTCCACTAATACCTAATCCTCTTTTTTCCTATGGAAGGCTTTACCTATGTCATCCTATTTTCTTCCTTAATTTTTCCATCTGACCTTCTCCCCATAGAAATCATATCACTTCAGCCAGTGCCTCTGTACATTGAGTCTTCAAAGTTGCTCTCCCTCCACCTAAGACCACTTCCAAGTCATCATAAGCTTACTGCACATTTCTTCTCTCCATCACATAAGGACATTCAACTCATTCTTACATAGAGATGGGAGGAAAGAAATTACAACAAACTAACAATATCTGGCTCCAACAGTAAAAGTAATGGGAGTAAAAAGTATTCACTGCCAACCTAAAAAAAATTTAAAAATAAAAATAAATAAATAGCCCAGCTGGAGGTGGCTCAGCGGTTGAGCATCAACCAAGGATCCAGGCGATTGGGGTTGGATTCCCAGTCAGGGGCGTGCAGGAGGCAGCTGATCAATGACTCTCATCATTAATGTTTCTATCTCTCTCTCTCCCTCTCCCTTCCTCTCTCTGAAATCAATAAAGATATATTAAATAAATAAAATAAGTGAATAAATAAATAAATAAATAAATAAATAATACATAAGTAAATAAAAATCTAGAATCTAGTTTAAGAGGCAGAGTGTTTATTTGGGGTAAAACTTGCAATTCAGGCAGCACAGATTCAGACAGAGACCCAAAACCTACCCTGATTACAAGGTTAAAGTAAAGAGTTTTATGACAAAAAGAAAAGGGTTAATTACAAAAAAAGCCCTGCTGGTGCTGACAAGCTGAGCTGCAGTTAGCTGTGCAGGACTGGTTACTGATTCTACCTTCCTGTAGAAGGCCTGCGCCCATCGGTCTTTGCGATCAGGGTGCCTGCCTTCCTGCTGCCTTCAGGAACCTGCCCGAAGACTAAGGAAAAAGGCAAGCTACGCAGCGCCTCTGGAGTGACTGCTCCAGCTCCGGTTACAGTGGCCTCATTCATGGCATTTTTCAGGTCCTATACGAACTAGATCATTGAAACGACCAACATGTTCCTCCTTGCTTCTCCAGCTCAGCCTTTATTCTGCTGACTCTGGTTTCCCTAAGCCCTCCCTTCTCACCATCCCCTGGTTCTCATGTGCCCTCTGCCCTCATTCAGTTCTGCACATTATTGTGACTCAACCCCCACACTGGTCATTCCCACTTGAGATACAGTCTGCATAGCATCCCCACAATAACTTCCATACAGTAAAGTTCTCCTTAATCAAAAGCCTTCGGTTAGTCCAGTGCTACTCAACCAGGGACATTAACATACCCCTCACCCCACCCCATGGGGACATTTGATAATGTCTAGAGAGACTTTTCGTTGGTACAATTAAGGTTGGAGTTGTTCCTGGCATCTGGTGAGTGGAGGCCAAGGATGGTGCTAACCATTCTACAATGTACAGAACAGACTCCACAGCAAATAATTATTTCATTGCTGATTCAAGTGCCACAGGTGTCAAGGTTGAGGAACCTTGCTATAATAAATAGGCGTGCCCTCTGAATTTGGTTTGATGATACTTTACCACTGTAGCATCCATTGCTTCCTAATATCAGCACTACACTCTTAATCTTTCCATCACCCTCAAAACATGCCTGAACTATTCTGGTCTTCTTTCCATACAGCAGTTCCCTTTCTCTACCTTCAGATATTTTTTAAAAATATTTTAAATTTTCTTCTTTACTAAACTTTAATATGGCCTCCATGTTAAAAAGTGATCCCCTTTGTCCTATACCATCAGGAATACAAAACCATGCTGGAGGACCTGGTCCCCTGGGGCAAGTCAGAACCAAAAGCCTGTCATACCCCCAGAAAATGTCCAGGTAAGAAACATCCAAACCTGTAGAGAATTTTTATTAGTTTATTTGATCCAAACTGATGACACATGCTGGGAGCAAGATCTCGAGTGCTCTTGAGAATGACAGTTTTGTAGCTTATTTTATACATTAGAATCAAAGGAAAAGATATAAGGCAGGTGGGTGGAATTCATTGGTGGCTTGTTAAGGAGGTGAAAGCAGGCAAAATTGGGAAAGCTCCAGGACTGGGTAAAAGGCAAAATGGAAAAATCCATTTTTGGTCCTTTACCTTGGTGGATGTGTAGCCTAACCTATGTATCCTTACAAGTGACCCAGCATAGACCAGCTTTCATTTAAAATTCATGACTTTGCTTAGATCAACCTGCAACCCATTTAGATCACCCTAGATGTTATAGGTTTGTGTAACCAGATCCCGTAATTTGCTGGGTTTAACAGAAGGGCTGAGACTTAATTGGTTGACTCCCTTCCATACCGATGCCCTCCCTGACACTGAGGACTGCCAGACCTGTCTTTCAAGGACAAGCCCAGGATGACTTGCAGGACCGGGTGCTGGTCCTGCTCTACCTTCCGGGACCTGGCCAAAGCAGCCCGGAGGACTCTTTACTGACCTCTGCATAAACTATTCTCGTGATACCCTCATTAGAATACTGAATTATAATTCCTGGTGGAAATTGTCTTCCATTTGTGAACATGCAGGGTGTGTCATGGTATGTTTCCTAACTGCGCCTGCTCAGGAATGTCCCCAGCTACACCTGCGATGATGAAGCTCACCTCAGTGTTTAGGAAATCTTTCCCTGAATAAAGATGAATTGGATCCTTTTTGTTCAGGGACACACTACTTCGGCGATGTGACCCTACTTCCACCCTCCAGGAAAGTTTTTGCTACCAGCAGGCAGTAAAGTACCTTCCTTCTCATAAAATATTCTCAGAGTTGCTTTTTGTCTGGAAACGAGTAACTGGACCTGGTTCAGTCCAATGACAGGTACAAGATAGTTATTAATTAACATTTGCAGCACATAGCATAGGGATGGATGCAGGGAACAAAATAACAATAAATGATTCTGTGGTCTGGTTATCTGGTGCTGGCCATTGTGCCTTCAAGAGGCAGGAAAAGAAAATCCATATGATATTTCAAAAGTATATTATCCTATGTGCATAAGAATATCAACATAAGAAACATCCAAACAAGTAAGAATTTTAATGAGTTTATTTCAGACAGACTGAAAATTGCTGGGAAGCAAAATCTTAAATGATTGAGCAAATGCTCTGGAAAATGGCAGTTTTACCACTTACTTTATACATCAGAATCAAAGGGGAAAACATAAGGGGGTTATAAGAAATTCACTGGTGATGGGTTAGGGAGGTGGGAGAAAGAAAAGGGGCAGGACTTCTGGGATTGGATTAAAGGTAAAACAGATAGACAGGTGCTTCTTTTACATAGGTGGGTATAGGATAGTTAGCATAGTTAACAGTTAACAATTAACATGATAACAATAACAATGAGGGGCTCTATGGTCTCCTGTTCTGGTGGGAGATTGTGCCTTGAGGGGTCTGCAAAAAGAAAATTACCCTGGCATTTCAAAGGTATGTCATTGTAGATGCAAAAAGACAATAGACAGGCTCACTTAAGGTAAAAACTGACCTTTGTCAAGGAAGATTCCAGCCTATGACATGACTACTCACCATGACTCACTTTTAGTTTAAAAGTTTTGATTTTAGCCCTGGCCAGCTCAGTTGGTTGGAGTGTTGTACTGTACACTAAACAGTTGCATGTTCAGTTCCTATTCAGGGCATACAGGAGGGAATCAATTGATGTTTCTCCCTCACATCAATGTTTCTCTCTCTCTCTCCTCCTTCCTCTCTCTCTAAGAAAAGCCAAAAGATATCCCAAGGTAAGGATTAATAAAAAAAGCATTAGCCTGGCTGGGCATGGCTCAGCAGTTGAACATCGACCTAGGATCCAGGAGATCTTGGTTCGATTTCCGGTCAGGGCACATGCCAGAGTTGCATGTGCACATGCCCCCAGTAGGGGGCATGCAGGAGGCAGGAGATCAGTGACTCGCATCATTGATGTTTCTATCTCTCTCTCCCTCTCCCTTTCTCCCTCTGAAATCAATAAAATCATATTAAGAAAAAAAGAGAATCAGACATTGTTGAACCTAATTGGCTGGGGAGCTAAATCAGACACTGAGCAGTTTTGCTTCACTAGGAAGCTACCACTTCACACTCCAGGGGATCACAGCATTGCCTTGCCAGGAATAACACCCCCCCTTCCCTACTCTGGTACTGGATTGTTGGGTGGGGTGGGGAAGAGCAGGGGAAGGTAAGCACATGGCACAGTAAAAGTAAAAATGGCACAGGGGGAGGTGTTTGACCATAAAGGCCTGTCAGTCTAACTGGGAAAGAGATCAACTGGCTAAAGTGTGAACCCATCAGAAATCCTTGAAAGTTTGGGAAGTTGATTGGTTATTTTGAAAAAGCTCTTGATCTTTCCCAAGCCCCAGATAATATAACCCCAGGAAAATAAAGAAGAGCTTTATCTCTCCTTGGTGACTAGCGCTTGCCCTGTTCGTTCAGGTGTTCCCTCTCCATAGGCATGTGGCCTGGGCAGCCAGGTATCAGATGGCTGTGTGGACTCCAAATGCTGATTGCTGTCAGGGGCCTGATACCACAGCACAAACTTGGATTGCAGCTGGGAACACAAGCTAAGCTAGCAGTATGGTGAGAAAGGCTGGACTGGACTGAGCTTGAATATTGTTGTGTGCAGTGGGAACAGCACTGGGTGTTAGTCCAGTGGGGTCACATTGGACCTGGGTTCAGCAACCTTGGTACTTGGGTTCTGGCTAGGAAAGAATTCAGAGCCAAGACCTGAACTATAAAAGAGCATTTATTTGGAAAATCACAGAGGTGGAAAAAATAATTTCTAGAACAAATAGGCTTAGGAAACAAGTTATAGAGGCAATAGAAGGGCCGTAGGAGCTTGGGAGTGAGGAAGCTAATGGTAATGTGCCTGGAGGGGGGGAGGAAAAGAGAAAGGGAAAGTGTTAGTGCTGGGTCATCCATCCTAATGGTTTTAAGTGTGGAGATCTTAGGGGAGGTCTCAGGTGAAAATCTCATTATAATATTTAGCAGTTTTCCAGGTGTGTCCTTTTAGGGTTGTGGTCTCCACTGATTGATTATTTGGCACCAAGGCAGGGGCCATCATTCAATGCAGCTGGTTCTGAGGTCACCATGGCATGGCTTGTCTGGTTTTGCTGCTTTTCTGGGCCCGGTGTTGGAATACAACTGAGGCCTAGATGTTATTTTTAGGGAGGAAAGGTCAGGGGGTCCAAACAACATGACCAGTGATATGCTAGGGAAGGAAAGGCCAACCTGGGGGCAAGCTCCCACCCTACGATTGTCCTTTGCTAGACATCCAGGACTTTCCACCCTGATGACCTTCTGTACCTGGCCCACCATCTTTTCTCTGCTCATATCTAACTGCCTATCACAATATGGCACAAGAACTCTGGACATTGGCCCTATTTCTGGCCCTGAGATTTTCATGGTTGGATGGACAGAGATGGGACACTGGGGACCTATGAGGGGCAGCCTTCTCTTTTCACCCAAATAGATCTTATCACCAGACCTCATCCTCCCTTGCTGGCCCTGAAAATGCTTTTTCTTGTGACACTACAAGGACCCCACTTCTACTGGCAACAAAAAATCTATTCGAGCTTTTTCTTTAAACTCTTAAAAACACTCTATAAAGCCTTATGGTCCATTCTCATCTCCTTTGTTTCCCTGAAAGAAGTCTTCAAAGTGGAGGCTGGCATGCTAACTTTCAGTAGTTCTCAGAAAAGAACTGCCTGGAGGCCTTCTCTTTGGATCTCAGGTATGATGCAGACTTTAGTGATCAGAGCACAGAGAAAAGCCTTCTTGTTCCACTTAACATGTAGGGTTCCTGTGAATTCAGACTTTGGATGCCAGAAATTGGAATAGGCTTCTGATGAAACAGTTAGACCTAATGACTAGCAATCATAACCCTGAGCGAATGGGGAATTCGCTCCCCATTTTCTAATCAGAGTTTTTGTTCAGTGTTCCCGCATTTTTAAAGTAATTGATTTAGGGGATTGAGTGATGCGGTACAGAGCTCCTAAGAAATTTTCAAAGAAAAAAATAGGTAAAAAGTGGCTGCTTGGAAGAATGAAATGAACTAAGTAAATTTAGAGATGCTAAATACTGTATTTCCCATGTGGTGGCTCATATAGCCCACTGGCATGCAGTCACAGACTTTGTGGTACCTTGGATTATGATAAAACGACTGCAACAAAGTTAAAATTATTTCTAGTGCTTTTAGCGCTAGAAAGCAGAATGAGCACATAAGATTACCACCCTTCACAGGATGCAGGCTGGACAAGAGGAAGAATGTTTTTCTGGGTCTTGAGAAGAGAGGGGAAGAGATAAAAGGGAGAAGGAAGATGCCCTGGCCCAACCAGAAAGGACCAGTAACAGGGAAGGACTGAAACGCAGTTAGGCCCAGCTGTGGCTGGAGGATCTTATGACCAAAATTAAATGGGAATTAAGATAATAAACAAAAGGTGGTAAAGTAATAAGCCTAATCTGAACGGCGTACTGCTACTCAGTTAAGAAAGGGGCTAATTGAGACAATATGGAAACTGGGGATTAGCAATAGCTATATATTCAAAACACAAAGGTTTTTTTAAAACATATGGATGCTCAAAATTCTTATTCAATCAACTAGATCTGAATCCTGCGGGTGGGAACTACGCAATTGCATTTAAAAAAATAGTTTCCTTGATAACTGTAGTGTGTCAGGGTTTTGAATCACCATGTTAAGTTCATGAAATTAAGATCTTGAAGAGGCTTAGACAGCACAGTGAAAATAATGAAGTATGGTGCCTGGAACCAGAGGTTGTGGGAGGAAGTGAGATATTTGTACTTGATATTTAATTAGCGGGACAGCTTAATGTTATTGAAATGAGCTAACACACCACCTGTATGGCAGGGAGAGGGAGTGCAATTTCAGATTTTCACTGGAATTGGGCTATGACCCATAGAACAAAGTGTACATAAAAAGTTTAATAATTTCAAAGGCACTGGGGCATAGAACAACGAGCATTAATTTTCATAAGGTTTCCTGGCAGTGGTAACGTAGTCCAGCACTTACAGAGGGGTTTGTAAAGATAACAGGTGGTGTTTATTGACCAGAGAAATGGGTTTTGGAGAATGTGGTTGAAAAGGTACCTGCCACCATACCTGGTTGCTGTATGGGGTACCTAAATTTTGAGGCATCAAACACACTAGGACAAACATGAGAATGTTTGAGACACTGTTGTTGATGAGCTGGCATTCTCCGTAATACTATATAACTTTAGGTAAATTATTTAATCTCTCAATGCCTCAGTAATTTTGTAACTGAATAAAATGCTTCCTTTCTCTGCTGGCCTTCAGGCTAATAGCGCTTACTATAGATATGCTAATTAACTAGAGAAATTCTGCTTTAGGCTTAAACAGCCCCCTGGTCAGCAAAGAGGTGGGAAAATATGCACAAAATAAGGGCTGACTTTCAAAGATTCATAATTGAATCTCCATAACTGAATTCAGATCAATCAATGGAATAACCAAGAACAAAGGGATTGAGAAATTGTAACTGAGTAGAAACTATATTTTTTAACATGACCTTTTTTCATTTCTTTCCGTTTGTTTCAAACTGGTCCCTTCAGCATCCTGACTAAACTGCCTCTTTCTCCCTTGCATGACCACCCCCTTAATCTTTAGGCCTTCGAGACAATGAGGTTCTGATCAGCTTGAAATAATTTTAAGGAACAAAGTCTCAGGCCTGATGACCTCAGAGACAGAGGTTTTGGTCAAACTAGAGATAACATGTAGGCTTTGGTTGTGTTGAGCTGTAGGCCCAGAAAAGCTGCAAAACAAGATGAAGGGCTGATATCAGGACCAAGAGCACTGGTCAACAATCCCCTACCTGTTATAGAAATAGATGTGTGTATGTATTAGAGTCAGGAAGATAAGTTTGATGTGTGTATTAGACTTGACATAAGTAACTCCATTCTGTGTGGCTGAGTGTCACCCTGACACCTGTGTGCCCCGATAAGATGAACACTCTGCAGCCCCGGCCTCCAAGCAGGCCCGCGCTCTGTGGGACCCCGATGAGACACACTGAAGACGCGCCACACCTTCAGCTGAACTGTTAAAAGCAGCGGCTTCTCGGCCACATCCTCGGACGCTTGTCTGCCCCCCACAGGCTTCGTCCCCAGCTCCGGGAAGGCTGCCCCCGCCTCGCTCTGCCCGCATCCCTCTGCGAGGGCTTCCAGGGGGCTGCGGTGACCGACGCCGTCGGGCCGCACCCCGGACCTCGCGTGTGTCTTTCAGCGGGTCCTCTGGGTGGCCTGCTGGTGCCGAGAACCACCGGGAACTGGAAAATAAACCCTGTGAGATTTGCTTTATGTTCGCCTCTGTCTCCCTTCTTGAACTTGAGTTATTGGCTCGGTCTCATTGAACCAGAGTGTCTCTCGCCCCTCACGGTGGTAGAGCCACGTATTGGGAGTTAGACCACCTGCGTTTACGTCTCCAGAGAAACTGGGACACTACCCTAACCCCAACCAGTCAGTAGAGACCATGACCCTGACTACAACCCAACTCCCTTAGTCACCATGGTTAATAATTTGTCCCCTGGAAGCCATTGGGGAGCCAGTTCTTTGGGCACACCTGTTTCTGGATGTGGGCCACTTCCTAAAACTAAACTTTACTTTCTTTGCTGCAAGCTTCTGTTCTTGTCTTATTGGGCTTTGATGTGTGCAGGCAAATAAACCCTTTTTAGCCCTGAAACAAAATTTCACACTCTTCCTTGGATCCCTTTTGATGCCTACCTGTCTTTTGCCAGAACCCGCCATTAGCATCTCCCCTCCTCCTTTCCTTTAATAATACTAGATGTCTGAATTTCAGTCTTTCTTAAGGACACAAAATTTGAGATACATTAGCTCCTAAACAAAAGATATTCTCTCTCTTGGTTCTCTTGGCCCTTTGGTGCTCCTGGCTTGTGAGGCTCACATGCTCTGCACTTGCCCATATGGCCAACAGCATGTGGATTCCACACAATGGAACAATGGGCTACCACTAGCCTGATGTTCTGTTGGACTCAATTCCACCATTGTAAAAGAAACTCTGGATATTGGCTTTGCTTCTAGTTTTATTAAAGCTGCAACTACATGTTTCCAGGACTGGCTTAAAGGAAATAGAACTTTGAAAACCAAGGGATATAATTTCACACAAATAAAAACCACTCATTCTCCAATGTGAGATTTAGGAGATTATTTTTTCCAAGATATTGCAATAACCACACTCCCACTGGCAATGGATGAATTTAACCTGTCCAATCTTCTGGTAACAAAACTAGGGATATGAGTCCAACAATAAACCTGCTTCACTAAGAAGCTGCAGCATTCAGAGGCTGCCCAGGAGACTGTTGCATTCTCCATCCTTCGGACCTAATCCTGGGAGTAGGAAAAAAGAATCCTTACAGGTCATTAGCCATGATTACCAAGGAGAAGGGAACATTTCTCTGCTGGGCCTGGGCCCAGTAGGAGCCAAAATGGTGTTGGGGGAAGGTCCTTCCACTTTCAGGCATGTGCAGTAGGAACTAAGATGTTGACCATAAAGGCCTGTCTGTCTAGCCTGGGAAAAGATCAGATTAGGTAAGAAACACAGAACCCTGGAAGATCTAGGATGTGGATTGGTTAGGGGGTGGGCCCCAAACCATCCCAGGAAGGAAACTGATTGGTTAGTTTAAAAGAGCTCCTAGTCCTTCCCAAGCCTGAGATACAGTAACCCTCAATTTTGCAGACCTTGACTTAAGAGACTTTGGATTTCACAGACAAAATTTTTGGTCCATATTTCATATGTATAAATTACCACCTTGTTAATTTTAAAATGCTTTTAACCAAGATTTGCTTATAATTAAGTTAACAGTTTATATTTTGCTATTAATTGTTATTTTTAACAAATTTTAATGAATAGACTGTGTGTTAAAAAAACGCTGTAGTAATTTCACTGACATAAATATTACATATGTACAAGTATAGTCTACATACTTAAATCCAAGAGTCACCACTTCTAAAGAACGTTAGGTGAATGATTAGCATGTGATCACACCATGTAGAAATTGGCTCTGTTGTTGCAAGGCTGACGTTCCTAAGTGCGCTAAGCCAAGTTCCTGCCGTGTGCATTTGTTTACTCACGGTGACTGGTGAATGCACACACTTACTAGACCTATTCAGTTAAATTTAAAATTACAGTAATACATACACAAAACTTTTCTGTGAAATTAAACTTTTCATACATACTTAATTTTAATTATGCAAATGTGTCTACATAAGTAAAATCTGGTAAACTCACTAATTTTTCAATTTTTTAATATACACATTCAGAAAATCTACTTCATTATATAACAGATTTTCAGCTTTAAGGGATATGCCCTCACCCAAATTAGCCTGTTACATTGAGGTTTTACTGTAATATAATAGAGCCTAACAAATCTTTTTCTCTCTCTCTCTCCCACAGGGCAACACACTCACCAGTCTGTTCACACTTTCTCTCTCCGTAGCAGCCGCGTGGGCCTGGCAGCCACCCGGGGCCCGGCTGCCACACAGCTCCAAGTGCGAACTCCAAACATGGGCCCAAACACCAGCCTAGGCGCCAGGCAGAGAGCGGGGGAACAGAGGCTACGCTAGCTGTACAGGGACAGGAGCTGAACTGGACTAAGCTTCCACATGGACTGGCCAATGGCACAGAATTTGTGAACACTGCCTTTCTTCTGGGCTTGATGCAGAGCTGGGATTTTTCACGCTGGAACAGGTGGAGATGAGGCACCCGGAACCTGGGGGCAGCCCTCTATTTCTATTCCAATAAACCTACCACTGCAACCGCTACACCTCATCCCCCCATGAACGGTTCCTCTGAAATGCTTCCCTCTTGACTCAAAGGGCCCCATTTTCACTGTCAACACACCCATCTTCTCAACTAGTCCTTCTTGGTCAATAAACCTTCCCTTGCTCCAAAGTTTGATCTACTGAGTACTGGCCTTTCTTTTGAAGCATTGGGTGTAGGAACCTTGGACCTGTAACAATTTCCTTTTTTACAATTTGTCTTGTATTGTTGGCAGTATTACAGATGTCCCCCCACCCCCATTTCCCCCCTTTCCTCCCTCCATGTACCCCTACCCCTACCCCAGCCCCCACCACACTATTATCTGTATCCATGGACGATGTACATGTGCATATAAGTTCTCTGTTTAACCTCTCCCCTTCCCCTCACCCCCTTCCCTCTGAGGCCTGCCAGTCTGTTCCATGCTTCCTTCCATGGCACTGGACCTATTTTGTTCACCAGTTTTTTTGTTCATTAGATTCCACCTATAAGTGAGATCCTGTGGTCTTTGTCTTTCTCTGACTGGCTCATTTCACTTAGCCTAATAATCTCCAGGTCCATCCATGATGTCACAAAGGGTAAGAGATCTTTCTTTTTTACAGCCATGTGGTATTCCATGGTGTAAATATACCTCAGCTTTTTTACCCACTCATCTACTGATGGGCACTTGGGCTGTTTCCAGATGTTAGCTATTGTAAACTGTGCTGCTGTGAACATAGGAGTGGGTATATTCTTTCTGATAGTTGTTGCAGGATTCTTAGGATATGTTCCCAGAAGTGGGATCACTGAGGCAATGTCACTAATCATCAGGGAGATGCAAATGAAAAGCATAATGAGTTATCATCTCACGCCTGCCAGAATGGCTCCCATCAACAAGCAACACTGCTGGTGGGAATGCAGACTAGTGCAGCCACTGAAAAATAATATGGAGCTTTCTCAAAAAATTAAAACTAGACCTGTAACAATTTCATCTATAAGATGGAGATAATTTTAATAAGACCCAACTCATAAGGCTTGGGGAAAGTAATTGGACAAACCTTAAAATAATTTCCGGAACACTGTAAGCTGAATACATATTATGAATTTTTATTGAAAATACATTATATAACCATATCATGAACCATATATGAGCACAAGTATAAAGTTTTATGTTAAATATGTTTAAATACTAATCTCGTCTATGGCTTGCCTATGAGATAGACTCCAAGATTGTGTTCCATAACTGAGGAAACAGATGCCAGCATCACAGCCAGTCAAAGATCATGGTGGAAATGAATCATGGGACTATCCAACTCTAAGCCCATGACCTGCTGGTGCTCCAGGTTGCTTCTGCATCTAATTCTCTAATAGCTGGGGAACACTAAGGAAGTACGAGTGTTTTTGTGACTGCGGGTTTATGTGTGGTTGCGTGCACCTCTTTGTATATATGTGTGTTCGTGTGTTGTAAGAAATAAAGTTTGTATCCTCTAGAAATAATGTAAAACTGATACCCAGTATTCTATAGCCCCCAAATAATTTTCATGACCAGCTCTACACTCTTGCCAAACAAAGTATCGATTATAATGAGCAAAACTCATTTCAGAATTGATTGTGCAGAATGATAATGAAATACCTGTGAAACAAAATTCAATTAAGCCTAAATAATATAATTTAAAAATAAAAATAAGAAGTAAAAACTCCTGAGGAAACTAATTTAGTCAACTATGGATAGTGTTCCTTCAAAGGGAAATCTGAAGGGCTTCAGTGTTAATATTCCAAGCATTCTATGATAATTTAAGTAAACAGAGCAGTTCTAACAATCTTTGAACATGGCACATTGCTATAAAAATGTAAGAGCACTTTGAGCTTTTAGATTACCCAAGGGGGATTACGAATTTGCTCCTACAGACTTTGTAAATGGACAAGAAAAGTGCAAAAATGATGTGTAGACATCTCTCTGTCTCACATACACACAGGTACACACAGTATTCTGGCTTTAAACATATTTTCTAAAAACCCATTTATCATGTTATTTCATTTTTCCCTCCCTGATCTCTTTTAGTTATGTGCCCATTCTTAATCCCTTTTCTGAACAGTTTAAGCCTAATCCCTGTAGCAATATGAGGTGGCGAACTATGTGCTATGAATTGGATTAGATGCCAAGAGGAGATACCTGAAAGCACCTCCTCAGGGACAGAGCAGCTGGGCTCCTCCCCACCTAACCCTGTGTGACGAACAAATATTATTCTGTAAAGAAGCCTTGATGTGAAGACATGGTGAAGGCTCATGTATCCCTACCAACCCAAAGTTTCCGCTCCTCATCCCCGCCCTTTGTTGTCATTTTAGCAATGCTGACGGAACACCACATCTCATAATTTGAGCAGTGATTCAAAGTTTGTGTGGCCGTGGGTTACAGTGTGACAGCTCATTAAAATAGAGCCATGGCTAAACCAGCTAAGCTTGAGTTCAGGGAAGCGGACGTTACTGGACTCGACTAAAGGGGTCTGTTGCCTGTGTGCCTCAGAGCCCAGTAAGACACAAACAGGAGTCTGAAGCAAAGAAAGTAAGGGCTTATTTTAGGACATGGCCCAGCCAGAGACAGGTGAGCTAATGCTCAAAGACCTGGCTCACCGATGATTTCCAGGGTATAAATATTATTGGGAAAAAAATCATTAATCATGGTGACTAAGAGAATTAGGGTCCTGGTCAGGGTCATGGTTTCTACTGACTGTTCGGTGCTAGGGTGGGGCAGTTGGTCTGTGCACCTGGTCTTGATGTCAGCCATGGTGTCCCTTCATCTGGTTTCCTGGCTTTCTGGGCCTTCAGGTGAAACACAGCTGAAGCTGAGATGTATCTCTAGTTTGACAAACACTGTCCCAAGGCTTTGTTCCTAAGATTACTTGATGCTGATCAGTACCTCATGGCTCTGGGCTTAATGATGAAGGGAGTCACCCCAGGGAGAGAAGGCCGTTGAATCAGGATGAGGCTGGTCTGAATCAAGAGGAAAGAAAGGAGAAAAGGTCGTATTAAAGAAATAGTTTCTATGCGGTTACAATTCCTCAGTCCATTTGTTCCAGGTTGACCCCTGCTGGTCTGAGTTCAGTTATGGAGACTCCTGCGAATCTCAAAAACAGTCATTATTGTGAGAATTATCCCCAGCCCTTTGCTGACAAGGGGGCTGCTCAAACCTAAAATGGAATTTATCTAGTTAATTAACATATTCCAAGAGGTTACAAGTTCAGAAAATTATATCCACTAAAGTTTCCCAGATCACCATCCATCCCTTGTCTCTCCAACAGTCCCCACCTTGAATTCTCATGTGTTGAATTGTCATCATTGTTTTGCCATTCATGTTTGTTTTTTAATAAGCATATTTATGTCTTTAATTGTACCAAATTTTTTGCTTTGTTTTGTTTAAATTATCATTCTATGTTTGTTGGGTACAAAATTATATATTTGTACTTTTTAAAACATATCTTTATTGATTTCAGAGAGAGGAAGGGACAGGGAGAGAAAGAGAGAGATAGAAACATCAATGATGAGAAAGTCGTCATTGATCCATTGCCTCCTGCACACCCCAGCTGGGGATGGAGCCTGCAACCCAGGCATGTGCCCTGACCAGGAATTGAACCCCGATCTCCTGGGTCCTAGGCTGATGTTCAGCTGCTGAGCCATGTCTTATTGGGAGATATATTTGCACATTTAATTACTATTAGGTACTTTACCTGTTTTTATTTTATTGATAATTTTTAATGTTTATAATCAAATTGCACATTTGATTTATAGATTTTTATTTCATTAGTATATGTGTTGCCAAAGTGGGCATGTAGATTTTTAACTTATCTACTTTTATTTTTATTAATTTGCACTTTTTAATTTTAACGGATAAAGGAAAGTTTATATATAGGTATAGAAATCGCCCAGCAGGGTGTGGCTCAGCTATTGAGCGTCTACCTAGGATCCAGGTGATGTGGGCTTGATCAATGACTTTCTCATCATTGATGTTTCTGTCTCTGTCTCTCTCTCTCTCCCTCTCCTTTCCTCTCTCTGAAATCAATAAAGATATATTTAAAAAAAAAAAAAGAAATGTAGGTGACTGCTCTATATTCATGGCTAATTGCACAATTTATAAATAAGTAAAAATATATATTTTATTTTTATGTGTTAAAGGAATTTTTTAACAAAATAATTACAGACATATGTATTTAGTCTACATTTTTATTCAATTACTTATTTTTTTCTTTAGGTCTTCTATGTGCTTATTAGAGGCCTTTTTCCTTTCTCCCAGCATCCACTTCCATACATAACATGGGGATAATGCCAGAACCTTCAGAGATTTGAGAGGAATTTCCCATAATAAGTTCCATGTAAAAATACCTAGTGACTCCTACAGTCACACTCAACAGGTGTCAGTTTCTTACCTGAATTTTCACTATTTTGTACAAATGTACTACTCTCTACAGACAAGGTTGTAATTCTTCAAAGGGTGGGGATCATTGCACATATTTTTGTAAACCCTGTAACATCTAATAGAGGACATATTCTTAAAAAGAGGTAGTTGGACAAGGGCATTGTGTAGGAAGAGAGCATTCCCCAAAGTGGCTAGCGGTGCTGAATTCCCACCGCTCCAGATGAGAGGCTGCTTCTCTCCAGCCCCCCGACAGGTTCCGGTAAAAATGACTCCTTTCCATTTTGCCCTCCTGTTCATTAGCTCTTTCCTCTAAGTAATTATTTTAATGTTTATTAGGATGTTTTCTAAGTAACTGAAAAGAAGGTAAATCTGACTTCTAATCTCTACACCTTCTCGCTTGGGGGAAGTGTAAAGCGCATGGGGAAGGAGCGCGGGAGGAGATGGTTTTTGTCACTTGCCTGATGAGGGTTGTCCTGCCAGTGGGGCTCTAAACCAGAATACTTGCAGGATAAATGTCAGAAAGCGGAGATCATGTGGCTCTTTCTGGAACTCTCTGTAATAGCTAAAATATTTGGTTTTCAATACCAGACAAGGTGTTCCCAACCGCTTTTAATTCATAATTGTTCCCCATTATGAATTTATTCGTTATGCAGTAGGAAGCCAAGAGTTAGCACAGGCTTCAGCATCGGCTGGAAGCGCAGGCTTTCCCGCTGCTCTGTTCTGCCTTCTGCAGCGCTGGCTACTCTACAGGCCATGTCTTCTTTTGCTCATAACTTATGTTAACAATGTTGCATATTTCTTCCTTGAAATCATGATGGAACTAAAGCCTGTGTTCGTTTAATCTTTCCTTAGCCTAAGAAAAATGTTTCCTCAAATCCGCAGCACCCCGGCCTTGCATCTCACCTGCTGGCCTTTAGTCACGTGCTTATTCCTGAAACAACTGCAGCCAATAGCATGGCCTTGAGACAACGGGCTCTTTTTCGAGCTGTTTCCCAACGGGCACCGTTGCTGCTTCCTGAGGCTTACCCATGATGCCCACTGAACTCATAATGATGTCTCATTATTACTGCTCTGATTCATTTTCTTACATTTAATTTGAATGCCCTTATTTTTGTTCTTTCTTAGATGTACAACATACATTTAAAATAGTAGTTAATTAAGCTTCAGAAAGCTGAGGGAGTTTTTAGATGCTTGCTAATCTGAAATTCTTAAAAAATCCATGAGTGCAGATATAAACATTTTGATTAAAAATGTAAATGTTGTGCAATTTCAAAGATCTCTTTTTACTAGTATTACCACTTCAAATATTCAGTAGATGTAGACCCTTCTATTATGATCAACGCTATCTATCATACAGTGTCTAGTTTTAGGCAATTAATTTTTTAATTAATTTTTTTCAATATAGTTTACATTCAATACTATTTTGTATTAGTTTCAGGTGTACAGCATCATGATCAGACAATTATATACTTTACAAAGTGTCCCCTCTGATATTTTGAGTTCCCACATGGCATCATACATAGTTATTACACTGTTATTGACTATATTTTCTAGGCTGTACCTTACTAGGCAATAAATTCTTAACAGTCAATCTCTACTCTCCTATGAAATGAAAAAATTAAATATCATTATACCATATTGCTATTCAGTTCCTGAGTATTTTTGGAAGAAGAGAACTGTGTTCCATCATAGCCATGTAAGCACTGGAATATATCTTGGGTTATCTGAGGTGGAGAAATGTTAAGATCTTTTGGGATTTGGTGCTTCATAATGGTTTATCCAACACATCCATTAGTCTCTTGGGATTCTAAAAGATACAGTGCAGTACACAATACAAGAAGTTTCCAAGTTTCTCTAATCCTCAGACTTATACAGTTCTTAATATTTCTTTCCAGAAGTAAAATTTAATGTTTTCTGTTAGTTTTCAATAAGAAAGTTATGTGTTTTTAATGGCTTTTATTTTTAATTATACAATTTATTCACTCCACAATCTATCTTGGAGAGAAATTGTGTAATGAATTATATGAAACTTCCTAAAAGAATAGGTATAATTGAATATACATTCCTCTTTAGTATGCCACTATTTTTTTTTTTTTAAGTTTAGTACATTACAGTCCACATGTATTGAGTTTCTACTTTGAAGCTATTGGACTACTTACTATTCATTTCCCAGCATAGGCCAGTATTGTTCTGGGCACTGAAAGTTTTGGATAAATGAGACTCTGTGTCTTCCCTAAAGGAGGTTGTAAATTACAGATGGAGAAAACATTAATAGAAACATGCATTATAAAAATTTAAAAAATGTCCTAGTACAACAGGGAGAGGGTTGAGCGTAGGCCGTATACCTGGCTGTGGACTTGCGCTCAGAAAAGTTAACATTACTTCATGGTCAAAAAACGGAGCAGAAAAAAAAAATCTTAAATGCACTAAGGTATCTATTAATTGTAGAAAATAAGAAATTTCAAATAGGCTTTCAACTCAAGAAGTTAGAAAATACTATGAGAAGCCTATTATAAATATGACAGAAATGTAATTATACAGATAAAAGTAAACAATAGAAGAGAAAATTAATAAAATCACTTAACAGAATCAAGTAGAATTCCTTGATATCAATCTGCTGCTAGTTATTCTGGGCTCATTTATATTCTAAAAATGTTCCAAACACATCCCTTCCTCAGTGTCTACATGGTTAAGATCATTAATTTTGGAACCAAACTCCAGGCTAGAAACTTAGCTTTACTTCATCTCTAAAAGAGAGGTATTTAAAGTACTAAAGTCCTGTAATATAGTGAGAATGAAATTGGTTAATATAGATTGAGCACCTAGAGCTATGTTTGGCATAGTGACACTGAACAAGTGCTAGCAGGGTGGAGCTGGCAGTGTGATATTCTGGTTAAGACTGTATTTCCTGGCCCAGATTGCCTGCGCTCAAATGCCACCCTCGTGAGGCAAGGATACATATGTCTCTGGAGCTCAGCTTCCTTACCTGTAAAACTGGAATACATAATGGTACCTACCACAAGAGTCTGTTGTCTGAACCAAATCAGACAGCACATGTAAAATATTAAGAACAATGAATAATACATATTAAGTACTCAATATATTTTACTTAATATTGTTACTGTTGTAACCAGTATCGATATTGAAGTAAATAAAATAATCTGTGGCAATTGCAGTAAAAAATAGCAATAAAGAGGGAAAATATGGCACATAAAAACTTTTATATAAATTATGATTTTGTTGCCTCCAGGCTGTATATTCTTGTAAACTCATTCTGAGCTTTCTCATCTCTAAAATGGAGATGTTAATATCTACCTCATCAGCCTACTCTTTAAATTAATATGAGGTAATGCAGTTAACACACTAATTATTAAAAACAGAATTTCTTTCTCCTCTGCTTAAAATAGATACAAAATTTTTACCAGCCTTAGGAGCTTAGGTGTAGGTTGTGTGGCTTCATTCAGCATTAATTCCCTTTAATGAGAGTTCTGAGTGTTCACAAACTAATCAAAGGTTAGGGCCTGTTACCCTCTTTAAGTGTCTTTCATCTTCTCTTTCATAGGAGAGAACACAGATTGGAAGAAGCTCTCTCAGCCTTTCAGTTTCCACAGCTGTCTCTTTTCAGAGCAAACATTCAGGCTGGGATTTTGCTGTTATTGCTGTTGGCTGTTTCACTGTTGGTTCATAATTTTCCACTAAAGTTAGATTATCTTCTTTCTGAAGAGAAAAGAAACACAATTTTGTACTGATATATGAAAAGAAAATAGAACTATAAAGAAAAAATGAACTATTTCATTGTTTCACTCACCAAGTTGACAATACTTGACCTGATTATATGGATATTTCCCAGAAATAAAATTTCTCTGCATATATTAGAAATAGTTACACATGTATGCCCACATGTGTGTAAGCAGGTATGCATACATGTATATATTTTCCTCCTTTATTTGCCTTCTCTCTTGGTCAGTATTAAATACACCTTGATATTTAATATAGATATTATGACTTGGTTTTTCATTCACAGAGTTGTGGATCTAGGTACAAGCAATCAATAAACTTACTGCCGTTCTTTCCACATTATTCCATGAAGTTGATGTTTGCGATCAGGAGCCGTGGGAGGTGAAGCAGCTTGCCCCAGATACAAGACACCTGGCAAGCGGTGGACTCTAGAGGCAAACAGTCTCTCCCCAGCCTCTGCTCTTAACTGCAACGCTCTACTTCCACTAACATATGATAATTCAGAAGGGTTTTCAAAGGGAATCAGTAAATAAGTCTTTAGTTTCACCTTTATTGTTTGTTAAGAAAATTTTCCATATTAAATGTATACTTTGTAAAGATACATGACTACAGTCATACCATTAGCTTTATTTTTTTTCTCTTTAGCTATTGATGAAAAATAAAAACATAAACAACAACAAAAGCCTGGCCAGGCATGGCTCAGTGGTTGAGCATCGACCTAGGATCCAGGAGGTTCCCGGTCAGGGCACATGCCCCGGCTGCGGCTCAATCTCCACTCGGGGGCGTGCGGGAGGCAGCTGGTCAGTGACGACTCTCATCATTGACGTTTCTCTCTCTTCCTCTCCTTCCTTTCTCTGAAATCAATAAAGATAAAAACACACACACACAAAAGAAACAACAAAAACAAACAAACAAAAAAACCAACCATATTTTCCAGGATAACTGTGTTTTGCTAAAGACTGAGAGCATTAATGTTGCTTTGATAAGCTATTTAATTTTAATAGTATTATATGTCAGATAAGTGCCCAGGCTAACAAATATAAAAATATAAAACACCATTTTAAAAATTCTGTGTGATTTAAAAGACAAATGCATGAAAAGTACAAATTTATATTATTAGGTGCACAATGTATAAAGATTTAATCTGTATTATACTAAAAGGAAAGGAGAGAAGGTCTATAAATGTCAGAATTTTCTGTGTGGACATGGTAATTTTGTGTCTGTTCATATTAGATTGTTATATCCTTACGATATTGTATGTAATCCCCATGGTAACCACATATACATGGACATACACACAAACTCTATAGCCTATACAAAAAAGGAAATGAGAACTGAATCAAAATATAGTCCCTATGGAAATTAGCTAAACACAAAAGAAAGCACCTATGGTGAAAAATAAGGGACCAAGAAGCTATAAGGCACACAGAAAACAAACAGAAACTGATAGGAATAAGTTATTTATTTGAGTTACTTTAAACTTAAATGAATTAAACTCTCTGTTTAAGAGGCAGAGATTTACATAATCAATTAAAAAATGGACCAAATGTATGCTCTCTTTAGATCACATTAGATCTAAAGACACAAATAGGTTGAAAGCAAAAGACTAGAAAATGATATTCAATGAAAAGAGTTACCAAAATAAAGTCGGAATAGATAGACTAATAGGAGACAAAATAGAGATTAATAAAATTGACTTTTTGCATATAGGAAGAAAACTGACAGCACTGAAGGAAGAAATAGCTCTAAAATAATAGTTGAAGGATGAAATATCCTACTTTCTACACTGGATAAATCACCCAGACAGAGGTCAATAAGGAAATAGGGGACTTGAACAACACCAGAGACCTATTAAATCTAGCAGACATGTATAGAGCAATCTAAACAACATCATCGGATGACATCTTTTTCTCAAGTTTCCATGGAACATTTTCCAGTGCAAACAATATGTGAGGTCACAAAACACTCTTAATGAATTTTAAAAGACTGAAATCATATGAAGCATTCTTTCTGATAATAAGAAAATAAAACTAAAAATAAATAAAATTAAAACTGAAAAATTACAAATATACTTGGAAATTAAACAACAAATACCTAAACAACCAATAGATCAAAAAAAATTACAAGGACATTTAGAAAATACCTTGAGAAAAATAAAAATGATAACTCAACATACCAAAATTTAAAAGAGTCAGCAAAAGTAGTGCTAAGAAAGAGATTTATAACTATTATGTATAAGAATATGTTAAAAAAGAAGAAATATCTCAAATCAGCAACTTAAGTTACTAAAGAAAGAAAAGCAATCTAAATCCAAAGCTGGAAGAAGAAAAGGAACAATAAAGTTTAAAGTACAAATAGAAAAGAGAAAAACAAGAGAGAAATTCAAGAAACCCAGAAGGTGGTTCCTTTAAAAGATAGCAAAATTGACTAACTTTTGTCTACTTGGATTAAGGGGAGGGGGGAGAGAGAAATCTCAAATTACTAAAAACATAAAGAAAATCGAGACATTGTTAAATGAGAAAAATATGAGAAAAATATGAGTGAGAAAATACTATGAACAGCTGTATGTCAGCAGAATGGGTATCTTAGGTGAAATGGACATGTTCCTATAAACGCACCATGTACCAAAACTGATTCAAGAAGAAATAGAAAATTTGAATTAATCTATATTAGGGAGGAGATAGAATTAATAATCACAAACCTCTAAACAAAAATAGTTGAGGACCAGATAATTTTACTGGTGAATTCTACCAAACATTTATAAAATGAACACTAATCCTTCTGAAAATATTGAAGAGGAGAGAGTACTTTCAGGCCAGCATTACCTGATACCAGAGCCAGACAAAGACACTACAAGAAAAGCAAATTATAAACCAAAACTCCATACGAACATAGATATCAAAATCTTCAACAAAAAATGAGCAAATCTATTTCAGCAGCATATTAAAAAGATTATACACCAGGACCAACTGGGATTCATTCTCAAATTGAAGGGTGGTTTGACATAAAAAAACCCATATTTTACATTAATAAAATAAAGGAAAATACTATATATTATTTATATATATAATAATAAAATATATAAATAAAATGAAGGGATAAAGAACAGTTGACCATCTCCATTGATGCAAAAACTTATTTGACTACATTCCATGTTCTTTCACGATAAAAGCACTCAATCAACCGTGAATAGAAGGAAATGTCCTCAACATAGTGAATATCATACACAAAACACACACACACACAGCTAACTTCATGCTCGGTGGTAAAAGAATAAAATATTTCTCCTATCAGCAGGAATAAGACAGGTATGACCACTTTCATAATTTTTATTCACTGCAGCGTTGGGAGTTTTAGCAAAAACAATTAGCCAAGCAAAAGAAAAAGGTTCCATGTTTTTAATTCAGTAATATGAGCCAGAGTATCTTGCAGTGAATCTATTGTTCGTTAAGATTAAAATAACAGCCCGGCCGGGCGTGGCTCAGCGGTTAAGTGTCGACCTAGGATCCAGGCGATCATTGATGTTTCTGTCTCTCTCTCCCTCTCCTTTCCTCTCTCTGAAATCAATAAAGATATATTTTAAAAAAAAGATTAAAATAACAATATAAATAAATATTATAAAATAGAATATAAGACTACTAAGAAAACTTGTTGAAAAATATTATTTAAAAATATATTCATATGCATATGTGTGTGCATATACATACATACATAGTTATAGATTGTTATGTATATACTGATGCACTAATGAGAGTGTGAAGAGATGGCCATATTAATGCATTATTTTTTTAATATTATAGATCTTCAAAGTAATTTGGCAATATATACCAAGGAAATTTAAAACTATTCCTTTCTTTAATTAGTTAAACATTTGGGATCCTTAAACAATAATCCAACATATGAGGGCTTTAAATATACTTTAAGTCGGTAGTCAGCAAACTTCTGATGTGGCTTCTCTCAGGTCAAATCTGACCTGCAGCTTTTGTTTTTTTTTTTTTAAATATATCTGTATTGATGTCAGAGAGAGGAAGGGAGAGGGAGAGAGAGAGATACAAAACCAATAATGGGAGAGAGTCATTGATCAGCTGCCTCCTGCATGCTCCCCTCGCCCCACATTGGGCATCCAGACCTCAACACAGACATGTGCTCTGACCTGGAATTGAACTGCAGTCTCCTGGATCCTAGGTTGATGCTCAACCACTGAGCCATGCCAGCCGGATCCCACTGTCTTTTTAAAAATAATATTTTATGGAAAGACATAAATGTCTTTGTGTGTTGTCTATAGCGATTTTTGTGCTGCAACTACAGAGTTGAAGATTTGTGAGAGAGACCATATGGCCAATAAAACCTAAAATATTTAATATCTGATCCTTGACCAAAGGGGTTTGCAGACCCCCTATTTATTATTTTACACTAAAAATTAAAACAGCTATTTTAGAGGATATTTAGGTTTACACTAAAATTGAAGGAGAGGTACAAAAAGTTCAAATCCTCTTTTCAAATCATTATTTATTAGAGAAAAAAGTTGGGAACAAATTATATATCTAAAATGCTACTAGTTCGGTAAATTATAGTTTTAAGACATTTAATGTTACTATAAAATTTAGGTTTAATAGAGGTTTTATTGTATTTATTACTGCTGCTTAGTGGTATCTCTTTTACTTTGTGCTGTCCTGCTTCTATGTATTTGTCATAAAACTGTTAAGTGTCTGTTCAAAAGCAGTCATAGGAGAAGATTCTGGGATTCCAAAGATAAAAGGGCAGATCTAAATAATTCAGAAACAGGGAAGAGTCAGGGAAATCCAGAAGTTAATTCCCAGTGGCAAGGGCTGAGAGGAAAGCCTCGACATTTCGGAAATAGTTATACTGACATAAATTTCAGTGGTTGTCAGTTTTCAAAGCGTGTGGACTCAAATGATTTTGATAGGCCCTCGGTGCTCTTGGCATTTGAACAGGACTACTTTTGACCTTCTCTTCAACCCGCCGCTCTGATACTAGTCAGTTTTGATGTAAAAACAAGTACCAGAAGCTTTCTTCTCACTCTGCTGGTCAGCTTGCATCTCCAAACAAGTCTCTGTCCTGTGGTGTAGGGAAGAGAAACGAAAACAGCTCAGGGTGAAAGAGTCCAAACTAGGCTTTGAGGGGAATACTAGTTTGTGTTCTAGATTCTGCATAGTAGAATATCCGGGGCTCAAAGAAGCTTTATTAACCTTACCCCTAATTCAATCTGATGGTGGGGTGGCAGAAGCAGGACAGCTAATGTCAGTGGGTTCACGTTAGTGAGTAAATTCATTTGTTTTTACTCTCTGCACCAGTGTGCACATGCAATGAGGGGGAAATAAAATGAGGGGGGAAAGTTCAAGAGTAAGAAAGTTTTTAAAAACAATTTCAAGCCTTAGGAGATGTATCCTTTGACTGAAACTATGAACTTCAGACATTGCACCTGTTTGATTTGCACAACGTTGTGTAGGTCGAAGCCCTGGAAAGCTTGTGCTTCAGGTTTTTCTATAAGATCCATCTCTTTAGATCATCTGGAGTCTTAGAAATCCCTGCCTCTACCTCTCTCAACCTCCACCATTAACTTCCTTTTATCCAACCCTATGGTTTTCTTGCTTTGCCCTTGCCACTGGCCACTGTTACCTCATTTCTGTTTTAAAAAATCAAGGCTTTTCCCTCAGGAATCTTTGCATCTCCTTCTGCATGCAGCAGCCCATCCAGGGACTGTTCTGGTTCCCTTTCTCACTATTTCTGTTCTCCACGCAAACGTTCCTTCTTAAGGGAGGAAATGCTGTGCATTTATCCGAGCCCCTGACTTCACCTCGGCTTTGCTGACTCCATTTCCAATTCCATCACCTCGAGTTTAGCAATTATCCATACATAAAATCATCTGTACATTTGTCTCAATGTGTATTTACTTATTTCCTAAGTCCTTGTTTTGTCTCACTGCGCTCTAAGTGCCATTAGATAGAAGTCTTGTCAATGTTGTTAGCTGCATCTTCGGGACCTGAAACAGCACCCTGCACATGACAAACTCCCAGTGTTAATTTGTTTGTGCAGGAAAGATCTTTAAGCTTATCTGTGACAACTTCTTTTTTATGTATAGATGAAGAAAGAGTGTCTCTTGAACTATTGACCCTTACTTGCAGTTTTCCCAATCATCTCTAGTGATGGTTTCCAGTTTTCTAATTAACTTTTTTCTCTTGAAGATCAGGTTCAGCAGTTTCACTTCATGACCTACGGCCAAATTTATTGTGATATTACTTTTAAGCAGCACATCTTCATGGTTTACTTGTATTTGTAGAAGAACCATAGGGTTTACCATCCTGCCCTCTGCTTCCTACCCTATGCCATTGTTCCCCTTTCAGCTTACTCATCTACTGTTTTTTCTTCTGGGTATAAGTCCTCTTAATGCACTGCCTGCTATTAGGCTCTTCTTTCATTAAAGTGCTCACATTGCAACCAGACTACGTTCTACAACACACCAATAAGCACGGAACCGCAATACTTATTTAAGAGAAGCAGCAATCTATGGTCTCTTTAAATAAAGGTAATAAAAACCAAACTCCTCTGTGGCATTTAAAGTCATCCTCAAAAGCTCCCCAACCTCAATTTCTAGTTTGTTTCCTATCCTGCCTCCTTTACACCATGTTCCCAGTGTTTGAGTCACAGTCCATTGCCAATCAGGTCACTGCCCAGCCTATCTACCCACTTTGGACACCCCTGCTCTATTGGATGAGTCACTTCTTGAGGCTTACCCAGTTCCAATATAATAAACTCTGAGAAACTTTCCTTAATTTCTCATTTTTACTACTAATTCATCTTTTATTACTGAATGTATTCTTTTGAAAAAGAAATATATTTTTATGCTAATCAGAAGGAACTCATTATATAAGTGGTTCTAAGTGAAGACACCTCTCTGTGTACTAGAGCCTTCAAGGCCATCGCACCCCAATGATTCTTGACTCCTAACCACTGGTTATGACCACTCCTTCCTTTGAAAACCCAGAGCATCTGATTACTGCATTAAGACTTTCCTCATATAGCCTTTCCTAATATTTTTTTTCCCTTTAATCTGTCCTGGCTTGTGAGTATTTTGATTAACAGGATAAGGCTGAGGTTATATGCAGATCACTCTGAGCTCAGCCACAAAAACCCACTGCAGGTATTTCTGGGCTTAGCCATAAAAGCCTACTGCTTCAATCCTGAGCTCTTTTAATCTCCACCTACCAAGTGAAAAGATTTTTGCCATGCTGGGGAGACAGCATGGAGATGGAGAGAGGTACTGCTGAGTCCAGCCATCCAGCTGTAACAATCGAGGCCACAAGCCTGAGGGAAGTCCTTTTCCATGCTCCAGACTGGCCTGGCTGCCAGCTGCCATCCACTTATTCTGTTCAGTGGATGCCATGGGAGGGAGAAGAACTGCCTCTCACCTCCCCCACGCAGCACACACACCTGAGTTCTACCCATATTATAGACACATAGAATCATGACATATATTAATACTAATAATTTTTTAAATCTCTTAGTTATTAGGTATTTTTATTATACATTTCCCAGAACAATTCCCATTTTATAGTAAATAAAGTAGATGTTAAAGCTTTGAGTAATTTCCTAAGGCTATCCAACTAACTGGTGGCCAAATAGGCTTCTAGCTTTGTCTTTTGTTTCCAAATTCTGTGCACTCTCTGTACTTGGCTGCATCCACAATAACTTTTGTTTAAATTTACTTCAATTATAACAAATAGTGGAAATAGAGAGGCATTCTAGCCAAAAGTTTAGATAGGGTTGTCAGACTGAGCCAATGTAAACACAAGGTGTCCACTTAAATTTGAGTTTCAGAGAAACAAAAATAAATTTAGTATAAGTATGTTTCATGAAATATTTGGTACTTTCTTATACTAAAAAAAATGGTTATTTTTCTGATTCAAACATAAATGTGTGGTCTGAATTTCATCTAGCAGACTTAAAGACAGAGAAAATACTTATTATGACTTTAGAAAGGATCTCTGAAATTCAGTTATCTAATCTCTAAAATGAGGGCAACAAAGTTTCCCACACAGGAGAAGTAAGGAGATAAAGTGAGTGAGGCAGTACTCAGAAGAATTCTTAACTTTATGTCTGCTTACTTTAGATGCTCAGGAAATGTTTGCTCAACTTTAAATAGCCTCAGTCTGATTCTGTATCTCAACCTCTTTTATGCATATTAAAGCCACACAAATCTGCTTTACCTTCTTTTTTTATTCCATGATTATCCCATTCAGAAATAAATAATTTTATGTATTAAGAGCTTTCTAAAAGTCTGTACTGTGTTGTGTAAAATTATATTTAGTTATTCATATATATGAATAATTCATATATATACACACACACAGACAGGGAGGCAAAAGTAGGTTTACTCTTGTCCGTGTGGAAACTAATACAATAAATGAGTAACAGCACAAGAACAAACTCTGATTTTTGTACTCACAACTGTAAACCTACTTTTGCCTCACCCTTTATACATATGTGCCCTCGATTCCTTGTCATACTGTTCAGCCTGAATCCTTTGAACTATGTCTTGGCATTATCAACCTTTTGATATGAGAAAACAGAGGCTTGTTGACGCTAAGCTGCCTGATAAGAACGTATGGGTAGTAAACACTCTTTGAGGAAGGAATGAAAGAAAAAGAGGATCTCCTGAAACCTCTGCAGAACTCAACTAGATAACAAATGCCCATCTCACATTGCTGCTTTCTATTTGGAAAAATCACCTTTTTTTCTGTAGAACTCCTTTGAGTGCACAACTTTCAAATATTTGTTAGCAAAGGAAGTATTTTTCAATTGCATTCTATTCTCTGAGACATAATAGGTGAAAAGTCACACATTCATAATGTCACCTCAAATGCTTTGTCTCATGTAGATAAAACAGGATGAAACATTTCATGATATTTTTCAATGAGAAAACCAACCTTTTGAACCACATATGTTTCTCGGCCACATAGACTTTTGGACAATAAAAATATTTTTAGGGCATAAGTCAGGTCCTTCTTTGCTCACCCAGAATGACAGCTAGTATATCTCACTTAATCATGGGCTTTTGAAGATCCATCTACCAGCATTTAATAAACAGCCAACAGGAGATATATTGTACAATTCAACAATACATAAAATCAGAGCTGTAGACTTGACAGGAACTGAAAATATTATCTAGTTCAGGCCTTCATTCTATAGATAATAAAACTGAAGTTCATAGATGTTAAATAAACCAAGGTCACACAGCTTATTAGTGCCAAAGCAAATCACTTTAATGAGTATTTATCAATAATTGCTACATAATTAATTCAATGTTGGTGAAGATTCTGGGTAGTCGGGTTTTCTCTTACCTTTTTTTTTTTAAGAAGCTTATATCTGCTCAAATGATACAGTAAAGTGTTATATAAAATGAGAATGTTAGCATTTGATTATAAGCCTGAGGGATAGTTTCTCATAGTATCTATTTACTAGTGCCTTCAAAATTGATAACTCCAGAGCACCCTTATGAGTTTCTGACCCTTAAATCCTACTCTGAATTTGACGTTTCCACTTTAATGTGACACAGGTATTTCAAATATAAGTAGCCTTGACATTCAACTCTAATCCCACCCTGGTCTTTAGCTTTTCTACTACAAACACACATTTGTGAGTTTCCTTTGCCTTCTTTTCCCTGAGCACTTGGACACAAAATTAATTTGGTTTAACTAAGTCAGCGTTTTTGACCTGGGTACATGCTGATTTTTGTTTGTTTGTTTGAAGCCTCAGCTTACCTAGTAATGAGTAATTTTAGAGGGAACAGCACTGCTTTCCTCTTAGTATATTCTTTTTTTCCTGTTTTCAGTAAATCCTAATGCCTGCCAGTTTGATCCTCCTAAGAGCAATTAGAAGCAGAGTCACAGTCCCAGAGAAGGGAGGGAAAGCAGAGGAGAAAGGTCTAAGGACACCAAAGAAGGATTGGGGAATCCCACTGAATCAGGTGCCAGCTGTTTGCCTTGTTTCTGTAGATTTTTTAGTTGCCTTTTCTCAGTTTAATATTTGCCTCATTCCAGTGTCTCCCTCCCAGGCACTATAAGGAAAACAGGCTTCTCATTAGGAAAAAAACCATACACACACACAACAAAAAGCCCTTAAAACATGCCACTGCTCTGAGTTGCCAATGTGCTTGCAATTGCTATAGATGAGGATCATCACCCACATGTACCCAATGAGCAAAATAAACAAACAAACAAACAAACAAACAAATAAATAAAAATGGTGCCTCCTAACTGTTTTTCTAACAAAGTAGTCATGTTACTTTGGAGGAAAATAAGGAAGGAGTTCAGGTGCTCCTTTGGGGAAATTGGTATCTCAGCCTGGTATAGTACCAAAAAAATATGTATTATTTATTGAATTCCTGATGTTTGCCTCATACTTTACATAGGCTTTACATTCAATTCACTCTCATATCCCCTGTGTGAGAGGAAGATGTTACCGGCCCCTTAGATAAGGAAATGGAGATGGAGTGAATGACCCATAATCACCTTGCCAGCAAACTGCAGTCAGGAATCTAATCCACCTTTGTCTTTTCTCAAGGCTACTATTGACAAGGGCCTCACTAAAAAGGTAGAAGTGTTATGTTCCTAGGGTTGTGAGTAAATAGATACCAACCTCAGGTGAGCTCATGACCTTTACTGCAAAGTCTAAATCGGTAAAAGTGTAAAGCTAGATGCAAGGGGAAGGGTTTTTAAGGTAAATACAGTCAGTAAAATATGGTCTTGCAAACCCAGAAGCCAGGAGCTGCATGTGGGGGAGCACACCTGGAGAGTGCACTGCTTTGAAGAACTCTTATGGAAAAAGGGTACCCCTTTTACTCTGGAAATTCCACGCCCATAGAATCTGCTCTAAAAACCATTCCTCTTGGGATTAAAACGTCAGAAACTGTCTAAAGGAACTATTATTTATAGTACATTCGATTTCATCAACATAAAAACATATATTTGTTGATAAAGTTACTTCTTGTGGCCACATATGAGCTAAACTGAAAGACTTATAATTATACAATCTTACAATCAGGAGATAAATTACATGTGCATGCAAACTTTGATACACCATAGGGATTCCCACTACAATATTTGTCATCAGGTGACTCCTAGTCTGAGCTAACACATGTGGGGTGAAGGCCTGGGGAAGGGGTGGGACAAGATTGGAGTAGGTCAATGGGGGAAAAATTGGGACACCTGTAATACTTTCAACAATAAAGATTAAAAAAACACAACACTTTGTGTTAGGGAGATTTGCCGAGGGAAAGACATATGAGGCTTGTTGAGAGTTAAAGCAGATTTATTGAAAACCACCTGGGTGCAGGTGGGGTGAGGCTCAATGGGCAGTCACCACCCTGAGGAGGAAGAGACTGATTTTTATAGGACTTAGTTGGAGGGGAGCGGGAGCTGGAGTGCGGAGTTGGATACATGATCAGTCTTGTTTGTTCTTTCCGTGTTCTTTCTGTCAGTCCTGGAGTCAGGTACAGGTGTTCTCACTGGTCCTTTGTGGTTTGGCAGGGGTTTGTGGTCACTTTGTGGTTTGTAGGTTGCTAACCTCCTGCTTCAGTGACCACTCCTACCAAGAGGGGAGTTTTGGACTCAGGTAGCCAGGGACCTTATACTTTTGACACTGGTGTACTCAGTAACTCAAAAAGAAGCCCTTTCTGTTAGGAGACAGTTGAATTTCCAGAATACATTTCTGTATTAAGTTATATCTATTTACTCATTACCATTTTCCATTGTTTCAAGAGTTTCCTTCAGATGCTCCACAGATAGTCACAGTTTTTAAACTGACTACTTAGTAAAAGTCTACTGGTCTTAGCTTGAAAAATACTAAATGAGTCATGTCAGGAATGTGCAGTTAAAAAAAAGTCATAGGTGATTCTGGGACCAAGCTGGTTTAAGGCACGAGTTTTGATTCTGTTTCTCTGCTCCACTCAGTCTCTGTGAAATTTACATTCCCCTGGATTCAATCTTCTATGCCACTGAGCCAGAGGGGTTATTCTGCTGGTGGGTGCTGAACCTAACTATTAATGAAAAAATTGGTTTTGTTTTTCCCTATAAAGGAAGGGAGAATTGTAGATACTGTTTCCATATTCTATAGTGAAGATGGAAGGAACCTATAGCATTAACTAAATGCAGGCCCACTAAGGACTCAGCCATTTAAGTTAAAAGTTTATATAAATCTACCAGGTAAATAATCCCATTCAGTTGTGTACTGGTTGGAGACAAGAACGACATGAAATGAATAGTGGGAAAATAAGTAATACAACTATATTCTCATTTATACATAAATATATGTATGTGCATATATGTGTGTGTGTGTATATATATATCTTTATAAATAATTTTTCCACTCAGTTTACAAATATTGTCTATAAGGAGCATTAATGGTACTTAAAATTGAAATTTAGTTCATAGGTATTCAGACCAAAATGAATCCTGGTCTTATCAAAAGTGCAGAACTAGTTAACCATCACTTACTTTGAGCTATAACTAAAAAATGTACTAGAATTAATTCAGCCTATGGACTATGTTTTCTGGTTGTCCAGAGAATCTCAAAACTTGAGCATAGTTTAAAATGATCCTTGACATGAGGATATTATTTTTAAATATAATGTCCAGCCTGGCCGGGTATGGCTCAGTGGTTGAGCATTGACTTAGGATCCGGGAGATCGAGGTTCAATTCCCAGTTAGGGCACATGCCCGGGTTGCAGGCTCAATCCTCAGTCTGGGGCGTGCCGATCAATGACGACTTTCATCATTGATGTTTCTATCTTTCACTCCCTCTCCCTTCTCTCTCTGAAATCAATAAAGATATATTTAAAAATAAATAAATAAGTAAATAAATAAATATAACGTCCAACACACAGGTGTACCCACACACACACACACACACACACACACAGATAGGATTTCATAAGCAAGACCTAGAAGGAATAATAGGCAACTGAAGCAGATCCACTGGATTCCAGATATTAGAAATATTAATATAAAACATTTTATTTCTGTTAAAAATAAGACAATAGGCCCCAAATGGGGTTACTTATGCTAATCCCCTCATCACAAAATGGAGACTTAATTACTGATTTGCTCTCCCAGAAATGGAATCTTAGCCAGGCAATCAGGAATCACCTGATCAGCAATAGTTAGACACTTGCCATCCCCTAAAAAGAAGTTACCTTGCAGTAACCAACCTGCTTTTTCTGCCTAGAATCGCATCCTTATTTCCACTTCCTTTGTTCTTTCATTTTGTACAAATCTTTAGATCGCCTTTATCTCTGCTAGGTTAGAGGTTGCCCTATTTAAGTCAGTTTTTGCTCAAATAAACTCTAACAATTTTTTAAAAATATTTTATTGATTTCAGAGAGGGGAAAGGAGAGGGAGAGAGAGATAGAAACATCAATGATGAGAGTCATTGATCGGCTGCCTCCTGCACACCTCCCACTGGGGATTGAGCCCACAACCCGGGCATGTGCCCTCAGTGGGAATCAGACTGCAATCTCCTTGATCCTAGGTCAATGCTCAACCATTGAGCCATGCCCAGCCAGGCTCTAACAATTTTTCATATGCATTAGTTTATCTTTTAAAACTCCATTTAACATGATAAAGTCAAGTTTGAAAGTTTTGGAAAGAAATGTAAACTAAAAATTTGACATCAGATTTTTTTTTAAGTAAACATATCTTATGTTTTTAAAAAAGTTCTATTTCTTCATACATTTTTAAAATTTTTATTGATTTGAGAGAGAGAAAGAGATGCAGGTTTTAAGGTTTGGCTGGTGACACCTACTGTGAAAGAATACACAACTGAGAGAAGCGATAGATGCAGCGAGAAAATTTATTTTACTTTCCAAGGGAGGAAAGGGCCCATGTATCACTAGTAAATAAAAGGCAGGGAAGAAAAGTGGCTTGCATTTTTAAAGAGCAAGAAGTTGCTCTAGCTAAGTGACAAGGAAGATAGGGGGGTTGTGTTGAAGTTGACCAGATACCAAGGGTTGTCTTGAAAAGTTACAGTTTGTTTTCTTTCCAGGAGGTAGTCTGGCGGATGTCCTAGGGAGATGTCTTATCGGTATTTTTCCCAAGCCTATAAACAAGCTTAGAACAAAAGTTATGAAGAGTTCTAAAGAGGCCTGTTTGAAAAGGAGGGAAAGGGAACTTCCTGCTAACTAGAGACACCTTGGTGAGAATTACCCCTGAGTTGTTAAAACAGCAGGGAGCAGGGTGATGCAAGAATGTAGCCTTGAGAGTATAGTTTTATCTCATCCTGCTGTTGGAATAAGGAAGCCAGCAATCTCCAGGTTTACTTATCAGGTGTTTCTGGTACATTGTGGAAGGCCACAGCAAGGAAAGGGAGAGGCCTTTCTCTGTCCTTACAGAAGGGAGATAGAGAGAGGGGTAGATTGATTTGTTGATTCATTTATTTATGCATTCCTTGGTTGATTCTTGCATGTGCCTTGACTGAGAATTGAACCTGCAACTTTGACATGTGGGTTTGACACTCTAACTAACTGAGTTAAGTGGCCAGGGCTCTTCCATGCTTTCAATCTCAGTTATAATGTATAATAGTACAAAGGTAAACTGAAGAGAAAATTATGGCCTAGAAGATAGGTCAGGAGATAGTTTCTAGAATAAGCCATAAAATCAAAATAATAAAAAATATAGAAATTAGCATAAGTAGCATAAATAATTTGGTGTTAAAGGGTAACAATGAGATAATTGGAGTTTTAGAGGGAAAAAGAAAGAGATGGAAAACAGAATGTTTTAACAGCAACAGCAAAAATAACTGAGAAATTTAAAGAACTGATGAAGACATTAATTTACAGATTCAAGAAGCCCCCAAAATCTCAAGGAGATTAAGAAAAAAGGGATGCCTAAACATATAACTGGGAAAGTGCAAAAACATCCAAGACAAAAATAAATAGCTAGAGCATTTTCTATCTTAAGGAAAAGGAGAGATGAAAGGAAACACAGGCTTACGCTAACTTCTCAACAGCAGAATGGAAGTCACAGTAGTGAAATGATGCCATTGACGTGGGGGTGCAAAACCTTCCAAAAGCAGAGCTACATCACAACTAAAATTTTAAAAATCTTTCAAGAATGAATGTGAAAAAAAGACTCTATCTAGCAACTGGAACTGAGAGAGTTTGATGCCTGAAGAATAACACACTGTAATTCTTTAGGCAAAAGGATAACAAAACCAGAAGGAAGGGCAGAGTTATAAGAGGGAATTAAAATGAAACAAGCATGTGGTTATATTTAAGTGAAGTTTGACTGTATAAAGCAATAACAATATAATATTAGCTTTAAAAATTCAGCAAAATAGAATTAAAATATGATATAACTATAAGTCATAAGGGGCTAAATGCAGTTAGAGTAATCTAAGATCCTGCATTTTCAGTGAGAAGGGTAGATATATAATTTCTAATATATTCACTAAAATACTTGAAAAGTAAACTACATTTACAGTAAGACAGGGAAAAATAATATAAGATACATCCAAAAATATGATGAAAGAAGTGAGAGAGGCCCACAGAATAAGAAAGCCAAGGAAACCTCAAACTTATCAGTAATTAAATAAACTGTAAATGAATAAGCTGCTCCAGTGAGAAAGATAAGCCGTGGTGACTGCATGAAAATCAAATCCTAATATAAAAGACTAGTGTGCAATATACTAGTTGTAAAAAGTAAAACTAAAAATAATAGACCAAAGCATGGAAGTTTACCTACAGAACATAAGACAAAGTCAACTTTCAGGAAAAAAGCAATACTAAAAATGATGATGATTTTATAATGGTAGCTGGCTCTGTTCACCAGGATGAAGTGTTTAAATGTATATATATATATATATATATATATATATATATATATATATATATATATATGTGTGTGTGTGTGTGTGTGTGTATATATATACATATATATATAATTTATATGTATAGTATGCATATAATTTCACAATATCAAAAATATTAAGCAAATGTTGATGGATATTCAATGACAAATAGATATATCCACAATAGTAATGGAAAATATTAACATATTTCTGTGAGTTATTAGTAGGACACGCAGAGAATACTGTCTGTAAGAATAGAGAAGTAACAGTATTAAAACATATGAACAAATATATGAAAATTAGAACTTAAAAACTGGATTAAAATTATGACAGTTTCTCTGACGATAATGCATGAATGATGGAAACAATAACAGAGATGTAAAGATTAAGTTTACATTATGTGTAAGTATTATAATATACAAGTAAACCATGAAATAAACACAATTATAATACAATGGAAAAATATTTGATGATTAATCAGTTAATGATTAATAATTAAAAACTGCAAATCAAAAGTATAGCTAATGGTATATTTAGAGGAAAACATATGGCCTTAAGTGCATATGTTAGAAACAATGAAGGTCAGTAAGAATACTAACAAAAAATACTTGTCTTGCTAAATTACAAAAATTAGCTAAATACCCAAAATCACGAAGGAGGATATTATAAAGATAACAGCAAATGTGATATTTTGAGGGAATCTATAATATAAAAGTTAATTCCTCAACATATTGACATAATTGATAAGTCTAAAACCTGATTGATCAGACTAGAAAGGAAGATGAAAGAGGGAGAAACAGTGAGTGAAGGGAAAGGAGAGAAAGAAGAAAAACAAGTAAAAATTAATATCAAGTACAAAAACTCTTATACCACTCCAGCTTCTTCAGAATTAAAATCATCATAGGAGGATATTATGAATAAATCTATGATGAAAGTATATAAATATTTATGAAATATATAAATTGTTAGAAAAACATCACTTGATAAAATTGACACAAAAAGATAAAGAAATCCTGAATGGTCACTTAATAATTAAAGTTATTGATTTTAAAATAAAAATATTCCCATAAGCATTTTTCAGGCCTAGATGACTTTACTAGTGAAACCATCAACCCCTAAAGTGATAAATTGTTCTAATCTTTAATTATTGTAAGAATAAAAAAATAAAATGAACCCTTTAAGTGATTTTATGAAGCTAATAACTCATTAAATAGGACAAAGTCATCATGTAAAAGAGAAATTTATGGGCCAATCTCATTCTTGAAAACACATTTTAAAATTCTGTGCAAAATATTAGCAAATTAGATACATTAATATACAACAAAAGGCTATGATTATCTTCCTAAATTGATTTTATATCAATAATTCAAAATATGTTAGAAATATAGTAGATAATTTTTTCTTTATTAACATATCAAGAACTTTTTATGAATATTAGAATAGATAAAGCTCTTTGATAAAATTAAACATCTATTTATGACTTAAAAAAACAAACTCAGAAATTCAGAAGCCTAGAGGAGATTTATCTATATGATAAGAGTATGTAAAAATGCACGGCAAACATCACACTTCATGATGAAATGATGAAGTCAGGCTCTTTGAGATTGCAATAAGACCAGGGTGCCTGCTGTGGCCAATGCTCTTTCACACTGTATTAGAGATTACAGCCAGTGCAGGAGGCAAAAGAAAAAGAAAAAAATTATTATTATTCATAAACAATTTGAGTTTATAAACACTAAAAAGGAAGACAAAATAAATTGGTGAGTTGAACATTGCATCCACAGACAATATATGAAAAATCAAATACTATTCTTAAAGACAACAGTTACCAAAACATCAACAATATTACATACATAGAAATAAATCTAAGGATGTATTTTATATTTATCTATCTTTAACATATTGACTTACGAATTTAAACAATCCCCATAAAAATTCTAGTGTAACTATAGACCACATCCCCTTCCCCTCAACACATGATGAGTATAAATGTAATTGAGAAATACAAGCTGTGGTTCTTTGTTACTACAGAAAACTAATCCCTCCTGATTTTACAATGTGGTATCATTGTGTACGGAGAAGGGATGTGGATCTTGTCAGTAGTTTAACTTTTAAAAAATCTGGACTATGTGCCATATGCTAAGCACTGTGCTTTAAATTTTGCATTTCTTCTGGGTGTGATTTAGGATAAAATCACTTAATTTATCTGAATTTCTGTCATTTCAAATATTGGCTTGCTTGCATGCTTGTGAAAAAATGCAGATAAAAGATGTTTATCACATAATTAACTGACTCAAATGGCATGCTTTTGAAAATGACAGTAAGTACACACTATACAACCCACTGGTATAACAGGCACAATTACTGTTCCTAACTAGAGAAAATGAGTATAAAGTACTTGGCACTGGAGTAGGTATTTGAGCCCCTTTCCCACCCACTCACGTGACTTAGGAAGCAGCCTAGATGGTGACCCCCAGTTCTTCCCTTAGTTATATGGGATGCGTGAAACTACAGGGTTCATCTCTTGGGCTGTTGCTTTGTTTATGCAAAAAGCACTGAAAGGGCCTTTCAAAGACAGTCTTCGTTCTAACCATTAATAAAATGAATATGTATATAAAAAGATCACTAAAAAAAGCCTTGTAGCCCAGTCAGTGCGGTTCAGTGGTTGAGCATCGACCCGTGAACAGGAGGTCACGGTTTGACTCCCAGTCAGGGCACCTGCCTGTGGTTAAGGCTTGATCTCCAGTGGCCGCAGGAGGCAGCCAATCCATGACTCTCATCATTGATGTTTCTCTCTCTCCCTCTCCTTTCCTCTCTCTGAAATCAATAAAAAGATACTTAAAAAGAAAAAAAAGTCTTGTAGAAGTGGAGCACAGAAGGAAGAACGTGTAGTGGGTAAGTAGGAGGAAAAGTGGGAAGGCCGAAGGGTTCAGAGAGTGGGTCAACATAATATGTCATATGAATGCTAGTTCTGGCCTTGGTGTTGGATGTTTGGATGTGGTGTCCAAGGGTTCATATTACATAGTTAATGATATTAACATCGGTCGAACACTTACTCTCTAAGTTGCAGTGTGTGGTGCTTTATATACATTAATTAAATCCTCAAAGTGACACTGGCTCTTCATATTTCACAAGTGAGGGTACCACATTTAGGAAAGATCTTCCGACATGTCCCAGAGCATACAGTTTAGTAGCTAGCAGAACTAGGAATTCAAACCAGACCTTTGTGTTTGCAAGGATGTGCTCATAGGTCTGCCTGACAAGCTGGGAACACCTGGTGTCACGAGCACTCTGGCTGTGAGTATAGTCTTTCCTATAAGTCACTCAATGTCCTGACCCCCAGATAATATCAGGGGTGCCTGGTTGAGGCCAGGACCCTAGGTGGTCACTTGGCCCTCTAGGTTCCCAACACCAAGTAACAACAGTGAGCTAACACAGGTGACTATGCTAAGTTAGCTTTTATTACTTGAAGGTTTAATCCAAATTGTGAACATATCAGAACACACACAAACACATACACACACACACACACACACAAGAATTTGGGGTTAAAGAACTGAAAGTCCAAGGATTTCAAATGTCCTCTGGTCCAGGCTATTCAGAGAGCAGTGGTCACTGGTCACTCAGAGTCAGAATCCAGGGTGTTCATGTCTTGCACGGAAGCCTGCTGGACTAGCGCAAAACAGCAAGGCCCCAGATAATCAAAGGCCACCAAGCCAGACACGTTAGCTGTCAGCCCAGCTCATTCACAGGGAAGGTGAACTGTTGTTAGTTTCACTTTTACCCTTCTCATGGAGGCGTCTCCCTTCATCTGCACTTGTTAGATTAGCTTGTGGTCCCCTGAGATTAGCTTGTGGTCTGAGTTCCAAATCAGAATATCTGGCAGTGCCTGGGAGGTGCTTAGTCGTTGTTATCACATGGGCTCCTGGGTCGCCTCCCTCTGACTGGCAGCCCAGCACCTGGCTGTTGGCCCAGGCCTGTGTGTGCCCGGATGATAAGGCCCAGGCTTACGATGGAGTTGGTGATGCTAACTCTGCGCTCCCACCTGGCACGACAGAGAAGGCCCCTGGGCCGGACGGGGAGCCTCTCTGTGCGGCCACCACGGCTGCTCTGCTGAGTGATGAGTTAGATTTCAATCCACATTTTCTCAGTTGCGATAATGGGACCACTGTCTACAGTGTTCTTTTAAATCCCAGAAATTATTATTCAAACAATTTGGCAACTCAATACAGATTAATTCTGAAGAAAGACTCAGACAAGTGTGTGTTAACTAACTGGACAATAACAAAATAGCATTTGCTTATCTCCTATTCTTACCTCAACTCCTATCTTAATTATGTAACCCTGCAGGAAGGCAGAACGGCTCACTTCTGAATATTAAATTTGCTTGCTTGCTCGACTTCTAGCACCTGCTTGGACAGCGAGACTTCTTGACAGATAAACTGCTAAATTACCGGAGGTTGCTGAAGGTCAGCAGCTTCTACCTAGCAGGAAATAAATCTTAAAAGGAAAATACCTTCTGCCACCCTTTGGCATCTGCTCTCCTGTAAAATCCTGTCTGTCTCCAACTTCTTCTCCATCAAAATATTTTATGTCTGCCCTAGACACCTGAGTTTTCATTCCTCTGAACTCAAGCACAGTGGGTGAGTTCTTTCAGATACTCCAGTTAGAGAAAATTCTGCACATTTATGGAGAATTGGGTTAAAAGGCAACAGAAAAAACACTTTTTGTTCATCTTCTGTGTAGAGACGGTCTGTCTCCAGAGCACCAATGTTGTCCCTACTCGTTGTAGAATATAGGTCAGTGAGCCGTAGGACCCATGGTCTTTTTTTTAATGGATCTTTGTCACTATAAATGTCACATAATAACGTCACCCATTATTTTATAGAGTTCTGAAAATTACTAAGATATTTTATTATTTTAGAAATTACTTATTCTGAACAACTTCCTGAAGCCACTAATTGCCACACATGCACACAACCTTTCTAAACTATATGTTGTTTATTTTGAACCTGTTGTGTGTGTATTTGTGTGATCATATGTCGGTATCTGCTAGTTTGCCAGGCCCATGAGGATGATTGTTTTCTACCCTAACACATAGTAGGTGGTGTGTTCAGCACTAAATAAATGAATACGTGGGTAATAAGATGTCTAAATGCAGCGCTGCCCTACAGAATTCCCCTCAATGTAAAGACCTAGGGACACTCTCAAAGCTCATTTTGTCATGGGTAGCCTTTGTAGTAACAACAAGGAAGAATAAATATGAAAAGAATACTTAATGGCTAGGGGAACAACAATAGCCTTGCAATTAGCTGTTTATATGTTGTTGTTTTTCTCATAGAAAATTTTATTATGCATGAAATTAAGGATTCCTGCAGTTTAGAGCTCAGGAACTTAAATTTTGTGAATAGCTGGGCTTTAATTTACTTTTCTTATTTCCTCCAGTGTTAATATTATTTAACTTTTGAATAGGCAATAAATTCACAGTGTTCAAAATTAAAAAATATAAAATGGTATTACTGAGTGAAAAATTTCTCTCTCACATTCACGTCCTCTAGCCTTATTTCCCTTCCCCATGAAATAGAGAACAAAGTTTCTTTGTATATTTCTGGAGATATTTTAAGATATATAAGGCTATTTAAAATTTTTCAATATATTTTTAAAGGATATTTAAGATATATAATGATACACACACACACATACTTTTTTATTTCTCACTTCCCTTCTATTTACTGCTTTGTCTGCTGAACAGCATATGTTGGAACTGTTTTCTGCTGAACAGCGTATGTTGGAGCTGTTTTCTTATCAGTTTTCAAAGGGAGGATCTTTTACCTTGTGCTGTTTACACTCCATTTTCTTGGCCTGAATGCGCTGTTTTGGAATTTAAGCGTCATTTGACCTTCTCTTGGCCCATCCAGCTTTATGGCATCTTGTCATCCTCAGATATATCTACAATCGCCCCCTTCAATGACTTGGGCATTCAAACATTTCATCAGCATTCCACACAGCTTCAGTTAGCACAGGATATGGTTCGCCCCGTCCGTACCCGACGGAATCAACACTGCTCTCTCGGGACGGCATCGGATGTGGTTCCTTGCCTTGCTTGTCTTTCTCCATTACTTTTTCTTTCTCTCTCGCCCTCTCCCTCTCCCTCTCCTTCTCTGTCTCTCTCTTCTTCTCTTCTTTCTTCTTTCTTCCTTCCTTTCTTTCTTTCTTCCTTCCTTCCTTTCCTTCTTCCTTCCTTCCTTCCTTCCTTCCTTCCTTCCTTCCTTCCTTCCTTCCTTCCTTCTTCCTTCCTTCCTTCCTTCTCCTTCTTCCTCTCCTTCCTCTCTCTCTTCTCTCTCTCTCTTCTCTTCTCTCTCTTCTCTCTTTCTCTCTTTCTCTCTTCTCTCTCTCTCTCTCTCTCTCTCTCTCTCTCTCTCTCTCTTTCTCTCTCTCTTCTCTCTTCTCTCTCTTCTCTCTCTCTTTCTCTCTTTCTTTTCCCTTTCCCTCCCTCCCTCTCCTCCCTTCCTGGTATAATTGACATTATTGTGTCCATTTCAGATGTACAAAGTGATGATTCAATACATTCATATACTGCTGTACGATTACCACCATAGGATTGAATAGCACATCAATCACCTCACATAATTATCATTTCTTCTCTGTGGTGAAAACAATTAAGATCTAGTCTCTTAGCAACTCTGAAGTATATAACACAATGTTGTTGGCTATAATCACAATGTCGTGCCCCGAGATCTCCAGAATATGGTCATCACCTAAGAACACATTTGTACACTTTGACCAACATTTCTTCAGTCCCTGGAATCACCATTCTACCCTCTCTTTCCACATTATCGGCTGTTCTAGATTTTGTATATAAGTGATATCATACAGTATTAATCTTTCTCTGTCTCTCATGGCTGAATAATGTTTCATCACACACACACACATATACACACACACATATATGTGAACACACACATATACCTGAACAATATTCTTTCTTATGGCTGAATAATATTCCATTATACACACAGGCACCACATGCACACACATGTATACACACATGCACAAACACATATACATACATATACATATATATATCTCATATTGTCTATATCCATTCATCTATTGATGAACACTTAGGTTGTTTTTATAGCTTGTCTATTATGAAGAATGTTGCAATAATCATGAGGTGCCGAATATTTTTGATGTCTTTTTTATATTTCCTTTGCACATATACCAGGAACTGGAGCTACTATATCTTATGGCATTTCTGTTTTTAAGATTTTGAAGAACCTCCATGCCATTTCCACAGTGGCTGCAGCAGGTTACATTCCCACAGGCAGTGCACAAGGTTGCCTTCCCTCCACATCCTTGTCAACACTGTCATTTTTGTCTTTTTTTTAGAGTAGCCATTCTAACAATTGTGAGGTGATATTTCATTGTAGTTTTCATTTACATTTCCCTGATATCAGTGTTGTTTCTTTTTATGTACCTGTTGGTTATTTGCATATCATCTTTGAAAAATGTACTCAGATCTTCTTCCATTTTTAATAAAATTGTTTGTTTTGATATTGAGTGTAGGAGTTATTTATATATTTTAAATATTAATTCCTTATCAGATATATGATTTAAAAATATTTTTTCTCCCATTCCATAGATTGCCTTTCCATTTTTTGATGGTTTCCTCTGCTTTACAGACACTTTGTTTTATGTAGTCCCACTTGCTTGTTTTTGCCTTTATGCCTTTGCTTTTTATATCAAATCCACAAAATAATTGCCAAGACTGAGGTCAAGGAGATCACTATCTATATTTTCTTTTAGTTTTATGGTTTCACATCTTACATTCAGGTCAATCCATTTTGAGCTGATTTTTGCATAGGGTCAAAGATTTTGGTCTAGATTCATTCTTTTGCTGTGGCTGTTTGCTCAACACTGCTCATTGAAGAGAGAATGTGTTCCCCATTGAGCATTTCTGACTCCTTTGTCAAACATTAGCTGATCACCTATGTGAGGGGTTATTCCCAGGCTCTCTATTCTGTTTCACTGGTTAATGTGCCTATTTTTATTCCAGTACTATACGTTTTTAATTACTGTGGCTTTGTAGAATAGATTAAAGTCATTCAATGTAATGTTTACAGCTTTGTTCTTTCTCAGGATTGCTTTGGCTCTTTAGTGTCTTTTGCGATTTGGTACACAAATTTTAGGATTCTTCTTTCTATTTCTGCAAAAAAGAAAGTCCATGGGATTTTGACAGGGATTCCATCGAATCTATAGATAGCTGTGAGTAATACAGATATTTTAAACAATGTTAATTAGTTTAATTCATAAACATGGGATATCATTCCATTTTTGTGTTTTTCACTTTCTTCATCAAAACCTTGTAATTTTCATTATATACATCTGTCACTTTCTTGTGAAAATTTTTCCCATGTATTTTATGCTACTGTAAATGGGTTGCTTTCTTTGTCAGGTATTTCATTGTTATTGTATGAAAGTCAACTTATTTCTGTGTTGATTTTGCATCTTGCCTCTTTACTGAATTTGTTGATTTGCCCCAACAGATGTAGGATTCTCTCTACATAAGATCATACCATCATCAAACAGCAATTTTATTTCTTCTCTTCCAAGTTGTATGTCTTTTATATTTTACTTGCCTAATTGCTCTAGCAAAGATATTCAGTACTATGTTGAATAAGAATGATAAGAGTGGGCACCCCTGGCTTGTCCTTGATCTAAGAGGAAAAGCTTTCAAACTCTCATTGTTGTATATGACCTTACTTGTGGTTATGCAGTACGGCCTTTATTATGTTAAAGCATCTTCCTTCTATCCCCAATCTGTTGATCGTTTTATCATAAATAATGTTGATTTTGTCAAATGATTTTTCTGAATCTGAGATGATAATATGGATTGTATTTCACCCTATAATGTGTTATATCATGTTTATTAACTTGAATATCTCAGGAATAAATTTCATTTGATCACGGTGTATGATCATTTTAATTTTCTTTTGAAAAATCAGATATTTCTATATCTTCATGATTCAGTTTGGTAGGTTATGTTTCTAAGAATCATCCATTTCTTCCAGGTTATCATGTTTCTGGCATCCAGTTGTTCATAATATTCTCTTATGATCCTAGGTATTTTGTGGTATCAGTCATATTTTTCCCTCTTTAGTCACAGATTTTATTTATTTGAGTGTTCTCTTTATTTTTTTCTGTTAGTCTAGCTAAAGGGTTGAGAGTTTTATTTTTTTTTAAATCAGTTCTTCATATTATTGATCTTTCCTATTGTTTTTCTTGTCTCTATTTCATTCATTTTCCTTTTGATCTGTTACTTTCTCCTTTCCGCTACATTTGGCTTAATAATTCGTTCTTTTTTCTCTAGTTCCTTGAAGTGTGAAGTGTGGAGCATGTGTGTATGTTGCTTTTAATTTGACACCTTTTTTATTGCTGTAAATTTCTAAGAACTACTTTTGTACTATCTCATAGGTTTTGTGTCTGTTTATATTTTGATTCGTTTCTGGGGTTATTTTTTATTTCTCTTTTGATTTCTCCTCTGTGCCATTGGTTGCTCAGGGGTGTTGTTTATTTTTCAGTTCTGGTGATTTTCTAGGTTTTCTCTTGTTAATTTCTTGCTTCTTACCACTCATGGTCTGAACAGACACTTGGTATGATTTTAATCTGTTTAAATTTGGTTAAAATTTGTTTCGTTGCCTATTATGTGATCAATCTTGGAAAAGGTTCTGTGTGCACTTGAGAAGAATGTGTTCCCTGCTGCTGTGGGATGACACGTTTTAAAATATATCTGTTAAGGGCCACTTGATACAAAGTACAGTGTAAGTCCAATGTTTTCTTTCTGAATTCCATCTGAATTATCTATTTATTGCTGAAAGTATGCTATTGAATTTTTTACTGCTGCCATGTTGTCCTCTACTCGCCTTTCACATCCCTTAGTATTTGCTAAACTTAGTTCCCTGTTCCAGCGTCAGGTGAGTATATATTTGCAATTGTTACATCTTCTGAGGCCTTGATGCCATTATAATGATAATGATAATTTTCTTTTTACCATTTTCGACTGAAAGTCTCTTTGTCCGATATAAGTACAGTTTCCCCACTTTCTTTTGTGTTCCAGTTAAACATATATTATTTCCTGTCCCTTCAGTAAAGACCTTCAAGCTAAAGTGAATCTCCCGTGGAAAGCACATGTAGTTTGGTCTTCCTTTAATCTTTTTTAATTCACTCAGCCACTCTGGGACTTTGCCCTGGAGAATTTAGTTCCTTTATTTTTACAGTAATTGTTGATAGGTATGTAATTGCTAATAGTATCTTATTAACTGATTTCTGGCTGTTTTGTAATTCCTTTTTTATTTATTTATTCTTTCGCTGTCTCCCTTTGTGACTTGGAGTTATTCCTTGGTTGTGTGATTTGCTTCCCATCTCGCTTTGTGCTCACTGTGAGGCTTATAAAAATCAACTTAGTTATAATAGTCCATTTTAGGCAATAACAATTTTGATCACATGGAAATATTTTACCTTTATTTTCCCCTCATCGTTTTATCTTTTTGATTTCACAATTTACATCTTCTTATACATCCAGCAATAAATTATTGTAGCTATAATTATTTTTAATACTTCTGACTTTGTATCTTCATTACGAAGTTCATCACACCACCAAGTACGGCCCTAGAGTGTCTTGAATTTGACTATATACTTACCTTACTGCTGTGTTTTAGATTTTCATGGTCCATGTTACTACTTAGTGTCCTCCCACTTCAGCTTGAGAACTCCTTTCAGAATTTGTTTTCAGTTCGCCCAGCCGCGCGGTGCCTTCGGTCGGAGAGCTCGCTTCGGTTTGGAGCAGGCGGTGGGAAGGGTCTTCCCGATGTCCCCCGCGGCCGCTTTCCGCCGCGCCCCTCCCCGTGCCTGCCTCTGCGGCGCGGCCGCCCGTGGCGGCAGGTCCTGATCCGCTTCTCCTTGTCTTCTTAAATAAACTACATTTTTGCTTAGTGGTTGCATGTGGTTACATAAAACATCTTATAAATATAGCAGTCTTTGTTCTGCGGCAACATAACTTTGATTGCATAAAAGTTCTTCCCTCTTTTACTTTTCCCTCTCACGTTTCTGATGTCACAATTCAGTTATTTTAATATCGTTTCGTAACAAATCACAGTCGTGCCGACCAAGGGCTGCCGGGCCCGTTCCACGCCAAGAGGCAGCCAGCGTGGGGCGTGGCGGAGGGACGTCCACTCTCGCAGGACATCCCGGGTGCGGGGGGCACGGCCGCGGCCCAGCGGGGCGCCGGCTGCGAGGCCCGGGCGCTGCTCTCCGCGGCCCCGGTGTGGGCGCAGCTGCCCGGCCCGCGCTGCGCCGCGGTCTCGGCGGAAAGATGCGGGCTCGGGCGGGGAGAAGCGGGCTCATCGAGGGGCGGGTCCCCCCCTTCCTGCCTGGTCCCCCTCATGCGGGCTCATCGAGGGGCGGGTCCCCCCCTTCCTGCCTGGTCCCCCTCATGCAAATAAGGACTCACGTCCTCGGCTGGATTGGCCTAAAGGCACTGCCCTGATTGGTCAAAACAGAGCCACTCCGGTGGGCTGGAGCTGTGAAGCTCCTATTGGAGGAGGAGCGCGTCAGTCAGTGCGCTGGCCAAATAGGATTCCAGGGGCTCCTCCATAGACCGGCTCAGGGCCAGGCCCGCGGGGCGGCCCCAGCGAACTGCTGCTGGGTCCCGCTGTAGGCAGTCGGCCCGGAGCCCGCGACAGGCGGCGTCCTCTTCCTCGGGCTCGCGGGAGCCACAGCCGGTTATCGTTTGCTTTTCCTTTCACCTTTACATTCTAGTTACGTGGTTAACACATTATTATATTATGGGATTGGCGTTTCCTAAATCCGACTGTATGTTTCAACAGTGCGTCATGTATTTTCATGTTACCGCGTCTTTTTATTCCAGCTTAAGTAAATCTTCCCTGCGTTCCTCGTCAGGCCAGCTTTGTTCCCCAGGTGAAAACCTTTTCTATTTTTTACCATCGACACTATCATAGATGCCCCGTCCCCCCCTCCCCCACTCCCCCTTCCTTCCTCCCCTCTCCCCTCCCCTTCCCTCTTTCGTCCTCCCCTCCTCCCCCTCCCCCTCCCCCTCCTCCCCTCCCCCTCCCCCCTCCTCCCCTCCCCCTCCTTCCCCCATCCTCCCCCCTCCTCCCCCCTCCCTCCTCCCCCATCATCCCCTCCTCCCCATCCTCCCCTCCCCCTCCTCCCCCTCCTCCCCTCCCCCTCCTCCCCCTCCTCCCCATCCTTCCCCATCCTCCCCTCCCCCTCCTCCCTCTCCTTCCCCCATCCTCCCCTCCTCCCTCCTTCCCCCATCCTCCCCTCCTCCCTCCTTCCCCCATCCTCCCCTCCTCCCTCCCCCCTCCTCCCCTCCCCCTCCCCCCTCCTCCCCTCCTCCCCCTCCTCCCTCCCCCCTCCTCCCCCTCCTCCCCCTCCTCCCCCTCCTCCCCCTCCTCCCTTCCCCCTCCTCCCTTCCCCCTCCTCCCCCTCCTCCCCCATCCTCCCCTCCTTCCCCATCCTCCCCCTCCTTCCCCATCCTCCCCCTCCTTCCCCCATCCTCCCCTCCCCCTCCTTCCCCCATCCTCCTTCCCCCTCCTCCCCTCCCCCTCCCCCCCTCCTCCCCATCCTCCTCTCCCCCTCCTTCCCCATCCTCCCCTCCACCCCCTCCTTCCCTCCCCCTCCTCCCCGTCCTTCCCTCCTCCCTCCTTCCCCCTCCTTCCACCCCCCAGCCCCCATCCCTCCCTCCGGCCCCCTCCAGGCCGCAGTCTGAGTCCGTGGACCACGCCTGTGTGCCCTCGGGCTGGCCTCCAGCTCCCCCCAGCCCCCCGGTGCGTGGCCTGCTCCCCGGCCCTGCGCCGGTCTCTGTGTCCCCCTTCAAGCCCGGGGGCCCCCGCCGGGTTAGAGGGCGCCCGGCCCAGGGGTTCGCGGGCAGCCCTGAGCACTGCGCCCCGCGTCTCCTGCCTGGAAGGTCTCTGCCGAAAAGACCTGCTGATGGGCCAGTGGGAGCTCCTTTGTGGGTTAAAACACTACTTTCTTGCTGTTTTTAGGGTTTTTTTTCCCTTGCCTTTGATTTCCGACTTTCACATAACGGTCTTGAAGAAGATGGTTTTGGACTGAAACAATGACATGTGAACTCTGCTCGGCTCTCCCCTGACGTGGGAACTTCTCAGCCACTATTGTCTTAAATAAATTCTCTGCCATTTTCTTTTCTTGTCTTCTAAAACTCTAATGATTTTGATATTTTTTCTTTTGAGGGTGTCCTATAGATTATGTAGACTTTCTTCACTTTTTAAAAAAATAGATATCTTTTCTTTGCTTTCTCCTTACTGGGTTAATTCAAAATTTCTGCCCTATAACTCAGTGACTCGATCTTCTTTTTTGTCTATTCTGTTGCTGATTCTCTCTATCGTATTTTTATTTAATTCACTGAATTCTTCAGCTTCAGAATTTCTGTTTGGTTCTTTTCTATGATTTCTATCTCTTTGCTAAATATCTCATTTTGTTTGTGTATTTTTTCAGACTTCATTAAATTATTTTTCTGTTTTCTTGTAGCTCATTGAGTTTCCTCAAGACAGCTATTTTGAATGATGTTTTTTCCTCGAGTAAGTTTCAGAGTCCTGTGTATCTGTGTTTGGTTATGGGAGTATTATTTTGATCTTTTGCTGATACCATGCTTCCTTGGTTCTTCATGTTCTTTGGAGACTCGTATTGCTGTTTTCACATTTGCAGTAGCTTGACCTCTTCCCGTCTTCACTCCTTGCCTTCAGGCGAGTGAGAGATACTCATTGTTGCTTTTATCTGAGGCTTTCTCTGACCTGTCGGGACTCTTCTGCTCCATGCTCTTGTTCTTTCTTGAGGCAGAATTCTCCTCTCAGAAAGCTCACCAGGTCAGCTGCTTGAAATCTCTGTTTTGTTTTCCATAAGGTGGTGCTGCATCTTGAGAGTATGGTTTATTTGTCAACTATAGACAAGAAACAATATATGACCTATTTTTGGGTGTATTTTCTTCCTAGTGGAGCCTGCTCTCACTGTTTTCTTTGAAAGACCAGACAAGGTGCTGGCAGGATAGTGAGGGTAAGTAGGGTTTGGTGCTTGAGGTGTTGGGGGTACCTGCGGGACAGTTGAAAGTGTTAGGTGAGGTTATCCCTGTTCCTCGTGGGTGGGCTTCCTGCTGGAGTCCTAAACACAGCCAGCAGAAATCATATCCCTTTCTTTTCTTTTCGTGTTCTTATCTGCCTCTGCCCCAGTCTTCTTCCTCCCCACCAGTTGTGAAGGTCTTGACTCAGTACTCTGGATGCATGAAGAAATGGTTTCTCTAGCATCTGCAAGACTCTCCCTTTCCCCTACAGCAGAGGTCATTTCAGGCTAGGCTCAGCCCCACATATGCCTTATTTATTTATTTATTTAAATATATCTATTGATTTTAGAGAGAGGAAGGGAAAGGGAGAGAGAAAGAGAGACAGCAATGATGAGAGTCATTGATTGGCTGCCCCCTGCACATCCCCTACTGGGGATCAAACCTGAAACCCAGGCATGTGCCCTGACCAGGAATTGCATTGCAATTTTCTGGATCATAGGTTGATGCTCAACTGCTGAGCCATGCCAGCTGGGCACGCTGTGCCATCTTGAAGAAATAATGGTACTAGCAAAATTCTTACCTTGTCCAATGCATCCAAACTAGTATTTTATTTTATTATTATTATTATTATTGTTTACTCCAACAGAGTACTGAAATATCTTTTCTGGAAACTTGGATTTCTAGAAAGGCTGTCTCATCTGTGGGTGTCAGCTCAAGTCAGCATTCTCCAGGTAGCCCCTGGCCACAGATGAGAGAGGTTGAAGCTGGTTCATAGGCTCCTGCTGACTCCACAGCTTGCTCCATGGCCTGTCTATCACTCAATGCAAGGGGGGCAAGATTCCTTTCGGTCTCTGGATGTATAGTGCTGGGTCCTATACAACTCCCCCAGAGACAATTTTTGTTTATGGATGTATGCTGAATTTTAGTCATTAAAAGAGGTGACAAAAAAGAGGGACAACATATGCAGCCATGATTCTAACCTTGATTTTCAATTTGACTGTTTTTCTATTTGTTATATTTAGCCCTGATTAAAATTTATTCAACTATCATAATTGTGTGCTTACTCTAAAATTAATTTAAACATATTATTAAATATATTATTTATAGTTCTATATGTTGTTCTTTGATCACATTAGACTGGGTATTTCAAGACATGATTGCCCAGCAAGACCTGTAGCAATAGCAGATGGATGCAGTGACTCCTGCACTGACTAGAGGGCAGTTGGAGATTTGGATACACTTGGGGAATGGTTGGGCTCTTGGAAAGAATGCATAAGACAGAGAATTAGATCACACATTTCTTAAATCCCCACTACATGTAGTATATGCTATATTCCTAATTAGTCTGAGGTTCTAAAAAATGTATAAATTATTTTAACTTTAGCAAAGACATGAAGAATAAAAACAAAACTGCTGTCTCACTATCATAATTGTAAATAGAAAATTATATTACTAACCTAGCTGTGGTACCTGTTGCGTCAACTGCAGTTGCTTCCCTTTTTGGTGATTACCAATATCCCGAATTTGATTTTTATTACAACCATGCACATGTACATACTCTTCTCATAAATATACACATAGATAACACTATATGTGTAATCATGTTATATGTACTGTTTGGTATGTTTATCTAAGTGGTTAAGTACTGTATGTAGTTTTGTCAGCTCTTTCAATCAATAGATTTGTTAAATTCTCAATGTTGATATTTATTACCCCAGTGTTTCTAGTTTCATTGATTTGTAGTGTTCTGTTGTACCAGTAAACCACAACTAATGTACCCGTTTGTCTGCTGATGGACAGAGGAGTGTCTGTGCATGTGTACATGAGCACACACATATGTGCCATGGATATTTCTAAAATACTTGTACAGTTATAAAAATTAAGATATGTGTCTCCTTTATAAATATATGAGAAATTCTCTAAGGCATATATTTATGAGTGAAATTGCTACATGGCAGAATATGTGAATCATCAACTTTAATATAAAAAACAAATTGCTATTCAAAAAAATTGTAGGATATTGACGTCTGTAATCATGCAAAAGAGATAATTAAGAAGGCATTTCTATTGATCTGCATATTCATCAAGACCAGGTAATGCCTGGCCGGCGTGGCCCAGTGGCTGAGCGTCCACCTAGGATGCAGGAGATCGGGATTCAATTCCTGCTCAGGGCACATGCCCAGGTTGTGGGCTCGATCCCCAGTAGGGGGTGTGCGGGAGGCAGCCGATCAGTGACTCTCTCATCACTGATGTTTCTCTCTCTCCCTCTCCCTTCTTCTCTCTGAAATCAATAAAGGCATATTGTTAAAAAATAAAATTAAAAGTAAAAAAGACCAGGTATCATCTACTATTCATCCTCCTTGTACTTTGGAAAAAAAAAGAGGAATGTAAAACAAGTTTCATTGTGGTTTTAAATTATTTAATCTCTGTGAGAATAAGCAAATTTTCATAAGTTTATTGTTAGTTAGAATTTAATTTTCTGTTAATTAACTTCATAATCTTTTTCTATCAGAATGTTTATCTTATTCCAAGTTATTTGCAGTTAATTTATTTTGGATACTGAATTTTCATGTAACATATTTGTTGCCAATAACAATTGGTGATGTATCCTATCAACTTTGGTACTTTTTGATGTACAGGAATTTAAACTTGCTAATAGATAAATTTATTCTTTTCTTGTATGGCTTCTGATTTCTATTTGTTTATTAATTTGATAATCCCTTCCCTATGTTAAGATAATAAACATTTTTTTAAAAATATATCTTTATTGATTTCAGAGAGAGGAAAGGAGAGGGAGAGAGAGAGATAGAAACATCAATGATGAGAGAGTCATTGATCAAGCCCACAACCCGGGCATGTGCCCTGACCGGGAATCGAACCCCGATCGCCTGGATCCCAGGTCGACGCTCAACCGCTGAGCCAAGCCCAGCTGGGCAAGATAACAAACATATTTTAATATATTTTCTCTAAAGGCCTTACAATTTTGCTTCCCCCTCTCATTTTTATTTGTCTTTAATCTATTTTTATATCATATAATAGATTCAATTTTACTTATTCAAGAATCATTTTACGAATGTTTCATTTTTTCTCAGTTATTTAGAAAGCCATTTTAAGTCACTTAAATGTTCATGAATGCATTTGTCCATCACTAGCCTCTATTGTTTTGTTTTTTTCTTTCTTTTTGAGGGGGAAGGTGGTTTGCCAATCAATGTCAAAGGTATGCTATCATAATGATTGTTCTTCTGCAAAAGTGAAGTAGCTTATTTTACTACAAGATCTTCATGAGATATAATTTTCATACTGTACATTTCACCAATTTTAAGTGTAAAATTAAATGTTTTTAGCAGACTCACATAATTGTACAGCCTTCACCACAATCTAAATTTAGAACATTTCCATCACTCCATGAAGAAACCTTTTACCCCATGACAGTCACTTTCCATTTCCCACCCTTCCCATAGCCATAGGCAAACACCGATCTACTTTCTGTCCCTAAAGTCTTGCCTATTCCAGACATTTCATGAAAGTGGAATTGTACAATATTTGTTCTTCTGCGACTAGGTTCTTTCATTTAGCATAAGTTTTCAAAGTTAATCCCTATTGTAGTATCGATTCTTCAGTACTTTTACTGCCACATAATAGTCTGTTTTTAGGATTTATGTCACGTAGCCATTCATCACTTGTTGATGGACATGTGGATGGTTTTCACATTTTGGCTATTCAGCATAATGCTGCAGCCTTAGCTTATAATAATTTATTTCTTTTTAAATACCATTCAGAAGCTGTTAAGTTCCATGACGTATCCTGAATTTTAAAAGTTAAATCCATGTGTAGAGATATTTGAGAATAATTCACATACCTACAATACTGTGTCTTTCATAAAGAAAAATATATACAAACATATATGTGTGTATGTACAAGATTTCCTCTTCAATTTGGCTCATGCACAGATTTTACTAAATTTACACACAGAGTCTTTTATTTCATGACTACTATACATGTGTGATTTTTTAAAAATTGATTTTAAAAAATAGAAGGAGAGAGAGAGAGAAACATCAATGTGAGAGAAATACAATGATTGGTTGCCTCCCATTGGTTACCTGATCAGGCAATGAACCTGCAACCCAGGTATGTGCCCTGACCAGGAATCCAACCCGAGACCTTGTGGTGCACAAAACGATGCTCTAACCAACTGAGCCAAGGTGGCCAGGGCTACATGTATAATTCTCAAAAGTCTATGTTGTACAAATTGATAAAAATTATTTAATTAATTTTTATATCGACCATAGCTAGCATACTTGCTGAACTTTGTACTTTATATCTGTCTTTATAACACCTGTATTTATTTGTGGGGAATCATATTATATTCAATTAATGACAGATTTGCTTCTTCCTTCCAAAGTTTCTGCCTGTTATTTGTTAATACTGCTGGTTTGGTAAGAGCCTCTATTTATTTCTCTATTAATAGAAGCAATAATAATTAACACATTCTTCTCATATCTGAAATGAAAATAACAAGTTTTAATGTTCTACAATTAGGCATGGTATATAATTTGCAGACAATCTTTATAGTGTAGAAAAGTTTCCTACTGTTTCTAGCTTTCTAAGAGTTTTAAAGCAAATAGAGGCTAAAATTGATTAAATACCTTTTTTACATTTATTCTGAAAATTTTAAGTATTTTCCCTTAAATTTATAATGTGGTAAAGAATGTTGACACACTTTTTAATGTTACATAATTATTACATACCTGAGAACTTAGTTTTATCATATTATTTTGCACATTACTGGATTTTGTTCGCTAAGAGTTTAGAAACATTGGCATCTATATTAATGAGTGAAAATGTTATGCAAATATAGTACTTAGCAGGTTTGGTCTAAAGATTATACTAACTGTAGAAGAAGATTTTGGGAGAATGCCCTCTCTTTTATCTTGTGGCCCTATGGGTCTAGTAATATTGTCATTACTGGGCATTTAAAACTCACCAATAAAATACTATTTTCTATTTACATTGTTTTCCATTTAACAAGTTTTGCTGACTACATGTTTTTAGGAAATTGCCTCTTTTAAGAGTTTTCAAATGTATTGTTATATTTTTGAGATTAAATGTGTATTGTTAGTTATTTTAAATATTTAGTGTAGTTAAATGTGTATCTCTTGTTTATAAGTAACATTGAGTGTATGCCTTTGTGTGTATGTTTTGTTTCTTTGCCTCTAACTCTCAATAGTGTCAGACATTTGCTATTTTATTAGTCTTTTCAAAGAAATATAGAAATGTATGGCTTTGTTATTTTCATTTTATAATTATTTTCTGAAAGTTATACAAGGAAGCATCAAGTGGAGACTCCTGAAACTGCCCCTGTCTAACATAGAAACTCACCCTGGCTGGTGTGGCTCAGTGGCTGAGCATCTTCAGCCCATGATCCAAGAGGTCAGGGTTTGACACGCCCAGGTTTCTCGGCTGGATCCCCAGCAGGGGGAGTGCAGGAGGCAGCCGATCAATGACTCTCCCATTGACGTTTCTATCCCTCTCTCCCTCTTCCTTCTTCTCTCTGAAATCAATAAAAAGATATTTGAAAAAATTCAAAAGCAGTGTTTTATCACAGAAGTAATTTCATCAATTAGAACCATCATCAAATTCTTAAAAGTGCAGTGGTTTCCATCAAAACTGGAATCTGTTTCCTTTTATTGACTTTAAAAACTACAACTTGTTTCTACACATTGCAAGTTTTGACACTAATAGCCTGGGACGATGTATCTGCATAACATCTGGCTTTTGGTATATAACCACCAACATGGTAACTACATTTTATTTTCCATCTCTATCATTAAAGGTATTTAGAGCAGCTTACATTTATGTAAGAAGGATGACAGCACATAGGCTTTTCTTGCTCCAGGGCAATATCAACGGTCTTCCTCTCTGTCACAATATTGTCCACAAGAATATGACAGGCAATTGATTATCAGGGGTTATCAAAATGAACATTGAAGACATCAAATCAGCCCTGGCCGGTGTGCCCAGTGGTTAGAGCGTCAGCTAGTGCACTGAAGGCTCATGGTGGGTTCTATTCCAGGTTAGGGCACATACCTGGGTTGCAGGTTTGATCCCCAACTGAGGTTGGGGTGCATAGAGGAGGCAACCATTTGATGTCTCTCTCTTCCCTTCCCCCCCTCTCTTCTACTATCTCTAAAAAAAATCAATGAAAAAATATCCTCAGGTGAAGATTAAAAAAACAAAACAAAAAAGTCAAAATGATAATTGAAAATCAAATTAACTATAGTTAATATAATTTTTATACATTAAATTGAGAGTTTAGATAGATTACAGCAGTGACTTTCAACCTTTTTCATCTCATGGCACCACAAATAAATTTTTACTAAAATTCTGTGGCACACCAAAAATTATGTAAGATTTTTTGCCAATCTGAGCAAAAAAATAGGTATAATTTTTTACCAGATGGCTATTGTTGTGTTGGCTGTCATTTTTGTATTCAACAATCTAGGGAAAAGAGGTCATGCCCCTGACTAAATAGTTAGGTATTGCTTGTTAAAAATTCTTGTGGCACACCAGTGTGCCAGAGCATACCAGTGGAAAATCCCTAGATTACAGGATTGTTTATCATATTGTTACTCTTATCCATTACTTGTGAAAATTACAATTGTCTCAATGTTTTGGGAATTAGCTTGCAGTACCCCAAAAGTAATAATAGTAATATTAATTATAATACTAAAGACAAACTTTGAAATGGCAATCCTGTATGTGTGAACCAACTTTAAATAAATAAAAGATCTGTGGTATGTAAGAATGTATGTGCAGCCCTGGCCGGTGCAGCTCAGTTGTTTGAGCACCGTGCCATGCACCTAGAGGTCCCTGGTTTGATTCCTGGTCAGGGCACATGCCCTGGTTGCGGCCCTATGCCCAGTAGAAGGCAAGCAGGAGGCAGCCAATGGACATTTCTCTCTCTCTCCCTTCCTCGCTCTCTAAAATCAATAAAAACATATTTTTTTATGAAAGAATGTATGTGCAGTTATTTTTATTGTAGAATTGATTGATTGCCAAAAACAAAGAGCAAAAACCTAAAAATATTCCTAACATCTAGATATACATAATGTGTTTTAGCTAATAAAGTTGAAGTCTAGCTATAGCTATTTACCTTGTAGAATTTTCCCTGGTGTATCATTAGGCAAAACAGTTAAGCGGTGTAATGCAGACCTACATTAGAAAAGTAAAAACAAACGGAAACAAAATCTTACTTATATTTATGTTCGCATGAGCTTAGGCAAATACTCCAAATGATTGATTGCTGGCTGAAGAGTATAACTGTTGGTGTTTTATACATCCATGTGTTTAGAATTTCTTTTAAAATTTTGATTTTTTTTATTTAACAATTTTAAAAAAACATTGGATTTGCAAAGTAATACTGTACCAAATGTGCACTCAAACTGGGTGTAACTGAGTCCAGATGTCCTAACACTTAGTTCACTGCCATTTTCCTGGATATTCACTTTTTCCATTCTAAGTAATTGTTATATGTAATTATATTTAGAATTTCTACCTCAAGGGGAATATTTAATGACTATGTCTTTTAATATTTTGATAACCTCTATAATTTCTGGTAGCTAGTGTTTAGCAGTCAATAATTTATGAACCCATCAGAGTAACACTTTATTAATCTGTAAACCATCTAGAACACAATTTGGAGACTATCAGTGAGCAAACAAAACCTCGGAGGACCTAGAAAGTATGTCTTTGTGATCATTTTCTCAATCATGTGCATTCTATCTCTAACAGAATTCTTGAACTACTTCCTAAAACTAAATATTTATGATTGGCTCATGGCATTAATCAAATAAGTTAGATTTATAATAATGGCTGTTAAGGTAGAGCTGTGATGTCTAGTTAAAAAGTGAAACTTATCTTGAACAAGGCAGAGAAGACTGAAAAATAAACTGACAAAAGAAGAACTGGAAAGGTAAACTAAATAAGTAATAGCCATTTGCAGATAATGTATATAAGTAGAAATATGGGCATAGGTTAAGGGGAAACTTAAGTTGAATCTCCAGTTTCTGCTCTCAATATCCCTGCTCCAGTTAACACAGAAAAGCATGGTGTTGTTCAATAAATGGGACTACCACACACACACACACACACACACACACACACACACCCCTGTGTAATTCAGGGTGACCATGTGTCAAATAAAGCATAATGTATTCATACCTAGAATTCTTTCCTTGTGCTCTCTCCTCGTGTTAAGGGAGACTGCAACACAATAAAAGCAACATAAGAAGTGAGTTCATGGCTACTTGAGGCAGACTCACAAATAACAATAAATTCAGGAAAAGGGCAGTAAAATACTTTCTAAAAAAAGAAACAAATACTGCAAAAGGAACGAGGCTTAGAAATATTTAGAATAAAGAAATGTTCAAAATCAGAAATCAATGTTACACATCACATTAGCAGATTGAAAAAACAAGACTCTACATCATTTTAACAGGTAGAGAAAAAGATATTTATAAAATCAAAAATCATTCAGCATTACAGTGTTTAGGAAATAATAAATACATCTAGGCCCTCTTCATACTTGATGTAATATATCTCTAAGATGTCTATAGAAATCATCACACTTAGCCTTGACACATTACAACAGTTCTATAATGTCAGGAACATGGCCAGAATCACTATGGCTTCTACTCACCATTGTTCAGAGCGAGTTGACTAATCAAATACAGAGGGAAGAAAGAAAAAGTAGAGAAAGACAGAGGGAAGAAAGTAAATAGTATAAACTCAGTAGTAATTTAACAATCATTAACACTTGTTCATGAATAATATAATTTTCTACAAAAAAATTCAGAAGGTGTAATCAAAGTTATCAAAGTTTAGTGTTAAAAATCCATCCAACAGAAATCACTATCATCCTCTTTTTTATTGAATTTATTGGGGTGACATTGGTTAATAAAACCATACAGGTTTCACGTGTATAATTCAATATAACATTATCTGCTTACTGCATCGTACTCTCACGGTTACAGAAGACAGTCAATGGGAGCACTGGGAAGACTCCCTTCTCAGCAAAGACGGCCTTGGGAGAGGTTCTTACACTGAGCAAGTCAAAAGCTAGAAAGAGGAGTGGACAGGGCCTGAGTGCACCAAAAAGCTAGCAAGGTAATTCGGTAGGGGGGAAACAGCCCTTTCCTCCCTATCCCTATTAGAACAGCTGGCTTGAGCAGGAAGAAAGATGGTCTTTGAGATGGAGAGAGAGGATCTTTGAGGTGGAGGGAGATGATATTGATCTTCGAGATGGGTTTCTGCCATTCTCCCAGGTCCTATGGCTCCTGAATGAAAACACTTTCCTTTTGCACCAGCACCTTCCTCACAAGTTTGGCTTTCATTGAGGCATTGAGGCGGGCAACAAAACCTTTGTGGTTTTTTTGTTCAGTTACATCACCACTCAAAGTAAAGTCTCTTTTTGTTCCCATGTATCCTCCCTTTCCTTCTGGCTATCACCATGCTGTTCTCTGTCTTTATGTGTCATATATATGTTTTCCCCTTAATCACTCAAACTCATTTCCATCTCACAGCTGTCTTTGTGTTCTATGTATCTCTGATTCTGTTTCTATTTTGTTTGTTAAATTATTTTGTTCATTAGGTTCCACATATAAGTGAAGTCATATAGTATTTGTTTTTCTCTGACTGGCTTATATCACTTAGCATAATTATCTTCATGTCCATCTATGCTGTCCTAAAGGGTAAGATTTCCTTCTTTTTTACACCTGTATAGTATTTAATTGTGCAAATGTACCACAGCTTTTTTATACACTCATCTACTTGGATTGGGCACTTGGGTTGGGTACTTGGATAGTTTTCAGATCTTGGCATTGTAAACAATGCTACTATGAACATAGGGGTGAATATATATTTTGGAATTGGTGTTTCAAGATTCTTAGGATATATTCTTGGAAGTGGGATCACTGGGCAGTTCCATTTTTAATTTTTTGAGGAAACTCCTTTACTGTTTTCTTCAGTGACTGCACCTGTCTACATTCCCACCAGCAGTGCACTAGGGTTCTGTTTTCTCCACACCCTCACCAGCACTTGTTTGTTGATTTATCGATGGTAGCTATTCTGTCAGGTGTGAAGAGATATCTCACTGTGTTTTAATTTGCATCTTTCTGATGATTAGTGACTTTGAGCATTTTTTTCATATGTCTATTGGCCATCTGAATGTCCTCTTTGGAGAAGTGACTATTCAGATCCTTCCCCCAAGTTATTGTGTTTTTTTAATTTTTTTAAATCTTCACTTAAGGATATGTTTTATTAGTTGACTTTTCAGAGAGAGAGAGGATGAGAGAGAGAGAGAGAGAGAGAAACATTGATGTGAGAAACTGATAGGTTGCTTCTTGGACTCGACCATACCTGGGATCAAACTTGCAACCTAGGTATGTGCCCTGACCAGAAATGAAACCTGCAATCTTTTGGTTTATGGGACAATGCTCCAACCAACTGAGCAACCCAGCCAGGGCTCCCCCCCTACTTTTTTCGCCCAATTTTTTTGTCTTCCTGGTGTTGAATTGTATAAGTTCTTTATATATTTTGGAAATTAACCCCTTATCAGATGTATCTTTGGTGAATAACTTCTCCCATTCAATGAGGTTCTTTTATCTTGTTGATGGTTTCCTTTGCTGTGCAAGGCCTTTTTAATTTGATGTAGTCCAATTTGTTTATTTTGTCTTTGTTTCTTTTGCCTGAGAAGATATATTGGCAAAAATATTGCTATGAGAGATGTCTGAGATTTTACTGCCTGTTTTCTCCTAAGTGTTTTATGGGTTTACAACTTACATTAAAGCCTTTTTTTCCCATTTTGAGTTTCTGTTTTTGTATAGTATAAGTTGGTGGTCTAGTTTCATTGTTTTGTATGTATGTGTCCCAATTCTCCAAGCACTATTTATTTAAGATACTGTCTTTACTCCATTTTATGTTCTTGCCTCCTTTGTCAAATATTAATTGACCATAAAGGTGTAGGTTTATTTCTGGGGTCTCTTAACTGTTCCATATGCCTGGTCTTGTGCCAGTACAAGGCTGTTTTGATTAAAATGGCCTTAAAGTATAGTTTAATAGCAATTAGTGTGATACCTTCAAATATTTATGGTATTTTGTGTTCCTATATAAATTTTTGGAATATTTGTTTTAGTTCGTGAAATTTGCCATTGATATTTTAATAGGAATTGTGTGAATCTATAGGTTGCTTTGTGTAGTATGGGCATTTAAAAAATGTTATTACTTCCAACCCATGAGCACAGTATATACTTCCACTTACTTGTATCTTCCTCAATTCCATTCTTCAGTTTCCTATAATTTTTTGAGTACACATTTTTCACATCTTTGGTTAAATTTATTCTTGGGAACAGTACTTTTTTTTTTACTTTTTTTTAGTGCAATAGTAAATGAGATTGTTTTCTTAATTTCTCTTCCTTATAGTTTATTTTTGGTATATAAAAATGCCATCTATTTCTGTATATTAATTGTGCATCCTGTTATTTTACTGAATTTATTTATCAGTTCTAGTAGGTTTTTTTTAGTGGAATCTTTAGGGTTTTCTATGTACAGTATCATGTCACCTGCAAATAATGACAGTTTTACTGCCTCCTTTCCAATTTGGATGCCTTTTATGTTTTCTTCCTGTCTGATGGCTGTGGCTAGGACTTCCAGTGCTATGTTGAATAAGAGTGGTGAAAGTGGACATCCCTGTATTGCTCCTGACATTAAGGAAAATGCTTTTAGTGTTTGCCCATGGAGTGTGATATAGCCTTTATTATAATGACATATGGTGCCTCTTTTCCCACTTTGCTGAGAGTTTTTAACATAAATGGGTTCTGGCTTTTGTTGAATGCTTTTTCTGCATCTATTGATAAGATCATGTGTCTTTTATCCCTCATTTTGTTTATGTTATTTATCACATTTATTGATTTGCAAATATTATACCTATCTTGCATTGCCAGAATAAATCTCACTTGATCATAGTGTATGATCTTTTTAATGTATTGCTGGATCTGGTTTGCTAATATTTTGTTGAAGATTCATTGTCTATATTTATCAGGGATATTGGCTTATAACTTTCTTTCTTTGTAGTGTCTTTTTGGGTTTTGGAATTAAGATAATGCTGGCCTCATAAAATGAGCTTGGGAGTCTTCACTCTTCTTGGATTTTTTGAAATAGTTTGAGAAGTATAGGTGTTATTTCTTCTTTGAGTGTTTGCTAACATTTGCCTGTGAAGCCATGTGTTCCCCAACTTTTGTTTACTGGGAGTTTTTTTGTTCGTGCTATGATTTTATTAATTGTAATTGGGTTATTCAGATTTTCTGATTCTTCCTTATTCAGTTTTGGAAGATTGTATATTTCTAGCAATTTATCCAATTTGTAGAGATTTTTTAACTCATTGGTATATAGTTGTTCATAATACTTTCTTCAAATCCTTTGTATTTCTGTGGTGTCAGTTGTTACTTTTTTTTTTTTTTATAAAGAATTCTTACAACTTAGTAATTAAATTTTTTTTTGAATATATCTTTATTGATTTCAGAGAGAGGAAAGGAGAGGGAGAGAGAGATAGAATCATCAATGATGAGAGAGTCATTGGTTGAGCCCGCAACCCGGGCATGTGCCCTGACTGGGAATTGAACCCCAATCGCCTGGATCCTAGGTCGATGCTCAACGGCTGAGCCATGCCCGGCCGGGCAGTTACTTCTTTTTTATGTGTGATTTTACTTATTTAGGCTCTCTCTATTCCTTTTTTTCATGAGTCTGGTTAAAGGTTTGTGAATCTTTATCTTTTCAAAGAATTATCTCTTGGCTTCATTGATTTTTGTGTTGTTTTTTAAGTCTCTTTCTAATTTATTTCCACTCTAATATTTATTATTATTATTTTACTTATTCTATGCTTTGTTTGCTGTTCTTTTTCTAGTTCTTTTAGATGTTGGGTGAGATTGTTTATTGATATATTTCTTGATTCTTAAGGCAAGCCTGTTGGCTTTGAATTTTCTGCTCAGGACTGCTTTTGCTATGTCCCATAGATTTGGGGTTGTTGTGCATTTATTTTTCATTTGTTTCCAGTTTGCCTATGGTTTTTTCCTTGATCTCATTGTTAACACATTTATTATTTAATAACATGTTATTTAGCCTCCATGTATTTGAGTATTCTTCAGTTTTTTCCCCCTTGTGGTTGATTTCTATTTTTATAGCATTATTGTCAGAGGTGTTTGATATGATTTTAATCTCCTTATATTTATTGAACCTTCTTTTGTATCCCAACATGTGGTCTATCCTAGAAAATGTCCCATGTACACTTGAAAAGAATGTATGGTTTGCTGCTTTGGGGTGAAATGCTCTAATGATATCAATTAAATCCTCTGATCTAATGTGTCATTTAAGGCCACTGTTTCCTTGTTGATTTTACGCTTTTAAGATCTAGCCATTGATGTCAATGGAGTATGAAAATATTCTATAATGACTGTATTACTGTAAATCTCTTCCTTTATGTCCATCAGGATTTGCTTTATATATTTAGATGCTCCTATGTTGGGTACATAAATGTTTTCAATGGCTATATGCTGTTTTCAGTTGATCCCTGTATGTTTACGCAGTGTCCATCTTTATCTCTTATTATAACCATTGTTTTTAAGTCTATTTTATCTGATATAGGTAGTGCTACCACTACTTTTGTTTGTTTGTTTATTTTCGTTTGCATGAAATATTTTTTCCATACCTTCACTTTCATTCTGTGTGCATCTTTTGTTCTGAGGAGGATCTCTTGTAGACAGCATAGGGTCATGTTTTCTTATTTATTCAGCTACTCCATGTCTTTTGATTGGAGAATTTAATACATTTACATTTAAAGTTATAACTGATAGCTACTTACTTATTGCCATTTTATTCTTTATACCTATGTTTCTTTCTCTTTCTATTTCTCATTTTCTTTCTTCTTCTTCAAGTGAGCCCTTTAACAATTTTTTGCAATACTTGTATAGTGGTAATGTATTTCTTTAGCTTTTTTTTTGTCTGAAAAGCTCTTTTTTGTCTTTCTCATTTAACATTTTAAATGATTGCTTTTCTAGATATAGAGTAGTTTTCATTTTAGTTCCTTGCTTTTCATCGCTTTGAATATTTCATGTCAATCCCTTCTGACCTGAAGTGTTTCCTTTTATTTGTTTTATTTATTTTATTTCATTTTATTTTACTGTAGTATTTATTTTTTTCTGAATTTCTTAACCTGTTTTTCTGTTTGAGAAAATCCTTTTGTTTTCTTTTCTTTTTAAATTTATCTTTATTGTTGAAGGTATTACAGGCGTCCCATTCCACCCCCCCCAGTTGACCACCTCCACCTGGCTCCCATCCCCTCCCCAGGCCTTCACCCAGTTATTGACTGTGTCCATGGGTTATGCATATATGCATATAATTCCTTTGGTTAATCTCTTCCCACCCTCCACCCCCCTTCCCTCTTTTCTCTGAAATATGATCACCTGTTGCATGCCTCAGTGTCTCTGGCTCTATCTAGTTCATCAGATTCTTTTGTTCATTAGCTTCTTCTTAAAGAAGACCCTTCAACATTTACTGTAGTGCTGGTCTGGTGGTGATGAACTCCTTTAGCTTTTCTTTGTCTGTGAAGCACTTTATATGACCTTCAGTTCTAAATGATAGCTTTGCTGGGTAGAGCAGTCTTGGTTGTAGTTCCATTCCTTGTTTTTCATCACTTTGAATATTTCTTGCCACTCCCTTCTGGCCTGAAAAGTTTCAATTGAGAAATCAGCTGACTGTCGTATGGGTGCTCCCTTGTAGGTAACTAATTGCTTTTTTCTTGCTGCTTTTAAGATTCTTTCTTAGTCTTTAACCTTTGGCATTTTAATTATGATGTGTCTTGCTGTGGGCCTCTTTGGGCTCCTCTTGTTTGGGACCCTCTGTGCCTCCTGGACTTGTAAGTCTATTTCTTTCCCCAGGTAGGGAAAGTTTTCTGTAATTATTTTTTCAAATAGGTTTTCAATTTCTTGCTTTCTTCTCCTCTGGTACACCAATAATATGAGTGTTGGGATGCTTGAAGTTGTCCTAGAGTCTCCTTGGACTATCTACATATTTCTGGATTCTTTTTTCTTTTTGCTCTCCTGGTTGGGTGTTTTTTGTTTCCTCATGTTCCAAATTGCTGATTTGATTCTCAGCATCCTCTACTCTACTGTTGACTCCCTGTAAATTATTCATTTCAGTTCGTGTAGCCTTCATTTCAAATTGGTACTTTATTATGTCATCAATGGTCTCAGTTTTTTTCATAATACTCTTACTAATTTCCTTCAGCATCCTTATAAACAAAATTCTGAACTCTGTATCTGTTAGCTTGCTTGGTTCTATTTCATTTAGCTCCTTTTCTGGAGATTCCTTCTGTTCTTTCCTTTGTGACAGGTTTCTTTGCCTCCACATTTTGGCTGCTTCCAGGTGTTTGTTTCTATGTATGAGGTAGAGCTGCTATGTCTCCTGAAATTTGTAGGGTGGCTTTGTGTAGTAGGTCTCCTGTAGGATCCAGTGGCTCAGCCTCCCCAGTCATCAGAGCTCGGCCTTCTAGGTGCTCCCCTGTGTGGGCTGTGTGCACTGTCCTGTTGTAGTTGGGCTTTGGTTGCTGTTGGCATCACTGGGAGGAATTGACCCCCAGGCCAATCAGCTGTGAACACCAGCTGCAACTACAGCCAAAGAGCTGATATGCTGAAGAACCCCCCCATGGAGCAGGATTTACTTCAGTGGAGTGTTGGTGTTCACCAGTGCGCCCCTTGAATGTGTCACTCGTGGGTGTGGTAGGGTTCTAATCCAGCATGGTCAAGTCTGACCACCAGGTGCACTGTCTCTGGGGCCTTTCAGGAGGTGCAAAGTCAGCCTGTGCCAGTGCCTTGTCCAGGGCCACCCAGCATGAGCTACACAGCAAACCATAGTTGGCTGCTACTTGTGCTGGACTTGGCGTTGTCCAGGAGAGGCCAACCTATGAACCAATGCAGGTTGCCACTAGTGCCAGGCTTGGGGCCACTTATCAATACTTATAGAAAACACTGCTGCTTGTTTGAGAGATTTCAGAAAAGACCTAAGTATAAGGCTTGAGAGGCCACTTGCAAAGAAAAGCCACTGGAAATGGTTTGGATGAGCCTGCAAGTAGGGAGGGACAGGGTCTCCAAGAATCACCGAGGCAGGGAAAAAGGTGTGAGTCAGGTGCTGGTGATTCAGAGGAGGCTTTTGCCTGCCAGCTCTGGGGGAGGTGGAGGGCTCGCCAAAGGAGTCATGGGCTCTACCAGTTCTTCTGTCTGGGAGAAAGCTGCTCCTCCATATCTCGCCCCAATTTCAGGCAGGTTAGTTCCTCCCCAGATGTCCCAGGTTCCTTTCAAGCTGCAGCCCTGCGCTGGGGCTCAGAGGGAGTGTGTCTGAGTGAGTCCATGCACTGTCCCTTTAAGAGGAAAGTCTGGGACTCCAGCAGCCTCCATGGCCCTCAGCAGTCCTCACTGAGTTTCACAGGCCGAAGTTGTGGAGATTTCTCTTCCCAGCTCTGGAGCCTTGGGGTGGGGGCCTGCTGTGGTGCTCAACCCCTCACTCCTCTGGGAAACCTCCACTGCTGAGATGTCCCTCCTGGGTTTAAACCACAGCACCGGGTGTGGGCCAGTGGCCATGTCTGCCCATTTCAGCCCCAATTCACCAGTGTCTCCACCCCTCCTACAGGTCTTGATGCTCCTTCAGTTTCCATTTTGTATGGCTCCTGTTCAACTAGATTTCAGGACGTTCTGAGTGATGATTGTTCTGTATTTTAGTTGTAATTTTGATGTGGTTGGGGGAGGCGGCAGGTACAGCTGTTATTTACACTGCCATCTTGTTTCCTCCTGAAGAGTTTCTTTTTAAAAATCAGCTACAAGCTTTTGGGAGCTCCCTTGTAGGTAACTAACTGTCTCTCTTCACCTGCTTCTAAAATATCTCTTTATAATTAACCTTTGCCATTTTAATTATGATGTGTGTTCTGTGAGTCTCTTTGAGGTCACCTTGATTGGGACTCTGTAGCTTCCTGAGCATGTGTGTCCCTTTCCTTCACTAGAATAGGGAAGTTCTCAGCCATTATTTCTTCAAACAGGTTCATGATCACTTGCTCATTCTCTTCTTCTTCTGACACCCCTATGATGCAGATGGTATTAACCTTGATGCTGTTCCAGGGGTCCCTTAGACTTTCCTCATTTTAAAATTCTCTTTTCTTTTTTTGCTCTGCTTGGGTGCTTACTATTGTCTTCTCCTCTAAATCACTGTCTTGAATCTCTTCTTCATCTACCCTGTCATTGAATTGTTCTATTGTATTCTTCATTTCAAATAGTGTATTCTTCATTTCTGCCTAGTTGTATTTTATGGTTTCTATGTCCTTTTTTATATTTTCTATTTCTTTAAATTCACACTGAGGTCATCCACTCTTCCCCTAAGGTCTTTGCACATTTTTATAACTATTCTTTTAAACTCTGCATCTGGTATTTTGCTTACTGATATTTCTTTAAATTCTTTTTCTGGCGATTTCTCCTGTTCTTTAATTTCGGGCATATTTCTTTGTTTCCCAATTTTGTCTGAGTTTTTTGTTGTTTGTCTCTGTGTATTAGGTAGATTTGCTATGACTCAGGCTTATTATGAGGCTTTCTGATATATGTGTTTTGTTTTTTGTGTGTTTTTTTGTGTGTGTGTCAGTTCTACAATCTTCTAGATTGTCTGAATTAGATGCTCCAGGTTGATTCCTGTGGGTTACGTGCCATTTCTTGTTGTAGTGGAATCTTGAATGCTGTTGGCCTGTTTGTGGGTAGATTTAACCTTCAGGCTGGCTGATTATAAAGATGGACCTCATTCACTGTGTATGGATTGTTGTTCAGGGGCTGTTCCCCTAAGGCAAATTTGTTCTTAGCATGATATGGAGCTTCTTTTTAGCTGTGCCATTTGTGTAGCTAGTTAGGTTGTACTCTGGTGTGGTTTGAAGCCCAGCAATAGTTGTATTGTTTCTGGGCCAACTTGACTGGTGTTCTGGTGCAAGTTAGTGTCAGAAGTTGTATGTACCCAACCTTAGGCCACCCATCTGGCACTACCAAACTATTCACAGTTTATGGCTGTCTCTGTTGAGCCTGGGTGTGTGCGGGAGGGACATGCTGTGTACAAGGATTGACTACTTGCAACTCTGAGTTGTAGGAAGATCAATAAAAGTCCAAGGATCCCTGAGTTTGGCATCCACTTCTCCGCTACTCCAAACCCCCACCTAAAGGTTGCCTGGAGTAGTCTTCCCTCTACCAGAGCACAGGGTGAGTGCCGGAGAGCTAGATCTTGTGTATTGGCCCTTTAGGAGAGAACCTGGGATTCTAGACGACTTCCTCTTCTACCAGAAGGACAGAGTCCCCTCTCTGATTTTCACTGCCTGATACTATGCAGGCTCCTCTTCCCAGCTCTGGTGCTCTGGTTTTCGAGTGTTGGCATGGGGTTAAGACCTGAAGCCGCTCCCAGGGGTTGACTTCTGCAGCCAAGATATCCCTCTGGCTTCTCGGCCGCCACACCTGAATGCAGGAGCTAGCCTTCTCCACATCTCCACCCTACTTACCAGTCTCTGTGTAGCTTCTTCTATGAATCCTTGGATATAATATTCCTGTTCAGCTGTCTTTCAGTTGGTTATTCATGTTGGTTGCTCTATAATTTAGCTGTAAATCTGGTTTGGCTCCAGGAGGAAGTGAGTGTAACCTTCACCTGCTTTGCATCTAACTTGGATCTCCACTACCATTTTCACTGTAAGTGATACAGGGCCAGTTGTCTTTGTGCCACCGTGTTCTGGGGTAGATTTCTAAATCTTAAACTGGTTTCCCACATGATTATAAAATATGTTATTCCAGGTAGGGAGACAGAAAATATTTTATTTAACAGTTTATTTTATAAAAATTTAATTTACAACTTTCAAATATCTAGACATAGGGTGTGTGGATTTTTGTTTGTATGATTGCCATGGGTCCTACAATTGTTAGATCTGAGCCTATCCGCACATTTTTCTACATCAACTAATTAAAAAAAATAAACAGGACAAACAATATATTTGGAATGAACTATCTGCAATCCATATGACAAATAAAAGGATACGTACGTTTTAATTTCAAAAATATTTCTAAAAATCTATGAGAAAAAGGTAAATTACACACAACAATTGGCAGAGTTTGGGAGCAAGCAATGCATAACGGAAAAAATCCAAATTGGCAGAGTTTGGGAGCAGGCAATGCATAACGGAAAAAATCCAAATTATCAGCAGTTAATAAGCCCTGTCAAGGATTCAGAAAAGTGTGTGTGTGTGTGTGTGTGTGTGTGTGTGTGTGTGTAGTAGGGTGATAGTTTTTTATAGTACTTTTGAAAAGAAATTTGTCAACATCTATTAAAATGTAAATACATATAGCCTTTGACCCAGTAATGTCTTGTGTGAATAATAGTAGAAATATCAACTGTTAAATTCCTTTTAGAGACTACTTTAAAAAGACATTTTAGAGCAATGAATATTTACATACATCTTCATCTCCACTTCTGGGAATTTATCCAAAGTAAATAAATTTAAAAAGATTTATGCCCATACAAGTTGTTTATTGAAGATACTCTACAATAACAGAAAGATAAAATAGCCTGGGAGGAGGGTTAACAAATCCAGCTGGGGAGGAATGATTAAGGGCACCACACTGGAGTCATCACCCACTGACAGTGTGAAGCCATGAAATACAGTAATAATACAAGATTATAAGATGATATAAAAGTATATGAGTTTAAACATGGCCTCAAATCAAACATAATATGAAATTATGTTTATATTGTAATTAAAATGAAGACCAATCTGTAACACTGTGTTTAGCAATTAGAAGAATATGTGGAGGAATGGAAACATGTTCTTCTATTTTATTTTCACTTTGACTTTAAGACACCCAACAGGTTTTTTTGATTGCCTGCTCTGTAACACATTTTGTTGAAAATATAGTGATGAAAATGGCATATATGGACTGTGTTCTTGAAGAGCTTATAGAGATAGAGCCTGGTGTCAAACAAATTGTTAGACATACTGTATGAATATAAACTTAAAATTGATATAGGGCAGTTCCATTTTTAACTTTTTCGAGGTAACTCCATACTGCTTTTCATGGTGGCTGCACCAGTTTGCATTTCCACCAACAGTGCATGAGAGTTCTCTTTTCTCTACTTCCTCACCAACACTTGTTGTTTGTTGATGTATTGAAGGCAACCATTCTGACCAAGGTGTGGTGATACCTCATTGTGGTTTGAATTTGCATCTCTGATGATTTGTGATGATTATCATCTTTTCATATGTCTATTGCCCATCTGTATGTCCTCTTGTGACCCAGCAATTCCACTTCTGGGAATATATCCAAAGAAATCTGAAAAACTAATTTGAAAGAATATATGCACCCATGGATTCATTGCAGCATTATTTACAATAGCCAATGTTTGGAAGCAGCCCAGGTGTCCATCAGTTTATGGGTGGATAAAACAGCTGTGGTACATTTACACAGTGGAATACTCCTCAGTCATAAGAAATAAGAAAATCTTACCGTTTGGGGCAGAATGGATGGACCTAGAGAGTATTATGCTAAGTGAAATAAGCCAGTCAGAGGAAGACAAGTACCATATAATTTCACTCATATGTGCAAACTAATAAACAAAATAAACTAACAAAGTGGAGAAAAACTCATGGATACAAAGAACATGAGGGTGTTAAAAGGAATAAAAGGGTAAAGAGATTAAGCAAAGAAAGAAAGAAAGACTTGTGGACACTGATAACAGTATGGTGATTGCCAGAGGGAGTGGGGGGGTAGAAAGAGGTAGAAGAAGGTGAAGTTGAGATAAATATTGATGGGAGGAGACTTGACTTGGGGTTGTGAACACACAATACAGTATACAGATGATGTATTGTAGAATTGTCCATCTAATACCTGCATACTTTTATTAACCAATGTCACCCCAATAAATTCAATTAAATAATAAACACTGCAAACTAAAATAAAATCAGGCTAAATTTTCTTATTAAAGAAAATCGTAGGGTCTATGAAAGGAACAACTCTCAGAAGAAGTGCCAAAGCCTGAACGATCAGGCAGGTTTCTCACATATTGGGCCAGATTTGAGTGGTGGAGTTACATTAATACAAGGGACATAGTCCAGGCAGATTATACAAAGCCATTGGAGACAGAGACAGATAGACAGAGAGAGAGAAAGAGAGACAGAGAAAGACAAAGAATATTAATAACACTGTAGCTGTGTCACCAAGGGAGTCTTCAATCTGTTATATCTTTTCTGTTTAGGAGAGTAAGGGATACTACCATATTATAGCTTATTCTGGAGAGATTTTTCTTTAGTTTGGTAGCAGTCTCTCAGGAGAGCCAGGTGAGATGGTAAAATGCCTTGGTTGTAGTCAAGGGTACATGTTGTTTTGCTCTATGATGTTGGCTAAGTTAAGTGGTTACAGGAATGAACACATATGCAAACAATATACGTCCTTGTTCTAAAAAAACAAAACCCAAGCCAAATACTTCCAGATGTCTTGTTCCTCTCTAAGGGAATGCTTGCAAGGTAGAGTCAACTACCTTTCTCTACTAATAATCAGACGTCACTGGGAGACAATCCAGTGCTGGATGTGCATTGACCTCCCCTCCCAACCACCTGAGTTGGTTCTGCCCCTGCAGTGCACAGACTCACAGAGAATAAGACATGCAAAGGACCAAGGCCATGCTGCAGTGTTTCCATAATTATCTCATCACTACAGCTACCACCAGCTTACTCTAGGTAATGGAATAGATAGAGAGTGAGATGTTTGAAGTGACTGGAAGCTGCTTTGGAATGTAAGGGGACTGAACTTTGTCATTGTGTCAATAGAAAAAAGCCCTTGGTGGCTTAAATAAGAGTTGAAGGTAGAGATCACACTATCATCTTGAGGTGTCAAAATTCCAAGAAATAGGAGAGTTTTTAAAATTCTCCTGTAGAGAAGCAGCACAAGACATGTAGTATGTTGGAAAAGATTAGGGGCTTCATAGGGCTGCTTGGAGGGAAAATTTCAAGGCCTTTGAGAGCATCAGTATCCTTACTTGGGAAAAAGAAGCAATGTTGTCTGCTAGGGTTACAGCAGTCACCGCCCATGCCCTGCACATACTCCTTTGGCCTGCTTTCAGGTGAGCTCCACAGCTCCTAAGTGCTCATGTGGCATCCTTGGTTTCTCTGGGGGATATTCTTTAACCTGGAGACTGTGCCAGGAGCAAGACAGAAGAGCAGAGTCAGATGTTAACCCCCAAGGAGCAAACATCAATGAATAAAGAATGGAAGTTGGAGAGTATGGTGAACAATTACACTGCCTTCCTTGTTCTTTACTGGACAGAACGGAGGGACAAGGCACACAGTTGCTCAGAGGTCCCATTGGAAAGAGGTCTCGATTGCCCACAGTGGTAAATTATTGGCATTTACATCCTCTCTGCTTCACTTCCCTGTGCCCTCATAATGCTTTCTGGGATCATTTTCCAAAGGAAATACCTGCACCTATATTCCTACTCAGAGTCTATTTCAGAGTCAACTCAAACTGAGATATTTTGGAATGAACATTACATAATAAAAGTAGAGCAAAAAATGCTTCTCCATTTGCTAACCGCACAGACTATGCAAGTGTGCTTAGCAGCACGGCATCCTGAAACTCAAAAAAAATTTAGCAAGGATCAAAGAAAAGAAACAATCACATAAACCTTGAATAGAGCCTCCAAATGCTGCTGGAAATATAATTGCCAACTATAGATACTATTTTCCTCAGCTTCATCTCAGCTAGGTGCCCCATATGATTACCAATAAGATATGTGGGCACTCGTGTTCTTGAATAAAAAGAATTGTGTCTTCTCCTTGTACCCTTCTCTTTCTCTTAAGGGAACGTGGAAGCAATGGAGAGTTGCTCTCGGCCAGGCAGGTAGGGAAACACTGTAGGGATGTGGAAGCAACATGACAGTAAGAGCTTGGCTCACTGACACTGGAACTGCCACACCAGCCTCGGGCTGCTCTGCCTGCCCTTTCAGTCTCGGCTATTTTGAGTTTTAGTTACAACAGATTAACCCATAACCTAACTAATATTCACCAAAACCTAAGATTAAAGACATTTAACATGTCCAAGCTAACATCTATGAGAAGCCCTCACATCTTGAATGGATGGAGTAGATGAACTTGAACCAACACAGCTGGAGAAGTACACATCCTATGAAATTCTATCATAAAATATGGCATGTTTTATGTGCATTTGCTTTTTTTCTATGAAACAGTTGCTCACTTTGGGATTAAAGAGTTTTAAACAAAGTTGTGATTATAGCTCCAGGTTATATTGATCTTTCTTAACGCTTATATTGTAAATTGTATATTTGCAAACTTAAAATAGTATGTAAACTCCATTTCTGATATTATCGTGCACCTTCCAACTCAAAAGCAAACAGCAGCAACAACAAACAACAACAAAACTAGATCATACGTAAAAGATAGTTTTTAAAGTGTTTGAGGTAAGGAAACTCTATTGACTCTCAGAACAAGCATATCAAAACAAATAAATTATGAAATCCGGAACTCGCCCGGCCGGGCGTGGCTCAGTGGTTGAACGTTGACCTAGGATCCAGGCCATCAGGGTTCGATTCCCGGTCAGGGCTCATGCCCGGGTTTCGGGCTGCAGCCGATCAATGACTCTCTTGTCGTTGATGTTTCTATCTCTCTCTCCCTCTCTTTTCCTCTCTCTGAAATCAATAAAGATATATTAAAAAAAAAAAAAAAGAAATCCGTAACTCAAAGAATGAATATCAAAGCAAAATACAAAATGTAGAGCAACACCAAAGCCCAGTTCCAACACGGGCACCTTGCCCGGTCAGGGAGCATCGGATCAGAGATGAGGGTCCTGAGCTTGAAAGGTTGGGTCCTGCGAAAGAGACCCAGTGACCTTGGGTCAGTTGCATTGACTGATTTTGAAGTGCCCGACAGTGTTCAGATCATTAATTTAGCCACTCAGGATTCTTGAAGATTAATATTAAGCAAATGAGAGATCACAATGAAATCACCAGACCTAAGGGAAACATACCACCATGAAGAGAGGTCAACAGTAGAAAGCAAAATCAGAGTCTAAGTATTCAAAAGTCTTCAGATATTGGAATTATTAGATACATTTTTAAAAATGGGTTTATGAAATTAACATGTTAGTAAGCAACACATGATTAAAATAGTAATGCTAATTCCAAAGAGAACCAACAATTGAAAAAACAATAAAGAATGAATTTATATTATCAAACTACAATAAATTGTCTAAATAGCAAATTAGATATGGCTTAATAAAAAATAAAATAAATAAGAGAACATATCAAAACTTTTAATTTTGGTAGCTAACGTGTTTGATTATATGTAAAATTTAAAATAATTCACAGACAAATTATTAAAACTTCAGCAAGGCGACTAAATAGAAAACTAACATAATAATCGGTGCTTTTATTTATTAAAAATTAAGATTTGAGATAAATCATTTATAAGGTATTAGTTATGATAACAACAAAACTATTAAGTAATAAGGAATAAATTTAATAAAATATGTCCTAAAGAAACAGAAAAACATATAACTTTACTGAACAATGTTAAATAAGCCCTAAATAATTGAGAAAGCATACTGTGTTTTTGGATAAAATCATTTAATATCATAAGGAAGTCAACTGTCTTCAAAATTACCTATAAATTTTGTACTAATAATAAGTGTTTCAAGTATTTATTTTATTATTATTATTATTATTATTATTATTATTATTATTTTAATCCTCATGTGAGGATATTTTTTCCATTGCTTTTCAGAGAGAATGGAAGGGGGCAGAGAGAGAGAGAGAGAGAGAGAGAGACATCAATTGGTTTCCTCCCACACTCGCCCTGACCAGGGCTGGGGATCAAGCCTGAAACCAAAGGTACATGCCCTTAGCTGGAATCAAACCTGGACCTTTCAGTCCAGAGGCTGATGCTTTAACCACCGAGACAAACTGGCTAGGGCTCAAGTATTATTTTTGTAAGTAAACTGATGAACTGATTCTAAAATTTATGTGGTAGAGCAAAATCCAAGAATAAGGTGTTTGAGCTTGCCTACCATATATACAGATATATATAATGCTGTACTAATTAGGCACAGAGACTGATAAATGGAACAAAAAGCAAAACTAGACTCAAACCCATAGATAACATGAAAATTTCAAGTGATGGGCATGGCTGTGTAGCTCAGTAAGGAGAAAAATGGCCATTCATAAAAGGTCCAGTTATTACATGGAAATTAATTGGGTCATAATCTTATACTCCACACAAACTAATTCCAGTGTATTAAAGAAGTAAATTTAAAGACCACGTTCTAACATTTTTAAGTTGATATAAGAAAACATCTAGTTTCTCACAGTAGAGAAGTATATCTTACACAAGATGTAGAAACTCTGATAACAAAAGGGAAGTTTGAGATTTAGGATATCAATGAGAAAAGCACCATCAGGCAATTAAAAATACAATCCCTATCCTGCAGAAAACATCTACAATAAATTGTTTTTTGGCTCAAAAATTATAAAAATGCAAATAATTCAATGACAAATAAATAAAGTGTAGACAGGTATTGCACAGAAGAGGAAATAAGAAAAGATGTTTATTCTGTTTAATAATCAGATAAATGGAAATTAAGATTATAATTTATAAGATTATAAATTTTAATATCTATCAGATTGTTAACAATTATACAACCTAGCAACACCAAGTATTAAAGAGGATACCTGTTAAAACAGGTGGTTCAGCAGTTGGGCATCAACCCATGAACCAGGACCTTAAGCTCCCTCCCGATCGGGGCACATGCTGGGGCTGCAGGCTCGATCCCCTGTAGATGGTGCGCAGAAAATCAATGACTCTCTCTCACTGATGCTTCTATCTCTCTCTCTCCCTCTCCCTCTCTGAAATCAATAAAAAATATATTAAAAAATCTCAAATTTATCACCTACTATTAATTGTGTGTTTTGATACAACCCTTTTAGAAAATGTTTGGCCTTTTCTTGCACCATTGCATAGTAACATATGTAGTGACCTAACATGTTCACTCCTAATTATACATGTTAAAGAAACTCTAATATATGGACACAGGAACAAGAAAGTCCACAGCACTTTCATGTGTAGATGCATGTGTATGTGTCTGTGTCTGTGTATGTTGTTTGTAAAATAAAAAAAATTAAAAACAATAAATGCTCATGCTAAATGAGTGGATAAAGTATTGTACATTCATTCAATGTAGAATCTTATAAAGAAATAAAAATAAACTGCAGGTATAAGAAACAGCATATAAGAAGCGTAGAAACTTAAGTCAAATTAGGCCATTATAGTAAAACTAACCAGCAATAGAAAACAGTATGTTCCTTAGGCTAGCATACATTCAGAAGTGGAAAGAAGAGCTTCTGTCTGAGAAGATGGCAACTGGGGGACAGGGACAGAGGTAGATCACACTCTTGAAACTGTCTTGCTGCTGTTCTAGACCTCAGCACACTGGTGGATTCAGGGGTTCATTTTCATATCCCCCACCCTTGATATGCACTTCACAGATTCTTCAGTACCTATGAAATGAAGACATTTAAGCCCACATGAACGAGACTGTGTAGATCACACTTAGGACAGCTAAATTTGAGGCAGGACACAGGGACATGCACTCCCCAGCTCTAGCTCAGCTTCTCCACTGGCTGGCCAGGAACCTGGGAGAAAACGTTTTAAATCCACTTCATTTCCATTATTTATAAAATGAACGTACTACATACTGATCGGAAGAAGACAATCTGTGTATGCATTAGCATGAACGTGGAAAGAGACTGTGCTCCTTGCAGCATTAGAAATGCCCTCTCATCAGCCACCTTGCATGCATTGGTGCAGTGTCTTTTGGGGTGCTGGCGTGATGAAGGGTGGTCAGAAGGGGGAGCTAAAATGGCAGAAAATTGCCATGAAAATGGACTTTCTGTTTTATTTTTTAAAGGGATTAGTTGTTTTGATGTTTTGCAAATTTAAAGTGATATCTGGACTTGTAATCCCCTGAACTGCAAGAATATACATGAGATATCTACCAAATAGAGAAGGGGACATTATTTTGATCTTCTCAGTAACCTCATTCCCTAGGAAAGTAACTGGCATCTTTTTTTCCTTAATGTAATAAACGTGTGTCAATATCTATGTATGTCTATCAACATGTTAGACATTTACCAGGCAGTTAGATATGTTTTTGAATAAATAAATGAATGTACATACTTTAGTATACAATGTAACCAATATTTGTCATTGAAACCTCAATTTAGTTTAAGTAGGGAGGTTTTATATGTTTTATATACGAATACAAAAATTTTATAGTACAAAGTTTTGGGGATTTAATTTAAAATTTATAGTGTACAACTTTTACAGTAATTTTTTCTGTAATTACAAAATCCAGTCATTTAAAATATAGCAAATGAATTAAAACTAAAAGCCAGGAAAAAAATCACATTTCAATGCCGAGAAACAATCACTTAATATTAAAGTGTTTTTATATCTTCTTATATGCATGTTTTAATTCCTTCCATTTCAATGCAGCATGCTTTGCTGGAAGGCACACTTTCTGTTAAATGAAGGAGAAGACTTCTAGAGTAAAATGAGCCAGGGTTTTAAACATTTGTGTAGAAAGATATAGTGCACTTTTTATACACCTAAAATGTTATGTTGTAAACATTCAAAATAGAATGAATTCCTCTCTGAATTTCCTGTTTTAATTTCATATCTGGTTTAGATTGGGGACATGAGCTGGTGAAATCCTTAGGTCTCTGCCTGCCTGCAGATTTTGCGATGTCCAGGGCCACAGTGTTTGTCTCAGCAAACAGACAACCAGAACCTCAGCACCCAGTGGCTACGTGATCTTAGACACATTCAGGACATTGGAGCTGGCAGGCAGTTTTTAGAGAATTTCTGTCCTGGAGTTCCAGGGCTCGTCAATCTGTTAGTGAACAGGACATTATGCCAAATTTAAGTGGATTAACAGCAATGGCTTTGGGTAATGAGAAAAAATGTTAACACCATTTTATTGTTTCCTGGAACAGAAATAAGAGACCAATGGCCACAAGAAAGATAGGAAAAAATATGATTTGAAAATGTATCCGTTGATATGTGAAGAGAAAATGCAGCCTAACAGTCTAACCCATGAAGAGGCCAGTCTCTCTTTTGAGGGCACATTTTCCATTCTCCAGATAAAGGCACATTTTGTGTGGTCTATTTTCCTCCCCCTAAAATTCTTAGTCTCTGTGATGTAGCCAAAATGCTGACTATAAAAAGGGAGGAAACAGCCACAATTCACATAATACACCAAGCTAATTTCATTTTGAGGGTGAACTGAATTGGAAAAATCTCATTTTCTTAAGAAAACTTTGTATCTCATAAAGTCTTTATGTGCTTTGGAGGAACAGCCTTTGCCCTAAGGAGATGCTGGTGCCCGGCATGGAGAGAGTGAGAGGGAGGAAGGAAATGAAGAAGGGAGCGTCTCTGCAAACAAAGCCAACGCCAGACACTTAATTCCATCGTTTCCCCACTATTTCTTGGTTGATCAACCATTTTTCCCCAAGCAAATCCTCATTTATTTGCTTTTCTTGTACCTCTGCCTATGGAAATTACAATCTGCTTTTAATTATACCCACCCACCAGCACCACCTGAAGATACTGGGGGGGAGAGAAAGAGCGTGAAGCAGCTTCAGGGAGATTTTATAGGCACTGTGATGACCTTTCACTGCGAATATTAGCAGGGAAATACAAATTTATATTTTTCATATTCTAGGGGAAGTTGTTCTTTGTTATAAGATGTCACTTGCAATCTGCAGTGACATTGGCCTAGAGGTGTAAAAATGATGTATTTTGCCATTGACAGGCCCAGTCTGATCTCTCCTCGGGGGATAAGGGCGTTTCAGGCATGTGTGACAGCTCAGTGTTCCTTCACCTGGGTCTTCTCTCTTCAGTTATTAAATATGCGGGATGTGCGTCATGCACTCAAGCCTGAATAATACAAGACTCGTGAAAGCCTGCGCGAGAGCTTTTATTTTTATTATTAACATTAATCATGTACTCTGCATTCACTCTTCTACTTTGTAAACTGAAATGTCAATAGGATAAGCAAGCCCCCGTCCCGCAGGTAAGGGCAAACAGCTTCAGCATGACAACAAATATATTACCTTAGTTTTTAAACAATAAGAGAGTGAATGATAGCTCCTCTTCACAATCTCTCCTGGTGAAAAGAACAATTTGGCAAGTGGAAAAATTAAAGTTTAAGATGTGAAAAAAAATTTTTAAAGAAACACAGGTTGAAAGTGGAAGAGATAGGATTGAAATCCAAGACTTTCTCTTTTTTTCTACCAAATTTATTGAGATATAATTGACATAAAACCCAAGACCTTCTTATTCTGAAGTCTAGAGACCTCTCGGGTACTTCATATTGCCTTGGTAGAGCTGAATAAATATCAGTGTTGTGTGAGATGCTCAATTACTGTTGCATTTGGATTATACCAGTAACCATGCTCAACCTTTACATTGCTCAGGATCAAACCATGAGGATGTCATATAACTGCAAACAATAGCTATCTCCTTTGCATAAAATGAACGTAATAACTAAGATATGAAGTAAATTCTTCAGTTTATCCATAGCCTTACATATGTTTTTACCATAGCATATCCTCTATGAGTGCATGAATAAATTAATAGAAGTTCTAATTTAATTATCAAGCTATTTGTGAGTCCATGTTGATGATGTATCTGGGTAGAATGCAATAAGAAAACTCCTTGGAATGGCAGAGAAGAGCTTTCTTTACCTAAAAACTTCTCATTTCTCTATTCTCACCTCTACATAGCCATACATTGCTTAACAATGGGGATATGTTCTAAGCAATTCGTTGTTAGGTCACTGTGCATTGTGCAAACATTACAGAACGCACTTAGGCAAACCTAGCTGGTATAGCCTACTACACACCTAGGCTGTATGGTCTAGCCTATTGCTCCTAGGCTACAAACCTGTACAGCATGTTACTGTACTGAATACCGTAGACAGCTGTAACATAGTGGTATTTGTGTATCTAAACATAGAAAAGGTACAGTAAAAGTATAGTATAAAAGATTACAAAATGGTACATACACCTGTATAGGGCATTACCATGAATAGAACTGCAGGACTGGAAGCTGCTCTGAGTCATGAGTGAGCAGAAAGAGAATGTGAAGGCCTAGGAAACACTGTACACTACTGTAGACATTCAACACTGCACACCTAGATGACACTAAATTTATTACAATATTTTATTCAATAATGAATTAAACTTAACTTACTGTAACTTTATTAATTTATAAAATTTTAAAGTATTTTTTAACTTTTCATGTCTTCTATAATGCTTAGCTTAAAATATAAACCGATTATACAACTGTACAAAAACATTTTACTTATATCTTAATTATATAAACTTTCTATTATTTATTTTTACTTTTTAAACATTATTGTTAAAAGCTAAGGCACAAAACACAACTCACCCTAGGCCTACACAGATTCGTAATCATCAATATTACTGCCTTCTACCTCTCATCGTGTGCCACTTGAGGTCTCCAGGGGCAAGTACTTGCATAAAACTGTCATCTCCTGTGACAGTTTGGAACACTTCCTGAGGGGCTGACCAGGGGATCTTCTTGAGGAGGGGTCACTGTTTTCAGAAACATGTCTATGGCATCTCATTTTTAAGCATAGATTTGCTTGAAAACAGAAAGTTCACCATAAACATTCCTTTCCATTAATGAAAAGGTTTGGTGCTGGGGTCCAGGTTTTCAAATGTTTTAGGGGCTTGTTGGGGCCTCCCATAGATTCTTCTGAACGTGCTATTGAGAATTGTCTTGGGGGATCTTCTCCTGCAGTTTCCTTTTCTCCTGCCTTCGCCTTACCCATGTGATCCCGCTCCAGTTTCAACAATTCCTCCTTAGTTAATTTCTCAGGAGGCACCTTTAGTAGTTCCTCAATGACATGCTTATCCACACCTGGTTAAAGTCATTTGCTATCTCAACCACAGCCTTGCTCATCTATGCAACCTCCTCACCCTTGGTAAATTTTTCAGATCATAGATGAACTTCTTGAGTGTCTTCTTCCAGATGCCATTTGTTCCTGGTGACATCCCCTAAGCCCAAGCAAGGTTCTTGATGTAGTGATAGCTGTAGTAATTCTTCCAGAATTGCATCAGTGTTTTCTCAGTGTCTTCAGTGTTTTCTCAGGCCTTAACGCCTGCTATGACTCCTAGATTCACTGTTTGGATCAAAGATGTGGTGTTTGGATAGAGAAACACAACTTTGATATTTGGATGAAAATTAGCAATACAAGAAGAATGTCTGGGAGCATTATGAACCATAAGCCAAATGTTGATAGGTATGTTACTCTCCAAACAGTACTCCCCCATTTCCCGGGCATAGCAACTCAGAAGAAGATCCTGGAAGAGAAGCTAGAGCATCCCTGACTCCTATTGCCTTATAAACTTATGGCAGCGCATCGGTATTGAGATGCCTCGGCCGAGGGTCTCACTGTGACAGGTCGCAGTGAATCTGAAACGGTAGCTTCACCATTGCCCCCAAGCAAGGCGGCTATCCCATCCTTAAGGGTCTCGAAACCTGGCGTTGACTCAGCCTCTTTATGAACAAAAGTTCTTTCAGGCAACTATTTCCAGGATAGTGAGGTTTTACTCATACTGGACCTTTGCTTGGTCCACGATCAGCGTCATGAAAGTTTCCAGAATTTCTCCCGCTGCCCTGAGGTCAGCACTCAGCTCATCACCGGCCCTCAGGACGGGTAACAAGTCCTGAGCTGCTTCAGCGGCGCAGGCTGGCGGCTCACTCCGTCGCGGCTGTGCCAGCCTTCCCTGGCACGCCGGGGCACACCCTTTGCCTTGGCCGTTGTTACCACGGCGCTGGCAGGGATACGTTTCACATGTTACGTATATTATTACTCTATCCCAAACATCCAGTAGATTCTGCAGTGCCTATGGATATGCAGTAAAGATTTTTGGTATAAGAAAAAGTTAAAAGTTAAATTACTTGCTCAAATATAACAAGGGTAATAAAGATAATCTCTAAATCTTTTTGACTCTAAGTCTTTCTATTTTGTGTAATGTCCTGTGATGGGAAGGTAGGATCTTTGGAATAGCACCGAGGCATTAACTTTCACTAGCACCGTGACCTAATACGCTTTGCAACTCTTAGAGTCTGCCTCCTAATCAGCCAAATGGAGATAATAAAACTACCTGATGGAGTTAATGCAAAGATGAAATGCAATAATGCATGTAAGTGTCCTGCACAGACTGCTACATACATACTGACTATTATAATCTAGTTCTTTCATCTGTCCCTTAAATCTTGACACAGTTTAGCTTCACGCCACAGTTCTCCTTCTTGATCAGCATGCACAGTGACCTTGGATAATTTTATCCATCTCATGCCTAAATGACCGTCTTCTGGTCATAGTTCCAGATTCACTTCTAAATTCCATTACTGTATATTTTATTTCTCGCTGGATGCCTTTTCTTGGCTGTCTCACAAGAAATGTAAACCTTTCAAGTTATAAAACCTAGAGGCTGAGTCTCTTTATCACAGTGTCAGTATGCATGTATGTTCCTGCCAAAAATGTTAATATATTTATTGAGGGGTGTTGTTTCAGACTATAGCAGGGGTGTGCTATAATAAATATATGCATTCTATGTACAATTGTGACAAGAATTTTGAAAATGTATCATGAAGTTAATATCTTTTTTACTTGGTTCTTTTGGGGATTTAATTGAGTTCATACATGTAAAGAAATAAGAACTATGTCTGCCACATGATGAGGAGGGAATCAATGTTAGCTTTTATTATGATATCTAAAATTGCTCTATAAATTCTATGCTTTCTGGAACTGTTTCTCACATGTTCCCTAACTCAGATTTTGAGCCCACCATCTTCTTGCTTTCTTAGGCCGTATAAGCCATCATCAAATCCTAATTCCCCCAAGACCTCACCCCTATGCAATCAATCACAGAGCCCAGACAAATTTACTTGATAAATATGTTTTCACTCAATGCTTTTATATTTAATTCCTGTGGCTGTCCTTTCTCCACCATTACTCCCATTTCTAAGTTAAGGTGACTGCAGTCATATATATATATATATTTTTTAATTTTAAATAAAAAAGTAATCACAGAAAAGTGAGAAAATGTGTTTCCCCCACCCCAGGTCTCCAGTCCACTTTCCAGAGTGCCGCTAAAGAATGACCTTGTGTTGTTCCACATGTTGTCTCACACACACACACACACACACACATGCACACGCACACGCACACACGCACACTATACCTGTTTCATTTTTTGTACAAAGCAGAACATATTCCTCAGCCCACGTCTACTTCTGGGCAATTGCATTATTTCATTCTTTTGTTTTTGCGAACAAATATATCATTTAATATTCTCTCACAAAATATTCATGCAAAGGTGAAAAATACATTTTAGATAACTTTCTAGCAGTAGAACTTTAGTATTAAAGAATATACACTGCTGGAATTTTGATAGACATTGCTAAACTTTTAAATAGATTGCAATTTAATCTGCCACAGTACATGGAGTACTTATTTTACCACCACATCCAAATTTGAAATTTAAAAAGGTTTATTTTCATCTGTCACTAATATTACATATTTTTGTATTTAAAAATATTTTGAATTTTTATTATGCATATAGTTATGTTACCAGCCATAGCTCATAGTTTTACATGATTGATTTTAATGAGTTCCTGATTTGTAATTTTCTTTTCTAAATTTTATTTTATTGATTTGAGAGAGAGAGAGAGAAAGAAGCATCAATTTGTTGTTCCACTATTTGTTGTTGCATGCATTGGTTGATTCTTGTATGTGCTAACACCAGATATTGAACACAACTTCAGCATATTGGGAAGACCTTTTAACCAACTGAATTACCTGGCCAGGGCTTAATCTAAGTTCTTCATATCTTAAAATAAATTTGTACTTTTTTGTCACATGTACTTTAATTGTCCACTAGTTTATAAGCTGTCTATCACTTTGTGTAATTTTTTAATATAGTCAAATTTATCTCTTTTTTAACCTCTATATTCTGCATATTAAAAAGTCCTTTACTTTATTTATTTATTTATTTTTGGTTGTGATTATGTAACATTTATACATAGCGTTACATTTTACATTTTCAAATTGCTTTTCAGTCATTGGCTTATTCTTCACAGCACACCTGGGGAGTACATCGGTGCTGTTATCCTCTGTTCACAACGGAGTTAACTGAGACTGAAAGAGACAAAGTGTCTTGTCCAAGAGCACAACCGGGGCAGGGTGAGAAACTGCGCGTTCATTCAGTCGGGAGCCTATTCAGCGCCTACTCTTGGCGAGGCACCATGTTCTGTGGCGCACAGAGGCGGGCTCTTACAGGTGGCCTTTGCTTTGCGGGAGCTTGCGGCCTGCTGAGGCAGTGAGTGGTTCGGTGGGTTATATCTCCAGGAGTGCTCTAGACAACGAGGACAGTGTTTAGAGCGGGAGAAGGTGAGTTCCCTGAGATTCCTGGACACAGTGGGATTTTAGGCCCTTGAGAGATGGGTAGAATTTTCGCAAATGGAAGCTGAAGGTGGTGGGAATGGCACAGACAGACATAAAGGTGGGCAAATTCAAGATGTATTACAGGATGCTTGACTACCGCAGAGCAGTTGTGGAAAAAGGACTGGACAGTGGAAAGGATCAGATTTTCTATGACCCTGAATGCCCAGCTATATATACAGATTTTAACCTGTGGGCAATGCGGACTGGACTCATCTCTGACTTCTCCCATTCACCCATTATTCTAACATGTACCAAGGTCTATGCATAGTCTCTAGGTGTTTTCCCGTACATTCGTTTCCCTAACTTTCATAGCATTCCACTCAGATACGTATTATTATCCGTCCTTGAGTGGATGAAAAAATAATGCATTTAGAGATTCAGACTTGCCCCTGATCATGTAGCTAATAACTGACAGATGTGGAATTCGAAGGAGCACTCTTGACTTCCTCATGGGTAGTTATAGGAAGAATGAGTGCAGATTCCGAACAGTGTACTCAGAATGCCCATCTAATAAATGCCCCTCACCCTCGATCAATGTCTTTCCAGAAATAGAAAGTAAATCAGAGAGAGATTAAGTTAATTTCTTAACATGGACATGATTTTATGTCTAAAGTTGTCAGCTCCAGGTCAAAAAGAAAAACAAAGGATGACTTCCCCTGTTTCCTCTTCACAATTAACAATAAATGTCTGCATTTTGATCACTTTAGCTTTGTAAGCATTGAATTTGCCCACCTTTATATCTCTGTCTGTGCCACTCCCACCACCCTATTAGCTTTGTGTAATTTTTTCATATAGTCAAGTTTATCTATTTTTTAGCCTCTATATTCTGCATATTAAAAAGTCCTTTAATTTTAATATAAATTTATTCATTTTTAATGTCTTTATAGTAATCATTTAAAAATGTAAATTATTGATTTATCTAATTTATTTGTTGTGAAAATGGAGTATATGATCCAGTTTTGTTTGTCTTTTTCCAAAATATTGTCTGATAAGTTGAGGTCCCGGCTAATTATTTTTCTTGGAAATATCTTGGCTATTGTGGCACATTTGTTTCTCAGGTGGACTTGTGAATGAGTTTGCCCCCACTCTCCATTTTTTTCCTGTAACTATTGTTAAGGTGTTTATTTAAAACCCATGGAATTTACAATAATAATTTTAGAATAATTTGGTCTTTATATGATTGAGTTTGTCTAGCCAAAACAGTAATTTTTTTCATAGTCTTATTTAAACTTCAACACCTATCATATTTTATTGCTGTGAAAACAGAATTTTTTACTGCAAATTATGGGTGCTCTTATTTGAATGTAACTGTGTTGTCAGGATAATGTATTGTGTAACTAGATGAATTAAAAATCATCTTACAGCTCAATCCTAATTGGCCTGTAGTAAAGGGCAAGGATTCAATCTAGGCAGCCAGCTTCCACTGTAGTCAAAATTATTGCACAATTTTTAGTCAAAAATGCACTTCAAGCAGCACTGAAAATTGGTCGAACAAGTATGATGCTATGTGAATCTGCAAAAACGGATTGATTTGCATTTGTTGCACCTAGACAACGGCAAATAAGATGTACAGATGGTATTCAGTGCCCATTCAATCCTTTTAGGTAATTCAATTTCTCCCCTTTGTGTTCAAATCCTTTGCATATGTCACAAATCCTTTGCACATTCCCCCAGATGTCTCTCCAGTATGGCATTAGCTAGGTCATATTTTAATCTGCTTTAAATCTGTATCTAGTTAACTTTTAGGTTTATTTTTTTTATCATAAAATGATTAGCATAAAGAGAGAGCTTTATTGCCACTGCACTGGGGAGGAAAGCCTAAAAATTTAGCCTTAGTTTAAACATAAAATGTAGTTTTTCATGATGATTCTTCAAAATAGTACCTCTCATTCTTGAAGCTGAACTAATGTAAATATTTTTCAATTCCCATGGCTCCTTCTACCTATTTTGTCTATCATGATGTATTTTCAATCAGTACACTTTTCCTAACTTATTAAAATCTCCCAGTGTATGTATTTTAATTAACATTCTAGTAACTGTTCCAAAACAGTATATCTTTCCTTTCATCAGAATTGTCCTATGAACACATTAAGTTCATAGACTTGCAACATTTTGGAATATCATCTTCACTATAAAAAAAATAAGGACATCTTTTTAATTTTATCTAATTTTTAAACATAAAAATTCAAAGTCACAGCACAACGTTGCATTATTTTTTTCTATCAGCATTTGTTTAAAATATACTCTTATTATCTTTCCTTCAATGATTCTGGCAAATTCAACAGGATTTATCTAAATCTTGTTGAACTTTATTTTTTTTTTTCTGTGACTCAGTATCCAGTATTTTATTTCTACTTTCTGTTGTAGATTTTTATTCAGTTAAAGAAAGCATCCTTATTACATATTGGATGACCTATTTTTGCATTTATATTATCTTTTCTTCTGTCATTACTCATTGAAATTATATATATTTTCCCTTGGCTCCTTCCCTGCACTTTTAAAGTCATTCTTCACACTGAACCAAGAATGATCTTTCTAAAGTATAAATATATAAGTCATATCTTGGAAACGGAGGCATCTCAAATGAACTAAAATAGGGGTATTGGAAGCTAAAAAAGAAGAAATAAAAATATTCTAACACATTTCTCAAGTGCATGTGGAATATTTTCCAGGATAGATCATATGTGTGTTAGTTCATAGAACAAGTCCTCTTAATTAATTTAAGAAGATTCAAATCATATTGTCTTTTCAAACCACATGTTATGAAACTAGAAATAAATTACAAGAAAAAAATTGCAAATATATGGAGATTAAACAACATGAACTAAACAATGAAAGGGTCAAAGATGAAATCAAAAGAGAAAAATAAAATGGGAATACAACACACCAACAGGTATGGGGTGAGGCAAAACAGTTCTAAGAAGGGAGTTCATAGAAATAAATGCCAACATTAAGAAAAAGAATCTCAAATAAATTACCTAACTTTACGCCTCAAGGAACTAGAGAAAGAAGAAAAAACAATGGCCAGATTTGGTGAAAAGAAGGAAATAACAAAGATTAAGGTGGAAATAAATAAAATAGGGACTAGCCTTGGCTCGTGTGTCCAGTGATTAGTACATTGTCCAGTGTGCTGAAGGATGGTGACTATAGTTAATAATACTGCATATTATATTTGAGAGTTGCTAAGAGAGGAGATTATAAAAGTTCTCATATTAATAAAAATGGTAACTGTGTTGTGATGAATGGTTATAGACATATAGTGGTGATCATTTCACTATATATACCAATATCAAGTAATTATGTTGTGCACCTGAAACTAATATGTTACATGTCAATTATATTTCAATTTATTTTTTAGGTTTGTGATCCATGACAGAAAAAGTATTTTAAAAGTCTTTGAATTCTGGGCCCAAATGTTTTGAATTTATGGAATGCTCATAGAAACTTTCGGGACTTTTTAAGTAGGAAGCATCTTCAAAGCAAAACTGTAGAAAAAGCAACCTGATGGCAGTGTGGAGGGGCCAAGATCCACGAGGAGAAGAAAGTGGTCAGCATAAGCAAAGACGGAGAGAAAGAATTATTTTGGAAGAGGTAAGTTAATAAAAAAAAACTGTTTTTGTGGATTTATTTTTTGAGAACAAAAGTTCCCATGGAACAGCAAAACTATAACCCAACTTGAATAAAGTACCAATGCTTATTTATTTACCTAATCCACATAATAACAAGGATCCATTTTCTATGAAAAAAATCAACAGAATGCATTCCTGAATTCAATTAACACATTCAAATGAGAATTTGAGTGGTTTTAAAATTGAAAAACCTGTATGTGAGTCCTGGCTCTCCTACTATAACCTCTAGAACCAAGCCCAATTCATTTAGGACATTGAAAAAAAAAAAACAAAAAAACTTTAAGTTATTTATCAGTATCATCAGCAGAATAGAGGTTTTATGTATGAGTCAATTTAATTACATTAAATTTAGCATAATTTGATTCAATAACACAAGATTCAATGACATAATGACAAATACACATTAATGGAAGTGTAATGGCTAAAAGGAATATAAATTGAAATAAAGAGTTGCACTCATTAGCACCAAGTTTCATGTGCTCTAGTCCAGGTAAAACAGTGAAGACCTAACCAGCTGGCTTTTAGGAGCAGCTTGTTTTTATAATATTGGAACGTGCTGGATTGCCTTAAAGTTGGGTGATAACTTAAACTTACAAAACTCACACTAAGAGTAGTCACAAGAGAAAGACTATGAATGTACCTGTCAATTGATTAATTTACTCTGACTAGTAACTAGAGAGCCAGAATCTTATGTCAACCTAATCAGAAATGTTTCCTTCTACAGGAAAATCATTTATAAAGATTAATAATGTGGAGATACTAAGTAAAAATAAATCAGAGAACCTGGACACATGTGTCTCATGCATGTAATCAAGCTTCTATCCATATGTACATGGACTAACTGGCAGCACAGATGCTAAAATGAGACAACTACTCTGAATTCTGACCAGGCCTCTGAAAAAGGTACACAATCCGAAGGAAATCCAGTGACCACTCTAAGTCAAAGGGAACTAAGTTTTCTCACCTGCAAAATAAATGTAATAAAACTTCTTCTCTTGTGCAGTTGGCAGGGTTAAATGAGACAGCGCATGTATAATGTTTGACCCAGGGTTTTGTATATTCCCGGTGAGCAATAAACTGCTCTTGAAGGTCAGAAAGGCCAGTTGGGAATTCAGCCACGCAGGGCAGTGCCAGGACCAGAAACAGACCCAGGCCGCGCCTCCAGGTGACTGCTTAATAGAGCAAATGTGCTAAAACAAGAAACGTGACGATTTTCACGAAAAATGCCAAAACTTATCACCCCAGAGACCCACAAATGGCTCAGTATTTCTTACTTTGCAAAGCATCTTGGGATTGCTTACGTTATTTCACCTGACTCAAACGCAAATGTACATTTCAAAATAAGTTTTCTTTAGTTTTAATAAGAGAAGATGCAACATCAACCTAAAAAAAATACCTCTCAAATTAAATTACAGGGGAAAACATTCCATGCCCTGACTTACAGAAATAGGTTTTGGATAATGCATGGCAAAAATTAAATTCTAGGATTAATTAAGTAAAAATGAGGGCAATCTTATCTATAAACATAGATGAAAATATTCTCATATTTTTTTTAGCAGAAATAAAATATGAAGGACAATTTTCCCCATGTAACCTGGGTGTTGTTTGGAAATCTAAGCTGAATATGATATAGGCAGGATAACAGGAAACCCATTCATCACCCTGGAGGGTGCTTCCCTTTATCTGAGTGTAATTTCCAGTGATAGAGTAGGCTGTCTCTCTCCTCAGGCTTACAACCAATGCTTCAACTGAACTAAGGCTCGTGTTTTTTATGGCAAGTTTCCCACAGCCACATTGCTATTCGTGTATTCTGGGAGGGGTAAGTTTTCAATTCATAATATAATTCTATTTTTGCCAAAAGTACATTGGATTAGCAGCACACTGTACTAGTTATTTGAACACTGTTAAAATCCAGCACCTATTTATTAGCATATAAAGTATGTTAATGCATAGAGGCTTATGAATACATACATATATACATATATATATGGATATTTTACATTGAATATTTGATAGTTGAGGCAGTGTTATCTAATATAACTTTCTGCTATAATAAAAATGTTCTGTATTTGCACCATTCAATATGGTAGCCATTAGCCAAATGTAACTCTGTGCACTGAAATGTGGCTAGTGTGATTAAAGAAATGCAATTTGAAGTTCATCTAATTAGATTAATTCTAATTTGAATAGTCATGTGACTGACCAGTGACTACTAAATTACTCAGTGAATTTCTAGAGAAAACATTAATTCAATTGACTCTAAATTAAACTTCATCTTCCTGTAGAGTTGGATATATCCTCTTATATTCTTATAAGTGATTAATGTTTTAATGCCAAAGCCAAAAGATACATTGCATACTTTACTAGGGGACATACTCATATTTAGGAAGGATCATGTCAAATTAAAGATAATTCCTGAGGTGCTAATTATTGTCCTTTTCATTGCTGATTCTCAATTTTTCAATGAAGTGATAATCTCAAAAGAACAAAAACCAAAACCAAACATACGATATTTGACTATGGAAAACTCATACTACTTTTGGAAAAGTTAATTTTTAAAAAAAATGAGGATATGACTAGTGAGATTCTATAAAGAGATATATTTTTATTCTGTTAATATACAAAAATTGTGACAGATCTGAGATTTTTAGTGTCTAATTTACACTGTTATCAGCACTCTGATGTCTTAATGACTAATATTTGTCACTTGTTTTTCTTTCAGCTTTAAACCCTTGGAAGGCTAACTAAATTACCAAATTCTCACTAAGATATCATTTCAATTATGTATAATTACAAAATGCTTATTCAGTGTTAACATTATCAACAATACTTTGAAGTTTTGTCATTCTAATGCATGTTTAATACCTAAGTATTCACTTCCAATAGAGGTAAAGATTCTAAATATATATATTTATTTACGTATTATTTCAAAAGTAAAGTCAAATGTAATAATTTGTTATAAAAACTGCTAATTCCACACAATGAAAGTTATTAACATATGTTGTAAAGTGTAGTCAGTTGAACAGTGACCCACCGATATTCACATGAACCTGGAAACTCAGGATGTGAGTTTATTTAGAAATCAGGCCTTTGTACGTGTAATTAAGATAAGGATCCAGAAGAGATTCTGCCAGGTCAAACTGAGTCCTGAATTCAATGAGAGTGTCCTTACAAAAAACAGAAAAGAGCACTCAGTAATACCCAGAAGATAGTGATGAGGCCACGGAGGCAGAGACTGAAGAGGTGTTTTCACAAGTGAAGGGACACCATGGATTTCTGGCAGCAAACAGAAGCTGGGACAGAGGCCTTGGCAGTTTCTCCTCTGGAGCCTCCAGAGTGAGTCACCACCTCTTTTGCTTGATTTTGGACTTCTGGTCTCCAGAACTGTGAGAAAACAAATGTCTGTTGTTTTGATGTTGGTTTTTTTTCGCCACTGAGTTTGTGTTCATTTGATGTGGAATCTGTGTGGGTTAATTTAATGCGTTAACTTGACTGGGCAAATAATGCTTGGATAGCTGGTAAAAGTATTTCCAGGTGTGTGGAAGGGTTTAGCATTTAAACCATAGACTGAGTAAGGAGACGACTCCTGTTGATGTTGATGAGCACCATCCAATCCTGTGAGGCATGAAAAGAACAGAGAGAAGGGCGTATTTTCTATTCCTCTTGAGCTGAGACACCCATCTCCTTCTGTCCTCAAACATCGGTGCTCCTGGTTCTTGGACTTGAAACTCAGACCTGGATTTATCCCATTGCTCCCCACCCTCCCTGATTCTCAGGTCTTTACATTCAGACTAAATCGTACCATCAGCTTTCCTGGTTCTCCAGGTTGCAGATGGCGGACTGTGAAACTTCTCAACCCCTGTAACTGTGTGTGTGTGTGTGTGTGTGTGTGTGTGTGTGTGTGTGTGTGTGTGTGTGTTCTCCTGTTGGTGCTGTTAGTTCTGCGTCTCTCTAGAACTCTGACTAATACAGACTTTGTTACTGGGGCTTGAGGTGCTGCATTGCTGTAATAAGTACACAGACATGTGGAGGTGCCTTTGGCACTGGGTAATGGCAAGAGGGTGGAAGAATTTTGAGACACATGATAGAAAAAAAGCCTAGATTGTCTTAAATAGACTGTTGGTAGAAAAATAAATGTTAAATGTAATGCTGCGGAGGTCTCTAAAGGAAGGGGCCAAGATAATAGAGAAGTTCCCTGTCATCTTAGGAAATACATATGTCATAATAAGAATATGAAATACATATGAACATTAAAAGTTTTCTGTTAAGATATTAGAAGAAAATGAGACATGTGTCACTGGTCCCCGGAGAAAGAACAAACAATGTTATAGAGTACCAGGAAGTGGGGCTGGATTGTTTTCTACTGCTGGGTGGAAAATAGAACTGGCCAGTGATGAACTTGGATCTTTAGCTGATGAGATGTCCCAGAAAAGGGACAGTCTAGGTTTCCCTTGTTCCTTACTGTAAAATGTGAGGAAAAAGATAAATTGAAAAATGAGCTATTAAGCAGCGGGGAGGAAAGAAACCAGAACTTGGTAATTTGGAAAATCTTAGCCTATCCATACTGCAAAAAATACTAGAATATGCTTTGGAAAAAGAGCCAAAATGAGGCTGAAAGACATTTTGTTGCAGAAATTAGTTATATGACAATAAATTTATCTCAGCTAAATTCAGGCATGGATACAGGGTTATCTAGGAATAATCTGTGGAGAACCTTCCTGTCTGATAGCATAAAACCATTGACATACATATGATACCCCAAGATTTTCAAGAAATTTACTCCAGCAGAAGCACTGGAAGCTTGGGCTGAAAGGGACAGTGACTGTGCAAAATAAAAGACTACCCAAATCATACAAGCAAAAAATGAATTGATGCCTTCCCAGTTAGAAGCGTGTGCTACTCTTCCAGAACAAAGAATGATACCAAGAACAGAGAGGCACATGCAGAGGCAGAAGCCAGACAGGAGGAGCCCAAAGGCTAGAGCACTGAGCCCAGATTATTTTTCTTAGGCCTTGAGACTTGATAGGATTTGCTTTGCTAGATTTCAAACGTGTCTGGCAACAGCAAGCCTTTTATTTCTTCCAGTTCCTACCTATGTCCATCCTATGCTTGTCCCACGATTGTATTTTGGAAACAAGAAGCTTGTTTCACAGTTTTACAGGATGACAGAGAGAAATTTACCTTCTGGATGGACATCCCCATGGTCCCCCCCGTACCTGAGCTAGATGATGATGAGAGTTGGGACTTTTAGAATTGCTTATACTTAGATGAAATTTTGGATTTAGAGTTGATGCTTGTATAACTTAAAACTTTTATGTATGTTAGGGTGGTGTGAAAATATTTTGTACATGAACAAATGTGAATTCGATGGGGATGCATGAAGCTAAATGTAGTGGGTTAACAGTCCCCTACTCCCCAAAAAATGTATGTCTCTCCAGAAACTCAGAATGTGACCTTATTTGAAAATTGGGTTTTTGCAGGAATAATTAAAGATAAAAATGAGATAATACTAGTTTGCCCAGCCAGTGTGGCTCAGCAGTTGAGCATCGACCTAGGATCCAGGAGATCACTGTTCGGTTCTTGGTCAGGCCACTTGCCCAGGTTGCAAACTCGATCCCCAATAGGGAGTGTGAAGGAGGCAGCAGATCAATGACCTTCTCTTCACTGATGTTTCTCTCTCTCTCTTTCTCTCTCTTCCTGTATCTGAAATCAATAAAGATATATTAAAAAAAAAACTAGTTTAGGATAGGCTCTTATCCCATTAGGAATGTCTTCAAAAGTGGAAGAAAGGCCCACGCAGAAGCAGAATAAGGCGATGTGAGGATGGAGGCGGAAATTTGAACGATGCCTCTATAACCAAGTAGTGACAATGGTTGTTCAACCACCAGAAGTTAGGAGCACAGGATAGTTGCACCTACCACATCTTTAGAATGAACCAACGCTGACTTCAATCTTCCGGCCTTGAAAACTGAGAAAGGATAAATTTCTGTTATTTTAATCCACCGCATTTGTGATAATTTATTGTATCAGCCCCAGAAAACAAACATATATGGAAAAAAATATAAAAATATTTTGAGGATTTATTTAAGTATTGCATTATTTATTTACATTGCTATAAGTATTATGTAATATTAAAAAAAATAAAATTTAATTAACAGTCAGGCAGAAAAATTGAAATTTTGATGTATTATACTTGTATTTTTGTTCGGTTGAACTCTGTGTTAGCTAATACTATGGAATTAAAGAAAGCAGGGTTAAAACTATGTTCCATTGGTAGTTATTTAATTTTACTTAGGCTTGAGTCTTTCAAAAAATATTCCTCTTTAAAAATTCTTTATATATTATAAGGATGTGTGACTATCTATATATCATAAGGATATACATAAGGAAAATAAGGAAACTGTCAATATTGGCACCTCAAACTTTCATGTGATTGAAAAAATTAGGTAAAAAATATTCACGATAAACATCTAATAAAAATAAAGATTAGAAAGAAATTAAAATATAATAGAGTATAATGGAGCTTCCACAAAATATTTTCCCATTGAACTTCACTAAGCCTTCACAGTCAGTCATGGTAGGAGCCACCTGCCTACTACAGTGGGTGCTGAGGAAGTGGAGTTTCTGGACAGAAGTAAAAGCTTAAGAAAGGTGGCTATAAAATTTATACTAATAAAATGGTTACTGTAATCACTGCCTGAAAATGTTATTTATTCATTTGGCCCATTAGTTAATTTCATGAAATTACTACTTAGCTTCAACCTTAAATTGAGTCAAATGTTAATTGAAAGTATTTTATATTTAAGTAAAATATTTATTTACTGAATTATATTATTTGTGCTATGTAAAATTTTAAAAGAACTTGAGCTTAACTCTTTTAAACAGTTGATTTAAATATTTCTTCTAAAAAGTACATTTTTTAACACCTTAAACCCAACAATATGGATCTTTTTAAAAGCATTATGCACTTTTTAGCCCTCTTTAACAAAGAATATTGCATATTAAATAAGAAAGCACATTGAATAATATTATTCAACTTTCAATTGACAGCTATTTAAATTTCACTTCATTTTTCACTGTAGAGCACAGTAACTGTACTGAGCCAGAGATATTAAAGAAAATACAGGAGTAAAGAAACATTTACTCTAGGAACAGTAAGAAATTTGTTTAAAAAATAAACATCTTTTGATGTTAGTTGAATACATATATTCTCTAAATATATTATCTTCATGTGCAATATCTATATCTATATTTAGGCTGACTCTGATATTTTTTCTCCAAGAACATTGGTAGGAGTTTATTGCTTAACATTGTAAGACTGAAGTCCACTTTAGTGATATCTCCTCCACCAAAAAAACCCATGGTTGTCGTCATCATCATCATCATAAAGTATTCCAAAGGGAAATAGGGGTTCCTGCATCTAGAACTAGAAAACTAATGGCAACTTTTAAACTGTTAGTATCCCACTTAGAAAAACTAAAAAAGTCCTACTCCTCAGGGTAATCAGTTTTATAACAAACCATAGAAATAAAAATAGAGGTAGGCAAATAAAATAACACTGTAAATATATTTTTCTTAAGGTGTCGAGAGTATCTGTGAATAGCTCATTCCAGGGCCAGTGACATGCAAAGTCCTGTTGTAGCCCATGTGTTTTGAATTTGAAGAAATAAAATAGCATTGCCTGCAGGCATTTCTTCAGGAGGGGTGTTTAATGGAGTTTCTCAGAAACTTTCAGGTTATCTGTTTTTCATTCTATGGAAAAGTCATTTAGGCTGGAAGAAAGCGGAGACTGTTCCTTTCAAAGCACTCCTTTAAAAATCCCTGAAATTGCCACAGCAGGCAGATAATTTTTATTTGTGGAGAAGAGAGGTATAAGTTTTCACATTAGAAGGGTGAGGGTGCCTGGCTGGGCGTGGCTCAGCAGTTGAGCGTCAAACCAGGACCCAGGTGATCAGGGTTCGATTACTGGTCAGGGCACATGCCAGGGTTGTGGGCTCGATCAATGACTCTCTCATCATTGATGTTTCTGTCTCTCTCTCTCTCCCTCTCCTTTCCTCTCTCTGAAATCAATAAAGATATATTTTTTTAAAAAAAAGGGTGAGGGTGCGAGGATTACAGCCACAGGTAGCATTTGCTAACATGGCAAAGGAAGCCAGAGCTTTGTAGAAATCATTTAACAGAATTTTAAGTGTCGTATTTCTATATTAAGGACACAAATTTAGTGGAACACAAGAGAGATCAATGGTTAAAATTAAATATAGAGAAACTATGTATTTTAAATATTTTACTTTTACCAAAACACAAAAATATACATGATCATTAGATTGTTCAACTTTATTACAGGGACAAGACTTTTTCTTTTTTAATATACATATTCGGTCGAGGTTGCAAATTTCCATTTTTGTTGTAAACAGAATGTATAATGCAGCTTTTGCTATTTCTGCTTTTAAAAAAGTTTTGATATTGACATTATTGCAGGTGTCCCCATTTCTCCACCCCCCTTTACTCACTTCCAGACTCACTTACCTTTCCCTTCCTTGGCCTTCACCAAAATATTGCCCCTGTCCGTGGGGTATGCACATATGTCCTTCAGTTAATCCCTTCACTTTCTTTATCCAGTCACCCCCCAAAACAGAAGCAAAGATAGCAAACTTTTCCTTAAAGATAATTGTCTCTTATTCTTTTCATTTATTGTTCAAAATATTCCAGAAGTTCCTTTTTCTCTGCATTGACCCCTTCCACCCCACACATACCCCCCTCCCCAGTCCCCTCTCCACACCATTGTCTATGTCCTTGGATTATGCATACATGCCTATAAATACTTTGATTAATCTCTCCCCACCCCCATCCCCAACTTCCCTCAGATTCCTCAGTCTGATCTATGCTTCAATGTCACTGAATCTATTCTGTTCATCAGTTTATTAAGTTCTTCAGATTCCACATATAGGTGAGATCATGAGATGTTTGTCTTTTCCTGCCTTATTTCTCTTAACATAATATTCTCTAGGCCCCTCCATACTGTCCCAAAGGGTACGAGATCCTCCTTCTTTACAGCTGCATAGTATTTCATGGTGTAAACGACCCACAGTTTTTTACCCACTCATCTACTGATGGGCACTTGGGCTGTTTCTAAATCTTAGCTATTGTAAACTGTGCTGCTATGAACATAGGGGTACACAGATTCTTTCAGATTAGTGTTTCAGGAATCTTAGGATATATTCCTAGGAGTGGGATCACTGGGTCAAAAGGAAGCTCCATTTTTAATTTTTTGAGGAACCTCCATACTGTTTTCCACAGTGGCTGCACCAGTCTGCACTCCCACAGCAGTGCACCAGGCTCCCCTTTCTCCACACCCTCACCAGCACATGTCGTTTGCTGATTTGTTGATGGAGCCATTCTGACAGGTGTGAGGTGACACCTCATTGTGGTTTTAATTTGCATCTCTCTGATGATTAGCGGACGTCGAGCATTTTCTCATATGTCTCTTGGCATCTGGATGGCCTCTTTGGAGAAGTGTCTATTCAGGTCCTTTGCAAATTTTTTAATTGGGTTGTTTGTCTTCCTCTTGCTGAGTGCTATGAGTTCTTTGTACACTTTGGAAATTAGCCTCTTATCAGATACAACCTTGGCAAATATGTTTTCCCAGACCATGGGGTTCCTTTGTATTTTGAGGCTGATTTCTTTTGCTGTGCAGAAGCTTTTTAGTTTGATGTAGTCCCATATGTTTATTTTTTCTTTTGTTTCTCTTGACCTAAGAGATGTATCAGTGAAAATTCCACTTTGTGAGATGTCTGTACTTTACTGCCTGTGTTTTATTCCAGGAATTTTATGATTTCGGGACTTACATTTAAGTCTTTTATCCATTTTGAATTTATTCTTGTGTATGGAGTAAATTGGTGGTCTAGTTTCATTTTTTTGCATGTGCCTGTCCAATTTTCCCAACACCACTTATTGAAGAGACTGTCTTTACTCCATTGGATGCTCTTGCCTCCTTTGTCAAATATTAATTGACCATAATGGACTGGGTATATTTCTGGGGTCTCTGTTCTTTTCCATGGATCTATATGTCTGTTGTTGTACCAAGACCACAATGTTTTGATTACAATTACTTTGTAATACAGTTTGATATCTGGTAATATGATCTCTCCCACTCTGTTCTTCTTTCTCAAGATGGCTACAGCTATTTGGGGTCTTTTTTGGTCCCATATAAATTTTTGGAATATTTGTTCTAGCTCTGTGAAATATGCTGTTGATATTTTAATAAGAATTGCATTGAATCTATAAATTGCTTTGGGTAGTATGGACATTTTAATGATATTAATTCTTCCACTCCATGAACATGGCATATTCTTTCACTTGTTTATAACTTCCTCTATTTCTTTTTTCAGTGTACTGTAGTTTTCTGAGTACAGGTCTTTTACATTCTTGGTTAAATTTATTCCTAGGTGTCTTATTTTTTTAGTTGCAACAGTAAATGGTATTGTTTTTTTAGTTTCTCTCTCTGAAAGTTCATCATTGGTGTATAAAAATGCCATTGATTTACTGATGTTGATTTTGTAACCAGCTACTTTGCCAAATTTGTTTATCAAATCTAGTAGCATTTTGATGGAGTCTTTAGGGTTTTCTATGTATAATATCATGTCATCTGCAAATAATGACAGTTTTACTTTCTCTTTTCCAATTTGGATACCTTTTATGTTTTCTTCCTGTCTGATGGTTGTGGCAAGGACTTCAAGTACCATGTTGAATAAGAGTGGTGAATGTGGACATCTCTGTCTTGTTTCTGTTTTTAATGGAAATGGTTTTAGTTTTTGTCATTATGAAGTTGGCTGTAGGATTGTCGTATACGGCCTTTATTATGTAGAGTTATGTTCCCTCTATTCCCACTTTACTGAGAGTTTTTATCAGAAATGGGTGCTGGATTTTGTCGAATGCTTTTTCTGCATCTATTGATATGATCATATGATATTTTTCCTTCATTTTCTTTATATGATGTATCACATTTATTGGTTTGCAGATATTATACCAGCCTTGTATCCCTGGAATAAATCCCACTTGGTCATGATGTATGATCTTTTTAATGTATTGCTGGATCCAGCTTGCTGGTATTTTATTGAGGAATTTGCATCCATGTTCATCAGGGATATTGGCCTGTAATTTTCTTTCTTTGTAGTGTCTTTATCTGGTTTTGGGATTAGGATGATGCTGGCCTCAGAAAAAGAGTTTGGGAGTTTTCCCTCCTCTTGAATTTTCTGGAATAGTTTGGGGAGAATAAGTGTTAATTCTTCTTTGAATGTTTGGTGAAACTTGCCTGTAAATCCATCTGGTCTAGGACCTTTGTTTGCTGAGAATTTTTTGATTACTGCTTCAATTTCTTTAGTTGTTATCAGCCTATTTAGATTTTCTGACTCTTCCTGATTCAGCTTTGGAAGGTTGTATGCTTCTAGGAATTTGTCCATTTCACCCATGTTGCCGAGTTTGTTGCCATATAGTTGCTCATAGTATTTTCTTATGATCCTTTGTATTTCTGTTGGGTCAGCTCTTATATCACCTCTTTCACTTCTGATTTTATTTATTTGGGTCCACTCCCTTGGTTTTTTGGTGAGTCTGGATAAAGATGCATCAGTCTTATGTACCTTTTCAAAGAACCAGCTCTTGGTTTCATTGATTTTTTTGTATTTTATTTTTAGTCTCTATGTCATGAATTTCTGCTCTGATTTTTATTATTTTCTTCCTTCTACTTCCTCAGGGCTTTTCTTGTTGTTCTCATTCTAGTTCTTTTGGTTGTTGTGTTAGATGGTTCATTAGAGCTTTTTATTATTTCTTGCGATAGGACTGTAATGCTATGAAATTTCCTCTCAGGACTGTTTTCGCTGTGCCTCATAGATCTTGGGTTGTTGCTTGTTTATTTTCAATTTTTTTCCATGAGATGTTTGATTTTTTTCCTTGATCTCATTGGTAATTCATTCATTGTTTAATAACATGCAATTTAACTTCCATGTGTTTGAATATTTTTGAGTTTTTTTAAAGTGGTTGATTTCTAGTTTCATGGATTTGTGATGCAAGAAGATGCTTGATATGATTTCAATCTTCTTGAACTTGTAGAGACTTGCCTTGTGCCCTAACATGTCGTCTATTTTTGAATGTTTTCCATGTGCATTTGAGAAGAATGTGTATTCTGCTGCTTTGGGATGAAATGTTCCATAAATATCAATCAAATCTACTAGATTTAGTGTGTCATTTAAGGTCTGTGTTTCCCTGTTGATTTTTTGTCTTGAAGATGTGCCCAGTGCTGACAGTGGGGTATTAAAATCCCCCACTATGATTGTGTTACTGTTGATTTCCCCCTTAAAGTCCACCAAGAAAATTTTTATATATTTAGGTGTTTCTATATTGGGTGCATAAATATTTATAAGGGTTATTTCCTCTTGTTGGATTGATCCTTTTAGTATTATGTAGTGACCATTTTTGTCTCTTGTTATGGTCTTTATTTTGAAGCCTATTTTTTTCAGAAATAAGTATTGCTACTCTAGTTTTTTTTACGTTTCCATTTCTATGGAATATTTTTCCATCCCTTCACTTTTAGCCTGTGTAAATCTCTTGCTCTCAGGTGGGTCTCTTGTAGACAGCATGTATTTGGATCCTGTTTTCTTATCCACTCAGCTACTTTATGTCTTGATTGGACCATTTATTCTGTTTACATTTAAGGTTACTATTGATATATATTTATTTCATGCCATTTTCCCCCTTTATACTAATGTACCTTTCTCTCACTATTCCTTCTTTTTCTTGGAGCAGTCCTTTTAACATTTCTTGCAATGCTGGTTCAGTGGTACTGAACTCCTTTAGCCTTTTTTTTTTTTGTCTGGAAAGCTGTTTATTTCACCTTCAATTTTAAATAATAGGCTTGCTGGATAAAGCAGTTTTGGTTGCAGGTTCCTCTTTTTTATTCCTTTGAGAACTTCACTGCAATCCCTTCCGACCTGAAGTGTTTGTGTTAAGAAATTTGCTGTCAGCCTTATTGGGTTCCCTTGTAAGTCACTGCTTGTCTCTCTCTTACAGCCCTTAATATTCTCTCTTTGTCCTTAACATTTGCCATTTTAACGATGATGTGTCTTCGAGTGGGTCTCTTTGCCAGCACCTGTACCACACAGCTCACACAACGTGGCTGAGGCTGAGACACACAGTTAGCCAATCTGATAGGAGAATCATCCCAAGAATGGGTTAAAAACAATCTAGACCCAATCACAACAGGACAGCCCAAAGAACCCACAAAAAGGTCACCCACAAAAGAGACATGCCTAGAATGAATAGTTCAGGAGTATAAGGAAACCACACCTCTGGGCTCCACTGGACATACACTAAAAAATCCCAATCCCTCAGATTGGGAGACAGCACATATATCTAATATTCAGATACAAACACCAAGAGTCACTAAAATGGGGAGACAAAAAAAAAAAAAAAAAAAAAAATCCTGTGCGTACATTGCCTGCCCAGCCCCCAGGAGGGGTCTGAAGGTTTTCCTTCAGTTCCCAAACAATAGCCCCTGAGTGTCTTATTCTTGTATTGTCATCCTGTGAGTTGTTCTCCCTTCCCCCTCAGAACTGTGCCCTGTGGGCATATCTGGGGCTCCAGTGAGCTGAACCAGCCCTTTTCCTATTGAGGGTAGTGCTCCTAGCCTGTGGGGGAGGTAGGCGTGCTCTGCCCCTCCTCAGGTCTCGTTGGCTAATTTCACAGGGTGCTCAGTTCAAACTCTCCACTGTGCAGACACATCCCAGGTTTCCCTCGGCTGTCTCCCCAATGCAAACCAAGAAAGTGGATGCCTATTCAACAATCAAAACCTCAAAAATGCACAAAGCAACACATAGGCAAAGAACCCGCCCTTCAAGTTCTCTTCACCCCCGTGCCTTGGTACCAAGCAAGAGGGGTCACAAAGTCCGCCCCACACAGCTCCCCTGCTGGGCTGATTTCAGTCAAGTTGGGGCAGCTCCTTGAATGCTATCCTGGCTCCCCTCAAGCTGGGTCAAAATCTCCAGTTGGCCACACTAGCATCTCTGGTGGTGAGAGGGCTCTATTCCCCTTCTCTGTGCCTCACAGGTCAAATGCTTTCTGGGGTTCTACACAGTGCCTCACAGGAAGGCAGAGGGTCCCTGTATGTGGCTGCAGTGCAGACTTCCAACCCCTTTCTATTCGGGAGCCACACACTGTGGGACAGCCTTTCTTATGGTCAGCACCTGGTGTGAAAGAGTCCTGTCCCAGCTGCCATTAGAAGCTTTGTTTCCCTGGGAAGGCATAGGTCCCTCCTCGCAGGCACACTGTTCCCCTGGGTCCCTCTGCCCTCCACTCAGGGTTCTTCTTCCCTTCTCCCCCCCTTGGGGTTTGAGATCCCAGCTTTTGGATGCCGGTCATCACTCCTAAGGGGAGGGTGCTTTGCAACCTCTAGCCCTAGGGCCTTGGAGCCCAGCACAGGCTTCAGCTTCAAGAGGGACTCCCCTTTTCTACATGCCCCCCCCCTTACCAGACTCTATGCTGTTTCTTCAGTACTTGCTAGTCAAAATATGACCACTCAGGTAGATTTCTCTGGTGTTTCCAAGTTGGTTATGCAGTATTTTAGAGGTAAATCGAGTCCATGGCTGGGAGCAAGGGCACTCTGCTTCTTGTCACAGTGCTGTCTTCTTTCCAGATCTCAATTTTCTCTTCTTCTTACCTCTTCCATACCTCAAATGACTGATGTCTGTTTTTGAATACTCTTATTTATTAATTCTTTTCAAAACATATGCTTATGTGTTAAGATATATATATAATTTTTCCATACTCATAAATTGGGTTACATGAAAATTAAATTATGTTATTGAGTTTACAAATACAATTGGAATAGTTTGAAGAACAGTCTAAGCTGACTCTTGATAAATACACAACATGAGTAATGGAAGCCTACATTTAAGAGTATTCTACACTGCATGCCGTGAGCATACATCTGTGTATTCTGCAGAAATATTGGAAGCAACTAGTTCTTTTGACCAGTGGGTAAAATGGATATCATTCAAGAGTACTTATGTCTGACTGATAATTGAAATAAAGAATAGAAGAGCTGGAAAGTGCATAACTTTCTGCCATGGACCATTGTTTGGGCACCTATAGCTTGAGGGAACTACAAGCTTCTCAGTTTCTTGGCTAATAAGAACCTTCCTTTCTGTTTAGGTTTTCTTAAAACATAGTAGGGCAATTCACATTATGGGTTATCAAAAAGCCCAGTGTTCACCTCTCCCCAAAATATGGCTTGGCTACAGGCTTAAAATAGAAGCATACAGGGAAAATAACATACAACTGTAATGTTAAGGCATTTAAAAAATACAATAAAATGTTCATATTCAAAGGCATAAAATATACCTATTTTTAATCAAATTAATAAACAAACATAATGAATTTCCAATAAAGCCCAGGATATTTTATTTTTGAAATTCACAGTTGATCCTAAGATTCATATAAAAGAATTAAAGTTATAAGTAATGTAATTTTTTTAAAAATTGAAAGATGTCCTACCACACTTCACAACTTGTATAGATCTATGAATTAAAAGAGCATGGTTTAGAGTTGGGGTGGATAAATAATTCAGTAGAATTGAATAAACCAGCAGAAGAACTTTCATAATGAACCCTCATTCAGGAAAGGAATAATGGCCCTGGCCGGTGTGGCTCGGTTGCTTGGGTGTCATCCTATGCATCGAAAGGTTGCCGGTTCTAGTCCGTCAGGTCACATGCCCAGGCTGTAGGCTCCATCCCCCTTGCCCTGGGGTGGGGTGTGCAGGAGGCAGCCAATCGATGTTGCTCTCACATCAGTGTTTCTCTCTCCCTCACCTGTTTTCTCTCTATAAAAATCAATAAAGGACCTTTTAAAAAAAAAAGAATAGCAAAACTAATTAGGGCTAACAATTCAAAAATTTATGGTAAAGTAAGAGATAATACACATAAAAGATTTTTTTTTAAATTCCAAATATCGTTACTGCACTTCCTGTCTATAGGCAAGCCTGTGAATGTGCATGCATACACACATACAAACACACACACATACACACACACACACACCCCATTTCCAAGCGAACAAAACACCTAAATGATGAACAAAAAATCTGTCAGCCCTGGCTGGTATGGCTCAGTTGGTTGACTCTTGTCTCATGCACCAAATGGTAGCCTGTATGATTCCCGGTCAGGGCTCATGCCCAGGTTGTGGGTATGGTCCCTGCTTGTGGCACATGTGGGAGGCAACCAATGGATGTTTCTCTCTCTCCCTCTCCCTTCCTCTCTCTCTAAAATTTATAAAAACATAATAAAAATAGAAAAATATTTTAAATAGTTAAAGAAAGTATAGGAGTGCATGTTTATAATATAATGTAAGGAATAGTTCTCTAAGAAAGTACATAAAACCTAATAAGTTTACTACATTAAAATTTAAAACTTTGGATCAATAAAAGTCACTATAAAGAAAAGTTAAATGACAAGCCACAACCCACAAGAGAATATTTGCACAGCATATTACTTGTAGAGGTTGAGTATCCAAAATATATAAAGAACTCATAAAAATCAGGAAAGACAAGTAGTCTAATAGAAAAATTGGCAATGACCTTAAAGAAGCAATTCAGAAAGGAGGAAACCAACATAGTCAATAAATATTTGAAAAGATGCTCACACTCAGTAGTAATCAGATAAATACTTAATAAAACCATAATGTGATACCATTTCCTGTACATTATATTGGCAAAGTCTTACAACATTAGTGGGCAGTGTAATAGTAGGCACTATTGTGGGAATATACATTTAGGCAATGATTCTGTAGAGCAATGTGGCAATATAAAGTAACATTGAATATATACACCCCCTTTACACCAACACTTCTTTAGATATAAGCTATGAAGATATTCTTGCTCACAAGCCCAAGGAAATATATAAGAAACATCTCTACAACTTGGGTATCATAGACAGAGGTGGAGAACACTTCAGCACTTATCCATAAAAAATTAATAAATACAGTATGCTGTTTTCAAATGTAGATTAATTATCATTAATGAAATAGAATATTTGGTCTCAGTGTGAATAGTCTTTTAAAATACAATTCCAAAAAAATAAAAGCAAGTTAATTAATGATAGATGATAATACCATTTATTAAAACAGTATATTGTCTAGGAAATACAAACTTTGCAAAGCAAAGTATTTTTCAGATGCATAACAGTTATCCCTCAACGTATTTTGTTATTTTTTCTTGCAATTGCAAAGGTTTTTCCCCCCTGAAATTTCACTGTTAGTATATAGGAATGCAGTGGACTTTTCTATATTGATTTTGTATCCTGGAAGTTTATTGTATTTGTTTCTTGTTTCTAATAGTTTTGTTTTGGTGGAGTCTTTAGGGTTTTCTATATAAAGGATTATGTCTTTTGCAAAAAGGGACATTTCACTTCTTCATTCCAAATTTGGATGCCTTTTATTTTTTTCTCTTGCCTGATTGCTCTGGCTAGAACCTCCAGTACTTATTCCAGTTGAATAAGAGTAGTGAGAGTGGGCATTCCTATATTGTTCCTGATTTTGGAGGTAAAGCTTTCAGTTTTTTACCATTGAGTGTGATATTGGCTGAGAGTTTGTCATATATGGCCTTTATTATATTGAGGTAGTTTCCTTTTATACCCACTTTATTGAGTGTTTTGATCATAAATATGTCAAATGGTTTTTCTGTATCTTTTGATAAGATCAAATGATTTTTATCCTATATTATGTTAATGTGGTGTATTACATTCATGGATTTGCATATGTTGAACCATCCTTGTGCCCCTAGAATCAACCCCACTTGATTGTGAAGTACTATTTTTTTTAATGTATTCTTGTACTTTGATTTGCTAGTATTTGGTTTAGGATTTTTACACCTGTATTTATTGGAGATATTGGTCTGTAGTTTTCTTTTTTTGTGTGATCCTTGCCAAGTTTTGGTATCAGGGTTATATTCCCCGGATTAAATGCGTTAGGAAGTATTGCCTCTTCTTCAATTTTTTGGAAGAGATTGAGAAGGACAGGTATCAAATATTCTTTGACTGTTTGGTAGAATTCACTGGAGAAGCCATCTGGTCCTGAATTTTTACTTTTTGGGAGGTTTTTCATGGTTGTTTCTATTTCCTTACTGTTGGTCACTCTTTTTAGATTTTCCGTTTCTTCATGTTTCAGTCTAGGAAGGTTGTATATTATAAGAACTTACCCATGTCTTATAGGTTATATGAGTTCGATGGCATATAGTCATTCATAGTATTCTACCTAGAAGTAAACCTAACAAAGGATATGAGGGACCTGTATACTGAAACCTAAAAATCATTATTAAAAGATACTGGAAAATACAAGAAAATGTAAAGATATTCTGTGTTCATGGACTGGAAGAAACAACATAGTTAAAATGTCTATATTAACCAAAGCAATATGCACATTTAATACGATACCCATTAAAATCCCAATGACATTGTTTAAAAAATAGAATTAAAAGAATATCAGATTTGTGGAACCACAAAAGACTGTGAGTGGCCGAAGCAATCCTGAGGGAAAGAACAAATCCAGAGGTATCAAATCTCTGACTTCAAACTATATCACAAAGTGATGACAACCAAAACATCATTGTATTGGCAGAAAAACAAACACAGACCAGTGGGAGGTAATTGAGGACCCAAGAATAAACCCACATGTATATGGACAAATGATTTTTGACAATGGAGCCAAAAACATACAGCGAGGAAAAGAAAGCCTCTTTAATAAATGGTACTGGGAAAATTGGAAAGTCACATGCAAAAGAAAGTTCTCATATTCAAAAAGCAATGCAAAATGGATGAAACATCTAAATATAAGATCTGAACTAATAAAGTACATAGAGGAAAACATTTGTACTAAATTTATGAACTTTGGTCTTAGAAAATATTTTCTAAATTTAACCCCAAAGGCAAGGGAAGTAAAGGCAAAAATGAATGAATGGGACTATATCAAACTAAAAAGCTTTTGTACACCAAAAACAAAAAGGCAATCAACTGAATGGGAGAAGAAATTTTCAAACAACAGCTTCATCAAAGAGTTAATATTCAAAATATATAAAGATCTCATACACCTCAACATAAAACAAATAAACAATCCAATTAAAAAATAGGTAGAGGACCTAAACTGACAATTCTCCCAAGAAGACATACCAATAGCCAACAGATATGTGAAAATAAGCTCAACTTCACCAGCTAATCAAAACTACAGAGAGATACCCCTTTACACTTGCTGGAATGGTGATTATCAACAAAACAATTAAGAACAAAAATTGGAGAGGTTGTGGAGAAAAGGAACCCTCATTCAATGCTTGTGGGAACGTAACTGGTACAGCCACTATAGAAAACAGTATGAAGGTCCCTCAAAATTAATAATAGAGTTATCATATAATCCAGCAATCCCTCTTCCTTGTATCTACCCCAAATATATGAAAACATTTACTCACAAAGACATATGCACCCCCATGTTCATTGCTGTATTATTCACGGTGGTCAAACATGGAAACAAAGTGTATTTTGATAGATGATTGGATGAAGAAGATGTGGTCCATATACACAATGGATACTATGGAGCCATAAGAACAGGTGAAATACTGCCATTTGTGACAATGTGGGTGGATCCTGAAAATATCATGTTAAGCAAAATAAGTCAGACAGAAAAAGTTAAGAACCATATGATTTCATTCATATGTAGGATATAAAACTGAAAGAACAAATGAACAAAAAGAAAAACAAACAAAATCTCATAAACACTGACAGTATGTTGGTTACCAGAGGGAATGGTGTAGTTGTATTGAAGGCTAAAGTGGATCAAATACATGGTTATGAAAGATTATTTGAATTGAGTGATGAGCACAAAATGCAATATACCTATAATATATCATAGAAATGACACTTTAAACCTGTATAATTTTAGTAAAAAATCTCACTCCAATAAATGTAAGAAAAGAAAATTTAAAAGATAATTATCAGTCAATTTAATAAATGGATACTTTGAAAATACTGGAAGATGAGTGGGCTTTGGTAATAATAAAAGGCTTCAGTCAACTCTCTAGTTTTTTAATATCAGATTTAATTTTAAATGGAAACAAAAATGAGCAAGTCTACCTCCCCACCTTCAGGGTCCAATCTCTTAACCCAAATGCAATCATCTTAATAACCCCTTGTGTATCCTTTCTAATTTGTGTGTGTGCATGTTTATATGTCTATATGTAACAGAACACTGAAACAAAAGCTTTACCACTATACCAGGCATCTCTTATATCGCACTTTCATTCTTCTTATTCTTGTTTGTATTTTTTTCCACCAAGTGCAGTGCCCTCTGCATTATTGATGAATCCAGGAGACACTCTCAGAATTAGAATAGGGTATTATTCCAAGGATTTCTGTTGGCTTAAAGATGCAGGAGTCTTTCCAGGTGCCCAGGGGTGTGCCATCAGAAAGAGAACAAACACAACGACATGGAGATCATATAAACCAGAGGTCCTGTCAAAATAGGGCTACCTAGAGAGGCAGAGGAATGAAATCAATAAATAGTTCCAAGCTAAAGAGTCATTAACAACTTCACACAGAGTGGGGCCTCTAGCTCCTGTTTTAGGCCACTACTGCACAGCTCTCACTTCCTGCCCTTCACTGTGGGTGACTTTCCTTGAGAAATCCAACTGGTGCCCTTGACTTATAGCCTTTTATTGAAGTGTTGACTGACTGGGCATGGAAGGTCCAGAAAAGCATATTATGGTCCTCAGTGGTATGGCTCAGTTGGTTGAGCATCACTCCACGCACCAAAAGGTCGCCAGTTCAATTCCCAGTAGGGGCACATACTTGGGTTGTAGGATCGATTCCCAGTGATATTTCCCTCTCTGATAGATATTTCTTTCTCTGTCTCTCTCCCTTCCACTCTGTCTAAAAAAAAATCAATAAAAACATATTTTTTATTAAAGCCTATTAGGATTATAATATATTGAGATACCATTTTCTCTCCATTATATTAGCAAGGTTTAAGAAGTCTGATAATGCCATCAGTGAGAAGGTTACAACAGTAGACACTATTGTGGGAATATACATTTATTGTTGGGGAAATATACATTCTCATCTGTTTCCACTGGATAGGGCAACTAGGAGCATGCAATGGTTGCAAACTCCACTAGGCATCTTGTATTAAATTTTCTCTCCTCTTTCCTTCCTTTTCTTCTCCTCTCTCACAAATCTAACTCTATGGAACACTTACCAATACAATAGTTGGACATACGCCTGTGTTTCAGGCTTTGCTTTCTGGAGATTAGAAGCTAATATAGAAAATAAATAAGACAAAATAGATGTGACATTTTATGGCTAAATAACCAAAGGAGAATATACAAAAAAAACCCTCCTAGAAACAGATCTTCAATTCTTGCCCCATCAACCAGATCAGGGATATGAAACATACTCAGAGTGTGGAGAGAATTTATTAAGAGATTTCTATGGAGAAAGCTGCTACCTTGATCTGTCAAGAGAAGAGCAATTGGGGAGTTTCTATCTTCTAACCTTAGGTCAAGAGACCTGAGGCCAAAACAAGTCTCCTGGGAGAAACTGTCATGGGCTTCTCTGCAGTTTTGCAACATTGTAGCCTGGGTCTAACTATTCTCCCAGAGAAATCTAGAAGAAGAAAAACCCACTGAGTGCCCTCTGCATTATTGATGAATACAAGAGAGACCCTCAGAATTAGAATACAGTTTTATTCCAAGGATTTCTGTTGGGCTAAAGATGTGGGAGTACAAACATAAGGACATGGCGATCATATAAACAATAGGCCTTGTCAAAATAGGGCTACCTAGCCCTGGCAGGTTTGGTTCAAGTGGTTAAAGAGTCAGACTGTGGAATGAAGGTCCCAATTCAATTCTTGCCAAGGACATATACCTCAGTTGTAGGCTTGATCCTCTCTCTTTCTCTCTCTCTCTCTCTCTCTTCCTCCCTTCTATTGTCTCTTAAGAACAATGGAAAAAGTATCCTCAAGTGAGGATTAAAAATAAATAAATAAATAAATAAATAAAGCTACCTAGAGAGACAGAGGAATGAAATCAATAAATAACTCTAATATAAGGAGTCATTAACAAAGGAAGGAATAAAATACAAATAAAGACACCAGGGAAGAGGAGAGGATTTCAGCTATGAACCTTTCAAAAACCTCCTTGCAGGAAAGTCTTTAAAAAAATTCTCCTACAAGCTGGCCGGCATGAATCAGTGGTTGAGCATTGACCTAGGGTCCAGGAGATCCAGGTTTGATTTCAATTTCTGGTCAGATCACATGCTGGGGTTTCAGGCTCAATCCCCAGCAAGGGGCTTGCAGGAAGTGGCCAATCAATGACTCTCTCTCATCACTGATATTCTTATCCCTCTCTTTCTCTCTCTGAAATCAATAAAAAATATATTTAAAAAAATTCTCTCACTGTCACATCATTTAATGTAGCCAGGGATGCCTTGTGGAGTTTGGCCAGTTAAGTTTTATGCATTGAATGCCCCATGGTGGCACTGTGTTGCTGTGTCAGCGCTTCCATCTGGAAGACTGTGCATGACCAGAGCTTCTTTCTTCCAGGAGGCTCCAGATTTCACTTGCACGGCAGCTCACATGCCATGATTGGGGTTGAGCTTTATAGTCAGCCAGCTTGAAGGTTGATCCCACACACGAATGGGACCACAGTAATCAAGACTCAATTACATCAGGAGGGCCTAAATAACCCACATGAGGGATATTCCTAAAGGATCAGCTCAAGAAATCAAGGAGACCATACCATTGGGTTCCACAGGACACCTATTACATAAGGCCACCCCACAAAGCCTGGTGGTCATAGCAGACCCATCTAACACATAGAAACAAACACAAAGAAATGACCAGAATAGAGAAACAAAGAAACAGACCCCAGAAAAAAAGAGTAAATTAAAAGGAGGCAAGAAATCTATGAGATATAGAGCTCCAAGTAATGATTCTAGACATGCTCAAGGAACTCAGAACTATAAGAGCATGAAAAAGGACATAGAAATTTTGTAAAAGAACCAGAGATGAAGAATACTATATCTGACATCAAGAATATACTGGAAGGAATAAAGAGTAGATTGAATGAAATAGATAATTGAATAAGAAATTTGGAAGATAAGGTGGAATAAAACACCCAATCTGAGCAGCCAAAAGAAAACAAGAATTAAAAAAGAATGAGGATAATGTAATGGAACATTGGGACAACATGAAGTGTAAGAACATCCACATCATAGAGGTACCAGAAGGAAAAGAAAGAGAGCAAAGGATTGAGAATTTCTCTAACCTGGTGAACAAAATAGACATACAAGTTGAGGAAGAGCAGAGTCCCAAACAAAATGAACCCAAAGAGGCCTGCACCAAGACACATCATAATTAAAATGGCAAAGGTTAAAGACAAAGAGGGAATCATAAAAGCAGCAAGAGAAAGGCAGTTAATTATATACAAGGGAGTGCCCATAAGACTGTCTGGTGACCTCTCAACAGAAACCTTTCAAGTCATAAGGGAGTGGCATGAACTATTCTGTGATGAAAAGTAAGGGCCTACATCCATGACTACTTTACCCAGCAAGGCTATCATTTAAAATCAAAGGAGAGATAAAGAATTTCCAAGACAACAAAAAACTGAAGGAGTTTGTTACTCCCAAACCAGCTTTATAAAAAATATTAAAGGTGCTGCTTGAAGAACAAGAAGAAAAGAAATAAGAATAAGAATACGAATAAAAGAAATCAGAGTTAAGAGTAAAGTACCAATAAATACATACCTATCAATAATCACTTTAAATGTAAATGGTTTAAATGCTGCAATCAAAAGACATAGGGTAGTTGAGTGGATAAGAAAGCAAGACAAATACATATACTTCCTTCAAGAGACACACCTAAGAATGAAAGATACACACAGGCTAAAAGTAAAGGGATGGAAAAGATCTTTCATGTAAATCAAAATTTTAAAAAGTTGCGGTAGTGATACAGCAATTCAGCTCTGGTGTGAAACTAGAAATATATCAGAAGAAGAAGGAAAAAATCCCTGCAAAACACACAAAGATATGGAAGTTAAATAACATGTTACTAAATAATAAATAGGTTGACAATGAAATCGAGGAAGAAATTACATGATACATTGAAACAAATAAAAATGAGAACACAACAACCGAAAATCTATGGGACACAGCAAAAGCAGTCCTAAGAGAAAAATTCATAGCATTATAGGCCTACTTCAAGAAATAAGAAAAATAAGCAATTTAACTTTACAATTAAAAGAGCTAGAAAAAGAAAAAACAAAGCTCCAAATGAACAGAAGGAAGGAAATAAAAAAGATCAGAGCAGAAGTAGACAAAAAAGAGTCTAAAAAACAATACAAAATATCAACGAAAGTGTTGGTTTTTTGAAAAGATAAACAAGATTGAAAAACCTTTAGCCAGACTCTTCAAGATAAAAGGATAAAGGACTCAAATAAATAAAATCTGAAATGAAAAAGGAGAGGTAACAACTCACAACACAATGAAAATATTTTTAAGAAAAGATTACCAATAACTACACGCCAAGAATTTGGACAATCTGGACAAAATGGATAAATTCATAGAAACATACAATCTTCCAAAACTGAATCAAGAAGAATCAGAAAATCTGAAAAGACCAATTACATCTAGTGAAATTGAAGCCATCATAAAACAACAACAATAAAAACAAGCAAACAAACAAAAAACAAACTCACAACATACAAAAGTCCTAAACCAGATGGTTTCACAGGGGAATTTTATAAAATATCAACGAAGAACCAACTCCAAGCTTTTTTCAAACTATTCCAAAAATCAAAAGGAGGGAAGGCTTCCAAGCTCATTTTATGAGACCATCATTATCCTAATTCCAAAACCAAGTGAAGACACTACAAAGAAAGAAAAGTACAGGCCAGTATCCTGGCTGAACATAGATGCAAAAATCCTCCAAAGAATATTAGCAAACCAGATCTAGCAATACATTAAAAAGATCATACACCATGATCAAGTGGGATTTATTACTGGGATGCAAGATTGATATTATATTCACAAATCAATTAACATGATACACCAAATAAATAAAATAAAACATTAAAAACCTATGATTACATTAATAAATGCAGAGAAAGAATTTGATAAAATCCCACACACATTTATTATAAAAACTCTCATTAAACTGTGAATAGAGGGCACATGCGTCAACATAATAAAGGCCATGTATGACACACACACAGCAAAAATCATATCTAGTGACAAAAACTGGATAGTGTTTCCATTAAGATCAGGAACAAGGCAGGAATGCCCACTTTCACCACTTTTATCCAACATAGTACTAGAAGTCTTAGGCATAGCAATCAGACAATAAAGAGAAATAAAAGGAATCAAATTGGAAAGGTAAAAGTAAAACTGTTATTATTTGCAAAGGATATAATGCTGTACTTAGAAAACCCTAAAGACTCCACCAAAAAGCTACTAGATCTAAGAAATGAATTTGGCAAAGTAGCAGGATACAAAATTTATTTTGAGAAATTGGTAGCATTTCTATACATCAATAATTAACTATTAGAAAAAGAAACTAAAATAACAATCCAATTTACTATTGTAACCACCACAAAAAAATAAGGTACCCAGGAATAAATTTAAACCAAGGAGTTAAAAGACCTATACTCAGAAAACTATAGGACATTGAAGAAAAAAGTTGAGGAAAATACAAATAAGTGGAAGCACATACCCTGTTCACAGTGAGAAGAATTCACATCATTAAAACCTTCATACTACCCAAAGCATTCTATAGATTAAATGCAATTTCTATTAAAATACCAATGGCATATTTCATAGATCTAGGACAAATATTCCAAAAATGTGTATGATCCAAAAAAGACCACACATAGCCTCAGGAATCTTGCAAAAGAAGAGCAGAGTTGGAAGTATCACAATACCTGATATAAAAATATACTACAAGGCCATTGCAATCAAAAGAGTCCGCTGTTGACCTAAGAACAGAACAGAGAGCTCAGAAATCAACCCATGCCCGTATTGCCAATTAATATTTGACAAAGGAGGCAAGAGAACACAATGGGGTAAAGGCAGTCTCTTCAATAAATGATGTTGGGGAAATTGAACAGGTACATGCAAAAAAACAAAACTAGACCACAAAATTACACCATACACAAGAATAAACTCAAAATGGATCAAATAATTAATTGTAAAACACAAAACCATAAAAATCCCAGATGAAAACATAGGCAGTAAAATCTCAGCCATCTCTCGTAGCAATATTTTTGCTGATATATCTCCTAAGGCAAGGGAAATAAATGAAAAATAAACAAATGGGGAACATCAAACTGAAAATCTTCTGCAAAGAAAAAGAAACCATTAAGAAAATGAAAAGGGAATCCACTGTATGGAGGAACATATTTGTCAATGATACACCTGATAAGGGGTTAAATTCTAAAATATACAAAGAACCCATACAACTCAACAAGAGGAAGACAACTCAATTTTAAAATGGACAAAGGACCTGAATAGACACTTCTCCAAAGAAGACACACAGATGGCCAAGAGACACGTGAGACGTGTGAGACATGTGAGAAATGCTAATCATCAGAGAGATGCAAATTAAAACCACAATGAGGTCTCACTTCACACCTGTCAGAATGGCTCCATCAACAAATTAACAAAAAGCAAGTAGTTGTGAGGGTGTGGAGAAAGCAGAACCCTGGTTTGTGGGAATGCAGCCTGGTGCAGCCACTGTGGAAAAGAGTATGGAGGTTCCTCAAAAAATAGAAAATGGAGCTGCCTTATGACCCAATGATCTCATTTCTGGGAATATATCCTAAGAAACCCAAAACACCAATTTGAAAGAATATATGCACCTCTATGTCCATAGCAGCACAATTTGCAATAGCTAAGATCTGGAAACAGCCCACGTGCCCATCAGTAGATGAGTGGGTAAAAAAGCTGTGGGACATTTATATTATGGAATACAATGCAGCTGTAAAAAAGAAGGGTCTCTTACCTTTTTGTGACAGCATGGATGGACCTGGAGATTATTATGCTAAGTGAAATCATCCAGTCAGAGAAAGACAAATATCACATGATCTCACTTATATGTGGAATCTATTGAAAATAAGATGATCAAAATAGATACAGAGGCATGGATATACATGATAAGTGTCAGAGGGAAGGGAGGAGTGGGGACTGGATGAAAGAAGGTGAAGGGATTAGCCAAAGAACATATAAGCATGACCCATGGACGCAGACAACACTGTGGTGATGGCCAGAGGAGTGGGGCAGGGGCTGGGTGGAGGTGGGCAAGGCGGGGATTAGGACATCTGTAATAGTGTCAATAATAAAAATAAAGAAAAAAGTTTAAAATTCCTCCCATGTCCAAAGAGCATGAAGCGTCATTATGATACCAGTTGAAGCAGACCCTTCCAATATCTTCATTTCTCCTCTCTCCACCAGGGGAATCTGGGGTGAATGGCTGGAGAGCTGCTAATAACTGAGTGGTGATAATAGTCAGGCTTTGGTGCCCTTTACAAATGCAGAATTCTTATTCAAATGGTATGTTGAACACTCTAGACTCTGCAGTGAGGCAGTTTGCACTTCAGTTTACCTAAAAGTGAGGTCATTCTCTCGAGAATGTGAAAACACGCACACACACACACACACACACCAAAACAAAAGGTCACAGGGCCTGAGAAAACTTTACCCAGGTGGATTGTGAGAGAGTACTCTCACAGGTAAATTGTGAAAGGAAAAGTGGGAAAATTAAAACTGTAGTTAGCATAACGTGTGTGTGTGTGTGTGTGTGTGTGTGTAAAACATGAGAGTACATGGAGCAAACTGTCCCCTTAGTGCTTTAATTTTAAAAAAAGATCATTATGTATAATAAAAATGATATGAAAAATGCTAATATTGAGAAACTAATGATATATAATATATTACATATGTATTTTATATAATATATAATATATATTTAAAAGTTTTACACTCTAAATTATATATAAATATATTTTATATTATATATTATATATGTAATTATGTGATTATATAATATACAATAAATAATTTATTTCCCAATATTACAACATTTAGGTTCATATAATTTTTAATTCTTTGTAGAATGATTACATAACAAATATATTAATTTACAGCCATTGTAGAAACTGTTTCAAACAGAATCTATTTAAGACGGAGACACCCTGCTTGGCCAGGTGGCCCAGCGGGTTGGGCATCGTCTGTACACCAATAAGATTGTGGGTTCCGCTCCAAGTCAGGGCACAGACCTGGGCTGCAGGTTCAATAACAGGTTGGGGCATGGACAGGAGGCAGCAGAGTAATGTTTCTCTTTCACACTGATTTTTCCCTCTCTCTCCCCCCTTCCTCTCTCTCTAAAACCAATAAACATATCTTGGGGGAGGATTAAAAAATAAAATAAAGTAAAATAAAATAAGAAAAGAAAGAAAAACGAAAAGAAAAGAAAAAAAGAAAAGAAAAGAAAAGAAAAAAGAAAAGAAAAGAAAAGAAGAAAAGAAAAGAAAAGAAAAGAAAAGAAAGAAAAGAAAAGAAAAGAAAAGAATAGAAAAGAAAAGAAAAGAAAAAAGAAAAGAAAGAAAAGAAAAAAAAAGAAAAGAAAACAGAAAAAGAAAAGGAGCCCTTGGCTCCCTACAGTCCTGTTCTGCTTTTGGCCTGTATCCTTCTAGCAAAGAAAACCAGCTTCACTCCATTTTTTTTTTTTTAACCAAAATGCTGTCATATTTTATTTATTGGTAGAAACTTTTTCTATTTTCAAATAAAAATATGCCTTGGACAACATTATAAGCTGGTAATTACATAATTACAGAGCAGCCTCAATTTTTTTAATCTGTCATATTTATTCCCTAGTAGGTGTCCCCTGGTTGATTTATATAATTCATTTCACAATGAAGCCTTAACCTTGGAGGTGGGTGCTTCATCAAACAGGCCTCCAGTCAATATGCAAAAATATTTATTGATTTGATTGACACTTTCAGCTAATTTCAAGAACATTTTTGATATTAAATGACTTTTCAGCTTTCAATTTTGATATGTTTCAGTCTTATAAGTAACTCTTTTACTTGCTCTCTAAATCTGAACCCACATGCAGAAATTTTGAGAGTTCTTTTTATCTTGTCATCAAAGATTTAATATAAATGGCTTTAGTGGGGGCTCATGTTCCTAAGAATTCATTACAACAAGAAAATGTATTGAGTGATACTATCACAAGTAATAAAAATCAAACAATTATCAGGTGAGCAGGATATTCTTGGGGTAGGAGAATTTTTTGCATTTAATTAAAGAACTCCCTTACTCATCCATAATCTATTGTAATATTTTCCTGTTTTTATATCTGTGATAGTACATTATTTGTGCTCTCTCTTCTGCTAAATGACTACCAAAGGCATTTGAGGTTCATGAGAGTTCAAGGGCCTCACATTACCCCAGAGAACTCAGGGGAAAAGTCTGTCCCTGAGAATGAAAACAGTTAGGAACTAGGAAAAACGTTGGTAGTTAAACCCAAACGCCTCATTTTTTTATAATAATGGGGAAACTGAGATTTAGAGAAGACGTTTATGTAGAAGATTTGAGTCCCACAGTGGACACACATGGCTGCATTTGAAATTCGTGCACAGACACTCTTGCACTTTTCTCGCTCTCCTGAACTGCATCCTCTGCAGCCTACTCAATTGTAAGTGCTCATTTTTATTTTATTTTAATTTATCGCTATTGTTGAAAGCATTACAGGTGCCCCTCTTTCCCCCCCGTTGACCCTCTCCACCCCACTTAAGACACATGCCACAAGGCTAGGCGCTGGAGCCCATTTCTACAATCTCCCCATCTCACTTTTAAAACTCTTATTTTCCTTTTCTTTTTCAAAGCTCTCCTTTTCCAAGATGTAAACTGCATGATGCTGGACACAGGCAACAAAGGGCAATGGTATTTGAGAGAAAGGGGGTTTAGAAGGCAAGCCAAGGGCGGAGGTAACACTGCTCTGGGAGGTAACACTGCTCCAGCACGAACAAAAGTATCCAAACATGCAAACACCTAAATCTGAAGAGCAGGCAAAAAATTATCAAACTGCTTCCTAGTAACTTAGGCACACACTAGAGACAACTTTCAAGAATATTTATAGAAACAAACACACCCGTGGCACTCAACAAGGTGAAACAAAAAATATCACATACCTAACCATTTTTTCCTTTTTATCAAATTTATGGGGTGACCCTTAGCAAAATTATACACGTTTCAGAAGCACAATTCCACAGGACACCATCTGCACACTGCACTGTGCTCACCACCCCAAGCCGTCTCCATCCATGACCATTTATTCCCCCTTCACCCTCCACCTCCCCCCAAACCGCCTCCCCCCAGCAGTTATGAATAAAGCTGCTTTAAACACTCTATGTGCAGATATTTCTACACATATGTTTTCAACTATTTGGGGTAAATGGCAAGGAGAATCATTGCTAGGTGTTAAGTTTTTGCTTAGTTTTATAATAAACTGCAAATTGTCTTCCAAAGTGGCTGTGCCATTTCGCTTTCCCATAAGCAGTAAATGTGAGCCCCTGGCGTCCCACACCCTCACCAGCGCTTGGTGTTGTCATTCCAACGATCCTGTAGCGGGGATCCAATGTTATTTTAATTTGCATCTTCTTGATGACATATGACGTGGATCATTTTTGATATGCTTTTTTGCCATCTGTATATTTTCTTTGGAGAGGTATCTGTTAAATATTCAACACATTTTTTATTGTGTTTTTATTGTACAGTTTTAAAATTTCTTTGTATATTTTGGGTTAGAGTTTTTGATCATATATGTATTTTTCAGAAATTTTCTTTCACTTTGTGGCTTGTCTTCTCTCACATTATCTTTCGTAGAGCAGAAGCTTGTTGTTTTTCAATTTTAATAAAGTTGTTTGTTTATTTAATTTTTTCTTATGGATTTTGCCTTTGGTGTATCTAAGAAATCATTTCCAAAAGCAAGATTATTGAGGTTTTTTTTATTATGTTATTCTAGGATTTTTATAGTTTGGCATTTTACATTGAGACATTTGTCCATATTGAAAAGAATGTAAGTTGTGTCCTCTAGATTCATTTTTTTTTTTTTTTTTTGCATGTGGATGTTTAGTTGTTCAGCACCATTTGATGACTGTATGTTTTCTTATAGTATTGCCTTTTTTTCTTTGTCGAAGATTACTTAGCAGTATTTATGGGATCTATTTCTGAGCTATCTACTTCGTTTAACTGATCTATTTGTCTAGTCTTTTACTGTCTTCCAATTTTGTTCTTCAATATTGTGTTAGCTCTTCTGGATCTTTAGCCTCCACATATAAACTTTTGAATCAGTTTATTGATATACACAAAATAATTTGTTGGATTTTTATTAGATGCCATTGGCCCTGATCAAGTTCAAAGAACTGGCATCTTTACAATATTGTCTTTCTAGCCATAAACATGAAATATCTCTCCATTTGTTTAATTCTTTCTGATACCTTTCAGCAGAATTTTGTAGTTTTCTTTATATAGATCTTATAAAATTTTGTTAGATTATACTTGTGTTTTTCATTTTGTAGGGTACTCATGTAAATGGTATTGTGTTTTTAATTTCAAATTCCACTTTTTCATTGCTGATAAATAGGAAAATGGTTGACTTTGTATATTAACCTTGTATTCATCAACTTTGCTATAATTGTTTATTAGTCCTAAGATTTTTTTTTGGTCAATTCTTTTAGATTTTCTACATAGATGATTATATTATTTGTGAACAAAGACAGTTTATTTCTTTCCTCCCAATCTGCATACCCTTCCTTCCTTCCTTCCTTCCTTCCTTCCTTCCTTCCTTCCTTCCTTCCTTCCTTCCTTCCTTCCTCCCTCCCTCCCTCCCTCCCTCCCTCCCTCCCTCCCTCCCTCCCTCCCTTCTCCTTCTTTCTTTCTTTCTTTCTTTCTTTCTTTCTTTCTTTCTTTCTTTCTTTCTTTCTTTCTTTCTTTCTTTCTTTCTTTCTTTCTTTCTTTCTTCTCTTCCTTCCTTCCTTCCTTCCTTCCTTCCTTCCTTCCTTCCTTCCTTCCTTCCCTCCCTCCCTCCCTCCCTCCCTCCCTCCCTCCCTCCCTCCCTCCTCTTCTTTCTTTCTTTCTTTCTTTCTTTCTTTCTTTCTTTCTTTCTTTTCTTTCTTTCTTTCTTTCTTTCTTTCTTCCTTCCTTCCTTCCTTCCTTCCTTCCTTCCTTCCTTCCTTCCTTCCTTCCTTCCTTCCTTCCTTCCTTTCTTTCTTTCTTTCTTTCTTTCTTTCTTTCTTTCTTTCTTTCTTTCTTTCTTTCTTTCTTTCTTTCTCTCTCTCTCTTTCTCTCTCTCTCTCTATCTCTCTCTCTCTCTCTCTCTCTTTCTTTCTTTCTTTCTTCTTTCTCTCACTGAATTAGCCAGAACTCTCAGTATGGTGTTGGAAATAAGTAATAAGGTAGCATCATTGTCTTATATCTGATAATAGTGGGGACACTTTGAGGTTCCATCATTAAGAAAGACTACTGCTTTCATTTTTTTTGGAGATATTCTTTATCAAGCAGAGAAACTTTTCTTCTATCCTGCTCTACTGGGAATTTTTACTATGAATGGGTATTGGATTTTTTCAAATGTCTTTTGGACTGTTGATGAAATAGATTACATTAATTAATTTTTGAATGCTGAACTAGCCTTACATTTCCAGAATAAATCCCACTTGGTCATGGTGTATAATTCTTTTCAGACATTATTAGAGTCTAGTTGCAAATATTTTGTTGAAGAATTTTGCCTAATTGTTCATGAGAACATTTGGTGTGTAGTTTTCTTTTCTTAGAATGTCTTTCTCAGATTTGGTTAGTAAGGTAATTCTGGCTTTATAAAATGAGTTAGAAAGCATTACCTCAGCCCAGCTGGTGTGGCTCAGTTGGTTGAGCATTAACCCATGTACCAGAAGGTCACTGGTTTGATTCTGTGTCAGGACACATGATCATAATTTGGTCTCGATCTCCAATAGGGAGAAGCCCATTGATATTTCTCTCTTATCAATGTTTCTATCTCTCGCTCCCTCTCCCTTTCTCTGAAATAAATAAAAAACATATTAAAAAGCAAAAAGAAAGAAAGTATTACCCCAACTTCTGTTTTAGGAATGGAGTTGTAGAAAATTGGTACAATTTCTTCTTTTTACATACCCAAATTTCAAATTGAACCCATCTGGGCCTGGGGTGTTATCTTTTTGAAGATTATTAACTATTGCCTCAATTTCTTTAATAGATATAGTTGTATTTGGATTTCTATTTCTTTTTGTGTAAGTTTTAGCAGATTGTGCCTTTTTAGAAATTTACCTATTTTACCTAGTTTTTCAAATTTGTGGACATAAAGTCATTTATAGTATATTTTGGTTATCCTTTAAAGGTCCATAGGAGCTGTAGTTATTTTTCCTCTTTTATAGTGTCCCCTCCCTTTTTTAAGTTATCCTAGCTTTAGGCTTATCAGTTTTATTGATGCTTTCAAAGAATCAGACTTTTAAAATTTTTTCTCTATTAATTTCTTTTTATTTTTATTTATTTGTTATTATTTACATTTTTATCTTGGATTTAATTTCTTTTTAAATTTTTTTTTCTAATGTGGAAGCTTTGATGACTTATTTTTTATCATTCTAGTTTTCTAATATATTCATTTAATGTTTTAAATTTCCCTTTAAGTGCTACTTTTGTTACGTCCCACAAATTGTAATAAGTTGTTTTCATTTTCACTTAGTTCAAAATATTTTAAAACTTATCTTGAGATAAAATTTATCTTCTTTGATCCAGGTGTTTTTAAAATTAAGTTTTTTACATGAATTATGGGATTTTTCAGTTATCTTTCTTTTATGCATTTCTAGTTTAATTCCACTGTTGTCTGAGAGCAGATGTTGTGTGATTCCTCTTTTTTAAAATTTGTTAAGGTCTATTTTATCCCAGAATGTAACCTCTCTTGGTAAATGTCTCATGTAAGCTCAAGAAGAATGTGGGTTCTGCTGTTGTTGGATGAAGCTGTCTATAGATGTCAATTCAATCCAGTCGATTGATGGTAGTGTTGAGATTAACTATGTCCTTAATGATTTTCTGCCTACTGGATCCATCCATTTCTGATAGAGAGGTTTTGAAGTTTTCAACTATAACAGTGAATTTATCATATTATCCTTCCAATTTTATTAGCTTTTGCCTAACATAGTTTGGCACTGCTATTAGACACATGGATATTAAGGACTTTTATACTTCTTTGAGAATTGACTTTCTTTGTATAATGCCTTTTTTTTTTTTTTTCCTTTGAATTCTGCTCTAAATTAATATAGCTACTCCTCTTTGTTTCTTTTATATTTTATTTTTTTCAGTTAGTTGACATGCAGTATTATATTAGTTTCAAATGTACAACATTGTGATTAGACAGTTATATAACTTATGAAGTGCTCAACCTAATAACTCTAGCACCCAATACTATGCATAGTTATTACAATATTATTGACCACATTTCTTATCTTGCTTTTTAAATTTTTTTATTTTTTAAAATTAAGGCTGGCATGGTATAATTTTCTCCATCCAATTATTTTCATTCTATTTGTGCTTTTGTATTTAAAGTAGACTTTTTTGTTGTTGTGTTTTTTTTTAATATGCCTTTATTGATTTCAGAGAGAGGAAGAAAGAGGGAGAGATAGAGATTGAAATGTGATGAGAGTCACTGATCAGCTGCCTCCTGCATGCCCCTTTCTGAGGATGAGCCTGCAGCCTCGGCATGTGCCTTGACTGGGAATCAAACCTCGATCCCCTGGACCATAGGTCAATGCTCAACTGCTGACCCATGCCGTCCAAGCAGTTTCTTTTCTTTTTAATTTTTTCTTTTAATCCTCACCTGAGGATATTTTTTCCTTTGCTTGGAGAGAATGAAAAGCAGAGAGAGAGAATCATAGATGTGAGAAGGACACATCCATTGGATGCCTTCTGCACACACCCTGACCAGGGCCGGCAATCAAGCCTGCAATCCAGTTAGTGCCCTTGCCTGCAGTTGAATCTGAGACCCTTCAGTCCTCAGGCCGAAGCTCTAACCCCTGAGCCAAACTGGCCAGGGCTAAAGTAAGTTTTTTTTAAACAATATAGAACTGGTCTGTGTCTTTATTATTATTACTGATTTTAAAGAAAGGGAGGGAGAGAGAGAGACTTGTTGTTCCTCTTACTTATGTATTCATTGGTTGATTCTTGTATGTGCCCTGACCAGGGATCAAACCCACAACCTTTTTGTATCTGGAGGACACTAACCAACTGAGCTACCTGCCAAGGCCTGGTCCTTGTTTTTTATCTACTCTGATAATCTCTGTCTTTTAATTAGTGCATTTAACCAATTGACATTCAAAGTAATTTTTGGTATAGTTGGATTAATATATACAATATTCCTTATCATTTTCTATTTTTTTCTGTTTGTTATTTCTACTTTTATCTTCCTTTTTAAATCCAATATATTTATATTTCTTATTCTTAATTCATCTCACAGATAATAATTTGAAAGGCAATGGATAATCCTTGATTGAGGATTAAAAAAAATTGTTTGTTCAAGTCAATAATGCCAGCAATGTGTTTGATTAATATATACAATATTAATTGTATATATATATATACAATAAATATACAATATTATTGGATTAATATATACAATATTTCTTATCATTTCTATTTTTTTGTGTTTGTTATTTCTACTTTTATCTTCCTTTTTTATCTGCCTTTTGTGGTTTTAATTAAACATGTATTATTCTACTTTTTCTCTTTTCTTAGCAAATGAATTGTGCTACTTTTCTCCTCTGTTTTGGCTATTTTCCTGAGAGTTTACAATACACATTTAAAACTAATCCAAGTTCCCTCAAGTAAAACTATTCCCTTTCACAAGTAATATGTGTAACTAACAATAACATAAAAATTTTAATTTCTTCCTCTTATCCCTGGTATCATTGTTGTCTTTTATTTATTTTGCTTATATATAAGCACACATAAACATATGATATATGCATACACATATATAATCAAACACATTGCTGGCATTATTGACTTGAACAAACAATTTTTTTTAATCCTCAATCAAGGATTATCCATTGCCTTTCAAATTATTATCTGTGAGATGAATTAAGAATAAGAAATATAAAATATTTTATTTTGCTTTCACATATCCCTACACTAATTTTTCTTACTTTATATAGATCTTAGTTTTTGAACTATATATATATATATATATATATATATATATTTTTTTTTAAATATATCTTTATTGATTTCAGAGAGAGGAAAGGAGAGGGAGAGAGAGAGACAGAAACATCAATGATGAGAGAGTCATTGATGAAGCCCGCAACCCGGGCATGTGCCCTGACCGGGAATCGAACCCCGATTGCCTGGATCCTAGGTGGACGCTTAACCGCTGAGCCATGCCCGGCTGGGCTGAACTATATTTTTCTTCTTTTTAAAGCACTTCTTTTTTAACCTTTCTTGCAACATAGGTGTACTGGCAAGAAATTCCCTCAGCTTTTGTTTGTCTGAGAATGTCTTTATCTGTCTTCACTTATGAAGCATTATTTCACACGGTGCAGAATTCTGGACTAGAGTTTTTTGTTGTTGTTGATTTTTTCACTCAACACGAGGGATTTTTTCTATAATATTTGTTGTTGGAACCTGGTTGAATTTCTGGAGGTAAATCTCATAATATGGCCTCCTCCCACTGCTATGCCTGGTTCCTTCTGGAGTTTTTAACTCTTAGAGTTACCCACAGTAAGCCTCCAGGAATTTGTCAGTTAAGGTTCAGGTTTTCCTACCTTGGCACTGGTTCCTGAGGTTCATTCCTCTTGAGTCTCTCCTCAGGTAAGCAGAAGAACCATGATGGCTTGTCAATTTTTTAGTCTTTATACATTTTCACTTATTGTTAGGATGGATGGCAACTTCCAAGGTCCTAATATGCAGAACTGGAAACTGAAAGTCCTCTTCAGTTTGTTTTCAAGTCAACTTTCCTTCAGTGGTTTCCCTCATTGGGGTAGAAATCAAGATAGAAGGAAGCATTTATGACTAATACATGTCAGGGCCTTCTCTAAGCTCATATCTATATGTATGCCTGTGTCACCTATATCTAGATATGAAATCTCATTTCAATTATGTCATCCTAGACAGAGTCCTGGTAGTTTCGTATGTTCCACTGATAAAGGTGGTGCAATGTTGCCTGAATGAACTGTCCTTGCTTATAAAGTTCCAATTGTCTGATACTTTCCAAAGTTGGTTAATTGTTAAAATTGCCTGTATAACATTTTAGGACGATTTCTTGGTCCAGTGGCAAACTTGTTTAATCAGAGATTCCAGGAGGTGAAATTATGAACTCTGTAATTTAAAAAATTTGCCTGGTTCAATTTGCCTTTCTGGTTCTATAATTCAATAATTTTATGAAGTATTTATAGTTGAACCATTTTTGGGAGGAAAAGGAGATTAAATCTCAATGCAGGGAGGAAAAAAGAAAAACAAAAGAAAAGTCTATTGCAAAAGCAATTACAACTCAATAGAAAACCATCTTAATAAAGAAACAATCAAATTAATTGAGCTCTTTAGCATTGTGCCAATCAGGACAAGGTGCCTATTTTGTACTGCATGACTGCCCCTTATCCTTGCTGTTTAAAGTAACAAGTGTTACTCTATTGTTGTCCATGGGCAGCCATTGACAGAATAAAGTAACCTTTTTTTCATTTCTTACGTTGTCTACATATTTTATTCCATATATCCCACTCTCCATAATGTGTGTAGTTTCCAAATACACTTGTGAATTTACAAAGCATTTTCCACAAGAGATCTGAGAAAGCTTTTAGTAAATTAAACCTACTTACAAAAATAATGACAAACACATAGTACACAAATATCAACCTTGAATGGCTTAAGAAATTAAATGTCGTAAAGAAAAATCTAGGTGAATGACTTTATAACTTCTGGATAGAGAACAATTTCATAAGCAAAATATAAAAAGGGCTAGCCATCAAAAAAATTGCAAAATTTGAATACTCCAAAAACAATTTCTAATCATCCTTGGGTACAAAATCAAAATGGAAAGTTAAACCAGTAATCTCCAGAAGAAATTTACAATGCAGATAGCCAATATATGACTAATATTAAGGCTCTATGAGAATCTTCAAATATCAATATTATAAAAGTAAACAACCCAGGATAACATTAGCATTTTACAGAAGAGAAAATATAATTGTTCAGTAAATTTGTGATATTAACCTCAATAGCAATTTGGGGATGAAAAATTAAGACTATGATAATCTATTATTTTACTAATCATTCAACTGGCAGAAATTAAAATATCTTAAAATCCCAAGTGTTGAAAAGATTGTGAGTCATATTAGATCCTATAATAATTGCTATTAGGAGTATTCCCACTTGAGAAATTTGATGTTATTTTACAGAGTTTAATATCCACATACTCTAATACCAGGCAGTACCAATTTTAATTATATCCCTGAGGATTGCCAAACTTTGCAAGGAAGTGTATGCAAGAATGCTTAAAGCAGCAAAAAGTGTCAGCACCCAAATATCCATGATGAGGACGACAGATAAACTTTTTTTTTAATATATCTTTATTGATTTCAGAGAGAGGAAGAGAGAGGGAGAGAGAGAGAAAAACATCAATGATGAGAGAGTCACTGATGGGCTCCCTCTTGCATGCCCCCAAATGGGGATGGAGCCCGCAACCCGGGCATGTGCCTGGACCGAGAATCGAACCGCAATCTCCTGGATCATAGGTCGATGCTCAATTGCTGAGCCACACCCAGCCAGGCCAGATAAACTATATTCCCAGAATAAACTATATTACAATTAAACTGAATAAGCTACAGTGACATACAACAATACAAAGAAGTCATTAAGCCCTAAACTATATATTTTCTCATGGTCTGGTGACCAAGGAACACAGTACAACTTATCTCCTCTCTCACAAATATAACCTTGTATGCATTAGTGGAGTTAGACCTGGAAATTCCCAATAAAAGGCCATGTTTGAAACAAAGAGAAACAAGGGGCAAATGGCTATTATCAGTCCATGAAAATGATGTAATTCTGCCAGGAAGGTGCTGGGAGAGCTCTCTGATGTTACAGTGGAGAAGACGTGGTGTTAGACCTCATTTCCCTTCTCTGGGCTACATGTCCGTGTGCATTAGTTTCCGTGGCTTCTTCGTCCCACATTCTGAGAGACGTTTTCCGAGGTTTACGCACCTGGCCACATTTGAAGTGGATGCTGAGTGTGCCTGCATTGTGGGTTATGCGGTATTGGTTCCTCCTTCATGCCCATGGAAAGGTTTTTTCCTTGTTGTTATCATTAGACCCTGGTTCATGAGTTTATTGGGGGTGTAATCTCAATTTAATGATGAACTACTAATTTAGTTCCTTCAGTTAGACCGTATGCCATTAATCATGTCCACATTTATTTCCCAGGCATACTTCTCACTCAGTAGATAGATACATACATACATGCATACATTGGTAAAAGCATGGTGATCTCTCTATCATTTATTTATTTATCTATCTTTCATATATATATACATACATATATGTGTGTGTGTATATATATCCATATATATATAAAATCCCATTTCCTGACCTCTATAGCCCATATGGTTTTGGCGATATCAAAAGTCTATTCTTTCCCACATGGATGTCTAGGTCTTTCAAAGGGAATTTGTCGCTCAAAGGCTGTTTTATTTCATTTTTTTTCCTGTTTTATATCTAGTAACATTTGGCTTTTACAACCAGCTGTGACCCCACATTTAAAGTCTCTCTGTTCTTTTTTATTTCTGCTCTTGAACTAGCTAATTTTTTAAAGCTCAGCTTTTATTTCTAATATCTTACTAAATACAGTCAATTAAGTCACTAATTATCAAACTAAAAGTCTATTTTCCAAACTCTTGTGCTAAAGCCATAGGCTCAGTATGCACTGGCTCAATACCTCAGGTACTATTTTCTGGAACTTCATAGCATGGATTTCATCTTTCCAGCCTCTGATACTGATTTTCTTGCCACTCTGCCTCCAAGTTCCATAGTTGAGGCTTTCTATGGTGGAACCCCACTTAAGTCTCCAATTTATATATTTGTTATGATTATGCTTGGTACTATAACAAAACCTAAAAACCTGTGAGTTAACAAAACGGTAGTTTATTTCTCACTAATGTCCAAAATAAGTGTTTTTTTACAATATTTACTGATTTTTAGAGGGGGGGGAAGAGAGAAGTATCAGTTTGTTGTTCCCCCTATTGATGCATCATTAGTTGCTCCTTGTATGTGCCTTGACTAGAGATTGAACCTGCAACTTGGTGTATGGGGACAGTGCTCTAACTAACTGAGCTACTCGGCCAGGGCACAAAATAAGTTTTGTTTGTAGGCATTTGGCTCTGCCTTAAGTTGTGATTAGGGAACTAGCCTAAGGACTCATGACTCGGCTCTTCTCAGCACCTGACTTCCACATTTGCAGGAGAAGGGGGAGAGCATGGGGTGCATGTGGAGGGCCTTTGGTCCACTTGTAGAAGAGGGACAGTCAATTCTGCTCATACTGATTACGTGGGCCCCATGCACAGGAATTCAAATGAAGTCGAGTTGGGAAAGAGTTGTGCGTTCATGTCAAAGAGGGAACATGTTTGATAAACACTAGCTAGTCATTGTCACATATTTTCATTGTAGATTTATTTTTCTCTCCCTGTTAGACAATTAACTCCTCAGAACAGATTTATATCTTTTTTCATCTTTGTGTCCCCACAAATATCACTACTGGGACCTGAAAGCCATTAAATAAATGTGTAATCAATGATCCTCCTTTGTAACATAATCACAGTAGCCATAGAAACCACAGTTGTAGCAGTGGCTTGAAAATGCAGGTTTGTAAGAAACTTCTACAGACTGAAACTATTATCATACACACATGCTTTCTGACCCTCCCAATGAAACAATTAAGTGAGAAACAATAAATGAGAAATGGCGTGTTTTCACTTTTTAATGATTTTTATTATAAAATAAAACACACACAGAAAAGCACACAGAAATTGTCTAGTTTACTAAATGATGAGGAGGCAAATTCCCTGTAGCTCCCACAGAGATTAAGAATTACGACAGCCACCTCCTAAAACCCTCCATGTGTCCCATCCACCTTATTAATCCCTCCCCACAAGTGAACCACCATCTGATTTCTATTGTGATGACTTTGCTGTGTTTCTTTAGTTCTAGTACCTGACAGCACATACTTAGACACATAGTTTAGTCTTGATAATTTTGACTTAAACTATACGTGTATGTTTAATCCACAAGTTCTCTTCTCATCTTTTTATTTATCTTATAACTTATCTCTTGAAGAACCCAGGTCACTTGGTCTCTAGAGTTTCTCAAGGTCTGGATCTTGCTGATTGCATCGCCAAGGTGTGTGGCTCAGCGTTCTCTGCGTCTTGCCTTTCCTGCACAGCTATGTTCAGATGCTTTCCTTTCAGGGTCAATCCCATTGGCAAGGCTCTAAAAGGCGTGTCCTGTTATCAGGAGGTGCGCAATGTCTGACTGTCTCCTTTTTTGTGAGGTTAGCAACCGGTGATTCTCAGTGCCTATGTCCATTAAAATCATCCAGGATTACAAACTATATTTTCGTTCTAACACTGTTTGTCATTTTATTTGTAGAAACACTGTGGTAAGGTGATACTTTCCCTCTTTAGTTACGCTGTGGTACATTTTGTAAAAAAAAAGAAAGTCAGAATACATGCTTGAGTAGCTTTCCAAATGGTTATTTTGATCTCTATTACCCTCTGAAAATGAGAAATTACTTTTAAGGTGTATAATGAACCCATGGTTTAAAACATATTTTAAAGGCTTCAGTTCATGCCCTGGCCAGTGTGGCTCGGTTGGTAATAAGAAAGTTATATGGCATAACAAAACAACAAAGTCGGAGACAGAAAACCTCAGAAAAAATGACATAACTTAGGAAAGAAATTGGAAATAAAATAAAGTTGTTTTTGACATGAAGACAAAATTAAATGAAACACTAACAAGTAGAAATGCACCTGGCTGAACTTGCCTGTCAAGCCCCTCAGGTTACAGCTGTGTCTGCTCCATCGTATCATTGACCAAGACTAGCACCCAACTTCCCAGACCTTGTCCGGCCTAACAGTATTTGTGGGACACCACTTTGTGCACCTAAATGCCTTCAGGGCTCCCCAGTTAACACATATAAAACAATTCTATTCTTTTTCACTGTTGTACAGCGTCCCACTGCTTGGAATCATGGCAGCATTTTCACTTTTTTGTTTTGGGTTAATATTTACATTGCTTCCCATTGTTGTGCTATTATAAACAAAGCTGGAAAGTAGTGAGAGAGTTCTTTTAGGGACCTAAATGGCTAGAGTTGCTGAGCACACACTATGCAGATTTTAAATGTTAGTTTAACTTTTTGTGCTAACTTGCCCTGCAAAATTGCTCTACAGGTTTAAACTCCTGTTAACACTGTGTCCTTTGTACCTACCACAGTATTTGATATTATGATTATCAGTAATTCTCAGTCCTATAAGCAAAAAGGTGCTATGACTTTAGTTTGAATATGCATTTGGGGGGTCACTAGTGAAACTTAGTATCGTTTCATGACCTATTAACAATCAGTATTTCTTTTTTAAGTTACCTGTTTTTATAATATGTCTATGTTTTGGTTTATATTTTCCTATTAATTTTAGACATTGTCATATACTCTAGGCATTACTGCTATATCTAGACATAAAAGTGTTAAAATTTATTATTTCCTGGTTTTATCTTTATTTTTTTTCCTGTTGCAGCATTTTCTTTTTTGTTACACAAAAGTTTGACATTTTAATCTTGGTAAATTTATACATTTTTAAATATTTTGTATTTTATTTTAAGGCCTTCTTTATCATAATATTGAAAACATATTATCCTATTTTTTTCTTAAGTATTTTAAAGATGCATTTTCATATGTGTGTTGTATGTATGTGTGTGGATGTGAATGAGAGAGAAAGAGTTGTTGAAATATATTTTATTACATAGTTCATCTTTCCCTACTGATTTGAAATGTCACACTTAATGCAAGCTAAGTTATCACAAATGCATGGATTTGTTTCTGGAATCTATTTTAAACGTTTGTGTCCATCTTTGCATAAACCCCACACTGCCCTACTGACCATGGCTTAGTCATATGCATTTGCAATCTAGCTGCACCTATGACTCCATTTTCTTTTTGTCAAAATATCATTTCTTTCTCTTTTGCATTTTCTCTTTCATATGCATTTTTTTTCAAGGAAACTCCTCCAAGTCCACATACCCTTTAGCTGAGGTTTTTGATTGGGATCAGAGTGGTTTGGAAGCAATTGGCAGTGTTGTATTTCTATCCAGGAATATGTTATATTTCTATATTTATTAAGATTTTCTCTTAGGCTTTTCATTAAAATTTTATAATATTCCTCAAATTAAAATGATAGAATACTCAGGTTATCTTGATATCTGGGCAGTTGTGGGACATTCTGTATGAAACCATTGATTATACATGTCTTTCTTTGATTAGTTAAATGTGACTGATTCTTTTCAACCTTATTGGCTAATATGAGAAGAGGAAGGACTGGGACAAAGGAAGACCTTATTGTAAGTTGAACAATGGGCTAAATGGAGGAAAAGAGGAGCTCAGTCCCTGAGCTAAGTAGCTGTTGATCTTGTGGGGGAGGCACACAGGCTTGCAGCAAATGTAGCACAATGTGATAGGTGGCCACAGGGGGGCGCACTGACAAAACCACCAAACCTAGGTTGGCAAGTGCCTGGGAAGGTGATGCCTGAGATTTCTGAGGGACATGTAAAAGTAATGATTTTAAATGCGATTGAGGGAGTAGGGAGCTAGCTCTAGATCCAGGCTGCATACTCAAACCTGTATGGTTTACAAACCTGTGCCAGTTTAGTGAGACCCTCATATTTGTTATTGTATTTTTAATCCTTGTGGTTTGCAATTTAAGTGACTCAAATAACCAATAGGTTTTAGACTGTTTTATTTCTATTCTAATGCCCTCTTATTGTTACATTAGTAAAAAAGAAACTATATGTCCTTAAATATTTGAAGCATTTAAGGCTGTTGCTCACCTTTAAATATTGCTAGATCCTAAAAAGAATGAGATATTGCTTCCTCCTGGGTTTAGGAGTGAAATTGAATTAATGTGTGAGGAACACATTTACAGAAACACAATGAAAACCTCACTTGCTTCCCACTTTCCACCAGATCCAACAGGTACTTAATGAAGAGAATTCCAGAAGCAGAATAAGACATTGTAACAATACTGACAATTAGGATTTTAAAGGGAAAAACACCCTCCAAATCTCCATCACTGGCCTGTGATAAGACACTGTCCAAGAGCATTAATTAGTAACACTTAGGCAAGGTCTATCTCTTCTGCCTGTTTAACACCAAAAGAGTTGATTAAAAGGCCAAATGTCCGCCACGTGATTTCACATCCAAATAGGAGCAGCCGAGGCTGCCCTGGGGTCAGTTCAGAGCCTACTCAAAGAAGGCTGGCCCATTCCAATGTGAGCCCTGTTACTTTGCAAGAATACCAAGTACAGTGCATAGAGGAAACTGTCTATATTACTTTTTACTCCTCCCGATTCAAATGTCACGAGGCATTTAAAGCCAACACATCTTCATTCATCTTGCCTCTGTCCTGGTAAAAATTCAGTTATATGGAAGAAAATAAATACCCATTGAACAGAAATTAACTAACTCATGGGAGAACATTTACAAAATTAGCTATAGTCAATAAGCCTAATTTTTCCCCCCCAACACTATACTTCCTTGTGTTAATAAAAGTCTTCCAATAGATTGAGCTCATGCAACTAATACTGGCTGAAACCTAAAGATCTGTTTCATAGGAAATGTTACAAACAAATGGTGAAGATGGAAAAATAAATGGACTAATTTTCCCTCCTACTCTTAGCAATTTCATACCAATTCATAATGATCGTTTATTAAGAACATAGTTTTCTTTGACTTTTATAAGTATAATGAAATTATTCAGATGTGACCAAAGCTATTGTTCAGATTCCATAATTATAACTCTCCACTGCTTGCTTGGTGCCAAATGAGATCTCAAGAATGAGTTGGAAAAAAGTTTTGTCACAGAGTAAAAAGATTATAATATAACACAACAGCCTTAAGACACTAAAACTCTTGAGATAGAAGTAGCATTTTTTCATTTGGGCCCTAGTCCTCAAAATTTCCAAGGACTTTAAAACTCAGGATTAGATTTCAATTCCATAAAAATTGATGAAATATAGAAAAACAGATTTGAGGACTCTAGTAAATGAAAATAATTTTTGGGCTTAAATAAACCATCAGTATTTCAAACATTTCATTGTAGGAAATACAACTTGTAGGTTGTGTTTATTTGATGTTAAGACCTGATACATTGTAAGAATCCCAATGTTCCTCAGGCAAATAACATTACGATTCATCTGAAAAGGTGCAGTGTCTTCGATAAGAATCAGCTTATTTCCTAAATGATGCCTGCCGCCCCAGATCCTTGTGGCTTTATACTTGGAGCTCCAGTGGAAAATCTCCCCAAGGTGTTCACTTACTCACAGCTTGCTTTCTCACTCACCCTGTGGTCCTTGGGTCTCAGCTTAACTCCTATGCAACCGACTGTCTCTTTAAGGGGCCTCTTCCAAGCCCCATAGTTAATTTTATAAATATCAGAAGGCCTGGACTTTAAGCTATGCATTTTTAATTGTCCTCCAGTGTGGAGAAATGCAAATGAATATTTTTAAAGCATGTGGCAACAGAGATAAACATGAGGCTTTATTCAAATACTTGATTTTATAATACACTGCATGCATTTTATACTACTTATGCTCCATAATATAAATATTATAATATTCTACAAATAGAATCTGTATTAGTCTATTCATGTTTCCATAAGGAACCAAATTAAAGAAGCTCTTCAAGCACTTACAATACATAGGTGACTAATTAGCATTTGTAGGCAAATTTCAGAGCCTTGAGTGAGCAGACAAGCTAGATAGGAATCCTTAGCTAATATACACCTATCTACATAAACTGGAAACATTGTTTTAAATGTGAAATGTGTTTTTATAAAAACATGGTGACTCAATGAGTTGCACAATTGAATAAAAGGACTTGGTTACAGTGATTCCACTAAAAGTGTTAAATATTAGTGCTTTGAGGATACACACAACAAATCAGCAAAATGCTCGATGCTCTCTTACTTACACCATTTCAATAAGTAACATTTCTTTTATAATTTTTTGTTGCCACTTCTCACAGACATAAAATTTACTTTTGATAGGAATTTGAAAATGAAGCCTGTGCCTTTAGCATTTCAATAAGATTCAGGGTAAAATACTTCCAAGTTAATTTCCAGTTTGTGAAGATATCACTCTATTACATGATATCAAAATTAAAGATTGGGTTTACTTTCTAATTTTTTGCCATTATTAAATTTATGTAAAATCTTTTGAACCCAAGAAGTTATGAATTCTCAGTACAAAAGCTCTCTCTTCTGTCTTACCTTCCACAGAAAATACCTTCATAGTAATTAGTATAATCTAGGAGCAAAAAAATAACTCATTTAATATGGACAGTAACCAAACACATATTATAGATGAAAAGGAAACACTGTAAATAGTAAAAGAGTTCTAGAAAATATCTGATATAGATTTGCAAAATTAATGCATGGTTTATTAGGGTTAAAATATTAGAAAACTACTAAGAAGTTTTAGTTTAACTTTTAACTCTAAAAAATTTTATCTAAATTTTTAAATTAGCAGCTCCATATTTAATTTTTTGAGGAAACTCCACACTGTTTCCCACAGTGGCTGCCCCAGTCTGCATTCCCCCCAGCAGTGCACCAGGCTCCCCTTTCCCCACACCCTCGCCAGCACGTGCCGTTTGTTGATTTGCTGCTGGAGCCATTCTGACAGGCTCGAGGTGATGTCTTATTGTGGTTTTAATTTGCATCTCTGATGATTAGTGACATTGAGGATATTTTCACATGTCTCTTGTCCATCTGTATGTCCTCTTTGGAGAAGTGTCTATTTAGGTCCTTTACCCACTCTTAATTGAATTGCTTGTCTTCCTGGTGTCGAGTTTTATAAGTTCTTTATGTATTTTAGAAATTCACCCCTTATCAGATGTGTCATTGGTGAATAATTACTCATCTATCCCACTTCTGGTAATATGTCCTAAGAATCCTGAAACACCAATCAGAAAGAATATATGAACCCTTATTATTTACAATAGCCAAGATCTGGAAACAGCCCAAGTGCCTAGATTATTGGATAGAAAAGCTGTGGTACATTTACACACTGGAACAGTACAAGGCTGTAAAAAAGAAGGATCTCTTACCCTTTGAGACAGAATATATGGACCTGGAGAGTATTTTGCTAAGTGAAATAAGCCAGTCAGAGAAAGACAAATACCATATGATCTCACTTATATGTGGAATCTAATGAACAAAGTAAACTGACAATCAAAATGGAACCAGAAGCATGGACACATGGAACACACTGGCAGGAGGCAGAGGGGAGGGGATGGAGGTGGGGTGACCGGATAAAGAAGTGAAGGGATTAGCTAAAGAACGTCTATGCATATCCCATGGACACCGACTGTAGTGTGGTGAAGGCCAAAAGAAGGGGAGCAGGGGGTGGAGGTGGGCAATTTTGGGGAGAAATGGGAGGAGATGAGGGAAGTCTACAATAATGTCAACATTAAAACATTTTAATAAAAAAGAAACATAGTCCTGGTTGCTTAGTGGTTGGAGCATCGTTCATGCACCAAAGGGTCCCTGGTTCGATTTCAGGTCAAGGGCAGTGTCTGGGTTGCAGCTGGCTCCCCACTCCCCATCAGGGCGAGCGCTGGAGATGCGCCTTTCTCACATCTCCCTCCCTCCCTCCCTCCCTCCCTCCCTCCCTCCCTCCCTCCCTCCCTCCCTCCCTCTCTCCCTCCCTCCCACCCTTCCCCTCTCTCTGGAAAGCAACGGAAAAAATATCCTCAGGTGAGGAGTAACCAAAAAAAAAAAAAAAAAAAAAAAAAAGGAGAGAGAGAAAAGAAACATAAAAATAAAATAAAAATTTTAAATTAGCAAATACCCCAACTACTTTGTCTGATTTCTTAGGCAAGTATCTTTGCATGTTGTTTTACGTCAAAAGCAATTATGATTAAATAGTTAGGTGTACCCAATTTGTTAGTGCTTGTCAATGGTGATTATAATTGAACAGTTAGTTATACTCTATTTATTAGTGTCCAATGGTGCATGAATGCATTTCCTAAAACATACTGAGGGAAAATAAAGACTTTTTTTACTCAAAACATGGCTTCATCAATTTGCTTTGGTAACTAAAATGTATGTTAAGCCCGTTAATTGACCAGATGATTAATATGTTTTCCTTTATGGAATATTTATTTTGGTATTGTGGTAAACACAAACATTTTTATTTAGAAGTTCTTTATATTGATAATAATAATAACCAAGGACCATCAATTAATTCAATCAACCAATATTTCTTTAGTTTCTATTACACTCTAAAAACCTTGTGGCAGTGAAAACAGTAGAAAAGATCTGTCTCATGAAAATTAAATTCTAGAGAAGAAAATAAAATTAAACATCAAATTAGTGACGTGACAAGGAGAAAAAGAAGGAAGGGGGATGCCACGTGGGAGGGGAAGGCCTGTGAACTTTCGAGGGGGTGGGGAGGGGGTGTCTCACGTGGAAAGTGCTGCCTGAGAGAGGGTCTGAGGGCCGTAGGGAAGCAGCCAGGGAGGTGAATGGGGCCAACGCTGCAGGGAAGTGGTTGGGAGCCAGAGGAGATTCACTGAGAGAGGCCTCCTGGCCCCTCAGGACGTTAGTTTTGATTTCTAAAAAAGAGAAGGAAGCACTGAAGACTTTGAGTAGAGAAGAAATATGGCTGCTCTATATTTTAACAAAATAAATATGGATTTTGCATTGAAAACAGGCTGATGAAAGGTATAAGCAGAAGGGGAGCCAAAAGCAAACAGATCTTCACAACAAACCAGGCAGGTAACAGCGGCCTGGACCCAGAGAGCAGCGTCGTGATGAGAAGTCAGTGCCGTCCGCACGTGTTGGAAGGCAAACGTATTCATTGTTGGAATGGAGTGTGAGAGGCCGTGAACTCAAATCAACATAAGATTTCTGTCTTGAGCATAAAGGCGGAATCGCAATAAAACATCACGCCTATTGTGAGAAGGCACTTTGGGGGGCTGGGAAGATAGTGTGACCTCCGTTCAACATGTTATGCAGATATTTTGAGTGAGAATTTGGATACTGGGTCTGGGGATCAAGGGACAAGCATGCATCAGAGACATGCATCTGGAAAATACATTGTATGTAAAGGTGTAAGGTCATCAACAGATTAGTGTAGACAGAAGAGGGGAGAGATACAAGGTTGAGCTTTGAGTCTTGAATTCCAACATTTATTGAGCAGAGGTGAGGAAGACACTGAAAAGGTGCAGCCAGGTAATGCCAGGGGTGCCTGGAGGACCAGCACATTACCGCATGTTAAATACGCTGACAGAGGTAAACAATTGAGTAACGTGGAGGTCATGGGCATCTTGACAGGACCAGTTTTGGTGAAGTGCTGGAGACAACTGTCTAACCGAGGAGGGTTCAGCAGACGGGGCAGGAGTAAAGCTGGAGGCAGAACATGAACGTGCCCTTGGAGAAACCTTGCTGAAGGGAAGGGGGGAAGTGGGGCGGTAGGTGGCAGGAGTAAGACAAACAGAGGGTTATTATTAATAGTAGGAACAATAAAAACATGTTTCTATGATTACTAACATTGCTATTATTTTGATATATGTAAATTAAATGACCCTGATTTTCTTGTTACTCATTTAACAGTTCTAATAATTAGTTGTGACAGTGATAAATTATGTCTGACCTCTTCTTGCATTATTGCATTTACATAAAATCATTTACACTTCATTGGGCCTCTTGAATTTCAGATTCCCAAGATATATGCTACTGAAATTTTAATTAACAATTAAATTTTAGCATACTAAAAATAAAATTTTTTTTATGATGAATAGGTGTTAAACATTAATGTGAACTTGCCAGTTGAATATGAGTATAAAGCTTGTGCTTTCTCAAGTGTTATAATCAAATATTCTTCTTATAAAATAAAAATGGTGAGGTTATTTTAAAGACTGGTGCATATATATTCACATTAAAGTGGCATGGCCGGGCTAATGGAAGATATTAATAAAAGGAAAGTTTTAGACGGGTCGCAGGAGGAGAAAGATTTTAATGAAAACTAGTGCACGGTGCATGCTTTCCCGGGAGAAAGTGAGGAGGGCCTATATTTAATCATATTGTGCAGTCTGTGCATGAGGAAGAATTTTTTGGAGGCGCCCCCATTTTTCCTGGCCCCAGGAAGCAGAAAGCAAGCATGCTGATTTGATATATAAATTTAAGAGTTTCTTTTTGAAGTGTCCATGTTTTGTAACTCATAATGAGGTAATTGTTTTGTGTATGTACTTGTTACTCTCTATGGGAAAAAAAATGTACTTTTTGGATCTGTTTCATTACATATTTTATACCATAGGATGCACCATATGAAATTCCCGGTGTTAGAAGACAACAATGGTTGACTACCCACAAGGTATTGTTATTTGAGCTCCTATGTTGGACCCCTGAGAACATCCTCACCACCTTCTTTATCTACAAAAAAATCTGCTGAGTTGCACAGAACAAGAGCGAGGCCGTCCTGCAGGCTGAATGGGCACTTGCCTGCTGTGTCTTTCTAACCCTCGTTTGGTCTTCAGTGTCTCTCGCGTCGTTCATCGCTGAGCCTCTCTTTGGGTGTCCGACTGACTCTGTCTCATAACGATCCTCCTGCTTGTGCTATGAGGGGGATGGCTGGCACTGCTCTTTTCTTAACAGGGCCAAGTGTTCTATTTCAGGGGGGGAAAGCCCTTTAGCAGTTTATGGGAAATTATTTTAAGTTCTATGTTGTCAAATTAAAAAACTGATGGGCCTAACTCCAAAACACCTTCCGCTTCCCCTAACACTACTTTATGTTGCTATCACCTATTAATTTATATTTTCCTTCGTAGCCATCTAAATATATCAGCCTATATTAGAAGTTAAATGGTCCAAATGTAAATATTTCTTTTAATTAGCCACTCTATTCTTCATTGTGGGACAACTCATTCCAGCAAATCAAAATAGAATGAACCTGAGCAAAAAGAGGTATTTCTGTCTCACAACTTTGCAAACCCCCCTTTTGCCTTCCATTCTGTTCTCCTTTCTTTCTTCTCTTTTTTTTGAAGGACATACTGAATTTTTTAGGAAATGAGCACTGAATTTTGCCCCCTTTAGACATGTACTTGATCATATATTTGTATATATTTTTTAAAGCTGTTTCAATTGGTTGTAATCCTAATTCTCAATCAGATTTTTTATTAAAGGTAGTCTTATGTACTTTTCTCTTTTTTTGTGGAGGTGAGGAGGGATTTTTTTACCATGTAAACTTATTTCACATGACTTAGTGTCTGCTCTGCACTAGGCAGGCTTCTGCCACTTGCTTAGACTACAGTGGAAGACAGAACCCAATCCCTGGCCAGTAGAAACTTGTGTTCACTGTGGAAAATATGTGAAAAACATAAAAATCATGAGAGAAGACTCTGCTTCAAAACTGCTTCTTTTAATAAATCTGAATAGTTTAGAATTAGTAATAAAATTTTCACTTAGACCTGGAATATGGGAACCTTAAAGACCTTTTTAAAATTAAATTATAAATACAAAGATTACATTGAACTAGTTGGACATCTTTATGAATCAATGCAATATTCTAGTGTCAGGCCCAACTATTTTTGCCTAAACCCCACTGATAAGCAGTTTGTGAGAGAACAGCGAATTTTCCATAAATGCCGTGTTTTCTTTATCTCTTCTCTGAGGCAGGAAGAGACAAAATTTCTGTATAGTTTCGAAGAGCCTGGGATTCTAAGACTCTGCATTTGCCCCCATCTCTCCACCTTATCCGTAGGTTATGCTGTGGCTTCCTGGAATAGCAATGAGTGTCCGGGGAGAGTCCTCTGCCCAATGCCTTGGGTTCAAGGAGAGCCTCTAATTCTAGACAATCAATTTTACTCCTCTGGTGCTCACATATCTCGTCTGTAACCTGAAAGTATTGGTAACCACATCTGATCATTGCTAAGAGGTTAAAGTTAATTAACACAGTTCAAGCACCTCATAAAGTTTTTGATCAAGTGATAGGATCCAGCATGGGAGCTCAGCCTTGTTGAATTATACAGCTCTGAGATGAGGTCAGCTTTGGGATTCATCTTACTACAGAGATTTACTGAAGAGTAAATATGTCTACATTGTAATGGGCTGCTGCTTTTTTCTTTTTGAAATAATTACAGATGTACAGGAGGTTGCAAATGTAATACATAGAGTCCAGTATGCCCTCCTAGTTTTCCAATTGTTAAATGTAAAAACCTAGAAATTGATATTGGTGGGATACTATTAACTAGACTACAGACTTTACTCAGTTTCCACCATTATTTATAAGTACCCATTTGTATGTATGCATGTGTCTGCATGTGAATGTTTACTACTGTGGCAATTTTTCCCGTGAACAGGTTTTTGTAATTACCGCTAAAACAAGATGCAGAACTGGTCCGCCACCATTAAGGAGCCCTCCATGATACCCCTTTACATCTGTACCTCCCCCAACCAGTCCTCACTTTGCTCCTGTGTGAACACTACTATATTCTCCACACCCACAGTTTTGTGATTAAGAGTGTTACACAGCCCTGGCCAGTGTGGCTCAGTTGGCTGAGTGTTGTCCACACACCAAAAAGTCCTGGTGCGATTCCTAGTCAGGCTGTGGGATTGATCACCAGCAGGGGCTGTGCAGGGGGCAGCAGATTGATGATTCTCTCCTTCCCCCTTCTTCTTTCTCTAAAACCAACTAAATTTTTAAAAAGAGTATTATGCAAATGGACCTTTTATACCTCTTATATTTACTTATTTTCTTTTATTCCCTTTGTTTTTCACTTTTCCTGTAATCCTGCACCCTCCTTGCCATCTAAGGTCACTTTCCACTAAAGTCTAATACATATAAAAAAAAAAAAAACTAATTTGTTTGTTTTACTTAAAAATGTCTAAAGTATATTTTGGGCTGTTTAAAGTCCCTGGGGTGACATTATTTAGTCTCAATTTGAAGACAAGATGCCCTCAATTTAATAGGTAGTCCCTGCTCACTGATTTCATTTTCTATTGCTGGCTAACAAGTTGCCACAAATCTATGAGCCAAAAACAGCAAATAGGAATTATCTTACACCCTCTGTGGGGCTAAAGTCCAGGCACAGTATGGCTCCATGAGCCATCTATTAGGATCTCACATGCTGAAATCAAAACGTAGAAATAAATTTAACCAAGGATGTAAAAGACCTGTACTCGGAAATTATAAGACACTGAAGAAAGAAATTGAAGAAGATACACGTGGAAGCATATATCATGTTCATGGACAGGAAGAATTAGCATCATCAAGATGCCCAAACTACCCAAAGAAATCTATAGATTCAGCACAATTCCTATCAAGATGCCAATGACATATTTCACAAAATTAGACTAAATATTCCAAAAATTTATATGGAACCACAAAAGAACCCAAGTAGTAGGAGAAATCTTGAGAAAGAAAAACAAAGTTGGAGGAATCATGCTACCTGATATCAAACTATACTACAAGGCCACAGTAATCAAAACAGCATGGGACTGGCATAAAAGAAACACATAGTCAATGGAACAGAATAAAGAGCCCAGAAATATACTCAAACTATTATTGTCCCTTAATATTTTTGAAAAAGGAGACAAGAACATAAAATGGGTAAAGACAGTCTGTTTAATAAATGGTGTAGGGAAAATTGACAAGTACATGCAACAAAGTGAAACTAGACCACCTTATGACATTATAAACAAGAATAATCTCAGAATGGATTCAAGACTTAAATATAATACTCAAAACCATAATAATTCTATACAGAAACATAAGCAGTAAAATCACAGACATTTCTTGTAGTATTTTTTTTTTTTCTGCTCGGGAAAGGAAACAAAAGAAGAAATAAACAAATGGGGTTTACTCAAACTAAAATGTCTTTTCACAGCAGGAAAAACTATCAATAAAATGAAACAACAACCCACTGAATGGGAGAACATATTCACCAATGATACACCTGATAAAATGTTAATATACAAAACCCAGATAATTCAATGCCAAAAATACAAACAACCCAATTGAAAAATGGGTAAAGGACCTAAATAGACACTTCTCCAAAGAGGACATACAGGTGGCCAATAGACCTATGAAAAGATGCTCAATATCACTAATAATCAGAGAGACACAAATTAAAACCACAATAAGAGACCACCTCACACCTGTTAGAATGGCACCATCAACAAATCAGCAAAAAATTGTTGGCGAGGGTGTGGAGAAAAGGGAACCTTTGTGCACTGCTGGTGGGAATGCAGGTTGGTGTAGCCACTGTGGAAAACAGCATGGAGTTTCCTCACAAAATTAAAAATGGAACTGCCTTATGACACAGTGATTCAGCTTCTGGGAATATCCTAAGAAACCCAAAACACTAATTGAAAAGAATAAATGCACCCCTACATTCATTACAGCATTATTTACAACAGCCAAGATCTGGAAACATCCCAAGTGACCATTAATACGTGAGTGGATAACAAAGCTGTGGTACATTTATGCACTGGAATACTCCTTGGCCATAAGAAGGAAATATTACGTTTTGCAGCAGCATAGATGGACCTGGGGAGTATTATGCTAAGTGAAATAAGCCAGTTAGAGAAAGACAAATACTTCATATTTTCAAATACTTCAAATACTTATACATGGAATGTAATGAACAAAATAAAGAAACAAACAAAATAGAAACAGACTCATAGATACACAGAGCAGACTGGCAGCTGTCAAAGGGGAGAGGCGTGGGGTCATCGGTGAGAAAAGTGAAGGGATTAAAACAATAACTTATAGTGATTATGAGAGGGAAAGGGTGTGATATATGGTGACAGAAGGAGACTTGACTCGGGGTGAACACACAATACAATATGCAGATGAGGTGTTATAGAATTGTACACCTGAAACCTGAATAATTTTATTAACCAATGTCATTCCAATAAATTCAATTAAAAAACAAAAAATGAAAAAAAACCACAAGTCTTTCTAGACTCTTACCTGGAGGCACAGGGGAAAATTCCCTTCCTGGCTCATGCAGGTTGAATTCATTTTTTTGAAGTTGTAGGACTGAGATTCCAGTTCCTTCTTGGTTATTGGCCACTTGTTACTCTTAGTGTATAAACAGTGCCCACCTCCCTAGGCTTGTGGTTCTGTCCATCTTCAAGCCTGTGATGGTTAACGGAACTCTTCATGCACTTTGGATTTCTCTGATTTTCTCTTTTGTTTTCCTTTTTAATGGCTCAAGTGATTATATTAGGCCCACCTAGATAATCCCTTTTTGCCATAACATAGTACAATCTGGGGAGTAATGCTAGGAAATGGGGATGATCGGAACCTGTATGCTACCTACCTTACATCCATGTTTTGTTTGTTAATGTGTGTGTGTGTGTGTGTGTGGTGTTTGGATTACAGAAAGACCATTTGGTTCAAGGAGTTCTAAATTTCAAACCACAAATCATAAGACCTTATTTTCTCTGTCTCAGACTTAGCAAAATAAAACAAGTCTAACAGAAGCTTTGCTTTTTAATGCAAGCATTTGTGTTATTTTTATACCATAACAAGAGAATGCTTTATTTTATTTTTTAAATTTATTATTTTGCTAACCTGTGAGATATAATTTCTGGAGAAATATACACATTCACTAATAAAGTTTCCAATAGAATGATCTCTTGTTCTTTTAAAATTGTATTAATTTTCCCATGATGTTGGTAGAAATGACAATGTTCCTAAAATTGGATTGGAAGTCCTTTGAGATTTTAAGATAAAGTATTCTTTCAAAAAATTGTTGAGATTAAATGAGTTAAACCATTTTTGTTACTGTATAACTGACTGCCAAACCTTGGCTCAAGCATCTCTCCCAAGCTCTAGTACACACAGAAGCTGTGCCTGTGTCATCCCTTTAGTTCTCCAGTAAGAGAGCCTAAATATTTAATGGACAAGAAAGATTTGCTAGAAAATGGCACTTTTTAACTGGCAAAGGGTCCAACACTGAGCACAGCTGCTGTTTATTGCAACGAAATATTCAAGAACATCACTAGGAAGTGGCATGTTAGCAGACAGTGCAGAGGGAACGTAATTCAGCACAAGCAGTGCTTTTTCTAAGACAAATGAGCTTGAAGAATATATTGTATTATTTCTGATGGCCATATTTTTAGAACAGCACTTCAGCAGGAAATATAATCCACACCCGTGCTCTTCACAACTATGAGCAACACAGGAAAACTCTCCGTGGGTGGAAGTCAAAATTACATCTTCTGGAGTCAAATAAAAACATTCTTCTCTCTGATCAAATTTTAATGAAACAATTCAGAGGAAAACCATCATCTTACTTCAAAAATTGTTTTTACTGAAAATATAATAAGCCCTGCCTACAGGCACAATCACAGCTTCCACATCTGGCTCCTCACTGTCTGCGGAATTGAATTGAAGGTCTTCACTCTATAGTGGCCAGGAGACCAAGGTCAAGTTAATGTGCACTGGCCACTGATTAAAGTGTAATCATAGGTTCTCTCAAACAATATAATAATATAAAGTTTGGCTTGTGGCCAGAGCATTCTATTTAAGCTTCACTCTTGGTCTTCCATAATTTCCAAAGTACATTTTCTACTTATTACTTCAACCATGATGTAATCCTCTCAGTCACTGGGAATCTAGTTAGAACCACAGAGCACTGAGCAATAAGGTAGTTTAGAAAACACTTATTCTGAGCCCTTTATTATATGATTGAAACATGTGAGGTTCCGAGGGGCCAGAAATGAGCCACTGGTACCAGGAGAGCCAGCAGGACCCGGTGCATGGTCAGCCCATGACCCGAGGTGAGGCACAGAACCCTCCTGCCTCACTTCCTATAAAAGCGGTCAACTCATTGTGGAAGTATAATTTAATTTTTAAATAATACCGATTGGTTATAAAAGAAAAAACAAAATATAATAAAATACAGAAAAGTAAAGGAAGGGAAATAAAAATCAGTAAATTACTACTTCAAAAATAACTGCTTCCTCCATTTCAGGAACATTATTCCAGAAATCTCTTGTAGATACAAATTGAAGCAAAGAAGGAAAGAAAAAGTGAGTGTGTCAAATGGGAGAGACAAAGAGGGAGAGGAAGAAATAACTTACATTTTAAAGGGAAAGAATAAATATTTTAAAAAGCCAGGATTATGGTATGGATGTTTTGCAAATAAAGCATCATTTAATTTATTCAAATTTCACTCAAGAAAAAATGGAGAAAAACTGAAGAACTGAATTTAGATGTGTCATTGTTTCAAGATATAGTCATGCATAAATGTTTTTCTAGTATTAAAAGTGATAAAAATATTTTTAGAATTAGTGTCAATTTGAAAGGAAAGATTTTACCCCTGCAGAGTATCCACTGATTGTGAGTTAAGGCAAACAAATGAGCACACATGTCATTTCACCATCTTCCCTCACCATATATCTAGATTTTGTTAAATAAACTATTATTTTTATTATTAAAAATCTATCAATATTTATATTTTGATTAATAATCTTACATTTTATAAACAATTATGTAACAGTATTAGTTATTCATTTAATGGAAGCAAACACTCACTACCAAATATTTTTAACAGTACTCTTCATTTTCAAGTTATTAAATTTGACTCATTTTATAGTTGTATTGAAGTTTGTTTGTTTTTCCAAGTAGGGATCTGCTTGGTATAGTTCCTTGAAATTTTAAACGATTATCAAAGCTTGTTTTTAACCTTTATATTTCAGTGACAACTTGCTTGAACCTAATCAGAGAGTCACTTTTCAGAACTTTGTAGAAACTGCTCCATTGTTTTTTTTAATCAATGTATTGAAGTGTGATTGACATACAAAAGCTGAGCATGCCCAGTCTATACAATCTGATGAGTTTGCAGATAAGTGTACACTGTGAAACCATCACCACAGTCCGAGCCATAAGCATAGAGCACTGCAGTCCGGATGCCCAACAGCAGCCTGCTGGTCCTGGGACCTGCTTTCACCCCTTGACATGCAGAATGTCCCCTGAACCAGTGGACAGAATGTCTCATTTAAGAATGATGCAATTTATGTATAATTTTTCATCTTTGTTCTTTTTATCAAAATTACTAATTGTATTTTAAATCTCCTTCCTCTGTATTTTATATCTTTAATTTCACTCACTTTAATTTTATATTTTTACTGTTTTTTATTTCTATTATGCCTCTTTACTTCCTGCACACTGTATTTATTCTGTTGTTACTTTCTCCCCAGTGTTGCTAAATCCCACACTCTCTGCACTTCCTCTGGCCATCGCACCCCTTTTTCCATCAAGCCTCTCCCTGCCATTGTCCCACAACTTAAATGTTAAGACATGGAAAGTAAATTGCACCATCCATATATGATTCCTCCTCTGGCTTCATGTTTCCTGAGGAACTCCACCATATCCAGTGAAGGTGTCTCCACAACTCAAACTTTGCCTAGCGGTTAGTGTGTTGTCTTTAAAAATGTAGTACTTACTAATACAGTAATATGTAGTTTGGGGTTTTAGCCATGTATTTATTTAGGTTAGCATTTTAAAAAATAATTTCATTAATTTATTTTTTCAGAGTGTTTAATGAGAGAGAATGTAAATAAAAAAGTCTCATTTCAACCATATTTAAGTAGAAATCATGGAGATTTTTTAAAAATATACTTTTACCTGAGACAGGCCAAATAGATTAGATTCACTTGATTATGTTCTGGCTGCCAATGGCCCCCAAATTATATTGGCTTACAAAAACAGAGGTTTATTACCCTATCATATCCCCATGATAGTTTATGTTCATTTTGAAACACAAGCTAATGAAATGACCCCTTTCTGGGACTCTATAGATGGCAAAAGATACCACAGACTGACTCTTAGTACTTCTGTTTACAAAAGGAATGTGTCTCTCCTGATAACAATTGAGGACTCAAAGAAAGGCACATGATGTTATCTGCGTAGCAGTTAATAGCTCAAATTCACCTTTACAAGAAAGCAAAGTGTACTTGGGATTTGTAATGAAATCTGTAACTGCCCACCTTCTTGATTACATGTATCCACTTTCCCTAAGACTGTTTTGCTCACCCCCTAGTGCCAGGGGACAACATCCAGTAGTATCTCCAATCACAGGCTCAGACTCACAGAGGGATGATCTCATGGTCTTGGTCAGATGTGGTTCCTAGTTTTATGTCCTTACACATCCAATATAGAGTGATGTAATAAAGGTAGCCTAATCATATTTGCCAACACTCATTAAAAAAAAAGAAAATGAACCAAATGAACATCACGGGCCCATGGTGTTTATGAAATCTTTACAAGGAGATATAGAGAACTCACTAGAAAAGGATCATATGTCTCAATTAAGCCTCAGTTTTTCTCTCAGGCCCATTGCGCTTCATGGCTCTTGGCTCTGCTGTCTCTGAGCACCTTGCTTTTGTTATCCCTCCCTGCCCATCTGACAGGGACACTGAAGAACAGGTAGACAAGAAGCTGCCTCGAATATTTTTCTCTATCACAAGGTCGGTGGCTTAACCATGAAATGATGTCTTAAACTGATACTGTATTTTTGTTTGTTTGTTTGTTTGTTTGTTTAAAATATTACAGATGTCCCTTTTTCTCCCCAATGACCCATTACACCCAGTCCCACCCCCCTCCCAGTCCCTCTCCACATCATTGTCCATATCCTTGGGTTGTGTATATAGGCCAATAAATTCTTTGCTTAATCTCTCCCCCTCCACCCACCCGCACCCCTCCATCCCTCTGAGATGCCTCAGTCTGATCCTTGCTTCCATGTCATTGAATCTATTCTGTTCATCAGTTTATTAAGTTCTTTAGATTCCGCATATAAGTGAGATCACGTGATGTTTGTCTTTCTCTGCCTGGCTTATTTCACTGAGCATAATATTCTCCAGGTCCATCCACACTGTCCCAAAGGGTACCAGATCCTTCTTCTTTACAGCTGTGTAGTATTCCATGGTGTGAATGTCCCACAGTTTTTTATCCACTCATCTACTGATGGGCACTTGGGCTGTTTCCAGATCTTAACTATTATAAATTGTGCTGCTAGGAACATGGGGGTGCATAATTATTTATGATTAGTGTTTCAGGATTTTTAGGATATAGTCCTAGAAGTGGGATCACTGGGTCAAAAAGCAGCTCCATTTTTAAATTTGAGGAATCTCCACACTGCTTTCCACAGTGGCTGCCCCAGTCTGCATTCCCACCAGCAGTGCACCAGGTTCCCCTTTCTCCACACCCTCGCCAGCATATGTCGTTTGTTGATTTATTGATGGAGCCATTCTGATAGGTGTGAAGTGACACCTCATTGTGGTATTAATTTGGATCTCTCTGATGATTAGCAACATTGAGCATTTTCTCATGTGTCTCTTGGCATCTGTATGTCCTCTTTGGAGGAGTGTCTATTCAGGTCCTTTGCCTATTTTTTTTTTAAATGTATCTTTATTGATTTCAGACAGAGGAAAGGAGAGGGAGAGAGAGAGATAGAAACATCAGTGATAAGAAAGTCATTAATCGGCCACCTCTTGCACCCCCCTGACTGGGGATCGAGCCTGCAACCTGGGCATGTGCCCTGACCGGGAATCAAACCTCGATCGCCTGGATCCTAGGTCGATGCTCAACCACTGAGCCATGCCTGGCCGGGCGCTTGCCCATTTTTTAATTGGGTTGTTTGTCTTCCTCTTGTTGAGTAGTATGAGTTCTTTGTATATTTTGGAAATTAGCCCCTTATCAGATACATCCTTGGCAAACATGTTTTCCCAGAACTTGGGGTTCCTTTGTATTTTGAGCCTGTTTTCTTTTGCTATATAGAAGCCTTTTAATTTGATGTAACCCATGTTTATTTTTTCTTTTGATTTTTTTTTTTGCCCTAGAGGATGCATCAGTGAAGATTCCATTTCTTGGGATGTCTGTGACTTTACTGCCTATGTTTTCTTCCAGGATTTTTATGGTTTCATGACTTACATTTAAGTCTTTTATCCATTTTGAGTTTGTGTATGGTGAAAGCTGGTGGTCTAGTTTCATTTTTTTGCATGTATCTGTCCAATTTTCCTAGCCCCACTTATTGAAGAGACTGTCTTTACTCCATTGGATGCTCTTGCCTCCTTTGTCAAATATTAACTGACCATAATGGCGTGGGTCTATTTCTGGGGTCTCTGTTCTGTTCCATTGATCTATATGCCTGTTGTTGTACCAATATCATGCAGTTTTGACTACAATGGCTTTGTAGTAAAGTTTGAAATTCCATAAAGTGATCCCTCCCACTCCGTTCTTTTTTCTCAAGATGGCTACAGCCATTTGGGGTCTTTTTTGGTTCCATATAAATTTTTGAAATGTTTTTTCTAGATCTGTGAAATATGCTGTTGGTATTTTAATAAGAGTTGCACTGAATCTATAAATTGCTGTGGGTAGTATGGGCATTTTAATATTAATTTTTAAAATCCAAGAGTATGGTATATGCTTCCCCTTGTTTAAATCTTCCTCTATTTCTTTTTTCAGTGTCATGTAGCTTTCCAAGTACAGGTCTTTTACATCCTTGGTTAAGTTTATTCCTAGGTATCTTATGTTTTTAGTTGTAATGGTAAATGGTATTGTTTTTTTTAGTTTCTCTTTCTGAAAATTCATTGTTGGTCTATAAGAATGCCATTGATTTCTGGATGTTGATTTTGTATCCAGCTACCTTGCCATATTTGTTTATCAAATCTAGTACTTTGATGGAGTCTTTAGGGTTTCCTATGTACAATATCATGTCATCTGCAAATAATGACAGTTTTACTTCCTCCTTTTCAATTTGGATGCCTTTTATGTTTTCTTCCTGTCTGATGGCTATGGCGAGGACTTCCAGTACTATATTGAATAAAGGTGGTGAAAGTGGACATCCCTGTCTTGTTCCTGTTTTTAAAGAAAATGGTTTTAGTTTTTGCCCATTGAGTATGATGTTGGCTGTAGGTTTATCATATATGGCCTTTATTATGTTGAGGTATATTCCTTGTATTCCCACTTTGCTGAAAGTTTTTATCAGAAATGGGTGCTGGACTTTGTTGAATGTTTTTCTGCATCTATTGATATGATCATATGATTTTTGTCCTTCATTTTGTGTATGTGATGTATCACATTTATTGATTTGTGGATGTTGTACCAGCCTTGCATCCCCAGAATAAATCCCACTTGGTCATGATGTATGAACTTTTTAATGTATTGCTGGATCCATTTTGCTAGTGTTTTGTTTAGGATTTTAGCATCTATGTTCATCAGGGATAGTGGCTTATAATTTTCTTTCTTTGTAGTGTCTTTATCTGGCTTTGGGATAAGGGTGATGCTGGCCTCATAAAAAGAGTTTGGGAGTTTTCTCTCCTCTTGAATTTTCTGGAATAGTTTGTGTAGAATAGGTGTTAATTCTTCTTTGAATATTTGGTAAAACTGACCTATAAATCCATCTGGTCCAGGACTTCTGTTTGCTGGTAGTTTTTTGGTTACTGCTTCAGTTTCATTAGTTGTTATCGGCCTATTCAGGTTTTGTGCCTCTCCTTGATTCAGCTTTGGAAGATTGTATGCTTCTAGGAATTTGTCCATTTCACCCATGTTGTCCAGGTTGTTGGTATACAGTTGCTCATAGTATTTTTTTACAATCTTTTGTATTTCTGTTGGGTCGGTTGTTATATTGCCTCTTTCATTTCTGATTTGATTTATTTGAGTCTTCTGTCTTTGTTTCTTAGTGAGTCTGACTAATGGTGCATCAATCTTATTTATCTTTTCAAAGAACCGGCTCTTGGTTTCATTGATTTTTTGTATTGTTCTTTCAGTCCCTATGTCATTAATTTCTGCTCTGATCTTTATTATGTCTTTTCTTCTACTCCCTCGGGGCATTCCTTGCTGTTCTCAATTTGATTCTTTTAGTTGTGTTAGATGGTTTAGTAGAGCTTTTTCTTGTTTTATGTAATGCTATGAATTTTCCTCTTAGGACTGCTTTTGCTGTGTCCCATAGATTTTGGGTTGTTGTCTGTTTATTTTCTTCTTTTTCCATGAAGTGTTTGATTTCTTCCTTGATATCATTAGTCACCCATTCATTGTTTAATAACATTCTATTTAGCCTTCATGTGTTGTATATTTTTGACTGTCTTTAAAGTAGTTGATTTCTAGTTTCATAGCATTCTGGTCCTAGATTATTTTTGATATGATTTCAATCTTCATGAATTTGTAGAGACTTGCCTTGTGCTGTAACATGTAGTCCACTTTTGAGGAATGTTCCATGTGCACTTCAGAAGAATGTGTATTCTGCTGCTTTGGGATGAAATGTTCTGTTAATGTCAATTAAATCCTTTAGGTCTAGTGAGTCATTTAAGGTCTATGTTTCCCTATTGATTTTTTGTCTTGATGATCTGTCCAGTGCTGACAGTGGGGTGTTAAAGTCCCCCACTAATTGTGTTGCTGTCAATCTCCTCCTTAAAGTCCACCAAGAATTTTTTTAATATATTTAGGTGCTCCTATATTGGGTGCATACATGTTTACAAGGGTTATTTCCTCCTGTTGGAATGATCCCTTTAGTGTCATGTAGTGACCATCTTTGTCTGTTGTTATGGTCTTTATTTTAAAGTCTTTTTTTTTTTCAGAAATAAGTATTGCTATTCCAGCTTTTTCTTCCTTCCCATTTGCATGGAATATTATATTCTATCCCTTCATTTTTAGCCTTTGTGAATCTTTTGCTCTCAGGTGGGTCTCTTGTAGACAGCATATATTTGGGTCCTGTTTTTTTTTTTTTTGTTTTTATTCATTCAGCTACTCTATGTCTTTTGATTGGACCATTTATTCTCTTTGCATTTAAGGTTACTATTCATATAAATTTATTTAATGCCACTTTCCCCCTATATGCTGATGTACCTTTCTCTCACTATTCCTTCTTTTTCTTAGAGTTGTCTTTTTAGCATTTCTTGTAATGCTGGGTTGGAGGTACTGAACTCCTTTAGCCTTTTTTTTTTTTTTTTTTGTCTGGGAAGCTCTTTATTTCACCTTCAATTTTAAGTGATAGCCTTACTGGATAAAGCAATCTTGGCTGCATGTTCTTGCCTTTCATTACTTTGAGAACTTCATGACACTCCTTCTTTCTGGTCTGAAGAATTTCTGTTGAGAGATCTGATGTCATCCTCATGGAGGTTCCCTTGTATGTCACTGCCTGTCTCTCTCTTGCAGCCCTTAATATTCTCTCTTTGTCCTTGACATTTGCTATTTTAATTATGATGTTTTGAAGTGGATCTATTTGGGTCCCTCTTGTTTATAACTCTCTGTGCTTCCTGAACTTGTGTGGCTTTCTCCTTCGCCTAGGGAAGTTTTCTATCATTATTTCCTCTACCAAGTTCTCTATCCCTTGCTCTCTTTCTTCTCCCTCTGACACTCCTATAATGCAAGTGTTGTTTCACTTCATGTTGTCCCAAAGCTCCCTTAGGCTGTCTTAATGCTTTTTAAGTGTTATTTCTTATTGCTACTCTAATTGAGTGATTTTTTCCACCTTGTCTTCTAAGTCACTTATTCAATCTTCTGCCTCATTGAACTGCTTTTAATTCCTTCCAGCGTATTCCTGATGTCAGATACAGCATTCTTTACTTGTCTAATTTTTTTTTTATGTTATATATCTCTTTTTTCATGTTTTCACTAAGTTCCTTGACCTTACTATCTAGCGCCTTGTTGTTCTCATTAATTTCTTTGAGCATCTTTATAATCATTACTCTGAACTCTGTTTCTAATAACTTGCTTAACTCCATCTCATCAAAGTCTTTTTCTGGCAATTTTTTCTTTTCTTTAATTTGAGGGTTGTTTCTTTGTGCCCTAGTTTTGGCGGCTCTTAGTGTTTGTAGCTATTTAGATATATTTGCTGTGTCCCAGTCTTGTGGGGAGGGATTTTGTATTGTATGTTCAGTGGAACCCAGAGGTGTGTTTTCCATATACTTCTGAGCTCTTTGCTCTAGGCATGCCCTTTTTGTGAGTGTCCCTTTTATGGGTTCTTTGGGCTCTCCTATTGTGGTTAGGTTTAGATTGTTGTTGACCAATCCTTGGGAGGCAACTCCTCTCAGGTTGGCTGTGTGTCTCAGCCCCAACCTCGTCATGTAAGCTGTTGTAACGGGGTTTGGCAAGGCAAGAAAATACACAACTAAACTTCAAGGAAAAAAGGGGTATCTTACAAAATATCTTGACAATCACAATGAAAACAACCCAAGTGAAACTAGAACTGAGAGAGTGAAGGGAGAACACAAATTCTAGAGCAAAACAAAACAGAAACAACAAAAACAAACAAAAAAGGTAAGAAAGAAAGAAAGAAAGAAAGAAAGAAAGAAAGAAAGAAAGAAAGAAAGAAAGAAAGAAAGAAAGAAAGAAAGAAAGAAAGAAAGGTAAAGCTTTGTAGTTGCCTGGTCTTGTTCCAGAGTCTTCTGTAGAGTCTTTAGGGTGCATGGTGGCTAGTGTAGCTCAAGACATCACTCCCCTAACTTAGAGGTGTCACTGTCAGGTACTCACTGTGCGGGAGTTAGTCTCTGCTCCACAGCCAGCTCTTTAGTCCCTACCCTGTCCTCTGATTCTAGTTCCCCATGCACTGGCCTGCTGCAGCTTCAGACTGACTTCAACCTGTTGCCTTTTCTGTATGGGCCAAAGTTACATAAGCCAACACAACAAAACCTCAGGGTCATATAGCAATACATTTATTTCTTTCTCATATCACATGTTCATCACGGTTTAGCTGTATATTTTCTTCCTTCTGGGATATAAACGGATAGAACTATCCTAATCTGGGATAGGCTAATATAGTAAGAGAGGAAACATGCAATGCTGTGAGTACACAGTGGAATTTGAAGTGTCTGCTTCAAAGTGGTATATGTTACTTCTACTCATTTTTATTGACCAAAGCAAAGCGCATGTCCAAGTGTGATTAATGAAGGTGAAGAAATATAATTCTCTCACGGGGAATTCCAGTAATATATGTACCAAAGATATCAAGACAATAAAAACAAAATGGGCTTATCTGTGATCTAAGTCCAGGTGAATTTGGTATACTATCTGAGACACAAACAAGAGCACAAATTGTACAGTCAGAGCTGACTCATGTTTTGTCAGCACACCTAGGAAGCATTTGAAACAAGATGATCTACGTGCTTCTTGTTAGTGCTATACATAAAATAAAATAAAATAAAATAAAATAATAAAATATAAAATAAAATAAAATATAAAATAAAATAATAAAATAAAATATAAAATAAAATAAAATGGTAGAAATAAAGGGTGCAGAAATATATCAAATAAATATGAACAATTAAGTCCTCAAAACAGGCATGAAAATGTTCATAATGAATAGTGTAAATTTTTAAAAGTATTGAAAGAGGTCCATTTTATATAGATAATAGCTAGAAACCACAAACAGAATATAGTCATAAATCTTTTTGTGTCAAATAACATAGTATCAAAATTTGTAAATATATATATATATATATTGGTTAAACTGCAAAGAGAAATCAACAAGACTACCACACAGTAGTGTTTAATATATAACTTTTAGTTTATGACAAACCAAGTAGACAAAATTTAAATATGATCACAGAGTATTTGTATAATATTATTTATAATAAAATAATAAAAATTTAAAATGTTATATCTCATCAGCAATAAAATCACATTTTTCAAGTGTCTGTAGAACTTTTACTGCAAGCTATCCTCCAAACAACTGCTTATTAATTTTAAAATGTGAGAATAATACAGGTATTATTTCACGGCCGTATCTCCTTTCAACTGAGCCAAGACCCACAAGCTTCTTTCTATGTCCATTCCTTATTCCTTGGTCTGAGCCATCATCAGTTCTCTCATATACATCTATTAACACATCCAATTTCTATTCTTGCCTTCTAAGATAATCATTTAAACTCAGCTGATGGATGATTATTTATAACACAGTTCAGCTTGTTTTACCTCTAAGCACAAACCTGTTTTACTTCCCCCATTTCACAGAACAGAAGCTGGTGGTGTTGTGATGGCTTCAGGTTCTTACAAGAGGTAGCCCCTTTTCCTCTCTGGTATTTCCTCCCAAGATACGGACTCTAGCTCTCCCTCCTCCTCAGGGACCTGGCCTTCTGGGCTCTCCTTGAACACACCAGTCTCTGCTCTGCTGTTGGCTGTGCCTCCCTTTTCTGTTCTGCCATAGAACCAGTGAGATACCTCCCTTGCTTCCTTTAACTGTTTCACTTAAATTTCAACTTTGCAATGAAACTTGCCATAACCATTCTAATTATGGCTGCAAGCAGTGTCCATCCCCCCAATTTCTGATTTTTCTTTTTCTTTTCTTTTCTTTTCTTTTCTTTTCTTTTCTTTTCTTTTCTTTTCTTTTCTTTTCTTTTCTTTTCTTTTCTTTTCTTTTCTTTTCTTTTATTTATTTATTTATTTATTTATTTATTTATTTATTTATTTATTTTTAAAATATATCTTTATTGATTTCAGAGAGGGGAAAGGAGAGGGAGAGAGAGAAAGAGAAACATCAATGATGAGAGAGTCATTGATTGAGCCCACAACCCGGGCATGTGCCCTGACCAGGAATTGAACCCTGATCGCCTGGATCCTAGGTTAACTCTCAACCACTGAGCCACCCCCGGCCGGGCTCTAATTTTTCTTTTTGTACAGTACTCATCACTATCTAACTTGTCTCACTACTTACTATTTCACTGTCTGCCCCTTTCTGCTATAATGCATGCTCTATGTGGGAACAGGTATTTCCTTTGTAAGCAGTTACAGAAAAATGAAAATATTCAATAACACACTTGTTATTAAAGAACAGAAGAGTGATACATAATATAAAATATGTAATATATTAAATATAATATGTAATATGTATAATATAAATACATAGCTATTAAAGTTAAGCTCAGAGTAAATTTATTGATTTAAATGCTTTTATTATTTTTTTAAAAGTACAAAAAGCAAACAATATTCACTCTATATTTAGATAACAAAGAGTAAATGTGCATTAATACATAGCTATCAAACAGAAAAGAAGGAAGTTAAAAAGTATTCAATCAGATAAAGAGTAGAATCAGTGAATACGTCTTGGAGGCAAATCTTGTATGTTCCACCAAAAAAGGCACTAGTTAAACAAGTAATCAAGGGTGACTGGACAGTAAATAGTAGCTGTATAATTTTATAAAGAAAGTATAAAATACATTAAATTAGTAAGTTAAGAGTGTTGGAACAGTTCTTACTAATACAGACACAACACTCTCAAACATTTATTATGTGAGTTAAACATACCCATGTAAGTTCATTTATGAATAAAGTTTGAGTATTGACCCAAACAGAAGGCATCAGTGTTAGGATGCAAATTTAATTACTTGTGAATTATTTCTAAAAGCAAGAAAGAAAGAAAGCAAAGAAGGGAGCAAGGAAATACATTCTTAGTTTTCATGATTAGAGTTACCCTATATTTTAACTTTTTCTACCTAAAATCTAACCTATGTCTTTTTCATATTATTGTAACACTTCATAAACACTTCAGTTATCTACAAAGTTTTATATGGAATAAATGAGGTATAGGTTGATAACTTTTAAAAATTTATTGATAAGGACAATATTTCACTTTATTGTGTATTATTTTAGTGGCCTAACTGTGCTCAGCACCATAAGGAAGCCACTAGCCCAAAGTCTGAATTTAGATATTGGGTAAGTGTAAAATACACAAATGATTTGGAAGAATTAATATAGAAAGGGAAATGTAAAACATCTTATTAAGATTTTGTATTGATTTATGCTGAATGATAATTTAAGCAATAATTTTAAATATATTGGGTCAAATAAATACCTCAATGAAAATAATTGCACTTCACTCTTTTTATTTTTTAAAATGTGCAGGTACCAGATCATTTAAAAATCACATGTGTTTTAGTGTTGACTTTCGTTACATTTCTTTTGGACTGTGTGGTCTAGACAGAGTGATGTGTGATCAGGGAAAAGGGAAGTGAAGGATTAAGATTTGAATATTTTGAAGAGAGTGTCAGAGGCTTAACATTTAAATAAGCTCATTTTTGAGAGCGTTAATAACCTATTATTAGCACTGGAATATAAGAATGCATGCATTTATCAGTCATTTTGTTTTATTTTATATACTCTTAACTCTACAACAAATATACTTATTGCAGTCACAAGGAATTATTTATGCCTGTTTATACATAATCACATAGAGAGAGATTATTTAAGGACATAAGAAATAGCGCACTCGCCGGTGGTGTTAATCATTCTTTAGTTTTCTTATACTTTCTTGGCCATATTACCCCCAAAGTCCTTTGAGTTGCCTATAACTACCTTGGTTTCAAAAGACAATCTGTTACAGTTAAAGTTGAAAGTCAATCACATTTTAAAATTATTTATTATTCTAATTGTACCTCTTGGTTTGATTTTATAAAGCCATAACTTTATTACTGCCTGTCAGTACAAATGTGGTGTGTTTCTTTTTATTTGTATTTTTTATTGAGATGAAAGCAACATAACATAAAAATAGCCACTTTAAATGGAATAATTCAGTGGCATTTAGCATATACACACACAAACATATATATATATATATATACACATACACACATATATATATGTATATATATATACTCTCTATACATACACTATTTTGTTTATCCATTCATTTATCCATTCATTTGTTGATGAACATTTGAGCTATATCTACCCTTTGGCTATTGTGAATAATTTTGATGTAAATATGCATGCATCTGTATTTTTTGAGTACCTGCTTTCAATTATTTGGAGTATATATGTAAGAGTATATATGTTGGGTCATGCGATCATTGTGTTTAACTTTTTGAGGGAGTGTCAAAGTGTTTTCCACAGAAGCTAAACCACTGGATGTTCCCAGCAGGGGTGTTCGGGGGCTACACTCACTCCACATTGCACCACGGCTGTTATTTTCTGTTTCTCTCTGAGATTGCACCCACCCCACTATTTTAAAGCAGCACTTCCTTGTATGTGTGATTTTCATTTTCCTAATGACTAGTGATATTAAGTATCTTTTCATGTGCTCATTGGCCATTTAAATATTTTCTTCGGAGAAATGTGTATTTAAGTCAGTTGCTCATTTTAAAATTTTGGTCACCTGCCTTTTTGTTTTTTGAGTTATGAGAATTTTCTGCATATATTCTGAATAGGAGACCCTTATCAGATACATGATTTGTAAATGTTCCCCTCCATTTGGTAGATGGTTTTTTCACTTTCTCGATAACATTCTTTGATGCACAGAAATTTTTAATTTTGATGACATACAATTTACCTTTTTTTTCCTTTGCTGCTTGTGCTTTTCATGTCACGGGTGGGAATCCACTGCCAGCTTCATGGTGTAAACGTTCACCCTTCTTCTCCTCCTCTAAGAGTTGGATGGTTTCGCTCTTCACATTCACGCCTGGTCCATTGTGAGTTAGGTTTTGCCTGTGGTGTGAGGTGGAGTTCTAACTTCACTGTTTCACGCGTGGCTATCCAGGTGTCTCTTTACAATTGTTTTCGAGAGACTATTCCTTTCCCGTGAGTGGTGTTCATATCTTTGTCAAAACTCATTTGTCTGTGGTTCCTTTAGCACTTTCAGCATGTGTAAGTCCTCAATTTAAAATACTGGCCTAGGACCAAGCCTGGGCTCCTTAGGAGTAGTTTTGTTAGTTTCATCTGTGATAGGTCTGACTTCTTTGTTTCTTTTCATTCTTTGTAAATTTTGTTGAAAACAGGACATTAGGGTTATTGTAACATATAAATTTGCAAATCAAATTCCCCCCCTAATTAAGGTTTTTATTTTATTTTATTGATTTCTGGAGGCTGACTGTAGTGACTGCTCTGATCTATCTTTTCGAGCCTGTATTTTTTGTGTATGATGCTTGCAGTGTTTATTCTTCTTTGATGGAGACTTACTTAAACACTAAGAACCAAAAAACTAACAATAGCAAAGAAAACAATTATAAAAAACAAAAACACTAACAAGCACACAAAAATCAGACAGTTAGGGTCCCCCAGGTGTTTTCTGTTTAGGAGAGGCAGTCTGCCCTGGGCGTACACGGGGTTTTTAAAGTTCCGTAGTGTATGTGGGTGCTTTTGAATATTCTCATTTCCCAGAGAAACTCTCCAGCTTTTTCTCCCAGGCTTTGGGCATTCTAAGGCACACTTCAACCATCATGTTTTGCCCTAGGAAGCTATGGGTTTCTTACTTATCTTAAAATATTTTTGAGAACTGCCTCCTACTTTTCTGCTCATATAAATCTCTGAATTATATGAAACAGAGATGGGCACCCTGTATCAGTCTTTGAGGTTAGTTGTCAAACAGGTTATAATAGAAAAAAATATTAAAAAACAATAAGGTCTGCTTTCCTCTCTCTAGTTCCAGGGACCAGGGTCCCACACAGGGAATGTGGTTCTCCCTCTTCAAGGTCACTCTCATCTTGAGGACAGGAGGTAGGTCACGGACAAGTGAAAATGCCACCAAGCTTTCCTACCAGTTCAAAGTTGCCTTTTTCTTGATTCTGCATCTACTTGGGTGTTGTAAGCCTTTGTGTCCTAGAATTGTAACAAAAGTAATATTAAGGTTTGTGTCTCATTTTCTGATAGAGGGGTGAATGCTCAGAACTGTCTCCACCTTTTTCTCTGATGCCCACTATAAATGATTTGGAATCTCTCCTACTTCCCACACTATATCTCTCTCCTCTTCTTCCTTCACGTGTAAATCTCCAGGCCTTTAGGATGTTTGCACCTGGTCGGTAATCAGTCTTCTCCCTGAAAGTGCTCCTCCTCTCAGTCCCCAAAGCTCTCAGTGCTCCTTTTAAATGCAAACATATAATTTTTACTGTAAACGCCTATTGTATTACAACATTGTAAGAAAACAGTGATGCTTTTGATTGAACAAGCTGTGTGTCATTCATCCATGTATTCATTAAATACATACTAGTTGGAAACCTCCTTTCTTGCAGGAATTGAGTGAAGTGCTGGGGTTCAGCATGGAGAAGGGACACTTAGCTCTATTGTCACAAACATTTTTGGTTTCACCAGGCCCAGCCTAATGCCTAACATCTGTTGATATTCAGTAATGGGTATTATGTGTTTACTTAACTCTGATTACCATTTACTGAGCTACTAGAGGTCAGTCAATAAATAATGACTATTATTATATCTCAGACACTTTTCATATATTATTCCATATATTACCAAAAATACTAATGAGCCTGGCCAGCATGGTTGAGCCTCGACCTATGATCCAGGAGATCAAGGTTCAATTCCTGGTCGGGGCACATGCCCAGGTTGCGATCCCCAGTAGGGGGAGTGCAGGAGAGGGCTGATCAGTGAAGACTTTCTCATCATTGATGTTTCTCTCTCCCTCTTCTCTCCTCTCTCTGAAATCAATAAAGATATATTTTAAAAAATACTAACAAGGAAAGAATTAGTATACCCTTGTGTAGGTGAGCAAATTAAGACTGAGGTTAAATTATTATTAAGTAACAGATATATGATTCCAACCTAGGTCTGTCTCTTCACTCAAACTCATCATTTGACATAAAACAACAAAACAATTTGTTTAAAATAACAAATTCCTGGTAACTCTGATATTTTGGAATAGAAACTTTATTTACATCATGTTCATTACAATCATCTCTTTCCTGGAGAAACTGAAAGGAAAATTTTACATTAAACCTTTTGAAGTCATGTGTAACATTTCTGTTCATAAATTGAGCGTAGACAAAAAAATGAAAGTTTCATTTGCATAATAAAGTCAAATCTCATTATCTAGTACTTTAAGAATTGTAGAGCTGCCTGACAAACTAAAATTGGAAGTGAATTTCCACATTAGTTATAATTGCCAGGGAAGCACAATGGAGTTACCCAATATCCATATTTTGTGTAATTCAAATAACATGCCTTAATTACAAATTTCATTAAAAATAAATCTTCAATCTTTTGTATTTCTTTGGTGTTAGTAGCTACTTCTCCTCTTTCATTTCTGATTTTTTATTTGGTTCCTCTCTCTTTGTTTCTGGATGAGTCAGGCTAAAAGCTTGTCAATCTTGTTTATATTTTCAAAGAACCAGCTCTTGTTTTCATTGACCTTTTGTATTTTTTTAAACTGTATTTTGTTTACTTCTGCTCTGATCTTTATTATTTCCATCCTTCCTCTCACTTTGGGCTTTATTTGTTGTTCTCTTTCCCAGTTCTTTTTAAGTGTGAAGTTAGATTGTTTACTTGAGATTTCTCTTGTTTTGTGAGGTGAGCCTGTAATGCTATTAATTCCCCTCTTAGGACTGCTTTCTCTGTGTCCCATAGATTTGGGGTTATTGTGTTGTCATTTTTATTTGTTTCAAGTATTCTTTTTTTACATATATATTAATTGAATGTATTGGGGTGACATTGGTTCACAAAACCTTACAGGTTTCAAGTGTACAACTCAAGGAAACATCTGCACACTGCATCCTGCACCCATTGCCCCAAACAAAGTCTGTTTCCATCCCGACTTATCCCCCTTTCCCCACCTCCACCTGCCCTAACCCCCTTCCCTCTGGTTGTAACCACACTATATATATGTTATATATATGGGTTTTTGCTTAATCCTTTCACTTTTTGCTTTTGATTACTTCCTTATATCATTGCTAATCTATTTATTTTTTAAGTAAGTGACATGTCATTTAGCCTCCATGTATTTGTGTGTTTTCCAGTCTTTTTTCTTGTGATTGATTTCTGGTTTCATACCATTATGGTCAGAGAGGATGCTTGATATGATTTCAATATTCTTTAATTTACTGAGACTTGTTTTGTCTCCTCACTTGTGGTCTATGCTAGAAAATGTTCCATGTTCACTTGAAAAGAATATATATTCTCCTGCTTTGGGTGAAGTGCTCTGAAGATATAAATTAAATTCATCTTACCTAGTGTGTCATTTAAGGCTGCTCTTCCCTGTTGATTTTCTGTCTGGAAGACCTACCTATTGGTGTCATTGGGGTGTTAAAACCCTCTGTTATGATGGTATTACTGTCAGTCTCTCTTTTATGCCCATCCGGAATTGCTTTACATAGTAGGTGCTCCTGTGCTGGGTGTACAAACGTTTACAAGGATTATATCCTTTTGTTGGACTTATCTTTTCATGATTATGTAATGTCCTTATTTTCTCCTATCAGAGCCTTTCTTTTAAGATCTTTCTGTCAGATATAAGTATTGCTACCCCAACATTTTCCCATTGTCATTTGCATGAAACATATTTTTCCATCCGTCATTCTGAGGTAGGTTTCTTGTAGACAGATCATATGTGGAGCTTGCTTTCAACAAACAAGTGTTGTTGAGGGAGTGGAGAAAAGGGAACCCTCTTGCACTGTTGGTGGGAATGCAGATTGGTGCAGCCACTGTGCAAAGCAGTATGGAGTTACTTAAAAATTAAAAATGGAACTGCCTCAGGTCCCAGCAATTCCACTTCTGGGAATTTATCTGAAGAAACCCAAATCACTGATCTGAAAGACTATATGAACCCCTATGTTCATTGCAGTGTTATTTTCAATAGCCAAGATTTGGAGCAGCTCGAGTGCCCATCAGTAGTTGACTACATAAAAAAGCTTTGGTGCATTTGCACAATGGAATGCTAATCAGCCATAAAAAAGAAGGAAATCTTACCTTTTGCAACAGCATGGGTCGCCTTGGAAAGCATTATACTAAGTGAAATAATAGTATGGGGATGAGGGTGAAGGGATTAAGAAAAGAAAAAAAAAGAAAGACTCGTGGGCAAAGACAACATTATGGTGACTGCCAGAGCGAAGGGAGAGTGGAGGGAGGTAGGAGAGGGTAAAGGGGGCGTGAATGGTGGTGGAAGGAGGCTTGACTTGCGGTGGTGAACACGCAGCACAGTGTACAGATGCTGTATTGTAGAATTGTACACCTGAAGTCTATACAATTTATTAAACAATGTTACTCTAAAAAATTCAATAAAAAAGAGTAATAAATAAAAATAACCCTTTATGTTAAGTGTGTACTTAGGTTTTAGTGATACACACTTAGTTCTTATTTCTCCTATTTCAATTCTCTTCTTACCTTTTAACTCCCTGTCTCTCCTGACTCTGTTTCTATCCCTCAATCAGGTAAACCATACACGCACTTTCTGATCTAATCCTCTGTATAGGTGGAATAAAGAACCCCCAAAGAGGTCCACGTCCTAATCCTCAGGAACAGACAGAAAATGGGACTTTGTAGATGTGATTAAATCATTGTTCTTGGTATGGAGTGACTATATCAGCTCACCCAGGTGGACTCATGCACTCACATAGGTCCTTGTAAAAGTAAGGCACATAGATCAGAGTGAAGGGGCAGAGTGTTGTGAAAAGCACTGGTTGGAGTGAGGTGTTAGGAAGATGAAGGAAGGGGCTGCAAGCTAAGGAATGTGACTGGCCTTGATAAGTGAGAAAAAAGCAAGGCACAGGTTCTCCCCTGGAGCCTGTGGGAGGAATGAAGTCCTGCCAGTGTCGCTATCCCTGTAGCAAGCCTTCCTTTGGACTTTGGACTTTCAGAATTGTAAGGTTGTTTCATGTTGTTTTAAACCATTGAGTTTGTGGCAATTAATTACATCAGGAAAACAAAGCCATCTTTACCTCGTTCCTCTTTTTCTATCACCACCACCACATCATTATTCAAGGACAAGCATGATGAGTTCTTGTGGAAAGCAACTCCTTACAGAAGTTCCTCACCAAGGTTTAGATAATGTTGCTGTTGTGTTTTTAAGATTCAAAGAAAAGGTGTATTTTTAAAGCACCATGTAGTGATGTCTTAACACATACACAAAACTTCTATCTATTTATATAAATTTAAACAATGCTCTAAATGGGTGGTTACAAATTTATTTTTTCTAGATTAAGAGAACTTTCCAAGCATCTATCAAATCACAAGACTTACTATTTTATAAAACTACCATTAAAATCAAGCAAACTCCATCTGTTCTGACAACTCCCAAAATAAATCACAACATATAGCTTAATAATTCAACTGAGAAAGCGACTAGTGAAGGCCAGCAAGATGAGCAGTTAAGTATAAGACCTGAGCCTAGAACACAAGGAGAGTCCCTAGAGTAGGTGAAAGTTTGCAAACCTCTGTGCGGGAGAGACAATCTGGAGTGGGCCAGGCTTAATTTTGAAGTTTGACTCTGGTTAAATATTGGAATTACATGAGATACAATATTTTGGCCAGTTATTGAGTGTTGCTTTCCCTCTGTGTATATAGTTTTTTTAAATAATGAGCTTTATTTTTAGAGCAGCTTCAGAGTTACAGGAGTTGGAGGCCTAGTACAGGCTTTCCCTCTGTGTTCTCCCTTGCTCCTCTGCCCTTCTACTGTTTCTTTATTATTAACATTTGCCTGGTGTGGCGTATTTGTCACACTCTGTGAACCAATTTTGGTGTATCATTATTAAATAAAATCCACAGTGTACTACGTTAAATTGTACTTTTTGTGTTGTTCAGTTCTAAGTGTTTGGAAAAACGCATGATATGAAATCTCCACTCATCATTGCAGTATTACACAGTATAGTTCCACTGTCCTAAAATCTAGTGTATTTTTACATGTACCCATATATTAACATTGCATTTATCTTCCTCTATTTTATCACCTATTGATAACAATGTTTATTTACAACAAATTATTTTATTTGGCAGACAATCCCTCTGTGAGGTACAGTAGGCTGCCCTTTCCCTCTAATTTCCCACACCACTCTCCCAAAGACTCACTTGTGTCTCAGCGCAGCAGAGACGGCCACCCCGCACTGTCCCGACCGGGATGGCTCCCCGCTTCTCACTGTGCAGGTCATGCAGAGCTCCATCAGGCTCCACCTAGTCGGCCTCATCTGTGCCGCACCAGGCCTTTCTCTTGTAGGGGTTTCTAAAGCAAACGCTGTCTCTGTGCCATTTACCTAACTGTTGATCGTGGATCATTTTGGCCCCTTGTGTTACATCTTCTGGTATATTACTTACTTTTTTCTTGTGTGAGTATATTGAATCATCATGAAGAGAAGGATACTTATCTTAGTTTTTCAAGAAGCCCAGCAGGGAGCAGTGAGTCATGCAGTATATTTGTATTGATTAGAAATAATAACTACGAAAATTATTGTTTTCTTCCTAAGCTCTGCTTTCCTGGTGCTGTGTGGGAGGACAATGTGTTTACTCTCACTGAAGAACTAACTAGTGTACATTATTTTATAATAAGAGGACAGACCTGAGCTGGAGGGAAGGAACTTTCAGAAAAGATACATAAACTTGGAAATACTGCAAGAAAAAGGTACATCAATTTGGTGGTGGAACATTGATTGCACTTTGCAGCCTTAATGTTGAAGTTAAAGAGACTTTCATGAGCACCCATGGCCAGCTGACCAGGAAGGGTAAGGGGGATACTGGAGAGACAGACAGCAGAGAGTGGAGAGGACATAAGCCCTCAAATCTGCAGACTCTGTTCCCTCTTGTGCCTCTTTCTTTTCCCTTTGTTCCCTCACACAGCTCTGTCCTCTGCACTGCATATCTTTGTGAGCTAGTGTAACTCGCCTCATCATCAATCCCATGTGTTTGCAAGGCTGTGGTTGTAAATGTAAAGGTAAGCCTTCCTCCTTGTTTCCGTTGTCTCGCTCACACTCCACTCTCCCTTCACAGAATGATCCATTTACAAGCGGTGATCTCGGATCCAGACACAAAGGGGGCAATTCTGTGCCAGTGGCCTCCCCACACACAGGCAGAGCAGAGGAGCCCAAGAGCGCTCGGCCCCTTTGAGAGAACACTAACTCTGGAGAAGGCGAAGGGTGGGCGGGGACTCCAGGGATGGAGGGGCAGAGGGGTGCAGGGGCCAATGGTGGCAATGCAAACTGTTGTCATCTATGAAGTACCCATTGGGGGCCATTCCCTGTGCTAATACATTTTATACACTGTTCAAAACAGCCTCACCAGACTCACGATCTGCTTTTACCACAGTGGGGCACAGAGCTCATCCGTTTCCTGTCACAAGTCACATGGGCTTCTCACTCCAGTCTGTCCCCCTCCAGAGTGCACGTTCCTCTGCCCTGTTCTATGTCAAACATCATCCTCCTGCAGTGGAGGAAAGGATGCTATTTAATATACTCAAGGTTTGGCAGCTACCAAGTGGTGAAATCTGGATTAAAAAACAATTTTATGTGACCAAAGCCCATGCTGCTCTTATAAGAGGTTAATTATTTCGGTTTTCTTTCCACTCAGTAATATGCTTTAAAAGTCAATGCAATTACTTCAAAAGCACACCCTCTATTTTCCTACTGAGTTACAATCCTATGAAGTAAGAAATTTAAAGAACAGACACAACATCAAAAAATAATTGAACTCCCAGTGCCCAAGCATTATCGGGCACTTTCATGAGCATGTTTAAGAGTTGAGCCTGCTGCTTCTATTGTTTGTTTTAACAGCCTGGAAACTCATGGGCGCCTCAGATCTTACCTGCCTCATTCAGGTTTTAAATACAATCAGAAGAAATTTGACACTTGCATGCTCTATTTTCATTGCCACAATCACTTACCTTTTAGGCTAATATTAACTGTTTTCTTCAATTTCTGTCTTAATCAGAGTGCAAAATAGTACCATTTCTGCACCACTATACTATCAAAGTCTTAGCATCTGCTGATTCAGTAAAGTGGCTATTTTTAAAATTTTTTTATGGGACTCTATATTTTATTTATTTATTTATTTATTTATTTATTTATTTATTTATTTATTTATTTATTTATTTATATTTTTGTTCAAAATATTACAGATGTCCCTTTTTCTCCCTGAAGACCCATTCTCTCCCTTTCCACCTCCTTCCCCAGTCCCTCTCCACACCATTGCCCCTGTTCCTGGGTTGTAAATATACGCATATAAGTTCTTTGGTTAATCTTTCCCCTTCCACCCACCCGCCCTCCTCCATCCCTCCGACCTTCGTCAGTCTCATCTATGCTTCCATGTCACTGAATCTATTCTGTTCATCAGTTTATTAAGTTCTTCAGATTCCACATATAAGTGAGATCATGAGATGTTTGCCTTTCGCTGCCTGGCTTATTTCGCTTAATATAATATTCTCCAGGTCCATCCATACTGCCCCAGAGGGTAGGAGATTCCTCTTCCTTACAGCTGCGTACTATTCCATGGTGTGAATGTCCCACAGCTTTTCTATCCACTCATCTACTGATGGGCACTTGGGCTGTTTCCAGATCTTAGCTATTGTAAACTGTGCTGCTAGGAACACAGGGGTGCATATATTCTTTCTGATGAATGTTTCAGGATTCTTAGGGTATAGTCTTAGAAGTGGGATCACTGGGTCAAAAGGCAGCTCCATTTTTAATTTTTTGAGGAACCTCCACACTGCTTTTCATAGTAATTGCACCAGTCTGTATTCCCACCAACAGTGCACCAGGGTTCCCCTTTCTCCACACCCTTGACAGCACCTGTCATTTGTTGATTTGTTGATGGAGCCATTCTGAAGGGTGTGAAGTGACACCTCATTGTGGTTTTAATTTGCATCTCTGATAATTAGCAGCGTTGAGCATTTTCTCATGTGTCTCTTGTCCATCTGTATGTCCTCTTTGGAGAAGTGTCTATTCAGGTCCTTTGCCCATTTCTTAATTAGGTTGTTTGTCTTCCTCCTGCTGAGTAGTATGAGTTCTTTGTACACTTTGGAAATTAGCCCCTTATCAGATGTATCCTTGGCAAATATGTTTTCCCAGATCGTGGAGTTCCACTGTATTCTGAGGCTGTTTTCTTTGCCTCTGTGGAAGCTTTTTACTTTGATGTAGTTCCATTTTTTAATTTTTACTTTTGTTTCTTTTGCCCTAGGAGATGTATTGGTGAAAATTCCACTTAGTGAGTTGTCTATGACTTTACTGCCTAGGTTTTCTTTCAAGATTTTTCAAGTTTCATGACTTACATTTAAGTCTTTTATCCATTTTGAGATTATTTTTGTGTATGGTGAAAGTTGGTCTAGTTTTATTTTTTTGCGTGTACTTGTCCAATTTTCCCAGCACCACTTTTTGAAGAGATTGTCTTTGCTCCATTGGAAGCTCTTGCCTCCTTTGTCAAATATTAACTGATCTTAATGGCTTGGGTCTATTTCTGGGGTCTCTGTTCTATTCCATGGATCTATATGTCTGTTGTTGTACCAAAACCAGGCTGTTTTGATTACAATGGCTTTGTAGTACAGTTTGTTATCCCGTAAAATGATCCCTCCCACTCTGTTCTGCTTTGTCAAAGTTGTTGCAGCTATTTGGGGTCTTTTTTGGTTCCATATAAATGTTTGTTCTAGTTCTGTGAAATATGCTGTTGGTGTTTTAATAGGAAATGAATTGAATCTATAAATTGCTTTATGTAGTATAAACATTTTAATGATATCAATTCTTTCAATCCATGAACATGCTATATTCTTCCACTTTTTTATATCTTCCTCTATTTGTTTTTTCAGTGTCCTGTAGATTTCTGAGTACAGGTCTTTCATATACTTGGGTAAGCTTATTCTTAGGTATCTTATTTTTTTAGTTACAATGGTAAATGTTATTGTTTTTTTAGTTTCTCTCTCTGAAAGTTCATTTTTGATGTATAAGAATGCCACTGATTTCCTGAAATTAATTTTGTATCCAGCAACCTTGCCAAATTTATTTATCAAATCTAGTAGTACTTTGATAGAGTCTTTAGGGATTTCTATGTACAATATCATGTCATCTGCAAATAATGACTGTTTTACTTCCTCCTTTACCTATTGGATATGTTTAATGTTTTCTTCCTGTCTGATGATTGTGGTAAGAACTTCCAGTACTGTGTTGAATAAGAGTGGTGAAAGTAGAAAACCCTGTCTTGTTCCTGTTTTTAAGAGAAATGTTTTCAGTTTTTGACCATTGAGTATGATGTTGGCTGTAGGTTTGTCATATTTGGCCTTTATTATGTTGAGGTATGATCTCTCTATTCCCACTTTGCTGAGAGTTTTTATCAGAAATGGGTGCTGGATTTTGTCCAATGCTTTTTCTGTATCTATCAACATGATCATATGATTTTTGTCCTTCATTTTGTTTATGTGATGGATCACCTTTATTGATTTGCAGATGTTGTACCAGCCTTGCATCCTTGGAATAAATCTCAGTTGGTTGTGGGGTATGATCTTTCAAATGTATTGCTGGGTCTGGTTTGCTAGTATTTTAGTGAGGATTTTAGCATCTATGTTCATCAGGGATTATGGCCTGTAATTTTCTCTCTTTGTAGTATCTTTAACTGATTTTGGGATTAAGATGATGCTGGCCTCATAAAAAGAGTTTGGGAGTTTTCCCTCCTCTTGAATTTTCTGGAATAGTTTGAGTAGAATAGGTGTTAATTCTTCTTTGAATGTTTCATAGAATTCTCCTGTAAATCCATCTGGTCCACGACTTTTGTGTGCTGGGAGTTTTTTGATTACCGTTTCAATTTCACTAGTTGTTATCAGCCTATTCAGGTTTTCTGCCTTTTCTTGATTCAGCTTGGGAAGATTGTATAGTTCTAGGAATTTGTCCATTTCCTCCGTGTTGTCCAGTTCGTTGGCATATAGTTGCTCCTAGTATTTTTCTTTCAACTCTTTGTATTTCTGTTAGGTCGGTTGTTATATCACCTCTTTCATATCTGATTTTATTTATTTGGGTCCTCTCTCTTTGTTTCTTGGTGAGTCTGGCTAAAAGTGCATCAGTCTTATTTATCTTTTCAAAGAACCAGCTCTTAGTTTCATTAATTTTTTGTATTGTTTTTTCAGTCTCTGCATAATTTCTGCTCTGATCATTATTATTTCCTTCTTTCTACTTCCTCGAGGCTTTTCTTGCTGTTCTCAATCTAGTTGTTTTAGTTGTTATGTTAGATGTTTAGCAGAGTTTTTTCTTGTTTTATGTAATGCTATGAATTTTCCTCTTAGGACTGCTTTTGCTGTTTTCCATAGATTTTGGGTTGTTGTCTGTTCATTTCCTTTTTTTTCAAGAAGTGTTTGATTTCTTCCTTGATTTCATTGGTAACCCATTCATTGTTAATAACATGCTATTTAGCCTCCATGTGTTGTATATTTTTGAGGTTTTTTTTTATAGTGGTTGATTTCTAGTTTCATGACATTGTGATGTGAGAAGATGTTTAATATGATTTCAATCTTCTTGAATTTGTAGAGACTTGCTCTGTGCTCTAACATGAGGTCCATTTTTGAGAATGTTCCATGTACACTTCAGAAGGATGTGTATTCTGCTGCTTTGGGATGAAATGTTCTGTAAATGTCAATTAAATCCATTAGATCTAGAGAGTCAGTTAAGGTCTGTGTTACCCTGTTGATTTTTTGTCTTGATGATCTGTCCAGTGCTGACAGTGGGGTGTTAAAGTCCCCCACTATGATTGTGTTGCTGTCAATCTCCCCCTTAAAGTCCACCAAGAATTTTTTTTATATATTTAGGTGCTCCTGTATTGGGTGCATAAATGTTTACAAGGGTTATTTCCTCCTGTTGGAATGATCCCTTTAGTATCATGTAGTAACCATCTTTGTCTCTTGTTATGGTCTTTATTTTGAAGTCTGTTTTTCAGAAATAAGAATTGCTACTCGAGCTTTCTTTTCCTTTCCATTTGCATCGAATATTTTATTCCATCCCTTCGCTTTCAGCCTCTGTGAATCTTTTGCTCTCAGGTGGGTCTCTTGTAGATAGCATATATTTGGGTCCTGTTTTCTTATCCATTCAGCTACTTTATGTCCTTTGTTTGGACCATTTGTTCTGTTTACATTTAAGGTTACTATTGATATATACTTATTTAAAGCCATTTTCCCCCTTTATGCTGATATACCTTTCTTTCCATACTTGTTCTTTTTCTTAAAGCAGTCCTTTTAGCATTTCTTGCAGTGCTGGTTTCTTGGTACTGAACTCCTTTAGCCTTTTTTTGGGGTGGGGAGCTTTTTATTTCATCTCGATTTAAATGATAGTCTTGCTGGATAAAGTAGTCTTGGTTGTAGGTTCTTGCATTTCATTACTTTGAGAACTTCATGCCACTCCTTTCTGGCCTGGAGAATTTCTGTTGAGAGATCTGATGTCATCTTTATTGTGGTTCCCTTGTAGGTCATTGCTTGTCTGTCTCTTGCAACCCTAAATATTCTCTCTTTGTCCTTGACATTTGCCATTTTAATTATGATGTGTCTTGGATTGGATCTCTTTGGGTCCCTCTTGTTTAGAACCCTCTGTGCCTCCTGGACTTGTGTGGCTTTCTTCAATGTCAGCACATGGAAATTTTTTGCCATTATTGTCTCCACCAAGTTCTCTATCCCTTGCTCTCTTTCCTCCCCCTCTGGCATTCCTATAATGTGAATGTTTTTTCACTTTATGTTGTCCCAAAGCTCCCTTAGACTGTCCTCATGCTTTTTAAGTGTTGTTTTTCTTCTTGCTGCTCTGTTTGAATGTTTTTTTCTACCTTATCTTATAAGTCACTTATTCTATCCTCTGCCCCATTGAGCCTGATTTTAATTCCTTCCAGTGTATTCCTGATATCAGATACAGCATTCTTTATTTCCTCCTGATTCTTGTTTATGTTATGTATTTCTTTTATCATGTTTTCACTAAGTTTCTAGACCTTACCATTAAGTGTCTTTTTGTTCTCATTAATTTCCTTGAGTGTATTCATAACTCTGAATTCTATTTCTGATAAATTGCTTAACTCCATGTCATCAAAATCTTTTTCTGGTGATATTTTCTTTTCTTTAGTTTGGGGGTTGTTTCTTTGTCTCCCCATTTTGGTGGCTCTTAGTGTTGGTATCTATATATTAGATATATTTGCTGTCTCCAAGTCTTATGGGGTGGGATTTTATATTGTGTGTTCGGTGAAATCCAGAGGTGTGTTTTCCTTATACTTCTGAGCTCTTTGTTCTAGGTGTGTCCCTGTAGTCGGTGTCCCTTTTATGGGTTCTTTGAGCTTCCCTGTTGTGATTGGTTCTAGATTATTGTTGACCAGTCCTAGGGAGGACTCTCTTCTCAGGTTGGTTAACTGTGTGTCTCGGCCCCAATCTTGTCATGTAAGCTGTTGCATGGGTGCTGTCAAGGCAGGAAAATACCCAACTAAACTTCCAGGAAACAAGGGGTATTTTACAAACTATCTTGACAATCACAGTGAAAACAATCCAAGTGAAAATGAAACTGGGAGAGTGAAGGGAGAAAAAAAATTATAAAGAAAAAAAAAGGTAAAAAATAAAGAGAAAGAAAAGTATTGCTTAGAGGCAGAGAAGTATATTGTTGTTAATAGTGATGAAAATTTAAAAAATAATAATAATAAACTAAAATAAAATGTAAAAAATAGAGAAGCTACTGGGCGATGAAAGGTGCATAGAAAAGATTCTGAAAGAAGAGCTAGCAAAAAAATAAGGGAGAGAATAGGAATAGGATAATAGTTGAAAAATATAAATAAATAAGTGATTAAATAAAAATACAATAAAGAGAAAAAGAGAAACTAGCAATCAAAGAAAAAGACAGGAAGACAGAAGGGAGAAAAACAAAAGAAAAAAAGAAAGAGAAAGAAAGAAAGAAAGAAAGAAAGAAAGAAAGAAAGAAAGAAAGAAAGAAAGAAAGAAAGAAAGAAAGAAAGAAAGAAAGAAAAAGTTCTGTCAATGGATGGTGAGGAGATTGAGAGAGATAAAGCCAAGGCAGTTAGGGAGTCCAATAAAAGATATGGGGGCAACTATAGAGAAAAGCAGTAAACTTATTGGTTATAATGATAAAGTCCCAGTGATTAAGCAGTAATATCAAGAAAATCTTGATAGTAGAAACAAAGATAAAACAAAACAAAGCAAATAAACAACACAGAACAGATAAAAAAATTTTAAAAAACTAAGCAAAACAATGATTTTTTAAAATATTAATTAAAAATTTAAAAAAAGAAAGAAAGTCAATCAGGTGAGTTCTTTCTGGGCAACTTATGTTGTCTGCCAGTCACTGTTTTGTGTGCTGATTTCAGTTCTCCTGGGAGGTACTTGTGTATCACCCAATGTGAGGAGCCGTCCAGGTTTGTCTCTGGTGTCCTTAGGTAGATGGTTGATCTGAGGCTCTCCGTGGACCCCCTCCTCTTGTCAGCTATTTTGCAACCTTGTAGTTGCCTGGTCTTGCTCCAGAGTCTTCTGTAGAGTCTTTAGGGTGCAGGGTGGCTAGTGTAGCTCAGGGTATCACTTCCCTTAGAGGTTTCACTGTAAGATGCTCACTCTTAGGGAGTTAGTCTCTGCTCCACTACCAGCTCCTCAGTCCCTACCTTGTCCTCTGATTCTAGTTCCCCAGGCTCTGTTCTGCTGCAGGTTCAGATTGATTTCAGCCTGTTGGCTTTTCTGTCTGGGCTGTTTCAGCAGCCTGGGCTCAGTGGGTTCAATTAAGGAACATTCCAGTGAGCCCTATGCCTGCCCAGCCCCCAGCAGTGTTTCCAGCTTTTCCTCCAGTTCCCAAACAACAGTCCCCAGAGTCTTATTCTTGCAAAGTCCTCCTGTGAGCTTCCCTCCCTTCCCCCTCAGGACTGTGCCCTGCGGGAGTGTCTGGGGTTTCAGTGAGCGGGACCCTCCCCTTTCCTGTTGGGGACGGTGCTCTTGGCTGCAGGAGAGGCCTGCGGGCTCCACCCCTCCCTTCCCAGCTCTGGTTGGCTGGTCACACAAGTTGCTTATTTCAAATACTACTATGCAGATACAAATCCAAGCTTCCCCTCCTCATAGGCACACTGTTCTCCTGTTTCCTTCTGCCTGCCCTGCATGGGCTCTCCTTCCTTTCTCCTCTGCTCCGGGTTTGAGATCCCCACTTTTGGATGCTGGTCTGCACTCCCAAGGGGAGGGAGCTTTGAAGCCTCTAAGCCTCAGGAACTCAGAGCCCAGCACAAGCTTCAGGGGAGACTCTCCTTTCTACAGCCCCTTCTCTTACCAGACTCTATGATGTTTTTTCAGTGCTCTCTACTCAAAATATGTCCACTCAGGTATATTTCTCTGGTTTTTCCAAGCTGGTTACATGGTATTCTAGGAGTAAATTGAGTCTGTGATTGGGATCAGGGGCTCTCTGCTTCTTTCCACTGTGCAGCCACCTTCCCTCCTCAGGACTCTATATTTTAGAGCAGCTATTTTGAGTTTTGGGTGTACTAGAGAGCTCAGAGTTTAACAGACATTTGACATACATTGACTGTAACTGTGCATGGGGCAGGTTACGGGACCATTTATGATACACCATAAGTTGGAATGAATATGTCAGTTACTCATATATCATGCTCTCAACAATCACTGTGACTCCCTCAGATTAAGAAGAATCGACAGCATATTTTTCTATAAATATGTGTACTCATGGAATTTCTGACTCTGTGGTGTCACTTTATTAATTAATGTGGACCCTGTGCAGAACAGTGTGTCAAATTCCAGCTGAGGAAACAAAATATGTAAACAGATAATTGAATACAGGGTGACCAGTTATATCACGAAGCTTGGCAGAGTTCATGGTAAGGGGCATTAAGCAAGCTTAAGGTTTGTCACTTTATTTTTAACAGAATTGGTAACTAAAGAAAAATCACAGAGTATTCATAGAATTAAAACAAGGATGGGGAGGAAAGACACTGAATCAATGAATGAGGATTCTCAAAAGCTCTTTCAGATCTTTTGGACTTTAGTAAGAGTATCCAGACTGAGGCTTATAAAAGAAAATATGTTGCTTCAGTAAATCTCTTGATCTTTCTTTGTCAATCTTATAGCTTAAAGTAAATGAGCATATTTACCTTTACTACTATTGTTTTTCCATGGGATGAGGCAGACCTTGTCTGTATTTTTTATTTTTACTTTTATTGAATTTCTTGGGGTGACAATGGTTAATAAAACCATATAGGTGTCAGGTATATAATTTGATAATACATCATCTGTATACTGTAAACCCTTGATTTTGCAGACCTCAATTTAAGGGACTTTGGATTTAACTGACAAAATTTCTGGTCCTTATGTCATATGTAAAAATTAACTTCCTGTTGATTTTAAAATGCTTTTAACCAAGATTTACTTATAATTAAGTTAACAGATTAATTTTTTGTTATTAATTCACTGTTATTTTTAACAATATTTTAATGAATACACCACATGTTGGAAAAAACACTGCAGTAATTTTGTCAACATAAGTAGATATTGCATATCTACAATTATAGTCTACATATTTAAATCCAAGAGTCACTGTTCATAAACACGTTCGGTGAATGATTGGTGCATGATGACACCACCTGGCATGCGGTATTTGGTTCTGTTGTCCCATGGCCTGACTTTCTGCAGCGGTTTTAACAGGTGCCTGCCGATTGTCCTGTGTACTCTAAGCCACACCCCAGCCATATGCATTTGCTTACTCATGGTGAATGGTGAATGCATGCATTTACCAGACCTATACAGCATAAATTTAAAATTACAGTAATACATACAGAAAACTTTTCTGTGGAATTAAGATTTTCATACATACTTAATTTTAATTACACAAACATGTCTATATAAGTAAAAACAGCTGAACTAATTAGTCAATTTTTCAACATACGCATTCTGAAAACTTACTTGATTATATAACAAATTTTTGGCCTTAAGGACACCCCCTTGCCTGAATTAGTCAAGTATATTGAGCTTTTACTGTATTGTGTTGTGTGTTCACCAAACCAAGTAAAGTCTCCTTCCATTTTTACCCCAAAAGAAGAATAACATTTCTGACTCACAGAATTGGTAAGTGGAAATTTGGGATTTACATTCAGGCTTGTCTTCAAAGATTTCTCAGTGTTCTGCCATGTTTCAAGGTGATGTAGAAAACACAGCTACCAGATGGTGCTAAGCTTACGGAAGTCTCTCCTTGTGAGTCACACAGATTCTGGAACTATTTGAGGAAAACTGTAAGACATCACTTACATTTGAATGTGGCAATCAGTTGGGTCAATACTAAGAAAAACAATAGAAAAATAAAAATATACAGTAATAGTATCCATTTATTGGGTATATACAATTTTCCAAGCTCAACATAAATATAAGATAAATATTCTTGCTTTATATAGGAGGCAGCAGGAACAGAGAAGTTAACCAACTTGGAGTTGTGATTTGAAACTAGTAGTCCAGGTGCTCACACTCACACTGTTAGCTACCATGCAATGTTCTATAAGCATCTTCATAGGTTCCTACCGTGTAATCATTTTCTATGATACATGAGACAGCTGTGTTTTAAACATACCCAAAAAATAAAAAATAAAGCTGTTCATCTGCATATAAAACGCCCCATTGCTTCCTCAAAATGTTTATTTCTGCCTATAAGTTTATTTTAGATATGCTTTTCTACCTTTTCTCATTTTCCTTGCAAATATGCCTTTTATTAGGTAACCAATCTCCAAAAAGACCAAAAATCTTTGGTAACTGAAAAATTAGATTGTCAGCATAGGTAGCTAGATATTAATAAAAGAAGGCAGCAAAGGGAACCAAACATTATTACACATAATCATCCAAGAAGCGTGAGCCTGCTAGAAGGTGCAGCACTCGGAGGCACCCCGGAGAACTGAGGCATTGTTCCGCAAAGGGGATTAAGAGGGAGGAAGGCCTGGTTTTTCAATCTCCTTGGTCAACTCACCCAGCCTGCTGGGGGGCGGGGGCGGGGGTGAGCACATACGCACTAGGAGCCAAGATGTTGACTGTAGAGACCTCTCAGTCAAGCTCCAGAAACCGTCACATTATTTAAGGGGCGCAGGACCCGGAAAAACTAGGGAAGTGGTTGATTAGGGGGAGGATCCAACAAACCCTGAAAGCCTGGGAAGTGGATTAGTTTGAAGAAGCCCCTTGTCCTTCCCAAGGCTGACATAGTAAAATCAGTCTGGCTGACAAGGGGCTCTCTCCCTCTCTCTTTCTCACTTGGTAAAGTGCACTCCCCTGTTTGTTCACAGGCTCTGTAGCAGCCACACTTGTTTAGCAGTCACCTGGGGCCAGCGAACAGACCAATTTAGCTCCAAAGGACTAAACTTTAGTATAACTGTAATATGGGACAGAATCTGTGCACACTGGTCTTTGTCCTGGGCTTCATGGAGACAAGGTTGGGTTTTGTCCACCATGGGACAGACAGGGACGAGACGTTGGGAACCTGGGGCAGCCTTATATTTCCACCAAAATAAATCCTATCGCACCGCAATCTCTCGTACAGGGGTCTCTGGAATGCCTTCCCTGCGTTCCATGAAAGGACCCACTTCCCCCAGCAAGTAGGTGACTCAGGCTCTCTCTGTGGTCTCCAGAGTCATCCTGAAACCTGCCAGTCACATGTCTATAAAAAGTGACAGGAATGGTCCAGAGTAATTGTTTCCAAAGTAAAAAAATAAAAAAAAATAAAAAAATCATATTCTCTTTAAGTGCTCACATCAAGACGACTCAAGTTTTGAAACAGAATCTAGATTCTTAAAATAAGCCCTGCCCCTGCAGAGGAATTCTTACTAAGAATAAGGGGAAGAAATTTCGGCGCCAAGGGACAGCTGCGGTGTGGCTTGGGCAGCGGAAACAGCTGCACGGCAGCCTGGCTCAGGGCTGCTGGAGTTTACGGTGCGGAGTATTTCTTTATCTTCCTGATGTATTATTAATGCCTGGAAAACAAGGGCTCACAGAGCACCAGTTACATGAATGCGCACAGCCGGCCCTGCCCCAGGGAGCTGTATGGGTAATAAAAGGGATGAATTCAGCACACTCTTCTCGTCATTGGGTGTAAGTCTGGCCTCTCTCTCGGCAGAGGAAGAATCTTGAATTACAAATGTGAATGAATATGTTTATTTTATTCTGTTTAAAGCTACTTAAAATCTCAACTAAGCTGATCATTATGCTACAATTTGGGTTACATGGAAGAACTCAGCAAATCCTGTGTCCTGATCTTACGTTGGACCTCAGTGTGCTCCCATTACGCATTTTATTTCTGTCTCAGACTTTCCCATTTGCCAAGATAATCCACTTTCACTGGCTGCCTTTTATCCCTTGGTGATTTCCAGTTTACTCTCTGTTTCTATATTATTTCTTCCATGCCCTTGGGTTACTTTTGCTTCAGCTGAACCCTAATAAATGTAAGTTCAATAGTTTTACCACATAAAAAAGGGTTTAGACTTTTCCCCGACTTAGTCCAAAATGTATATGGTGTTGCATAATTTTTAGAAGGCTCTTGATTTATATTAAGTGATGGAATGCTGAAATTAAATTTTCAGTTTTAAGAAGATGTTAAAACACTATCACAAGGTACGTATGTGTGTGTGTGTATGTGTGTGTGTGTGAGCCACACATATGTATGTGTGTATTTTGAATTCAAGATCTACATGGTGTGGTGATTACCAGAGGGAAAGGTAGGTGGGAGGAAGTGGGGGGAGAAGGGGAGATAACGGTGACAGAAGGAACCTTGACTTGGGGTGGTGAACACACAATACAGTATACAGATCATGTGTAATAGAATTGTACACCTGAAACCTATATAATTTTATTAACCAATGTCACACCTATAAATTCAATAAATTTTTTTTTAAAAAGATGTACATGTGAAATCTAAATCTTTGGGGAGAGGGTGGCGATGTGTTTGGACAAGATTATGTAAAGGTTTTTCCAAACACCTTTCACTGAAGCCAGAGATATTAATTTCTCCAAGTCAGTAACCCTTTTCCATTCTGGTACCTTCACCCTGAGCAGAGGTGCTGAGGCCAATCGATGTTGTAACTGGGAATCAACTTGCCAGAATATAGACAACATCCTAAAATATTCAGACAGAGTAGGATAATCTCCCTCCCACAGGCATATTGGATTTAGATGAAGCAAGGGCCTGTGGTGTGAGTTTGTGGGGTTTAGTCTCTAAAGCCAAGAAGCGTGTTTACCAGACAGCTTTGGCAATCTGTGAAGATGCCCTCAAAGAGCTAGTGTGACACGTGGTGTCCATAGGAATTAATCGATTATGATGTATTTCTCTGAGGCAGCTGGAGGGGTGTTACTTATCTATTCGGGGCATCAAAATCTTTTACTGTAACAGTTGCTGGATTGATGGTGCTTGGTCAGTGCCAGCCCCTGTTTGGAGGGTTTTATATGTATTGAATCAGAATACTCAGGAATGTCTTAAACACTAGGTATTGTTGAGTTTACTTTATAGACGCAAAGATTGAGACATGGAAGGTTCACATAATTCGGCTCTAATCAAGCAGCCAGTACCCCAGCTTTTTATCTCTAAAACCCTCTCCCCTAATCACTGTGCAGCACTCTCTTCAGCAGCGTGGTCTTGCTCATGAAGGTCATGGAGTGATGCACAGCAGACCCAGCTTATGTAGGGTGTAGAAGATAATAAAATAAGACTGAGGCTTCCACACACTGGAATGAAATGTAATATGCTTTCCATATAATTGTATGTAAGTCATATTAAGAGCATTTGGATGCCTCGGTGTATCAGTGCCCAGTTCAGGTTCTGAAACTGACAACAAATCATAAAAAGAAAATAATTCAGTTTTTAGTTTGTTTTTTTTTAATTTTTATTTTTTTAAATATATCTTTATTGATTTCAGAGAGAGGAAAGGAGAGGAAGAGAGAGGGATAGAAACATCAATAATGAGAGAGTCACTGATCGAGCCTGCAACCTGGGCATGTGCCCTGACCGGGAATCGAACCCCGATCGCCTGGATCCTAGGTTGAGGCTCAACCGCTGAGCCACGCCTGGCCGGGCAGTTTTTAGTTATTAAGTTATCCATTTTAAGAGTTATGGTTGTCTTGCCCGTCACAAATCAAATGTTAGTTAAGAATTAAGAAAAAAATGTTCTTCATATCCTGGGAGGCCTGCCTGTAATATATGTCAGTGAAGAATATGGAAGTATACTTTGCTTAAGAAAACAGAAGCATATAGGCTGTTAAGCGTAAGATGGCTAGTTCTGCTTTTCTGCTCTTATGATAACATCACAGACTCACTATCAAAGATGTTTTGCAGAACTTTGGTTTGTTTGTGAGAAGGAACCTCTGGACTTCATTCACAATGACCGGGAACAGGATAATGCCAGGGGAGAAATGAGTCAGAGTAAGAAAATAGTGGAATCTTACACCAAAACTAACCCATCAACCCAGCCAACACTTTGAACCCCTCACTAATGATCACAGGCCCTTAAAAGGCCCTGATTGCAAGCCAGCGAGGAGCTATTATCTTTGACCATTAGTGGCCCATCCTCCATCACTGACCCCTTTGTAATAAACACCTGTTCTTTTTCACTGCGACCCAGTCAGCATAACTAGCTTGCTGTGTGTTGCAGGATAAGCCCCCTTTCAATTTCTACAACAAGTTTTGGTGGCTAGGAAGTGGCTGTTCCTAGTGGACATCATGCCAGTGGCACATTGGTCCCTGGCTGGCAGTCACCTTTGCAATCTGCCCGGCGGCTGCCTGAGCTCCATTTTCTCAGGAATAGCTCTGGGTGTTGCCTTCTGGTTGGCTGTCTGGCTGCGGAGCTTCGGGGTCTACAGCGAGGGAAACAAGGCACTTACTTAGCTTGTAAGACATCTCCGGTAAGCAGCGGAGCCGGTCTGTGATGGCGCCAAGGTTCCTTCCCTTTGGACACATGGCTGTGCTTCCACAGGACGATGGGCTTTGTAGCAACTTTCCTTAATGAGCATGAAGGACTACAGACTTTAGAGACCATATTTGTTTGGTTTGGAAACTAGTTCATAAATTTGAGATTGTTTAACAACCAGCCACAATAGATTAAAACAATGAAAAATATACCATCTTTCAATTATCTTTTGAAGGAAGGGTAATGGGATGAGACCCCACATGTGCAAGCTTTCAAGCTATTGTATCAGAACGAGTTGACATGGAGGACGTGTGTACAGATTATAGTTCAAAGGGACGCTTCTCAGCAAGGGGAAGGGAACTATATATGTTGCCCAACTTTCAGGAGTTGAGACATGAGGATCTAATGATGCAGAAGCTGGGGCACTGGGCCCCAAGGTACAGGCAGAGGCCTCCGCCATCTGGCTGGACAAGGTGTGAAAAGGAATAAACCACAGGACATCCAGAGAAAGCTCCAAAACTAGGGGGCATTTATGCAACACCTATATCCTGACTGGTGGAGACACTGTTTAGGTCTGCAGCAATGGGGACCAAGCACAGGGTGGGAAGGAACACAGGCAAGTGAAACAACAGGCTTCACATCTAGCAGCAGCACTGGTGGGAGGGCCAGAAACCAAGAAAATCATTCCAAAAGTAAGACCCCTGGGTTCCAAGGGAACCAAGAGAGGTCCCAGAAAAACACCTCTTAAAAAGGACACCCTGAAGTGAGTCTGAAACACTGTGCTGAAAGCTAGAAACCGGAAACTGAAGGCTACTGGAGGGAAGCGTGGATAAGCGGCCCTGAGGAGAGCAAGCCTTGTTCGTGCCTGAAATGACTGAGTGATGGGAGTGAGTGGGCCCAAGGGACCAAGCTGGGAAGACAGGCTCCTTTCTCGTCTCATCTGGGAACCTCGAGTGACCCTATCTGTGGGAACGAGACAAATATGCTTTTTGATTGATACTGGGACCATTTCTTCAGTTTTAAATAAGACTGACTAAACTTCCTGACTAAATTGACTCAAAATCATATGACTGCCACTACAGCATCTGGAAAATCTATGAACAAACCTTTTTACAACCTCTAGACTGTCATTGGGCAATGCAGCCCTAAAACATGGCTTTTTCTACTTGCTAAGTACCCGGCTACCTTATTAGGCAGACGTTCATTGACAAAACTTAATGTTGACAAAACTTAATGCTAAAACGACTTTTGTTCAGGGAAAGTTGGCCATTGCGGTGCCACCAGAACAAGCTGGTGCCTCCCAAGCCACTCTTCTTGGGCGGGGAACAGGAAGCCAAGTCACCGACATCCTAGACGTTCAGGCAGGGGAGCCTGGGACTGGCTGACAGGAGGCTGGGAAGAGCAAAAGCTACCACAACTAGATGCTTAAACTCTACACTAGTACCTTCCAAAGGACCCAGCTGGGTGGGGTACGGCCCCTGTCACCGCCTTCCCAGAATACCAGCAGGTCACCCTAACACTCCCATCTTGCCATTTAGGACCCTGGTTTGAAGGAACAGCAGTTTGCTCAGGACTTGACAGCCATAAATCAGTTGTGGAGGACAGCCACCCAGCGGTCCTCATCCTTACACACCTCCGGCCACCTTGTCCGGGGACTTTTGTTGGTTTTGGATGCATTTTGTTTGTTTGTTTTCATTCTGTTGAGTACGGAGTCCCTGGAATGATTTGCTTTCGAATGGGAAGATTTGGGGGGAAAAAGCAAACAACACTGCTGCTGGACTTTGTTGCCAAAAGGCTTTAATACGTCTCAGCACTGTTGGAGAAGTCCTGGTAAGGGGTTCCACAGGGCCCAGTTACAGAGGGAGTTTGCGTCACTATGGCAATGATATCTTACTAGACAGCGAAGCAAAGGAAAACAGGATAAAAACAGTCTCCACTTTAAATTTTTTGGGCAGATAGAGAATATAAGGTTTTTAAAAAGAAAGCGCAAATCTCTCAACCCTCAGGAAAACATTTAGGGTTTGAATCAACTACAGGACAGGGAAACTTTGCCGCAGGAGGCGGCCGCGAGGGCAGCTGCCCCAACTGCAGGAGACAATTACCGGGATTCCTGGGGATCGCAGGGTTTCTGCCCTTGATCCCAGATTTGGACTCATGGCAAAACCTCTCTATGAGACTTTAAAGGGGGCAGACAGTGAGCCCTGACTTGGGCTGCTGATTGTCATAAGCGTTCCAGGAAACCAGAAGAAAAATGGCTCCTGGCTCCTGCTTTAGGATTGCCAGATTTTAAAGAAACCTTGTGACCTTTCTGTATATGGAAGACTGGGGCACGAACACAAAATCTGAGGAGTAGTAGCTTACTTTGCAAAGACATTGGGCGTTGTCACTCATGGGTCCCCTACAAGTTTAAGGCCATAGCCGCCATCTGTGCGTTGCTACAGGAGTCAGAAAATTCCGTTTGAGGCAACTGGCGGTGGCACAAACCGCACATTGTGTGCTGCTGCTGGAGCAGGAGGATGGCAGGCGAACTTCAGGCCACCTAGGGAAATATCAGGCTATTTTATTAGAAAACCCTAACATGACTCTAAAAACCGTGACCTCCTTAAATCTTGCAAATGATTGAGCAAGTTCACTCCAGCAGGCGGGACCTGCCTGATGTGCCCCGGAAAACACACTCGGAGAGTTTACAAAGGGAGCGCTTCGTGGCCCACGGGATCCGGAAGGCTGGCTATGCCCGCGTGATGACTCAGAGGAAGCCTGGAGACGAAGCTCCCGCCAGGTACTTTCTTGAAAAAGCTGAGATAATACCCCTCACCCGTGCCTTCCGCTTGGGTAAAGGTAAGAAAGCAAACATTTGCACTGCATTAAAGGAGGCCTTTTCCATGTGCATGCACCCGGGCCTATTTGGAAGAGAGAGACTAAGTAACGTCCGAGAGATGATATTCAGAACCTTTGTGAGTGATGGGCAGAGGTCAACTATCAGCATCAACAGGCGTTTGGAAGAAGTTGACTCTCACCCTCATGGATGGCTGACAAGGATACAAGGCTTCAGGGGAGGAAGGAACTACAGATGTGGAGGAAACAGCAAGAGAGCTGGAGTTGGAGGTGGGGCCTGCAGGTGTCCGTGAATTGCTGCAGCCTCGTGACGGAGCTTGAATGGAGGAGGAGATGCTTCTTATGGATGAGCAAAGAGAGTGTTTTCTTGAGATGGAATCTATTCCTGGGAAGATGCTGTCAAGATTGTTGAAATGACAACAGGATTTAGAGGATTCAGAACATTACACAAACTTAGTTGATAAAGCAGCAGCGGGGTTTGAGAGGATTCATTCCAATTTTGAAACAAGTCCTTCTGTGGTAAAATGCTTTCAAACAGCATCGCAGGCTACAGAGAAATCATTTCTAAAAGGAAGAATCAATTGATGCGGCAAACTTTATTGTCCTATTTTAAGAAATTGCCACACACCCCAACCTTCAGCAACCACCACTCTGATCAACCAGCCCCCATCAACACTGAGGGGACACCCTCCACCACCAAAAAGATATGACTTCAAGCCTCAGATGATGGTTAGCATTTTTAAGCAATAAAGTATTTTTAATTAAGGTATGCACAGTGTTAGACATAATGCTATTATTGCACACTTAGTAGATGATGGTATCGTGTAAACATAATTTTTATAAGACCTAGAACACCAAAAACCTTGACTTGCTTTGTTGTGATATTCTGTTTATTATGGTCTGGGGCGGAGCTCGCAGTGTCTCTGAGGAATGTCTGTGCTTAAGTCTATGAAAGAAATTCACATCCTCAATAATTCATCATGAGAAGAGAGGATGCTCTCTAACAGAACACAGACTAACAGAACCCTCAACAGCAAAAATTAACTTTGGGGCACCAGTTACTAAAACAGAGGTTTGGAGAATCAGAATCTCGGAGTCATGCATATTTTGGGGAGCTGGAGACAGAGTTCCTAGAAGAGGGCCTTAATCTCCCCACAGGTCAGAAAAACTCCTCAAAGCACTTCTCCCAAATGCCAAGCAGCTTTCTCATTAAACTGGCTTCAGAGTTGTCCTAGTTCAGCGGGGGAAGGGGCACCAATGGCTCAGTCGCTGGAAATAGCACAGCTATGCAACATTGCGGAGGTGGATTCTGAGAAGACTCTCGTGTAAACCTCATTGGGGATTTGTTGGAAAATCTACTCTTTTTAAATATATCATGGTTTGCATATTTCTAACAAAGTATATCCAACTAAAAACAGGAGCCCAGGAGACTGAGAGCAAGCCGGCTTCATCTCTCAAGCGGCCCCTCCAACATGCACAGGCCATGATTTCTGAGCCACCAGGAAATTCCTGCTGCTCAAAAATTATTTCACCACTGCCTGTCACAATGACTGAAATTTTACCGTTATGAGTTACAATTTGGCACAATAAACTCTTGTCAAGTTTATTGACGAGGTAAATGTTATATGTCTTGTTCAGGTCAGGCTGAAAGCTAGTTGATAAGAAGTGTTCAGTGTGTACTTTGTCTCAATTCAGTAAAGTTCAATGGTGATTACCATTTTGGTGAAGCCCAGCTAGTTTCTTGTACGAAATGATTTATGGCTCTAAACAGAGCAGAATAACTGTTCAAACTGGCCATTGCAGATCCTGGGGGAAGCTTGGAGTGGGCTGGATATATAATTCTAGCTCAAGCCCTTGATGATCATAGTTTAACTATCATGATATGGGAATTATTAAAACAGTTGTCTAGTGGACACTTTCCTGACCATGCAGTACTCTTTGTGAAGTAACATTTATATATGTCTACAGTGTGCCAAAGACTGTGCTGGTCTCTTTGTTTATGATCTTACCTAAACATTTCCATAACCTGTGGGGTGAATTCTATTTCCACTTTAGAAATGGGGAGGTTTGGGCTTCAACAGGTCCAGGATTGATATGAATTCGCACTTAGGCCTACATGACATCTGAGTTACCATGTCAAATTACCTTATTCAGGACAAAATACACATTTTTGGTGATACATGTACTATTTGGGAGGGAATTAAAATGCTACTGACTTCTGTATTAAAATTATAATTTCTAGATTTCTGTAATATCAGGAAGGAGTAAGGAAAACTAGCTAATTTTGTCAATGACTGTAAAAAAGAGTTTGATATTTATCTAAGTACCACTGTAATTCATTTTTACTTTATCAAATTTACAAAATAATAGTATGCCACCAAAGGAGATAACCACATAAAGAAGAAAGTGATCTGATAAAGATTCAGCCTTGGCTGCTGTGGCTCAGTTGGTTGGAGCATTGTCCTGTACACTGAAATGTGGTGGATTCAAATCCCAGTTAGGGCACATACCCAGGCTGGGTTCCATTGCAGGTTGGGGTACATATGGGAGGCAACTAATGGATGTTTCTGTCTTACATCAATGTTTTTCTCTAGCATCAATGTCTCTCTTCCTTCTCTCTCTAAAACCAATTTAAAAAAAGGCTCAAATACCTAGAGTTGTCCTTCATTTCTCTTACTAAGTCTTTTTCTTATAATTAATTATCACAGTTAGGGTGAGATTGCATCAGACCCTCTGATAAAGATGTACTTAGTGGAATATTTCCAGGAGCTAGTCCTGCTGCAACATCCCCTTTCTGATACTATCTCTTGTGCACTCAAAGTTACATGTAAGAGGAGAGGTGGAGGGGCTAAGAAGTTTGGAATGGGAACAGAATGAGGAGGTGTCAGTTTTCTCCTTTTACTTAAAATGTGCACATTTTACATAAAAATAGCTTACATCTATTTTATAATGTCCGTAGTTGGCTCCATGAACGTGTGGCTATCAAATTGCAGCATGTAGGTTCCCTCCTCTTGGAAAACTGATGGGGGCTGTTAGGTTGTCCCCCCTGAATCCTGTAGCATGTTACAAGTTTATCCCCCAATCCCCAAATTAGTTTTCACATAAGGCAAAATATATCAATATTAGAAGAATTCTGATGTATAATCATGAAAACATTACACAGTTAAATATTTAAGAAATAAGTATAAACCTATAGAGACTTGGAAGACCCCCAGAAGCAAACCTGAATTTTGATTGAGGCACCAGTTCCTGGGTGCCAGCAACAACCATGAGACTATTGTGATTTATTTATCTAAATATTGATATCTCTATCACCCATCTCTCTCTCTCTATCCATCCATCCATCCATCCATCCATCCATCCATCCATCCATCCATCCATCCATTCATCTACCTACCCATCTATCTATCTATCTGTCATCTATCTATCATCTATCTATCTATCTCTCTATCCACCTATCTGGTAATTGCTAAACAACATTTTGGCCGTGTTTCCTGTTGCTCACATTGTTGCCTTTTGTCTATGACAATTTTCTATTGGTGAGATACATAACAAAAGACCAAGTATTTAAAGAAGCTTCAGAATGGATACCCTTCTTGTAGACAACGCCATCATCTCTGCCTGCTATCCAAGGTGGTCCTCATCCCAGAGCCAGTCTGCTTTTCCAGCTCCATCTCCCAGTAGGAAACATCTACTGGTGGAGGCTGCTCCCCTCTTCATTGCTCTCTTTTACAATCACTCCTGCCTTTATTTTCTGCTTCTATCTTCTTCTGAAACCAAAATCTCTCTCCCTGACTACTCAGACCTTTCCATCCTTTTGACTCATCACAGATCTTATTTCCTCCAGAACATGACTGGAGTACACAGTGAAATTTTACTATTTTGAATTCCTAAAGCTTTCCAGTTCAGTTAGAGGTAATGTCACTTGAAGTAGACACTAGAACCTAGAATATACCCTGTGAAGTGGGTATCAAGTCTGAGAAGAATCCTTTCCTAGGTAACTGTGTTCTTCTTTCTAACAATGTAGGCCTTAATAATTTCATTAATGTTTTCATGTTTCACATATAAATATGTAATGTTTCATACTATGAGTTGCTTAAGAAAAGGGACAAGTGATTTTTTTAAAGTGCTCCCGGGGACTGAATCAGAGTAATTTACTAACAACTTGTATAATAATTAAATTAATGGGATTACATCTTTTTCAGTTATAATCATACTTTTATTTGATATGCAGAAGACATAAAATAAGCATCGAGCCAAATTTAGTTTACATATGTATATTTAAATATTTCTATTTAATTTTTATTTAGGTTATCAGTGGTGCCCAAATGGGTCAGTATATGTCAAAGTGCCTGGAGACATATCTTCCACCTCTTACCACCAACATGCCTTTAGCTTATATATGCCTTTTGCTTTGGGTTTATTAGAAATATAATCACACTACAGAAAGAAAATTAAAAATCTTATAAGGTTAAATAACATAGCAATTTTCATTAAACTATCAATTTTTCTATTAGCAGGCTCAATTATTTTGTCTCCTGACCCCTGAATTTGTACAACCACCATTTATTGCTTTGTGCACAAACACCAGTCACCAAAACTGGGAAACTATCTGCACAAATAAATAAAAATAGGGGTAGCAGGAAATTTCCAGAAAAGATGCAGTGTGAACCTGACACCCTTTATGCAACCTACGTCAGCATGTTGCCACATCCCCTCAGCGTCTCTAACTAGCAAGGGGTGGGCTAGCTTTCGAACACCTCTATTAATCCCTTCACCTGTTTCCTTGGAGGTGGGAAGTGTGAATAAGACTATTTCTTGTGTTCCGTTAAATCAGGCTTTGAAACATGTTGAATGGGAACAGTCACAATAATAACACACCAGTCAGAGTCTACCATTGGCACTTCAAAAAGCATTTAAGGTTTTTCACTTGGAATGCAGAAATGTGTGTGATCCAGTATGAAACGACTCAGGCCAGCACCCTGCGGTTACTTATATAAAATCTGAACTCAGGTTTCAACACCTACTCTGCCCCCTTGAAGGAGAGTTCTCCTTAGCATTGTGTTATTGCTGTCAAGTGTTGGATGATTTTGCTTTACTTCTCCGCAGGATAAGCTATGTTCTTCTTCACCATTAGCTCTCTTCCCCCAGAGGCCTGTCATGTTTCCCTCCTGGCCACCCTCACCCTGTGAGTTACATCCACAGCGCCTTCCCCTCCAGCTGCCAGCGGAGGGAATGCTTTGAGCAGACAACACAAACCTACTGAAGCGGATTTATTGCAGGAGAACATGTTTGTATGTTGGAGACACACAAGATGACTAAATGGGGTTGAGAGACTGAAAGATGCATCACATTTCTCATACTAACAGCAGCAGCAGCAAAACCCCACCCTCCGTAAATCTCCGGTGTCCTGGCCGTGCTTCTGTTCAGCGGCCACTCGGCTCTCAGCGACAGGAGGCCTGCGTTTTCCGCTGCGCTGCTGCATTAGGCAGGGGCAGCTGGAACTTTGCTCCTTTGTAGATGACTATAGACTGCAGCTCATCTCAAGAATCTGAATTTCACATTCATTATAATTTAAATAAACTTTCCAAGTCTTATATAATTTCATTCTGCTTTTTATCTCTTCCTTTTTTTTCCCCTTTTGTTTTCTTACCTCAATAATCCTGTTTTTTCTGTTAGCTTGCCCTGGTGTCAGTTAAGTGTCTCTATTCTCTTATCCTTAATGAGGGCTTTAGTGTAGCACTGCTGGTATGATTCTGTTTTTTTGTTTTGTTTTGTGTGTTTTTTAATATATCTTTATTGATTTTAGAGAGAGGAAAGGAGAGGGGTTGAGAGAGATAGAAACATCAATGATGAGAGAGTCATTGATCGAGCCCGCAACCCGGGCATGTTCCCTGACCGGGAATCGAACCCCAATCTCCTGGATCCCAGGTAGACGCTCAACCGCTGAGCCACGCCGGGCTGGGCTGATTCTGTTTGTCTCCACTTGTGACCGGCTGTATCCCCCTATAGGCAATATATTCCAAATATTGAGCAGAATGATTATCTTATGCTTAATGTTTAGTAAATACTTGTTGAACAAATAAATAATAATTTTTTATATCTTTTACACCCTTATAATGGAAAAACTATCTTAGTTTTTAATTTCCGGATACTTTATCTTGTTCTAATTAAGCTGATGCCATAAAGATAGCTTTTAAAGACACCTCCACATGAAAACGAGGCTCCCTCCATTTGCCTCTATTTTCTTATGTCCTTCAAATCCAAATCTCGAATCTTACCACTATGAGGGTTCAAGAAATGGAGGATGATTGGACTAACATAATATTAAAGTCTAAACTCAGGAATCAGTTCTGAATGAGCCAGGGGCAAGTTGAGAAAGAAATGAAAATTGAATTTATATGCAAACCTAGTATTGTACACTTTTAGCTCACTTAATGAAAGGTGGTAATGATTTAATTTGGTTAATAATTTTAGATAGTAGAATTCTCAATTAAAATACTACAGCTCAAAATAAAAGGTCATATTTTGTATAGACAAATTAACAAGGTTTAAGGTTTCTCTGATTGAAGTGTCACTCCACCCACCAGGGGTTAATTGCTTTTGTCAACTAGCATACCAGTTATAAAAACAACCTAAAGTTTTAGTAAACGTGTTATCCAGTCGAAATATTTCTTTTTCTTCCATTGCCGACTCAGAAAACATTTATCAGAAAATCTCGCCCAGCCTGGCATGGCTCAGCAGTTGAGCGTCGACCTAGGATCCAGGCTATCCGGGTTCGATTCTCGGTCAGGGCACATGCCCGGATTGTGGGCTCGATCCCCAGTCGGGGGCGTGCAGGAGGCGGTTGATCAATGACTCTCTCATCATTGATGTTTCTGTCCCTCTCTCCCTCTCCTTTCATCTCTCTGTAATCAATAAGGATATATTTAAAAAAAAGAAAAACAAAAACAAAATCTCTAAGTGAAATTCATAGAATACAGTGAACTCTCCGTGGCCATGGATTCTACATTCAGATTCAACCAACCCCAAATGGAAAACACTTGAAAAAAAGGCTGTGATAGGGTTTTGTTGGGCAAGTGACGCGGGCTGTGAAAGATTTCACAAAGAAGAGATGCAGAAAGAAAATTTATTTTACTTTCCCTCAGAAGGGAAAGGGCCAAGATGTTGCTAATCAATAAGAAAGCAAGAAACAAAAAGAGCCAGCCTGCTTTTAAGCAGGTAGGTTGCTAGACAACAAGGAGAGGGGGTTGGGTTGTCTTGAAGTTGAGCAGATATCAGGGCTTGTCTTGAAAAGTTACAGTTTGTTTGCTTTCCAGGAGACAGTCCAGCAGATGTCCTAGGGGAGTGTCTTATCAGTATTTTCCCCAGGCCTGTAAAATATGCTCAGCGCAAAAGTTATGAGTTCAAAGGAGGCCTATTTGAAGAGGAGGGGAGGGATCTTTCTACTAACTAGAGACCCATTGGTGAGAATTATCCCTGAGTTGTGAAAACAGCAGGGAGTGAGGTGGGGTGGTGGTTGAAGCAAGAATGTAGCTTTGAGAGTAGCTTATCTTGTCCCACAGTTTGAATCAGAGGAGCCAAGTATCTTGGGGATTAATTACCAAGTGCTTCTCATAGATTGTGGAAGGCCACAGCGAAGAAAAGAAAGACCTTTTTTCAGTCTTTACAGGTTGCATTGTCGGTTTTGTGTACTGTGTAAATTAGTCCTACAAAAGTTATATACATACTTTTTTGGTCATTCTGTAAACAATTGAGATTAACAAGTATTTACACGCTATTTACATTGCATTAGATATTATAAGCAATCTAGGTGTGACGTAAAGTATGTTGGAAGATATGCATAAGTAATATGCAAACACTGTGCCATCTTATATAAGGGACTTAAGCATCCCCAACTTTGGCACCCACAGGGACTCCTGAAACTAACTAACCTTCTGTGGATACCAAGGAACAACTGTATTAGAACTAGAAAAGAACTGAAGTTCGTTTTGTCTCTAACTAGTCATCCAATATTCATCCAATTCCTTCCTCAGCATTATCCAGAGTTGATTATATTGCCTTGGTTCAAACTCACCCAGACATGGGGAGCTAACTTCCTCAGGTCACAGTACTCAGGTTGGACAGACCTAAGTGATTCTAAATTGCTTATACTAAATCCTGTTCTTTTTTTCCATGATGCTATTCTACCCTCTAGACTCTAGAACAACTTACAACATATTTTTTGACACCTGATAATCCTTCTAATATATGAGCAAGTTTATAATTTGCCCCAATAGATCTGTCTTTCATAATCTAACTTTGACCTGGCAAATTTTTCAAAACATAAATTCCTTAAGCAACTTATTTTTTTCTGTGTTACCTCTAAAAGATCAAGTTCAGAAGTGATCACACTATTTCAGATAGATCTAGTTAATTATATTCAGTGACAATGTTATATAAAAATGTTTAAACAAGTATAATTTATTTCCTCTTTCTGTAGGTCTGAATAATAAAAACATTATCTGTCTTTTAAAATTATTACCTATTAATTGTTTTATGTTTTTATACATCTTGTGTCCAAAACTTTTTTGTGTGTCTCTTGTAGAAATGACAGATATTTCACAGAATCATGTTTTTAATATTTTTCCCCCAGGAATTTACAAACATTAGTCTAACGTCCACAGAATTAGATTTTTTTCATTATTATTGGTGCTGAGGGAAATGGGAGAACAAATCTGATTTTATCAGATTGGGAGAATCCAAAATCCTTTAAAAACAGTATGGTTTGATACTGTTTTGATTAAATTTGTTGCTAAATTGACACAATATATTTTAAAAATAGAATTGTTTTGTAAGTTAGCCAATGGTTTTAAAGAACATTGCAGTCAACTTGCCATCTTACCCTGAGAAACTACAGAAAGATTCAGAAAAAGAATAGATGAGAATATCTAACACAACAAATTAAAAACTCAGGTCTTTGGCAAGAAATAAATTACTCCAAGGTTCATTTTTTTCTAATTTGGAAAGTAGACTGATTTGTTAATATTTTGCAATAATATTTGTGTGAATAAAAAGAGGTAAAGAATTCATGTCAACCATGAAATGCAGGGGCCACATCAATATAGGTTAAAGAACACTTTGGCTTTTAATAGTTTTACAGACAGTTTGTAAAATAAGGTTAGAAGGCTATTTTATGTTGAATAGTTTGTTTTTTGAGTTACTTAAGGAATACTTCTAATGAACATATTTTTGCTTCAAATTCATCCCATTTCTTGTAAGTTATCAGAGATATGAAGAAAGAAATCAACTAGGCAGGTGAGGGGAACTCATTTAGATAACAAGACATTTTGATGAGGTCATTTTGGTGCTTATGTCTACTTTATGAACATTCTAGAAACTGTATGGACCTTTTAGAATTTTATTGACATATGATGTGAACAACAGACACCCTCACTACGTTTCATTCCTTATTCCATCTTTGACCTACAAACCCCCTTTCGGTACATTTTTCAGGTTGGAGAGTGTAGGGTCACAGTGCTCAAGGGTAGCACTGACTTTGGTGCCCTGAAAGATGATGTTAATTCACCGCCGTGAAGTTCACCACCTACCCCTGCAGAGGAACTGAAATCACTAGTCCAAGGTTTACCAGGTGCCTCAACCACCTACCTCCATCTCCTGTTTTGCATCTCATGTTCATATGATGCTATGGTTTTCAAAATGCTGCAGAAGCAGATTAAAATACTCTCTGCTTTCAAAGAAAATTCCAGATACTGAAACGGGCTTGTGAACTATGTATTGATCTGCTACTCTCTCAAGGAGCTAGGCATGTTCTAAATGAATAATGTAGGTTTCTGAGTCCAGAGATCATACCTTCTTCCAAAACTATGAACCTTAAACTTAATATAGTAAAATGCGGTGGAATCTGCCACCCCAACATATGTCACTTTGGCATAAAGATTATATTGAGCTAAAGAAAGCTGAAAAACATCAGGTGCCAGAACAGTATTCTAATATCCCTTTTCTTCCTGAAATTGGGAGATGAAACTCCCTTGTGTAGTCTGACCTCCTGTACACAGAGAAAATAAACATTTTAACAGGGAGTAAAAGCTGAAAAAATTCTGTACAAACAAAACTTTAATTTTTTTAAAAAATTTCCTCTAGCTTCTTTATACAGTGCATCCCCCAAATGTGTACACACTTTAACAGCTGATAGCTCACTTTTGAAAATGGGATGCATTTTAATAAACACTGCCTTTAGAGTTATTCAAAGTGTGTGTGTACATTTTGGGGGGATGCCCTATATGTTTACTTCTCTTTATTCAACCTTCTCTGGTTCCTCATTTTCTGGTTCTTGTGTCACGTGAAACATAAATAAATTTGCATGTTTTTCTCCTGCTAATCTGTATAATTTAACTTTTAAAAGTCCAAAATAAGCAGAAGTAAAGTTTTTGAATCCACTACAACAACCCCCCAGAGTTGAAATTATATCTCTGCATCTGCCTCTATACTGACCTTGCTCTTTGGCTAAAGGTTACTGAGTTTCCTTGTCCTTCACTTCCACGTCAGGCAAGATGTATTGTTAGGTAGGCAACACATTCCATTACCCTCGGAGACAAGAGGGGGTGAATCAAAATGTATAGTAAATTATATATTCTGAGCATCTTCTATATGCCAACAACCACGCTAAGTCCCTTATTTACTATCTTACTTAATATTAACAATGTTGTTTTAAAATCATTATTTATCCTTTTAACAAAGGAAGAAAACAAACCCTGAACACTTAACAAATACATAAATTTGAAAAATTGAAATTAGTGTTTATGTTTAATTAACTCTAAGTCTCTATGCTTTTTGTAATCATTTCCTGTGTTTCTAGAAAAAAATACACTGCTTATTAAAATACAGAGCCATGAAATGCATTTCCAAAGGTTTTGCTCAAAAAAATAATAAAAATATCAAAAGCACTGTTGCTTAAAATATGGAACTATCACTGTTGCATAGAGGGGCATTGCTATGACTGAGGGAGAACACAATGATTGATGAGTCACCAAATGCCACATTGGAATGAGTTTCTAAAAGCTGGGACTCTTCTGTGTTTGATAAAGATTCATATCAACTGGATCTGACATCTGGAAACTGTTTTCAGCTAGTTCTAGCTTTAAAGGAGGACTTCAACAGTGACAGCATTGAAAGCATGCTTGCCTCCAGATATTTTTACCCTGAATTATATGCCTATTTAGATTCAATTAGAGTAATTGAAACAAAGATTTTCACATTACTGGCTGGAACGTTCCTCCTCAAAATTAACGCGGCAGTGCACCTGCAGGAGACACGCAGCCTGCCTCCAGATGCGGTGCAGTAAAACACACTCCGACTCAGAGCCTGTCACGCAGTAAAGGCCGCAGGAAATAGATTAGCAACGTACAAAGCACAGGGGCAAAGTGAGGAACAATTGGGAAAGAAAGTGAAAAATTAACAATCGTATATCATTCCTAATGAATCTAAAATTTCTCCTTCAGTGTCTATCTCTCCCTAATTGTCTCTATTTTTAAGAGCTCAGGAAAGTACATACAAGATGATATTTATTCACACATGGAATGAGCACTTAAAAATATTCTAATGTGCCTATGTGAAAGTAACTGTCTTACTCTGGTAGAGTTAGTATAAATTGGTGCAAATACCTCATATATAACTTAGATAGATAGATGATAGGTAGATAATGATACAAATATTTGAAATATTTATTTTCCAAAATTTTATTTCTGAAACTCTATGCCAAAGATACCGAATTATTTTAATTGACACGATTTATCATTAAAATTAAAAACATTTTAAATATTTCCCCCATACTATTCTTAATGAGGATAAATGAACGAAAAGGTTATTAAAATACGATGTTACTACGTTAATTATACATTTGTACATACACAGATAAAACACAGACTAAGAAAACTAAGCTAGAATATTTATAGAGAAAAGGGGTAAAATACAACCTGATGTTAACATTATAATTTTGAACAATGTTTTCTTTTTTCTTTTTATTTACATTTTCAATATCTAAATTTTCCTAATTAAAAAATGTAATACCCAGTGATTCCACTTCTGCTTTTATATCCAAAGAAACCCAAAACACTAATTCAAAGGAATATCTGAACCCTTATGTTCATTGCAGTTATTTAAAATACCAAGCTATGGAAAAACCCAAGAGCTCATCAGTAGATGAGTGGATAGGAAAGAAGTGCATGTACACAATGACATATTGCTCATCCATGAAAAAGAATGAAGCCTTGCCATCTGCAACAGCACTGATGGATATAGACGGTATTGTGTTGAGTGAAGTGGGTCAGACAGAGAAAGGCAGACACCATATTACCTCAGTTATATATGGAACTAACAAACAATGAACAAACAAAACAGAAACAGACTTGTAGGGATGGTTGCCAGAGGGAAAGAGGTTAGGGGGGACTGGATGAAAAAGGTGAGAAGTACAGATTGGTAGTTACAAAATAGTCATGGGGATGTAAAGTACAGTATAGGAAATATAGTCATTGCTATTGTAATAACTATGTATGATGCCAGGTGGGTACGGAAATATCAGGAGGAACATTTTGTAAAGTATATGATTCTTTAAGCACTATTCTGCACACTTAAAACTAATAATACAAAATAATATTGAATGTAAGCTGTAATTTAAATTTTTTTAAAAAAATTGTTGCTCTTATACCCAGAAATAATATACTTATTTGCCCTTAATTTCTCCAGTGGCCTGAGAAACGGTAACATATTCACTCATCCACACTTATACATGAGAAGAACTCATTATATGTGTGTTTCTGTATTATGGGTTGGAATAAATAAAGGATACACAAAGTTAATACATTTTGTTCTGTAGTATCTTACCATCTGTTCATGAACGTATTTACAAAAGGTGAAAACATGATATCAATCAGATAAGCACAAAATTAGATTAATATTGATACAATGTTACTCCTCCCACTCCAGAAATTTGGATTTCAAGAAAAAACAAAACAGAAAAAAATATTGAGTTGGTCAACATAGAGTTATCAACTTCCCTTTTTACATGTATCGAGATTAAAATGAATTATTTATGTACATACTTTTGATACAAAGCAATTCATCAAATTTTCTTAATTGACATAAAATTTAAGCCCGGCTGGGCGTGGCTCAGCGATTGAGCGTTGACCTAGGATCCTTGGCGATCAGGGTTTGATTCCTGGTTGGGGCACATGCCCGGGTTGCGGGCTGCAGCCGATCAATGGCTCTCTCATCATTGATGTTTCTGTCTCTCTCTCTCTTCCTCTCCTTTCCTCTCTCTGAAATCAATAAAGATATATTAAAAAAAATTAATAAAGTTATTTTTTGATAATTTTTTTAATTTTAAAGATTTATATTTAACATGATTTACAGAGAAAAAAGTAAAATGACTTACTTTTCCTGGTACCTTATTTTGATTATAGTTATTTACCAAAATACTGTTTCACATGGAAATAATGACTAAAAAGGTAACAATGTTCTTAACAATACTACATTCAATTTGGTGAATGCTGACCAGTTGTTTGAGGCCATTTATGTCTAACTCTGAACATTTTTTGAGCCTTAATGCTCAAGTCAAAATAGTTTATTACTAAAGACATTCTCTTAAAACAATTGTGATATTCACACAGTGGTTATTTCTTAAATGAAAAATTTATACAGAATAACAATTTTTTTCAAATAAAACTTCTATAAAAAGGAAGGAAGTGTTAGGCAGCATCCAAAACTATGGTTATAGGGTATGTCTATCAAAGAAAGAGTAATTAGCATCCTTACGCTCACATGACAAAACAAAAGGTATTTTTACATTGTTTGTATAAAATTCATACCACAATATTTAATGTTATTATATTAAAATGAATATAAACAGAAAATTGTTATTTCCTAATTAAACCTAAAATAAAATTAGTAACCCATGATCATTAATTTGACTGTATAAAAATTTCACTTTATCATAACTATTGTGAAAATTTCAGTTTTATATTCACACAAGCTATTATGAGCCCTTTCTCCACTCAGCATACCTGTGCAGGTGGGCACCGAGTCTGGATCTCAATAAAACTGTCTAACACTCTTCACCCTTCCCTGATGATTCCCTGAGACATCACCCCATTTAACTTGGAGGCCCACAAAAGGGCCTGTCTTGGGTCATGCTGCAGACTTTTCTAAAATTTCTCAGAAGTTTACAAACCCCAACAAAGCATCATCTGGACTTGGCATGCCCCATACCTCTTGCTAAGAAGCTACAAGCTCTGCATTGATGGCAGCAATTTTTGGTTTGCAGCTTAGTCTCTCACAGGCACTACCAGGTCTAGTGTAATGGAAACAATCTTCAGGTAACTTTGTAACTCATACCAAGTGACCTGGGCAGGGCAGAGGTAGCAGCTGACCTGGGTCTGCTTCAGAGCTCCTACCAAGAGGTTCCAGAATCAACACACCTAGTGACCATCTTCAGCCCGCATCAGCGCACCACCCAACCACAAATGACACACACGAAGGGTGACTTTGGCAGGCACTGGAGCCTCAATAAAATGAACCCTGCTCTATGGGGTTACTCCCTGAACAACAGTTCCTCCACTGTAGCCATGGTCCGTCCTCACAGCCAACCAACCTGAGGGTCAATACCTCCTATGATGTGCAAACAGAAATCAAGGCTCAACTACAAAAGGAAGTCAAATGCAATCTACACAAGGGACACAACTGGAGCACCCAGCTCAGGTGACTAGGGAAACTGTGCTAATGGGCCTCATAGGACACTCACTACATAAGACCACCCTGTGAAGCATAGGAGATGTAACAGTTCTACCTAATACATAGAAACAAACACAAGGAGGCAGCCAAAATGAAGAGACAAAGAAACACATCCCAAATGAATAAACAAAACTCCAGAAAAAAGTAATAAACAAAGTGGGGAAAAGCAAATTACCAAATGCAGAGTTTAAAACACTGGTTATAAGGCTTTTCAATGAACTTAGGGAAATACAGATAATCTCAGTGAAAACAACAAAGATATTAAAAAAACATAAAAATGAAAATAGAAAATATAAAATAAACCAGTCAGAAATTTTAAAAAATACAATAACAGAAATAAAGAATATATCAGAGGGAATCAACAGTAGATTAGATAAAATAAAAGATCAAATCAGTGGTTTGGGAAACAATGTAACAGAAAACACCCAATCAGAACAGCAAAAAGGAAAATGCAATTAATAACAAGGATGGTTTCAGGGGCCTTTGACAGTTCAAGTGTGCCAATATTCTCTTTATAGAAGAGAAAGAAGAGAAAGAGCAAGGAATTGAAAACCTATTTGAAGAAATAATGATGGAAAACTTCCCTAACCTGGTGAAGGAAATAGACATACAACTCTAAGAAGTGCAGAGATCCCAAACAAGATGAACTCAAAAAATTGCTACCAAGACATCATAATTAACTTACCTACAGTTAAAGACAAAAAGGGAACCTTAAAAGTAACAGAGAAAATCAATTAGTTACCTACAAGGGAGCTCCCATAAGATTGTCAGGTAATTTCTCAGCAGAAACTTTGCAGGCCAGAAGGGATTGGCACCAACTATTAAAAGTGATGAAAAGCCAGGACCTACAACCAAGATTACTGTACCCAGCAAGGCTATCATTTAGAATCAAAGGACAGATAGAGTCTCCAAAACAAGAAAAAGCTGAAAGAGTCCATTGCTGCCAAACCAGTATTACAAGAAATGATAAAAAGGCATTTTTGAAGAAGGAAGAGAAAAAGAAGAGATCAAAATATGAAAAAATGTCAATAACTACATTACTATCAACAATTTCATTAAATATAAATGGATTAAAGAAAACAAGACCTATCACATAGGCTGCCTACATGGTACCCAGCTCAGATGGAAAGGCACACAGAGACTGAAAGTAAAGGTTTGGAAAAGGGTGTTTTATAAAAATGGATACAGATGAAAAACCCTGGGGTAGCAATACTTATATCAGACAAAATAGACTTTATATGCACACATACATAGCCCATGGTCAGACAATAGTGGGGGAAGGCCTGGGGGGGGGCTGCTGAAGTGGGGTGGAGGGGGCTAATGGGGAGAAAAGTGGGGGCATCTGTAGTACTTTCAACTTTAAATGTAAATTAAAAACAAACAAACAAGGCTATAATAAGAAACAAAAGAGAACCCAGTAATTCCACTTCTGTGTATTTATCTGAAGAAACTAAAAACACTAATCTGAAAAACATATGCATCCCTATGGTCACTGCAACATTTTTTACATGGCCAGGATATGACAGCAACTTAAGTGCTCATGAATGAGCAAGTGGAGAGGGAAGAAATGGCTCATGGATGCAATGGAATATTGCTTGGCCACGAAAAAAGACTGAAATCTTCCCATCTGCAACAGCATCGATGAAAGCAGAAGGCATTGTGCTGAGTGAAGTGGGTTAGACAGAGAAAGGCATATTCCGTATTATTTCACTTATATATGGTATCAAGAAACTAAACAACAAAACAGCAACAGCCTCATAGATACAGAGAACAAACTCATGGTTGCCTGATGGGGGGGTTGGAGAGCTGGGTGACAAAGGGCAAGGATTAAAAGTAAAATTGTTAGTTACAAAATAGTGATGGGTGTGTGAAGTACAGCCCAAGGAATACAGTCAGGCCTTGGATGGCCAGGTGGCTCAGTTGTTTGGAGAGTATCCCCTACACCAAAGCTTTTCGATTTGAGTCCTGGTCAGGGCACATGCCTAGGCTGTGGGTTTGATTTCTAGAGGCAGCTGATAGATATATTTCTCTCTCACATTGATGTTTCTCTCTCTCTCCCCTCTCTTCCTCCCTTCCTCTGTCCCTAAAATCAATAAACGTATCCTTACATGAGGATTAAAAAATAAATATAGTCAATAATGCTGTGATAACTATGTATGGTGCCAGGTTGGTACTAGATTTATTGGGGTGGTCACTTTATAAGTTATATAAATGTCTCATTCCTATGCTGTATACCTGAAACTAAAGTAGTATTGAATGTCAGCTATAATAAAATAGAAAATACAGAGGTTGGCAAAATAGGTTTACAGTTGTTAGTACAGAAAAAGACCTTCAGGTAATGATTATTACAATAGCTTTATTAACTCAAATGTCACAATGAAACTGTAAACCTACTTTTTCTCCCACCCTTGTATTAAAAAAAAGAAATAGCCACATGTCCTGTGGGTTAATATTTTGAAGTTTATTTGCCTCGTGACAACAGAGTTTTTAAGAGCGGATCTCTTTCTCTTATGTGCATCTGAAGGCTAGAGTGCTTTCCAAGGTGCTTTGAGAGTGTCTGTCAAATGCCACTCTCTTTAAATGGCTCCATATTTCCACCAGAGCTTTGTTATGATGGAGATAGTTTTACATACAACAGACAGAAAGAAGCTGCAAAATTATCCGTTGAATTAAATATATTGGGTTTAATACTGTATCTTTGTTATGCATTTTGGATGCATTTTGTTACATTCTTCATAAACTTTCCTCAAGCTGAGACAAAACTTTAAAAAACTACAAAACAGAAAAATGAAATGGGCAAATTCCAGATCATGTTGGAGTCTTGTGATAAGACATATTTATGTTGAAGAACAGTTTGTCTAAGAATCTTCACATAGCTTCTACTTCGATCCTCATAATAAAGCCACGTGGGCAGAGCAGGTGCTCCCTGCTTCGATGGTTAGGAAAGAATATACGCAAGGGATTTGTGCCCAAATCACTGAACTAATAGGTTTTAGTGCTCAATTTCAGTCTCCTTTACATTGCATCTCTGCATTTATATACTAACATCACTTAGCTCCTGGGTCCTATTAATGCATACATTATCTGCCGTTAATGGCCCGTTATTGGAGACAATTACTATATTTGTTAGGCAACTGCTTAATTATAGACTGCATATGTATTTCCTCATTTAAATGTCACAGCCAGATAGAGCTGATACTATGATCTGTGAAGCACACAGGAGGAAATTATACAACACATCGGTAGGTTCACCTCTATTAGCTCTATCATTAGCAGCCACTTATAGGCAGAGAATGCTGATTCTGTTGTGGTTCTGTGCATAGCAATTGCTATGGTTTGTACGTCCATTCAACAGAGATGGAGATTTTATGCTGTGGCAATCACAGTGGTTAAATAAGTTAATAAAGTCCATTAACTACTTAATACCATTCTTAATTATAGAAAGGGCAACATGAGAGAACAGTGATGTTTCCTATAGAATAAAGCCATCTGTGGGGGCCCATGTTTGTTGTTAGGCTCTGGTATTCCCCATTCTCTAAGCATATTTCATTTAAAACAAAGCAAAATGGCCGGGTGGGTAGCGTTGGTTTTCGACGAGGAAAATTCACTTGGGAAGTGGGTGCTAGTTATCATTCTTCATGGTGCCATTTGTTTACATTCCCTCAAAGATTCCGGGAATTGATTTTACAGTTTTGTGTGCTTAGCGTTTGTTATGCTGGAGATGAAACTCAGCCAATTGTGCAGGAAAGAAGATAAACTTTTTAAACACTTCTGTTAAACATTTCAAGTAGGCAGACCAGCTGTTCTCTCAGACACTGAAGTATAGTTAACTTTAGTCTGAGTTTTCTTATAAAGAGGTAAAACAACTCCAAAGAAGGGTGTGGGCGAAAAGGGGCCACGTGCTAACCTGATGAGCTCAGGAAAGGCCTGAGTGGCCCCCTTGCAAACTCGGAGACCTAAAGTAACCACAAAGGATGGTCTGAAATGAGAACTTTTTTAGCTAAAAAGCAGTTTAGTCATGTGTTAGGCCGGTAACTTCCCTGACAAAGGTCAATCTTTACCTTAAATGAACCTGTCTATTTGTTGTCTTTTTACATCTCTGACCATATATCATTAGAATGTCAATGTAATTTTCCTTTTTCCAGACTCCTCAAAGCACAGGCACTTCTCTTCCCAGATGCAAATACTGTCATTATTGACTGTTAGCTATCCTGCACCCAACTATCATTTTACTTTTTATCCAACCCCAGAGATTTCCCCACTTTGCTTTCTCCATAATCTGTCACCAGTGGATTTCATGTAACCCACTTACGTCTCTCCCTTTGATTGTAGCGCATAAAACAAGGTGCAAAACTGGCATTCTCCGGAGCATTCGCTCAATCCATTGAGATTCTGCTTCCAGACATGTGTCCACAGTTTGGCTCAAATAAACTCACAAAAATTCTCACAGGTTTGAATATTTATTATGTTAACAAGGGCAAGGAGAGCTTCTAGCAATTCCGACACCTGAATCTTTCAGTTGAAAATGTGTTGACGGCTGTTATAGGTGTGTTAAATCAAACACATTTTGTGAAATTTAGGAGAACAAAGTGTTTATATCACTTATGATGTGGGAACCTTTTAACTTGTTTCTTCTCTTAACTTATTTTTTAGTTAATTCTCCTCTTATAGCATGATTGTAGGACTTAGCTACTGAATTCTTACTCTAACCTCCAATCTCCTAAAAAATATTTTTTTCTTTCCATTCTAAAAAAACAAAACATTTTTCTACATATCTTTTCTTTGGATCATGATGTATTGCAATGAACTCTAAGTTCAAAATTACCCCCAGGAGATTCAAAGACCAAAGACAAAGAATCTCTCTCCAAAGTAGCAATTGAGGAAAAACTTGTCACATCAATTCTCAATAATATTACAAACTGGATTCTCATAAGAAATCTTAGCAGTAAAAAGGCACTAGAATAGCCTATTTAAAGGGCCATATAGAAAAAGAAACAAAAAAAGAATTTTATTTCCAGCAAAACTGCCATTCAAAAAGTTGGGGTAAAATTAAAATATTCCAAGATAAACACAAACTAAGGAAGCTTATTGCCACAAGATTTGCCTTACAAGAAATACAAAATGTAATTCTTATTTAGAAGTAAAGGGATGCTAGACAGTAACTCTAAGACATATGACAATATGAACTCTCCAGTGAATGTAAATACATGGGCAAATATAGAAACCGATATTATTGTGATTATGCTTTGCCATTCTACTTTTAATTTTCTACAGAATTTAAACAACAAATGCATAAAAATATTTATATATCTGTGATATCAGGCACATGATGTATGAAGACATAATTTTTTGGCATCAATAACAAAAAAGTGGTCCAAAGTTATGTGGATGTAAAGGGGTCACATGCTGAACCTGATAAGCTCAGGGAAGGCCTGCACGGTGGCCTTGCAACTTCAAAGACTTAAAGTAACCACAAAAGCATGGTCTGAAATGAAAACTCTTTAAAACTAAATGCAGCTTATGGTGGGTAGTCATGTCCTAAGCTAGTATCTTTCCCTAATAAAGGTTAATTTTCACTTGACTAAGCTTGTCTGTTCGTCATTTTGCATCTTCGATAACATACCTGATTAACATGCCTTTGCAAAAACAAAGTAATTTTCCTTTTTCTGGATGCTTTAAAGTACAGGCTCTGCTCTGCAGACCACAATTCCCCTCATTGTCATCATGTTAACTGTTGACTGTTAACTATCCTACACTCACCTAAGTGAAAGAAGTATGTGTCTTTCATTTTACTTTGTATCTAATCCCAGAGATTTCCCTGTTTTGCTTTCTCTCGCCTCCCTAATCTATCACCAATGAGTTTCATGTAACCCACTTAAAGTCTTTTTCAATTGCAATGCATAAATCAAGGTGCAAAGCTGCCATTCTCCAGAGCATTTTCTCAATCCACTGAGGCTCTGCTTCTCGGCATGTGTCCACAGTGGTTTAAATAATAGAAATATAGTCTGTGAGTGAGGTTGAACTTGTTAGTATCAATTCATATTAGATAGTTTCAGTTAGGATGTTATATGTAATTCCCATGGTAACCACAAAGAACATACCTGTAGAAAATTCATGAAAGGAGACATAAGGGAATCTAAATGTAATCGTAAAGGACAGTAGCGAGATGATGTTCTAGGAAGTTCCAGGCCCTCATTCCCCATGAAAACATCAGACAAACAACAGCATAAAGACCAAAGGAACTTCTGGGAACTCTAGGATTCAGTTAAGACACTGCTGCAGCCTAGTGAATGCCTAACCAAGAAAAAAGCACATCCGTTACCATAGGAAATGTGGTGGCGTTTAGCTTCGCTTTGGCCTAGCCCTGCCCAGAACAATGCGGCATGGTCAGGAAAAAGCCACACAGTTCGCCAGTTCCGGCTCCTCCCTCCGGATGGAAGGAAATAAGCGATGTTTGCACGTTCTGGCTTAACTCAGGGCTGCCCGAGAGACTGGCTCGCTCTCTCCTACTTGGGCCACCGATGGGAATGTTGACAATTTGAAAATGAGTTTTCTTAGGGTTGGTTTCTGGAGATTTATTTCATTTGTTTGAATGTGTCTTGTTTCCCTGTTTCTTTGTATACCTTGCTACATTTTGTTTAAAACTGGACTTTTGAAGAAACAACCACTTCTCTCAGTTTTTGCAGCCTGGCGTAAATACCGGGATCCTCTCAGATGTGTTCTGAGAATGTGTCTTCCATTTGAACGGAGGCCACTGTCAGCAGTGAAAGCACTGGGACCCCAGGCAAACTGCAGTGGCCTCCTTGTCGGGGCTGCCTGAGCGCGAGGGACCGCAAGCAGGGCACTGTAGGGGGCCAAGGCTCTGGGAAGAAGCGAGGTAACACTGTGGGAAAATGAAGACATTTAAAAAGAAACATGTATACAAAGGAAGTATTAACGGAAACTAGAACAGAAATGCATCTATAGATTCAAGGCCGGGTGGAGGCGGGCAAAGAGTGGAGGATGGGATACGAGCATCTGTAACAGTGTCTACAATAAAATAAAGTTAAAAAATCATTAGAGAAGATCCCCAGCAGCTAGGACTGCTAGAATCAACAATGAGGGGATTAAGCTCAAGTCAGTTGAAATTGTTGAGCCCGAGGAGCAGAAAGGAAAAAGAATAATAAAGAAAAGTGCACAGGCCTAAGGGACTGACGGGACGCCCTCCAGTAGACTCACATAAGTATACAGATTCTTAGAAAGGAGAGTCAAAGATGCAGATAACTTAGTGAAGATATAATGATTGAGAATTTCTCAAACTAAAAGAGACACAAATACAAAAGCACATATAGAAGAAGTTATCCACATGTAAGTAGGGAAAAAATCAGAGACTCACACTGAGGCACATTATGATTAAAAGTTCCAAAGTCAAGACAAAGAATTTTGAAAGCAGCAAGAAAAGTGTCTTCTCCTGTCAGCTGATTGCTCAACAGAAATTGTGCAGCATAGAATGCAGAAAACCGCTGTATCCAACAAACCTGCCTTTCAGAAATGGTGGAAGATTTTAGACTTTTCCAGGTAAATAAAACCTGAGGGAATTTGATAGCTCCTATCTGATGAAAGACCTTCATGTGACACTTGTCTTTCTATTACAGATGTGCCCCGTTTCTCCCTTTGCCCCCTCCGCCCGTGTCCCGCTTCTTCCCCTGTCTACTGTCCGCGTCCATGGGCTGTGCATATATACTTATAAGTTCTTTGGCTAATCTCTTCCCACCTTCCTTCCAGCCTTCCCGCTGAGATCTGTCAGCCTGTTTCATGCTTCCATATCTGTGGTCCTATCTTGTTAAATAAATTATTTTGTTCCTTAGATTCCACATATAAGTGTGATCAAATAAAAAAATATAAATAAAAAAGAGAGGCCTTCAAGTTGAAACCAAAGATAATAGATAATACTAGACACCACGTGAAAATATAAAGTTGTCTGATAAAGGGAACATATATGGAAAACATAAAACATATATTATTGTACATTTTTAACTATAATATTTATTTTTTCATAAAATTTAAAAGCAAAAGCATACAAAATAATTTCAGATCTATTTTACTGGATACACAATATATAAAAATGAAACTTATGACATACAAAATAAAAAGTGGGGAAGAAGCAGGGCTGAAAATGAGTAGATTTTTGTATGTGATTGAAGTAAAGTTGTTATTAATTAAAATAGACTCGAATAACTTCAAGATGTTTTATATACTCCCCATGGTAACCACAAAGAAAATACATATGGGATATATCACAATAAAGTAATCTGAGCACAAAGAAAAACAAAAATAAAAGACGAGATAAAAAATCTGTAAGACAAAGAAAACTAAAGCATAGCAAAAATAGTCCTCTTTTATCATCAGTTATATTAAAGTGTAAGTGGGTTAAACTCTGTAGACATAGATTACCAGAATGAATATGAAAAAAGAAACAAGATACAACTCTATCTACCAAAAAAAAAAAAAAAAAAAAAAAAAAATCACTTTTGATCTGAGGACAAGCATAGGTTGTAAAAAAAATGAAGGAAAAAAGACCCTTTATTCAAATTGTAACCAAAAGAAGAAAAAAAAAAGGTGACTATATTAATATTTAATAAACTATAAGTAAAGAACTCTCCTAAATGACAAATTAAAATTTTATATAGTAATAAAAGGATCGTTTCTTCAAAAGCTCAGAAAATATAATCACATGTGCACCAAACCCATAACTATATGAAACAAACCTTGGCAGAACTAAAGCAGATACAGACAACCTGACAATAATAGCAGAAGACTTCAGTATCCTACTTAAGTACGGGACAGAAGAGCCCCAGAGGGCCAATGGGAAGTGAGGACATCAGCCACGCTACACGCCAGCTGGACCTACAGGGCGCTTATGGAACACTCAACAGCAGCAGGTTACTCATTTTGCTCAAATGCATGTGGGATATTCTCCATGACAGACCACCTGAGTAGTAACAAAACAACTCTTAATAACTTAAAAAATGTTTAAATAAAATAATCACAATGAAATGAAATTAAAAATCAATAGCAGAATTGAAAAACAAAACAAAAAATTCTGAAAATTAACAAACCCTTAAACAACCAATGGTTCAAAGAAGAAACCACAAGTAGATTAGGAAATACTTTTGAGAAAAATGAATATGAATACACAACATAAAACTCTATGGGATGCAGTAAAAGCAGTGCTGATAAGGAAGTTTTATAGCTGTCAATGTGTACATTAAACAGGACAAAGACATCAAACCAACCATTTACATGTGTAAAGAACTAAAGAAATAAACAAACTAAATCCAAAACTGACAAAAGAACAACAATAATACATATTAGATTAGATGTAATCAAAACAGAGAATAGAACAAAAAATTTTTTAAAATTACAAAACTAAGCACTGGTTCTTCAAAAAGACTGAAAAAAACTGATAAACTTTTACTTAGACTCATTAAGAAAAATGAAAACTCTAATAAGTAAAATAAGAAATGTAAAAAGAACATTCCAACTAATGTTATACAAACACAAATAATTATAAGAGAATATTATTATCTACTATACATTGAAAAATTAGATTATCTAGATGAAAACTACCTCACAATTATCATGGCCATATATGAAAAGCCTCAGCTAATAACGAGATACTGAAAGATTTCTTTTCTCTAAAATCAGTAATAAGACAAGGATATCCACTTTTAACATTTCTTTTCAAGATAGTACTGAAGTCCTAGCCAGAACAAATAGGCAAGAAAAGGAAATAACATCAATTGATTTGGAAAATAAAAAGTAAGGCCATCTCTGTAACCACTGACATGATCTTATATTTAGAAAACGCTACAGAATCTACAAAATACTGTTAGAAATGATTAAAAATGCAGCTAACTTGCTCTATACAAAATCAATAAAATAAAATTAAAAAATAGGCTAGTGCTTCTATACACTAATAATGTACCACTTGAAAATGAATTAAGAAAATACTTTTAATATAGAATTATGAAGAACAAAATACTTAGAAAAACTTAACAAAAAGATAATTTGTACACTGAAAATTAACAAACGATACTAAAATAAATTAAAGAAAATGCAAATTAAGGCAAGAGCTTTCCACGTATATGGAAGAAAGAATTAATATCAGTATGATGTTAACATTATCCAAGTAGAATACAGATTCCATGAAATCTTTACCAAAATCCCAATGATGTTTTCACTCAGAATGTAAAAGGTCATCCTAAAAGAATCAACCAATCAAAAAACTGAATAGCCACACAATCTTGAAAAAGAAGAACAAAGTAGGAGGTCTCAGACTTTTTGACTTTAAAACGTAGTACAAAGCTACGGTAATCAAAGCAGTGTGGTACCCGTTTTGGCCCATTTGGCTCGGGGTTAGGGCATCAGCCTACAGACTGAAGGGTCCAGGGTTCGGGTCAGGGGCACGTTCCTCTGCTGCCGGTTCAATCCCCAGCCCTGGTCGGGGCTTGTGAGGTGGGCAGCCAATTGCTGTGTCTCTCTCATGTCAATGTTTCTCTCTCCTCCTCCTTCCCACGCTCTCTAAAAATCAATGGAAAAAATATCCTCTGGTGAGGATTTATAATAATTAATAATTAATAATAATAACAACAACACCAACAATGTGGTACTGGCATAAAGACCAATATATAGACCCATAAATTAGAATAGGAGCCAGAATAAAGCCTTGCCTGTATGGTCAAATCACTTTCAACAAGGGTGTCAAAACCATTCACAAGGAGAGGACACAAGTCTGCTGGGAAAACTGGATATCTACATACACACTAAAAAAAAAAATGAAGTTGGAAGTGGGAACTTTACTCCATATTAAAAAATTTAATCCAAAATGAAACAAAGACCTAAATCTAAAACTGAAACTCTTTGAAGAAATTATAAGAAAAAGCTTCCTGACGTTGGATATAGTAATGATCTATTGGATATGTCGAGAAAAGAACTCAGGAAATGAAACAGATAAATTTCACTAAACAAAAATTATAACTTCTGTGCATCGAAGGACATAATCAAATAATAAAAAGGCAACCCATACTATGGGAGAAATATTTGCAAACCATGTATATGATAAAGGTTTAATATGTAGAATATATAAAGAATTCCTTTGTTTTATCAACAAAAACCAACAACCCAATTAAAAAATCAGTGAAAGATTTGAGCAGACATTTCTCTAAAAAGACAAATGACCAAAAAGCACATGAAAGTTTGACTAACATCACTAATCACTAGGGAAATTTAAATAAAATGACAATATCACCTAACACATATAGAATGGATGTTATAAAAAATAAATAAACAAAAAGAACATGGATGTTGGCAAGGATGTGGAGCAACTGAAATCCTTATGTACTTTGCTTTGGGAAATAAAATGATGTGGCGGTTCCTCAAAAACTTGAAAATCAAATTACATATGACTCAGCAGTTCTACTTCTGAATATATACTTAAAAGCTTTGAGAATAGGGTCTCAAAGAATATTTGTACAGTCATGTCTACGGCGGCATTCTCTACAATAACCAGAAGGTAGGAATAACCCCGTCCCATCAGCAGATAAGTAGGAAAACAAAATGTGGTGTTTACTACAATGAAATAGCGTTCAGCCTTGCAAAGGATGGCACTGGCTGGCTGGGCTGGGCTGGCCAGAGGGAGGGAAGGGAAGGAAGGAAGGACAGAGGGGGGAAGGGAGGGAGGGAGAGAGGGAGGGGCTGAGGGAAACGGCAGAGGTGAGGAAGGTGAGAGGGAGAGAGGAAAACACCCGACTTGAATGCTTGATAGCTTATAGATTATAAGCAAGTTCTTTTGAAAATTATTTGAATTTTCACAACCTCATGTTCTGCTTTCTAAAATACCTAGCTTTTAAGTTTGTTTATATTTTATATTAAAATCAATATGCAATTTATCTGTCTTCATTCTAACAATTGAATCCATTGTTCCAAGGAAATTTTGTGCTAACTTACACATAAAATAGCATAGCAAGATAAAAATATATTTTAATGTGTTTTTAAGATTACACACAGCTTGATACAGGAGACATAGTTCATACTTTCTTCTGGTAGTCAATGTAATAGTGCAGTTAATATAGCTGCCTTTATTTAGGTGTTTTGAATTGTATTTGATTAAGACTAGCTTACAAAATTTTACTGAAAAATAGAGATGTTTAGGGATAAACTAGACAATTCAAACTTCTGCAATCTTGTCAGTTCCTAGGTTTTAGCTTAATAAAGGATATTACTTCACTTAAAAAAGTAAACTTTCAGGAAGAGTCTGGTCTCTACAAAGTTGTGTGACCCACTAAAAGTGAAGGCTCCACAGGATGAGCAGAAAAATAAGTTGAATATTCCTAGGATTTCTGGCTGTTATTGAAAATATGCAGAAATATATATATTATACTATAACAGTATCTCTCTCTCTCTGTATATACACACACACACACACACACACACATATATATATAGATGTTGATGATTAGATATAGATGATATATATAGATATATAGATGATGATATATAGATATATAGATATATAGATATATAGATATATAGGTATATAGATATATAGGTATATAGATAGATGATAGATAGCTAGATAGCTAGATATAGATATAGATGATATAGATGATATATAGATATAGATTGGATATAGATGATATAGATATAGATATAGATATAGATATAGATGATATATAGATATATAGATATATAGATATATAGATATAGATATAGACAAATATATATAGGTATAGATATATAGGTATAGATATAGATATATAGATATATAGATATATAGATATAGATTAGATATAGATAAAGATATAGATATATAGATGTAGATATAGATATGTAATCTACCAAAACTCAAAAGCACTAACCAAGTGGGGACCTAGATTAATGGAATCATGTTGTTAGCAGCCTCTAAAATAGCAGATTCACCAAAGCAAACAGGAATCTACAGGGTAACTGTAGATTTGAATAGTTTGCCAGTAGCAGTCAGAGTCCAAAATGTATCAAATACATCGATGGTGCCTTAGTCGTTCTTTGTTTTAATTCAGGCACAATTGCCCAAAATCTTTTAGAAGTAAACTCATTTCTAGTATTTGCATCTTCTTCCTGGAACAGTTTAGTTTTTATTGCCACTGTTTACATAAAATGTGCTGTAATATAAATGGCTTTCATAAAAGTTGCCAACTTCCAACCACCTGCTGTGTGCTCACAGCAGTAGCAGCAATTCTATTGCTGCAAAATAATATTGAATTGCAATATCTTCTGTCAGATCCACAAATCGTTCTCTTAGGTTATGCGGTTTGTTGGAATAAGACCATATTTACTAATCCTCCTTTGCTGTCCCTCCGCCTGCCCAGCATTATTTGCTTTGATTGATTCCAGCAAGATGTGGAACAAGCAAGAATGGAATCCTGTTGGGAAACCTCATTTCCCTGCAGTTCAGATCAGAGCCACAACTGGAAAGTAAAAGGTTTGGAGAGTGTGCGGGTGGGAACAGGCCTGATGATAGCGAGGTCAGTGTGGACGGGAAATGTCACCTGCCAGTTCAGCCTTTCCGGAGCCCGTCTGCCAGCAATGGCTCAGTGCGGCCCTTGGACTTGTACTGGAGTTGATAGATAAACTAGGGCGTCAGAAAGAAAAGGCTGGGAAAGTTCCCAAATTAATCTGTTTCATAGAAGTACTTGTACGAATAACATGTATTTTCTTCGTATATCGAGATGTGTTACTATCACTTGGAGGAAATGACAAGAAAAGAACAAGAGATAGGTAGTTTTTTGTTTGTTTTTCCCCATGAAAGCTCTAAAACACAAATCCTTCACTGGTGATCACGTAGCAACAGTTAAATTGCATATGCTCACAGCGGCACCATAATAGCCAATATAAAGGTTTTAAGCAAATCCAAGAATGTTTCCTTAGGCGTTACGTGGGATTCCATTGGGATGCGGACAACTGGACAGCACTTGCTCCATTTAAAATGTGTGTTTGCTTCTCAATCCTGCCCATCACTGCTAGGCTCGAATGTTAGCCCACATTCCAGATCCTTGGGTGCTTATTATTTTCTTGCATGAAAGGTCAGAAATTTAAAATTTTATATAGAACATACCAGAATATACCATAACCTGGGTGATGCAGCTGCAGAGAAGAGTTTTCATGAGCACAGAGAAGAAAAGAGAACAGCAAAAAGAGAATTTGCTGCATTGGAGGGGCTGAGGCAGCCAGTAATAAAAACAGCACACACCGCCTTCTCTTTTCTTGAAACCGTTTGTGTACTTTCGATCTCCACATTTCCACATCTCATGTTTGTTTCTCAGTTCACATCACAATTTTGACCCAAGTGGTTACTTTCTTCTTTAGTCGTCATCTTCGTTTGGATCTCAGGATGTTGCCCTCTCCTCCTTCCTCTGCTCCTGTTTCCTGTCCTTAATCTACTATATAGGATCCCCCTCCCTCACGACTGTTTTATCCGTCATATTCTCTCTATCACTCAAGTCCCATGGCCTTAAATATCACGTATATGCCAATGGTCCCAAATGCTCCCTTCACCAGTCAGAGCCCAAATGCTAATTTGTTACTCACTTTTCTACTCAGTAATTCTGTTGACTGTCTCCAATGATAATATCAAAGTTACCATGTCCAAAACTAACATTTTAATTCTTTAATCCTCACCTGAGGATATGTTTGTTGATTTTAGGGAGAGGAAGGGAGAGAGAGAGAAAGGAGAGAGAGAGAGTGTGTGTGTGAGAGAGAGAGAGTGAGAAACATTGATGTGAGAGAGAAATGCTGAGTGGTTGCCTCTCATGCGTGACCCAATTGGAGACCAAACCCACAAACTATGTATGTACCCTGACTGGGAATTGAACCCATGAGCTCTCAGTGTATGGGACAATGCTCCAACCAATTGAGCAACACTGGCCAGGGCCTAACATTTTAATTTTTATCCTAAGCTGCTCTACCCTCATCTTTAGCAATACTAAATGGCAATACTATACAAACACACACACAGACACTTGTTTTCTACATTCCCCCACTAAAAGATTAGTTACCTGAAGACAGGTAGCTTTAAGTCATATCCTTCAACAGAACTGCATACCAAATTACTCCCATCTCCTGCCTTTCTGTCCCACTGCTTTTCTTCTTTGCTCAAAATTCAGGTTGGCTTTCCACTTATTGATATGAGGTAAAATAGCTCCCCTCAGAAATAAATAAATATTTATTTGTTCCTATACTAAATATATTTTGATCATTGAATGCCCAGTTACTTTGCATTTATTTATGTTTCTAACCCAACAATATGGAATGCTGGCTTCACCCAAATTAAGCAACCAATAATTTCCTGTGGAATGAATGATTTTCCAGATATGTGGCTAAAGCATCAGCTGATTGATAACACAAGCAAATACAAGAAGCACAGAAGTAAAGTTAAAGTCACACGACAACTCTGACAGATGGGCATAGCAACCTAGAAGGCTATGCATAAGGCAGAGCAGTCAGTAAGAAGGCAAGGAGTCTGCCCTGGGCCTGGGACACAGAGCAAACACACGCATAGCAAACCTTTCTATTCCTGCACTTGTGTCTCCCCCTGGAATCTCATAGCAGGGAAGGTCATTATTTGAGACAAGTGTCCCATGTAAAAACCAGACTACTAAAAATATTTCTGCATTAATTACTTTTCCCCTAAAATACAACCCAAGGCATATTTCCTGAGTGAGGTCTGTTCACATCAAATACTTCAAAATTAACAAAGGAACATTAGTGTAGTATAATAGAAAACACGTGGGCTTTGGCCAATAAACTTTGGTCTGAAATGCCAGTTCAGCTACTTTTTAGTTGTTGAATTTTAAAAAGTTGATTAAAATCTCTAAACTTAAATTCCCTTTTTATGAAAAGAGGGATAATGATAATTACTAATTGGTTTGCTATGAGCATTAACTAAAATCATGCATCTAAATAGCCTATTAGGAAGAAAGCACTAGACAGTTTAAGGCATTAAACCAGATTTTACTGCTCAGTACAGAGCATATAGTGTGGCTGCCCACCTGGCTTGGCTTCACCCACAGATGGAACATCCATTGACCCTCATGGCATGAAAGTCTGCTCCTATAGAGCTAAACATCTATTCCACTGATGTTTTTCATGCACATTTTATGTGACAGGTACATGTTCTAGGTGTTGGGGACATAAGAAAAAGATCAATCGCAAATTTAAAAATCCTAGAAACTTGTGAAGAGCACACATACATATGTACACATAAACATATCATATAGAGTAAAAAATTTTCTAATTATTTACTGTGTCATATAAAATGAATGATGTGATTTTTATATGTCACGTAAATTAACAATATAATATATCTTATTAATTTCTGTGCACCTGCACACTGCCAGGCAGTATGCTAATGTCTAAAGGTGCACAGTCCTAGGTATTGGTCTGAGGGAACTGATTTAAATTTTCATCATTAAAATTGGCAGCATTAAAATGTTATCTTTACCTGTGTCTCAACATCCCATCATAATAAAATAAGTGCATGACTAAAAAGGGAATCACCTGTGACAACATATCCTGGCCAATTAAATGATAACTCCTCAAAGATGGTCACGTTTTAACCCTTGGAACCTATGAATATGTTGTTGTACATGGCGTACTTGCAGATGTGAGTAAACTAAAGCTATTGAGATAAGTAGACTATGGTGAATTATTTAGGTGGCCCAATGTAATTATAAGCATCCTCATAAGGAGGCAACTACATCATGGACAGAGAAGGCAATATGGCCATGGACACAGTGATCCAAGGGACTAAGAGAGATTTATAGACACTATGCTGCTGGGATGGTGATGGAAGTGGCCATGAGTCACGGAAAGCAGTCGCCTCTAGAAGCTGAAAAAGACTAGGACATGGATGGCTCCAGAGTACTTCCAGAAGGAACATAGCTCTGCAGACATCACAATTTTAGCCCTCCAAAAGCTGTTTTAGATTCCTGATATCCAGAATTGTAAGATTGTGTTGTTTGATTTGATAACTATTTGTTCATTTATTACAGCAGGAATAAGACACTAATACAGATATATTGGGGGTTCCTCAGTGAATTAGATAGTTTAAGGCATTAAAATATTATACTAATAAGAAACATGCCAGTGGGTGACACATAGTGAAGAAAGCAGCAACCAATATATTATCAGGATGAAGCTGTAGCCTACATAGAAAACAGAGTTGGCTTCATAGTAGACAAGAGCAAGGTTGCAATGAAGAGTAAATTAAAATTATGAGAGTAACTGAAAGTGTATTAAACAGAAGAGAAAATAAGTTATTATTAGGAGTTGTTGCCTAAAACTTCTCTCACAAAGAGCAATAATCACCACGTAACAAAAAATTCAACCATAACAAAAATAAAGCAGAACAATTGTTTCTTAAGGAAGTAGAGGCAACTTAATGAGCATAGACAGAAAAACCCACAAACAAACAAACAAACTTACTTATTTGATATCTAAGAGAATATTGAAAATTTTTTAATCAAATGAGGACAATTAGAAAATTTAAAGAAAGAAATCTTGAAGGGTATAAATATACAAAAATATCAATTACTTGTAGGTAAATTTGAAGGAAAACTAGAAAACTAGCAAAATGAAGGTAAAGAATACAGGGGTTGTGGGACAATAATTAAAATAAATATAATCAGTCCAGAAGTCCCAATATTCTTCTACAAAGTGTTCCATAGAAATAAGTAAAAAAAAATAAAGGACAAAAATATCTAACAAGTAATATAAGAACAGTTTCCAGAGCTGAAGAAAAACATGTTTTCATATGGAGAGTTCCCATCTAGTACCAAATAGAATAAATAAAGAGCAACCCTACCTTGACCAAGATTAATGAGAAGATCCTATAAATGTCCAGAAAAATAAGAAAAGGGTAAAAAGAAAGAGAGAGAACAAGGGAAAGAGAGAGAAAGAGGGATGGGGGACAAGGTAGGTAGAAAGAAAGATCTGATGTTAAATTCCTTGTTAACAATCATGCATCCATGAGAATAAATAATGTCATCTTCAAAGTTCCTGATTGAAAATATTTGAACATACAATTCAATACCATGATAAAATGTTAGTGACTATTGGTAAGGCAAAGATAAAGTTATTTTTAGACTTGTAGGAATTCAAAATATGTTTTCCAGGTACATTTTCTAAAGAAACTGCTACACCCTGGTAAAAAACAAATCATTATGGAGCAAAACAACAAAATATGTCAACACCAAGAGAAAAGGAGAAAGGCAGACATGGAAAATAAAAGAGGAAACTTACTGAAAAGTCTGTCTGAAGAGAGGGCAGAGTGAACACTAATCAGTAGGCTTAGGAAACAGACAGTCCAAATTGGATCAGGAGTCCATTGACTCTGAGAAGAAAGACTCCAGCTAAAATGAAATAGGTCGAATCCAAAGCTCTAATGAGGATCTGCATGGTCTGCTACCATATGGTAAAAATGACAGCATTTCTCTAACAAAATTTGCTAGAAAGAAAAATAGGAACTCAAGAAAAAAACCTAAACTCTTCAAGAAATGGATAATCTGACCATACAGCAAACCATAGTACCCAATGGAGAGAAAAGACAAGGAGTTAACGTGGTTGGGAACAAATACTCTAAAGACACAGTTGAGGGAATTTGGGAAGATGAAGCAGGGGAGAAAAGTGTAATGAAAGTTTTGGATTTCTATTTTGTTTACATTGGAGAGTAGTGACCTATTGCCTTAACTCAAAGAAAGATAGAAAATCTCTAAAAAACAAAAGTATATCTTTTAAATTCATCATAATTATAGAACTTTAAAATAACTTTAAAACACAGTATCTGGATAACTGGAGTGGAAGGGCAATGTAAACAAATCAAATATCCAGTTTTTCACTGTATATCAACAAATATTACTTTTTTGATGAATAAAAAAATATAATATATGAAAATGTAAAATTATACTAGTGACACTGAGATTAAAGACCAGAAATGGAGGATTCTAAATTAGGCTTCCAGTCAAGATGGCAGAGTAGGTAAATCTGGTACTCCCACAATCACCTCAAAATTACAACTAAACTCCAGGATAGCCATCATTCAGAGCCGCCGGAAATTTAGTGGAACATAAGACCTATAACTAAGAATATAAAAAAGCCATATTGAGACTATTAGGAGGGGTAGAGACACAAAATGAGCTGTTTCCAGATCCACATGTGGCTGCTAAAAATTAGGAGGAATATCTCAGCTGCAGAGGTCCTCCCTGAGAAACAAAGGGTCCCAACCCCACACCAGTCTGCCCAGCCTAGAGTTCCAGGACTCGGAATAGATGTCCCTATAACTTCTGTGAAAACCAGTAAGGATGGTGGCTGAGTGAGATGAAGGGCTGCTGGAGTCCCAGGCATTTCTCTGAAATGGCCACCACACAGATTTACTCAGGCTCATTTGTTCTGAGCTTCAGTGATAGGGCAGCAGCCGGAGGAGTGGAGGGTGTGGCGGGCACCAGAGACATACGGGGAGGAACTGAATTGGACGCTGAGAGGTGGAGGGGCAGCTTTCTTTGGGACAGAAGTGTTGTCAGAGTCCATTGTTCCTTTGCTGAGCCCTCCCCAGCAGAGTCCATGGGTTGGTGACACATCTGAGTCTCCATCAACCTAGCTAACACTGTTCACCCCTCCTGGCTGAATTTCTGAGACCTCACCCCACCAAATTTGCTGACTCATCCAAGCCATTTCCAGTGGCTTTTGCATATAAATGAGCTGGTTTTTTTTTCTTTTTTTTTTTAATATATCTTTATTGATTTCAGAAAGAGGAAGGGAGAGGGAGAGAGAGACAGAAACATCAATGATGAGAGAGTCATTGATTGGCTGCCTCCTGCCCCCCCCCCCCCCCCCGGGGATTGAGCCTGCAACCCAGGCATATGCCCTGACGGGGAATCAAACCCCGATCACCTGGATCCTAGGTCAACTCTCAACTACTGAGCCACACCCAGCCAGGCTAAATGGCCTGTCTTGATTTATACTGAAGACATTCCTAAAATCTCTCAAAGGTGTGCAAACCCCAAACAAGCATATTTCATTCATATTGCTAAGTGGCCCCAGACCTGATACTAGCAGCAACCAGCCTTGGATCAAAGCTTGGCCTTTCCAGGGCACCTCCAAGCCTGAAATGATTAAAGTCCAGCTGTAGATTATTATGTATCTCATGCTGGGTGGCCCTGGGTAGAGCACAAGCAGTGGCTGACATTTGTCTTCAATTCCAGGGTATGCCCAGAGCCAGCACACCCAGTGGACAGTGTCAGACCATGCTGAAGCACCACTCAACAACCTCCATGAGCAGCACACTCAAGGGATGTTTCGTCAGGCATCAGAGCCTAGCTGAAGCAAGCCCTGCTCTGTGATGTCAGCTCCTGCAAAGCAAATCTTCTGATGTGGCTTTAGCTAGTCCTCTAGACTAATTTGCCTGAGGGTAAATCCCTTTCATTGATGTGTCAACAGCAATTAAGACTCAACTATGACAGGAGGGTGCAAACAGCTTACATGAGGGGCACACCTGGAGTTCCCAGCTAGGTGACCAGGGAGGCTAAACCACCGGCTCCAATAGGGCACAAACTACACAGGACACTCTACCAAGAACAGGAGACATAGCAGCTCTATGTTTGTATAGAAACAAACATAGGGTGACTGTCAAAATGAGGAGAAAAAGAAACATGCCCCAACTGAACTGAAAAAACTCCAGAAAAAGAATTACACAAAACGGAGGCAAGAATCTACAAGATTCAGAGTTTAAAGCACTGGTTATGAGGATGCTGAATGAATTTAGGGAACAGTAGGTTAACTTTGTAAGAACTTCAACAAAGAGATAGGAAATAGAAAAGTGGAGATAGAAAAATAAGAAAGAACCAGTAAAAAGTATAATACAATAATTGGAAAAAAAAATAAACAGTAAAGTAGACAAAACACAGGATTGAATCAGGAATCTGAATAATAAGGAAGCAGAAAATACTCAATCAGAACAGTGAAAAGAAAGCAGAATCCAAGAAAATGAGAATAGTGTAAGGAGCTTCTGGGAGAGCTTGAAATGTACCAACATTTGCATCATGGAGGTGCCAGAAGGAAAAGAGAGCATGCAAGGAATTGAAAACTTATTTGAAAAAATAATGATGAAAAACTTTCCTAACCTTGTGAAAGAAATAGACATAACATAGAGAGTCCCAAACTAGATCAACCCAAAGAGGTCCACACCAAGACACATTATAATTAAAATGCCAAAGGTTAAAGACAAAGAGAGAACCTTAAAGTAGCATGAGAAAAGCAATTAGTTAACTGCAAAGGAGCTGATTTCCTAACAGAAATTTTGTAGTCTTAAAAAGGTGGCAAGAAATATTCAAAGTGAAGAAAAGCAAGGACTACAACCAAGAGTGCTCTATCCAGCAAAGCTATCATTTAGAATTGAAGGGCAGATAAAAAGCTCCCTAGACAAAAAATAGCCTAAAGTTCACCTACACCAAACCAGTATTACAAGAAATTTTAAAGAGTCTTCTTTAAGAACAACAAAAAAGGTAAAATATATGAACAAAGAAATGGCAATAAAACATACCTGTCAACAATTACTCTAAATGCAAATAAATTAAAAGCTCCAATTAAAAAACATATGGTGGCCAAATGGATTTCAGAACAAGACCCTTCCATATGCTGTCTACAAGAGACTCACTTCAGATCAAAAGATACAGGCTGAAAGTAAAGGATGGAAAACGATATTTCACGGAAATGGAAAGAAACAAGCAAAAGGCTGTGGTAGTGATACTTATACCAGACAAAATAGACTTTAAAACAAAGGGTATAACAAGAAACAAAGAAGGACCCAGTGATTCCATTTCTGGGTAATTATCCAAAGAAACACAAAACACAAAATCAAAAAGACATGTGCATCCATATGTTCATGGCAGCATTATCTACAATAGCCAGATGAATGTATAAAGAATTGGTGCATATATACAATGAAATATAATTCAGCCATAAAAAATGAGATCTTGCCATCTGCAACAATATAAATGGACTTAGAGGGTACTGTGCTGAGTGAAATAAGTCAGACAGAAAAAGAAAAATGCCATACAATTTCACTTACATGTGAAATCTAAAAACCAAAATAAACAAACAAGTAGAACAGAACCTTAATAGATACAGAAAATACTTTTATGATTGACAGATGGGAAGGCGATTGGCAGGATGGATGAAAAAGGTGAAGGGATTAAGAAGCAGAAATTGTCAGTAACAAAATAGTCACAAGAATGTAAAGTACAGCACAGGGATATAGTCAATAATACTGTAATAACTGTGAATGGTGTCAGGTGGGTACTAAAGATATCGAAGTGAAAACTTTATAAGTTGTATAAATGTCTAATCACTGGGTTGCAGCTGAAAGGAATGTAATATTGTATGTCAACTATAATTAAAGATATATATTTAAAACAAAGAACAGAAATGGTGACATGTGGTGGCAAGAAATGATACAACCTAGGGTAAGGAGGGAGCCTAAAATTTCCCCCTTTTTGTAAAATGTATTAAAATGCATATATGTCAATTAAATTGATAAGAATGATCCTCACTATGGTCTCAAGTGGTGATTTTCAATCGTTGATGTCATGATATCATTTCTCTTATGGTCTACCTAATAACCTTTCTCCCCTTACTCCACACTAACAAATCTCCTTTCTCCACTCACGTCTTACACCCAATTCAAACACAAACAAATCCATTTGCTGGTGGTGGCTAGTGAGAGATAAGTAAGTCTTATTTGGGGGAGGGGGGAACCTCTGTTAACACTTATCATTTGCCCACGCCATTTCCTTTTATACACATCACACAGTAGAAATAATAGTCTTCTTGTGAACACAAGGCAACACTTAGTAGAAAACCACATGGAAATATATCACTGAGCAGGAAAATGGAAGAAACCCGAACAGCTGATGGTGTCATGAATCTCCATTCCCTCTGCATTTGACGTATTTGAGTGTTTATGTTAGAAAACAAATGCTCTACTGTTTAATGCAGACCAACTAAAATTCTTATCTGAAAAATTGAATGATAATAAATTTTGCAAAGATATACTTGTAAAAATAGAGTTTATTATTAAAATAATGCTACTCTCACCCACTTTCTAATACATTTTCTTACACTGAAAACATGGGCTAGCATTTGACTAAATGCAAGGCAATCTTCTGTAGCCAAAAGAAACATTGCCCATTCCCGTATCATCACCAACTGTGTCACAGCATAAAAAAATAAATAAGAGTGAAGCTTATGTCTTGTCAAAAAGAAATTCTCAAAATTTCTCATCATACATTTTATACGGAAGAGTGTATTCCATTACTACAGACACATCCTTGGAAGCCACCATCTGAACACCAGACAGCAGACGTGGATTGAATGGAACTGCAGAAATAGAGGACTTGGGGGAGAAAAGGCCACTCAAGGGTGAAGCAAATGAGACAAAGCTTTGGTTGCAAAGTATAAGGGAGGGAAATGATTAGTCCACTCACAGGGTGGCCTAGTGCAACCTTTATATGTCAGTCTTTGTGACATTTTACTATATCTACAGACTATGATTCCTCCACTCGCTGGTTTCCTGACGTGCAAGTGCCCATTCAGAATCTGGGACATGCAGAGGTGCTCTGATGAGTGCTGGTGTCTGTAAGCTCCAGCTGAACTGGACAGAAAGACTCATTGGCTATGACGAAAAATGCTCCTATGAAAATATGTGTGCAAGTTTTTGTGTGGACACATAGTTTTAGTTCTCTTGAGTGTATACGTAGAAGTGGAATTGCTAGACCATATGATAACTATATGTTGAGCCATGTGAAGAATCACCAGACAATTTTAAAAAGCGATCGCACCACTTTACATTCCTCCTAGATTTTGATGAGTGTTCCAATTTTTCATCACCTTTGCCAACACATTTTCTGAGGTTTTGATTATAAGCATGTTAATAAGTATAAATGGCATCTCATTGTAGTTTTGATTTGCAGTTCCCAGTGAATAATGATGTTTAGCATTATTTTATGACCTTATAACCATTTGCCTGTATTCTCTGAATTTATGTCTCTTCAAATAAAAAAAATGAATTATTAAAAAAAAAATGAATTATTTATCTTTCTATTATCATTAAGTTGTGTTTGTTCTTTATATATTCTAAAAACAAGTCCCTTGTCAGGTATATAACTTTCAAAATGTTCCCTCATTCTGTGGTTTGTCTTTTAATTGTATTGATGGTGTCTTTTGAAACACAAAGGATTTTAATATTGATAATGTCATATTTCCCTACTTTCTTTTGTTACTTATATTTTTAGTTTTGTACCTAAAAAAAAGGCATTGCCTTAATGAAGGTCATAATTATTGACATCTATGCCTTCTTGTAAGGGTTCTATTGTTTTAGCTCACACTTTTAGGTCTTTAATATATTTTCAGTTATTTTTTCTATATAAAAACAGGATTCCAACTACATCTTTTTTTCCATGTGGATATCCAGCACAGATTCTGGGAAAGACTATTTTCCCCATAAAATTGTCTCGGCACCCTTGCCAAATCAGAATGGACGTAAATGAGGCGATGTATTTCTGGGCTCACCCTGCTCTTCCATTAGTCTACATGCCTATCCATGCAAGTGCTACATTGTTTTGATTACTGTAGCTTTGTTGTAATTCTGAATGTGTCAAGTGTGAATTCTTCAAGTTGTTCCTTTCTCAAGATGTCCTTGGTAATTCTGGGTACTCATATGAATTTTAGGATCATGTTGTAAATTTCCCAAAGAAGTCAACTTTTACTTTGATAGAGATTACATTGAAAATATAGATTAATTGAGGGAGTGTTACCGTGGTAACAATATAAAATCTTCCAACTCAAGAATGAGATGTCCTTCCATTTGTTTTGATCTTCTTTAATTTCTTTTAACAATGTTTTACAGTTTTCAGAATATAAGTTTTATTTATTTTGTTAAATATATTCTTAAGTGTTTTATTATTTTTGATGCAATTTAAAAGGGAATTGTTTTATTTACATTTTTTTTTTTTTACTAATTGCTACTGTACAGAAAGATAATTGATGTTCATATATGAATCTTTTAATCTGTGTGGACCATTGTTGAGCTCATTCTTTACTTGTAATAGTTACTATTATATTTCTTAATGTTTTATACATAAAAGGTCATGCCGTTTGCAAATATACTTTTACTTTGTCCTTTGAAACCTTTTTTTTTAAAAATATATCTTTATTGATTTCAGAGAGAGGAAAGGAGAGGCAGACAGAGATAGAAACATCAGTGATGAGAGAGAGTCATTGATCGGCTGCCTCCAGCACGCCCCTGACTGGGGATGGAGCTCACAACCCGGGCATGGGCCTTGACCAGGAATTGAACCCCGATCACCTGGATCCTAGGTCAATGCTCAACTGCTGAGCCACGCCCAGCCGGGCATCCTTTGAAATCTTGAAGACTATTTTTTCATTTTCTTGCCAAATTTCTCTTCCTGGAACCTCTAATAGAGTCTTCATTAGATGTGGCAGGAGCAGAGGGTCTTGTTGTTTCTGAACTTAGGGAGAAGCTTCAGCCTTTCAAGGTTAAGAAGGATGCTGTGAGTTTTTAAAATATATCCCTTGTCTGATTGAGGAAGTTCTCACATTTTCCTCATTTTCTCAGTATATTTGTCATGATATAATGATGTATTTTGTCAAATACTTACCCTGCATTAACCAAGATAATGACTTTTTATTCTTTAGATGTAAGATATTGCATTAATTTATTTTAATATTGAGCTAACTTGTGCTTCTAAAATAAATCCCACTTGGCCCTGGCCAGTGTGACTTAGTGGTTAGAGTGTCAGGCTGCGCACCAAGGGGTTGGCGGTTCAATTCCCAGTCAGGTGCACGTACCTGGGTGGCAGGGTTAATCCCCAGCCCCTGTTGGGACACATGAGGGAGGCAACCAATTGATGTGTCTCTCTCACATCATCAATCTCTCCCTCCCTCCTTCCCTCCCTCCCTTTCACTCTCTAAAAATCAATGGAAAAAATATCCTCTGGTGAGGATCAACCAGAAAAAAGAAAGAAAGAAAAAACCCCACCTAGTCATTGTGTATAATTGTTTTCATATGCCCTAGATTCAGTTAGTATTTCCTTGAGGATTTATGCCATCATAGTTGTAAGAGATAATAGTTGGTAGTTTTCTTTACTTCTAATGTTTAGTGTCGGCAATACTGGCCTCACAGAATGCATGGAAAAGCATTTGTTCCTTGCAAATTTCTGGAAAAATGTTTGAAGATTTGGTATTAATGCATTTTAAAATATTCAATTGAATTTCCCCTTAGAGACCGCTGATCCTGGGTTTTTCTTTTAGGAAAGTTATTTGATTACTAATTTAATGTCTTTATTAAATGGTTTTGGAAAAATTTCCAGTTATTCTGGAGAGTCAATTTGGACAGTTTGTGTATTTCTAAGAATTTGCCAACTTTATTTAAGTTATCTAATAATGTGTTAGCACACAAACCTATGTCTGGAAGGTTGGTAGTAACCTTTTTTTTTTTTTTTTTTTTTTTTTTGGTGAAGAAGTTATCAGGAAATAAAATGTACTTTACAGAAGTTAATTCAAGTTTCCATCACCGCTGTGCTATCACGGCTTACTCCTGAGGGGAATACTTATAGACTACGTGGTACATTTACAATCATCCTCCTTTTACGAGCAATAATAGCTAATCGATTGCATGTTAAAATAAAGGGTTGTATGGATTGGGTGGCTGGAAATATTTCTGTCACCTCTTTCATTTTTTATTTCAGTAATTTGAGTCTCTTTCTCTGGGTCAATGCAGCCAAATGTTTGTTAATTTTGTTGGTCTTCATGAGGCATCACCTTTGGTTTTATTTTCTCTGTAGTTTTTCTCTTTTCTGTTTCACTGATTTCTGCTGTAACCCTTATTGTTCTCTCCCCCTGCTTCTGTTGGGTTTATCTGCCGCCCCTCTTACAGGGTAATAATGTAAGAGTGCGGGGACTGATTTGAAATATTTCTTCCCATTCCACTGTGGACATTTTACAGCTATGAGTTTAGCTGTAAGCACTGTGTTAGCTGCATCCAGCATGTCCTGCTATGTTAGATCTTCATTTTCATTTATCTCAAAGAATCTATCTTTTTATAATGTTTTTGTTCTACTGGTTATTTAATACCATGTTGTTTAACTTCCAGATATTTGTGAATTTCAAAAAGAGTTCCATTTTTATGAATATCTAAATTCACACTTTTTTAATCAGAAAAAATACTTGTATAACTTTAGTCTTTTAAGTATTTGAACAGGCACACTACCCTGCACCATTTGTTAATGACTGTCCTTTCTTTATTAAATTGTTTGATACCCTTGTTCATGTCATTTGAACACACATGATAAGATTATAAATTAATTTTAATCAGTTAAGAAGGAAGAATACTATGCATTTATACTCTTTTTAATTTCAGTTACCTTTATCTAAACATTGGTGCTCAATGTTTTTCTATGTAGGTTGAGATTTCTATCTGGGTTTATTTGTTTCCAGCCGTAGAATATCTTTAGTATCTATTATAAAGCGGGTCTGCTAACAGTGGCTTCTCCTAGCTTTTGTTGATCCACAAGACCCTTCCTTTCAAAGTTGCCTTTAGCTACTAATGGAGACCTCTCAGTAGCCTCCCCACTTCTCAGCTTACCTTTTCTTTCTTTTCTTTCTTCTTTCTTTCTTTCTTTCTTTCTTTCTTTCTTTCTTTCTTTCTTTCTTTCTTTCTTTCTTTCTTTCTTTCTTTCTTTCTTTCTCTCTCTCTCTCTCTCTCTCTCTCTCTCTCTCTCTCTCTCTCTCTCTTCTCTCTTTCTTTCTTTCTTTCTTTCTTTCTCTCTCTCTCTCTCTCTCTCTCTCTCTCTCTCTCTCTCTCTCTCTCTCTTTCTTTCTTTCTTTCTTTCTTTCTTTCTTTCTTTCTTTCTTTCTTTCTTTCTTTCTTTCTTTTTCCTTCCTTCCTTCCTTCCTTCCTTCCTTCCTTCCTTTCTTTCTTTCTTTCTTTCTTTCTTTCTTTCTTTCTTTCTTCTTTCTTTCTTTCTTTCTTTCTTTCTTTCTTTCTTTCTTTCTTTCTTTCTTTCTTTCTTTCTTTTTTTTATGTATCTTTATTGATTTCAGAGGGGTGAAGGGAGAGGGAGAGAGAGAAAGACAGAAACATCAATGATGAGACAGAGTCATTGGTTGGCTGCCCTCCTCAGGCCCCCACCCAGCTAAACCTGCATCCTGGGCTTGTGCCTTGATCAGAACTGAACCGAGATCTCTATCTCCTTCATCTGGATCATAGGCTGATGCTCAACCACTGAGCCACTCCAGCAGGGCTCGGCTTGCCTTTCTTAATGTGAAAACCCTGACCTATGAGTAAGCTGGAGAGGAGCTGGGGTCAGTGTCCCAATATCTTCAGCCCATTGCCCCTGAGGTAAGGCTGTTTTCCATGGTTCTGGGCCATGATGCCCAGAAAGTTGGTCTCTTCAACTTAGAATGGGAGACGATGAAAATTGCTGCTGTCCTGCACTCCTTGCTCCCAGTGAGATTCAGGAATCTGGATTGGGAGCTGGAGGGAAATTTATCTTCTTGAGTACACTTGTCTGAGTTGGAAGGAACCCTGTCTTCTGGCTACATCTGTCTGCTTGGGAGTTCCTTTCAGCTGAGCTGGACAGACGGAGGAGAGAGCCAGAAGTGCTGTGGTTCCAAAGCCGCAGATCTTGTTGTTCTTACTAAGTTGTAAGATTTCATGAGTACTTTTTTTTTTTGACATTTGCTAATATACTTAGGACATTTTTGAGAGAATTTAAGTGGTTGTTTAATAGTTTTTACTAACAGGGCTTTTTATCCAGTAGAGAGGGTTTTCAGAACTCCTCAACTGTCATTCCAGAAATTGAACTCAGGTTTTTAAAAAATACTGTTTCTTAAAAGCAATATTATGTTTACAGAAAAATCAGAGGGTGATACAGATATTCCCATGCACACCCTGCCAACACATGCATAGCCTTCCCTTTTATCAACACCCCACCAGAGATGTTTGTTACAATTGTTGATGCTACATTGACACATCACTATCATTCAAGGCTCATATTCTACACTAGGGCTCACTCTTGGTGTTGCACATTTTACACATTTGAGCAAATGTCTAACGACATGTATTCATCACTGGTATCATAAAGAGTGTTTTCACTGCCCTAAAAATCCTCTATGCTCTGCCTCTTTATTCCTTTCTCCCCTTAACATCTAGCAGTTACTGCTTTTATTACTGTTATATAGGTTTTCCTTTCCCAGAATGTTATGTATCTAGAGCTATATACAGTGTATATCCTGTTCAAAATTGTTTCTTACACTTAGTAATACGCATTTAATTTTCCTCCTTTTCGTTTATGGCTTGGTAACTCCTTTCTTTTTAGTGTTGAATAATATTCCAGTCTGTGTACTAACATTTATTTATCCATTCATCTACTGAAGGACAACATATTTGCTTCCAAGTATTGACAGTTATAAATTAATCTTCTGTAAACATCTCTGTGCAGGTTTTTGTGTGAACATAAGTTTTCAACTCTTTTCGGTAGATACCAAGGAGTGCTATTTTGGATTGTATGGTTAAGAGTATATTTAGTCTTGTAAGAAACCACCTGTCTTCCAATGTGTTTACACGATTTTGCATTCCCACCAGAAATGAGTGCCTAAACTATATTTTTAAATTATAAAGAATTAAATAGGTTTTCATCATTTTGTTTCCAAAAGGAATAATGTTGCTGGGTCCCTTGTAGATATAATAATGAAAATAGTTTATAATAAAATTGATTCAATATTTGAAAAAGAAGATATTATGAGCACAGTGAAACAAAATATCTCAAGGCATGGATATTTAACCACCATAAAAGTTTCTAGAAAATATAAATATTGCAATGTGGCTGGAGGAGAAAGGGGGTTTATGAAAGAATTCAAAAGGGAAGCAGAGGCCAGGTCACCATTAAGAGTTTGCATACCATTGTGAATCTATTTATATTGAAAATAATTAGAACTGCAACATTATATAATGTGTGAATCATCTCAAGGTGGGCATGCTCAGATAAATAGCTTTATTTGGATCTTTAAGGCATGATGCCCTCAATAATCTTCAAGGATACACAAATTATTTAGTTCCTCAACCTCTTGCCTCTTAAACCCATAGGCGATAGAGCAAATAGCATGCTGATTTTAACAGAATCTGTCCACTTGGATTCTCTTGATATCTGTTCTCTCAGTATGTTTCAGTATGACAGGTCAAAGAAAGAGGTAGACTGGCATAGCCAGAGCAGCCTTTCCAGAGGAGGTGGGAAGTCAGACAGAGCTTACAATATAAGAAAATAAAGAATTAAATAAAGGGGGGGATAATTTTCAGGCAAAGGGAAGTTTATGAAGAAAGATTTGGGGGTGTGATTCCGTATGCACAAGGAGGAGACATTTGAGGTGGTTAGGACAGTGCCTGGAATGTTGAATATGTCCAGCAAAGGTAAGTCATATAGTCAAGGTCCATTCTAGTGAGGTTTTGTGTGGCAGTGTGCTGGGAACTTCTGACCAGTGTAAAATGGTAAAATGCAGTTATGGACACTCCAAACCAAACCAGCATCTTTTCTGATAGAGTCTAAGAATTTGATATTTAAAAGATATACATAGGTATTGTATAGAGACTGAAGTCCAATTATGAATCTACTATGAAGAGCTTAGAAACAATAAACATTAAAAGCTAAGGCATAAAAATGAATTCTCATGTTTCCACATATAGGAATTTGATTGCAGAGTATTGGAGTGAAAATAGTACGGTTTTGGTGTCAAGTAAACCAAGGTAATTTGATTAATTTCTAGCTTTTTTTTCTTATAAGATAAAACAGATACAATTTTATAGTTTAAATTAAATTAAATAATTTAATAAAAGCTACCTTTATCTACTGAATGAAAGTAAAATGGGATGTATATCTTGCATATAAATGTGTTAAATAAGAGCTAATACTACTTTTGAATATTTTGTTTAAAAGAAATGATTAGCAATATTTAGAAAGAATATTAAATGGTTATACTATTTAATGGCCTACTTTTTTTAAAGCCACTCCCCCATCTACACCAACTTGCTACATTTTCTGATGAGAAACTACACAATAGTTGATTTAGGGTTTAAAATTCTAAAATTTTAAATGGAAAAGATTAGTTTCATTCTTTTACCAGCAAAATTTGACAGTGGGAGTGTTTGTATCATTTTTCTAAAGCAATGGGACAACTTAAGGATATAATTATATTTTATACAGGAAAGTCAGAGCCAGCTCACACTGAGAGTACCAGTTTTCTTTGTTGGATTTAATCCTAAAGATGAAAAATAATGAAAGAAAGGCTCTGTACAAAACCCAGTGTGGAAGAAAGTTTTATTAAATTCCCATTTCCATCCACTGTCTGTCAGAATATTGTACATTCTGATTTCTGCCATCTCTGTTAGGTGTTCATGCATTCACTATTCCCCTCTGCATTTCTTCAGAATTCACCTTTATAAGGCCAAAATAACTGATCAACTTTGTTCACAAAGAATGAAAATCAAGGTTGGCCAAACACATGCTGACTAGTTTTAAAGACTGAAGTCAGTTAAAAATTCTTGTAGTTTTTAGGACATTTTAGGGGTTGATTAGTCACAAATCATTAACCAGTTAATTTGTTTATTGATTAAATAAAACTTTATTAAATTATATTAATAGACAAAATGTACCAATTTAATTAAAAATTTGGATAAAGGGATAAATGTGGCAACATTGTAAGTTTTCCTAATTTTCACCAAGAATGTACTAAATGAATAAAGGGCACTAGCTGCATTTCAAGCAGCACAAACATCATCTGGTCCCCATCATTTCCTGATAACTGTAAGCCAAAGGCTCCAGAGAAAATTCAAAACTTAAATCCTCCAAAGAAATTAATTCAAGTCAGATAGGCTGGTCAGCACCTTGAGCATGACCAAGAAACAAGAATGCAGTCAGTTGATATGAACCTGTGGACTCCAATGTGGAAAGACAGAGATTTCAGAGCAATGGACTGTTGAATTATTTACAGCATGAGTTTTTATATTCCTTTTGGTCCAGAAGGCTAAACAGCCTAAAAGTAGTTATTTTTAGCAAAAACAATTATAATAGCCTGACTAGGTATTACAAGAAAATGTTTTGTTAAACTATTTAAATCACATAACAAACTCGATCTCTGATATTTCTGCATTAGGGTAAAAGTAAAGCGTTAATGTCCAATGTGAAATGATTTAATGACAGATATCAGAGAAAACTGTACAAAGATTCTCATTGTGTCTTCACATTGGCTCCTGTGACTCCACGACCCATATTTAGCAATTTCTGTAACATCCTAAACTTTAGTTTGTTGTTTATAAAAATATTGCAATGTCTACTTAAAGGTGTTACATTAAAATTAATAAAATAAAATGCCTACCTGGGCATCTGATTCATAGTAGGTAATGAATACTTTTATTTTCCTGCTCTAGTCATTTTTCTTCTGTCAAATAATGTGATATTCTCTCTTTCCATTTTTTTTTTTTTAAATTTGCCTGGTATTTATCATGGCATTCCCATTATCAAATGTTATTTAACACAGAATGGAGTCAAATTTTTGTGTTCAGTCACATAGCTGGCTGTGTGAAGATGAACAAATTATGTAACTTAAGACTTGTTTTTTCAACAAAACAGGAAAGAACAATTACAGAATTAGTATAATCTTAGTAACTCTTTATAACTAGTTTCATCCTGTAACCTTTCACTGTATCATCTGCCTCTGAGTGTTTATAGGACTCAGCATACCATAGATGCCTGGGGCCTCTGGCAATAAAATGGAGCTTGGCATCATGCTGCTCCAGGGAACCTGAGGTACAGAAGACAGAGGCCAGTGCGGCTTGACAGCCTCTGTCAGTTGGAAAGAGACGAGTAGTGTATGTGCCAACATTGTCGCTGTAATTACAGTGGGCTACCCTAGGGACCAGTTTCTGCCTCACCTGTCTCATAGAGATGAAAGACCCAGCATAATGACAACTGAGGGCTGCTGAGAACAAAAATGATCCAAGCGGCATGCTGCTCCTTCAGAGGACCCGTGTACAGCAGACAGACACTAGAAGAAACAAAAGGTTATGAGTTTCTAAGAAAGAGAAACTGGACAATTCCTGCAATTAAAATCTATAGTCACACACTCAGAGAAATCACGTCTACAAAAATGATTGGCGAGGCCCTCAGAATCTCTCTAGCCAAGCTGATTGGTGAATGTCATTCCTTGTACAAAGAGAGTCCATAAAAACAAGAGAGGAGGCTATTTTTTGAAATGGACACACACCAACACAAAGTTACAAAGATTATGAAGCATTTGAAGAAAATAGGCCAACTAAAGAAACAGAATAAATCTCCAGACCCTGACATCCCAAAATGAGGTGTACACAGGGGAGGCAAAACTAAATTCATGAGTATGCTAAACACAGAGCTAATTCTTGTATTATTGTTTATTCATTATTTCATAATTTATCTCTATTACACTGTAAACCTATTTTTGCCCCACCCTATAAATTACATATTAAACTATACAAGGTAACAGTCATAAAAGTGCTCAGTGAGCTAAAAAAATGTTGCATGAACAAAAGGAGAATTTCCTAAACAAGATGGAAAATATCACAAAGAACTAAACAGAAATTTTAAAGATGAAGGATTAAATAACAAATTGAAAAATCCCCTAGAAGTTTTAAGAACAGACTTGATAATGCAGAAGAAAGGATCAGTGAACATTAATATAGATCATTTCACACTATTCAGTCAGAGTAACAAAATGAAAACTGATTTAAAAGACTAAAAGAAACATAGAGCCTTATGGGACACCATTAAGAGGACCAATAGATACTTTAAGAGAGTCACAAAAGAAGAGAGAGGAAGAAGAGGAAGACTTATTTGAATAAATTATGGCCCTAAACTTTCCAAATCTGAGGAAAGAAATGGGCATCCAGATATAAGAAGAACAAAAGATTTCCAATAAGATCATCAGCAAAGTCCACACAAAGATGCATTGTAATGAAACTGTAAAAAGTTAAAGGCTGCCCTGGCCCGGTGGCTCAGTTGGTTGGAGCACATTCCCATACACCAGAAGGTGGTGGGTTCTATTCCTGGTTCCTGGTAAGGGCCATACCCAGGTTTCGAGTTTGATCCCTGGTCAGGATGTACCTGGGAGGCAACTAATTGATGCTTCTCTCTCACATGGATGTTTCTCTCCCTCTCTCTTTCTGTCTCTCTCTCTCCCTCCCTTCTTTCCTCCCTCTAAGATCAATAAAAAAGGGTTAAAGGCTAACAATTTTTAAGGCAGCAAGAAAAAGTGTCTCATTACATACAAGGGAATCCTCATAAGACAATAAGTGGAAATCTCAGCAGAAACCCTGCATGCCAGAGTAAGCTGGATGATATGTTCAAGTTGTTTTAAAATAAGGTCAAGCAGGAATAGTATACTTGGCAAAATTATCTTTTCAAAATGAAGTTTTTTCAGATAAACAAAAATACAGAGAGAGTGTGTGTCACCCCTAGGCCTGCCTTACAAGGAGTGCTAAAGGGAGTTCTTCAAGTTGAAAGGAACAAATGGTAAGCAGCAACATGAAAGTACGTGAAAGTACAAGCCTTGCTATTAAAGATATAGAGCAATGCAGAATACTCTAATACTGTAATGGTGGTGCATAAATCACTTAATTCTGATTAAAAGACAAATGTATAAAAAAATATGAAATATGTTAATAGATATTCACTATAAACATGTAATTTGTAACATCAATAACATAAAGTATATGTGAGGGGAAGAAGAAAACTGTAAATTTGTTTGTAACTTACTAAAGTTGTTATCAGCTTTAAATAGATTGTTAAAACTACAATATGTGTTATAGTAGTCTCTTAGTAACCACAAAGAACACATGTAAAAATTTCACAAAAATAAAATGAAAAAGAAATCAAAACATGGCCCTACAAAAATCAACCAAACAAAGAGAACCCAAGATGACAGCAAAGTAGGTGGAAGTTACACTCACCCCTCCAGGACCAAAATGGAATTTACAATGAAAATATAGATCAACTTGAATAACCAACTGAAAGCGAGCTGAAGGTAGCCAGTAGGGAAAGGCATGTGGAGGTAGATCTCAGAGTGATTTGAGTTTTTGGCTGACTTGCCCCCAAGTATAGTGCTGGTAGAAGCCAGCCTTGGTGTGCACTTTGCCATCCCCCACTCACACCCAGGCCCAGTAGTGATAGCTATAAACTGTAGATCATTTTTTGGTTCCAAGCAGGTAGCCTAGGGTCAGTCGCAGGTAGCCTAGGGTCAGTCACAGGCAGTGTCTGACATGCCCTGCACCAGAGTCTCTCATAAGAGACTCCCAAAACAATACACCTGCTCTGACCACCTCAGAACAGAAAACAATTTTCACTAGACATACAGCAAAAGAGGGATCTCCTTAAGCACCAGACACTGCTGGAGCAAATTCTCCTTCATGCAGTCAACATCTGCACAACAACTTGGCCAGGGTTGATCCTTACAATCAGCCAGCCTGAGGGTAGACCACACTCACAGAGGGGCCAAGAGCAATCAGAGCTCAACTACAATAGGGCTCACATAACCCCAACTAGGGACACGTCTGTAACACCTTGTGTGTGTGATAAAGGAGACTATGCTACTGAGCTTCATAGGACATCCACTACATTAGGCTAAAATACCAAGACTGGGAGACATTACACTTCTATCTAACACACAGAAAAAGTACAGGTAGGCAGCTAAAACAGGGCAACAAAGAAACATGATCCAAATGAAAGAGCAAGAGAAATCCCCCCAAAAAGAACTAAATGAAATTGAGGCAATTAAACTACAAGATATGGAGTTCAAACAATGTTTGTAAGGATGCTCAAGAAACTTAGGGGAAGAATAAAGGAACTCAGTGAGAACTTAAACAAAGAGATAATAAGCAAAAAAAGGACATAGAAACCATAAAAAATAGTCAGAAATGAAGAATATAGTATCTGAAGTGAAAGCTACACAGTAAGTATCAACAGTAAGTACAATGAAGCAAAGGATAGAATAATTTGGAAGACAAGGAAGAAAAAACACCCAACCAGAGCAACAAATAGAAAAAACAATAATTAAAAAAATGAAGATAGTCCAAGGGACTCTGGAACAAAATCAAGCATAATAATATGTGGAACATAGGGGTACCAGAGAAGAAGAGAGAGCAAGAGATGGAGAAACTGTTTTAAGAAATAATGACTGAAAAGTTTCCTAACCTGGTGAGGGATAAAGACACATAAGCCCAGAAAGTACAGAGAGTCCCAAAGGAGATGACCCCAATGAGGGCCACACAAAGACACAACATAATTAAAGTGACAAAGATTTTTAAAAAGGAGATAGTTTTAAAAAGCAACAAGAGAAAAGTAGTTACATACAAGGGAGCTCCTGTGAGATTGTCAGCTGATTTCTCAACAGAAACATGCAGGCCAGAGGGAGTGGCAAGAAATATTCAAAATGATTAAAACCAAAGGCCAACATCCAAAATACTCTACACAGCAAAGCTGTCATTTTAAATTGGAGGAGATATTAAGAGCTTCTCAGACAAGAAAAAGTAAAGAAGTTCATCGCCACCAAACCAGTATTACAAGAACTGTTAAAGGGTCTTCTTTAAAAAGAAGACAGGAAGAACACAGTCCCAGAGAATGAAATGGCAATATGCACATACCTATCCATAGATACTTTAAGTGTAATTAGACCAAAGCTCCAATCAAAAGGCGTGGGGTAGCTGGATGGGTAAAAATCAAGACCCATAGATATGCTCTCTGCAAGAGACCCATCTCAGAACAAAAGACACACACAAAATGAAAGTAAAGGATTCGAAAAATATATCATGCAAATAGAAACATAAAATAAAGCTGGGGTAGCAAAATGTATATCAGAAACAATAGACTAAAACAAAGGCTATTATAAGAGTTAGAGAAGGATGTTAAATGATGATAGAATGATCAATCCAACAAGAGGACATAACCTCTGTAAACATTTGTGCTCCCACTATTGGAGCACCAAAATATATTGGAGCTCCAAAATATATTGGAGCAAAGCAAATCTCGATGGACGTAAAGGGAGAGATCGACAGGAATACAGCCATAGCAGGGGACTTTAATTCCCCATTGACATCAATGGATATATCTTCCAGACAAAAAGTTTAGAAAAAAATAGGAGCCTTAAATGACAAACTAGACCATATGGGTTAAGTTGATATTTTCAGAGCAATTCACCCCAAAGCAATAGAATGAATGTTCTTTTGGAAGATTTTCTAGGATAGACCAAATGTTGGGGGTGGGGGGGTGGGGGGTGGGTTGCTGCTCAATAAATTAAAGAAGATTGAAATCATATCAAGCATGCTCTCTTGCCATAATGGTATGAAACCAGAAATCAATCACAAGAAAAAGCCTGAAAAACAAACAAAGACATGGAGGTGAAATAACTTGTTACTAAACAATGAATAGGCCAACAATTAAATCAAGGAAGAAATCAAAGTATACCATGAGACAACTGAAAATGGGAACACAACCACCCACAATCTATAGGACACAGCAAAAGCAGACATAAGGATGAAATTCATAGCAATAGAGTCCTATGTCAAGAAGGGGGTGGGGCGGATCTCAAAAAATACACAAAACTAACCTTATACCTAAAGGAACAAGAAATAGAAAAACAAAACTCAAAATAAGTAGTAGTAAGAAAATAATAAAATCACAGCAGAAATAAACAAAATAGAACCTAAAAAAATAATACAAAAATGACTAAAACAAAAGCTGGCTCTTTGAAAAGATAAACAAGATTGGTAAACTCTTAACCAGACTGATCAAGAAAACAGAGAGAGAACCCAAATAAAATCATGAATGAAGAGAAGTAACAACTGACAACACAGAATTACAAAGGATTGTAAGAAAATATTATGAACAATTATACGTCAACAAATTGGAAAATCTGGAAAAAATGGATGAATTTCTAGTAACAATCTTCCAAAACTGAATCAAGAAGAATTAGAGAATCTGAACAGACCAGTTACAACTAATGAAATCAGAGAAATAATAGAAAAATTTCCACCAAACAAAAGCCCTGGACCAGACGACTTCACCTGTGAATTTTGTGAAACATTTAAAAAAGAAGTAACACTATCCTTCTCAAACTCTTCCAAAAAATTTAAAGGAGGGAAGACTCTCAAGCTCATTTTATGAAGCCAGAAGCATCTTAATTCCAAAAGCAGATAAAGACACTACAAAGGAAGAAAATTACAGGGCAATATCCCTGATGAACATAGATGCTAAAATCCTCAACAAAACATAGCAAACTGAATCCAGCAATATATTAAAAAGATCATTCACAGTGATCAAATGGGACCTACTCTTGGGATGCAAGGCTGGTACAATATTCACAAATCAATTAACATGACACATCACAGAAACACAAAGGATAGAAAATCATATGATTATATCATTCGATGCAGAATAAACATTTGACAGAACCTAGCACTTAATTATGATAAAAACTCAGCAACATGGAAGTAGTGGAACCATATCTCAGCATATAAAGAGCGTGTATGACTAACCCACAGCCAACATCATACTCAGTGGGCAAAACTAAAAGCATTTTCCTGAAGATGAGAAACAAGACAGGGGTGTCAGCTTTCACAGCTCTTACTCAGCATAGCACTGGAAGTTCTAGCCACAGCCATCAAAAACGAGGAAGACATAAAAGCCATTTAAACTGTCATTTCCAGATAACATAATACTGTATATAGAGAACCCTAAGGATTCCAGCCAAAGAATAGTAAAACTAATAAATAAATTCAGTAAATTAACAAGACACAAAATAAATATCTGGAACTCAGTTACATGCTTATACATCAAGAAAGAACTATCAGAAAGGAAAACTAAAAAACAATCCATTTACAATTACATAAAAACTACACCTAGGAATAAATTTAACCATGGAGGTGAAAGACTTGCACTCTAAAAATTATAAAGCACTGAAGAAAGAAATTGAAAAAAATACAAGTAAATGGAAGCATATACTGTTCTCATATATGGGAAGAATTAACCGGTTAAAATGGCCATACTAGCCAAAGCAATTTATAGATATAACTCAATTCCTACAAAAATCTCAATGGCATACATATGTTATAGAACTAGAAAATCGAATCCAAGTGGGTGCTGAAAATATCAGGAGGACCACTTTGTGAAGTGTATGATTTTCTAACCACTAAGCTATACATCTGAAACTAGTGCTGAAAAATATTAAATGTAAACTGTAAGTGAGAAATAAAACAATAAATTGTTGGGCAGAGAAAAAGAAGTTGTCTAAATGAAGCTAATTAATTGACTCGGCTTGAAAAAAATCAACAAAACACAGCAGAAGACAGTAATCGAAGACAAGAGAAAAAGAACTACAGTAAATGCAGAAAACAACTTAAAATGACAATAGTAGGTTTTTTGCTTTTAATTATGAGGATGACTCAGCGCTGTATAATATGTACCACCTTACATAATTATTAAGGTACAGATTTTCAGCAAAAGGTAGTTTTCTCCACTGTCTCACCTAACTTTGCTATATTTACATATGCTAGGAAGGGGACTGATGCTCACTCATTTTTAACTTTGTAGAGCCAAGAACAACGTCTAACACTCAGGAATAGTTCTTGGATGGAAATGAAGAAGAATGCTCCAATACATTAAATTCTCATATATGATCTAGTTTTGGCCATAATTGTGGAAGGAAAGGGAATTAGCTTTGCAAATTTATTTTCTGTGTTGAATTGTGTTTTATGCTTTAGCAACATTACACTTTTTAGTACTTACAACAAACACATGTAGTAAATATTAAAGTTTTTCTCATGAACACTCAATTTTTTTTAATATATCTTTATTGACTTCAGATTGAGGAAGGGAGACAGGGAGAGAGATAGAAACATCAGTGATGAGAGCCATTGATCGGCTGCCTCCTGCACCCCCCTGCTGGGGATGGAGCCCACAACCCGACCATGTGCCCAGACCAGGAATCGAACCTCAATCTCCTGGATCCTAGGTTGACACTCAACTGCTGAGCCAAGCCTGGCCGGGCCACTCAGACAATTTTTGATAATTGCCCAATTTCATCTAAATATTTTTTACTATATATTTTAATTTTGTCTTAGGATTTTTAAAATAAATACATATTACTAAAAACTTAGTCCCGTATTGGGAAAGAAATTTGAAATAAGTGTATTACTTACAGTGATGGCTCCTTTCTTGATTTTTCCTCATCATATTCTCAAATTTATTCATCCAACTCTGCTTGAGCATTTCCTCTAAAGATTTCCACAAACTCATCCCCTCTTCTCCCATTTTATTACACCTGAGCTCATTCAGGCCATGTCACTTTCTCCCCCACATCTTGGATAACCACCCCCATTCCCTAAACCCTGACTTCCATACATACAACTTCATTCTCTCAAATTCAGTCTCCACGTTTCCCAGTATGCCTTACACGCCACAAATCAACAGCAGAACCTGTAAACAGCTCTCTTCTTTTAGGAATTAGTAGCTCTCTTACTTTAGAAATAACCTCTGGATTAGATTTGTGAACTGTGTGAGTGACGAGATTTTTTTTTTTTGGTCCTCAACTGAGGATATTTTTTCATTGGCTTCTAGTGAGAGTAGAAGGGGGAGAAAGAAAAAGAGAGAGAGAGAGAGACAGAGAGACATCGACTGGCTGCCTCCCGCAAGTGCCGGGACTGACCAGGCTGAGTCTGCAACTGAGGTATGTGCCCTTGACTGGAATCGAACCCAGGACCCTTCAGTCTGTGGGCTGATGCTCTAACCACTGAGATTTTTAAAGATTGTATTGAAGGTTATGTTTGAGATCTATATGCAAACATTTGTGTCTGACCCTACTCAACTGTACATGAGTTGCGTGATCTTTAAAAGGTTAATAAATTTCTATGATTCTCCCTTTCCTCCCTTATAAACAGAGACAATAGCAGTACCTGCCTGTGGAGAGTTAAGCTGAACTACTCCTTGGTATTGCTACAACGGCATCCACTTGTTCGGCCAAGTTGCCTGTGTGGGGCTTAAACTGGCATGGCCCCTCATACAAGCGCATGCCCTCGCCCTCCATAACAGCCCCCAGAGTCACAAGTAAATGCAAGTTTCTGATATGACTTTACAACACCCCTTATAATAGTGCCCCCTGCTTCCAGGGCCTTCCCCTATGTGCCTCTTCAGTAAGCCTTTGTGGGGTTTATCTAAACCTTCTTCTTTGTTTAATTTACCAATCTGCCTTTAGTTTGGGAATTTTAAAGCACTGCACCCTTATAAAGGCATGTGTCCCTGTTGGGAGCCGGTGACGTGTCTGGACATGGTCCACGTAGCTTGAGGGCCTGGAGCCAAGGACTCAACCCTCCCCACAAGTTCCCACGAGGAGCCCAAATAAAGATAATTACCAAGGTCTGGGCTCATGTGGGAGGCAGGGTGTTTACTCTGAGAGTGTGTTCATGCGGCCTGGAGGGAACTACTTTGTATCACCCTCACCTCATTACCAATTGTTTGTCACTTACTATATAATAAAGGTGTTGAAGCCATTTGGGGCTGCGCCTCATTGGAGGGCAGCCCTCCTGAGCCCATAACTTAGTCTCTTTCATTCCCACAGCTAGACCTCAGGTTTGTTTGTCTTTCAGGCTGGTTGCTGACATGTCCCCAGCCCTACAGCTGCCTTTTCTGACCCCTGTCTTGATCTCCCCATGTGTCCCCTCAAGGCATGCTGTGTACTTCCTCCAGGACCCATGATTGATGCATTTCTGTTTCGCTCTCTTTAGGTTTTTTGTTGCACTGTGGTTCAGCATCCAACCTCTGGGTGCTACTTCACTAAAGTTTATTTAACAAAGTCACAGTGCTATCTAATATTATTTTTGTACTAATTAAAATGGTTCACATATAGTCTTAGCAGAGTATGTGGCACAGCATAGAAATTAAATAGATATTAGCTATTATATTGTAATCTCTAGATAATGGAACAGTGAGTCTATATAATATAGTGAGTAATAGCTTTGGCATACAATAAGTATATGAAATAATGAATAGATAATGAATTCAGATACATTTCAGAATGTAAAAAGTCATAATATGTCTACTTTTTCAGGGTACTTGAGTACCCCACAATATCAATGTTTATGATAATAGAGAAGTTGTTCCCATTTATCAGCTTTTTACCAGTTCCTTTATGTGCCCCTTTATTCTGTAGACACAAGTGCATGTGGCTCATAAAGAAAGAAAGTGAAGATATGACATTGATTGAGGTATTGAGTTATTACCTACTATTCAAGGCTCTTATTTACAGAGTGCATGATTTACAAGGAGATGTTCCTCAAATGGTTAAATATTTTTAATTTATTTTCTAAATCTAAGGCCAGCAGATTCTTGATTTTCTGCAGGAAAAAGAAGACAAAAACAAGTAGAATTGAAGAATACTGGTGTGTGTAATGGAAGTGCACCACAGTAGGAGAGAGTCCCATAAATCATCAGGATTGCACGCAGACTTGTATTAAGTCTCAAAAATATAATGATTATTAGGCATTTAAAAAATCATGTCATTCTTATTGTGGAATTGTTTTTGTTCCTGTTCCACGACTATTATCTCTGTTCTTTAGCAAGTAAATCAAAGCTTTGAGGTCCGCCTTTGTAATCATCCTCTCTAGAACTTTATTATATTCACTGTTTTGTATCTGCCCTGAAAATGGCACCTTTAAAAGCATGCTACCCACCTACTGAAGATCAAATGCAGCAAAACTCGCTGACCTTTGAAAATGTGGGTGTAATTGATTGAAGAACAGAAATCAAACAGGAGATGGATGAAATAAACTATTTTTATGACAATTGTTGACCTTTTCTCTAGCTGCAAATACCCAGAAAGTTTTTCTTGATTTCCAAGGTCATTAAGCAACAGAATAGAGACAGAGTCACCCTAAATCTACCTGCCATTCTGGGTAAAGTTTTCCCATGAGTCTGAGAGCTCAGCTACATGCCAGTTACGTGGCTTTGGGAGAGGCTTCTTTTTCTTCCCCAGTAAGTGTGGTTATTCAGAGTCATAATTTATTCTTTCAGGGGACTTCTATTTCTGGGATTATGTGTTAAGATATGGTATACAATAAGGGCCCCAAGACTGCATTGCATCATTTTGGATACCAGGTCCTTACTAGAGAAAATAAGGATATGTGGTGAGTAGAGGAGGCTAATACATATGCAGAGATTGGTCTGTGTTTCCAACTCTTACCTCCTATTTCATTCATTGATTTTATGGTTTGTACATGTTACATTTTAAAAGTATTTCTAATTCTCTTGCATGAGCAAAAATGTGTGGAGAATGTCCCTGAGAGCTTCAGAATTGTTCTTATAAAGATGATAAATGACTACCTACAATGCCGAACTCTCCTCCCTGGGTACAAGCTTTGGTGGGGCAGACCATGGCTCAGGGTCCATGGAGAGGATGGTGGAGGTTTGAGGCCCTTGTGTGTGTTTGAGGGAGGGTATGGTAGATAGTGCTTAGGTCAAATGAAGAAATGATGATAGCAGAAAAACGGAAGCTGATATGGGCTTTATAAGCTTGGGTATAGAGCTGAACATGTGTGGAAACCCAGAAAAAACGAAATCCAAGTTTTGAAGGCGATATTGGGGGCCCAGCTATTAGCTCATAGTTGTATGATTGCCAAAATGTGTAAGTAGTTGGATGGATACAAACCTAAAGTTTTATTGATATACAATTATTCTGTATTTACAGATAAAAGATCTAATAACCCTTGTGAAGAGCATTCTCACAGAGGTACATTCTCTTCCTGAGAGACCGCTCATTTTAAATAAAAATGCTGCAGCTAGTCCAATGATTGTTATCTGCTACTCTTTATAAGAACAAAGCAGAGAAGGACTATTTTTGTGGGAAAAGCATCATACTTAAGTTAAAAGAAAAATGAATTTTATCAAACACCAGCTAACTTGACTTTGGGCAGATTAATCCACCTCCATAAATGTTATGAAATAGGTATTTCATTGTCTTCTTTACAAAATACACATATAAAGCTACTAATATGCTTGCAACTACAGAACTGGTATTCAAAATATTATGTGAAACCCTGAATGAAAGCAGCTACAGTTGTATAAACTAAGCCTCAGTTGGGTGAGAAAGAGAGTATAGGACAGCAGCTGAGAGCAAGAGAACCCAAGACGGCCAGGGAGAGGCTAGGGATGTGTCTGGAGCAATGATGGGAGTTTATCTTACAAAGGATACATTGCAAATTCTAATGTATATCCATTCTGTCACATTTTCTTTCAGTTTGATCAGGGCCCCTTAGAATGATCCTGAGTTAGGTTATCCCTTATTAAAATAAAGTGCCAAAACGTCTATAGCATTATGTTAAGAAATTTTCTGTATGATAGTCTAAGAGTCTTACAAAAAAAAAAAAGATTTTGCAACACAACTTCTATAGCTGCACTAATCTTAAGGATCCCCATTCACAGTTAAGCTCAGTGTGGCTCTGGAGATTTGGTGATAGATTAGGATATAAGAGTAAGGTGTGGTAGTTAAAAAGAAAACAGTAGATTGATAATAAGGTAATTTAATTCTATGGCTCTCTCCCCAAGATATCCTTCAAACACTAAGTAACAAAAGCTATATGTTTACCTTGACTGATGAAACAGTTCAATTAAAGATTAGCTACAGATATATTAAATAGTTGAGGTCTGGGAGATATTCATGACATAATATAATCTTAACATAAGAGGGAGAAGAAATAAAGTACAACGAATTCTCTGTTATAAAACATTGGTTATATTAAGTCCTTAAGGAATTTTATTTTATTTTACCTGTACTATTAATTAAAAGCAAACAATCATATTTTTCTGAGGAATGTTATTAAAATAATTTACTTTCTTCCAGTGCCATTGTATATTTCAAACATCTAAATTTAGAATATTCACAAGAAATAGGCATAGCAATCATTCATGGCTCATGTAAATATGTCTAATATTCAGGATTCATGTGTCTATCATTGTGGATACAAACAATGCGATCCTTTCTTCAAGTGTCAGTGAAAGATGGAAATATAAAATAAATAACTTTGTCAAAAGGGAGGCAGAGGACAGGAGTAGGAGAGGAAATATCAGCAACTGAAAAGGTGGATTAGGAGGGACTACATAGAACATGGCAAAAGGCTCAATTAATTCTTGATCATAAATGTTTGTTCTTTTTTTTAAAATAATTTTACTTATACTTGGCAAGGTTTATGTAAGGCATTTATAAGTGGTCTTTATTCATTAGATCATTTGTTGTGTAATGGTACATCATCAAATGTTATCATCATGACAGCAAATTCAAAGTATCAACTACAAAAAAGAATATTGATTAGCTTTAAGAATTGGCATTATATATACACTTATTACAATCAAGTGTCATTGAAGAAGCCTCATGAAATGAGGGTTCAGAAAGCCGAGGTCTAGTCGTATGTTGAAAAGCTGGTGACTGTCCCACAGTAGTCCATTCTGTACTCCACACCCTCCAGGGTCACTGTGTGGAAGAGGCAGGAGGAAACGAGAGAAAACGATAATGCTTGCATGGTTAGATGTAAAGCAAAGTGCTTTCAGAAAAGCACCCATATTACCCTGGGCTCCATTTTTGTGAGCAAAGAGTAATTGGCATATGTCACAAAACTTCTAGGTGGAAATTGATGGAGCTGATCTATCTTTAGGTCCATGAATCACAGTAAAACACTGAGCATGGTTAGTCAGTGGCACCTATTCCCAGAACCAAACTGGAAATAAAACTAAATTGGGAAAGATTCACCCTGAATTGCCAGCCGAAGATGAACTGAAGAGGAGACTTTTAAACAAGGAAGGGCAGAAACCACCTCAAGACTGGTAGGAAGGGCAGGGTCGAGAGAGGGGATGGCCCAGCTCCCATGGGCAGCAGGTCCAGAGTGCAGAGGGATATCTCAGCTGCAGGGGGCTCCCCCTGAGAAGAGAGAGCCCTGAGCCCCAGGCTGGGCTCCGGAGCCCAGGGCGACAGCAGGAAACAGGGGCAAACTCAGCATCTACCTGTGAAAGGTGGCAGGGTTCTATCTGCTAAGGAGAGACAGAGCCTGCTGGAGACAAAGCCACTTTAAAAACAAACAAACAAGCAAAAACCAAGGCGTAGGATTTTTATTCTCAGGCACTCACCCTGGGCTTTGGCAGAGGGAGGGCTGTGCAGATTGGAGTCACCTGAGGAGAGTCTAGGGTGGAAGGCACTGGGGAGAGAGGTGGAAGAGCAGCTGCCAGAATACTTGCACTGGGTCACCACCCTGCCTTCCTTGATAGCAGGCAGTAGAAGAGATTAAGCCTATGCTCTTGGGCCATGTCAGTGTCCTCAGTGACTGGCTTTGGGGCAGGGCATTTCCCTCCACTTTCCTGGGAACCTGACTGGCGCTTCTCCCTCATGGGAGAGCTGATAGAAGCTTCCAGCTTCCGACAGAACTCACCAACTGCCTATGAGGGGCTCTGCAAAACCATCCTAGGTCAGACTCAGACACGTCACTCTGGCATGAGAGAACACAGCCGCCATCTCTCCTGAAAGCTGACTGACATTTCTCCCCCTCCTGGGAGACACAGAGGTCCCATCCTCCAGATTCTGCCAAAAGCCCTTTCTGAAACACCCTTTTCCCTGACCAAGCCTGACAGCTGGCTGGCAGGCTGAGGTGGGTGAAGTAGGATCCCAAGGTATCTTGGGACATTTGCTGACCCACCCCTTGGCCCTGTGCTACAAATAAGCTGGCCTTGGAGTGCAGCTTGGCCCCGTGAGGTAGCCAAAAACTGTGGGTCACTTGAAGCTACAAACAGGAGTCAGAGAGCAACATGTGGACAACTTCACACAGTGACCAGAACCAATGTACCTCCCAGGAGGCCCGGAACCGGCCTACAGAACAGTCAGCCTCGGTCAGCACAGGAGCGGGTTCCAGAGGGAGAGACAAGAGACACGAAAAGGCTGAGGCAGACTCTGTTGTGCTTTCCCCCATTACTTTATTTTTTCTTGTTATTGCTTTGTTATATTTCTGCTCTCTATTTCTTTCATATCTCTTATTTTTCTTTCTTTTTTACTATATTTTTCTTCCTATTCTTCTTTCCTTTTCAAAAGTTTTTCTTTTCTCTTTCCTTTTTACTTTTTACTTTTTCTTTTTCTATTATTTATTCTTACTTTTCTCTTTCCCTTCTTACATATTACCCCCCCCTTTTTTTCTTCTCTTTTCTTCTCCTTTCTTTTCTTGTCTTGTTCTCTTTTCTCTTTCCTCATTCTCTTTATTTGGTGGATGTTTTTGTTGTTGTCATTGGGGCCTTTTCTATGCTTTTGTTTCATTTCTTGCTTCATTTTTTTGTCATTTAAACACCTGTACAACAGCTAGCATGATGTGGTTGGGGCTGAGCTTCACACCTGTCAGTCTGAGGGGAGATCCCAGCATGAAACGGGACAACAATCTAGGCCCAATTACAACAGCAGGGCCCAGAGAGTCCACACAGCATCATTCATAGAACACCCTGATCAGGGGATCAAAGAAACTATACCACGGCGACCTGCAGGACACTCACTACATAGGATCAATCCATGAAAATTGGGAATCATAGTGTTCTGTCTAATACATAGAAACAAACACAAAGAGACAGATAAAATGGGCAGACAAAGAAACACCCCCCCAAAAATAAAAAGGAGGAATCTCCAGAAAAAAGCTAAATGAAATGGAGGCTAGCAAATTATTATATGTAGAGTTCAAAGGAATTGTTATAAGGATGCTCAAGACATTTACTGAGAACCATAAACAACTTAATGTGAAATACAAGAAACCTAAGGGAGCTACTTCAGCATGAAAAAGGAGATAGAAACCATGAATAAGAACCATCCAGGGATGACGAGTACCAACTGACATCAAGAATATTGGAAGGATTTTAAAGTAGGTTAGATGAAGCAGAGGATTGAATCACTGACTTAGAAGACAGGGTAAAAAAAAAAAACATTCAATCAGAACAACAAAAAGAAAATAAATTTAAAGAAAACAAGGATAATTTAAGGAAACTTTGGGACAACATGAAATGCAACAATATCCTCATCATTGAGGGGCCAGAAGGAGAAAAAAGTGAGTAAGAAATACAAAACCTATTTGAAGAGATCATGACAGAAAACTTTTCTAATCTTGTGATGGAAAAAGTCACACAAGTTCAGAAGCACAAAGAATCCAAATCAAGATGAACCCAAAGAGGCCCACAGCAAGACACATCATAATTAAAATCGCAAAGATTAAAGACAGAGAGAATTTTAAAGGCAGCAAGAAAGAAACAGTTACCTACAAGGGTGTTCCCATAAAGCTGTCGGCTGATTTTCCAACAGAAATCCTTCAGGCAAGATGTGACTGGCATGGAGTATTCAAAGTAATAAAAAGAAAGGACCTAAATCCAAGACCACTATATCCAGCAAGGCTATCATTTAAAATTGAAAGTGAAATAAAAACCTTTCCAGATAAAAAAGGCTAAAGGAGTTAGTTACTACCAAACCAGAATTGCAAGAAATGTTAAAGGGACTGCTCTATGAGGAAGTAATAAAGACAGAAAAAAACATATGTATAAAGAAAAATGGCAATAAATACCTATCAATAGTAACTTTAAATGTAAATGATTAAATGCTCCAATCAAAAGACTTAGGGTAGCTAAATGGGTAAGAAAACATGACCCATATATATGCTGTCTACAAGAGGTATACTTCAGAACAAAAGATTCATACAGGTTAAAAAGGAAGGGATGGAAAAAACACTCTATGCAAATGGAAACAAACAAACAAAACCTGGGGTAGCAATACAAATATCTGACAACATAGACTTCAAAATAGAGCACATAAATATGTAAACATAACCCTTGTAAACATATATGCACCCAATATAGGAGCAACTAAGTATGTTTTAAAAAATCTCTTCATGGATTTTAAGGGAGAGATGTGCAGCAATACAGTCATTGTAGGAGACTTTAACCCTCCACTATACCCACTGGATAGATCTTCCAGACAAAAAATCAACAAGGAAACAGTGACCTTAATTTCCACACTGGATCAGATGGATTTAATTGACATTTACAGAACATTTCATCCCAAAGCAACAGAATGCACATTCTTCTCAAGTGCACATGGACCATTCTCAAAGACAGATCACCTGTTAGGATGCAAAATATGTCTCTACGGGTTCAAGAAGATTGAAATCATATCAAGCATCTTCTTGGATCACAATAGCATGAAACTATAAGTCAATCACTATAAAAAACTCAAAAACACTCAAACATATGAAGGCTAAATAGCATGTTATTAAACAATGAATAGGTTACAAATGAAATCAAGGGAGAAATAAAAAAAATGACCTGGAAATAAATGAAAATGAAAAAAAACCCAAATCTCTGGATCACAGTGAAAAAACTACTGAGAGTGGAATTCTTAGCATTACAGGCATACCTCACTAAGCAAGAAAAATCTTGAACAATCTAACACTGCACCCAAAACAACAAGAAAAGCTCAGAGTAAGCAGAAGGAAGGAAATAATAAATATCAGAATGGAAATAAATGACAGAGAATCTAAAAAATCAATGCCAAAGATACTGAAACAAAGTGTTGGTTCTTTGAAAAGATAAACAAGATAGATGAATCTTTAGCCAGACTCACTGAGAAACAAAGAGGGGGGATCCATATAAATAAAATAGAAGCAAAGGGAACAAAGAAACAACTGACAATACAGAAATACAAAGGATTGTAAGAAAACATATGAACAACTACATGGTAACAAATTGGATCACATGGGAAAAATGTACACATGCCTATAAACATGCAATCTTCCAAAACTGAATCAGGAAGAATCAGAAAACCTAAATAGACTGCTATTAACTGATGAAATTGAAGCAGTAATAAAAAAAAAACAAAAAAAAAACACAACTTCCAACAAACAAAAGTCTTGGACAAGTTGGCTTCACAGGCAAATTTTACCAATCATTCAAAGAAGAACTAACAGTTATCCCTTTGAAACCATTCTAAAAAATTCAAGAGGAGGCAACACTTCCATACTCTTTTCACGAGGCCAGCATTAGCCTAATTCTAACACCAGATGAAGACACTACAAAAAAAGAATTACAGGCCAATATCCCTGATGAAGATAGATGTTAAAATCCTCAATAAAATATTAGAAAACTAGTCCCAGCACTTCATTAAAAAGATCATATAACATGACCAAGTAGTGTTAATTTTGCAGACTCAATGCTGGTACAATATCTGAAAATCAATGAATGTGATACATCACATAAACAAAATAAAATATAAAAGTCACATGAACAGCCATGGTCAGTGTGGCATAAATGGTTGGGCATTGTCCTGAACACCTAAAGGTTGTTGGTTCAATTCCCAGTCAGAGCACATGCCTGGGTTGAGGGCTCAGTTCCTGGTAGGAGACAGCCGATCAATGTTGCTCTCACATCACTGTTTCTCTCTCTCCCTTTCCCTTTCTCTCTCTAAAAATCCATAAATTTTTATTTAAAAAACAATCACATGATCAAGTCAATAAATGCAGAAAAAGAATTTGATAAAATTCAGCATCAATTTACTATAAAAACTCTCAGCAAGGTAAGAATAGAGGGATCATACCTCAACATTATAAAGGCCAAAACTGAAAAACCTACAGCCAATATCATACTTAGTGGGCAAAAACTAAAAGTATTTCCTTAAGATCAGAAAAGAGACAGAGATATTCGCTTTCACCACTCTTATTCAACATAGTGCTGGCAGTCCTAGTCACAGTGATCAGACAAAAAGAAATAAAAGGTATCCAAATTGGAAAGCGGGAAATAAAATTGTCATTATTCAGAGATGACATATTAGTATACATAGAAAACCCCAAAGACTGCACCAAAAAACTACTAGATCTAATAAATGAATTCATCAATATAGCAAAATACAAAATTAATATCCAGGAATCAGTGGCATTTTTATACATAGAAAATTTTCGGAAAGAGAAACTAAGAAAACAATACAATTTACTACTGCAACAACAATAAAAATAAGGTACGTAGGAATAAACTTAACCAAGGAGGTAAAAGTCCTCTCCTAGGAAAACTGTAGGGCATTTAAGTAATAAATAGAAAAAGATTCAAACAAGTGGAACCATATGCCATATTCATGGAATGGAAGAATTAATAACATCAAAATGTCTATATTACTAAAAGCAATTTATAGCATCAATGCAATTCCTATTAAAATACCAGTGGCATATTTAACAGATCTAGAACAAATATTCCAAAAATTTATATGGAACTAAAAAGACCTTGAATGGGTTCAGAAATCTTGAGAAAGAAGGAAAAAGTTGGAGGGATCACAATACCAGATATAAAACTATGCTACAAAATCACTGTAAACAAAACATCCTGGTGCTAGCACAGGAAAAGACATATAGACCAATGGAACGGAACAGAGAGCCCAGAAATCAACACATACCTTTATGGTCAATTAATATTTGACAAAGAAAGCAAAAGCATGCAACAGAGTAAAAACTGTTTATTCAATGATAGGTACTGGGAAAATTGGACAGTACATGCAAAAAAATGCAACTAGACCACCAACTTACACCATAGACAAGAATAAACTCAAAATGGATAAAAGACTTAACTATGTCTTGAAACCATAAATATCCCAGAAAAAAAACAGGCAGTAAAATCTCAGATATTCCTCAGAGCAATATTTTTGCCGATATGTCTCTGAGGCAAGGGAAACACAGAAAAAAACAAATAAGACTACATCAATCTATAAAGCTTCTGCACAACAAAAGTAACCATCAACAAAATGAAAAGGGAAACCAGTGTGTGAGAGACATTATTCACCAATGATTCATCTGATAAGGGTTTTATCTCCAAAATCTATAAAAAATTAATACACTTCAATACCAGGAAGACAAACAATCCATTTAAAAAAACTAGCAATGGTCCTGAATAGACACTTCTCCACAACACCAATCAAAAAGTATATGCACCCCTATGTTCATAGCAGCTTTATTTACAATATCCAAGATATGGTTACAACCCAAATGCTCACCACTAGATGAGTGGATAAAAAAAGCTGTGGTACATTTATAGAATGGAATACTACATGGCTATACTAGAGAAGTAATTGTTATCCTTTGGGACAGCATGGATTGATCTGGAGATAATTATGCTAAGTAAAGTAAGCCATTCATAGACAGACAAATACCACATGGTCTCACTAACATGTTAAATCTAATGAACAAAGTAAACTCATGAATGAAATCAGTCCAGAGGCGTGGATGCATGGAACATACTGTCCAGCAGCAGAGGGGCAGGGTGGGGTGGGCTGGAGGGTACTGAATAAAGGAAGGTAAAGGGGTTAGCTAAAGAACAAATATGCTTAGCTCATGGACACAGACAATATTCTAGGGAAGGTCAAGGGAAGGTGGGCTGTAGATGTGCTGAGGTGGGCAAATGGAAGGACAAAGAGGGACATTTGCAATAGTGCCAACAATAAAAAATTTTTTAAAAAGCTAACTCAATGGCCAATAAATATAGGAAAAGATGCCCAATCTCATTAGTAATTGAGGCAATAAGTATCAAAACAATTATCTGAATAAAAAATAAATAAATCTGGTATTATAAAAATTTATTTTAGAGAGAGAGAATGAGAGAGAGAGAGAAATATCAATGTGAGAGACACATTTATTGTTTGCCTCCTGTATGTGCCCCGACTAGGGATGGAATCACAACCTCGATGTGTGCCCTGACCGGAATTGAACCTGTGACCTTCAGGTACATGGGACAGTGCTCCAAACAACTGAACTACACCAGCCAGGACATAAATCCAGTATGATTAATTGTAAGAGAAATGGTGCATTTATAGATAGTCCATGTCGCATACATTGGAATAACACTTTTGAAGGTACTTTGCCAGTAGCACTAAGAATAGCTCAATAAGAAAACTCAGGAGGGTGGACTGAAGGAGAGAGGGAGGGAGAGAAGAAGAAGGAAGGAAGGAAGGAAGGAAGGAAGGAAGGAAGGAAGGAAGGAAGGAAGGAAGGAAGGAAGGAAGGAAGGAAGGAAGGAAGGAAGGAAGGAAGGAAGGAAAGAAGTGGAGAGGGAAGCAAGGAGAGGAGAAACCTGACAAGTTCCGAGCAGCTCCAGTGCACTTACAAACATGTCCACACGAGAATATATTTCATATTAAACATTTTTTAGCATTCATTACAATACTAATATACTTAATACAATCTAAAATTCCATTGGCAGAAAAAACTGCATAAGACTTTGAAATTGGCATTAAAGATAACCCAGGACAGTCTAGTTCACCCTCCATGCCATTTCTGCCACTCATTGACTTGGAAAAATCCTGTGAGTTTTAGAGAACTGAGTAATATAAAAAAGTTTATTTACTTATAAAAGCAAATGGCTTGTATCCATGGGAGCTGTAAATATTGACCAATTTTGTAAATTTGTATGTATCTATAAGTTCATTTTGTAATATTTGACTGTACATGTGCAAGTGTGTGTGTTGTGTGTATTGATTTCTGCTTTGAACTAGTTCTAGCATCTGTCTTTCATAGGTTTTTACTTTATGCTTGTGAAAGAGTCATTATATCACCTTTAAAAATTATTTTTATTTTCTTAATTGGAAATTATTATATGTCTTGTAAATACTGTTCACCTATATTCAGGGATACCACAGGAGTTAAAGAAGTTAGTCTGAGCCATATATTCTGTTATAAAAAATTATAAATATCATTATTAAATAAGTTGTTTAAATATATAATAAATTTTATCTTAAAATTTACATATATAAAAATATATAAATGACAATATGTACAAAATAGCCATTTACATTTTTAATTGTTAACTAGTGTTATTGTATGTTATTAAAACTAGTACAGTTCTATGTACTGAAAATGTCACCATTACATTAACAAGTAGACAAGATCAGCAGCAATAAATCAGCATGTACAGTCAATTCCTGAGAATTGTTACTTCTAAGAATGATAATGGAATTAATTTTCTAGTCATCTCAATTAAAAAAAAATGAAATACAGCCATTTAGTTCTTCTACATTTTTAAGTAAAATAAAATACAAAGAAAATATTTTTAATTGGTTGAGCTTAAAAAAGACTGTTTGAAATACTAGTTTGATTGCACTGTGGTCATTAGGACAAATCTTTAACAATTGAGATTGATTAGAGGTTAGAGGGGGGATAAATGGTGAGGGAAAAGTAAAAGGAAATTAAATTTTAAAAAATGAATTATGGAACAAATATATGATAAATTATGTATAGCTTTTGAAAATATGTGTATTAATAATGCTTACTTATAAAGAAAGTCATGATCATATTATATAAAACAAAAAATGTTCTATATAAACAATATAGATAGTAAGTTATTCCAAATTAAAATACATATTGTAGGAAAAAAAGTTGTTCTTAACTGGGACAAAAACAAAAAATTTTTGCATGCGTATGCTTTTTTTATTTTCCAGCATTTTCTTCAGTGGTAATTTATTTCTGTTCCAACCATTAAAAACAAAACAAACAAACAAAGCCCTGTATTTTTCTTTGATATGGCCATGACAGCTGTTAACTGTCTCATATATCATTCAAAAATTTGCTTTGCTCAAACTATTGGCAAACTCAAATAACCCACTTGCATAATATAGACAAATTCCTTAAAGGAAAGAAGTAGGGCCAGGAATGTAAAAGTATGTTGCATTATCTGGGTCAGGACAAGGTATCGACACACGTGACAAGATGCTTATATATTTCTTGCCAAATGATACTGAAAATTCTCTGATAAAAGGGAACTGTGAGTCACAATGAGTTCACAATGAGTTTCTAACTGCCTTATGATAACTTTCAGTGACTAGTGATCCCTTTTGAAACATCCCACTAATTTCATAGAAATATAGACTGTTATGCATGAATCCCTTCAACAATTTTCCCAAGAAATCACTCAACAATTTTACTGATGGGAAGCTGATTGCCTTCAGAAATAATTTTATTTTTTGAAAACTGTTACAGAAGTTAAAAGCTAAATAGATCTGTTATATTTCTTGTCTTTTTATTATTGGAAATGTTAATCCAACTTCAAATAATTAAAAGGACACATGCTGTATAATGTTTGCCGTTTATCACCTGAGCGTCTTCTTTCCATGCTAAACACACTCCACTTCATGTAAGAGTGCTTTTTTCATTTCACATTCTCAGCCAGAAATGTCTTCCTTGTCCGAGATGACCCTCTTGTACCGATTTCCTGACTTTCCACGGACCCACCAGGTCTAGTCAGATTCCTCCTTACGTGCTCACGTAGCATCTAGCTCTTACTCTCTTCATAGCATTTTCCATGTCGTATTATTATTGTAAACAACCTTCAAATTTCAAACTGTGGAGTCCTAAAAAGCAATGACCATGAGTTTTCTTTTTTATTTTCAGTTCAAAAATACCATGCATGTATTTGAACTTCTAATTCTGGATTGAGTGGACCTTTGAAATGGACAGAAACTTTAGAAAATCCAACCATGAATAAAATTTAATCCCTTGGGGAAATGAATATACCTTTCCTTCTGGAAACGCCTACATCTAAAAAGTAGCATTTAATAATAAAGATTTTATTTCACCCTCCAAATTATGAGTACTTTTATTACACAAAGTTAGCATTGAGCATTAGACTGCAATTTCATTATTATTGCATTGGGAATGATCATTCCCAAGCCTGCCACTCAAGAACAGGTGGGTCTCCTTGACCTTTTGGATGTCTTTGTCCTGAACACACTGGTGAATCTGCCTTAATAAACTTTCACATTTCATCTCATCCAGCTCCCATAATGTATACCAATAACCAGAGTGAAAGTGGAATTAGTTAGTCCATTGTTTCTGTTCTGGGGTGTATTTTTCAGCTTTTAATGTAAAATAGAGCAAGCTGCAATATTCTTTGCAACATGCTGCAAATATATATATGAACTCAAAAGAAATATGAGCAATGCGAATGTTGGTTCATATTAAAGGTTTAAAATAGTGTGTTCATATTCTGAAAATTTTCAGAGAATTTCACAGAGATGCTCATTTAGGAAGAGGCCAGGGAGAGTTCTCAGCACGCCTGGGGGAAAATGTATCCAGTTACAGGGCTTTTTATTCTGTGCTTGTGATTTATCAAAACAGCCTGACCAAATGCTTTATTAATTCAGAAGGTGTCATGACTTTAATTTATTTTATATCTTTTACTGCTCAGGCCAAATACTTTACTAATCATCACATGCATTTCAACAATTGAGGCATACATTAAAATACTTGAAATGCTGCCCATTAATCTACACGCTGCAGCCCACTGTGAAATTTGCTGATAGAATTTTACATTTTATAGACCCGTCTTTGAATTTTGATGATTTGGTTCAATATTGTTAGCAGAGAATTTGCCTTCTTAGGGAATGTATTGCCCATTTAAAGTGACATGCTAGGGTGATTGGGATGTGTTTTGATTTAACAATTGAGTTTATAATCGTATACACTCCACTAATCACAAAGCTTTCTCTGTTGAAAGGGACTTTAGCTCCTGTGTGTTTATGTTGTAAAAAGCTTTTACCTTCCATTCTTAAACCCTAAAATGATACAAAATCTTCTTAAAGACCAAATGAATATTATTTACAGATCCTTTAGAGCACATTTTTTTCCTTTTTAAAAGTATAATATTTCAAATTTTACCAACCTATGCTTAATAAAGCAGTCTACAGAAACTGGAAGTCACAAAGAAAAGACAAGCTCAAAATAACATCCTCAGAACAGGCTCCAGAAGATTCTGGGTGCTAGATTGCACCATAATTGACATTATGCTATCTTCAATATGTTGCCAGGTAAATCTAGGAGCTACATAACAACCCAAAAGATAGCCTTATTTGACTTTTTTTCCCTATTGTGATGATTTCAGACATGTTTGTGTGTTGAACAGGGAATCCTTTGGTGAATTATAAGCTGTTCAAATTGTTGAAACTGCAAGAGAAGGGACCAAGGGAACCTTTCATGCCACCATTTCTCTGGCACACCCTATTAAAATTTTAAATGTTCCTCAGTTGTTTTAGTCTGGAATCAACACAGCCTTAGTCATGCATGTTAACCATTCAGGGAATGATCCGAGTAATATGTAAATATGTATTCAACAGATATTTCTTGAGCTCCCTACTATTCATTAATCATTTGGTTGAATACACTGCCCTCGAAGCACTGGGTGGAAGACATACATAAAGTTGGGAAACATAAAACAATTTATCAGAAGTCAGTGTATGAATTTTTTAGTAAATTTAGTGTAGTGGGAAAGTCAACACAGAGCTTGAGGTAAATTAGCATCAGCAGAGAGTTATTGAATGTATTAACTGTATGCTTTGAATTCAGGTTAAGCTAAACTTTAATCTCAGCTCTGGAATCACAGAGCCATGTGACCCAGAGAAAGTTTTAAAAGAATCTCTCTGTGCCACTGTTTCCTCATCTGTCAATGTGACCACTAAAAGCTCATAGATTGCTGTGAAGACCAATTAATAAGAGAGATACTATGCATATCTCTTGAATATTGAGTGACTAAAAGTAAATATAATAATAAATATGGGATTTTATTAATATTATTATTAAATGATTATAGAGAAAGGAAAATTTATAGTACATCTGTATATTTTTATTTAGCTAAATAAAAATCTATGGAAGAGATGGACCTTTATTTGGACCTTGAGTGGGCAGAGATTACTTAGTGAAATTAAGATGGGTATGCCCAAGTGGGAATAAAATTATAAGTAGAGGCACAGAAGTAACATAGTGCGTAATGTACAGTCCATAGATAGTGCATATGTTCATTGGGAACATCTGAAAGATGTGTGTTTGTGTATACACATATATACAGCTTATTCTAGCAATGTGGGCGACCCACACATGGAAGGAATCTATGCAGTACACAGTCACTTTTGTAGCTTGTCATTTCTCAAATTTGGATGTAGAACATGCTGGCAAAGTATCAGGTTTAAGATGAATTATAATTTTTAAACTTTGTATTATTTGATTTATTATTTTTTATTTATTTATTTATTTATTTATTTATTTATTTATTTATTTATTTATTTATTTATTTATATTTTTCCATCACCATTTACCACCTCTATGCTCCTTCCACCTCTTCCCCACCTCCCTTGCTATCACCACTGTGCTGTAATTTCTAAGAACAGTTAATATACTGATATTTTTCATGATTCAGTTAAAAAGTGAGAGAATTATGATCAATATGTCAGACTTTGTCATATAATCTGACCAAATTACTATTGAAATTATAGTAGAAATGAAGGAATAAATCTATAACATATATTTGAATGTGGTTGACTTTAATCAAGAGATTGGAAATAAGGAAGTATGAGCATATACTCTTTTTATTATTAAAAATTCTGTTTCATTTGAATGTCAAATAAATATATTATTTTTATCACAAAGATGATAGATACATGATAGATAAATATATAGACAGATAGATAAAGAAATTTCTCCCATAATAATTTCACATTTAATGTATGTATACTTGGATATGGTTTCTTTGAAGAAGAGTTATAGTCTCTTATGAGATGTAGTGCATAACCGTGAATGTGCCCATTGAAGATAACCTCACTTTTGTTATTATTTCTTGTGTGTTACAGAAGAAAAATAACAAAAAAGACTGGTTTGTAGAAACATCATGTGCAGTCAGCATGTGTACAAAAAGCATGAAAAATATGTTTTCTTTAGCATACAAAGATTTTTCCACCACAGTAAAAAAGAGTGTTATGTAAGGATTTTCTTGGTAGAAAAAATTCCAGACTTCATGGTTTTATTTTTGTTTCTTAAGAAAAGAATCAGCTTGGCCGGGCATGGCTCAGTGGTTGAACATCAACCTAGGATCCAGGAGATCTTGGTTCAGTTCCTGGTCAGGGCACATGCCCAGGTTGCGGGTTCGATCCCCAGTGGGGGGCATGCAGGAGGCAGCTGATCAATGATGACTCTCTTATCATTGATGTTTCTATTTCTTTCTCTCCCTCTCCCTTCCTCTCTCTGAAATCAATAAAGATATATTAAAAAAAGAAAAAAAAAACAGAATCATTTATTTGTCACTATTTTTCACATTCTTGAAAACTGTTTTTCTTTCATACTCTTCTATATCTACAAAATATCTAGAAGATATCTCCTATATCTTCTATATCTATATCATGATATTAACGCATATCCACACACACACACACACCGCTATCTTTTAAATAAAAACCTGCCATTATCCTAAGTGAAATTAGTCAGTCAGAAAAATCTAAGAACCACATAATTTCACTCATAGGCAGGATATACCCCGAGTCTCATAGATACAGCCAACAGTATGGTTGTCACCAGAGGGAAGGGGAGTGGGGAGGAAAGGTAAAGGGAGCCAAATGTGTGGTGACAGAAGATGATAGGACTTTGGGCGGTGGGCACACAGTGCAATATACAGATCATGTGTCATAGAAATGTACGCTTGAAACCTGTATGATCCTATTAACCAATTAGTTACATTAAAAATAAAATAAAAATAAAAATAAATAGAAACCTAAACCTAAGTCTCTAAAATTATAGAGAGACCATGAATAACTACTGTGTCATACACTTCTGGCCATGGCTTCACAAATTTTCTGCCAAAAAAAGCGTATCTTCTACAGCAATCTAGTGAATCAATAAACATGTGGAAACTCTCTGTGCCCACCTAAATGGACACAGATTGTACCATGTGCCTCACCTATGACAAGGTTTGGTTGATGACAGATCGTAAAGAACATTCCCGGTTTGAAATCCAGTGCAGTTTACATGGGAAAATAATTACAGTCACCCAATTATTCGTTCTCTTTCCTTCCCAAATGCCGCTGCCGATGTGCTGGCGCCACAGAGCTGACTCAGGGTCAGTCCATCCCAGTTCAACCCTGGCTGAAAAACTTGTTATATACAAATTTGGTGAGTTCTTAGCTCAAAACTCTTAAATCAATCAGAATTCTTAATTGCCTAAATCTGGCTAGCTTAAACAACAAAGAATTAATATAAGCATTAGATACATTTCAGAGTAAATGGAGGAGGCTGAAGAAAGATAGAGAAATAGGTGTGACCTAAAACGACTCTGCAGCACGAGCGGCAGGCAGGCCGTGCATCCTTGATCTTAGGCGTATGAAAGTGGGTACTCGTGCGTTTGTACATATCACCCCATCACCTGCTACAGATTGGGCAGGACTGGGGGTGAACTCTGCCACTGAGGCCCTGGGCTTCTGCGCTGCAGCCCGGGTCAGAGGGCACAGGCTTTCTGGAGGGTCTTTCTCTGGCAGAGGAACTCCCTTCCCAAACTTTGAAGAACAGGGCAATAACCTATGGCTGAGGGGAGGTGCCCCTGGACTTGGGATTGCCTCAGGTGCCTGAGGCAGAGGTGGGTCTAGTAGAGGCACTGAAATTCAATGACTCCAGGATGCTGTTCCAAAGACAGTAAATCAGATGCTTATTGATGAGGGGCTGTTGCTGTGACTCCAAGACTAGACTCCAGCTCAGCTGGCATTTGTTCACCACAGGGATTTCTGCTAAAATATATGCCAGGATTCCCATCAAGCTCTGCAAGCCTGTTCCTCAGCAGCCACGACAGGCCGTGGGTACTTATGGTAAACTTCACCAGACCAGAGGGACTCCTGAAGAAGCCAAGGTGCTGCACCCACCGCAGTTAGATTGCAACAGATGTTAGATTGCATGTTAGGCTGCAAGCGTAATGGTCACCACTAGACTTGCACCTCTGAATTAGGGTACCAAAGATAAGAGGAAGAACAGTCTGCCTCTTTTCCATACGTAGCCATTCCCACTGATCCTTTAGCAACACAAGAGGCAGATCTAGGGCTTGGCAACTAACTCTGCTTCTGCTCTTTCTTTTTTTTAAATCCTTGCCCAAGGATATGTTTTACTGATAGGGCAGGAGAGAGGGCAGGTAGGGAGGCAGAGAGAGAGAGGTCGATCAGTTGTCTCCCATACACGGCCCCACTGGAGATCAAACCTGCAACCTAAGTATGTGCCCTGACCCAGAATCGAACCAGCAACCCTTCGGTGCAAGGACGATGCCAACTGAACCACTCGGGCCAAGGCTGTTTCTCTTCTTGGAACACCATTGCTAAGGTCCTGGGCAGCCTTGGGGCATCTGGCAAGTAAATATTCACACATCCTTTGGGCATTTGTAGAACATCTCTTTCTAAGGCCTTGCTGGTTGTATTTTGAGGAACCAGTACATGAGTATTCTGGCCAATATGTCACCACTGCTATATTACTACCTAGCTGCAACCAATATGAGTGACACAGTGGCTGTGAATCCCAGATACCCCAATATGTTTATGTCTTGATATTGACAGCCAAAGCCCCTGCCCAGTAAATCTGCTTGGTCCAGCCAAGGAGGGTCTCTCTGCATGCATTGTTTCCAGTGCATAATGTGGGCAGTGGCTCCTACCAATATGGCCCATAATGGGAGAGAGGTCTCCAGTTAGGAGGGGCAGCTAAAGAACAAAAACATGAATGAGTGAAAAGCAGTCATTCATTCGTGTATTCATGTACTTTCCACTGTTCATCTGACATAAAAATGACTTTGCTACTCTCCAGTGCTTAATATGTTTCATAATAAGGTTAAGTTATATTGTCTGGCATTTAATTTTCTTCCTGCCATAATCACTGCTTATCTCTCTGCTTTATCTTTCTCCACATTCTTTTAAGTTCCAAATTCCAGAATCGAACAATAATTTTAGGATTTAATTCTGAGAGATGATCTTCTTTCTAGGCTTCTTTTGGGAAAAAATTCACTTTTGTCTTCACAAACCAGTTCAAAAACAGACATTCTAGAAACCTCTGCCATAAACAGTCATGTTAATTTATTTATCAAGATAAATGCTTCTCCATGTACAATGCCTCTTTTTCTATTTTGTTTGTTATTTTATTTTGTTCATTAGATTCAACATAGTTTGATCATAGGGTACTTATCTTTCTCTGACTGGCTTATTTCACTTAGCACAATAATCTCCAGGTCCTTCCATCCTGTCACAAAAGGTACAACTTCCTTCTTTTTAATGGCTGCATAGTATTCCATGGTGTAAATGTATCACAGCTTTTTTATCCACTCATCTACTGATGGGCACTTGGGTTGTTTCCATATCTTAGCTATTATAAATATTGCTGCTTTGAACATAGGGGTGCATATTTTCTTTAAAATTATGTTTTGGATTCTTAGGATATATTCCCAGAAATGGGATCAGTGGGTTAAAAGGTAGTTGCATTTTTAAATATTTAAGGGAACTCCATATTGTTTTCCTCAGTGGCCTTGCCAGTCTGCATTCTCACCAAAAGTGCATGAGGGTCCCCTTTTCTCCACATCTTCACCAGACTTGCTATTTGTTGATTTGTTGATGGAGCCATTCTGAGAGGTATGAAGTGATACCTCATTGTGGTTTTAATTAGCGTCTCTTTGATGATTAATAACATTGAGCATTATTTCTTATGTCTATTGACCATCTGTATGTCTTCTTTGGAGAAATGTCTATTCAGGTCCTTTGCCCATTTTTAAATTAAATCATTTGTCTTTCTAGTGTTGAGTTGTATAAGTTCTTTATATATTTTGGAAATTAATTTCTTATCAGATGTATCATTGAGAATGTTCCTCCATACAGTGGGCTCTTTTTTCATTTTGTTGATGACTTCTAGTTTTGCTGGAACAGACTGACAGCTGTCAGAGGAGAGGTGGAAGGGGGAGACTGAAGAAGGTGAAGGAATTAGTCAAAGAACATATGGGCATAACGAGTGGACACAGACAGCAGTGTGGCGATGGCCAGGGGAAGGCTCCTGGGGTGGAGGTGGGCAAAGGTAGGGGGAGACAGGGACATCTGTAACAGTGTCAGCAATAAAAATTAAAGAAGTGATTAATTATGTTACTTGGATCCTTTCCTCTAAAAGGTCTCTGAAGCTGTCCCTGTTCTTCATATCAGGATCAATATTACTTCTCTGAAGAACTGACTGGCTTCTAACTTGTAGGCACTTGAATTATATAAATAAAATATGATTAATTCACATATAGACTAGAGCTGAATTCTTGACCCATGTGTAATAAAAGAATAAGAATTCATGGTTAACTGGAAAGTGTATTAGCCTTTTTCTTATTTTAAAACTTTTTAAAACTCTTTTTCTGTTTGCCTCTACCTTCTTTTCTACTTCATAGTATTTTTATTTAAGGTGTTCAAAATATATCAAATAATTGTGGGAAAGACATACATGGCTGTTGTCACACAATAATAAAAAAATATATATATATGCTCAAAAAAAAATTAAAGGCTTCTGAGAACACTATCTCTAGCTCATGTAACCAAAAAGAGCTAACTTTTTCCTTCAAATAGCTTTAAACTTCCAACTACTGTTTAAACTTTATTTCACATTAAATGGTATTTTAAGTGTACCATTAGATTTTAGATTTAACTGTATTTTATAAGAAATGTACTCAATGAAAATATTGGGCAGTGACGTTTTCAGCTTCTAGTAATATATTTAATATTCTGCTGATCATATTAATTTTTAAGAATATCAGTTAAACATTTATATGTAAGAAATTGCTATAGACTTTAATTAATATGAACCCAGAAGTGATGGAGATATTTTCCAAAGCAGTAAAGTGATCTACCAGCAAACTGATGTTTCCTCCCTAGAAAAAAAGCATGAACATGATGAGGTCAAAGTGAAAAAAAAGACAGTAGGGCCAAAACTGACATGTTGGAAATTATGAAGACTAACATCCATTCCTAGAGCCTCAGGAAAGTTATTTCAAAGAAGGTTTAGTAGCTAGAATGAGCCATGACTGTATTGAATGTTATTTTTAGTTCCAAGGGAACATTCCAAGTTTGGAGCTGAATGAGCAATGATATTTAGAATAAGAATAAATTTCTAAATTCTTTTTACTATGATTCATTCTGAGCTGTTTCAATCCAACCTCAAATAAGGGACTTTGAAAAGTTTTGATGTTTGCATACTAGACTTTCCTATTCTCTTTAATTGCTCATGGTTCTGTCATCTCAAAATTCCTGTCTACCTCTATTATTTCAGTTACTTTCTTCTGCTTTGTAACATAGTTTTAAAAATGCTGACCCAACCATAATTTTTAGTAATTTCTTCTCTAAATGTAGATAGTAATACTGACTTAATAGAGTTTGTGTGAGATCAATTTTGATGCTCTGTGTAAAGCACTCAGCACACTGCCTTATGCAATTAGAGGCCCATGATTCTGTCTCCATCAGTTTACCTCCTACTTTATTCTTTTATGAAGATAACCCCTTTATTATAGACACAAAGTCATATGGACTCCTCTGTCCATTACAGGAATATAAAGTGTTTTGCTGATGGAAGGAACTTCAGTTTGCACCAATGCCCAAATTTTATAAATGAAGAATTTGAGGCCAAAATTCATAAACGGACACATCTAAAATGACTCAACAAGTCGATGCCAAAACAAAGCCCTGGGTATAATAAATGAATGAATTTAAACAATGAATGCTGCTTATGTATTATTTTCTTGTCTCAGCAACATTCTTGTTAGCAGAGATGGATTCTGGTTCCTTATCAAGAATCATTAGTTACCTTAGGAAAACACTTAGGTTCTAGCAAGTAAGAAAGTCTTGCTTCCGCCCCTCATTAGTTGACTGGGTTGGATTATTTCAATCATTCATACCTCAGTCACCGTGATAGTGTGAGAAATAGTGAGTCATTGTTGATATTTAGTAGGAAGGCACAAAATTACCTTGTGCCAAGCAATTAAATATGTGTTTCTTTTTATACTTTTCAACGAATAACCAAGACCATGTTTATATAATTACTTTTACCTTCTTGAACAAGATTCTTTAAACATCTTGGAGTTTCAGTCTCTTCGTCAAGACATGTTCCATTGTTGCTCATGCCCTCCTCCTTCCCATATAAGCATTAATAGGCTGAGGTTTTCTGTCCTTAGAGAAAGGATGGAAGAATTAAGGGCTGAGGTGCAAAGTATTATCTGCATAATATTCACACACCTCATGTAAACTAACTTCTCTCTGGCATATGTTTGTCTTCTCTGTTCTTCATGCCACAGAGTCCAGCACTTTGTTGTGCCCAAGAGATATGGACAATAAGTGTTTCTAGATGTAATTTGACCCTGGATATTTTCCTTGCCCATCATCAAAAAGAAATGGAAAATATTCACAATTAACTGTAGAGGAATGAAGTAATTTTGTTAAGCTAGAAATAAAATATTGATTTTAATAGTAAATAAATGGAAGGTATATAGAGATGGTCACATCATCCAGATCAAAGGAGTAGAAATCTCTTCACTGTAGAGTGGTCTTGTCAGTTCTATAGAACATGATCTAGAGCTGGCTTTCAAATATGGGCAGACAAATTACAGAGCCCTGGCCCAAAATGTGCAAGAGTCTCATCGTTCCATATGTATGTAAAAAAGAAATGCAAAACTCATCTGCCAAAATAAAATTTTAAACACATCTGTGTTTTATAAATTAACATGATTTATCGCTGCACTTAACAGTAACTGTGTAATAGATTTGCCATGCTGAAATGTGACTGGTGGTGGTCTGTCAAAGGTTTGGCTGGTACGAGACTGGAGATTAAATGGCTATGATTTATAATATCCTGTAAAGTGCCTATGATGACTCCTGATGGGCTTTGAGGTGAACAGGGTCTCCCTGCACAAATGGAAGTCAAAGTAGAAACATTCAATTTCTTTAACTCTGAAAAATACCATGATTTACTTTTAAAGGATGATCTTATTAACCTGTGAATTTATTTTCTCCAGAGTCATATTTCACTCTGCCAAACATTTAATAGTAAAATAAAATTGTTTTTATAATGTGCATATTGAAATTTTGCCAAAAACTTAAATATCCTACAAAAATGTACCAACCAAGCCAAATGATGGCTTGCCCACCCAAAGTAGGTTGCAAGCTGTTGGAAAGGCTGGGAGAAAACAGCACCATGCATGAGCAATGGCAGTGCGACCTGAGGGAAAGGGCCTCAGCTATTTACTCTCAAGTGATTATGGTTGTGTAAGAAGAAAATAGATCTGAACTGGTTATAGCAACAAAAGGACTTTAAAGTATATTTTCCTTTTCATACTTTTTCTAGTATATTCCCAGTATATTTATGTGTTTGTTAAATTAAAACTGAGAAATGATAGGTTTTATCCAAAAGATAGAAGATGTGGTTCTGAATGAAAAACATGCAATTATTTATTTTTCCTTTCTTTTCCTTTTTATTGAATTTAATGGGGTGACACTGTTTACTTCACTTAGCTTAATACTCTTCAGATCCATCCGTGCTCTTGAAAACAGTAAGATTTCCTTCCTTTTTATGGCCAAGTAGTATTCTATTGTGAAATGAACCAAAGTTTTTTTTTATCCACTCATCTGCTGATGGACACTTGGGCTGCTTCCAAATCTAGGCTATTGTAAAAATTCTGCAATGAATATAGGGGTATGTATGTTCTTTCAAATTAGTGTTTCAGGTTCACAGGGGTGTAACTTGGACTCAAAGACTTACCCATTCAGACTCTAAACAATTTGGGTTGTGTGTTCATTGTTATTATTTGAAATTAAAATTATAAGTTCACTTTCACATTGCCCCATAAGTAGGGTACTCTCAGGAGCCTGAGTTGGTTGTCTATCGCAAATCCTCATGAAGAGCAAAACCAGTTGGATTTGATGCTTTTCAAAATTGAAATTTTTGTGCAAAAAATAAATAAGTAAACCAAAGAAAAGCCAGGCCAGTGGGCTCAATGTTAAGAAAGCTGTTTGCTTTTATTTTTCCAAATGCCCTTCAAAAGAGCTCAAGTCTTCCCTGTGAGCAAGAAATCAAGACATTTCCTTCTGCTCCAACACATTGAATGACTCAATTTGGCTCCTAGTATTGTATTTGAAAGCAATACATTTTGCACTAAAATCATTTCTAGCATGAAATAACAAAACAATGGCACATGATGTGTGCTGACCAACAGTGCAGGGTAGAAAGGGTCAATGGGGAGAAAAAGGGGCATCTGTAATATTTTGAACAATTAAAAAAAAATTCTCAGGAAAAAAAAAAGAGTCAACAAAGCAGTGGCACAGGACATGTGTAGTATTTTTAAAGTGAACTGAACTTCCTTAAGGACCTTTTTCTGATTCTTGGGGGGAAGAGTTCCCTGGGAGTCGTGAGAGAATCACTGAGCGCTCCTTAGTTAATCAGTTGTTCTCTGCTGTTATATGTGGTGATTGTTTTAAGGTTTAACCAAGGTGGTGGCAGGGTTCTTGCACTGAGCAGGTCTGCAGCACTAAGGTAGACAATTGTGTGGCTATATTCTTATGTCTTAAGTTAATGATTATGTGTGAGTGAAGATGGGTGCCTGCTTTTTCAAGCTGATAAACTCTTCAACATGTTAAAATCGTAATATATGTGAAAAGAAAAATAAGAAATATTAATGGTGCAAGTGATTAAACAGCCTTACCACTAAATTTTTATCAGGCATGTGATGACTATTTGATTACAGAGTGCAAAATGTGTTTCTAATATCAATAGTAATAGCCCAAAGACTATGTTGCAAAATTTCTTTCCTAGGGCCTGAGAATCTGTGTCTTGAGTGGGATTTTAATTCAGAGCATTCAGACCAATTCCTGAATTAGGCCCCGAGGATGCACTACTGAACTTTTTGTCTTCAGTAATGCCCCCTCCATCTCTTCCCTCACATTTTTTCTAGTATTTTTTTTCAATATGCTTTTATTAATTTTTAGAGATAAAGGGCGAGAGAAAGAGAGAAACATCGATGTGACAGAGTAATGTTGATCGGCTGCCTCCTTCATGCTCCCTACTGGGAATCAAGCCCAAAGACCAGACATGTGCCCTGACAGGAATTGAACCTGTGACCTCTCGGTGTATGGTAGATGCCCAACCAACTGAGCCACGCTGACCAGCTCTCTAGTATTTCTTAACCAGGCAACTCATTTTGTTTTCTCCAGAAAGTGACCCACCATTGCACACATACTAGACTGAAGGCTCCTTTAAGATAAGAAAAAAAATCCAAACACCTTTTTTCTCTGGCATTGCAGAATAAAAGCATTGCTAGAGTTTTGTAAATGTCTATGGACTAAAGAGGTCCATTGTTGTTTCCCAGTATTTATTGCTTCATTGATTATATAAGAGCAGCCAGAAAGAATGTATCACAGTAAGCAAAGCTTAGAATTCCAGTATCTAATGTTACCATCATAATTAGTTAGTTAATATTGATAATAAAGAACAAAGGAGAGGCCAGGTATTATAAGCATGGTCATCTGGGCAGCTTCACCAGGAAGCTACAGCTCTATGCTCCCTGGGGAACCACCAGCCCATTTCCTGCAGATCACTGGGGGAAGGGATCGAACAAAGGGGGAGATGGGTGCATGCACAATGAAGTCAGGCTAACATAGGGAAGGTGCCCGTCTGTTAGTCTAGCCTGGGGAAAAATGGATTAGCAAGAGGCTGGATTGTCAAGCCTGTGAAATTTTGAAAGATTAAAATCTCAGAGGAGTTCCCTTTCTCTTGCTGCCTCTTGCTCTTGCTCTCTCTTGCTCCCTGACCTGCACTCACCTATGTGCTCACCTGTTTTCTTTCCATAGCCATGTGGCCTTGAGTCACGACAAGGCCCATGTCTGTGCAGACCCCACACACAATGGACTGCAGCTGGGAACACAAGCTAAGCTAGCCATATGCTGAATCGGATTAGATTCTACTTTCATATGGAACAGAAACTCTGGATGGTGGCCTTACTTCCCGCCCTGCTGAAAACATTATTAGACTTTTTCTGTGGTGGGACAGGTGAAGATGGGGCCTTGTAGGGAAACTCCCTTAATTTCACATCATCTGTAAAGCTTACCATGAAACCCCATCCTCCAGGGCGGTCTCAGGAAATTCTTTTCTTCACACCATCCCAAGAACTCCACTCCCACCAATATCACTACCACAGCTTCATTTTAATTTTTCTCACCTTAAACAAGTTACATAATTTATCTAAGGTTCAGTTTACTTACCTACAAAAATGCAGTAATAATTTCTACTTTGCAGTTTTAATTTGATAATTCAAGAAGTTAAATAAACACTGCGGTATATTTTTTCATACCCATTATTTTATTTGTATATTTTTCATAACCCTCTGCATCAATTATCATTCCCCTGGCTTTGTTTTAATGATGAAGAGAGTGACGTTCTTAGTCTTAAGTTATTTATTTAGAGTTATCACACCAGTAAGAGACAGAATTGGGTTTGCATCTAAAGCTGAGTTCCTTTTCCTGTTAGGATGCCTCATTTTTGAGCATGGTGAGTGGCTACCCTAGGATTATTACTTAATGAAGGACTGTAAGTAAAACAGATGACCTGTGGCATCCTTGGATTTTTCTACTTTAGACTTTAACTGCCTTCAACTTGTCTCACTGAAGAGTTAAAAATGCAAATGCAGAGGAACCCTGTATGATTCAGGAATATTCATTTCCAGGAACAGTACAGATGATGAGAAAACAGGTACTAAAACACTGGACAATGTCTCTATCAGCAAGTGCTTGATTAAAGCATTCAGTATAAGCCCAAAAGAACTTTCCATTTAGTCAGGGGAGGTAAATTATGAGGAATTTAAAGACAGTCCTTGGTCATAATTCAAGAAGTCAATTAAATTAAATAATTAAAATGTACTCAGATCTATTTGTGCCAGGCACTATGCTGGAATTTAAGATGCAAAATTAGTGAGGAGAAACAAACCCTGCCCTTGAGAAGCTCAATATTATAGAAAAGAGTTTAAGGAGAGGGATACCCGGTAGTCCCAGAAGCAGTTCTCTAAAATATATATAAATTTTGAGGCTAATACTAGTTGCCACTGGAAGCAGAGGAAGTGCAGAAAAATCTTATCTAATTATTGGACTTCTGAGCAGAATTCAGAATGTTCTGCTCAGGTCTGTCCTCCCTTTTTCCTGTCACTTCATTTTAGGAAGAGATTTACATTTCACCTTCTCTTTTGCACCCAAGTACTTCATGAAAGCAGTAAAGAGATTTTAACACTTAATTTGCCAAAGTCCTTTCAAAGAAGATGGTAAAAACAAGGAACCAGAAAACCTCTATAGAAACCCCAAATTACAGTCAAGCATGTATGTCCTAGGCATCTCCTAACCTCTTACGACTCTGATTGTGAGAGGAATCGCGTTGAATAGGCTGATGGGGGCTGTTTTTCAATTGTAACTTCTTACTTAAAAAGAAAAAAGGAACATATCAATTGGATTATTGTTTTAGAAGTGCTCTTAGAAAAATATACATATAAATGTTTATATATTTTGTTTTCTATATGCTTATTAACTGAGTTAGCAAAGATGAATATTTTTAAAATGCAAGACAAATATAATGATAAAAAATCCTGAGACCAAGTTCAGTAAGTTTGGATCCTATGTTATTTCCTATGTATTTTACTGTTTTAAGTCTTATATTTAGGTCTTGATTCATTTTGAATTGATTTCTCCCTGTCTTTATGAAAAATTTAAACATGTACTTGATAAAGGGAAAATAAACATGCCATTTTTGAGAGTGTTATAGTAAGTATAATTAACTGCATATTTATTAAGAAGTCCTTTACATTTTCTTATATCTTCTGTAATACTAATGTGACTTTGTATTTGTAAAGCATTTGTTAATGTTACATAATTAAATAAGAAAATATAGTATTATTTATAAAACTAAACACAAAACTTCATTCACTTTTTAATATTCACCTGTATCTAAACACCACAGTGTATAATTCAGAGTCAGTTAGTTTGGACTCGAGGGAATTAGCTTTTGGTGGGAAAGTGTATAAATTTTGATATTGACTAGGAAGTTGACCAGAAAGCCATCATCAGTGTGGGAAAATTTAATCTCACCTCATCTACTTTGGTAGCTTCCAAGCACAGAACAAAATCTAAATAGCTTTCCTATACAAATATTTGTTGGAGATCATTATGGCACAGTGGCTGTTGTCTAGTTTTATTGCTTAAAAATAACATGATTCTTTAAACACACATTTTTTTACAGATATTTATAGAAGCATAGGACCATAGCCTGCCAGGAGAGGACAATGTGTTAAAAAATAATAGAGTAATGAATTCGTATGATTAAAGGCCTCAAAGAATTAAGAACCTGTCCTCAAATATAAGACGGTTATTGTCAGTGATATTGACCATGCATTCAAATATCTTGCTGTTGACTCTGCCAAAAGAGGATGTCTTTTCCTAACTCAACTTCATGGAAGAGCTCAGTCTTTTCTATTCAAAACAATTCACAAAATCAAATAATCTTCTTGAACAAGTAGAAATTGAAATTAAAAAAATATATATCATTTACATTAACACCCCAAACATATAATGTTTATTATATGTTTATAATAAATATAACAATCTATGTGCAATATCTATGTAAGGAAAATTATGAAACACCAATAAAAATGTTAAAGAACTAAATAATTAATGTTTCATATTTATGGATAGGAAGACTGAATATTTTCATGATTTCAATTTTCCCAACTTAATTTATGAATCCCATGCAATCTCAGTCAAAATCCCAGAAACTTGTGGATTTTGACAAACTGATCCTGAAGGTTATATGGGAAAAAAGACAAAATAACCAAAACAAATTTGAAATGAAAGGGCAAAATTGGAAGACTGATTTTACCTTACTTCAAGACTTTCTTTAAAGCTACAGTATCATGATAATATGGTATTAAAAAAGAAGACAAGCAGCCCAATGGTGTAGGATAATTTACAAGAAAAATGCTAAAAAATATACAATGAGAAAAGATTAATCTCTTCAATAAATGTTGAAAAGCTTGTATAGTCACATGTGAAAGAATAAAACTGGACCATTATTTATTACCATACACAAAACTAACTCAAAATGAATTAGAGACATAACACCTGAAACTATAAAACTTCTGGAAGAAAATATAAGCAGTAACCTCCTTGACCTTAGTCTCTGCAAGAACTACATCAAACTAAAGAGACTGCACAACAGAGGAAACCACCAACAAATTGAATGGAGGAAAATATTTTCAAATCATGTATCTGATAAAGGGTTAATATAAGAAATATAATGGACTCATACAAATCAATAGAAAAAATCCAATTAAAGTGGCAGAGGTTGTGAATAGGAAATTTTCCAAACAAGACATGTAGAAGGTGAACAGGCACATGAAAAGATGCTCAACATTACTAATCATCATGAAAATCCAAAACAAAACCACAGTGAGTTCTCCCTTCATACCTGTTAGAAGGTTATTATCAAAAAAGACAAAAAATTGCAGATGTTGATGAAGATGTGAGAAAAGGGAATTCTTGTGTATTGTATGCGGAAATGTAAGTCGGTGTAGCCACTATGGAAAACAGTTGCCTCAAATAATTAAAAATAGATCTACCATATCATCTAGTAATTCTACTTCTGGCTACTTCTGTGAAGAAAAAAGAAACACTATTTCAAAAAGATATATGAACCCTGATATTTATTGCAACATTTTTTACCATAGCCATGCTACAAAAACAATCTGAGTGCCCATCAACAGAACACACACACACACACATATATATATGTATGTATATATGTGTATATATATATATATATATATATATGTATATATATATATGAATATTTGAGCCATAAAAATAATTAAGGATCTTGAGGACATAGTGCTAAGTGAAATACATGAAATATGCCAAACAATGAAAGGCAAATGCTGAATTGTCACACTTATCTTTGTATATGAACTCTAAAAGTAAAACTGCATAGATACATATAGATACAGAGAACAGATGAACAGATTAGTGGTGGCCACAGGTAGGGTGTGTGGTAGAAGTGGGCAAAATGGGTGCAATGGGTGAAGGAGCCAAAAAATGCAAAATTTCTATTAGCCAGAAGATTCAATTTTAAATGTTCTCATCACACACACAAAATTTAACTATATGTGGTGATGGATGCTAACTAGGCTTATTTTGGTAATCATTTTGCAATACATACATATATCAAATTATTATGTTGTATACCTGAAACTAACTTAATTGCATAAGTCAATTTCATCTCAATTAAAAAATGATAGTCTGACATTCCTTTTAACTGAACCCAAGCATGCAAAAGTGAGCATATCTGTACTCATCAATAAACATGGACCTATTAATATATTAAATATTCTACAAAATATTGACAGCAAGCCTGACAACTTTTATGTCTCAAACCAATTTTTTCCATGGGTATCAACACAAATTTACATCTGTGCAAAGTAATCCTCTTTATGACTCATGGGGAAATTCAGCGGGAAAACATTAGTGCATTTGTAGCTTTACTTGTCCTTTCTTCAGCATTCATTCTGTGTGCAGGGCATGGTTTCTACAATTTCAAGGTAACCTTAGAGAGGCAGTTAATAGCCCATTTATAGAAACTTGAGAAACGTATCCTTCAGAAGTCAATACACTTCATGGATATAACTTAAGATTATATTAAATTAGTACATGTTGTTCCAGGTTTATATAGATCCCAGGAACTCATTTTCCAGATGTAGTTGAGAGTGGAGAGTGCGGCTTTTAATGTCAGTCTCTTCAGTCATGGCAAACATATCTTGACATTTTCAAGCTACCTCAGAATTTATGGAACCACAAATGACATCTCATTTTTGAAGATTTAAGTTCTATAACTTTTTAAAATAATAGGAAAAGGCTATATTGACTTAAAAAGGGCATTTGTGAAAAAAATATCAAGGATGTCTTTTAAAGAAATGTCTTATAAAGAAATGAGAGATACAAATAGAACAAAAGAAAATCTATGGGTAAATGTATAACCATCAGGAAATGTTACATTAGCAAAGATAGTGAATAGATAAATATTTGAACTTGTTCCTATTTTTCTGTAGGTAACACATCATTATTGATTAATATTTAATGTTAAAGATAAGTTATAGGTCAAGGTTTACAAGCTCAAAATAAGTTTTTTATTATATACTCATCTCATAAGAGGCAAAAAAGAAAAATTATCTTCTGATTAAAAAGAAAGAAAGAGCCCAGCTGGGCCTGGCTCAGTGGTTGAGCATCAACCTAGGATCCAGGCGATCGGGGTTCGATTCCCGGTCAGGGCACATACCCAGGTTGCAGGCTGCAGCCGATCAATGACTCTCTCATCATTGATGTTTCTATCTCTCTCTCTCCCTCTCCCTTCCTTTCTCTGAAATCAATAAAGATACATTTTAACAAAACAAAACAAAAGAAAACAAAATAGAAAGAAAGAAAAGAATAGAAAACAAACAACCAAATTTAAAAATGGGTCAAAAACATGAGTAGACACTATGTCAAAGAAGATATAGAGATTTAAAACATGCATATGAAAAGATGATCCACATAATACATCATCAGTAAAATGCAAATTAAAACAACATTGAGATGCCAACGCACATCCATAAGAATGGTCCAAATCTGGAACACTGACAATGCCAAAGTCCAACAAGAATGTAGAGTAACAGGAAATCTCATTCATTGATGGAGGGATGAAAAGTGGTACAGTCCCTTTGAAAAACAGTTTGGTGGTTTCTTACAAAAATAAAAAAATTCTGAGTGTATGATCCAGCAATAACAGTACCTGGTATATACCCAAGGGAGTTGAAAACTTATAGCCACACAAAAGCCTGCACATAATTATACCAGGTTTTTCATAATTTCCAATAGTTGGAAGCAACCAAAATGCCTTTTAGTAGGTGAATGGATAAGCAAAGTGTGGTGCAACTAGACAGTGGAATAGTATTCTGCACTAAAATGTAATGAGCTATCAGGCCATGAGCAGACATAAAAGGGCTTTAAGTGCTTATTACTAAGTGAAAAATCCACCCTGAGAAGACTACATACTTTATACCAACTATATGACATTCTGAAAAAGGTAAAATTATGAAGGAAGCAAAAAGATACATGATTGCAAAGGATAAGAAAAGAGCAAGTGGTGAGTAAGCAGAGCACAGATTATTTGTCAGTCAGTTACTCTCTATGACACTATAACATTGGATGCATATTATTATAAATCTGTCTAAACCCAGAGAATCTGCAACAACAAACAGGAACTCTGATGCAAACTATAGATTTGTGGTGATAATATGTGTCAATGTAGGTTTATTAATTTTAACAAATGTACCACTAAGGTCAGGGGTGTTGGTAATGGAGAAAGCTATGCCTTTGTGGGAGCAGGGAGAGTATAGGAAATCTCTGTACATTCTGCCCAATTCTGTTGTGAACCTAATACTGTTGGATGAAATCAAGCTTACTAAAAAAGAAATGAATCATCAATGTAAAAGCAATGAAAAGGACAACTATAGAAATGAGATAGTAGAATTATGATGAAATGGCATAAATTTATGAAAGAAAAATTATATTTCTCAGATATGGAACGACAATTAACCCTAGAGTGAAAGTAACTAAATAAAAATAAAAGCAGGTTGATGCATTCTGGAGATCTAGTAAGTAAAAGGTCAGACCTCGGAGCAACTTTCTACCTTTGTAGAAGGAGGGGCAGCAATGGGTGGGGCTAAAAACAGAAAAAGTTGGTGTTGATTTGAAACTTGGGAGTTAAACTGTGAATTTGGAGACTGTCCTAATATTTGGAGATAGGGAGATATGGAAGAAAGGAGCAGACCACTCCAGGTTGGTAGGTAGCAATTTTAATAAGTAAAGGGAACTTACATAAGAAGTTTGTCTTGCTTGGCAGCTTCTCAAAGTTTCTATAGAAACCTTAAATGGGTTCAGTCACATAGTCAGTGCAGATGGTCTCAATAAAACCTTACTCCCTACAAGGCTATGTCCTTGGAAAAACGCTTTGAAAGCTGCAGCAGAACACACATTCCAAGAACGGGGAAGTGGGTGAGGAGTCTCTGATTGCCTGGGTCCAAGTGGTGGATCAACTGAAGCCATGTTCTCTTGATTACCTCGTCTAACACTCCATCCCTCTTGTCTAGCTCTTACAACCTCACACACCATCTTCTGAAATGTGCCCTGAACATTCAACTAAAGATTTCAATAACATGAAGGTGTCTTGCTGTTGACAGGTATCTGGCTGCTCTGGAGGTAGATGCCATAGCAACAATATAGGCACATAAGAGAGAAAATATAGATTAGATAATAATTTCCCAAAAAACTAAGTTATTTCCACCTTGAGCACCATGATCTGAAACACTGATTTATGATGTCCCAAGGCTGGGTATGGGGTCACTCAAGTCATTCACTTGGGGCCTCCTGTGGTGCATGAAAGATGATGCATTAGCAGACTCATCGGGTATATACATGCACCATTCTTTTGGATAATGAAACAGGTGCTTTCTCTGGAAGCAGTATTAATGGCCGAGGCCTTCCTATTTTGGAGGACAGTTTTTCTCATTAGAGATATTTCATTGTTCAGTAAAGATAGGTTTTGCTAGGTGTCATTTAAGGCTTCTGGGGTGAATTTAGTAAAGGCTCTATGTCTGTTATAACGACCTCCAGGTCAATGGAGGTGGTGACAAAATGGTTGTACCAAGGAAAACAGAATGTTCTCATCTGGTCTTGAAAAGAGGGAAGTTAGTAGCTTTAGGGAACTTGACTTGGTTGTGCATACCATACACACTCATTTGGGGAGGCAGCATGTTAACCATGAGGAGATGGACTTGGGGTGGTGTATGCCAGACCAGAACTCTCATTTCCCCCTCCTTCCATGGTCTCTGTTTTATTTTAGACATAGTACACTTCAACAGGTCCAACTTGCAGCAAGACAAGATTCCAGTGGAGACTGAAAATATTCCTTCACCAAGAGTGCAAAATAACTCATCCATTCTGATGAGACACCTTATTACAAATTCTGGTAGATAATTCCTTCCCAGGCATGATGAGGCCTGGTGTTCTCAGCAGCATAGCAGATTGATCCACAATGATAATTGAGGCAATGGCTGTTTCTTGGGACATGCATACCTTTATGTAGTTGGATGTCTCAGCGGAGATTACAGGGTTGGCATATGAGGAATACAGGCCCTACATGTCGATCATTCAAATGTATTAAAGATTGGGAGGGTAAGTTAGGCCACTTGGCCAAAGCAGTTTCACCAGTTATTAATTTAATCTACTGCTTTTATGTTCCATTTTTCCTTTCTACCAACCCTGTTACTTATGGATTATACGGGAGACAGAACTTCCATTCAATGCCATGTACTTTTGCCCAGGGTTGCATATTATGACTTTTGAAATAGATCATTGATCACTGTCTATGTGATGAGGGAACTGTACACAATACTCAGCTTCTCTAATCTCTAATGGTGACAGCCTGGTTTGTGTGGTGACAGGAAGCTTGGACTAGGCTAAATGAAACATCCACACAAACCAAGGCATACTGAGAATCCTCACTCAGTAGGAGTGGACTGGTACATCCAGTTTGTCAACTCCTCACCAGTTGGGAAATTTTATGGATAGCACCAGGCTCCTGTGGCAATTGTGTGGGGCGTTGCTTAGAATACATAGGATATGTGGTTACTGCATTAATCAAGCTATTGTATTCCAAGGGTGATTGACATTCTTGGCAACATGCCATCTGACCTGAGTGCTATGGTAGCTACTCTTGTTAACTACCCAATCTTCTGTTTGTACTGAAGAGTGGGTTGCTAGATCTCATACCTGAGCTAGGACATTAACTTCCTGATTAACACGGCATGTCAGTGCCTTATAAGCCAAGATGTGGAAATCAATAAGGACTGCCTCAAGCTCTTGTAGGCAAACCCAAATGTTTTTCCACACATCCCAAACCCACAGGGCATACTCATGTTCATCTCTTCCTCAGCTTCCCATTGTCCAAGCCATAGAGTTAATCCCTTTAGAACAGCCCAACTGTTAGTGCAAAGGGTTAAAGGCTCATGAGTGACCACCAGCAAACTCTTCTGTGTTCAGTCCACTGGCTGCTATCTTCAGTTTCCAGGAATCTGTATACCAGGCATTAGCAGAAATTTCCTGTACTCTTCCTCTACAGACCACAGAGGCCACTACAGAAATAAGGGCAGGACATTTGGAGGATCTACATATTCAACAGGGCCTAGTAGCATAGCCCTTCTCATGATAATGGGCTGGTGTACAGGACACTCCTGTGCTGCAAATAGATATTCCACTTGGTCAGAGTGGAGGTTTGAGCCATGGCAGAGGTGGGCCATATTCTTAACACAGTCGTTGATGGCGAGGGAAGTTACTACCATATATTGTATTCCATTATGGGAAGCTCTACTTGGTGGAATGCTGTGTATATTGCTAGGAACTGTTGTTCTATTGGGGGTATATTGGTTTTTTCCCTCTGTCAGAACTGGAACCCAAAGTTTTGGGGTTCTCTCCCCTTCTATTGTTTCTGCAACAGAGTACAACCATACTTTCCAGAGTCAGATGTCTAACTCAAATGGTAGCCCTGTGTGGAAAATGCCCAGATTTTTAATCTACCTAACTAGTTCTGTTGTCTTCTCCAGGGCAACTTGATGTTTTAATCCACAGTCCCACATGTGTCCTTTCTCTATGGGGTGGTTTGAGGGACAAAATGATCATCCTTCAAAACCCTCAAATCTCTGCAAATGCTTGCACCCCTTTTGCATTCTTGAGTTGAATGTGCTTCCACTTTATAGATCACAGCTCTGAGACAAAGCACATCTTACACAACAGATGGCTCTCAAAGATATTATAGTGGTGACAGGGTCTTGAATATTTGGTGGGTTCTCTGCTAGCCCTCTTCTCACAGATGTACCAGCAAAGTTTACACAGAGCCAGGTTTTGACAGGTTCCCATCATGTCATCAATGCAATTGGCCCATTTTACTTAAGTGAAAAAGAAGAACAAAGATCTCAGGCAACCATTTTCTAGCATAGTGTGTGGTTGTGCAGGTGGCCTCAGGGAAGCACTTGAAAGTCCATCATTGCTCTTCTCATGTAAAAAAAAAGTGATCTTAGTTATCAGAAACTTGTACTTGTCAGAGCTCTTATACAAATGCCCTTGAAGATTAAGCACTTGTGCAGCAACACTTTTGCAAAAACATCAGAGAAAAAGAATAATGATAAATAACAAAAGACTTAAAAATGACCATGAGTAAACATCTAATGAGAATTCATTATAATACAACTGACTAGAAAATTTGGTTATTTCTGTGATCTACATAACTTTAAAAATAATAACTTGAATGATATTATTATATAACTAATGCTATCTTTTTAAATTTAATTTAATTGTTGATAGTATTACATAAGCCCTCCCACCATTCCCAGTCAGGCATCTAACTTAAATGGTAGCCCTGTGCAGGAAATGTCCAGAGATGTAATCACCCTCCTCTCAGCCCCTGCCCTACCCCATAACATTTTACCAGGACTTGTCAGAATTTCTGAATCTCACATAAATATACCCAAAGAAGGTTTAGCCTTACTTCTTATTTGACAATGTTCCCATGTAATTTAGTGTATGAAATAAGCCTAATTAGTTTAATATCTCTCTTTTATAAAGACAAAGAACACTTCCTCTGGGATGTACATGGGCCTTCTGGGAAATCCATCTCCTAGTTAATTCAAAGTCAACAAAACTTCATTTAGAATTTGCATTTGGAGAGATTTGTCAAAATTTCAAGAGGTTTTAAAACACATGATTAAATAGGATCCTAGGTCATTGTGAAACAATACTTAATTGTCTATTTAATTAAAGTTTCTAAACTTTGAAGATAAATACCAGAAGCTACATAGTAGTAAAAAAATTAACCCTTTTAATAAAGACTCACTTTTATTATGTAATTGAAAACTTGATGAAGACAACATAAAGCATCAAGAATTATTTTGATAACATAAAATAGAAAGAAATCCAAGATGACAGCAGAGTAGGTAGAAAGTACATTCACTTCCTCCCAGGACAAAACTGGAATTACAACTAAAATATAGAACAATCAACCTGAATAACCTATTGAATCCTAGCTGAATAAAAATCCTATACCCAAGGATTTATAGAAGAAGCCACATCAAGACTAGTAAGAAGGGCAGAGACACAAAAAGGGCTGGCCCCACTCAAATGAGTGGCACCTGAGATACTGGAGGTATATCTCAGCTGCAAAGGTTCCTGTTGAGGAGTGTAGAGCCTCATCCCAACACTGGGCTCCCCAGCACAGAGTGACAGGAAGAGGCAGTCACATGGGATCGGGCTGTGAAATGCAGCAAGAAATCTGTAAGCCAGGGAGAGACAGGACTTTACTGGGCACACAGGCAACTTCTTGAAGTGCCAGTGAACAGGGTCTCATTTGCAACCACTCACCATGGGCTGTGGAAGAGGGAGAACTTAGAAGACTAGTGTCATGAGAGGAGAAACTGAAGTTTGTGGCTCTGGGAATAGAGTCGAGGGGTCAGCCGCCAGGATCACTGAACTGAGTCCCTCTCCTACACTGCAGATATTATCTTTCTTGGGTGGAACACTCCCCTTCTTACTGCATCATCCTTGGAGAAGGCAATAGCTCCACCATCTAGACTCCCAGTCACCCCACTCTAAGGAGCTTGCACCCTGTTGAAGACTGAGTTGCCTGGGCCATTGTAGAGATCCAGACAGACTCAGGGGTTTTCAGTAACTGAGTTGTGTTGCTTTGGGACTGGAGGCCATTTCCCTCAATTTCCTGTGAACCAGACTGGGGTTCCCTCCTCTGCAGGGGAGTTTTGTTTGCCTCACCCCTCCAACTCTGGTGGTTATGCTCTGCTGAGCTCAGCTTCCAGCAGAATATGGGACAGACTGAATTGTGTGGCTCTAGGATGGGAGATATTTTTCCCTTGCATTCCAGACTGGTGCAGAGCTTTCCCTTAATGCAGCCTAATCTTGGAATGTTTGGGTCTGATTAATTCTGCTAACCTCACCCTGATGACTGTGACCTCATTTTACCACAAAGGTCCTTGGGCTGCTGGCAGGTGGAACCTACACTTGGTAGACCCTGAAACTTTTTTTGGGTGATCTCAGACCAAGCACTGGCACCATGTTTGAACCTATATTAATCTGGTGCATGCCAACCACTCATACCTGACAACTCACTGAACATCTGCCTCATGCAACTTGAGTACCAACAGAGGATCTTTCAGTGACTGAACCTAACAGGAAACCAACAGGATGAAGCAGGTAGAGGAAGACATAGTGGTGCTTTGGCCTTTTGCTGCCCAGCTTTCCAAGCTCAGTGCTGGTAGAGGCTATCCTTGGTATGCAGCTTGGTCCTTCCCACACACACTGAGGCCCACAGAGGTGGTCACAAAGTGTGGGTAAATTAATAGCTCCAAACAGATTTCCCAAGGTCAGTAACAGGCATATCTCATACTTACCTGCATGAGTCACTCCCAAGAAACCCCAGAACAAACATAAATGTGGCCAGCATCAGACAACATTAGAACAGGATCAAATTAGCTTCTCAAGTGGCATATCCAAAAGAAGTTCTTGGCAGGCACCAGACCCTGCTGAGTTAAAATCTGCTTCATGTAGTCAGTGCCTGTGGTTTGTACACTTTGGTTGGGGTCGATCCCCACAGCCAGCCAGCCTGAGGGTCTTTCCCACACACAAAAGTGCCAATAGCAATCAAGTTTCAATTATGACAGGAGAGCTCACATAACCTACACAAGAGTCATTACTGGAGTACCCAGCTCAGGTGATCAAGGAGACAGTGTAACTGAGTCCCACAGGGCATCTACTACATAAGACCACTATAACAAGACTGAGTGACATAAGAGACCTATCTGATATACACAAATGAACACAAAGAGGCAGCCAACATGTGAAGACAAAGAAATATGGCCCAAATGAAAGAACTGTAGAAATCTCCAGAAAAAGAGCTAAATAAAATAGAGGTAAGCAATTTACCAGATATAGAGTTAAAAAAAAATTATTATAAAGAGGCTCAATAAACTTATTGATAACTTTAACAGCATGACAAGAGACATAGAAACCATAAAAAAAGAACCAGTCAGAAATAAATACAGTATCTGAAATGAAGAACACACTAGAACGGACCAAGATTCAATAAGATGTAGCAGGTGATAGAATCAACAATTTTGAAGACAAGGTAGAAAAAAAAAAACATCCAATCAGGGCAACAAAAGGAAAAAGGAATTTTAAAAAAATGAAGACAGTTTAAAGGACCTTTGGGACAACATGAAGTATGAAAACATTTGCATCATAAGGATAACAGAAAGAGAACAGAGAGAACAAATAATCTAGAATCTATTTGAAGAAATAAAGACTGAAAACTTTCCTAACCTGGTCAAGGAGAATGAAACACAAGTCTGAGAAGTGCAGACTGTCGCAAACATGATGCACCCAAAGAGGCCCACAGCAAGACACATCATAATTAAAATTGCATAGGTTAAAGACAAGGAGTGAATCTTAAAAGCAGCAAGAGAAAGACAGGTAGTTACCTACAAGGGATTTGACAGTCAACTGATTTCTCATTTCAGGTCTGAAGGGATTGGTATGATCTATCCAAAGTGACAAAAACCAATGACCAGCAACCGAGACTACTTTACCAGCAAGTAATCTTAAAATTGGAGGGGAAATCAAGAGCTTCCCAGACAAAAAAAATCAAACAAAAATGAAAAAAACATAAATGAGTTCTTTACCACCAAACCCACATTACAAGAAATATTAAAAGGTCTTGCATCAAGAAGGAAGAAGAAGCCCAGCCGGGCGTGGCTCAGTGGTTAAGCATCGACCTAGGATCCAGGTGATCAGGGTTCGATTCCCGGTCAAGGCAAATGCCTGGGTTGCAGGCTGCGGCCGATCAATGACTCTCTCATCATTGATGTTTCTATCTCTCTCTCTCCCTCTCCTTTCCTCTCTCTGAAATCAATAAAGATATATTTTAAGAAGAAGAAGAAGAAGAAGAAGAAGAAGAAGAAGAAGAAGAAGAAGAAGAAGAAGAAGAAGAAGAAGAAGAAGAAGAAGAGGGAGGAGGAGGAGGAGGAGGAGGAGGAGGAGGAAGGAAAAGATGAAGGAGAAACATCGTTATTTAAAAAAATGACAATAAATAGGTACCTATCAATAATCACTTTCAATAAAAATGGCATAAACACTCCAATCAAAAGGCACAGATATGCTGTATACAAGAGAACCACCTTGAAATGAAATACAAACACAGACAAAAAGTAAAGGGGTGGTGCCGCCTGAGTAGCTCAGGGGTTGATCATCGACCTAGGATCCAGGAGATCGGGGTTCAATTCCCGGTCAGGGCACATGCCCGGGTTGCAGGCTCCATCCCCAGCTGGGGGAATGCAGGAGCCAGCTGATCAATGACTCTCTCATCACTGATGTTTCTATCTGTCTCTCCCTCTCCCTTCTTCTCTCTGAAATCAATAAAGACATATTAAAAAAAAAAAGTAAAGGGATGGAAAAATTTATTTCATGCAAATTGAAATGAAAAATAAAAGTAGGATAGCTATACTTAAATCTGGCAAAACAGACTTTAAAACAAAGGCTATAATAAGAGACAAAGAAGGAAACTAAATAATGATAAAGGGAGCAATTCAATAAGAGAATGTAATCCTTATAAACATTTATGCATCAAACATAGGAGCACTTAAATATAAAAAACACATCTTGATGCACGTAAAGTATGAGATCAACAGTAATACAATCATAGTAGTGAATTTTAACACCACATTGACATCAGTGGTATATCTTCCAGACAGAAAATCAATAACAGAAGAGCAGCATTAAATGAAACACTAGAGCAGATGAATTTAACTGATATCTTTAGATATTTAGAGCATTTTACTCCAAAGCAGAAGGACATTTTCTTTGTTTTTTTTGTTTTTTACTTTTTAACCCAAAGTTTTGGAAGATTTTCTTAGGAGAGACCACATTTTAAGACACAAAACAAATCTCAATAAATATAAGAAGACAAAAATCATACAAAGGATCTTCTTTGGCCATAATGGTATGAAAACAGAAATCAATTACAAGAAAAAATGGAAAAACACACAAACACATGGAAGCTAAATAACATGTTGTTACACAATGAATGGGTTAACAATGAGGTCAAGGGGGAAAAAATCAATAGATACCTTGAAACAAATGTAAATGAACACACAACAACCCAAATCTGAGGACATAGGAAAAGCAATCCTAAGAGGGAAATTCATAATACTACAGACCTTCTTCAAAAAACAAGAAAACTCTCAAATAAACAATTTAACTTTACACTTAAATGTACTAGAAAAAGAACCAAAAAAAAAAAAAAAATCAGTAGAAGAAGAAAAACATTAACAGAGAAGAAATAAACAAAATAAATTGTAAAAAACAACAAAAGATCAATGAAACCAAGAGCTGTTTCTTTGAAAAGAAAAAAAAGATTTACAAATGTTTATCCAAACTCATCAAGAAAAAAATAGAGAACCAAATAAAATTAGAAATGAAAGATGAGAAGTAACAACTGATACTGCAGCTGTATAAAATATTTTAAGAAAATATTATAAGCAACTATATGACAACAATTTGGACAACTTGGGGAAAATGTATAAATTCCTAGAAACATACAGTCTTCCAAAACTGAATCAGGAAGAATCATAAAATCTGAATGGACTGGTTACAATGAATAAAATTGAAGCAGCAATAAAAACAAATAAGCAAACAAACCAAAAAGTCTCAACAAAAGTCCTGGCTAGAATAGCTTACAGGTGAATTTTACCAAACATTCAAATAAGAATTAATACACATCCTTCACAAACTATTTCAAAAAATTCAAGAGGAGGGAAGCCTCTCCAGCTCATTTTAGAAAGCCAAAATGATCTTAATTCCAAAACCAGATAAAGGCCCTACAATGAAAGAAAATTATAGGTGAATGTACATGATAAATACAGATGCTACAATCCACAACAAAATATTCATAAACCATAGCCAGCGATATATTGAAAAGATCATACATTAATATCAAATGGAATTTGTTCCAGGGATTATTGTTGGCATAATACTTGCAAATTAATAAAAGTGATTCATCATAAGCAAACCAAAGGATAAAATCTCATGATCATATCAATAGATACAAAAAAACATTTGATAAAATCCAGCATCAATTTATAATAAAAACTCTCAGCAAAATGGGAACAGAGGGATCATACCTCAACATAATAAAGTCCATATATGACAGACCTACAGCCAACATCATACTCAATGGGCAAAAACTAAATGCATTTCCCTTAAGATTAGGAACAAGTCAGGTATGCCCTCTTTTATCACTCTTATTCAACATAGTACTGGAAGTTCTAGCCACAGAATCTAGCAAGAAAAAGAAATAAAATGCATACAAATTGGAAAGAAAGAAGTAAAATTGTCATTATTTGCAGATAACATAATACAATATATAGAACACCCTAAGGACTTCACCAAAAATTTACTAGAACTGGTAAGTGAATTCAGTAAAGTAGCAGGATACAAAATAAGTATCCAAAAGTAAGTTGCATTTTTATGTACCAATAATGAACTATCAGAAAGGGCAACTAAGAAAATAATACCATTCACAATTATTTCAAAGAAAATAAAATACCAAAGAACAAATTTCACCAAGGATGTAAAGACTTGTATTCAGAAAATTATGACACTGAGAAAAGAAATTGAAGATACAAATAAGTGTAAGCAGATACCATGTCCATGAATAGGAAGAATTAACATCATTAAAATGTCCATATGACCCAAAGCAATCTATAGATTTAATGCAATTCCTGTCAAGACATCAATGATGTATTTCACAGAAGCAGAACAAATATTTCAAAAATTTATATAGAACCAAATGAGGCCCCGACTGGCCACAACAATCTTGAGAAAGAAGCACAAAGTTGCAGTTATCACACTACCTGATTTCAGACTCTACTGCAAGCCCATAGTAAGCAAAACAGCATGGTACCGACCTGAAAACAGACATGAAGATCGACAGAACAAAATAGAGAGGCAAGAAATAAACTTACACCTTCATGGTCAATTAATATTTGACAAAGGAGGCAAGCAATGGAGTAAAGACAGTCTCTTCAATAAATGGTGTTGGGAAAACTGGACGGATACATGAAAAAAAAAAAAAAAGAAAAAAAAGAAAAGAAAATGAAACTAGACTACCTCCTTACACCATACAGAAGAAATAACTCAAAATTTATTAAACACTTAAATGTAAGTTACAGACCATAAAAATCCTAGAAGAAAAGATAGGCAGTAAAATATCAGAGATTTCTTGTAGCAATATTTTTTCTGATACATCTCCTTGGGCAAGAGAAACAAGAACAACAAACCAAATGAGACTACATCAAACCAAAAAGATTTTGCAGAGCAAAGGAAACCACCAACAAAATGAAAAGGCAACCCACTGAGTGGGAAATCATATTTGCTAATGATAATTCTGATAAGGGATTAATACCCAAAATTTTTAAAGAATACATACAACTGAACACCAAAAGAACAAACAATTCAATTAAAAATGAGCAGCCCCGTTTGGGATGCTGTTGGTTGGATCATGGTCCCATCCTACAAAATGTTGCTGGTTTGATTACCGGTTAAGGCACATACCTAAGATGCTGGTTCGATTTCCCACTGGAGAGCATACGGGAGGCAATGGATCCATGTTTCTCTCTCACATAGATGTTTCTCTCTTTCTCACTTAAAAAAAAAATGGGCAAAGAACCTGAAAAGATACTTCTCCAAAGAGGACATAGAGATGGTCAACAGACATATGAAAAGTTTTTCAAGGTTACTAAATATCAGAGAAATAAAAATTGAAAGCACAATGAGACACCAACTGAAGCCTGTCAGAATGGCTACCATTAATAAATAAACATGCAACTGTGTTGGCAAGAATGCGGAGAAAAGGGAACCCTGGTGCTCTGTTGGTGGGAAGGCAAGTTGGTGCAACCACAGTGTAGCACAGCATGGAGTTTCCTCCAAAAATTAAAAATAGAAATATCATGTCCTGGGGATTCAGCATCTGGGAATATATCTGAGGAATCTGTAGACACTAATTCAAAAGAATATATACACCTCTGTGTTCATTGCAACGTTATTTGCAACAAGTAACATTTGGAAGCAGCCCAAGTGCCGGTCAGTAGATGAATAGATAAAAAAAGCTGTGGGATATTTACATGATCGAATACTATTTGGCTGTAAACAAAGAAGGAAATTTTACCTTTGAGGACAGCATGGATGGACCTGGAGAGTATTATGTTAAGTGAAATAAGTCAGTCAGAGAAAGGCAAACACCATATGATTTCACTTGTATGTGAAATCTAATGAAAAAAATAAACTAACCAACAAAATATAAACTGACTTATATAGATAACTGACTAACAGTCATCAGAGTGGAGGGTGTAGGGGTGCTGGATGAAAAATATGAAGGGATTAAGCAAATAAACATACAAACAGAACAATCTCATAGATACAGACAACAAACAGTATAGTGGTTACCAGAGGGAAAGCGGGTGGGAGGGGCAGACGGGAGGAAAAGTGGTGATGAAAGGAGACTTGACTTGGGATGGTAAACACATAACACAATATACAAATGATGTATTATAGAATTGTGTAACTGTAACTTATATAATTTTACTAACCAATGTCACTCCAAAAAAATAAAAATTAAAAGAGAAGAAAACATAGAACATTTGTTTTTCTTTTTTTCTTTTTTTTTTTTGTTTCTCAAGGCTAGCATTCAAAAGGAAAAAACAAAAAGCAAACCTACCTTGGCCAAGTAGCTCAATGGTTAGAGTGTGGTCCCCATATGTCAAGACTATGGGTTCAATCTCCTATCAGGGCACATGCAAAAAACAACCAATGAATACATAAATAAGGGGAACAACAAATTGATTTCTTTCTCTCTCTCTCAAATAAATAATAAAAATTTTTTTTTAAACTTTCTCAATCTTATCAAGGAAAGACCAAGAATCCAAGAAAACTTTTTCCTTTTAGTCAATGAAAGAAATTTAAATTTGTTTTACATAAATACATTATTGTTATTAAAACAAATTTATCTTTAAGCTAATTAGAAAGATATCTGTTAGAAGTTAATTTTGGCAATGTCCTCCAGAGATAGAGAAATATCATATATATATCATATACATATGTATAAGCAAAGGAGCTTCTATAGCAATCTGTATGCTATATAGTCCCTCCTTCATAATTGTGTAATGTGATGGTCTATTTTTTTTTCCTAAGCTTATTCAATAGTTTATTATTTTCAAGCAAGTCACAGTCCATTTTCTACTCTTCTGCTTCCCTCTTTTATACTATTCGTCTTAGAGACAGAACTGTTGATTACCTTTGTAAATTGTATGATCAGTATTATTTTTTTTTATAATTAATGTGCTTGACCAGCGTGGCTCAGTGGTTGAGCACTGACCTATGATCCAGGAGATCTAGGTTCAATTCTGGGTCAGGGAATATCCCTGGGTTGTGGGCTCAATCCCCAGCAGCGGGTGTGCAGGAGGCTGCTGATCAATGACTCTCTCTCATCATTGATTTTTCTATCTCTCTCTCCCTCTTTCTGAAATGAATAAAAATATATTAAAAAATAATAATAATAATTTAAATAGTCCTAAGGCCAAGGGCCTTTAAGCTTAGTTCTCTAAGCAGGTTTTCAGTGAATGAACTATAAAAAAAACAACCACCTTAACTTCATGGAGAAGAGGACTCTGTAATTCCCAAAACAAAAACAAAAACAAAAGCAAAGAAAAATGCACCCCAGGTCTAAGTGTAATTTGAGGGACCGTGTCAGGAATAGCCAAAGTGCATAATTATTTAAAATAATAATAAATAAAAATAATAATAATAATTTTTTTAATAATTGCCAATGTTCTGTAGTAGAAAAAAACTTTGCAGCCCTAAAGAAATATGCTCAAATCCTTGCTCCACCGCTTTCTGAGTCTGCAGTCTTGGACAAGCCAGCTGAAAGTCTCTTCCACAGTTTTTCCAGGTGGGCATATACATCATAGATTGTTATGGAAACTTAAGATACTGCACATAAATTACTTAACATGAAGTTAAGAGAGTGTTCTGGAAATAGAAGCTGTTTTCATCATGACATGGAAACAATGCCAGTCCAAAAATTCCAAGAATTGAATATTCGTCATTATATTGTTTTATGCATGTCTTTGGAATATGCCTGATCTCTGAATATATTTTCCTCCTTGGAAAAAAATAATGATTTAGGTATATGCTTGCAAAAACCAATGTGCCAAGCAATAGGGAGACCCTGGCTATAATAGAATCACCCAGGGGACTTTAAAAATACAGCATATTGGATATTGGGTGTTTGTTTGCCTGCTAAGCTTACAAGTGTCTTTCAGATGTTCAAGTAATTCCTGCCTTGACAGATGGTATCTATTGCTTATCAAAGAGCTGACCTCCTGTCCTTGTCTCTACCAGCTCAGACTGGACTTTCCAATGACAGTGATGTCCTCTGTCTCAGAGAAGGCGGTCCCTATCCCAACCTCAGAAAGACACACTGCAGATCTATTGCCACAGTGACAACTCCGTTACATGTGGCCAGTAACTGACTTAGGGAATGGCATGTAGGTCAACTTTGCACAATGAGGTGTGAGGTAAAATCTATAGACTGGGGTGGGGGGAGAGAAAGTTATAGGAAATATTTCCACCTCAGAAAAAAACGGAGTGTTGGGGTGAGAAGATGCTGTCCAGAGCACAGCAGCCATATTATGACCGAGAGGTTGTGAGCTAAAAGACTGGGAACGGCCGGATAATCAAATATGGGTAATTCCTGCAACAAATTGGGATTCTACATTCAGCCCCATTATGTAAGATAAATTATCCTTTTTGATTCTTAGTGTAAATCTACCCTACACTCCTGATACAGAAGCCCAGGCCCCTTTACAGAATCAGAAGGCAGATAATCACTTTTCCCAGCCTCCCTAGCTGGTGGGGTGTGGAAACATAACCTAGCCTTAGCCCCCCTCGGCCAGATGCAGCTGCCTAAATCATGGATCTGGAGAAGGTGCCCCAGAGAAGAAGGGAGGGAGAGTCATAAGGTCTTCGGTGCTGGCCGCAGACCTCAGGGCCAGTGGAGTCCCAGGAGCAGTGCCTCCTGGGCTGGCTGCAAGGCAGGTCACCTGCCGTACTGACTAGCTTTCTGTCTCTGATGTGCCTCTGTGTCACTGTGTCACTGTTTGCTTCCCAACCTTTGTTTTGCAGCACAAATGGGGCATCTAAGACCTTCCTCTTATCCTTTCAATATATTTCTTTCTGCTAAAGCCAGTCAGTCTGTTTCAATCACTTGGAACTTAGAATCATTGTTGATAGGTGAATATTCTGTGCCAGTTGAGGAATGTTTTGGGTGGAGCTCAGGAGCATCCATTCTGAAAAGACTCCGCTGGTGGTTCAGATCATCAGATAAATTTGGAGCACACTGGAAAGATGACTTCTCAAGGCTTTTTCAATATTAAAATTGCTTTAATTTGTTTCCTGCTTCTTAGATGTAGATAAGATGTCCATTTCCAAGCTTCTTATGAGCAGAAGCAGCCTTTGGTGAAACTATCCAGTTGTCTAAGTTTCCTTTTAGAGACCTTCACTTCACTGGATGGGTCTCCATCCCATTCTCAGCCATTGCCCTCAGAGGCTCCCCTGCATCCTGCACAGGATACATAGCCTTCTGCTCTCCCGCCCTAACCAGAAGCCTCCTTAGGACAGAGAGGTCTTATCACAATCATTCCCTCTTTCATGTGAACGCAGGACAATTTCCCCTCAAAAATATTTGTATTTTGTTTTCTACCTAAATGTGGAAAAATATTTTATCTGTAGGAAAATGTGAACCACAAACAAAATGAATAAATTTTATTAATTAAGTTTTATTCAAGAATCCAGGAAAATGGGAATAAGTTTATTCGCCCTTCCCATGTATGTACTAAGTCAGATTTTCTAAGATTGTGTATATAAGTGATCAATTTGAAGCTGTTTTTAGATTTTTAAATAGTGCCTGATGAAATAATTAGCTATTTGTATTTTGAATCAAGATCAATAGATAAATATAAGGGCATTTAGTTTGGCTCAAACAAAAAAGGAAAAATAGCTTTTACTGAATACATTGATATGTGACATCAATAAATGCAAATCTCCAGAAAAGCTCACACTTCCTTAATTATAGGATCTCATACTTAGGAAGGAGCTAAAATAATTCCCAGATTACCTATCACTCATTTAAAAGTCTTTTATTGTTGTTGTTTTGTTTTGTTTTTCTGTTGCTTTTATAAAGAAGCTGCCAAATAGTGAATCTGTCCTCTGCATAGACATTATTAAGTACTTCACTTTTTTATAATCTCAAACAAGTTTGTGAGGTAAGTAGTAGCCCTAAATCCTTCAAATGAGAACCTCAAGCCTCAAGCTTCAGAGAGTTTTCATTAGTTTATGATTATACATTATGTTGGTATAACAGCTGGGATTAAACTCTCACCCTGAAACCAAGTGCTTTCTACTATCCCCTGCAATCAGATTTTAATAGAAGACATATTCAGGGGGGCCCCCTGGGAGTGATGAGTTTCATGGATTACGAGATTTGTAAGCAGAGGCCCATGTGTCTTTATACATTTAATGATCTACTTTTCTGCTGATAAATTAAACCTGTTCCTTAGGACTAGGGCAGTGACTAGATTTTAGAAAGAAACCCTTGTCCTCTAGGCAGAGCCCTGGGAGACCCCCAGGCAGGTGGATGCAATGCTTCTTGCCATAATGAGTGTGTAGAGGGATTTAGGAAAGGGCTACCTCATATTCATTTGTTTCCCAACATACATTACTGTGTCTGACAAAGAGACACTGATCAGTAAATATTTGTGGAGCCTCTCACAGCCAGAAGCAGAGTTCCAAATAAGGAAAGGAAGAGCTGCATGTGGTGTGGTGATATCTTCCTGCCCCGTGCTATTTCGTATCTGAAACAATTTACATCAGCACAGATATTTCATATGCAGAAATCTAACCATGCAGTATTTCCTGGTTTAGCCTTAGAATATACGTAGAGTTTTGCAGAGTGGAAGCTCCTTAAATAAAGTTGAAAATTAAGATGGAAATATCTCATTACCTTTATGCAGAGCAGTAACTCACAATCCTTGAAGAGTTGAGAAATGCTTCAATTCCTATAGAATAAAGTTAGATATTAAAAAATATTCTACCTGAACCTTATTTACCTTCATTCTTTGAGATTTTAGAAGTGAGCAAACCCTCTGTTTTTAGCTGCCTTTTTTAGAGTATCTTCTAAGACAATAATTTAGTAGGGAAGTAATTGCATTTATTAGAGAAATTCTGCCATTGTGGGTTATTAATGTTTAATGAAACATTACTCATTGAAGGCAATAGAGAATATTTTGTGAAAATAATAAAAAACATTCATACAGTGAATTTCTTGTGATGTTATTAGAGTGAACACAGGCTTTGCAGATAGGCAAGCCTTGGTTTAAATATTTCGTTGACACTTATAAGCCAAGTGGCATTTTCAGGCAGATGAATCTTTCAGCATCTTATTTTGTGCATGCATAACCTTATGACAATAATACATCCTAAATATGTTATAAAGATTTATAAAGGTTTATGCACATAAAGTTGCTAGTATAGTTTCTATGACATATGCAATGCTTGACCAACATTGCCTCCTCACATTAAGTAAAATAACAATTGGCTGATGACATTTTGTGTGACTTTGAGAAGATCATGTACTCTCTTAGACCGTCAGGTTTATCATCTGTTAATGACAACAAGAGTTGAAAGTTTTCATGGTTGTCAAGAAAAGTGTTGAGTGTCACTAAGGCAGAGCCTGATACACAGCAGGCTTGTGAGGAAGACCTGCTCTTAGCTAGCTAACATTGACGCCAAAGACATCACTGGTGACACTGAGAAGGTCAGCTTGAAATGCATCAAGAATTCCTGAGAAAGCAAGTCTGGTCTAATGGAAAGACTCCTGTTCAGGAAGCCAGATTTCCTCCATGGTCATTTTGACTCTGCTACTTGTTGGTGTTTGTTGTAATCTTCTGCCTGCAAGACTATAGTCTTCCCATAGTCCATATGTTTATGTTGTTTGGCTGATTTAAAATTTCACATCTGGGCAGTTGTGCCCCTTGGAAACATAAAAATCTGTACCTGTCTTGCTTGTGCCTTCCCTTCAGCCATATCCTGTGTCCCATCCTATGGCCACATGGCCATAGTGAATAAGGAATTCTTCTTATGATGTAATCAAATACCTATGCTTTAGTTTATTGCAAAGGCCAAAAGAGTGAAAGATGCACTGAGTGGTGGCTGCCCTATAAGTCACTGTCCTAAGAATGGGGAAGAGGCATAAATCTCCCTTTGATTTTTATTTTTACTTTTTGGTATATTTTTATTTTTATTATTTATTTATTTTTTAATATTTTAATTTATCTTTTTTGTGGAAAGTATTACAAATGTGCCCTTTCCCCCTTTGATCCCCCCCACCCTGGACCCCCTCCCCAAGCCCTCCCCACACTGCTGCTGTGTCCATGGGTTATGCACATATGCACATAAATTCTTAGGTTAATCTCTCCCCACCCCCACCCCGCCTTCCCCCTGAGAGTCCTAGGTCTGTTCCATGCCTCCATGTCTCTGCAGTGACCACCTGTGTAAACTTCCACTCTATTTTTTTCAAGCTATATATAGGTTGCAACTAAGATTCTTGACCACAATCAATGGTCCCAAATGATTATCAAAAAATTAATTTTTAGTGTAAGAATGTTGAGAATTTATAAAAAAAAAAATAGTCACACAGAACCTTGGTGTTTAATAAATATAAGAATAAACATACCAGATTAACATTGTTTTAAACTTGTGAAATGTTTCCAAATAGCACTGTAGTGGTTAAAACCAAGAATTTTAGCTAAACTCCCTAGGCCAGTGTGGACAAGCAGAGCGTGTTGAGCTCCTTTTTGTTTGTTTGTTTACTTGATCAAGCTTAAGCCCCACTGTACCTCCAGCTATGGGAGAGAAGCAAGAAGCATGGCAGTTATAAGCACAGGTTTTATTGCCAAACAGATATAATCTGAAATATTGATCTGTCACCAGGAAATTGTGTAACTTTGAGCAATTTCTTATCCTCTGAAGCCTCAGTTTTTCTATCTCTAAAATCAGGATAACTGTGGTTATTGAAAAGGGTTTCTGTGTGGATCAAGTGAGATAATGTATTTAATATTTCTAGCTCATTGCTACAATATAATAACTGCACGACTGGTGGTATTTTTAGTGTTCTTATCATTATTATTATAAAGTTATCATTATAGAGAAGGAATTGATAGTGGAAACAAAAGAAGTAAGAGAAGCACACAGCTAATCAAACCAATGTGTAGGTCATTCCACCTCCTGAAACCAACGTTGTACAATTAAGAGATTATTATTTCAGGGCTTACTAGAGCTTTATGTATACGAGAACTTTTGAGATGGTAACCAACATACAAGTGGATCAATTCCATCTACCCTGTGAGACGGAACCTGTGAAAAGCTTTTGGGAGGAAGCTATGGTTTGCATTTCTTCTGTGCAACTATACTATGGAGCTGGGCATTCCGTGAGAGTCTACATTATAAGCAAGTAGTCAATTTTTTCTTCATGCTGGAGATGCTCTTATTTTGTTCTTAAATTTGTGATCTTCATTGCTATCATAAACATGAGACAACAATAGACAAATATACATAAGTGACCTTTGTAGGATAACTCCTTCGAAATCCCACTGCAATTGCTCAAAGAAGGAGAAAGAACATTGGCTATCTCACCAGTCCCCACTGGGGATGTCTTATAGTGCTGGCATTCCATCTACCTGTCTGTTGTGAATAAACTCTTGAGCAGGTTTTAAAAGCAAAAGAAAGATAAATCACAATTAAAATATGTATGGGGAGCTTGGGTGTAGAAAAGTACAGGTACTCAAATAAGAAACAAAATCAAACAAGCTATCAAGGTCAACAATCATGCTTGAAGAAACTATATATTTCTAAGGACATTTTTAATGATCACTGTTTTCAAAATGTCAATATCCACTTTTGATTTCAAACCCCCATACTGGGAAGGGCTGCATAGAAAAGCATCCCCTCCCCACTCAGTGGGTCTGCAGCAAGCCTGACAGGTGGCTGATGAGCTTCAAGAACAGAGGTGCTATGGTCTCAAGGACTGTGGTACCTGCAAGAAAACAAAAACTCAAATCCCAGCAATGAGGTACCTTCTGGAAACTTACTTTCAAGTGTCCAGAGAATGCTACTGGCTGTTTCATTATTACAAATGTGTCCAGGAAATATGATGTGTGATGTCTCCTGTGTGCCTGTCCTGGGCTGGGCTGGGAGGGGGAACCTGTTGAGGAAGAGCCGCTCTGTCTGGCTCTGCTGTGCATTCATGTGGATCCAGAAACACTCTCTTTCTGCACTCTGTCACCTTGTCATGGTGGCCATATAATGAGGCTTTAAAAGGTCACCTTGAGGGATAAGGGGATTTATTATAAGCCCTATGAGGAGAGTTCCATAGAACAGAACAAAGTTCCTTAGGGCATCAGGGGCTGAACTAAAAGTTATAATTAATCAGGAAGGGGGACAGTAGATATATTTCACCTGGCAAATTGTACCTTGGGAGGATTATAAGTGGCAGGTCACAACATTATAATCTGTGCAAGGCACAGAGCTGTTACTGTGTGATCTCAGGTGACCTATGTGTAACAGCAGAACGAATATAGTGAGCCTCACCAATTGCTAGGCAAAAATTAAATTAAATTAAATTAAATTAAAATTAAATATAAATAAAATAAAATATAAAAATAAAATAAAAAAATAAGAAAAAGAAATAGTGTTTCCATTGATTATGCCTATTGATTATATAAGTGATTCATAATATTATTCCCAAATCCTTCATGAGGGGATGTGTTAGTTGATATAAGGATGGGATCCCAGAGAACTGAATATTCACAGAGGAGCCTCCACTGAGTCAAGGGAAGACATAAAATTTGAGAAATAAGAAACTGCATGTGCACTACACAAATCTGCAGGGAGGTCAGAATGACAGCAGACTCAGAGGGGCTGAGGCAGACATCACAGCCCAGGAGGGAGAAGCCAAGAATCTGCACTTGGGAGACACGACTGTGGACAAGTTGGGAGCTAATGGGAGTGACACAGACTGGTCCTGAGGGAACTTGGCCCTAAGAGCCTCATGGCGGCTGAGGACATCTTTTCAGGAAGGGCAGGAGTGAAAATTGTAGTCACTTCAACTTGGCTTAATGTTAAATCCCAAGGATAAAATATGCTAACTGCTTTTGCCCCAGTGTGGTAGCTAAGTAAGTAGAAAGACTTTGCTACCAGTTTGCTAACATTTATTTTCATATATTGTGTTATTTTTCAATTTTCCAATTTCAGACATAATAAAAATCTACCATCAAATAATATGAACATCTTATTAGAAGCAAATAAAAAATGTATTGAAGGATTCTCAAGACAATTGCAAAGAAGGTAAGAGATTAACTTAATCACTTCCAGCCACAAAATTATTTCAGAACTCTCATGTTTTCATTTTCCTATAATAAACATGTATTACTTGCATGCTTTTAAAATCATCATAATCATCATCATGTAACAGAAAATTTCAGGTATCTAAGCAGTCATCTAAATTTTACATTCAACATTTTCTTTTCAATTACAATGGTCACATATTTGGTTACAAGAAAATTTTTTAAGATCTGCTTTTAATACATAAGGATACATATCCATTCTCTTTTCTGGCTTATGTCTGGGTCTGTATGAAGCCAGATCCTGGCTCCACACTAAGATTTATACTCTCCATACAGTCCATTCAGGTAGCTAAATTGTTTTGACAATAGATCCACTCAAAGAAGATAGAAAATAGAATCCACTCAAAGAAGAAATATTTTGGATCTTTCTCTTTATTTCCATGTTGTGAAGATAAAGGACAAGTTATATTTTAATTTCCAACTAGATACCAGTTCTTGACTAAGAGTTAGGACAAGACTATTGATAGATGTCATACATAATATCACTGTGAAGACAATAGTGCTGGTGATATAATGCTAATTATAAGAAAAGGGATAGGAAATCATAATACAACATAGTGTTAATTATATAAATACCCTATGTGTAGAGTATATACAACATATGTTAACAATAGTTATTTAGGGACATAGGGTAGTTGTTTATAGCAATTTCTTTTATTTATTTCTGTCAACTTTTTTTTACCATTATAATATAAAGAAAGAAAAAGTACAATTTATAAAAACTAATCACATGTGAAAGTACTTTGATGTGGGCCATGAACATTAGTCTTCAGATAAAATGTATCTATGGGTAGTAGATCTCAGATTTCCAGATTAAAGGAATTATTTATGATGAGAGCCTGCCACAGAATATGACCTTAATATGTCCTTGCTTACCAACAACTATGTTATAGCTGCATACTCAAAAACAGTAATAAAGCCTTTCAAAATACCCAAGTGGTAATTAGACAGATCTTTGTAATGCTGCTCAATTTTATGGAGTTACAAGAAAACAGAAATTCCCAGGTCACCACCTACCTTTTTACAACCCAGTGTGTTCAGCCTGGTACTCAGAGTATTTTGAAAAACTAGAAAAAACAAAAAATAAAGCAAATACCTACTAGAGTCAGGCTGACACATCTTTAAATGATAATGGAGGCTGTATGCAGTTATTGGTTTGGAATTCACATCGATTCAAGACTTTATTTAGGTAACTGAAATAAATTCACTTAAATGTGAAGAACTGTGAAACTAACTGGCAAATAGATTCTTAAAAAAAAGTTTTCTAGCCATTTACAGACCAGATGGATCCTTTTGGATAGTAATATGCTCATTACTTTGTTAAAAGTTTGAACGTTACCACTAAATGTCCCTTAAGAAGCATATGAGCTCCCACCAGCCCCCAAAATGGGCCACTCCAATAAACAAATAGCAGTGGCTCCCCTATTGACATTTGTATACCTTAGTGTACTTAATTTTGCTAACATGAGCTACTGCAGCATTGGCAGATACATCAGATATTCACTGAACTCTTATTTTCATGCTTAATGATCTGAACTGCTCAGGATACAGAGGTATGAGACACAGATGCGCACATTAAAGCACCTTCAGTCCAATCGCAATGATACATTGATCAGCCTGCATAGACTCATCCGTGTAAGAATGGAAGGGGGCATTCGAGGTTATTTCCTAGTTCACAGTTGCCAAAAGTTTGTCTCAAGGCTTGTGTAAAGTTTGGGTGATTTCTACGAGAATCACCCGGGAAGTTAACTGCAAATGCTCGTATTATACTTAAATTCCTTGATAACAGTTTTGATAAATCACGGATGTCATCATTCTAGACCCTAGAAAGGTCCTCGGAACTTTCAATTAGGTTACTCATTAAATTTCTATTTTCATCTAAGCCAGCTTTATTTACTTTTTATATTTATTAAATTTATTAGGGTGACATTGGTTGATGACATAATATTCAGTTTCAAGCGTACAATTCTATAATACAACGTTTGTCTGTTGCGTTGTGTGCTCACCACCCGCATTCCAGTCTCCCCCCATCACTATATCTGATCCCCTTTAAACTCTTTATTCTCTCCCCAACCCCCTTTCCCTCTGGTAACTTTCATACTGTTGTTTGTGTCTCTGAGTTTGTATGCTTGCTTTGTTTATTTGTTGCTTTCTGTTTTTATAGCCCACCTATGAGTGAAATCATATGGTTCTTGTCCTTTTCAATCTGAAGTATTTCACTTAGTACGATACTCTCAAGACCCACCCACAGTGTGACAAATGGCAGTAGTTCGTTCTTTCTCATGGCTGAGTAGTATTTTATCACATACGTGCACCTCATCTTCTTTATCCAGTCATGCACTGAAAAGCACAGGTTGTTTCCATCTCTTGATTACCATTAACAATCAACATACGGGTACCTACATTATTACAAATAAAAGTTTTCAACAATTTGGGTAGATGCCTAGAAGCAAGGTTGCTGAGTCATGTGGTAGCTCTATTCCTAAATTTTTAAGGAAATTCCAGACTTTTCCATAGTGGTGGTACCGTTTCATATTCCCACCATCAGTGTTATAAGGGTTATTTTTTCTGCACATCTTCTCCAACACTTATTATTTCTTGTTTTATCTATAATAGCCATTCAAACCTGTGCGAGGTGGTATTTCCTTGTGGTTTTGGTATACAGTTCTCTTATAATTTGTAAAGTTGAGTATCTTTTCATATATCTGTTGACCATTTACATATCTTCTTTGAAAGGTGTTTGTTCATGTCCTCTGCACATTTTTTATTAGGATTGTTTGATTTTTATTGTTGGGTTGTATGTGTTCTTTATATATTTTGGATATTAGCCCCTTATCAAAGGTGTTGTTTGCTACTATATTCTCCTCTTTTGTTGGTTGTCTTTTTATTTTGTTGATGGTTGCTTTCCCTGAGAAGAAGCTTTTTTAGATTGATATAGTCCCATTAATTTATTTTTTGTTTTTACTTCCTTCACTTTTGGGGTTAAGTTCATAAGAGCCTCTCTAAGACCAAGTTCCAAGTTTAGTACTTATGTTTTTTTCTATGTATTTTATTGTGCCAAGTCTTTTTTTAATTAAAAATCTTTAGTCTAACCAGTGTGGCTCAGTGGCTGAGCATCTACCTATGAAGCAAGAGGTCCTTGGTTGGATTCCCAGTCAGGGAACATGCATGTGTTGTGGGCTCCATCCCCAGTAGGGTGCATGCAGGAGGCAGCCAATTGATGTCTCTCTCATCAATGTTATTCTCCATTCCACTCTCTCTAAAATCAATAAAAAATATTTAAAAAATTTTAATGTTGACACAATTGCAAGTGTTCCCTTTTCTCTCTCCCCTTTGCCGACTTCCACCAACCCCCACCTTTCTCTCCCTTGGCCTTCACCAAACTATTGTCCGTGTCCATGGGATATGCATATATGTTCTTTAGCTAATCCCTTCACCTTCTTTATCCAACCATCCCCACCCTTCTCCTCTCGAGCACCAACCAGTCTGCTCCATGCATCCATGCTTCCAGTTCCATTTTGTTCATCAGTTTTTATTCATTAGATTCCACATATGAGTGAGATACTACAGTATTTGTCTTTCCCTGACTTTTGTGCCTTAACTCAATAGTCAGTATCTACAAAGCACTCAAACAATGTTTTCTGAGCTCTAATGTAAATATGAGCAATCATTAATAGCATGATTAAGAATAAAACTGCATTTGATTGTCAGACTAGGTTGCAGTCATGCAATGTCATATAGTGTAG